>NC_138169.1:5749996-6949996 GCF_964165515.1 Mesoplodon bidens | reverse complement strand
TTAAATTAATCTGTCTTTGCTAAATCTCAGAGTGAAGTTAATAAATAAAGCCAGAAGACTTTCTAGAAATTTCCATGGAAGTAACTGTCGTTTATCACTTCTATTAATTTAATAGCCAATTTCTAGTAAGCTATAAATATTAAAAATTTTTTATTTGTTTATTTTTTATTGAAATATATTTGGCTTACAATGTTGTGTTAAATATTTAATATAATATTACAGAATTTTGAAAAATATGTTAAGACTATAGAGTTTTATGTGAAATCTTTATTTTTTTTTAAGTTCAAAATTAGGAAAAAATATTTATGGGAAGAAAACATGGGAGGCTAAACCATTTTTCTTTACTATCCATAGGAATCTATTTTTATTTATTTATTTGTTTTTAAAATGTATTTATTTATTTTTGGCTGCATTGGGTCTTTGTTGCTGCACGGGGGCTTTCTCTAGTTGCAGTGAGTGGGGCTTCTCTCTTTGCGGTGCGCAGGCTTTCATTGCGGTGGCTTCTCTTATTGTGGAGCACAGGCCCTAGGCACGTGGGCTTCAGTAGTTGTGGCACGTGGGCTTCAGTAGTTGTGGCTCGTGGGCCCTAGAGCGCAGGCTCAGTAGTTGTGGCACACAGGCTTAGTTGCTCTGCGGTATGTGGGACTTTCCCGGACCAGAGCTTGAACTCGTGTCCTCTGCATTGGCTGGCAGATTCCTAACCACTGAACCACCAGGGAAGTCTCCATTTTTACTTATTTATTTTTTTGGCCTCGCCGCTCGGCTTGTGGGATCTTAGTTCCCCGACTAGGGATTGAACCCAGGCCCTCAACCGTGAAAGCGCAGAGTCCTAAACCACTGGACCATCAGGGAATTCCCAGAATCCATTTTTATGGTTTTAACACAAATCTGGCTGTGATGAGGGAGAGAACATGAAATTGAGTGTAATCACGTTGCTGCAAAGTACATGAGGCAGCGCAGGGACTTTTCTTTAGCAACTATACTCACTGTGACCCCTCAGGAGTGGCTTCCAGACTTTGAGTAGCAAGTCAGCTAGACGTTTTACTGAAGTCGGTCAGTTAGTCAATGCCCTAGCCTTTGCTGAAGCCAACCCAGCAGTAGGAGCAGGCTGCAAAAAGAGTACTTTTACAAAACACTGATCTCTCTTTTATGATTAGGAGGGAGGTCGTAAATCTGTCGGGATTTCCCCTGGCCCTCAGGTATCCCTGGCTGGGCAGTGCATGCAGGATGCCCCGGTGGCCTTCCTTCAGAATTTTGATGTTCAGTGCGTCACTAGCCTGGAGGTGTACCCAGAACGAGACAGAATCACCAACGTGAAGGTAAAGAATGGTACTGTGGGAGGTAAGTGACGTTCCTTCAAAATAAGAGCACGGACCTGAGTGTTGAGATAAACTCTGATCTCACTTCTACTGGATCAACTTAGAATAATATTTCACCTGCCAACTGAGGAAGGTGTTTTCTTTGGAAAAAGTTCAGTTCCATAAGACAGCATATTGCATATCTGTTCTTTTTTAAAAGAATCGAGCTAAAATTCTCGTAACACAGAATTAACCATTTTAATGTGTACAGTTCAGTGGCATTTAGTACACGCACGGTGTTGTGCAGCCATCACCTCTACCTAGTTCCAGAACATTCTCATCACCCCAGATGGAGGCCCTGCACCCATGTAACAGTTCTCCCCCTTCTCCCTCCACACTGAGCCCTGGCAGCCACTCTGTGGATTTGCCTGTTCTGGACACTTCATGTAAATGGACTCATACAATATGTGGCCTTTTGTGACTGGCTTCTTTCACTCAGCATCATGTTTTTGAGACTCATCCATGTAGCATGGATCAAAGCCTCATTCCTTTTTTTTTTTAATTTAATTTAATTTATTTTTTTATACAACAGGTTCTTATTAGTCATCAGTTTTATACACATCAGTGTATACATGTCAATCCCAATCGCCCAATTCAGCACACCACCATCCCCACCCCCCCGCAGCTTTCCCCCCTTGGTGTCCATACGTTTGTTCTCTACATCTGTGTCTCAGCTTCTTCCCTGCAAACTGGTTCATCTGTACCATTTTTCTAAAAACCTCATTCCCTTATATGGCCAAATGATATTCCATCCTATGAATATACTGTACTTTGTTACCATTTATTAGTTGATGGATATTTGGGTTGTTTCCAGCTTTTGGTTATTGTGAATAATGCTGCTGTGAACACGTGTGTTCAAGTGTCTGTGTGGACATACGTTCTCATTTGCCTTGGGTAGATACCTAGCAGCGGAATTGCTGAGTCACAAGGTAATTTAACTTTCTGAGGAGCTGCCAAGCTGGTTTCTACAGTGACTGTACCAATTTACGTTCCAAACCAGCAGCGTGCTGCATATTGGTTCTTACACAAGAGTGACTCTCCAGATTATTTTCACTGACTTTTGAGATTCTCCTTCTCAGTTATAATTAGATGCCAAGAATAGTGGGATTCCCGTTTGATGGCATTTGAGGAGTTGGGGGCAGCTGGGGAGTTGGCACACAGGGCAGGCACAGTTACTGTATTTGCCTGGCAAGCTTTCATTTTCATAGATAGATAAATGTGATCATGTTAGGTCATGTACTCCTGTGGAAGTTCATTTATGTATCTTTTCAGGCATAGTTACACCACAGGTAATCTATGAGGAAGCAACTGACCTAGACAGATTCATCACCAATACAGGTATTTTAATGTTACACTTTTATATCATTTCTATGGGAATATATGTCATTTCTTGCAAGTAATATGTAGTCCCAGGGTAAAATACACTTTTATTGAGAATTTTAGGAGGTTCACAACCGTTAGAAGGATATCCCACTACCATTTTGCTTGTTCCTTGTTCTGTCTTGCCTGTTTGGAGTAACATCTGTGACCTGAGCCAGACCCTTCACAGTCCTGGATGACGTAGGTTCCAGGGTCCTTCCTCATTCTCAGGGCTTGTGGGCCTTTTCTTTTTTTCTTTTTTTTCTTTTTTATCAGTACGTGGGCCTTCCACTCTTGTGGCCTCTCCCGTTGCGGAGCACAGGCTCCAGACGCGCAGGCTCAGCGGCCATGGCTCACGGGCCCAGCCGCTCCGCGGCATGTGGTATCTTCCCAGACCGGGGCACGAACCAGTGTCCCCTGCATCGGCAGGCAGACTCTCAACCACTGTGCCACCGGGGAAGCCCATGTGGGTCTTTTCTTAAATGTTTTTCAGAGAGTTAAAGAGTTCTTTAGGGGCTTCACTGGTGGCGCCGTGTTTGAGAATCCGCCTGCCAATTCAGGGGACACGGGTTCGATCCCTGGTCCGGGAAGAACCCACATGCCACGGAGCAACTAAGCTCGTGTGCCACAACTACTGAGCCTGTGCTCTAGAGCCTGTGAGCCACAGCTACTGAGCTGGCGTGCTGCAACTACTGAAGCCCGTGCGCCTAGAGCCTGTGCTCCACAATGAGAGAAGCCACTGCAGTGAGAAGCCCGTGCACTGCAACGAAGAGTAGCCCCCGCTCACTGCAACTAGAGAAAGCCTGCGCGCAGCAACGAAGACCCAACACAGCCAAAAATGAATAAATAAATAAATAAAATAAATCAAAAAAAAAAAAGTTCTTTAGGACCTAGCATTTTCACTTCTTGCTTGCTCTTCTTTTTCTGATCATTAAACTTTGCATTTGTGAGGCAGCCAAATAAGGTAGGTAGAGTTTGGCCGATATTTCCAGGACTTTTGTTTTTAATGAAGGATACTACTAGTGGTTCTTTTCAACGTGCTGTAATTCTAGAACTTATTCTTTACTTATTAGTACAATATAGTAGTGAACTAGACAGAAGGCCCCTGCTCTTAAAAGCTGACATTCTGTAATCTTTCATTTAACAAACATTCTTCCAAGCATGTACTCCGCATCAAGCTATGAGCCGGGGACCAGGGATGCTGAAATGGAAAGGACAGAGCTCACTCAGGATATGGGGATGGTATAGAGAAGGTGGCTAACGCTGACTTGGGCAGAGGAATGGGGAAGGCTTCCGGAGGAAGTAATGACCCTGCTGTGTAAGGGAACTGGGTAGGCAGGGCAGGGGTGGGGTGTGGGGGGAAGGCCACCCAGGCAGAGAAAATCACCAACTTGAGCCCAAAGAAGGTCTTTAATTTATGAAAGTATTCTGTTCTTTTTTTTTTTTTTTTTTTTTTGCAGAAACACTTTTAAGTACTGGATCAGCCCCCAGGAATGTGAATGTGGAAGAACATTATATTTTCAGATGGAATAATAATACAATCAGTGAAATAAATGTCAAAATCATTAGGGCAGAAATTAATGCCCACCAGAAAGGTAACTTTGTGGAGGACAGCGAGAATGTTTTCAGTTTAAAATATTTTCTCCTTTCTTCATGATTTTCATAATTATAACAGATTAATTCAGACCTGTTTTTCTTACTTGTATTTATGATTTAATCAGAAAACAGTATTTTTTTTTTTTTTTTTGCGGTATGCGGGCCTCTCACTGTTGTGGCCTCTCCCGTTGCGGAGCACAGGCTCCGGACGCGCAGGCTCAGCGGCCATGGCTCACGGGCCCAGCCGCTCCGCGGCACGTGGGATCCTCCCAGACCGGGGCACGAACCCGTGTCCCCTGTATCGGCAGGCGGACTCCCAACCACTGCGCCACCAGGGAAGCCCTAGAAAACAGTATTTTTTTTGCATGTCAAAATGCAATTATAAGGTAAAGAAAACACTATGGGAGATAATTTCTTTTCCTAGTGACGTGGTGACATATTTTTATTTTGTTTTATTTCTAGGAATCATGACACAGAGATTTACAGTGAAATTTTTAAGCTATAACAGTGGTAATGAAAAGGAATTGTCTGGAAATCCAGGTGAGATAGTATATGTCAATCACTGATCTTACAAACATATTTTAGTTCAACACTCCTGTGCTATAACGATGATTATAAATAGCTCCAACTTTAGTTTGTGACTCTGACTTTTTTCTTTTTCTTTTGTGATACTGTATTCTTTTCCTGATAACAGCTTAATTTTTTACATAAAGTGTATATGTAACAAGTTGTTGTAAACCTGAAACATCCTTTCTCTTTAGCTACTGGTCTTTTTTTTTTTTTTTAAATTTATGTATAGTTACAATGTTGTGTTAGTTTCTGGTGCACAGCAAAGTGACCCAGTTATACACATTTATATATACTCCCCTCATATTCTTTTCCATTATGGTCTGTCACAAGACACTGAATATAGTTCCCTGTGCTACACAGTAAGTCCCTGTTCTTTATCTATTATATATATAATAGTTTGTATCTGCTAATCTCAAACTCCTAATTTATCCCTCCCTCCCCCTCTCTTTTTTTTTTGGCTGTGCTGTGCGGCCTGTGGGATCTTAGTTGCTCCATCAGGGATTGAACCCACACCCTCAGCAGTGAAAGCACGGAGTCCTAACCACTGGATCTCCAGGGAACTCTCATCTTTTGAAAAAGAAAATAAGGCATTTAAAGCATTGGTAAGGAGGACTTCCCCGGCGGTCCAGTGGTTAGGCCTCCACACTCTCACTGCCAGGGCCCAGATTTGATCCCTGGTTGGGGAACTAAGATCCTGCAAGCCGCACAGCATGGCCAAAAAATAAAAATAAAGTGTTGGTAAAATTAATTTTTAAAGAAATAAGCTGCAGATGATGGGTTCCTAACCTGGAATCTGTGGAGAGACTTCCCGGGGACGTGTTGCGCATTTCGTATTTACGTGCACATATATCACCACCCGCCTTGTCATGTACTTGTTTATTTCTTTTGTTCCCTGCTGCCTCCTCAGGGCCTAGCCCAGTATGTGGGCTGCACTGTTCAGTACTCTAGCCACTAGCCCCATGTAGCTGCTGGGCACCTGAAACGTGGCCAGTGTCATACATGGAAATAATAATACTTTGTATATATTGGGTGGACTAAAATACATTATTCAAATTAATTTCACCTATTTCTTTTTTTAAAATTAATTAATTAATTTTTTTGGCTGCGTTGGGTCTTCAATGCTGCGCGTGGGCTTTCTCTAGTTGTGGCAAGCCGGGGCTACTCTTTTTTTTTTTTTTAGTGGTACGCGGGCCTCTCACTGCCGCAGCCTCCCCCGCCGCGGAGCACAGGCTCTGGATGCGCAGGCCCAGCGGCCACGGCTCACGGGCCCAGCCGCTCCGCGGCACGTGGGATCCTCCCGGACCGGGGCATGAACCCGCGCCCCCTGCATCGGCAGGCGGACTCCCAACCACTGCGCCACCAGGGAAGCCCCGGGGCTACTCTTCGTTGTGATGCACGGGCTTCTCTTCACAGTGGCTTCTCTTGTTGTGGAGCACGGGCTCTCGGCGCGTGGGCTTCAGTAGTTGTGGCACATGGGTTCAGTAGTTGTGGCTCACGGGCTCTAGAGCGCAGGCTCAGTAGTTGTGGCGCACGGGCTTAGTTGCTCCGTGGCATGTGGGATCTTCCCGGACCAGGGCTCGAACCCATGTCCCCTGCATTGGCAGGCAGATTTTTAACCACTGCACCACCAGGGAAGTCCCTAATTTCACCTATTTCTTTTTCTCTTTTTTTAATGGGGCTACTAGAAAAAAATTTAATTTCTAAAAAATTCTAAATATACATATTATTCTAAAATCAAATATGAGGTTTGCATTATATTTCTGTGGGACAACTGTGGCTTATACCATAGTAGGTGTTCAGTAAATACTTGTTGGATAAACCTATCATTGTTTCTTAAAAAAATTTCTCCGTCCTTTTGCTATCCTTTTTTTACTTTTTTTTTTTTTTTTTTTTTTGCTGTACGCGGGCTTCTCACTGTTGTGGCCTCTCCCGTTGCGGAGCACAGGCTCCAGACACGCAGGCTCAGCAGCCATGGCTCACGGGCCCAGCCACTCCGCGGCATGTGGGATCTTCCCAGACCGGGGCACGAACCCATGTCCCCTGCATCGGCAGGCAGACTCTCGACCACTGCGCCACCAGGGAAGCCCCTTTTTTTACTTTTAAATAAGTTTTTATTTTGCATGATCTTCAATACTTATACTGATTTAATCACACATGACTCATTTTATATATATATATATTTTCTTTTAAATAGGATTTTAATGTACTTATTAATGTGGAGCTTGGGATTTATTGTTGGCTTTAAAAGCGGGCTCCTGGAATTTAAGGGTTTTCATTTCACTGAGTTAATTTGACAAGATTTCTGAGACACCATCAGAATATGTGAAAAATGTTGACACTGTCATCAAAAACGAATAAATTAAGAGCCAGAACTGATCAGGCAGCGAAACAGCTTGAATAGATACAGCCACTGTCTCTAGCGCTTTCTGAGGCAGGATGGGGTTTTCAGAGGACTGTATGACATGGGCCCTGTCCTCAAGGAATTCACTCTGTCATTTGGAATGACAGCACCAAGTTACAGGAAACAACAGTGAACAATCCAAGATAATTAATGAACGGGTGAGGGACTTAGGGACAGTTACTCCAGGATTCAGAGGAGTAGAATGTTGACCGCTCTTCCAGACTTTGCATCACTAAGGAGCAGTGTTGAGTGTCCAGCGCTTGCCGGGTTCTGTTCTCAGTGCTGGAGGAAAAGCAGTGAGCGAGTCAGAGCCCTGCCCCTGGCGGGTTTCCACGCTGGGCTGCGAAGAGGAGATTGCGCCTTGAGAAGCAGATAATTGGAAAGGGTGCTGGGGACAGGAATCACCTGGGGGAAGCCAAGGAGGAAGACGTGAGTGTGACGTGTACGCGGGCAGGGTCGGACCTGTGGCCAGAGGGGAGGCCTCTGGTGCAGGAACGGTGGGGCGTAGTGGTGGAAACACAAACACCATGCATGAACCTCAATTGCATCCCAGTTTGTAAAAACAGCATTAAAACATGTTTTTGGAGGGAACCTAGGAGGAAATATGAGGATGAACTGGATATGGTATGATTATAAAGGATTATGATTAATTTTCTTAGGAGAAATATTGGCATCATGGTGATATAGGGGAATGTTTTTTGTTTGTTTGTTTGTTTGTTTTTCTTTTTGGCTGCACCCCTTGGCTTGTGGAATCTTAGTTCTCCGACCAGGGATTGAACCCGAGACCACGGCTGTGAAGGTGCGGAGTCCTAACCACTCGACCGCCAGGGAATTCCCTGTAGGGGAATGTTCTTAATTTGGGGAGATGTGTGATGGACGTTTTAGGGGTGAGGTGTCATGATGTCTACAACTTATTTTCATGTGGTCCTGCCCCTCCCCCCCAATGTATATATGCTTTTATAATAGATAAGACATATATGGCTAAATATTAACCGTTGTTGATTTCAGGTGGTGGCTGTATTGAGTGAGGCTCATTTTCAACTTTTCTGTACTTGTGAACTTTTTCATATTAAAAAGGTGGAGGGACTTCCCTGGTGGCGCAGTGGTTAAGAATCCGCCTGCCAAGGCAGGGGACATGGGTTTGATCCCTGGTCCGGGAAGATCCCACATGCCACGGAGCAGCTAAGCCTGTGCACCACAACTACTGAGCCCACGTGCCACAACTACTGAAGCCCGCGCACCTAGAGCTCGTGCGCTGCAGCAAGAGAAACCACCGCAATGAGAAGCCCGTGCACTGCAACAAAGAGTAGCCCCTGCTCACCGCAACTAGAGAAAGCCCACGCGCAGCAACGAAGACCCAACGCAGCCAAAAAAAAATAAATAAGAAAAGAAAAGCACTTGATGATATTAAAATTAAACAAACAAACAAAAGGTGGAAACAATAAACTGGATTACTAGGAGATGGATGGGAATAGGATCTAAACCAGATCTTGGGCTTGAATTGCTTTACTGGCACGTCATTCCCTGAGAAGGTAACTTTGGTTTAAGTTTCCCTTAGGAGCCCCTGTGATAAGTGGTATTAATCACTCAGCAAGTACACATGAACCAGCCTGCCCAGCAGCTAATTGTTCTCCAGGGTGAGAGGTCCAAGACCAACTCCTGCCTGCTTTTCACTTTTCAGATTTTTACTTTAAAAATGTGTTCCAGGGCTTCCCTGGTGGCGCAGTGGTTGAGAGTCCGCCTGCCGGTGCAGGGGACGTGGGTTCGTGCCCCGGTCCGGGAAGATCCCACATGCCGCGGAGCGGCTAGGGCCGTGAGCCATGGCCGCTGAGCCTGCGCATCCGGAGCCTGCGCGCGTCCGGAGCCTGTGCTCCACAATGGGAGAGGCCACAACAGTGAGAGGCCCGCGTACCGGGAAAAAAAAAAAAAAATGTGTTCCAAAAAATCCCACGGACATCTTTGTTTTAGAATCTGATTCAGTGACAACTGAATCACTTTGCTGTACACCTGAAACTAACACAACATAATCAACTCTACTTCAATAAAAAACAAAATAAAACCAAAAACAAATGAAGGTGACATCCTTTTTCTCGAGGGTATTCTGACTTTGCCTGCATATTTCCTTTCACTGTGGATTCCTCCTTTCCGTTATTTGAGCTAGCGCCTGTTGCATTAAAATAGCTTTAGAGGGAAAGATGCTCACTCTCCTGCATTGTGTTTGTCTAGGTTACCAACTTGGCAAGCCTGTTCGAGCTCTAAACACCAACAGGATGGATAATGTCACGACTTTACACCTTTGGCAGTCCGGTAATCTGGTTTGGTAATATGATTAGCTCTCTGGTGAACTAGAATTGGAAATATTACCATATTTTGAATCCGATTAAGGAACCAATTACTTTAAAGCCCAGTTTGTTTATTTAGCTTGGGGGTGGTTGTTTTCCATCCTTCTGCAGCTTTCTTTTCTTTCTTTCTTTTTTTTTTTTTGTAAAAAATTCACATTGTTTGCACTCGAAGTGCTGGTTTTTAGTAATAGAGATTTAAATATGAAAGTGGCTGGAGAGTCCATCGTCTTTGTACTCATTGATTAGCCCAAGATGGTGCTAATCGGAGACATAAGAATAGTTTCCAAACTATGGAAAATCTTTGCAACAGTCGTAATTACCCACATCTGCCAGAAGGCATTAGATTTCAGGTTCAGAATAAACCCTTGATCCCTGTCTAGGTATTTCAATACAGAAAGAGCCTTTTGTTCAGCTTTCAAAAGATTAGGGTAACAATGACCTCAGTTCTCGAAAATTTGAAACTTTATTTCTTTCCTTTTTTAAAATTAATTAATTTATTTTTGGTTGCATTGGGTCTTCCTTGCTGTGTGCGGGGTTTTCTCTAGTTGCGGCAAGCAGGGGCTACTCTTCGTTGGGGTGCCCGGGCTTCTCATTGTGGTGGCTTCTCTTGTTGCAGAGCACGGGCTCTAGGCACACGGGCTTAAGTAGTTGTGGCACGAGAGCTCATTAATTGTGGCTCACGGGCTCTAGAGCTCAGGCTCAGTAGTTATGGTGCACGGGCTTAGTTGCTCTGTGGCATGTGGGATATTCGCGGACCAGGGCTCGAACCCTGGTGTCCCCTGCATTGGCAGGTGGATTCTTAACCACTGTGCCACCAGGGAAGTCCCTGGAAACTTCATTTATGCTTTTTGTTCTCTCTCTGTTTTTTAAGAAAAACTTTAACGTAAATATTTTACTTACTTTTATTTTGCATAAATAGGAGGATAATCTTTTTATTTTATAGCTGGAAGGGGTTTGTGTATATCAGCAACTTTCAAACCCATTTTATTTGGAGAAAATGCACTATCTGGGTGCCTTTTAGAAGTTGGAATTAATGAAAACTGTACTCAGCTCAGGTGAGTGTCTCACTGATGAATTTATCTACATTTTGAGTGGTTTGCTTAAATTTAATTCACATGAATACTAACGACAACATGAATGTGAAAAATTTCAGTCTGAATAAAAACTTATATAAAAGTGATCGTAAATAATACAAACTTCCAATACAATTTAGAGTTGATTCAAACATCAATATAAGTGAAAATAGACATTCTTGGGACTAAAGCTATTTCATCCATATTTATGCAAATTTCTCTGGGAAGTTTGTTCACATCGTTGGAACCCCATGTTCATAGAAATAGAAGAAGGGCTGGAGCCAAGTATAATCAGTGATAAAACATATAAAGAATTCTTAAGCTGTGTAACGTGATGTATAAAGTATTTTCCACTTAATTATCTGGGTGGCATTTAGAAAATTTATGGATATGCATATGCATTCTTTCTTTTTTTAATTGAGGTAAAATTCATACAACATAATCATTTTAAAGTGAACAGTTCAGTGGCATTTAGTACATTCATAATGTACTAACCACCACCTCTATTTAGTTCCAGAACACTTTCATCTCGGCAAAATGAAACCTGTACCTTTTAGTAGTCACTCCCGATTCCTCCCTCCCCTCAGCTCTGGCAACAGGCAATCTGCATTCTGTCTCTGTGGATTTACCTACTCTGAATATTTCATGTAAATGGAATCATACACTATGTGACTTTTTATGTCTGGCTTCTCTCACTTATCCTGTTTTTGAGGTTCATGCATGTTGCAGCATATGTCAATACGTCATTCTTTTTTTTTTTTTTTTTTTTGCGGTACGCGGGCCTCTCACTGTTGGGGCCTCTCCTGTTGCGGAGCTCGGACGCGCAGGCTCAGCGGCCATGGCTCACGGACCCAGCCGCTCCGCGGCATGGGGGATCATCCCGGACCGGGGCACGAACCCGTGTCCCCTGCATCGGCAGGCGGACTCTCAACCACTGCGCCACCGGGGAAGCCCAATACGTCATTCTTTTTCATGGCTGCATTTTATTCCATCGTATGGATATACTGCATTTTGTTTATCCGTTCGTTAGTTGATGGATATTTGGGGTATTGCCACCTTTTGGCTATCGTGAATAGTGCTTTGAACATTCAGGTATCAGTTTTTGTTTGAATACCTGTTTTCAGTTCTTTTGGGCATATATGCAGGAATGGAATGGCTGGATCATATGGTAATTCCATGTTTAATTTTTTTGAGGAACCGCCGTATTGTTTTCCACAGTGGTTGTAGCATTTTACAGTCTCACCAACAACGTAAAAGGGCTCCAGTTTCTCCACATCCTCGCCAACACTTGTTTTTTTTGGCCATGCCACTCGGCATGCGGCACCTTAGTTCCCCGACCAGGGATCGAACCTGTGCCCCCTGCAGTGGAAGCATGGAGCCCTAACCACGGGACTGCCAGGGAAGGCCCCCTCGCCAACACTTGTTATTTCCCATTTTTTGAATCATATCCATCCTAGCAGGTGTGAAGTGGTATCTCCTATCCCAAGTGGTACAGTTCTTTGGGGAGCAGGGAAAAGGTGGGGGGACATTGTGAAGGGAAGAAAAACTGTGGGTATACGTTACCCACGGCGGCTCCTGGTCGCAGGGTGCAGGGCAGTCAGAGCCTCTCCCTTGTGGTTTGTAAGATTTGTACCCTCCAGTGACGTTACTGGAACAGAGAGGTGCCAAGTTCCAATTCTTAACCTTCACCTAATTTTATAGCTCAAAATTCTAACTAAATATTTAGGTTCCTTTTACTTTTGGGTCACTGTGTCCCATGAATTTATCCTGGTAACTTGATATGTGATCTGCCCACCTCCCAAGTTTTGTGACACTCAGAGGAACCTGTAAACCACATGATACCAACATAAGTTACTAACATTTTAAGGCCAAAGTGAAAGATTGTTTCTGTATGTCCTCCCCTGGCTGTGTAAGTTCATCCCAGGAAGGCCCTCCAAAAGAGGTAAGACTCCCAGCTAGATCCTCTGGCAGTTTTTTGTTTAGACATCCAGCAAGCACAGCCTGGACACTCTTTTTTTGTTTTTGTCTTGTTATTTTTTAACATCTTTATTGGAGTATAATTGCTTTACAATGGTGTGTTAGTTTCTGCTGTATCAAAAACTGAATCAGCTATATGTATGCATATATCCCCATATCCTCTCTCTCTTGCATCACCCTCCCACCCTCCCTATCCCACCCCTCTAGGTGGTCACAAAGCACTGAGCTGATCTCCCTGTGCTATGCGGCTGCTTCCCACTAGCTATCTGTTTTACATTTGGTCGTGTATATATGTCCATGCCTCTCTCTCACTTCGCTGGACACTCTTTGTAAGGACTTCAGGATGAGACCTGCTGGCCATGAGCTGAGAAATGTCTTCCTCTCTTGCAGGGAGAATGCTGTTGAACTACTTGATTCATTAATACAAGTGACTCATGTTGCAATGAGAGGCAACTCCAGTTACGACGATCTTAGTGATGGCTGGCTTGAAATAATACGTAAGTGAAAGCTGCACATGTGTAAAATGTGTATCTTGGTTGCTATGATTACATAGTGTCAGGTGTAGTGTTACAGCCTGACCTGACAGGTTGTCTTTCTTTGCTGTGGCCCAACGGACATTTGTTTAGAGGTTAGCTTTCTGGGCAGGAGGCTTTTCATGTCTTTTACCTCTTATTCATGATGGCTTTTTTTTTTTTTTTTTTTTTTTTAAGAGGATACCAACAGGAAGTTCAAATCGCCCAGTTGTTTTACAAGCTAACGGTCTTTGGAAAAGGAAGTCTTAATGAAGTTTGAGGATTTTCAGTGCATGTCAGTTTGCATTCCTATTTTTGATTGCCAGGAATATGGACAATTGAGAACTGGCTTTGTGATTTACAAAAGCAATCTTGTTACCTTAAAATAAGGTGCTAGAAAACATCATGCTAAGTGAAAGAAGCCAGACCCAAAGGAGCACATACTGTATGCTTCCATTTATATGCAGTGTCCAGAACAGGCGAATCTATAGACACAGAAAGCAGATTGGTGGTTGTTCAAGACCTGGGCTATTGGAAGGCATTGAGGGGTGACTGCTACAGAGTACAGGATTTCTTTCTGGGGCAATGAAAATGTTCTAAAATTGAGTCTGGTGCTGGTTGCACAACTCCATGAATATAATTAAAAACCATTGAGGGCTTCCCTGGTGGCGCAGTGGTTGAGAGTCTGCCTGCCAATGCAGGGGACACGGGTTCGTGCCCTGGTCTGGGAGGATCCCACATGCCGCGGAGCAACTGGGCCCGTCAGCCACAACTACTGAGCCTGTGTGTCTGGAGCCTGTGCTCCGCAACAAGAGAGGCCGCGATAGTGAGAGGCCTGCGCACTGCGATGAAGAGTGGCCCCCGCTCGCCACAACTAGAGAAAGTCCTTGCACAGAAACGAAGACCCAACACAGCCAAAAATAAATAAATAAATTTATTAAAAAACAAACAAACAACCATTGAATTGTACACTTAAATAGGTGAACTATATCGTATATCTCAATAAAGGTGTTAAAAAAGAAAGAAAGAAATTAAGGTGCAGCAGAGCTAATAATAGGACGGTCACCGAGGCCTGATAAGAAGACTTGGCAGTCCAGCGCCTTTGGTGAGAGGCATCTGCTCTGAGCGTTGGGGCCACAGGGGGATGGTGTGTGAGGAGGCGCTGCACCACAGGTGGCATGTGGAACAGACTTCGCCCTGACAGGCCCAATTTCACCTCCAAATCCAGGACGTCCATCCAGTCACTGAGCTGTAGCTCACGCAGGTGGTCTAAAGTCACAGTTTGCTGTGGCTGAGCTGGAGCCACAACCCAGGCTTCCTCTTCTTCTCCTCCCAGCCAGCAGGTCTGGTAATGTTGCTCCAATTCCTCGGGGAGTCTTGAGTGTGTAAAGGCATTGAATAGAAAGAAAGCTTCTTCTCTTGGGACTTCCCTGGTGGTCCAGTGGTTAAGACTCTGCACTTCCAATGCTGGGGACGGGACACGGGTTTGGTCGGGAAACTAAGATCCCACGTGCCACCAGGTGTGGCCAAAACCAAAACCAAACAAAACAAAAAAAGTAAGAAAGCTTCTTCTTTTGCTCTCATTACTGAAGTTGCCTCTTGGGGCCTGAAAGAGCTAACTGACTCCACAGCATCCGCTTTTCTAAGTCCCCTCCTGTCCCTGTGGCTGCTGCTGGGCTCCTTGCCTCTGCCTGGCTGCAGGGAGAGCACCTCCTTGGGTCCTGTCCTCACCCTTTCCACACCCTCCAAGGTCACATCAGCTCATTAGGCTGGAATTCGTACAAAGGACCATCCAGACACATGCGTGCACTTTCCCCACCCCTTGTGATTAGGGTCTGGATCATTATGACCCCCTCTCCCCTGTCCCGTGGGGCGGCCAGGGATCACGTAATATGTCTGTGTGCTTGAGGTGCCCCAACCGCTCTCTGACTCAGGCAGGGAGTCCTGCTGGCCACGATTTGCCAGTCCAGTCTGGCTCACGTCACTAGGCGCAGAGTTAGATCCTTATTTGGAAACAGAACCCAGAGGTCTGGGCTTGTCAACCCCTTGTGAACCTCTAGGCCAGCTAGGTGGGCTGTGGAGTGCCTGAGGGATGGCGGGAAGGGGTCAGTAAAGCATCTAAGAAGTAAAAAGCATGGGAAATTTCAAGACAGAGAACCAGGGTTGGTGAGGTGGGAAATCAGAGGTGATGGCGTTTTGTTGCCTTCAAGGTGGAAGCTGTTAGCTTCTATTTCGTGTCTAAGATTAAAATCAATCCTGATCCTGGCTGATAGAAGAGAAATGATGTTGAACACATATATCAAGGAGGAGGAAACTGGAAACAGTGTCACCAACCTTCCAAATCTCTGAAGGAACAAAGAAATCCCCTCCAGAGTCGCCATGGGACTCGCCATCCACATCCTGTAACTGACCTTGCTGTTTTTTCCCCCATAAGGGCCAGTTTTCAAGATGAATAAAATTAATCTCTTATTCAGTTTTATTCTCTTCCATTTGTATTACTGCTGTGGCAACACATCAGGAAATTGCTTTTGAACTATTTAATACGTAGTAACTAAAGTTGTTAGTATGGACTTTTTTTTTTTTTTTTTTCAGTTCACGGGCCTCTCACTGCTGTGGCCTCTCCCGTCGCGGAGCACAGGCTCCAGACGCGCAGGCCCAGCGGCCATGGCTCACGGGCCCAGCCGCTCCGCGGCATGTGGGATCTTCCCAGACCGGGGCACGAACCTGTGTCCCCTGCATCAGCAGGTGGACTCTCAACCACTGCGCCACCAGGGAAGCCCTGTTAGTATGGACTTTAAATGTCTTATACAGCTTTTACTAGAATAGTGACTGCATGGGATAAGACCCATGGCATTTTACTGCAAGTATATGGTATTTCTGTTAAAACTCTGGGTGGATTTCAATGAGGAGCTTGGGAACTGAATCATGATTTAGGGTTTTATTATGTGGGTCAGGGATTTTAAAGTTCCAGTGATTGACCTAACATCCAAGGGAACAATTTGAACGTGAGGGGTAACACAGTTACAGAGTGACGTGTAACTAGAGCCTGTTAGAGATTAAAGCCTCATTCGTTGTGATTCCTGTCTAATGATATTTCCCATTTTGGGAGTATCACAGCATTGTAGGAAAACTGTTATTCAATTATTCTTTCCAATATGCACAACTTAACATTTCTCCAGGTGCAGATGCCCCCGATGCAGGTGCAGACCCACCTGTCAGCAACGTGAGTGGCATCTGCCTGGATGTTCCCGCTCAGCTGAATATCCGCATCCTCTTCTCGGATGCTGGCGCCGTAGAAGGGTTGACTCAGCAGGAGATACTTGGCGTAGAAACAAGGTATGATCATATCGGGGATAAGTGGGGTTTAGAGACAGTAAAGTTGAGGGCGCTCCGAAGAATAGGGGAGTGCTAATTTAGAATCTGACTGGTTTATTTACAAATTGCAATGATAGCAAATGATTACATGTATAAATGGAATATGGATAAACTGTGTTTGTAATGGAAACTCATTCTCACAAGTGTCCGTAAAGCTACGTATAAGGGAGTCTGCCAGGTATTTCAGGGAGTACAAAGATGAATAAGGGGCTGCTTAGTGCTCGGCATATTTTGAAATTCATGAATATCATTGGCATACTGATCAGGGAATATTGCCCAGTGGTTAGAGATTTTGGTGGCAGATGGGTGGGTTCTGCCTATTGTGGCAGAACCACAAAATCATGGCTATTCCAGTGTGAGCTGTGTGACTTTGGACAGTTACTCAACCTCTTCTGAACTGCAGTTTCCTCATCTGTAAAATGGTGATGTACCTTTACATGTCAGACCTCTATCACCTTTAAGTGACAGGGTCCCAACTGACACTGACTTAAGCAAAAGGTAGGTTTATTGGTTCAAGTTATGAAAAGTCCATACACAGTGAGTTCATGGTTCATGGTTCCCATGTGGTCAAGGGTCTTTCCTCCTTTATCTCTGGGTTCCTCTTTTCTTTGGGTGGGCTTCGTTCTCAGGGAGGTTTTCCTCAAGAGCTGGCAAAGATGAACACCAGCAAATCCAGGCTTATACCAATTTAGCAAGTCCAGGGAATTCCCTAGAGATTCAGTGGTTAGAAAAAAAAAAAAAGCTCTTCCAGTTTAGCAAGTCCAATGGATGGAGGGTGCCTCCTTTCCCCATCTTTCTCAAAAATGTTCTGGGAAGACTTTTATTGGTCCAGTTTCGGTCATGTGCTCCTTTCTGAACCAATTACTATGGCCAGGGGCATAGCTCTGATTGGCCAGGTGCAGGTGATGGGCACATCCCTAGGTTCAGGTGGGTCCCTTCTTGTCCACTCAACTGAGAGTAGGGAAGGGGTAGTTCTGCCGGGGCAAACTGGGGTGCAATTACTAGAAGAAAGGCAAAGGGATGCTGGGTAGGCAGAAATAACATGGAAAGCCCTTAAAAATCATTAGCTGCTACTACTGTTGTTATTATTGTTGTTACTATTATTATAATATTGTTTGAAACAAACAAGTGATAAAACAAATGAATTTTAAAAGCACCAGATGAAATGAGTTAAGCGGGGAGGAGGGATGAAACAGAATTGGCAAAATGCTGGCAGCTGTTGCAGCCTGTGATTAGGCCATGAGGGTTCATTATACAACTGTCTCTGCTTGTCGGTGCATTTGGAAATGTATATAGTACAAAGGGGGAAAAAATAGCACCAGTAGAATGGGAAACTTCTTTAGGAGAATCTTAGCTCATATTGTTGTTGTGTCAGTTACCTGATGTTCTTTTTTTTTTTTTTTTAAATCTTTATTGAATTTGTTACAGTATTGCTTCTGTTTTATGTTTTGGTTTTTTGGCTGCAAGGCAAGTGGGATCTTAGCACCCGCACCCCCTGTATTGGAAGGCAAAGTCTTAACCACTGGACCACCAGGGAAGTCCCCCGATGTTCTTAACAGACCAGAAACAAGCGGTGGATTTGTTGTCTGCTTAACCTTTTCCTCCCAGGTTCTCCACGGTGACCTGGCAGTTCCAGTGTGGGCTGACTTGTGAGGATGAGGTCAACCTTTTCCCCATCAGTGCATCTGTCCAGTTTATTAAGATACCTGCACAGTTACCCCGTCCACTTACAAGGTAATACAGTTGCTGACCTAAGTGACATTAGTAAGAAGCAGAAAAATGTATGTTCCAAAATAAGTTTATTTCTTTAATTAGGTTTTGATGCTTCTCATCAAAAGCATGTGCTTTGCTGTAGCTACTGTAACTTCCTAAAATGTTTTGTAGATTCCAGATCAATTTTACAGAGTACAACTGTAACAGAAATGAGGTTTGTTGGCCGCAACTTCTATATCCACTGACCCAGTATTATCAAGGTAGGGTAAAGCACATTTCTGAAATGGTTATCATTATGTTATGTCAATTAAACAACTTAAAAAAAGTGTAAATGTCACAGAAAATGTAAAACATATAGCAAAGCTTTAAAAAGAAAACATTTACTGATCATGTTGACACTTAGAAAGGATCACTATTTATGCTTTGGCTTATTTCCACCTAAATAATTACCCAAAAAGTTAAGAAATAGGAACGTTGCTTAATTTGATTCATTGTCTTGCAGGGGAGCCTTATTCTCAGTGTGTTGCCAAGAGCTTACTGTTGGCATCCTTCATCATGTTAGCGGTGTTCCTTAGTAACCCCTGGACTGGAGTATGCAAAACGTGGAATTCAGCTACCATCTGACCTCTTACAGATCATCAGCTTTTACTTCAGGGGTTTGTTGTCCTCCTGTGTGCTTCTCTATAAAATCTTAATAAATGCAATGTTTTCTTTTTATAGAAGATTTTATTAGGTACTCTGCGAATGTAATTCACATATACAGCTATCCAGACGTTCACAGCAATGCAGCACGGGCGTCCTCACTGCTATACCAGACTGAGCAAAATGCATGAGAGGGTCAACCGTGTCAGTACATGTGATTAGGAACTTTAGTGTTTTCACAAATGATGAAAGTCATAGGAGTTTTGGTCCAAATGTTATTCGCACCATAGAGAGTCAGTCTTTTAATTTTTAATATATTTATGTTGAACCGGTTCGTTCCCACTGTTCCAAATACAGGATTAAGAACACATTAAAGCCTTTAAAAGTGTATATTAGTGCAAAAGTCTAAGAAAATGGATGAGGCAAGATGGGGGGTGCTGCAGGAGGGGGACATGAGTAGGTAAGTCAACAGAACCAGGAGAGAACACAAGCCCACGAGACAGAACGCCGAAGATCTTGCATTTAGCAAAGGCGGTCCCTCATGTAATCTTCAGTTTGCCAAAAAACCAAAATATGATTAGCTATAGGAATCATGGGGCCCATAGATTAAAAAACAAGCTGGCTTTAAAGGAAGGACAGTTTTTCCTAGCTGAGAGAAATTCCTCTTGGGGCCCCCTGGGGGACAGACCGCACGAGGCAGCCGGGGGAGGGAAGCAGAACGGCCGTCTCCCACCACAGCCCAAGGGCGGCCACACGGCCACGTCCAGTGAGGTTTCTTTGTGGGCCAGATGAGTGTAGTCATCGTTTCACGTGGACGTTGTGCACCGTGGATAAACGGAGTTCTGAAAAGCGGGTCTCTTCCCTCTCACTCCGCTTGACTGAATTTTGAGTGCCTCCCGACATCCCGGTGCTACCTACGTTGTGTTGTTGCATTTTGTTTGTTTTTTGGGGGGGACCGCACCGTGCAGCTTGTGGGATCCTAGTTCCCCAACAAGGGATTGAACCCAGGCCCTCGGCAGTGAAAGTGCAGATTCGCAACCACTGGACCGCTAGGGAATTCCTGGCTGTTGCATCTTCGCTCAGCATTCTTGCCCAGAGGAGTTTCAAATCTTCCTTCCCCTCTAAATCTACAAATCTAGTTGTTTTTTCCTAATTCATATTAAACATGTAACAAATGACGTAAGAAATCCCTCCTCCCAAGTACCACTGTTTGTGTCACACCGTGGAAACACTGGATTTCTGCCCCCTCTGCCTCTGTCTTTGATGTGGATCTCTGTGGGTTGGGGTGATTACACCCACTAGCAGTTGAAATTGTCTTTTGTCAAAGAAAACGAAATACCCAACTGACTCATTGCAGAGATTCAGAAAGTCTTTCTATGGCAGTTAGTATAACTAGCTCTGGAAAGTTAACTTAAAATTTCCAAATGACAGGTAATGTAGCCTGATTTTGAGGGCTTTCTTAGGGTGATTTTGTACTCAAGAAGGGAAAAACTCTGGCAGTAGAACGGGGTGGAGGCGGGGGAGCATACAATATGGTTTTGCCTTTTCTAAGCTTATACATTCATATAGGCATTTGGAAAGTATTTATTGAGTGGCTACTGTGCTGGGCACTGGAGATGCCAAGACAGTGTCCCTTGTCCAGTGGAGCTGTTGACTGAAAAAAACAAAAAAACAAGAAAACCCACAACCTGAAAGTTGAGAGTTCTGTTTTATTCGGGGATCTTACTGAGGACTACAGCTCTGGAAGGCAGCCTCTCAGATAGCTGAGGAGCTGTTTGGAAGAGGTAAAGGAAGAGCTAGGAGTTTTTGTTTAAAAAAAACAAGTAGTTGAACATCAAAAGATTACTGCTAATCATAAAAAAAACAGTCGTCACAAATTAAGGATTTTAGTGCTTTTCTATGTATGGGAAGATACAAGAGTCTGCGGTCATGGAAATTTTTCCTTTGATACACATCTTAACTATCTAGGGTCAGTATCCTGTTTTTCTCCATTCTGAATCCCCTCAGGGTGAACGACTGGGGGCAGCTGCAGTGGCTGAGGGCTTGATGGCTGCAACATCCTTTGTTCACTGAAATGGCAGGCAACATTGTTTTGTCCACAGAGTTTACATTCCAGTGGGGGAAAACCCGCAATAAAGGAAGATAATGTCAGACAGTGGTAGGTGCTATGAGGAAAATAAAACAGGACTGTGGTGGAGTGGGGTGGAAGGGCTACTCCCGCTACTGGTCAGGAACAGCCCCTCAGAGGCAGGGACATTTGAGCTGAGACTTGTAGGAGCTAATTTTGAGGTCTGGGAGAAGGGTATTCTAGGCAGAGACAGGGGAGGGGTCAGCAAGTTCAAGTGCACCCACCTGGAAAGAGAAAGAAAGCAGGAGTAGGAGAGCAAAGGGAGCCCAGGGCAGGCAGGTGGAGACCAGGGCTTGTGGAGAGCAGAGGCCAGACCCGGTGGGGTCTTGCTGGCCGTAGTGAGAAGTTTGGATTTTACTCCGAACGCGGTGGGAGAAGCCAGAGGATTTTCAGTAGGCTCACATCCCACTTTCGTCCTGCCAGAGATCTCTGTAGCTGCTGTGTGCAGGAGCGTATAAGGCAAGAACAGCCTGGCATCAGACCCTGCTTTCTGGTCCGCACACAGGCCAGGACCCCAGAGAAAAGCCAGCGGCAGGAGCTAGCTGCAAACACCACACAGGGTGTAATTCTGTTGATAGGAAATGTCCTAACCGGCAGATCTATGGAGAAGAAGTTGTTTAGCGATTGCCCGGAGCTTGGAGACGGGAAGGGGATTGACTGCAGCCGAGCAGGAGGAATCCTTTTGGGGTTGATGGAAATATTCTAAAATTGATCGCGACGATGGCTGCACAACTTTGTAACTTTACTAAATATCACAAAATTGTATACTCTAGTCGGGTGAACTTTATGGCACGTAAACTCAGTAAAACTCTTTTTAAAAAGCTGTGAACAGCGGAGCGAGTGGCAGCTTTCGGTCGGAGTCCGGACAGGTTCCGTGACCCCCCGCATTGCCGCCGGGTTTGCGCCGTTTGGCCCCGCCGCCTGCGCCGCCGTCGTCCGCAACTCCGGGCGCCATTGGTCGGCCGGCGCGGGGTGGGCACGAGCGCGGGGGGGGCGGAACCGGAACCGGCTGTAGCCAGGGGGCGGGGCCTCGAGGGCGGCTCTGGCGGCCCCTGGAGCGGCGGCCGCGGCGGCGGGAGCGGGAGCAGCTGGTGCAGCCTGGAGTCCCATGGTGCGGGGCTGCGGCCAGGCCGCAGGAGAAGCCCGAGCTCCGGGCCGCCCCGGCTGACCGTGCGGGCCCGCGCGGCCCGGAGCCGCCGCCGCCCGTCGGGCCCCGCGGGGGCGCGGGCCGGCCAGCCATGGGGTCCCTGTTCCGGAGCGAGACCATGTGCCTGGCGCAGCTCTTCTTGCAGTCCGGCACGGCCTACGAGTGCCTCAGCGCCCTGGGCGAGAAGGGCCTGGTCCAGTTCCGAGACGTGAGTGTCGCCCGGGAGACGCGGGCCGCACCTGCCCGCGGAACTCCCGCATCGAGCCTTTCGCTCGGGCCTCCTTTCCGTGGGCGCCTGGGCGCCCATTTCCCAGACGGGGAAGCTGAGGTCCACTTTCCGGCCAGAGCTTCCGCAGAGCGGGGCCCGAGCCCAGGGTCGCCGAATGTCTGGTCCGCGGCCTCCCAGGCCGGGTTAGTTAGGAACGCTCCGCGTCGTTTTCGTCCACTCGGGTCGTGCTATCTGATGCTTCGGAGCACCGACTCTGTGCCAGGCACTGGGCTAAGCGGGAGAACAAATCTGATAAGGCCTCTTGGAGCTCTTCTGGAACTTACGGGGCAGGGGGAACGGGAGAAATATTAAGCAAATGAATACGTAAACAGGAATACGTTTGCCATACAGAAACTAAAACGGGGTGATGAGATAGATAGTGCCTCAGTTGGGGGTGCTCAGGGAGGTCTCTCTGAGGAAGTGTTCTTGGGCTGAGACCTGAATGGGCAGGAGCCGGCCCTGGGAAAATCTGGGGGAACAAGGTCCCAGGTGGAGGGAACTGGAAGAGCCAGGAGCCTGAACTGGGAATGAATTTGGTGTAAGCTCCCGAGGGGCGGGATTTTTGTCGTTTTTGTTCACTGATACCTGATGATGTACATAGCACTGCCTAGGAAGGAGTTGGAGTGCAATCAGAATTTGTTGTATGGGACCTATCTCCCCAGCAAGTAGTAATAAACCCTTGTTCATATATCTGTTTATTTATCGTTTGTCTCCTCCGTGGACTGTCAACCCCCCCGGGGTGTGGGGTAAGGGCCTTGCCTGCCTTGTTCATTGCTGACTCCTGAGTACAGTCCCTGACTTTGTGGGCATTAGTATGCCTTTGTGGAATGAATGAACAAGCTTTCATTGAGTGCTTGCTCTGTTGCAGACACTGAGTTTGGTGCTGGGGACTCAGGGGTGAGCAGGGTGGACAAAGTCCCTGTGTTTTTGTTGCTCACAATGTAGGAGAGACACACTGATTATGAACTGTGATAAGTGCCATGAAGGGAAAGAGCAGTGTGACAGGGAGATTATGAAGCGCAGGACCTTGCTAATTGAACTGGAATTCACTTGAATGAACATTTTATTTCCTGGGACCCAGCTTTCATCTCCTCTGGTTTCCCTTCGTCTTTCTGAGAGCTCCTTAGTTTCAAGAGGGAACACCCGTACCCAAGATCTGGTGTCACTGATCCCTGGGTTGGCCTCACAAGGCAACTGCCAGGTCAGAGAGAAACTCCTGAGTGGCAGGCGAGGCTGCAGAGAAGGCCCAGCTCTTCCTGGTTTCTGGAGCCATTTGGGCTTCAGCACGCGGTGCCCACTTTCCTGGCAGGTGCTGCTGTGCTGAGCTGTGACTGAGTAGCACCTGAAAGATTCAGGAAACACTTGTGAGAGAAATGGGCTTCCTTCTTTGTAACAAGTAGATTTCTTCCATCCTGTTAGTACTCAGGCCAAGAGGCTTAAATCAAGGTTAAATCTTAGAGGTTTGAACAAACACCCTAATTACTGCAAAGGTGCAAGTTTCATTGAGTGCCATTACATTGGGTAGTAGAGGACACTTGGGATTCTTTTAAACGGAAAATTGGGGAAAGAAAAAGAAAGTGCAGGTCATCTTTTGCCAGAAGTAAAATAAAGCTGCCGTGTTAAATGAGCTCTTTGTGTGATGCTAGGTTTTCGGAGCTCGTGTGTGTGTGTGTGTGTGTGTGTGTGTGTGTGTGTGTGTGTGTGTCTTTGGGATGACTGTCCAGCAGCACAGGTGCTAGTGCAGAAAGCTCTGTCACCTGACACTTTTTCTGCTCTCTTCTGGAATTTCTTCCTGACTGCGCTCACCAGGTGGGATCCCCGACGTCTATCTTTTCTCATTTGCACAGGCTGGAGCGTTTCCGCCTTCCCTTTTAGTGATCCTTCTAAGGGAGAGGAGGCAGGGCGAGGGTTTCTGTAGTGACAGCCAAAGAGAAGGCCTGGAAAAGAAAGGTTATTCAGCTCAACAGTAGGACTCAGTGAAGGGCAAGGCCATCTCACTTTTCTAAGGGTCTGGAATTTGGGGACAGCGTTCACCTTTTGTCCGTTAGCTGCTGGAGTGGGAAGATGGGTGGCGTGGATACCAGTCACAACAGCACCAGGCAGCCTCTGCTGGTTTTTCTAGGTTAAATGTTAGTGTTAAAACGAATCTGCATTAAGATGTACTTCATAGGGCTTCCCTGGTGGCGCAGTGGATAAGAATCCGCCTGCCAGTGCAGGGGGCACAGGTTCGATCCCTGGTCTGCGAAGATCCCACATGCCGCGGAGCAACTAAGCCCGTGAGCCACAACTACTGAGCCTGCACTCTAGAGCCTGGGAGCCACAACTACTGAGCCCACGTGCTGCAAGTACTGAAGCCCACGCGCCTAGAGCCCATGCTCCGCAACAAGAGAAGCCACTGCAATGGGAAGCCCGTGCACCGTGACAAAGAGTAGCCCCGGCTCTCCACAACTAGAGAAAACCAGCATGCAGCAACAAAGACCCAACACAGCGATAAATAAATAAATAAATAAATAAAATAATAATAATAATAAAAAAATGTACTTCATAGCGTTAGCCTGGAATTAAGGGTACTGTTGCCTCCCTAAAAAGAAAATAGAAGCAAAACTTTATAAAAGAAACCACGCAACAGAAGAAACCAGTTAACATACTGTGTAAGATGGTGACGGCGGATGTCAGATCCGATTGTGTGTGTTGTTGCGACAGAAATTTGCCTCTTCGTGAAGATTCTATGTGTGGAACCATAGTGTCCACTTTGAGTCAGTGTTTGATATTGACGAAAAAGACAGTGAAACTGAGAAGTCATGTCATTAACAGACAGCTTTTGGTGGGTAGCTTCCTCTGCTCACTCTTAGTTCTGTTGAGATAGATTGTGTCTGAATCATTAGGAACTCGAAAGTGGTTACTACTTTGGATTAACATGACTTCCAGAAATGAATGCGAATGTGACAGACAGAAGTGAAATTCAAATTTTTATCTTTCTTCTGGTTAACGCTTTAAAAAAAATTTCCAAAAACGGAACAAGAACTAAGCCTTTTGGTTAGACATTCTCAGGCTGTTCACGCAGCTTCATGCCAAGCTGTTTCTAATTCTCCTTTTTGAGAGTGCCCAGTATAACGCTGCACAGAGTGAAGGTAAAATTCTTGCCCCAAATGCCTTTCAACATGAATGATTACTGTAATTTAAAAAATTGTGAAAGTAATATACGTCCATTGTGGGAAATTTGGGAAACATGAGATACTAATTTCCATGATCCCATTACCTAGAAACAAACACTTTACTTTTTTGGTTCATACTGTCCAATCAAACATTATTTTTCTAATATTATTATTATTTTTTAATAAATTTATTTATTTTTGGCTGCGTTGGGTCTTCATTGCTGTGTGCAGGCTTCTCATTGCGGTGGCTTCTCTTGTTGCGGAGCACGGGCTCTAGGCACACGGACTTCAGTAGCTGTGGCTCGGAGGCTCTAGGGCACAGGCTCAGTAGTTGTGGCACACGGGTTTATTTGCTCTGCAGCATCTGGGATCTTCCCAGACCAGGGATTGAACCTGTGCCCCCTGCACTGGCAGGCGGATTCTTAACCACTGCGCCACGAGGGAATCCCTCTAATAATATTTTAAAATGTACATACATAGGTATTTTTAGATAATTGGAGCCACACTGATAATATCTTTAGTCTTTTTTCACACACAAATCATCCATGACTAATTTCCTCATTTTATTAAATATTGTTTTACAATTTTTTATGGTTTTAAGCTTTATATGGTAAGATTTTTTTGTTTTAATAAATTTATTTATTTTTGGCTGCGTTGGGTCTTTGTTGCTGCGTGCAGGCTTTCTCTAGTTGTGGTGAGCTACTCTTCGTTGCGGTGTGTGGGCTTCTTATCGCGGTGGCTTCTCTTGTTGCAGAGCACGGGCTCTAGGTGCGCGGGCTTCAGTAGTTGCGGCACAGGGGCTCAGTAGTTGTGGCTCGTGGGCTCTAGAGTGCAGGCTCAGTAGTTGTGGCACATGGGTTTAGTTACTCAGCTGCATGTGGGATCTTGCCGGACCAGGGCTCAAACCCGTGTCCCCTGAATTGGCAGGAGGACTGTTAACCACTGCACCACCAGGGAAGTCCTGATAAGATGTTAAGTAAAGGGGAGAGTATATGGGAACAGTGAACTCCTGTGGACCCATATTATAAACCAATGGCGGGACTTCCCTGGGGGTCCAGTGGTTAGGGCTCGGCGCTTTCACTGCCGGGTCCGGGTTTGATCCCTGGTTGGGGAACTAAGATCTCAAAAGCCGTGTGGTCCAAAAAAGCCCCCCAAAAACCCCACCCATCAGACAAGATCATTTTGAAGCAAATCCCAGATGTCTAATTTCACTCATAAATATTTCAGTAAGTATCTCTAAAAGGTAAGGACCCTAAAAAAATCATAACCACAATATCATTATCATACCTAAACATTTTAATAATAATTTCTTAATATAATCAAATACCTCATCATTT
Organism: Mesoplodon bidens; assembly: GCF_964165515.1. Lineage (NCBI taxonomy): Eukaryota > Metazoa > Chordata > Mammalia > Artiodactyla > Ziphiidae > Mesoplodon > Mesoplodon bidens. Next base: position 6,923,043 of record NC_138169.1, on the reverse strand, counting down.
AAAACAATTTTTAATAAGTGCATAGTAATCAGTTATATTACTGAACCATAATTTTTATCCAGCTTTATTGATGTGTATCATAAACTTCACCCATTTCAAGTGTACAATTCGTCGGTTTTTAGAAAGTTTTCTGAGTAGCACGTCCATTGCCACAATCCAGTTTTAGACCGTCACGTCATCCCAATAAGGTCCCTTATGCTCATTTACAGGTCACCCCCCTCCCTACCCCAGGACCCAGGCAATCACTAACCTACTTTCTGCCTCTAGGTCACACAATATGTGGTCTTCTGTGTCTTTCACTTACATCATGTTTCTGAACATCCTCTGTGATGTTGATGTGTCAGTTTGTTCCTTTTCTCCGCTGAGTAGTGTTCCACAGTGTGGATATAGACTGTGATTTCTTTTTTTTTTTTTTTTTTTTTTTTGGTGGTACGCAGGCCTCTCACTGTTGTGGCCTCTCCCGTTGCGGAGCACAGGCTCCAGATGCTCAGGCTCAGCGGCCATGGCTCACGGGCCCAGCCGCTCCGCGGCATGTGGGATCTTCCCAGACCGGGGCACGAACCCGTGTCCCCTGCATCAGCAGGCGGACTCTCAACCACTGCGCCACCACGGAAGCCCTAGACTGTGATTTCTTTAACCAGTTTTCCACTGTTAACCATTTTTTCTCTATCTCTGAGGTTGATGCTCTTTGAGATAAATTTTTGTCAGTATCCATAGTTTGTTCCTTTAGGTTGAATTTCTTCATGGGATATTTCTGGGCCAGAGGATATTTTTCAGGCTTTTTTTTTTGGTAACAGTTGCCAAATCGCTTTCCAGAAAAGATGTGTCAGTTTATCCTCCTATTCAGTAGTATACGAGGATGTGCTTCCCCCCCAAACCCTTGACTATCATATTTTATTTATAAACTCGAATTTATTTTTAAATTGTAGAAAATTCAAAGCAAAATTTTCGTCTTTTTCTCAGCTGAACCAGAACGTAAGTTCTTTCCAAAGGAAATTTGTGGGTGAGGTGAAGAGGTGTGAAGAACTGGAGCGAATATTGGGTGAGTTTAGTTTAATAACTTGAATCATTATCGTTATATAAGTAAACCTTGTTCACTTTAGGAAAATGAGAAAATCTAGACACGTAGAAAGGAAAAAGGAAGTCGTCCATATTCTCACCATTCCTGTATTCACTATTATGTAGGTTTATGCATTTTTTTACTATTCATCTATAAAAGTAAGGATTTACGTACATAATGGTCAGGTTATTTTGTTATTAGCTTTGTTTCTCGTTTGATGGTACTTTAACATCTTTTCATGTCAATAAACAGATTGACTCATCATTGTTTATAATGGCTGCATAGTATTTTATGGTATTAATGTGCTATAATTTATTTAGCCAATCCCTTGTAATTTATTATAACTTAAAAACATTGTGTACATGTTAATATATTACTTAAAATTATATCAGAGAACAGGGGAGGAAGGAAATGGCAGATAGATTGGTTGATAATTTCCTTTTTTTCAGGGCTTCCTTTGCAGAGATCAGTGTTCTCTGACTGTTAACCATTAAAACTCAGCCGTAAAACCTTTAACGTCTTAGCCTAAAATAAAATATTCTTTATCAATTCAAACCTTGAAATTCTGACTGAAGTAGAGAGAGGGGAACGATGCCAGTAATTGTCTAAAGTACCAAATTTGTTTTTAGAGGGATGAACAGAAAAACCTGGGAGTGAGAGTGTTGAGGAGGGGAGAGAAGATGACTTTTGGAATGATTTCTAATGGCAGTTAATTATTGTGGGTTTTATATTTTTTAATTGGGGATTTTTAAGATCGAAAGAAACCTGTTAGTCATCTGAAGTCTAGTCCTCTGCATATTGTTTGAGGCCCCAGTTATTTGTGTGGATCATGTAGGGTAAGGTGATACCACATCCCCATCCTTGCCATATATATATGTCATTGGACAGGTCGTATATTTGGAATGAGTTTTCAAAGGCGGGACAGGAGGGACAACACATTAGACGTGTCCAGGACTTCCTGTAGCTTAGACTGTTTCAGAAAGAATGCAGACTTAAAAAGAAAATGAACTCTCAGGTAAATTTAGGTATAAGAAATAGGCTAAAAAATTTACATCCATTTCCAGAAAGCTCTTAAACCCAGTGCTTCCTTTGCTATCTTATGGGTAAGACATCATCGCTTTTCTTCCTCCCTCCTCCCTTCCTCCTTCCCTTTCTCTCTCTCCCTTCCTTCCTTCCTTTCTTTCTTTCTCTCTCTCTCTTTTTCTTTCTCTCTTTCTTCCTTCCTTCCTTCCTTCCTTCCTTCCTTCCTTCCTTTCTCTTTTTCTTTCTCTCTCTCTCTCTTTCTAATAAAATAACTAGTTAACACTTCTCCAAAATATTATATCTGGTAATGACTTTACCAGGTATTATGACTTTTATCCTAAGGAAAAGAACGCTTCATGGAATTGAAAATGTAAGCTAAAGAAATTAAGTTTTTTTTGGCTGGTTCATTATTAGTTTCATGAATCTAGTTTTTAATGTAAGTAGAGAAGGCAGTGTACGTTGCTCTAAGTTAAAACATCACAGCTAACTGGGGACTCAGGAGAACCTGACTTTCTGCCCTGTGGTCTCCTCCTTATAGAGGAGACTGATAGAGGATGTGTTTTTCCTGATGGATGTGTATCTCCTCCTAATGGCGTCTGCAGGGAGGTTGCCCTGACGGCTCTGGTGGGGACGATTATAGGTCCATCATTGGATTATTCCTGCACTTCCAAGTGTGTCCTTAACCTTCTGCTTCCTTTACAGAAGGAGAGGCAGAGGCAGCTGTGACTCCAAAGTTTTTAACTAGAGTTTTAGAAATGAAGGATGTGAGGAATTTCAGAAAATGTGTATCCAGGTTACTATTTGTTTTGTCACTGCACGCTGGTCTCTCTAGGCAGAATTATTTTGCACATCTTTGGAAACAAGGCTGCAAAAGGCATCCTGTCGGTCAGTTGGGACAGGCAAGATTTTATGCATTTAGACGTTAGTTTTTAGACGACCTGGGAAAGGTTGGGATGTAACATGTTCTCACTGAAATGTCCTGTAGTAAGTTTTTGAGTCTAATTTGTTTAACTTTTATTTCCACAGCATATTTGGTGCAGGAAATTAATAGAGCTGATATTCCCCTCCCTGAGGGAGAGACCAGTCCTCCTGCACCACCTCTTAAACAAGTGATCGAAATGCAGGTAACTAGTTTCTGAAGAAGCGGTTTTAGGTCACTAACCTCAGAGACTGTTTATTCACTTACTTTATATTGTCTAGTGCTTTTCTGCCTTTCTTCTCAAAACCGTGGAATGAAAAGCAGAAGACCGTATTATGGTTAATTCTCAGTGACAGGTTATCTTCGATAAATTTTAAATGGAATTCGGTTTTCTTTTAAAATGTAAGACAGGGCTTCCCTGGTGGTGCAGTGGTTAAGAATCCGCCTGCCAATGCAGGGGACACAGGTTCAAGCCCTGGTCTGGGAAGATCCCACATGCTGTGGAGCAACTAAGCCCTGCGCCACTACTGAGCCTGTGCTGTAGAGCCCGTGTGCCACAACTACTGAGCCTGTGCTCTAGAGCCCCCGAGCCACAGCTACTGAAGCCTGTGCGCCTAGGGCTTGTGCTCCACAATGAGAGAAGCCACCGCAGTGAGAAGCCTGCGCACTGCAACGAAGAGTAGCCCCCACTCGCTGCAACTAGAGAAAGCCTGCACGCAGCAACGAAGACCCAACGCAGCCAAAAATAAAAATAAATAAGTTAAAAAATAAAAGCATATATTAGAAGAACATAACATGTGAGACAGGTGGTATTGAACAGAGGCTAACAAGAATTAGGTTGTGAGATCTGGGCTCATATGATGTGACTTCTGGGCCTGTGCAGGCCTTAGCATGCCTCTCCTACTGGAAGTCATCGAGGCTTCAGGCCTGTGCCCTTCACATTCTCCCCAGTTCACCCTGACCCTTCCCCCTCTAATTTTCAGAAGCTCGTGTGAAGGTGCTAGGTGGTTCCCCATGGGCAGCAAATGAGATTCCCTCTTCTGGAGTCCCCCCACTGTGAGAGCACTGGCTTGTGCATTAGCATCCCCCCCCCCCCCCCCCCCCGCCACCGCCATGAATTATCTCTTGAGGTTTTGGTCTAATCATCTGATAATTCATCACACTGGGAAATAGACTAGAGCCCTTTACAGCTCTTCTAAAACAATTAGTACTGTGTAATTAGGACCATTCCATTGCTGGCTGCTCTGTTTTTCTGGGAGGATGTCATTTAACAGTTGGTATATGAATGGACTCTGGAGAGGACTGTACAGTCAGATGAGAGCAGTCATCTGGCTTGGCCTGTTTGGTGTGTCGCTTTTGATGTAATTACAAATATAGTGATTACTGGCTGCTTATCATTTTTATAAGGCAGAACACAAGTATTGAATGTAGCAGATCAGGTGATTTGTTTGAATACCGTTTTACTGAGTCAGTGGGTTGTTTTACAGATTTCTGCTTCTATTGTTTTAATACTTAAGGATTGTTAAGGATGCTTGGTATATAACTAATTGTTAAAGAAGGTTCGTTCTCAAGTATTTTTATGCTTAATTAATTGTGTTAAGTGCAGCTGCATAGAAACTCTTAAGCTAGAGACCAGGAATAATATGTTTGGGAAAGATTATCTAAAATTTTTCTGTGTTGCAAATAAAAGGAAATGTAGTCTTGAAAAAGGAAAACTCTTTGGTGTATTGGTAATGGATAAGCCGATGAAGGGAAACCGGAAGAAATGACAGGACCTGAGACTAGAGATTGGGTCCAGCCGTAGGGCACTCATAGTCATCCCAGCATCTGCGTGCTCGCCGTCACAGGTACCTGAATTAATATGAAGCAGCAAATGATGGACTTTAAAAACCTGTGCATGTTTTCGTATCCCTATCAAACTCTCATACATTATGGCTTTTTAAAACCTCTGCTAGTTCTGGGGTACTGTGAAGAGAGTATTAGAACCAGACTTGGAAGTAACCCTGCTGCCGTTTCATTTCAGGAGCAGTTGCAGAAGCTGGAGGCTGAGCTGAGGGAGGTCACGAAGAACAAGGAGAGGCTGAGGAAGAACCTCCTGGAGCTGACTGAGTACACCCACGTGCTGCGAGTGACCAAGGCCTTCGTCAGGCGCGATGCGCAGGTGCTGGAATGCTCGGGAGGAAGTGCATTTCTTTCTTTCTTTCTTTCTTTGTTTTGGTTGCGCCACGCGGCATGCAGGATCTTAGTTCCCCTGACCAGGGATTGAACCTGTGCCCCCTGTAGTGGAAGCACGGAGTCTTAACCACTGGGCCACCAGGGAAGTCCCAGAAGTATATTTCTTTTATAAAATTCTCGTTCCCATAAAGTTTCAGGTTTTGTTATCAACTCCTGTAGAGGTGTTGCTTTTTAAAAGAGATAGAGGGACTTCCTCATTGGAAGAGATACTCCTTACTCAACAAGGAGTAGCCCCCGCCCGCCACAACTAGAGAAAGCCCGCGCACAGCAACGAAGACCCAACACAGCTAAAAATTAAAAAAAAAAAAAAAAAAGAGATACACTTAAAAAAAATGAGATACATTTTGACCTTAGCTTTATCTTTCAGGTGGATTATATGACATTAAAAGAAGCTTTAAGCCTCTCCTTTGTTGGTTGGTTTTAACCATAACTACTTCCTATTCATGAAATGCTTTAGTTTGCAGTTGAAAAAAATTGAACAGTGGAAGTCGAACTCTAAAATTTAGTTTTTTTTTTTTTTCTTCTGAAATTGCTGAGAGTAATGGAAGTAAAAAAAAAATCTGTATGGGAATAAAGAACAGCCTATGCAGTAGTACAGTACTCAGCTGAGTATCCGAGAGGGGAGAAGTATGTCCCTTGTGAACTTTGTTTCACTTCCTGTAGCGGTGACCTCTGATACAGTTACTCTGTCTTGGATTAAGTCAATGACATAAGTTATAACTATATTTTTAAGTAAATGTCTTCAACTAGCTTACAAATAAGGGACAGGGAAGTTATACTCTTTATCTATCAGAGCTGAGTTACATGTCTGAGTTACCTTGGGGCCTTGGCATCCAGATCTGAGTTCCCATATGCCCTGCAAACTTGTTTGGAAACATGACTTGAGAATTAAAGTGTCACTTTCAGTGAGACACACTTGGTTTCATATCTCTTTGTAGTTTGAGCCCACTTACGAAGAATTCCCTCCCTTGGAGAACGATTCTTTGTTGGACTATAGCTGTATGCAGAGGCTGGGAGCAAAACTAGGGTAAGTGACAACTGGTGGGTCCTTCTTGTCAGTGGGAGACAAGCTCTGCTGAGTGGAAGGACGACCACCATCTGAAAGCCTGTGATGGAATGACAGAAAGTGAATATTTGTTTAAGAAAACACTGTACTCCTGTATTTGTTGATTTGAATCACTCACTCAGCTGTATTGACTTTTTAGCTAAATACGATGGGAATTTCTTCTTTTGGTACAATGAGGTGGAAAGAAGGAACTTATGCCAGTTATGCCATATTCTTCGTTGCCCCATAGCCTAAAATAATTGGTCATTGAAGCGTCAAGTCCTGTTTTGTTTGGTGGCAACATAGGGGCTCAACTGAGTTGGTTAATTTATTAATCGTATTTTAAGGGTCTCTTTCTACTGTTCACTCTCTCTGTTTACTTGAACTAATGGTAACTTGTTTCCTCATGTGATTTGTGATTTCTTTTTATTATCAACTGTTCCTCTATTCCTTATGTGTAGGAATTCAGTGATGTTTAGTTTGAGGCTGTATTCTTTCAGAGAGAACTTATTTTTACGGATGTCAGGTACTTGGGAGCACTCTACCTACCTGGAGTCATCTTACGTTAATTTCTCAGCTTGAGTTTCTTTGTTTTTCTGTTTGTTTTCTCTCTGCCTGACTCTTCCGCTTCTCTCCAAAACCAAAGCCGAAATAAACAAGTTTGCTCGTAGGCTCCTTTGCAAGGTGGATTTTTTTCTAGTCCACCTATTCACTTAAGGTGTAGCCCTTTGTTGGGGGGCAAGAGTCCCAACTTTGGGGAGGTTGGGGATTCAGTTCCATCTCTTCACCTGATATCGACCCAGTGCCCGTCTCCTGTCTCCCTTGCTGGCATTGAAACCCAAGGCCTTAAGATACTGGGTCACATCAGATGAATGGATAAAGAAGATGTGGCACATCCATACAATGGAATATTACTCAGCCATAAAAAGAAACGAAATTGAGTTATTAGTAATGAGGTGGATGGACCTAGAGTCTGTCATACAGAGTGAAGTAAGTCAGAAAGAGAAAGACAAATACTGTATGCTGACACATACATATGGAATTTAAGAAAAAAAAATGTCATGAAGAACATAGGGGTAAGACAGGAATAAAGACACAGACCTACTAGAGAATGGACTTGAAGATATGGTGGGGGGGAAGGGTAAGCTGTGACAAAGCAAAAGAGCGGCATGGACATATATACACTACCAAACGTAAGGTAGATAGCTAGTGGGAAGCAGCCGCATAGCACAGGGAGATCAGCTCGGTGCTTTGTGACCGCCTGGAGGGGTGGGATAGGGAGGGTGGGAGGGAGACGCAAAAGGGAGGGGGTATGGGAACATATGTATATATATAACTGATTAAATTTGTTATAAAGCAGAAAAAAAAAAGAAATAGTCATGCCCTGTTTATATCCATACTTAAGTACTCAAAATGCATTTCAATTTCAGCTTTTTTTTTCACCTTTTGCAAAGTAGGAGGAGCTTCATCTGGGTATGATTGTATTTTAATGTATTGATTATTGTTAATGAATCCTGCTTCATTTCACATATACCTGGGTATGATATTTGTTAAAAGTGGGTTTATATTGGGCCATAAGAACAGGAAGTTTAGATTGTTAAAAAAAAAAAAGATACTGGGTCAGTATAATACATGAGGGCACAGCTACGAGGTCCTGTTTTATTTTTGGATTCCAAGAATTTCTCGAAATTATGAGCTCAGGTCTACACTGAGGAGGATGTTTCAAAACTATTTTATGCAGCATTTCAGAGATTGTGCAGTCGGAGGGCTTTGGGGATATCGCCAGCACTTCGGCAGCTGTGAAGGGCTTCGCCGCCCTCTTCATGCGGTTCGGTAATCCTCACTGCACTTACTGGACCACAGCCTTTGGTGTCTCACAGATTTGTGTCTGGCCTCATTAACCAAGGGAAAGCTGAAGCATTCGGGAGAACGCTGTGGCGAGCCTGCAAAGGGCACAGCATCGTGACGCACGCAGAGCTGGAGGGGCCCCTGGAAGACCCTGAAACGGTGAGTGGGCCCCCCCTCCCCGTTTAGCAGCGGTGGACTTGTGCCCAAGCTGGAGGCACAGTGCAGAGCGGAGCACTTCAGTGAGCTGTCCACCACCTGCCTTGCCATCCTTGGATGCGTTTGGGGGGTAGTTCTTAACATGGAGGACTCTCTCCCGCGCTGCCATAGTATGCCTGGGACGTTGACGGGGATACGTTGCCACCCTCCCAGCCTCAGATCCTGTTTGGGTTTCACCAGCCGTCCCAACACTGTCTGTTTTTTTTGGGGGGGGGCATTTATTTATTCATTTATTTATTTGCGGCCGCGCAGCACGCAGGATCCTAGTTCTCCCACCAGGAATGGAACCCGGGCCCCCTGCAGTGGAAGCTCGGCGTCCCAACCACCGGACCGCCAGGGAATTCCGACAATACTGTCTTTTATAGCAAAGGATCTAGTTTAGAATCAGGCTTTGGACTTAATTGTCATGTCTCTTTGGTCTCCTTCATTCTGGGATAATTTCTCAGTCTTACCTTGACCTTTGTGACCTGGACATTTAAAAATTATTACAGACCAGTGGTTTTTATTTTGGTAGAATGCCCGTCTGTTTGGGTTTGTCTGATGTTTTCTCATGATTAGATTCAAGTTCTGTGTCTTGGGCAGGAAGTGATGCTGCTTCCCATCAGGGGTGCACAGTTCCTTTGTCTCGTTACTAGTGCTGTTCCCTTGGATCACTTGTTCAAGGTAGTGACTCCTAAGCTTCTCCACTGTGAATGTATTACTCCATTTCCTTTGTATTTAGTACATGTTTTGGGGGAAGTGCTTTGAAACTCTGTAAGTACTCAATTTCTCATCAGATTTTCAGTGCATTAAATTATTTCCTGTTTTATTCAATGAGTTATACTCTGTTACTGTAATTCTTTATTTTGATATTCACCTGCTCTAGATTTGGCCGTTGGAGGCCATGGAGCTGGCTTTTATTTTCTTTTTACATGTTCCCATCATTTTTTGAATGCTTCTTTGCTTTCCTGCATAACAAGATGTCCAGATTCATCTTGTAATTTCCCTCATGCAGCTCTGGAATCAGCCATTTCTCCAAGGAACCTGGTTCTCTTCAGTGGAGAATGGTAATTAGAAGCCAGGATGCGGTCTTTGGGTGTGCCCACAGGGACTGAGGTGTCGCTGTTCCCAGCTCTGTCAGTGGACAGCTCTAGGATGCACACACGCACACGGCTCACACACACTCACAGCTTTATTTCTGTACCTGTGTGTATACATGAAAACTGTGAGTTTACCTCCAATTCCAGTCCAACACCACAGGGTTCATTCTAAGTTTCTCTCTTTCTGTGTTTGTAACTCCTTTCTTCAGTGGTGGGAAACTTGGCTCCCATTATTGTTAATATACTTATTGATCCGTCCCCTTGTATGGGACCAGTCTGCCCACTGATTTCCCACCTCTGCTGCCCCGCTCTTCTCTCTGCGTAGAGCTCCGAGTTCCCCAGCCCCCAGCCCGGGTTGTCCCCTAGTGTGGACGGCAGGGCCTCCTCACTTTGCTTGGGCTCTGACTTTGCCCTGGGCCACTGTTGCCCTCCCCCTCCCCTCTCCAGGTCCATCCTCGAATGCACATCTAAGGCTTCAGGAATGAATTATTCAGGAGGGGAAGCCGGGTGGCCAAAGCCATCATTACCTTTTAAAATAGCTGTGATTTTTTTTTTTTAAAGACCTCATCATAAAAATAACTATTATAAATTGGTCTAAGTGAGGATGAACTGATCTAGTAAGGGTAGAAAAGGAACTTGGGATTCTCAGTTTTGAGAAAAGCGTTCGTGTTTTCTTTCCTAGATTTGCCTCAGGATTTTGGGCTATAAGATTAATAGTTTTGACACCTAAAGGAGTTTGGCTGTGAAATAATTTTCATAAGGTTCAGCCTAAGTAAACCACACACGTTGGAAAATCTAATCAGTCAAGCTGTTCGTTAACCACACACCTGTAATATTTTTTGTGGCTCCTGAAACTGCCAGTAGCAACATGTTGGTTATCCTTCACCTGCGACCATTACGACCTCTCTATGTAAAGGTGAAGATTAAAACTGTTCTGAAGTAGCATTTACATGTTCTTTGAGTTTTTTCTTTAATTAAAAGAACATATCCATCATTCTCACGCAGAGCATTTACTCTGTAAAAAAATTTTTTTTCTATACAATGTCTAAGCTCTTTTGTGCTGAGTTTTTACCACATTTGTTAAAGGGCATTAAATGTCTGAAGAAATATGGAGACATGGTTAGAGATGTATATATTTTTTAAAAAAATTCTTTACTTTTTCTTCACTTCTAATTTTTTTGTTGAAGTATAATTGGCAGATACGTATCTCTTGAAACTACAACTCCTCCCCCCACCATGATTACAAAGGAAATGCGTGCTTGTTATCAGAAAATTGGGAACAATATAGAAAACATGAAGAAAATCAGTCACCTGTAATCCTCCTGCTCAGAGAGAGTCGCTATTTATGTTTCATTGTGCATTCTGTTAGTCCTTGTTCTGGGGAGGATATGAGATTTGATTTGGTAACTTTTACTCAGGTTCTAGGATTTATTTATAGTGTCATGTTTAATACCTTTTGGGTCAACCCCTTAAAGTCCTTACAAACCCCAGAGCATATTTCTAGCCATTTTCTCCTTTGTCAGTATCATTTCTAGATGCTGACTAGTCTCTCTGTCAAAGCTGGACTCAGGCAGTTTCATGTGGTTTTATGATTTGTATTTTTTATGTTGCATACATCTGTGTTCCATATTATGTCTTAGGTGGTTGTGTTCCCTGACACAGTACTATTTATAAAATTGTTAAGGAATCTTCAAAATCAAATTCATTATAAATACCATTTCTTTCTTCCCCCTGGGTATTTTCTTTCTTTTTTTTTTTAAACACTTTTTAGACATGAATATCCTAGTTTATTAGGTAAGAATTTCACAAACATTACTTTTTTTTTTTAATTTTATTTTTGGCTGCGTTGGGTCTTCGTTACTGTGCACGGGCTTTCTCTAGTTGCGGCGAGCAGGGGCTACTCTCCATTGGCAGTGCGCGGGTTCCTCATTGCGGTGGCTTCTCTTGTTGTGGAGCATGGGCTCTAGGCACGCAGGCTTCATAGTTGTGGCACATGGGCTCAGTAGTTGTGGCTCGCAGGCTCTAGAGCGTGGGCTTAGTAGTTGTGGTGCACGGGCTTAGTTGCTCCGCGACATGTGGGATCTTCCCAGACCAGGGCTCGAACCCGTGTCCCCTGCATTGGCAGGCGGATTCTTAACCACTGCGCCACCAGGGAAGTCCCAGTCCTTTTTACTTTGATGTCCAAATTGTCCCTGATTTGGCCACTGGGAGTCCCTTCGTGTGTGCTCCTCTGGCCTTTGGCACGTCTGCAGCATTCACTGAGCAATTCCTTACTTTCTGGCACCACAGGATGGTACCTGCCTCTGTCTGGAGTCAGCCATTCCTTCAAGGACTGCTGGTTCCTTTTAGTAGGGGATGGAGTTTAGAAACAAGGATCTGGTGTTTGAGTTCTCATCATGTACTGGAGTGTCGTTGCTTCTGGGCCCTTTCAGCAGTCAAAACATGGACACACACACACACACACACACACAGAGCTCTATCCGCTTCTGCAGCTACCTGTGCACATTCATTATAACACCGTTTGCTCGGACTCTAACCTGCGATCCTGACATCTCTTTCTCGGTGTTTTCACTCTCTTCTGACGGCGACAAAGATGGCCTTCCTCATCCTCAGTGCGGTTCATGAACCGTGCGATTCGCTTCCTTATTCCCCGTAACCAGCCTCCCAGACACCTCAGCCGACTCCTCCCTGGCCTCCCCTTCCCGGCTGCCCTGCGTCCCTGCCTTCGGGACCCAAGTGCCTCTGCTCTGCCTGAAGCTCCCCAACCTGTTCCCCATCCCCTCCACCCCAGAGCTCAATTCTTGGATTGCTTCTCTCCTCTGTGCCCTTAGGGATCCCATGTAACTTCATGGCTTTAAATACCATCCCTCGAATGTATACATCTGGCTTGGACCTCTCCCCTGAATACCAGACTTCTATTTAACTGGCTCCTCCCTACCTTTGAAGTTTCTGGAAGACATTTCCATGTGACACCTAGAACTGAACTCCCGATCTGCCCCCCCAGACCTGCCCGTCCAGGCTGGCCTGTCTCAGTAAGTGCCAGCTCAGCTCTTCTCCGCCCAGCATCCAGAGTGATCCCTGTAAAACGAGTCAGAGCGTCTCCCCACCACACCCCCCGTCCCGCCTTAAAGCCCTCCCGTGGCTTCCTGTCTCACGGCGTCCCATCTTGTCACCCCTCTGGCCGTTCCTCTTCAGCCAGGCTGGCCTTCTCGCTTCCCCTCGTCTTGCCTCTGCACGAGCTTTCCCTCGGGCTCAGGAGGCTCTTCCCCAGGATCCACATGGCTCGCTCCCTCCCCCCCTGCACTCCTCTGGGCCCAGATGTCCCCTTCTCAGGGAGGCCTGCCCTCCATGCCCGATTCACAAGCTCAGCCCCCAGCCTCTCTCTCCCTGTCACCCCTCCCGGCTTTACTGTCTTTGTCGTCCTCGTGTCCATTTGGTGTATTATGTACTTTCCTGGTGTCTCCTGCTGCTAACTTGATATAAGCGTCCCTCCCCTCCCTTCCCTCCCAGGTCAGGGATTTTTATCTGTTTTGTTCACTGCTGTATTCCTAGCACTGGGAACCAGTGCCTGGCAAATTGGCCAAAAACCTATTCAGTTCTGTTTGTAGAATATTTGTGAATACAGTCAATTCTCATTATTTGTAGTAGTTAACATTGTACGGTCTCCGTGAGAACTGAGCCCTTGCTCCTAGGGGAAGCGCAGGGTTTGGTTCCTGTGAGTCTCTGGTCATGATGCTTTTGTCAGCCGATCAATACATAACCTTGTTTTATTTAAAGACACCTTATTTAATATATACTGTTGATTCATTAACATTGAACTCACTGCCAACCGCACCGTCACGCCTGTCTGAACAAAGCTTATGGGACACACGTAAGTGCACGTCACAGCCTTCCTGTGCTCGGAAACACTAGACAACTCTGAGGACCATTTTGAACAGTGAAATCAGCACAAAAAGCACAAAAGTGTGAAAAACTTGGTGCTAAATAGACCACAGAAAGGACACTTGTTTACAGTATGAGCTGAAATAAGAAGGCAGAGGGTCACCTTGTTTGACCTCAGCAGGAATATGCACATTGGGTGACTCAAAAGTTTTGTCGCTCTGCATGTCCGCAAATGAGTGAATAAATGCTTGAGTATTGATTTGGGGGTTATGAGTGATTTCTGGGGTGAATCTGCAATTATGGAATCCGCAGATAATGAGGATGGGCAGTGTTTAGTGTTTGTTGAATGAATGAATGAATGAATGAATGAACTAACTCTTTGACAGAGTGTGAGCTGCCAGAATTTGCAAAGTTCTAGACCGAGAAGTAACAGTTATCTTTCTTCTTTGCAGGGAGAAGTCATCAAATGGTATGTGTTCTTGATTTCCTTCTGGGGAGAGCAGATTGGCCACAAGGTTAAGAAGATATGTGACTGGTAAGAAAAAGAAACATTTTACTTCATTTACTTCTTTATCCTCAGTAACCTCTAGTTTTCTTGAAGTGTGTCTCTGAAGAGAAATACAGTGGTTGCCAAGGCTGCTGAGTTTTGTTACATGATTTCTTTGCTGTAATACCATGTTTTAAAACATGTAATTTGTCATCTCTCTCGCCAGTGTAATACTTAAAATAATTTAAAAGTAGACACCATGTTAAGAACATTCCCAGATTTGATTTTTTTCCCTTGGGAATGAAGGCTCAAGTTCAACTGGGGAAGGAATCCACTTTTAATATTTGGTGCCTTTCTGTTGCCTTTAGCTACGCGTAGGCTTATCCGTCCTCATGGAGCGTGCGGCTCATCCTTTCCCAGCCCTCTGCAGTTACCTTCTTTGCACCCTGGGGAAGGGGGCCTGGCAGATGGTGGAGAGGGTGGGCTCGGAGGGGCCTGCCTGCCAAATGAGATGGTACAAGTAAAAGGCTCCCGTACCACGTAAGCCTCCGGTAAACGTGGAGCAGTATCGCAGCAAGAATCGGTCTGTGACTTAGTCTTGTCACCAGTGGGAAAGCAAGCAAAACCACACGAAAACTCAAAAGAATGGCCTTTTGTTTTCTTATACTTGGGGAAATTTTAGCTGGCCTTGCTTCTTGCTGGGGTAAGTAAGGGTGGGGTTTGGTTATTTCCTTCAGATTCAATATTCACCAGAGTTTGGTACTCAGTCACTGGTGTTATGGAAAGTAACTTTAGGTGATACGTGGACTAGCCTATTCTTACTTTAATAGGTATATATTTATTTTTTATGTAGATTAGAAAAACGATAGCCAGCACACAAACCTGTGACTTCACAGATATCATTGCTTAGGATAAGGCTGGAGTAAGAATTTAATTTTAGTAGCCAGAGCTTAAAGAGGAACATAAAGCGTGGCATTAAAACACTGAGGCTGTAAAAAAAAACAAAAACAAAAACAACCCCCCCCCCCAAAAAACCCACAAAGGTAGCATGGGAGTCGCAGCAGCTGAGGGGGTGTGGCTGCAGCTGGGGGGCGTGGCTGCAACTGGGGGGGCGTGGCTCTGCCTCCCCTGCGTCCTGGTGTCACACGTGGCCCCAGAGGACGTTTACTGAAGCCGATGTCAGAGGCCATTGCTAGGCATCCAGAGCTTTCTCCTCCCCCGATTTTCTCTTTTTTGTAAAAAGGTAATTATTGTTGTATGTTCTTTGTCTTTGATTTATATTTTACACTTGTTTAATGATTTCCAGCCCAAGGGTGGTGGTGAATTTCAGAACGTTGGAGTTGGGAATGAGCTTTTGGGAATCATCGAGGGTAGGAATGGAATGTGGAGCCGAGACAGGGTTCACTAAATCTGTGGAATTCCGTAGAAAATTTGTTGAGTGTCCGTGTGCGAGACCTTACCATGGCTGGGTGCCTGTGCCTGCACCTTTTTCTCCCAGAGGGCTGCTTTTATTCTGGTTTGGGAGGAAATACGCCCAGGAGGTAGACTGAATTTAGCTCTAGTTTTTGACGTAGCTCCTTGCAGTTCTGACAGCCGCGGCACTGTGTCGAATCCTGTCTTCCAGTTACCACTGCCACGTTTACCCCTACCCGAATAGCGCCGAGGAGCGGAGGGAGATCCAGGAGGGCCTGAACACCCGGATTCAAGATCTGTACACTGTGAGTGGCGCAGAAACTTGCCTCCTTGTCCGAGGGTTTGTAAAACATTCACAAATACATTTACTTTCTTCTTTAATGTGGAAAATTTTGGTTGTGTACAAATCAAGGTGTTTTAGGGAGTTTGGAATGGCACCTCCCTCCTCTTCGTGGGAGTTTTATTTTAGCAGGCTTTTAGAAACCTAGATGGTTTCTACATGATGGGGCTTTAAAGAAGAGTCTGGTCATCTTTGATCTGTCAGAGTGTAGTTCTTGATCAGAGAGGACAAGCGAGCCCCATTTACAGTGCTGGCTGTAATTTTACCTGCACTATTTTCAGGCTGGGAGTGGGTAAGACCCAGGCCCCCAGCTCTCTGGACCCAGCCAGGCCATCATGCCGCCACAGGGACCACGACTTCTAACCATTTCCTGTGCCCTGGGGTCCTTTCTGGAAAGGCAGCTCCAGGGCCTGGAGGAGAAGGACTGAACTTCCTTAACTGTCCCCAGAGAGGCAGGTGCCTGGAATTCGCCCCCCCCCCCCATCACTGAGGAGAAAGTCCCTCAGAGGAGGTCAGGTGCCCAGTGGATACTCTGCTGAAAGCCCATGTTTGTCCTCACCCAGGTGCTTCACAAAACCGAGGATTATTTAAGGCAAGTGCTTTGTAAAGCCGCCGAGTCGGTCTACAGCCGCGTCATCCAGGTGAAGAAGATGAAAGCCATTTACCATATGCTGAACATGTGTAGCTTCGACGTGACCAACAAGTGCCTCATTGCCGAGGTCTGGTGTCCCGAGGCCGATCTACATGAGCTGCGCCTTGCTCTGGAGGAGGGCTCGGTGAGGCGGCCCTCCACTTCCTGCCAGCCCTTCCCCGCGGGAAATAAGATAGCGGAGGAGAGGACACCGTGTTCACTCTTCTGAACTGAAATTACGGAGAGTTGGTCCCTCGAGGCTCTGTGTGCACAGGCATTTTTTTTTTAATTGATGTATGGTTGATTTACAATGTTTCAGGTGTGCAGCAAAGTGATTTGCACAGGCATTTTAAATTTTCTCTTTTGAGTAAGGAATTCAGTCACATGGTTTAAAAGTCAAAAAAAAAATTAAAAAATATAAAAGACCCAGTGAAGTGGCTTCCTCCTATCCAGAGCCTCATATGTCCAGTTCCTCTGCTCAAAGACAACCCTTGTTTTACTTTTCTTATGTCTTTGAGTTTCTTAATCATAGATAAGCAGATAGGAATATATAAAGGGAGAGAATTCCCTTCCTTCACAGAAGATTGTGTGCTATTCATACTGTTCTTTTCTCATAAGAAAACTTCCCTGTTTTTAAATAGGTATTTAATGTCCTGCTGAGTGGATGTACCATGGCTTATTGAACTACGTCCCTGGTCATTTAGGTGGTTTCTAACTTTATGAATACCAGTGCAGTGACTAACACTTGACCTTTGCCGGTTCAGACATGCACAAACCTACCTCTGGGTAAATTCCCAGCATGGAATTGCTGGATCAGTTTTGGCAAATATTGCCAATTGTTGCATTTCTCTTATTTTGAGTGAGGTTGAATATCTTTTTGTATGTTTAAGAAGAGCCTTTGAATTTTCACCTTTTTGGTGAATGCTGTGTTCATATGCTTTGCCCATTTTCTACTGGGTTGTTGGTCTTTGTCTTATTAATTTCCTTGGCTTGTTGACTATGATACGAGAGCAGATATCCTCCCCAAGTTGTCACTTGTCTTTTGGTGTTTCTTTCTGTTTGTTTGCTTTGGTCGTGCAGAAGTTTTTTGTTAAATATAGTTGAACCCATCCATCTCTGCTATTACAGCCTCTGAACTGTGAATAATATCTTCTTTCCACTCCTGGGCTGTGGGGTCAGTCTCCCACGTTCCTGTGAGGGTTTTTTCTGTATCAAAACTTAGTTCTTGGAGAGGTAAAGTAGGAGGTTGGGACTGACATATACACACTACTATATATAAAATAGACAACCAACAAGGACCTACTGTATAGCACAGGGAACTCTACTTAATACTATGTAATAACCTATATGGGAAAGAATCTGAAAAAAAGTAGATGTATGTGTATAACTGAATCACTTTGCTGTACACCTGAAACTAACACAACATTGTAAATCAACTTGACTCCAATATAAAATAAAAAAACAAAAAAAAATCTTAGTTCTTTACTGGAAATAGCAGGTGTACAAACTTCAAGTGGCACTTAAGGAAACAAGTTTTTCTAGGAGATTTTGGTTAATCACCTTGTCTCATCACATAATTCTGTTACGGCACAGATGTAAAACACGTGGTGCTGAGAAAGAAGGAAATACATAAATTAGTTATTTTGGAGTATGGGACATCTATTTATATATTTTAAAGCTCTAGATGATTCTTATTTATTGAGGTACCATCGGTTTTGATAGTGGTTTAGCTCTTAAAAATGTTCAAGAGGAATTTAGAGACAGCTACAGTATTACCTCATAACACTGAAAAATAGGCAAGAATAAACCAAAATGTCAGTACGGCAAAATTTTGTTTTTTTCTTGTCCTACCTGTCCCCACCTGCTTCCCACCACTCAGCCGTGCTAGGTCCTTCCTTCTCCAAGACCACGTCCCCCAGCAGCCTTCCTCAGTTCCTCCTGTCACTTCTGCTGTACTTGAACCTCCAGGAGGGTGGTCAGTGCTTTCCCACGTGCTCAGGGGCCTTTCCATGGCAGCCAACTAAGATTTGTTGAAAGAGCCCTTGGGTGGTAATTTTTTCTTTCTCTGTCTCTTTTCTTTCATGTGAAAGAGAGAGAGCGGTGCCGCGATCCCCTCATTCATGAACACAATCCCAACAAAAGAGACACCCCCGACTCTCATCCGCACCAACAAATTCACCGAGGGGTTTCAGAACATCGTGGATGCCTACGGGGTTGGGAGTTACCGAGAAGTGAACCCAGGTTGGAAGCCTGAATTGGCCAGTCTTTGTGTTTTATACATTTTATACATCACTGCTGCTTTCT
This sequence comes from Mesoplodon bidens, assembly GCF_964165515.1. NCBI lineage: Eukaryota > Metazoa > Chordata > Mammalia > Artiodactyla > Ziphiidae > Mesoplodon > Mesoplodon bidens. The sequence continues at coordinate 6,904,561 of NC_138169.1, read as the reverse complement.
TTCCCTATAAGAATATAATAGATATTTGGAAAAGTAGGCCCACTATTACTGTTTTGTTATCTTATTTAGTATAAAGTGTTAATTTTAACCCATCAGCTCTCTCCTGAGAATTTGGGAGGTCAAGATCATTATACAGTATGTGGTCATGTTTGAATTAACTAGAATTTTCTGCCTTTGCTGTGAATCAGAAATCGCTTGCTTTTCCCGCAGCTCTCTTTACCATCATCACTTTCCCCTTTTTATTTGCCGTGATGTTTGGAGACCTTGGACATGGCTTTGTGATGTTCTTATTTGCCCTCCTGTTGGTGTTAAATGAAGATCATCCCAGACTAAGTCAGTCACAAGAGGTAAAAACATAAACACTCGGGCTCATTATATCTGTTTGGGCAGCATTAGTAGTGATTCTCTTCTGTTTAACTAGAAAAAGAGACATTTAAAGATGTTCAGTTTGGGGCGATAACCGTAACCCACCTGAGACATGGTTGGTGGGGGCGGGTGGGCCTTCATCCCTGTGTGACGGGGGTGTCTGTGCCGTGAGCTTGCTTTTGAGCAGCCCTGAGAGGAGCGGTTAAGAAGGTGCCCAAACTAAGTCGGTCACATCGGCTCGTTTTCCCAGTGGTCCTGTTTCGCTCCCCCCGCCTCGTTCCCCACAGATCATGCGGATGTTTTTCAACGGTCGCTACATCCTCCTGCTGATGGGGCTGTTCTCAGTGTACACGGGCCTCATCTACAACGACTGCTTTTCCAAGTCGGTCAACCTCTTTGGCTCCGGGTGGAACGTGTCTGCTATGTACAGCTCCAGTCACAGCCCAGCGGAGCAGAGGAAGATGATGCTTTGGAAGTGAGTGTCCTGCTGCCAGACAGTGTCTTAGGTGGAGGGGCGTTTCTCCGAGTCTCCTTCCCCCTTCGCAGGAGGCCCTCACCCTGCTTTTTGTTCCAGTGACAGCGTCATCAGGCACAGCAGGGTTTTGCAGTTGGATCCCAGTGTTCCCGGAGTGTTCCGAGGCCCTTATCCTTTTGGCATTGATCCCGTGAGTGTCCCCCCCTCCCCATTCTCTCGGCGTCCTCGGTACTGCCACCTAATTTTTTAATTAAAAATTCTTTAAATTTTTGGCCATGCCGCGCGGCTTGTGGGATCTTAGTTCCCTGACCAGGGATCGAACCTGCGCCCCCAGCAGTGGAAGTGCGGAGTCCTAACCACTGGACCTCCAGGGAATTCCCAGTGCCACCTCGCTTTAACTGTCGCAGCGGTTTCTCAGACTGTTCAGCACAGTTCAGGTGGTTGTACGCGGGGGGGTGGTACTCTGGGGGTTTCTGCCTGGACGCCAGAGGCTCACCGTGTGTTCTGAGTCAGGCTGCTGTACAGAAGAAGCTGACGGTCCGTTTGGGAAGCCAGGGTCAGTGCCCGAATACAGGACCACAGCGAGCTGGGGCTACGGTCTGTCCTACATCCTGACCTGCTTTACTCTAGTGAGAAGTGGCACTCCCGGAGCCACGTAATGTGCGCTGTTTCTTCGATTTCTTCTTTGTACAAGTGAATTGTGTTTTTACCCTTTGATGTAGAGAGAAATAGTACGGAATCTTAGAGTGGAAAGGGAGCTTAGGCTTATCACGGTGCTTATTGAGGTGGTTGTTTGAAAGGGAAAAAGTGTGGGAGAAGGAAAGTGAAGCCGTGGCGCCAGGGCCGGGGTTGCCCCTGTCCTGCCCCCAACACAGCTCAGCAGGCTGCTGCTTACGAGGCCCAGGCAGCATTTCCCTAGACCCAGGGGTCTTCACGAGGAATCTCAGCCTTAAAAGAAAAGCTTAGAAACTACCTCGAAATTGGTTTGGAGTCATGTGATACAGTAGTGAAAAAAACTCAGTGACAAAAGTCTAGCATTCCCTAATCTGAGCTCTCCGAGGTAGCCCTCTCCTAAATGTTCATTCTCATCTCTAAACATAATTGGTAAAATTTAATGTTGTTAACATAATTGGAAACTTGGAAAAAACCTGACCACAGTTTCCTTAAGGAACAGCACTTTTCTCCTAAGGCAGTTGAAGGAAGTTAAAGTTTTCTTTTTTGGTTTTGTTTTGTCTTTAGATTTGGAACTTGGCCACAAATCGCCTCACTTTTCTGAACTCTTTCAAAATGAAAATGTCTGTGATTTTAGGAATTATTCACATGACTTTTGGAGTCATTCTGGGAATATTTAACCACTTGTAAGTACAGATTATTTTATAACCAGTATTTATAAGCCAAGTTTTTGGTATTTCTTAAACTTTGCTTCTTGATGGTAGACTACATGGATCTTAAAGGCAGCCAGCATAGTGGTTTGTTGTATTAATATGATTCTGTTTTTTATTTATTTTTATTTTTATTTTAAAAAATTTTTGGCTGCGTTGGGTCTTTGCTGCTGCACGCGGGCTCTCTCTAGTTGCGGCGAGGGGGGGCTACTCTTCGTTGTGGTGTGTGGGCTTCTCATTGTGGTGGCCTCTCTCGTTGCGCAGCATGGGCTCTAGGCGGTGCGGGCTTCAGTAGTTGCAGCACGCAGGCTTCAGTAGTTGCGGCGCATGGGCTTAGTATGTGACTTGGGCTCTAGAGCACAGGCTCAGTAGTTGTGGCGCACGGGTTTAGCTGCTCCGTGACATGTGAGATCTTCCCGGACCAGGGCTTGAAGCCGTGTCCCCTGCATTGGCAGGTGGATTCTTAACCACTGAGCCACCAGGGAAGTCCTATGGTTCTGGGTTTGTTTGTTTTTTTTTAATTTATTTTATTTATTTATTTTTGGCTGTGTTGGGTCTTCGTTGCTGCACGCGGGCTTTCTCTAGTTGTGGCGAGTGGGGGCTACTCTTTGTTGCGGTGCGCGGGCTTCTCATTGCGGTGGCTTCTCTTGTTGCGGAGCACAGGCTCTAGGCACGTGGGCTTCAGTAGTTGTGGTATGTGGGCTCAGTAGTTGTGGCTTGTGGGCTCTAGAGCGCAGGCTCAGTAGTTGTGGTGCACGGGTTTAGCTGCTCCGTGACATGTGAGATCTTCCCGGACCAGGGTTTGAACCCATGTCCCCTGCATTGGCAGGCGGATTCTTAACCACTGCGCCACCAGGGAAGCCCCAATTCTGTTTTGATGATAAGGTTTTTGGCAGCTTCATTGATTCAGCAAATATTTGTTGAGCACATAGACGGTGCCCCGCACTGTTCTAGGCACCAGGGATTGAACAGTGAGGAGGACAGAAGGAAGTTTTCGCCCTCATGGAGTTTACGTTCAAGTGAGGGAGACGTGCAACATGTACATTCATGTTTATTTCCAGAGGGGATTTTTGCCATATCTTTTTTTCATTTTCTAAATCAGAAAACTTTTGTTTGCTTCTTAGAGCTGGTATATTCGGGGAAAGAAGTTATGTCTTTTTTCTCTAGCTGGATCTGACAGTGAAGCACTAGTCATCTCTACCGTCCTCACGTCTCTTTTCTTCGTGGTGACATCTGAATCGTAAGACAGATGATGTTACGCTGAGATAGACTTTGTCACAGAGAATTTAAGATTAATCTACTCTTTGCTTTTTCTCTTAGTCCAATGTTGTTCATGGGTTGATCGATTCCTTTTTTTTTTTTTTCCCTAGACATTTCAGGAAGAAGTTCAACATCTACCTGGTTTCCATCCCAGAACTTCTCTTCATGCTCTGCATCTTTGGCTACCTTATATTTATGATTGTCTATAAGTGGCTGGTTTATTCAGCAGAAACCTCCAGAGTCGCTCCTAGCATTCTGATTGAATTTATTAACATGTTTTTATTCCCGGCTAGTGACACAGGTGGTCTTTACCCAGGGCAGGTAAGCAGTTGTGTTTTCCACTGTGAAGAACTCAAAGGAAGTCCTCCTGATAGCCTTTTTGTTTTCATCAGTAGAATGATTAAAGGTGCTTTCCACAGGCCTCCCAGGCACAGAGGGGCTTTCTGCTCCTCTGTGTGTTACCCCAAGAGGGTGCCATCCTGCTCTGAGTGCTGTCTTGGGGGCCCTGGTCAGACTGTGTAATCCAAACTCGATGCCCCTCAGTAGCCATGAAAACTGGTGGGAAGAGAATGTATTACTGGAGGGTTCCTGAGGGCTGTCCATCCATCCATTTTTCCAGTTTCTTTAAAATCAACCTCTGGCTAAGCCAGGTCCTCAGAGAACTGGCACTTGTACCACGGCACGCTGGCCCTCTCCAAAACTGGCTTTTCTATAACTGTGCATTTGTGTGATGCCATGCACATCAGCTGTGAGTTTAGGTAAGGAAAGGAAAAGACACCCTGGCAAATGTGATTTAGCTTGTGTTTACTTTCTGTTCCTTGTTAATCAATGAAGAGACATTTTCCTTGGTTTCCGCTGGTTTAAGTGCACCAGTGACATTTGTTAGCACATCTGCATGTTTTAACCGGCTGCCTCCCCTTTTGCACCAACAGGAGCACGTCCAGAGGCTGCTTCTGGTCATCACAGCGTTGTCTGTCCCTGTGCTCTTCTTGGGAAAGCCACTCTTCTTGTTGTGGCTTCACCATGGGCGCAGTTGCTTTGGGGTCAGCAGGGTAAGTGTGGGTTTGTAAATGGTGAGCAAAGTCTGTTTTTAGTTGTGAAAGGTTTTGTAAAGAAAACGCCTTCCATGGGGTCCCAGACTCTGATTTAAAAGCCAAAGCTTCCTTTATCGAGAACTTTCGCGTTGCCTGTCCTGCAGAAGCGTGGTGCAAAGAGCCTGCCGTGTCTGGGCACGGGAAACAGGTCCTCTGGTAATGAACCACAAGCCTATCAGGAGATGGAACCGAATCCCTCAGTACTGCTTGCCATAATTAAAGCATTTTTGTTCCTTATTCTTGCCTCTTGATTTTTCAAGTTTTTTTTTTTTTTTAATTAAAATTACATAACTAAAGGAAATGTGGAAAATATAGAAAATAGTGCCCTTAAGTTCTCCTACCCAGTTATAACCAGTGTTAGCCATTTGTTGAGTTTCTTTCCAGACTGTTTTCTTGTGTCTAGTTTCTCATTTTATTTTATTTTTTATAAATTGTGGTAAAATATACATGACATACATTTTCCATCTTAACCGTTTTTAGGTGCACATTCAGTGGCGTTACATGCATGCACGTTGTGCAGCCATCCCCACCATCCGTCTCCAGACCTTTTTCGTCTTCCCGAGCTGAGACTCTTTACTCATTAATATTAACTCCCCATTTCCCCTCGACCCAGCCCCCGGCACCCACCCTTCTACTTTCTGTCTCTATGAATTTGACTACTTTAGGTACCTTATATAAGTGGAATCATATAATGTTTCTGCTTTTATGACTGGCTTATTTCACTTAGCCTAATGTCCTCAAGATTCCTCCATGTTGTAGCTTGTGTCAGAATTTCCTTCCTTTTTAAGGCTGAGTAATATTCCATTATATGGATAGACCACATTTTGCTTATCAGTTCATCCATGAATGGGCACTTGGGTTTTCACCTTTCAGCTACTGTGAATAATGCTCCTAAGAACATGGGTGTATAAATATCTGTTGGAGTCCTTGCTTTCAGTTCTTTTGGGTATATACCTAGAAATGGTAATTCTTTGTTTAATTTTTTGGGAACCACCAAACGTTCCACAGTGGCTGCACCATTTTATGTTCCCACCAGCAATGCACAAGAGTTCCAGTTCCTCCATACCCTAATCAACACTTATTTTTTTTTCATTTTTTTTTTTTACAATAGCCATCCTAGTGGGTATGATATGCTCATTTTCTTTTAAAGGACTTTTTTTTTTTTATTCCTAAAGAACTGAATCTTTAAAAGAATCGAAGGGTCGCTAACTTTTTTTTTTTTTTTTTCCCCGTACACGAGCCTCTCACTGTTGTGGCCTCTCCCATTGCAGAGCACAGGCTCCGGACGCGCAGGCTCAGAGGCCATGGCTCACGGGCCCAGCCGCTCCGCGGCATGTGGGATCTTCCCGGACCGGGGCACGAACCCGTGTCCCCTGCATCGGCAGGCGGACTCTCAACCACTGCGCCACCAGGGAAGCCCCGCTGCCCTTTTTTTTTTTTTTGCGGTACACGGGCCTCTCACTGTTGTGGCCTTTCCCGTTGCGGAGCACAGGCTCCGGACACGCAGGCTCAGCGGCCATGGCTCACGGGCCCAGCCGCTCCTCGGCATGTGGGATCTTCCCGGACTGGGGCACGAACCCTTGTCCCCTGCATCGGCAGGCAGACTCTCAACCACTGCACCACCAGGGAAGCCCAGGGGCGCTAACTTTGATTTTGTCACAACCTTGTGATTTTAAAGGCACTGACTCTGTATTCTTTGGGTTGTTTTTTTAGAGTGGTTACACACTTGTAAGGAAAGATAGCGAGGAAGAAGTTTCTTTGCTGGGAAGCCAAGACATAGAAGAGGGAAACAACCAAATGGAAGATGGATGTAGAGAAGTGACGTGTGAAGAGGTAACCTTTTCAGTTACTGTTGGTGATGTTAGGTAAGGAGCCAGGCTTGCACAGAGATGATCGTCATTATGAGAGTGATAAGAATCATCTTAGAAAACAAAATTCAAAGCAAAACAACCGTTACTCAAAGCTTTCCGCATGCTGTTCTGGTCATACAGTTGTCATCATAATATAATGATTCTGGGTTAACATTTTGTGAGTTTCAGTCTTACAGTGGGATTTATAGTGTTAACGTTACAAGTTGTGATGCTGAGTGACTTAAGGTGCCGTGAACATTGCTTTGAGAAGACTCTCGTCTTCATTAGAACTTGCCCATAGTTGTAAGAAAGAGACCCTATTCACACTGGCTTCAAGGGGAATCTGCTGGCCCACATCAGGACGGGGCAGAGTGGGCCTCAGGAGGGTGGGGCTTTGGATCTTCAATCCCAGCATTTTTCTTGGCAAGTTTGCTTCATATTCTGAAGCCAGTTGGCCCCTTGGTGTTGGAACCGTGGCCACAGTGAGCACTGGGCTTATTTTCTTCAGTCAGAGAAAAGCGTACTTCCCTGCTTGTTACCATGAGGAAAAATCCCAGGGAAGTGCTGTGATTGGCCTGGCTGGGGTCACTCGCCATCCCTAGACCAGTGACTGCTGCAGTAGTCTGCATGGGCTACCATGACCACAGACTCAGGGGCTTTAGCTACAGAAATGTATTTCCCATGGTTCTGGAGGCTGGAAGTCCAAGGTCAAGATGTTGGCCAGGTTGGTTTCTCCTAGGGCCTCTCTCCCAAGCTTGTGGACAGCCGCTTTCTCGCTGTGTCTCCACATGGCCTTTTCACTGTGCGTGCCTCTCTGGTGTCTCTTCCTCTTCTTATAAGGACACCAGTCCTGTTGGGTCAGGCCCCACCCTTATGACTTCATTTAACCTTACTTACCTCCTTAAAGGCCCCATATCCAAACACAGTCACGCTGGGGATTAGAGCTTCAACAGACAAATTTTGGGGGGAACACAATTCAGCCCATAACAACTGTGCGATACAGGGTTAGATGGCAGAAGAAGCAGTTCCTCCCAAAGAAAGGAAGCACAGTCCTGGCAGACAGAACAGAGCACGTCTGTTACTCTGGTCTGCTTTATTTTCTCGGAAACTTTTTTGGCTCTCTGATGAGGACTAAACAGAATTTCTTACAGTCAACCTTTTGTAATTATTATGTAATTTAGTGTTTTAATTTGGGACAATTAATAATTAAGTTTTTAAGATCATAAAAAAACAAAAAGCGGAGCTGGAAACAATGTGGGAGCCATCCTGCCCAGTGTTCTGCAGCCTTTTCACTATCAGGGACTCTTTTATAATTTCCCCTTGTCGGACTTGTATTAAGATTCTCTTATCTATTAAACACACACACGCGTTCACAGTCTCCTCATCTTGTGGTTGGTAGATGTCTGTTTCTCATTACACGTTTTGTAATTACTAAGTGTACCTCAAGAACCTCGCTGGGCTGCCTGAGGGCCGTGGGCATTGTGCCATCATAGTTCTGGTCCAGCCACCCTCGCCTTATGTGCAGGACCGCGGCCTGGGGACAAGGGGGCGGGAGCTCTGTGGGTCGGGGAGCTGGTTAGTGGCCGAGTTGTGAGCAGGGCTCTGTTCCTCACACGCCAGCACATCCTAACCCGTATTCCAGAAGCCAGTCCTTTCACTGTCATCCTGAAAGCGGAGCAGACTTGTAGCTTGTGGAAGTAAGCATGTCACGGGTGGAGTCTAACACATGTTGTGTCATCTCTCTCAGTTTAATTTTGGAGAAGTATTAATGACTCAAGTAATTCATTCCATCGAGTACTGTCTGGGATGCATCTCCAACACCGCTTCGTACCTGAGGCTCTGGGCACTCAGTTTGGCTCACGCACGTAAGTTTTGCTTAGACCTGTAGCTCCCAAACTCTGTGTCGAGACACCCCGCAGCGCCTCGGTTAACTCATGGGGGCACCGTGGGACACTGAAAAATTTTGAGGGAAAGGGCACTATTTTTCGGATACTGTGTGAACAGGGACTTGTTAAGTTGTTTGGACTTGACTACTTACTGCACTGGTCTCCTGGTTATTTCTTTTGGTCTCAGGGTGCTGTGAAAAAAATCACTGGGACACACGAGGGGCTTCAAGGACCGAGAAGGCTTGGGAACATCTGGCGTAGGCATTTTGCTCCCTCTGCTCTGACCATTATTGTTTTTGTTATTACTGTTATTGTATTCATGCTGCCTTACCAAGTGTGAATGTCTAGTTATGTCAAGCAAGTCCTAAAACAATGCTGATTAATAGTTTTGATGCGTGGATTTCAGTTACCTGCGTTTAGTTAAGTCTCAGCAGTCCCCCAAGAACATGGCTGAAATTTCAGTTACTGCAGTAAAAATTGTGTGTACGGGTACAAAGTGCAGGCTTCACTGCTGGCCCTTCAGCCCGCAAGTCACTATGTAAATAGCACAGACGCGCATCACGATCAGAGACCAGCCGCATCACTTCTCTCGGAGTCTGTTGCGATTGGTCCCTGCGCACCCGCTGCTCAGTTCACGCGCAGACAGCAAGGCGCACGGTGGTGCTGGCTCCTTGTGGGCCGGCGGTAAACCCACGTGGCATTTAAAAACGGATCGCTGAACCGAGGAAATTGGCCAACAGAGATGAAAAAGTGCAGCAGAGGAAGAAACAGTGATGTGCTGGAAGTGAAATGCAGACGGAATGTCACTGGAGTTTAGGGGAAAGAGCTGACATGGGAGTGGTGACACTGGTGCCGTTCAAGAGGCGAAATCTGCAGCCAGAGGACCTTGGTGATGTACACAGTGAAGATGCAGGTGTCCCAGAAGTGGTGCCACAGGAACTCCAGGAGGTATTTCAGGACATAGAAGGTGCAAAGCATACTGTGTTAGAAGCTGATCCAAACTCAGAAAAGAGTCAGACAGCCAAGTAGGATGCCAGGTATTAGAGAAGATGCTCACTCCGTGTCAAGGTGCCCAGCAAGCCCAAGTCACATGAGAAGAAGGCTGTTCAAACCACCCTTGATAAGTTCTTACCAAACCCCCCCAGCAATTGAGTGCTCAATGTTTCTAATGTTTTAAGAATAGATTTACTCTTTTTTTCCATTTCTCTGTGCATTTATAACCAACAGTAAGAGAGTTTTAAATGTTTTGACAAAAATTTTGAAAGGTCCCAGAACAGTTGTAATTTTTCCCAGTGACCATTAAGGATGCTTTGGACGGTCATTGTTCAGCTCCTGCATTACTGTGCAAAGACTGTACTTGGGAAAATGACTAGATGATAGAGGTTTTTGTTACACTGATATTTTTGTAAGCATAGCCACAGGTCTAGAACTTGCTGGCTGGAGGGGGTCCATCATCTTCACATTACAGAGGAGGAGGATGAAGCCCAGTGAGGGTTGGTGCTGGTGCAGGGTCACCCACCTGGTCAGTGAGTAGCCGAGTCAGGACTGACGCTCGGCTTCCCGCTGCCTGGCCCAGTGCTGCATTGGGACAGAGCCAGCCGGACCCCTATTTGGGCCAGGATCTCTCACTGGCAGGCAGGCAGGCCTCTGATTTCTCTGGAATGTCAAGTCTTCCTCCGTGTTTGAGATGATCAAGTTGCTGGTTAACTTTTACGTGGGAAGTCGATTACGTCTATCTTATATGGGTGTGTATTTATTTTAGGGATAACAATTCAAAACTGTTTCAGAAGGAAACCCAGTCTAACTAGCTAATCGGAGTGACTCACTGAAGGTGAACAGAAGTTAACTCTGCAAAATGCTTGCCTTGCAGAGCTATCTGACGTGCTGTGGGCCATGCTGATGCGGGTCGGCCTCCACGTAGACACGACCTACGGGGTCTTGCTGCTTCTCCCGGTCATCGCTCTCTTTGCAGTTTTGACCATTTTCATCCTTTTGATCATGGAAGGGCTTTCTGCATTTCTTCACGCCATCCGCCTCCACTGGTGAGTTTGGAATTTAGCTTTGGAACTGTTACTTAACAAAAATCTAACACCCTACTCCCCCAGTACATACGTCTACGTGTAACAGTTCCAGTGATATGTATATGTATACATATATTATTTAGTCTAGTTCTCCCCTTCCCGGGATTGGGATCTGTATTCCGATCCCCTGAGTTAAAATTGTATTTTGTTTCTGAGCTTTTGTCGCCGACACATAAAAGCAAGTTTATGCTTGCTGAATAATTTTGTGTATTTCACACTTTAGATTCACTTTGGGTCTGACAGGTTGCTTTATCTTATTGTAAACCATATTTCTTAATGTTTTACAGTGTATATCAGATTACTTGTCTGTGTATCCAGTTACTGAGGAGAGAGAGGTTCCTAATACTCATGTGTATGTCCATAGGGTGGGAGGTGATGTGAGGTGTCAGCGTTTTCTTCATGAGAAAGCCAGCAAAGGGCTGGTGTGTGTGTGTATTTTATCTAAGTAAAAGTATTTGTGCCAAGAGCATGTATGGAATGAAGCAACTTCAGAAGCACAGGAACTTTTTTCTTTTTTAACTTATAAATGTTGTTTTAAGAAATGTAGCAAGTGTTATTCAGAATCTTTCATTAATACATGGTTTTTTTTTTTTTTTTTTTTTTTTTTTTTTTTTTTTAGGGTAGAATTTCAGAACAAATTCTACGTTGGTACAGGCACCAAATTTGTTCCTTTCTCACTCAGATTGCTTTCTTCGAAGTTTAGTGACGACATGGCATGACCATATTGCCGTATCCAACAAGCTTTCAGATTTAAGGAGAATTATCATGTTGTAGAATATCCTTATGTTATATTGCCGATAGGAAAAATTCCATCTTCATTAACTGCCTTATGAGATAGCCAAATGATTCTGTAAGATATACCTCTTCCTCATATGTTAAATAATTTTGTAAAGTTTCTCAATTTCAGATATATAAATTTCTTTCAGTTTTTATGATGAGCAAATATAAGTTAATGCCAAAAGTTATGTTAAAGTTATTTTAAAAAATATATGCTTTGGGGAGAGAAGCCAATTTTGAATGGCTAATTGAAAATGGTCTTAAATACTTGATTCCTTTTCAACTTATTTAAAAAAAAACTAGAGTTATTCTGTCACCTGAAGTTGTCAGGTAATATTTTCCAACAGCTGAAGTTAAGTAGTTTTTAAAAAAATTTAATGATGGTTAATCAAAAGATTCACATTTATTTTGCTTGGTCAAAAGTATGCAAACTTTTTTATCGTATGCTATCTAGAATTACAAGTAGAATTGTTTCTACGATTTTGTCTTGTTTTAATAATTGGAAAAGATGGGATAAAATAACATACAACAAATGGTTATCCCACTTGTATATTTTTTTAAAGACTCTTATCCTGTTATCCTTACATAAAACCAATTATGACAATTGTATGTTTGGGAAGATAAACTGTGTACTGAGCCTTAAAATCCAGTGTGACTATAGAAGATGTAATATGGATATGATTCGAACTTAGTGACTAACTTGGCTGATGTTTCTGAACCAAAAGGGGTTTATACTGAGTGAAGGAAAGGTAAAAAGTAGTATTTTGTATATTTTTATAATAAAATATAAATTAAGATATTTTACCATGAAGAGGTTGCACCTATCCTTGAGAACACTATAATTATAATGATTCACTTTCAGACTAATTCGAAATAAATGTCTAATAAAGGCATTTAGAGTTAAACTTTTGAAAACTATTTAGGTCAGTTGAAAACCAATTCTTACTAAGCCATTAATGTATAATCTTCAGATTAAATTCATTTTTTCACTTGACATTTGAGTCAGTCCTGTTGAACATTTTGATCTGTCCTGTATTCTTGTAAATTATGTTCATTTTTCATATTTTACTGTAACTGATTTTAGATAATTATTTTCAAAAAGAAACCTGCAGTTTTTTTGCTTTCTTAACATTTTGAGTAACTCACATGAAGAGGCCCGCTTGTCTCCTTCACCTTGCTTGGTGGTAGAGAGTTTGGGGTTTTCATTACAAGTTAAGATCATGGTAGCCCTGAATTTAAGCGTATCTTTTCAGGTAATTTCAAGGCCTATTTGCTGAGAGGCATGAGTTGAACATCATGACATAACTGTGACTCTGACATTAAACCTTTTTTTTTTTTTTTTTTTTTTTTTTTTTTTTGCGGTACGCGGGCCTCTCACTGTTGTGGCCTCTCCCGTTGCGGAGCACAGGCTCCGGACGCGCAGGCTCAGTGGCCATGGCTCACGGGCCCAGCCACTCCGCGGCACGTGGGATCTTCCCGGATTGGGGTACGAACCCATGTCCCCTGCATCGGCAGGCAGACTCTCAACCACTGCGCCACCAGGGAAGCCCTGAACCTTTTAAATTGTAGTAAAGATTCCATGCTACTCCTCTCATATGAGATGCTGTCCCTCATAATATCAAACATAAAACGATGCTGATGAAACTCTTAAAAGTGATACTGCTGGGCTTCCCTGGTAGCACAGTGGTTGAGAGTCCGCCTGCCGATGCAGGGGACACGGGTTCGTGCCCCGGTCCGGGAAGATCCCACATGCCGCAGAGCGGCTGGGCCTGTGAGCCATGGCCGCTGAGCCTGCGCATCCGGAGCCTGTGCTCCGCGATGGGAGAGGCCACAGCGGTGAGAGGCCCGCGTACTGTAAAAAAGAAAAAAAAAAAAAAAATGATACTGCTGTCAGCGTTAAGTTTCTTCAGAAAGGCGCTTGGGCACTTCTTTTGGGTGAATAAGAAATCTGAATAATGCCTTCCAGGTTTCAAATGTGTCCCTCACAAGTTCTTATTTTTATTATTTTACTCCAAGATGGTAACTAATTCATCCTTAGGAAACCCACCATTTTAACTGACTAGTAAACTGACTAGTTAACTGACTAATTAACAAGAGACGCACAGGATCTGGTAGAATTCTTTTCTGTCCCTATTGGCAGTTGTCACGGGGGCCACTTTTTAATTCCAGTGAACGCCTCTATCAGGGCATAGAACAGAGGGTGAAGAGTCACTTTTCGACTGAAACCTATGCAGTACTGTAGAACGTGATGGTATAAAAGACGGATTGTCAGGGCTTCCCTGGTGGCGCAGTGGTTGAGAGTCCGCCTGTTGATGCAGGGGACACGGGTTCGTGACCCGGTCCGGGAAGATCCCACGTGCCGCGGAGCGGCTGGGCCCGTGAGCCATGGCTACTGAGCCTGCGCGTTCGGAGCCTGTGCTCCGCAACGGGAGAGGCCACAGCGGTGAGAGGCCTGCGTACCACAAAAAAAAAAAAAAAAAAAAAAAAAAAGACGGATTGTCAGTCCTAATTTTTGTGAAAGAACTCTCTAGAATTACAGTTTGATGGTGTCTTTTAGGCACCAAGGTCAATTTTCTTTCTTAATATAAAGCTGCTGGTTCCAGTGTCATGTTACCAGAGCAGTTGCTCTGTTTTGTTTGTTGAGCTGTTTGGTAGAACTATTATGTATACAGTTTTTAAGGCATAACTTCATTCTCTTGATAGCAAGCATCCAGAGGAAAAATGGTCAGTTGTCTGGATGATGCTAAGTTAATCTGTTTATTTTCCTAACACGAAAAGTCACGACTGCCCCATCTCCCAGTTTTCATTCGGGTGTTCATCCTAAAATAAAAATCCAAGGGATTTCTTCAGTAAAACAGTTTGATTTCGCCCTGCAAGGGTAAAGAAGGTCCTCGTGGTCATGTGGTTGTGCTGAGTTAAGGAGGGCAAAGGGGGTTTGATGGGGGTTACGCTGAGCCTGTGGCCTGGCAGTTTATCGTGGCTATAGGACTTTGAGGGGATCGCCTTTCACTGAGTGCCACTCTGTCCGCATTTCTGGAATGGGTATTTTATAACAACATTCCGATCTGAATTTTCATTCTGCAGCAGTTTAATAAGGCGTAGACTGTAGGATAGGTAACTCTTATGTTTACAAATTAAAAATTCAGACACTTTAGGGCGTGATTCATGTTGGAAAACAAATAAAAATAACTTCAACTGTTCTGCAGTCTGCATTTAAAAACAACTTTATTAAAAATTTAAAGCCAGGTTTGCTTGCATGCCATCTGGTATATATATCTCCAGCAAGGTTATTAAGAAATCTTAATTCAAGATGATGAAAATAAGACAGTTCGGAGTAGTAATTTTCCGACAGCCAGGCCAATGATGCTGAACTTTGGTTTGGAATTTTAAGAAATGCTTAGAACATTCCACCTGTTCCTTGATGGGAAAATCCAATAAGAAGGCTAGGTTCTTAGGGTCAGCCCAGTAATCTAGGGGCTCAGTGAGGGAAAACAACTGAACAAGTTAAAGATCCACAGATGTATGAACGGACAAATTTGCATCTTCCCATCAGTATTGAACTTCCCTTTAATAGTGAAAAATAAATTTATCTCTATTTTTGAAACGTGGGTGTTTTGCTTTATTATGCTTTGGATTGGCTACAAAGCTGAAGAGCTTGGCTTCTCCTACTCTGTAGCCAGTGTCCCTTCTTGGGGCTCCCCCTTCCCTGATCCTGGTACACCAGAAGGAGCTGGCCCCTTCTTGGGAGTCTTCGCTGTGTATTTGCTCTTCTGACGCCCTTTGATCCATAGCGACCCGAGGGCTCAGACTATAGTCCTTTTGCCTCGCGTCCAACTTTGCCTCTTCCACCTCCGAGATACCGTGACCTTGTCTGTCACGTATCTTGCCACTGTTTTCTTATCGACAAAGCGGGCAGGACAGTCCCAGACGCGGTGGCGGTTAAGAATCACAGGAGGCCCGCATGCAGCACTTACAAAGCTCCTGGCGCACCTCCAGGTCTGCAGTCGGCTGCCTTCCTACACGTCTTTCCGTCCCAGGGGCTTGCGTGCGGCCGTCCGGCTCATCTCGGTCCTCCCAGGAGGAAGGGGGCGCCCATCCGGGGGAAGAGCCCCGGCCCTCCTCCGCGCGCAGGCTGGGGCGCCGCGGCCCCTCCCCAGGGGTCTCCGCGCCACCCTCCCGGGTCCCGCTTCACGCTTCTGAGAGCGCGGGACCCGGGTGCAGGGGCGCCCGCGGACCGTGGGGCCCCGTGCCCGCGGCGGCCGTTGCCGGGGCGCCTGTTGCTAGGGGTGCCTTTACCACAGACGCCTGCCCCGCGCTCCACTCCCAGAACCCGGTGCTGCCGGCTCTGCGGCGCCATGGACGACCTACGGGTGCTGTGGATGCGCGACCGAGTGTACACCGCCTTCGGCATCACAGAACCCCAGCTCTTCGAGGAGTTGCTGAACCGCAACGACCGCGAGGTCGAGGACCTCATCCTGCACTTCCTCAACCAGACCAGCGACGAGGAGGGCGCCGCGACTCTCTTCTTCTACCGCAAGGTGGTGCCCGAGGAAGTGGAGGTGGAGATCGGTGAGCCCTGCGGCCGCCTTCCCGCCGCGCCCCCTCCTGCCCTGTTCCCCGCCTCACCACCGCGGGGACTGCAGACCCCCGCCCACCCCGCTCTTGGCCTCCCGTGCAGTCCGCAAATGCTTATGGTCGCCCACCGTGTGCAGGCACAGTCCAGGCACTGGGTGAACTGGACAAGCCCACTTGGAAAGTCAGACCGTGAATGAATAATCACAGCAAACAGTCACTTAGCGCTTACTCTGTGCCAGGTACAGTTCCAAACGCGTATATCAGCTATTAATCCCATGAAGTGGGTGTATTGTTATCCCATTTTACAGATGAGCAAGCTGTGGCACAGAGAGGGTTAACTAGCTCATCCACACAGGTCATAGTAAAGACTCAGAAGAATATGTGTCGCTGTCCAATGACTTGTCATAGACGGATAGAGAAGTGGCCCAGGGGCTGAGAGGGTCAGTTCATCCTCACTCTCTCAGATGGTGACAGGGTCTCCCCGAGGTGGAGGAGAGTGTCCCTTCCTATCTTCCCAGGCTCCCGACGTGCTATTGTAAAGTAACACCCAAACAAGGTTTAAAAAAAAATTACAGTAGATTTAAACGTGTATGTTGAACAATTTAGCATCTTACATAAAAATAATGGCAGTGACTGATGCCCAGAACCTTCTGTGGAGGTGGCTGGTCCAGACCAGGGACACAGAGACGGCCTGGGGTGGGGGGAGGGGGAGACAGGACAGAGTGCAGGGGACACTCAGAAAGGAGACTGAGAGACACACAGGTTCTCTCCCAGTAGGAGCAGCAGTGTCAGTGCGGCTGTCATGGACCGCGTGTGTGTGACGTGTCCCATCAACGTCAGTCTCCTGTGCTCGTGTCACATCTCCACGAGACTTCTGGACCCCCTACGGGGCCTTCCACAGGGTGGGATGGCAGAGCCAGGCAGAACGATTGTGTTCTTAAAAGGCCGTAGGCACATTCATTCATTCATTCATTCATTTTATTATTATTTTTTTTTGCGGTACGCGGGCCTCCCACCGCTGCGGCCTCTCCTGTCGCGGAGCACAGGCTCCGGACACGCAGGCCCAGCGGCCATGGCTCACGGGCCCAGCCGCTCCGCGGCATGTGGGATCCTCCCGGACCGGGGCACGAACCCGTGTCCCCTGCATCGGCAGGCGGACTCTCAACCACTGCGCCACCAGGGAAGCCCGGCACATTTATTTTAAATGTACATTCTTTGCACAAAATAATATACATATTCACTGTAGAAAAATCCAAGCCCATAAATAAACAATAACAAGTTGCAGATGGCCCCCCGAGAGATGACCCTTGTAACATTTGGAATCTAACTCTATCCCCATTGGAATCTAACTCTATCCCCACCTCCCTTCCCCGGCAGACCTTTGGACCTGGATGTTACATTATAATAGGACCTTGAATTTAGACTCTCATGATCACCAAGTGAAATTCTGGATACAAAGATACACTAACAGGATTGACTATTTTACATGTACCATATTTCAGTAACCCTGATTTTGTATACTTAAAAATATATATATACCAAGACCCTAAGAAATGAATGCAACTTGGACTTCTTGTGACCTCTGAGGGCTTCTGTTAATAGTTCGTGGCTGTTTTCTGTGCTGTGTATACGACCACATGTTCAGCCCAGTGTTTCCTGGCAGGATGCCCCTGTTGTATGTGAAAGGAGATTTTAGTCTCACTTCTGAGGGTCCCCCTGCTTAATTCCTCCAAAGCGTCCTCGGAAATCCCCCGAGCGCTATGTCTGTTTCTGGTCTGTCTCTAACCCACCCCTCAGCCCACCCCAATGTTCTTCCTCTCCTTTTCTGGGTCTTCTCACTGTCATCACATCTTGAGAATGGCAATGTATTCCCTGCTGAGGATGCCGTCCCCAGAAACTCAAAGCTACTGCTCCTGGGGGCACTAGAATGGTGTTGAGTTGTTGGGGGTTGGGTTCTGGACGGAGGTGGGGAGACGGGACCTCCTCCCCAGCTCCGGGTTTCAAGTTGTCACTCACCCTCTGCTTATTAAGCCTGCAGACTCACAAAGACCCTTGGACAGTTTTATTGGATCCTTTATGGGGTCTCTGGTTTGTCCAGAGGACCTGGAGTGGGGTCAATGCATGTCCCTTCATCCCTCTTTTCTCTCTATTTCTGCCTCTCCCCTGGTCAAGACTTCTCTCTGCTCCTAGTTAAAAATTATTTGAACGGAGACAGATGCTGGCAGGGTGGTCTTGAGGAAAGAGGGGTGTCTGGACCAGTAGCAGCTAGTCCAAGATGCTGTTCTAATAGCTAAGCATATGTTGTTTCTTGAAATAATAAAATGGAATCATCCTGTTCATATCACTTGCTTACATTTTTACACAGTAATTTTTAGAAATTGTAAAATTACAGAGTAATTTAAGAATTACACGGTATTAAGTAATTAATACTTACTTCCAGTAAGTATTACTGGAAGATGTTCTCTTAAAAATTCACATAACATAGAATTTAGAAACACAGAAAATAAAAAGTGAAAAAAGAATCCTTCACTCTTCCCTCAGCCCTGCTCCCACTCCTATAGGTAACCACTAGTGGTAGTTTGGTGTATATCCTGCCAGATCTTTTCTCAGATCGATCTATCTATCTATCTATCTATCTATCTATCTATCTATCTATCATCATTTATATCTTTCCAGATAATAGTATGTATATAATGATAATATGTAGATATATAGAGAGAGTTCCTGAAATCATAAATAAGATCACTCTTTATATAGTATGTTGTGACTGGTCCTCCCTCAAAGATATCTTGCAGAATTTTTCATGTCAGTACCTATAGATCTATGTAACTTTATAGATGTACCATATTTTATTTATCCATTCCCTAACGAATGGACATTTATCTTTCCACAGTATTTTATTTTACACACAATGTCACAATGTGCGTCTACCTTTGTACCCTTTCGGTATTTCGTAGGAGAGATTTCTAAAAGTGGAACTGTGGGTCTGGGGGGTGTGTGCATTTACAGTTTGGATGGGTCCTGCCAAACTGCTCTCTAGAATGGCCCTCCCAGTCCATACCTGGCAACGGTGATGAGGTGTCCGTTTGCCAACATCCTTGCCAACATTGGGTATTATCGTTAAAATTTTTGCCAACCCCATAGATGAAAGGTGGATGCACTTCCTCGTTCTCATGTACATTTGTATCATAATTAGTGGAGTTGGGCCTCTTTTGTTTATGCCTGATGGTCATTTATATTTCTTTGGGGTGCTTGTAACTATGTGATCATCCTGTGTCCTTCATCTCGTGGAGAATTTGCACAAATCTTTCTTTCATGTCCCTTAAGGCTGTTTCCAGTAACTGGGATGTTTCTGTGGGACTGTGTGTTGGTTCGCAAACCACCCCCATACACGGAGGGCAAGGAGAGACCAGAGAAAGAGGCAGCCACTCCGGATCAGTAGGTGGCGGTCTTGGGCGTGGCTGGCCGAGATCACTGCCTGCCTGCCGGCATCTAAGAGTTTATAGAGAGGCCTTGCCGGGGTTCAGGCACCCACACTGTCTGGCGGTCTCAGCCACACCTGGTCTCTCCAGGTGCATTCTTGAAACGGCTCCCACGGTGGGCATGGTGGGCAGGGTGGACATCCCCAGGACAGGGCAGGGGCAAGGGGCCTCTGATTGCCCGGGGTCAGCTCGCGGGTCGGGCAGCGGTCCTGTCTTCTCGATGACCTCCTCCAGCCGACTGTAATAGGCACGACTCTCCTGGGGCTGCGGACCAGCCCTCAGTGCCAAGGACAGCAGTGGAACAATTATGTTTTTTTTTTTTTTGCTTTTGCTTTATGTGGCTATAAAGACGGCGAGACTCCTGGCCCGTCTGAGGAGGAAGAAGAGGGAGAAGAGACCCAGTCGGCAGATAGAGCATCAGGTCTGGAATTGGGAGTGAGCGGCACTGGGGGGAGGGGTCCGCGTGCCCAGACGGGAATCAGTTTCTGCTCTTTACTTCTGTGAAGCTGCGAATTGGTAGGAAGTACAAGGAGAAAGTGCTGGGTGTGCACAGGTTCCTTATTAACTGCCTGGGGCTGCCGTGACCAAGGGCCACAGACTGCGTGGCTTAAAACAGGTTCCTTATTAACTGCCTGGGGCTGCCATGACCAAGGACCACAGACTGCGTGGCTTAGAACAGGTTCCTTATTAACTGCCTGGGGCTGCCATGACCAAGGGCCACAGACTGCGTGGCTTAGAACAGGTTCCTTATTAACTGCCTGGGGCTGCCATGACCAAGGGCCACAGACTGCGTGGCTTAGAACAGGTTCATTATTAACTGCCTGGGGCTGCCATGACCAAGGACCACAGACTGGGTGGCTTAGAACGGCACTGCCTTGAAGGAGGCAGTTGCGGAGGCTACAAGTTCAAAATCAAGGTGTGGGCAGGCCCTGGGGGCGGATCCTTCCTGGCCTCTCCCAGTTTCTGGTGGCTGTAGGCTTTCTTGATGTTCCTTGGCTTGTAGACACATCCCTGCAATCTATGCCTCTGTTGTCACATGGCTGTCTGCCCTGTGTGTGTGTGTGTGTGCGCACGTGCATGTGTGTATGCATGTATGTGTGCATGTGTGTGCACACACATGTGTATGTGTATTTGTGTGTGAATGTGTATACATGTGTGTATACATGTGTATATGTGTATGTATGTGTATACATGTGTGTATTTGTGTATGTATGTGTATACATGTGTGTATATATGTGTGTTTTTATATATAGTGTATGTGTGCATGTGTGTGTGTCAGCATGTATGTGTGTGATTGTGTGTATTTGTGTGTGTGTGTACGTGTGCGTATGTGTGTGTGTGTGTGTGTGTGTGTGTGTCTGAATCACCTCCTTTCTCTCATAACAACACCAGTCATTGGATTCAGGGACCACCCTCTCCACTATGACCTGTTGACAGAAATAATAAACAATCAATAATAAGAATAGAAAAGACTTTTTTTTTGTGTGTGTGGTACGCGGGCCTCTCACTGTTGTGGCCTCTCCCGTTGCGGAGCACAGGCTCTGGACGCGCAGGCTCAGTGGCCATGGCTCACGGGCCCAGTGGCTCCGCGGCATGTGGGATCTTCCTGAACCGGGGCACGAACCTGTGTCCCCTGCATCAGCAGGCGGACTCTCAACCACTGCGCCACCAGGGAAGCCCAGAAGAACTTATTTTTAACCACAACATAATCCCCTCCCTAGTAAAGATTGGGGGAGGGGAGAGGGAGGACTACAAGTTTAGAAATACAGACTATTCATTTTTACTGAGACTTGTCTAGGTTGGATTTTGATAAGACAGACGGTGGTCATGAGGGCCACAGCCATGTTTACTGATGGCTTCCTGCTTTGGCACCAATAAATCCGTGATCAGGAAAGACTTGGGAGAGAGGAGGCTGCTTGAGAAAAGGGTCAGGAAACTCTTCTCTGACACAGCAAATTAACGTTCCTTCCAAGTGTATTTTTTTCTTTTCTTTTCTCTTTTCTTTTTATCGTGGTAAAACACATGTAACATGAAATACCATTTTAACCATTTCTAAGTATACAGTTCGGTGGCATTGAGTATACTCATCAGTGTATTTTTGAGTCCATGCTGTTGCTCTTGCTGTAATAATGCTGCTTCTCCCTGCCGTAGACTGTTTCCTCTGCCAGCCAGCGTGCCCGACACTCAGCCAACCTATAATCGAATCCTCCTGAGTCTGACCCAGTAGATGTTATTGTCCCAGTTTATGGATGAGAAAACCCATTGCAGAGAGGATTCCGACCCCACACGTTGATTTGATTCCGAAGTCGCGCTGACTTTGTCCAGTGCCTTTCGAAGGAAGAGCCAAACAGTTCGTGAAGGCTCTCCCTTCTCTGCAGGCTTCGTCAGCAGCTCTCAGGGCTGTGACTGGCAGGCTGTGAGGTTTCCAGGTCCACGTCGATGACCGTAGACTTGCAAGGCATACATACGTTCATTTTATTTAGATTACTTTTCTCTCCATCCCCCATCAGTTTCAGGTTTTATAGTGAAAAAGGAGTAGACGCTAACATGTTAACTCTAAGTCTCATCCTGAGGATAAAACCCCCCTTTTAAGTAAGAATCTCAGAGAAGTCACTCATCGGACCCTGTAGCTGGAACACGCACACACACGCACACATGCACACACGCACGTGTTAAATTTCCGACTGAGGACCCATCAAAACTACAGTACAACTCTCCTAATTATAATGTAAGTCAGGGCTTCAGTAGGATTCGTTTGTAAAAAATGTACATTCAGCTTTTTGATAACATGCCGATTGAATGAAATATACTGTTGTCCAAGATGCAGGTCTGGTCTTGATGGTAGGAAACCTCATTTTCCAAGTATTTCATCTCACGTATTGAATCATCTTTTGCAGCTAAGAATTTGCAGCTGAGAACGTATTCCGTACCTCAGCCTTCCACCGGCCTAGAAGATGAAGAAATGGACCAAGAGAGGGTAGAGAACCCCCATGTCAAAGTACGCATGGCTCTTTCTCCTCTTGGGTAGGGTAATGGGAATTTCACGCCCTCAGATGAGTCTGGGTAACCGACACAGCTCATACAAGGAACGTATTGTATTGGAGTGGAGATGATAGAATCCTGTGTCTGGGGGTCCCCGAGATCACCCTCGGATTGAATGATTTGCCACAATGACTCACAGGACCCAGGAAGGCTTTTATACTCATGGTTATAGTTTATTTCAGTGAAAGGATACAGATTAGTATCAACAGAGAACAAGGCACACAGGGCAGAGTCCAGGGGAAAATAGGCACAAGTTGTCCTTTCCAAGTGGGGCTTCAAGGACAGCCTTCCTTCTCGCAGGAGCCATGTGTGACAACACGTAGGACGTGGTGCCAATCAAGGGGGCTCACCCAAGCCTTGGTGTCCAGGGTTTTTACTGGGGGTCAATCCCGTAGGTGTGAAGTGCCCACAGTTAGTCTGCAGTGCCCCCCGGCCGCCCCAGAGGACAAACGGATGCCGTGTGACCCAGGGCCCCAGGCAAACAAAAACGGGCATTCAGCATAAATCATGTTGTTAGTATAAACTCTGCAGCATGACCCAAGGCCCCAGGTATACAGAGCTGCTCAGATCAGCCGGGATGTTCCAAAAGCTTAGAGGTTATCACCCAGGAGCTGGTTCTGGGCTAGTCTTGAGAACCGTTGGAACGTGCAGGGTTTGGACAACCCAGGCCTGCTGAGTTAACCATTTACTGCACAAATCCCAGGGAGGGAGCATAACGTTAGGATGTAAACATTTGGCCTGAGCTGTGCTAAATGAAATTAGGTTCAGCTGCTCTGTGAATATGCCTCCCCACAAAATACTCGAATTCAGAACAGGTTTCTTGCAATTTGTGGCCCAGAAAAGCTCCATCTGGACATTTCCCAGGTCACTTTATTCAAGTGTAGCTGCAGTGGCCAGTTGGTGAAAGAGTCAGGCTTAGAGTTCAGCATCTGGGTGAATTTCAGCTCATGTGTGTGGTCTGCTGGGAGATGAGTTCAGCAGTGTGTGGCGTGGAGAGCTCAGGTGTACGTGAATATTAGGTGATTTGGATGCACGGTTGTATCTCTGCATGACTTTTTTGTTCTCCATGTTTCAGAAAACTGTTAGGCAAATCGTGGAAAAGACATATCTCCATGTGCTTTGTACTCCTGTTCCTGAGGAATTTCTGAACCAGAATGTGGTATTTTTTCTCAGAAATACAAAAGGTATCTTTCCAGCATGAGCGTGTGTGAGTGTGGGTGTGCATGCATGTGCGTGTGTATATGTCTGAGACTCTTTCATTTTTACATGTCCTTGAGAAGATAGCGTTTTTATCAATACTGTCAATCCTCATTATTCACGGAATCCATATTTGCAAATTCACCGACTCACTCAAAATTGTTGTAACTCCCAATCAGTATTCGATGCTTTCATGGTCATTTAAGGACACATACAGAGTGGGGAAAATTTGAGTCACCCAACACTCATGGACCCAGCTGAGGTCGGGCAAGGCCGTGCACTGCCTTCTTATTTCATTGAATGCTATAAACAAGTGTCTTTATCGTGATCTGTTTAGTATCACAGTTTTCTAATTTTTGTGGGGTTTTTGGGTGATTTCGCTGTTTAAAATGTCCCCAAGGAAGGTGCTGAAGCGCTGGCTAGTGCTCAGAGAACAGGATGGCTGTGATGTGCCTGGCAGAAAAAACTCGTGTGTTACATAAGCTTCGTTCAGACGTAAGTGACGGTGCTGTTGGCCATGAGTTCAATGTTAGTGAATCAACAGTAATGTTAAATAAGGTGTCTTTAAACGGAAACACACATAAAGAAGGTTATATACAGGCAGACCTCATTTTATTGCGCTTCACAGATACTGCATTTTTTTTTTTTTACAAACTGAAGGTTGGTGGCAACCCTGTGTGGAGCAAGTCTATCAGGGCCATTTTTCCAACAGTATTTGCTCACTTCATGTCTCTGCGTCACATTTTGGTGATTCTCTCAATATTTCAAACTTTTTCATTATTTATTATATTCGTGATGGTGATCTGTGATCAGTGATCTTTGAAGTTACTCCTAGGATGCACTGAAGGCTCAGGCGATGGTTAGCATTTTTTAGCAATAAAGTTTTTTTTTTCTTTCATTTTTTGGCTGTGCCACACGGCATGTGGCATCGTAGTTCCCCGATCAGGGATCAAACCCGTGCCCCCTGCAGTGGAAGCGCGAAGTCCTCACCACTGGACCGCCAGGGAAGTCCCAGCAATAAAGTATTTTTAAATTAAGGTATATACATTGTTTTTTTTAGACATAATGCTATTGCACAGTTAATAGACTACAGCAGAGTGTAAACATACCTCTGCACTGGGAAACCAAAAAATCCGTGTGACTCACTTTATTGCGATATTCGCTTTATTGTGATCTGGAATCAAAACCACAGTATCTCCGAGGTCTGCTTATATTGCTGGTTGATGAAAATGTTGTGACCAGAGGTTCACAGGAACCTAGACCCATATTTCCTGTAGGAACAGTGGCTCAGCATCCACTAATTCTGTGTTCGTGGTGACTTCATAGAACATAACTACTGCAAATAATGAGAATTGACTGTATAGATATCATCTTAGGTCTATTTATAACAATTAGAGGAAGATTCAAAATGACATCACCCTGAGTTATAAGATGAGTTTTGGTGGGCTTTCTCCACATTGCTGTGTGATTTTATTTTATTTCATTTTTTTTAATGTTTTGGCCGTGCCTCATGGCAGGTGGGATCCTAACTCCCCGACCAGGGATCGAATCTGCCCCCCGTGCACTGCAAGCCCGGTCTTAACCACTGGACCGCCAGGGAAGTCCCGGCTGTGTGATTTTAGACGGAGGTGCCACTGAGAAGCCAAGTTCATCCTTCAGGGTAGCTTCTTGGCTGGATGTTCCCACTGTGCATTCCCACTGCACTGCCCGAGTGATTGTTCTCTGGTCTCTTCTGACCCCTTGCTCTTCCTCTTGCTGTATAATACCATCCAGGCTGACTCTCCGCTCTCTCTGACTGCGCTTCCCCCGTTTCTTCTGCCGTTGCCTCTACCTCCCAACCTGTGCATAGCATACCCTAAATTCTAGAACAAACATTCTGTTGCTTTTCTTTTCCTTTTTTGAACTTTGATGGCCCTTTGGATCACGACCTCACCGCTAAGCTCTGAGCTTCTGTAATTTGTTCTTCCCAAGTGAGTGGGAATAAGAAGAAAGATGACAGATAGAGGCTCAGCATTAGACAGCTACTCTCACTACAGTTCGTGTCCGGGGAGGGGCCAATCTCAGCTCAGTGCTTCCCTTTTTAAAATTTATTTATTTATTTATTTTTGGCCGCACTGGGTCATCGTTGCTGAGCGTGGGCTTTCTTTAGTTGTGGTGAGCGGGGGCTACTCTTCGCTGCGGTGCACGGGCTTTTCATTGCTTTGGCTTCTCTTGTTGCGGAGCACGGGCTCTAGGCATACGGGGTTCGGTAGTTGTGGCACAGGGGCTTAGTTGCTCCGCGGCATGTGGGATCTTCCCAGACCAGGGATCGAATCCGTGTCTCCTGCATTGGCAGGCGGATTCTTAACCACTGCGCCACTAGGGAAGCCCAACGCTTCCCTTTTAACAGTAATCACAACCCAATACAGTAAGTCCCCTACATATGAATGAATTCTGTTCTGAGAGCGTGTTCGTAAGTCTGGTTGGTTCGGAAGTCCAACAAAGTTAGCCTAGGTACCCAACTAACACAATTGGCTGTATAGTACTGCACTGTAATAGGTTTATAATACTTTTCACGCAAATAATACATAAACACAAAAAATAAAGAAAGCAGTTTTAATCTGTACCCTTGAAAAGTACAGTAGTACAGTTACAACAGCTGGTACACAGGGGCTGGCATCGAGTGAACAGGCGGGAAGAGTTACTGACTGGAGGAGGGAGGTGGGTGGGAGATGGTAGAGCTGAAGGGTCGTCAGCAACAGGAGATGGAGGGCAAGCTGCAATTGCACTCATGCCTGACGTTGATGGCACAGGTGCTGGTTCCTTGCTGGAACCAGATGCACGTTCGCACCTTTGAAAGTTCTCCACCTGAAGGTTCGTATGTAGGGGACTTACTGTAACAATAATAATCAGCTTTGGGCAGGGCGGGAACGGCATTTACCCCGACTTTATTACTGTTTACTCTTATCATATTTTTTTTTACAGTTATCTTTCACTGATGTCAAGCTTTCTTTCTTTTTTCATACTTAGTTTTTACATAGTTTCCCTTTAAGTAAATTTATTTCAGTAAAGAAGCATCTGATAGAGAGAAACCTATTAGGTAAAGAAGAGTGCGCGTCTACACAGATGCAGGGAAGGGCATGTAGACTGAAGCTTGTGATATAATTGCAGTTGATATGTTTGCTGTGTTTCCCAGTTAAATTGAGAGAAGGGTCCAAGGGACCTTTAAAATGTCTACCGAGCTGATTGGTGCTGACTGATTTTTTGATCAGGGGGGTGGTGGGGAGATGGGGAGGGAGTGAGTGCACATCAAAGAAAACCTGGCCGAGAGGTAGACTGTTCCCAAACTTGTCTTTTAAAACCCCGTGACTTGGGAGTTCCCTGGTGGCCCAGTGGTTAGGACTCGGTGCTCTCCCTGCCGGGGCCCGGGTTTGATCCCTGGTCAGGGAACTAAGATCCTGCAAGCTGTGCGGTGTGGCCAAAAAATAAAGAAAAAAACAACAAAAAACCCCCCAAAAAGCCCATGACTTGAAAGGTACTTTGGTGATGAACTGGGGAGGCATGGCTGGGAGTGGGGAGACCGAGCAAAGCAAGGAGCCCAAGAAACGTTTCTAGAAAATCCAAAGAGTTTCTATCCTTGTTCAGCTGTAGATGCCCCAACTAGATCAGGTCACGTGTGTGGCTCTTGGGTGCTGCTTGTGTGAACCTCTGAACCACAGCACGACCCTCAGCATGTATTTGTTTCTCAATGAGCGCATATCCTGACCTGTGCCTGGAACATTCCTTTGTAGTTACTTGCGAAGGAGGAGCTGGTTCCCGGACACTTGGAAATGTTAGCCGATTCCCTCCTCATTTCATTCCCCAAATCTGTTCCTGTTTAGAGACCATCTCTGAGGCGACAGACATGAAGGAAGCTGTGGAAATTATGCCCAAAACGCTGGAGTATGGAATTATAAATTCACATGTGCTTGGTCTCCTGAAGGATATTATATGTCAGGTAAGTACGGACGGAAAAAAGAATCTCAGCACTGTTTAAGAGTAAGGCCATCTAGGGCTTCCCTGGTGGCGCAGTGGTTGAGAGTCCGCCTGCCGATGCAGGGGACGCGGGTTCGTGCCCCGGTCCGGGAAGATCCCACATGCCACAGAGCGGCTGGGCCCGTGAGCCAGGGCTGCTGAGCCTGCGCGTCCGGAGCCTGTGCTCCGCAACGGGAGAGGCCACAAGAGTGAGAGGCCCGCGTACCGCAAAAAAAAAAAAAAAGAGTAAGGCCATCTAATTCATTGATTCCACAAAGAGGTGGCCAGCAGCTCTTAGATTCCAGGTGCTGTCCTGGGCCCTGAGGACAGTGGAGCAGTGAGCAGGACAGATGACAGCCCTGTGCTATGGGAGGTTATACTGGGGGAAGGACACCAAACACAAACACATAAACTGGAAAATATCAGGTAGTGACAGGTGGCATTAGGAAAATAAACCCTAGTAATGTGATAGAAATGACCCATTCGTGCGTGTGTGCGTGTGTGTGTGTGTCTGTGTGTGTGTGTGTCTGTGTGTGTGCAGGGGGTGGTGGTAAGGGGCAACCTTGCTGGGGAGGTGACATCGGAGCTTTCTTTATAGGCAACCAGTAAAATAGCGCATAAGCAGCCTTATTCACTAATGGTAAGCTATTAGGGATATGTAATAGGGTGGGACTGAGGTGGTCAGGACAGACCCCTCTGAGGAAGTGGCATTGAATTGAGGGGGAATGAGGTGAAGGCATCAAACGTGAGGATCTGCAGGAAGAGCATCCTGGGCAGAGGAAACAGCACATGCAAAGGTCCTGAGGCAGGAGCAGACTTAGCTTGCTCCAGCCACAGAAGGAGGACCAGTGCAGCTGGAGAGTAGTGAGGGAAGTTTGGAGAGGAAGGTAGGTTTGAAGCATGGGAATAAAATGATCTGCTTTGCATTTTTCTTCTGGCCGTTGTGTGAACAACCTATGCAGGGGCAAGAGCGTATGGGACCAGGAGACCTAATAGCAGGCTATGGAAACATCCAAGTGGTGGATGATGGTTGTTTAGGCTCCGGAGTTCAACCCGGGGAGGGAGCGGGAAGCAGACAGCATCAAGAATATGTTGGGCATGGAGCCAACAGGACGTGCTGATGCCTTGGATATGGAGGTTTAGGGAAAGAGCATCCAGAATGATTCCTAGGGTTTGTGTTTGAACAAGCAGGGAGATTTGGAAGTCATTACTGAGATGGGGGGGTGGGGTGGAGGGATCTGGAGAAAAACCCCAGAACTCTATTTTGCACATGTTAAGCTTGAGATGCCTCCTAGACATCCAAGTTGAGGTGTGCAGCAGGATGTATAAGTCTGGAGCTCAGGGGAGAACTCAAGCGGTTCTTCCAGAAATATTTATTGAGCATTTACTGTATTCTATAGCAGTAATCAACATAGTCAAGGTCTGTGCCTCACAGACCTTACATCCTAGTCAGGAAGATTTACGTTAAACAAGATCAATGAGAAAATATACAGTGTGTTAGATAGTGACAGGAGTTCAGGAGAAAGATGAAGCTGGGAAGGGGGTTAGGAAATGTTGGCAGGTGGTAAAAGTAAGGCTTTTGAAATTTTGGATAGGGTGGCCAGGAAGACCTCAGTGTTGCCTTTTGCCGGGACTATTGCAGTTGCCTCCTGATAGATTTCCCAGCTTCTACTTTTGCCCCTACACTATATTCTGCACATGCCAACCAGAGAGATCCTTTACAAAACGGGAGCACTGACAGGGTGTCAAGCCAAAGGACTGGATGAAACAACCAAGGGAGAGAATATAGAAGGAGGAGAATGAGATGAGGGGGAAACTAGGGGGCAGGATGATAGGGGGCCAATTTATTATTTTTGAAAATTGGGCAAAAAAGGGAAGGCTCTAACCATTTATTCTGCCTTCTCTATATGAACTGGATAATCAAATAGTAGATAAGAGAAGTGTCTCTTTATAAAAGCATTTCAGCTATTAAAAAAAAAGTTTAGAATGAGACTATTTCAGTAGTGCAGCTCTCAGTGTGTTGAAGGATCTAGGTATTGAACATCAATGGATGCTAAAATCAAAAAAAAAGAAAAAAAGGAAGAGAGAGGACTTCCTTGGCGGTCCAGTGGTTAGGACTCTGCACTTCCACTGCAGGGGAACCAGGTTCTATCCCTGGTTGGGGAACTAAGATCCTGCATGCCTCATTGGGTGGCCAAAAAACCCCCCCAAACCAAAAAACCAACCTCCCCAAAAGAGAGAAAAACCAAACATTATTTGTCTCCTGATAGAAGAAACACCAGTAGTCTTGGCAAAGGGATTCTGAGCCAGTCTCTGGACCCAGCTGCCAATTTGCAGGAAAAGACAAGAGGAGCTTGTTGAGTTCCACCATGAGTGTGCAGTCAGCAAAATCCAGGCTGGGAGACTCAAAACCTTCTGAGTTCTTCAATAAATTGGAAGTACATGTAGATTAAAAGAGTCTTAAAAGACGTATCAAATTTTAAGAAAAACGGGCAAAACTAAAAATCAAAATCCAACCCAATCAACCAACCCACCAAACAAACAAACAAGCCAACCAACCTGTGGGCATTTGTACATCACTTTCTATGTGAGGGTAAGTTATGTAATTGTATTCAAGTGATTTCATAAATTCATGTTTCTGTCAACTCAATTTCCCAAAGACTGCGTGCTCAGTATCTTCTTTATTTTAACCTTCACACAAGCTTGGAGCTTAGCTGATGGGTTAACACACAGTTCTCGCTTCCCTGTGCCATCGTTTCTAACTCAGCTGCCCTGTGGCTGGCAGCAGCTAAAGAAATACAGTATTATCTTCTGGGTAGTCACCTCAGGTTTGGTTCAAACTCTTTACCCTTGGGCCATTCTCAGTCAAATATAATTTCTCTTTCTTTAGATCTGTGCTCTGGGCTGGAGTAGTTCACTTTGTCACTGTATTGTTACTTTCTATTATAGCGTATTCAAATCCAGAGGCAACTTAAGTGCATGAATTATTGAACATGATGTGTGATTTGCTTCTTTTTTTAAAAATTTTTATTAGAGTATAGTTGATTTACAATGTTGCATTAGTCTGCTGTACAGCAAAGTGACTCGGTTATACATATACATGTATCCACTCCTTGAGATTCTTTTCTTATATAGGTCATTACAGAGTATTGAGAAGAGTTCCCTGTGCTCTACAGTAGGTCCTTATTATCTTTTTTTTTTTTTTTTTTTTTTGCGGTACACGGGCCTCTCACCGCTGTGGCCTCTCCCATTGCGGAGCACAGGCTCCGGACGCGCAGGCTCAGCGGCCATGGCTCACGGGCCCAGCCGCTCCACGGCATGTGGGATCTTCCCGGACCGGGGCATGAACCCGTGTCCCCTGCATCGGCAGGCGGACTCCCAACCACTGCGCCACCAGGGAAGCCCTATTATCTATTTTATATAGAGTAGTGTGTATATGTCAATCCCAATCTCCCGATTTATCCCTCCTCCCTCTGCTTTCTCCCCTGGTAATCATAAGTTTGTTTTCTACATTGGTGACTCTATTTCTGTTTGGTAAATAAGTTCATTTGTACTCAGCCATAAAAAAGAACGAAATAATGCCATTTGCAGCAACATGGATGGACCGAGGAATTGTCATACTGAGTGAAGTAAGTCAGACAGAGAAAGACAAATACCATATGATATCACTTATATGTGGAATCTAAAAAAATGGTACAAATGATTTGATTCTTAAACTTGGCTTTTCAGGTTTTCTTGCCAGCCTTGTCCTTCAGTCAGCACAAGGATGCGAGCCTGGGATTCACATCTGGAGAAGTCTTGGACTCCTTTGAGTACAACATAGACCTAACTAGCATGCCCGGGCAAGCAGTAGAATATCACAGCACTCAATTAATACGGGATGAATTTTTAATGAACATCCAGAAATTTGCAAGTAATATTCAAAGAACAATGCAGCAACTTGAAGGTAAGGCTTTATTTTTCTCCTCCTTAGTTAAGCAGGATGCGTTACTTTAAGAAGAATTTAAGAGTTCAGGAGTTTTTTTTTATTGTTTTAATTTATGATCGTTCTTGTTCACCTGCTCGTGATATGAAAGACACCAAGCTGGACATTGTAAGAAACAGAAAGAGGAATGAAGAATGATGAATCCTTGTCCTCAAGGATCTTATAATCTGGTGCCCAAAGCACTATGGCAGAATAAGGAGCTTGAGAGAGATATTAGGGTCTTTAGGGCTTGGAAGAGTGAGACCATATTGGAGAAGTGGTGGGGGAATCAAAGAGGACTTCCTGAAGGAGGCAGCATTTGACCTCATCTGAAAGGATGAGCAAGGCATTGGTAGGTGGAGTTGGGGAGCAAGGGCATTTCGGGCAGGGAGAGTGATGGGCCTTTGGCGGTTCTTTTTCCGTTCATTTTGCTAAGTACTCTATGAGATTCAGTTTGCTAAGCATTCTGTATTTTCAGTCTGAAGACCTAGCCTTTCAGTATGAAAAATTCTCTTGATAATTTCCTCCACTATTTGTCTCTGTTTCCTTTTGTTAATATTCCTGTTGGATATGTGCTGTTGATTGTGTTTCCTATCTTTTCACTTGCATTTTCCATCTCTCTGTCTGTGTATTCTACTTTCCTGAAGAGTTCCTCAACTTTTACCTTCACAAATTTTGATTAGACTTTTCACATCAGCTATCATCTTTTTAATTTTTAAGACCTCTTATTCTGTGATTGTACCTTTTCCATAGCGTTCTGTTCTTGTTTGCTGGATGCTATGTTGTCTCAAATCTCTGAGACTAATAGTTGGGATGAAAACATTTTTTTTGTCCTTTACATTCTTTCAATTTCCTCTGAAGTCATTGTTTCTGATTTATTCTTGGACTGTCTGTTTCAAGCTGGAGGCTTTCTCGAATATCTGTTGAGCTCTGGTTGTTTGTTCAATTTTTAATTTAATTTAATTTTATTTTATTTGGCTGCATTGGGTCTTAGTTGCAACCTGCGGGATCTCCATCGCGGCACATGGGATCTTTCGTTGTGGCGTGTGGGCTCTCTAGTTGTGGTACGCAGGCTCCAGAGCATGCGGGCTTAGTAGTTGTGGCATGTGGGCTCTCCAGTTGTGGCGCATGGGCTGTATAGGGTGCAGGTCAGTAGTTGCGGCGCGTGGGCTTAGTTGCCCCATGGCATGTGTGATCTTAGTTCCCCGACCAGGGAGCAAAACTGCATCGGAAGGTGGATTCTTACCCACTGGACCACCAGAGAAGTCCCTGTTTGTTCAATTTTTAAATTGACGTCACTTAGGTTGTAAACTCAGGACTGTCTTAAATAGCTAAATCATTTTGATCGAGCTTAACACCGGAGCAATGATCTAATTATCTAAAGTGTTTTAGTTACATTCTAATGAGAGAGAATGAGATATAGAAATATTAGGACAGGGAAGTACCAGGCCATATACTGATGTCTGGAGAGAAGAGCCAGCTGATTAACTTGAACATCATTGTCTATAATCATTTTCCCCAAACTAGTGGCTGACTGACCATTTTTATTCTACTAGGTGAGATCAAGTTAGAAATGCCAAGCATCAGTGTAGAGGGAGAGGTGTCTGACCTGGCAGCTGACCCAGAAACCGTGGAAATTTTGGAGCAGTGCGTGATAAACTGGTTGAATCAGATATCAGCAGCTCTTGAGGGCCAGATAAAAAAGACGCCTCAGGTAACGTGTGCGAAGCTTTTGAAGATCCCTGATCCAGTTCATGCTTGCCCTCCCGAGAACGAGCCAGGGGTCTGCGGATCTGAGCGATCTAGCCTCTTTTCTTACTGTTTTGAGATCTCCTTAAAAATACCAAGATGTCATTCTTGGGCTTTCTGAGGTTAGTGTGCTAATAGGTGACTCTCTGTTATTGATAAAGATAATACTGTGTACGGGTCAGGATGTTTGGACTAAAACTTAAAAAAACAAACCAACCAGGAAACCCAACTCAGCTGGCTGAAATAAGAAAGAGGATTTGTTGGCTCACATAACTGAAAAGTCTAGAGGCAGTTCTGGATTCAGGTATGGTTTGATCAAGACTCTGACACTCTAGCTGTGTTGCTCAGTTAATTTCTTGGTTCCAAACTCCTCTCTGAGGGGGCTTCCTCCTCAGGCTGGTTTCCTTCATGGTGGCAACTGGCAATAGTTTCTGACCCCACATCCACATACCACCTTGTCCAGAGAAAGACGGAGTGTCTACCCTTCCCAACTGGAGTCCTGAGATTCACTCTGACTGGATCACCCTAGGTCAAGTGCCCAGCCCCGAAGTCCTTGTATGGATTAGCCCGTCACTAGAGCGTTTGGGCAGAGAGGCATGGATGCTGGGGGGACAAGCGCAGTGTGGCTGCCCACTAACGAGGATGCTGTGTGTGCGGTCCTATCATCTCTCAGGGCGATGGTCCTCTGGCCGAAATTGAATTCTGGCGAGAAAGAAGTACCACCCTAAGTGCACTCCATGAACAAACAAAGCTTCCAGTAGTCAGAAAAGTCTTGGATGTGATCAAGGAATCCGATTCTGTGCTTGTGGCCAGCCTGCAGCCCGTCTTAACTGAATTGTTCAAGTTGCACATGGAGGCCTCCGACAACGCGCGGTTTCTTTCCACCGTGGAACGTCACTTCAGAGTAGGCCGGGGGGGCACTGTGCTTTGGAAAGTCGACTCTGTAAACTAGATCTCACACGGCTTTAACTTCCTTTTGTTTGGTCAGCATTTATAAAATTGTAGTAATATACGTATAACGTGATATTTATTATTCAGCCACTTGTAAGAGTTCAGTAGCATTAAATACATGTACCCATTGCTGGGTACCCCTCGTCACTATCTATGTGCGGAACTTTTTCACCATCCCCAACATAAACTCAGCATCCCTTTAAAGAACTCCGACTTCCGCCAGCCCTTGGTAACCTCTTTTCTAATTTCCGTCTCTCTGAATTTGCCTCTTGTAGGTATTTCATAGAAATGGAATTATACCGTCTTTGCCCTTCTGTGTCTGGTTTACGTCACCCAACATAATGTTTTCAGGCTTCCTCCATGCTGTAGTTATCTGTCAGGACCTCATTGCTTTTTAGGGCTCCATAACGTTCCGCTGTATGCATACAGCACATTTTGTTTGCCCATCCTTTTGTTGATGGACATTGGGGTTCTTCCCACCTTTTGGCCATTGTGAGTAGTGCTGCTGTGAAAATGGGTGTGTGCAGATGTTTGTGTGAGTCTGTGCTTTCAATTCTTCGGGGCATATACCCAAGAGTAGAATTGCTGCGACATCTGGTAATTCCGTGTGTGTTTGACCGTCTATGAAGATGCTGTGTTTAACTC
The DNA here is from genome assembly GCF_964165515.1 of Mesoplodon bidens. NCBI lineage: Eukaryota > Metazoa > Chordata > Mammalia > Artiodactyla > Ziphiidae > Mesoplodon > Mesoplodon bidens. The sequence goes on along the minus strand of NC_138169.1, from coordinate 6,869,792 downwards.
TTTGCCTCAGTGACTGCACCATTTTACATTCCCACCAGCAGTGCACAAGTGTAATTCCCTTTTTCAGGATTCCCCTCCCCTCTGATTTATCATGCACAGTACCTTATTCCAAGGCCAGGAGTCGTTACTCTTGTCCCAATAATGAGACCAGTAAAAGTACCGTTTGTGTTGCTGAGGGGTTAATATGTGTGTGGTGAAGCACTGTAGAGGTACAGGCCCAGGTCTTGAATATCCCACATCTGCATACGTGACCTCTCTGAGCCTGTTTCTTTCTCTGGAAAACTGGGATCACAAGAGAACCTACCTCAAATGGTTGCTGGAAGGTTCAAATGAACTTATGACTGCAAAGCACTTAGCACGTCAAGAGCAGTATCAGGGAAGCCACTGTCCAGCAACTGTATGAGCGGTCCACGGATAAGGATCTATGTGGTCCTGTATAAGAGGTACAACAAGTGATCAAATCTGAGGGCTTGAGGTCCAAGTGGAACCTGCCATGGAGTTGATGTTAGTGGCGACATCATTTCCTTCTCTGAGATTTATTTATCGTCTCTGCAAAATGAGTGGCTTGCAAAGATCAGTGAGAGTCACGCTTACGTCACGCAGGCGTCACTTCTGTCATTTTTGCCACCCTTTGTGCATCTGAAACTTACTTTTCTGTAAGTTGACTTTTTAAAAATATGTATTTTATTTATTTACTTATTTTGGCTGGGCCAGGTCTTAGTTGTGGCATGAGAACTCTTAGTTGTGGCATGAGAACTCTTAGTTGTGGCATGCATGCGGGATCTAGTTCCCTGACCAGGGATCGAACCCGGGCCCCCTGCATTGGGAGCATGGACTCTCACCCACTGGACCACCAGGGAAGTGCCTCTTTAAGTTGACTTTAAATTTGTACGTGTGTGTGTGTAATTTAGCCTCAAACAATCATACCTGTGCAGTCATGGGTTTGATATACCAGTAGTTTCTAATACACAGTAAAATAAGTGTATATATATATATATATATGTATATATATATATATATATATATATATTTATTTATTAAAATTTTTTTTTCTTGTGTCATTTGACTTTTGATATGGTTTGTGGTATTTTAAAAATTAAAAAAAATAATTAATAATTATATTTTTGGCTACATTGGGTCTTCTCTAGTTACAGTGAGCGGGGGCTACTCTGCTGCAGTGCACAGGCCTCTCATTACAGTGGCTTCTCTTGTTGTGGAGCATGGGCTCTAGGCATGCGGACTTCAGTAGTTGTGGCATGCGGGCTCAGTAGTTGTGGCTCACAGGCTCTAGAGCGCAAGCTTTGTAGTTGTGGCGCACAGGCCCAGTTGCTCCGAGGCACGTGGGATCTTCCCAGACCAGGGATTGAACCCGTGTCCCCAGCATTGGCAGGCGGATTCCTAACCACTGCGCCACCAGGGAAGTCCCTATATTTTTTTAAAGTTTTGAGTGCTGTCAAAATCATCTCCCTTCCTGCTGGGGGACACATACCCTAGAAAACATGGGCACCTCTAGGTCACCTCTAGAATGCCAGCTTTGATTCATTCAGTGGCACTCTTGCCACTACATATAGTATAATTATATATGTATATACACACCATACTTCATATACACGTCTGAAAATTGCTTTATTAACTTTAATTGTAAATCTTATCTTTCCATGTCAGCACCTACAGACCTATTTCAAACTTCTTTTGTTTGTTAAACATTTTCTCCCATAATGAGGACTTTTTTTAAATTAAGAAGAATGTCCTACACTGTTGGTGGGAATGTAAGTTGGTGCAGCCACTGTGGAAAACAGTATGGAGGTTCCTCAGAAAACTAAAAATAGAGCTACCATATGATCCAGCAGTCCCATTCCTGGGCATATATCCAGACAAAACTATAATTCAAAAAGATACATGCACCCCTGTGTTCATAGCAGCACTATTCACAACAGCCAAGACATGGAAACAACCAAAGTGTCCATCGACAGATGAATGGCTAAAGAAGATGTGGTACATATACACAATGGAGTCCTACTCAGCCATAAAAGGGAATGAAATAATGCCGTTTGCAGCAACATGGATGCAACTAGAGATTACCATACTAAGTGAAGTAAATCAGAAAGAGAAAGACAAATGCCACATGATATCACTTATATGTGGAATCTAAAATATGACACAAATGAACCTATCTATGAAACAGAAACAAAATCAGGGACATAGAGAACAGACTGGTGGTTGCCAAGGGGGAGAGGGTAAGAGTGGGAGTTTGGGATTAGCAGGTGCAAACTGTGTATATACAGAATGGATAAACAACAAGGTCCTACTGTAGAGCACAGGGAACGATATTTAATATCCTGTGATAAACCAGAATGGAAAAGAATATGCAAAAGGATGCAAAAAAAATTTTTTTTAAGTTGAGAGACCTTAAACAGAAGCCCATTTTTCCTGAAAGTACTAAAACCTAGGAATACACTTACATTTAATTAAAATACCTTTTAAATAAAAAAAAAGAAAGAAAAAAGAAGAGGGAAATTTCCTGCACACTTCTTGCTTTCTTACACCGTTGGCCCCAAGGCGAAGGTGGCTTGCTTTTTCTCTCTTTTACATGTGCCTCTCTGGTTAGAACATAACGCATGGATCTAGCTTTCACGTTGTCTTGGAAACAATCCCCTCCATGATGAATGCCCTGAGGATGGTGTGGATCATCTCCCGACACTACAATAAAGACGAGAGGATGATTTCGCTCATGGAGCGCGTTGCCTGGGAAATCACGGAGAGAGTCTGCAAAGTGGTGAATCTTCGGACTTTGTTCAGGTAAGAAGTAAAGGCACTGTGTTCTTCTTAAGATCTTAAACAACTTTATCGAAACATAATTCACACACCATACAAGCCACCTGTTTAAAAAGTACAATTTAATGCTTTTAGTATATTCACAGAGATGTGCATCCATAGCCATCAATGATTTTAGAATATTTTCTTTGTCCCAGAAAGAAATCTGGTCCCCTTTAGCTTCCCTCCCACCCTCCCCAACCCCCCAGCCCTGGGCAGCCACTGATGTACTCTCTGTCTCTGTGGATTCGCCTCTTCTGAACATTCACGCACGTGGAATCATACAACGTGTGGTCTTCTATGACTGGCTCCTCTGCCTCAGCATCAGGTTTTCTAGGTTCATCCATGGTGCAGTTTGCATCGGTGTTTCATTCCTTTTTATGGCCAAATAATACTCCATGGTGTGGATTACTCAGTACCGTCTTCCTTGGTTATCCTTGGAGAGAGACCGAGGCAGATCGTCCAAGGGAACCTCACTCCTGGACCCCAGACCCCCTCAGGTGGAACAGCCTCTGAGGATCAAATGTGGAAGGAGACACAGATCATTTTTTTACTTTCTTTTTTTTTTCTGGCCGGGCTCCTCGACATGCAGGATCTTAGTTCCTCAACCAGCGAACGAACCCGTGCCCCCTACAGTGGAAGCATGGAGTCCTAACCACTGGACCGCCAGGGAGTTCCCTTTTTTTTTTTTTTTAACTTTCTTAAAAAACAATCTATATAAGTGAAATAGGTACCAAAATCTCAGCATCATCGTTTTACTCCGCTGTTGCTTCCGGCTTAGGACCCAAGGCCACCTGCTCCCCTTCCAGCTCAAACAGAAAGCTTACCAGGCTGTGCACATTGCAGGTGGGGGCAGCTGCATCAAAGGTCAGCCTGGGCCGTGGCTTGGGATCCTGCCCGCAACCCCACCAGTCACATCCCTGCCAGTTTCATCAGAACAGCAGCTCACCCGGGGAGGTTTCTGCAGTGAGACCATGACATCAGAGGGGCTCCGCTCCTTGTTTAGAATTGTCCCCTTAGAAGCCTGCTTCCCCTGGGGAGTGGGGAGCGTGGCTCAGATCCCTTACGGCTCAGACCCTCCTGCCCATCACAGCATCTCTTTGCTTCCCAGAGAAAACCGAGCGAGTGCGCAACACAAAACCTTGGAAGCCAGGAACACCCTCAACATGTGGAAAAAGGCCTATTTCGACATCCGGGCCAAGATCGAGGCTTCAGGGAGAGAAGCTCGGTGGGAGTTTGATCGGAAACGGCTGTTCGAGAGAACAGATTACATGGCCACCATCTGCCAGGATCTCTACGACATCCTGCAGGTGGGGTGTGGGGGGCTTGGGGGCGTTCTCTTCAATGCATGCAAAGGTGGTTAGAGCTGGGATTTGCCCGATGGAAGGCAGTTTGGCTTTTGACAGTGGGCCTCTCCATGTCAGGTGGGAGGCAGAGGGGGCCTGGCCGGGAGAAAAGCCTGCAGAGCAGACAGAATGTACCGGAATGTCCCAGAGCACACCTGACCTTTGCAGCTCTCCCTTGAGTTTTGTGACAGCCCTCTTTCTCTCCCTGCTTTTGGTTTCCTTTCCTTTTCTTTTCTTTTCTTTTTTGGCTGCACTGCGAGGCTTGTGGGATCTTAGTTCCCTGACAAGGGATTGAACCATGGGCCCACAGCAGTGAAAGTGCTGAGTCCTAACCCCTGAACTGCCAGGGAATTCCCTTGGTTTTCTTTATCTTTTAATTTAAAAAAAAGGAAATATAGTTGATGTAGAATGTTGTATAAGTTACAGGTGTACAGTATAGTGATTCACAGTTTTTAAAGCTTATACTCCATTTATAATTATGAAATATTGGCTATATTCCCCATGTTGTACAATATATCCTTGTAGCTTGTTTTTTTTTTTTTTTTTTTCCGGTACGTGGGCCTCTCACTGTTGTGACCTCTTGTGTTGCGGAGCACAGGCTCCAGACGCGCAGGCTTAGCGGCCTTGGCTCACGGGCCCAGCCGCTCCGCGGCATGTGGGATCTTCCCGGACTGGGGCACGAACCCGTGTCCCCTGCATCAGCAGGCGGACTCTCAACCACTGCGCCACCAGGGAAGCCCCTTGTAGCTTATTTTAAACCTAACAGTTTGTACCTCTTACTCCCCACCTCTATATTGCCCCTCCCCACCTCTAGTAACAGCTAGTTTGTTCTCTGTGAGTCTGTTTCTTTTTTGTTATATAGTCACTAGTTTGTTGTATTTTTTAGGTTCCACATGTAAATGATTATCATGTAGTATTTGTCTTTCTCTCTCTGATTTCATTTAGCAGACTACCCTCCAAGTCCATCCATGTGGCTGCAAATGGCAAAATTTCATTCTTTTTTAGGGCTGAGTAGTATTCCATTGTATATATATGTACCACATCTTCTTTATCCATTGCTCTGTTGATGGACATGTAGGTTGCTTCCATGTCTTGGTTTTCTTTTGACTCTGGCCACGCCTTCTCAGTGTCTTTTGCAAAACCTTCCCCCTCTGTCTTTCCATTAAACGTTGGAATTCCTCAAAGGCGGTCTGAGACCTTCTCTCCCCTGAAGCCACATCATCCCTGCCATTGCCACAATGACTACCCGTCTATCTGCCAGTGCTTCCTGTTTATCTGATCCCACTCTCTTTTGAATGAATGTACGCAAGGCTTAGTGGCTGATGGGCTGAATTAGCCAGCCCTTGTCTCATGAAGGTCCATCCATTCATTTATTCTCTGAATATTTATCAAGCACTCACAACGTGCCAGGCACTTGTCCTTGCTGCTAGAGAAATGATGATGAGCAAAGACGAGGGCTGGCTGTGTGACCGCAGTGCCCGGGGCAAACAGAAATGTTGATGCCGTATTCAATAAGCAGGAAAAAAAATGCTGTTACAAGTCTTAAAATATAAAACCTTTTCCTTCTGACATGTCTCGCCTTGGCATGGCCTTGTTTGTTGGTTTGTTACGACTGTAGCAAAGTAAAGAAAAGAAAGTAAAAGAAAATTAAACATTTAAATTATTTGCATGAATTTTACGGTTCTTCTTTATATTGTGCAGTGTCAGCTTAATGTGCAAAGAGGAGGGCGTTTGTCTGGTGTGTGGAATCACTGAAATGACACAGTTTGTATTTTGCAGCTCTTTCTTTTTTTAAAATAAATTTATTATTTATTTCTGTTTGGCTGCGTTGTGTCTTCGTTGCGGTGCGCGTGCTTCTCACTGCGGTGGCTTCTCTTGTTGCGGAGCACGGGCTCTAGGCGCGCGGGATTCAGTAGCTGTGGCTCGCCGGCTCTAGAGCACAGGCTCAGTAGTTGTGGCACACAGGCTCTAGAGCGCAGGCTCAGTAGTTGTGGCACACAGCCTTAGTTGCTCCACGACATGTGGGATCTTCCCGGACCAGGGCTCGAACCCATTGGCAGGCGGATTCGTAACCACTGCGCCACCAGGGAAGTCCCTATTTCGCAGCTCTTAAGTGCAGATGTAAACGCTTCACATGACCGACTCGGCTGGTTTCACTTCACTTCTTGGTGTGTGCAGTCCCACCCGCGTTCTCTGCTTCAGCTCACTGATGGGGAAGGAGGGCTGAGAGGAGAAGGAGTTGTGGGTTTTCCTGTCTCCATCACTCCTTCTGTGTCGTCATGTTCAGCGTGAATAGTTGGCCGATGCGGTGAAGTACAGGGCTGAGAAGCCATATGGGAGGTCGGGTTCCTTGGTCGGGGGTGTTTCTTAGCCTTCTTTGTCTGCGTTGGAAGCGAGCTCTGTTTTGAAAGGAGAAGGTGGCCTCTCTGAGCTGTTGGTGTCCTTCACTCACCGCAGCCGCCACACGCCGACCGGTACCGGCCCTGAGTCTCCCTGACCTCTCGCGCATCATGGCTCCACCGGGATTCTCTGCTCATGGGACCTCACACGCTGCATGTCAGTAGAGTGTTGTGAACAGCACACACGCAGATTTCGCTTATCGCCTCTGCTCACACATGTGCCCGATTGTCCCCCGAGACTTCATTTACAAAACACAAGTTCAGAGACAAAATGATTGAGAATTTCAAGATGGTAACAGCAGAGCCTTAAACCCAGCATGGGACCCTCTGGAGCCTGGGGCCCTGTGTGCCGGCCCGGGTCCCACACCTATGAAGCCAGCCCCGTCTGTACATAGTCTATGGCTCATGGAGCTTACAGTCCAGTAGAAGAGAAACATGGTAGACAATAATCGCACAGACGCATAGCTACAGCTGAGGTGAGTGCTAGGAAAGAAGACTAGAGGGGGCTGTGGAAGTGTGCACAGGGGCCTGGCCTGTTCTAAAGGGTCGGACTTGATGAAGGCATATTTCATAATGAGTAGTAGGTACCTGGCGTTTCACACTGCAGGTGCAAAGGCCCTGAGACAGAAAGGAACGTGGGACTGAAAGAGGCCCGTGGTGGCTTCGAGGCGGCGGGGGCGAGCAGTATGGGAGGACGTGGAAGCAGTAGGTAGGGACCTGAGCGTGCAGACTTTGTAAGCTGTGTCAGGGCATCTGGAACTGGTCCTTTGTGCAGTGGGCATAGTACCAAAGGGATTAGGTTTTGGTACTCCAAAGGGAGGAGGTTACCTGTGTGACCAGACTCTTGCCCTCAGGTAAACCTAGATATGCAACCCGCTGGTCGTTAGAGCAGGCATGAGAAAACCAAGTGGTGACCTCCTCATGTTTTGTTTGATCGGACAGGTCGTGGAGGAATTCTACAACATATTTGGTTCAGAGCTAAAAGCAGTGACTGGGGATCCCAAGCGCATCGACGATGTGCTGTGCAGGGTGGACAGCCTGGTCGCCCCCATGGAAAGTCTGACCTTTGACCCCTTCAGCATCAAGTGCTCCCAGTACTGGAAATACGTGATGGACGACTTCAAGATCGAAGTCCTGGCAAGTAACACACCCTTTGATTCGATTTTGGAAGTGGATACCATGTTTTCTCCATGTTATATCTGTTGGGTTATTTAGTTATGTTTAGGGTTTTTGGTTTTTTTTTTTTTAAAGTCATAAAAAGGGATACCTGCTTTTTGGTGAAAAATGGAAACAATGCAGAAGAGCATAAGGTAAAAACGAACATTTCTCAGTGTCCTGTGTCCCCACCCCTACTCCCCAGGTGGAATAAGTTTGAAGCGAGCTAGACACCCTAGAATGGCTACCAAGGTGGGTTGGGTGTATAACTGGAGAGGATGTATGGCGACCAGGGAGAAGAATGGGACTTAATTTTGTAAGCAGTAGGGAGCCACTGAAGGTTGTTCACCAAAGCAGTGATGTCATCAGACTTATACCGAAGAGGGTTTTTCTGGCTGCAGCGTAGGTGGATCTGAGCTAAGGAAGGAGAGGAGGTGGGGAGGTGGTATAAGAGCCTGTGGCCCTAGGTGTGGGCGAGTCAGGGCTGGTCAGAGAGAATACGACCTCACTGCATACGGCATGGACAGTCTGGCCCACCACGCTCACCTTTTCAGCCTCATGTGCGGAGCACCATCAGTAGCATCCCCATTTTATGTTTCAAGTGAGTGTTTTGATAACCCCAGAGCATCTTTCATATTGTAACTGAAAGTGGGATTCCCTGCTCACTGCTCAAAAGCCAATAAAGAGGCAAGGTTGGTGGAAAAGAAAGTTTGCTTGATTTTGGCTGCCAGCAACCAGGGATGGGGGTGGACTCCTGTCCAAAGGCCAACTCCCCCCGACTGAGGTCAGTGGGCAAGAGCTTTTACAGACGGAGGAGGGGCCTACGTGCAGAAACAGCACAGTCAGCCCGGGCAGGCAGCTTTTTTATTTTTTTAAATTTATTTTTATTTTATTTATTTAATTTTATTTTATTTTTGAGTCTTTGTTGGTGCGCGGGGGCTTTCTCTCGTTGCGGCGAGCGGGGGCTACTCTTTGCTGCGGTGCGCAGGCTTCTCATTGCGGTGGCTTCTCTTGTTGCCAAGCACGGGCTCTAAGCACGGGGGCTTCAGTAGTTGTGGCTTGCGGGCTCAGTAGTTGTGGCTCATGGGCTCTAGAGCTCAGGCTCTGTCGTTGTGGTGCACGGGTTTAGTTGCTCCCCGGTATGTGGGATTTTCCAGGACCAGGGCTCGAACCCGTCTCCCCTGCATTGGCAGGCAGATTCCTAACCACTGCACCATCAGGGAAGCCCTAACACAGTTTTAAATAACTTTTGGTTACATTAATGGTCAGCATTTACTCATTATGTCTATGCAGATACTTTCACTGCTGAGCCAAGAAGCCCATCATAACTACGCAACCTTTCTTTTCTTTTCTTTTCTTTTTTTTTTTTTTTTGCGGTACATGGGCCTTTCACTATTGTGGCCTCTCCCGTCACGGAGCACAGGCTCCAGATGCACATGCTCAGCGGCCATGGCTCATGGGCCCAGCTGCTCTGCGGCATAGGGGATCTTCCCGGACCAGGGCACGAACCCGTGTCCCCTGCATCGGCAGGCGGACTCTCAACCACTGTGCCACCAGGGAAGCCCCTTCTTTTCTTTCTTAACGTTTATTTATTTATTTTTATTTTTTAAATTTTTATTTATTTATTTTATTTTTGGCTGTGTTGGGTCTTCGTTGCTGCGCGTAGACTTTCTCTAGTTGCGGTGAGCAGGGGCTACTCTTCGTTGCAGTGCGCAGGCTTCTCACTGCAGTGGCTTCTCTTGTTGCGGAGCACAGGCTCAAGTGCACAGGCTCAGTAGTTGTGGCGCACGGGTTCTAGAACGCAGACTCAGTAGTTGTGGCACATGGGCTTAGTTGCTCCGCGACATGTGGGATCTTCCCGGACCAGGGATCAAACCCATGTCCCCTGCATTGGCAGGTGGATTGTTAACCACTGCGCCACTAGGGAAGTCCCACCATACAACCTTTCTTGTCCAACCCTTCATTTTTCCTGGAGTTAATCATTGCTTTTATTTGCATTTGCTTGGTTAGTTACATATGCACTGTTAATTTTTCCGACTACCCTAACATCTTTTTCACACACCTATCAATAGTGGGTTCCATCTGCTGAGACATATCAGTGCTATTATTTTTCCAGAGACCTTTCTTCCAGAGCTTGCTATCTTTCTGCTCCAGTCTAGATTGTTTGCTCCTCAGACCTGTTTTGAAGCACTTGCCCTAGGACTTCCTGTCTTCTCTCATCTGTGTTGGATCCTCCTTCCTAGAGTTCACAGCTTCCCCTTTCCTTGTTTGCTCCTTTGTTTTGCTGGAGCACATTTTTTAGTAGCTTCCTGAGAAAGGTTTCATGGGACATGCATTTGTTTTTGAGTCTTGCATGTGTGAATTCTGAAATAGTAGGTATAGAGTTCAAGGTAGAAAATAACCTTTCTTCAGAAATTTGAAGATGTTCTTTATTGGTTTCTAGTTTCCAGTGTTATTAGAAGTCTGATGTCACTCTGATTTAATTTTTCTAGAATTAACCTTCCACTCTGCATAGGGTGGGCTGGGGATGGAGATATAGTGTACTGAGTGGCCTGGCTGTGTGGGGTGGGGAAGGGATCCTCTGTTTGCCCCTCCCCTTTCTGGTGCCTGGTGCCCTCGAATGCTCAGCCTCCCAGAGGTTTCCATGGGACAAACAGGTGCCCCCCGCCTCCCCCACGCATTGCCAGTGTTAGGTAATAATTCTCTGCCTTCTGTAAAGTTAGTTACTCTCCTTCCAAAAATTCCTGAACTATCTCCTCTCCCATTTTTTTGTCTATATGAGTTAATACTTTAAAGATTTCCTTTTCTATCATTTTGAACTAGTGGAGGAGAGAGAGCAGAAAACCAGTGCAGCCGGTCTGCCATTTTTTTCTTTTAATATTTATTTATTTAGGTTATGCTGGGTCTAAGTTGCGGCATGGGGGATCTTCACTGCGGCATGCGGACTTCTTAGTTGCGGCATGCATGCTTCTTAGTTGTGGCATGTGAACGCTTAGTTGCGGCATGCAAACTCCTGGCTGTGGCACTCATGCGGGATCCAGTTCCCCGACCAGGGATCGAACCTGGGCCCCCTGCATTGGGAGCATGGAGTCTCACCCACTGGACCACCAGGGAAGTCCCCAGTCTGATATTTTTAACTGGATCTCAGCTTCCACCAAAGCACAATGGAAATCCTTCTCAAGGCACTGATTTGGTTTTTTGCGGGGTAATTTGTTATTTTTGTGGGGTAATTACAGGGTCATAAGGGTTTTTCTGGGCTTTTTTTTTTTTGGCAGGTTATTGAGAAAGAAGCAAAAAAATTTATTGACGAATCTTTTAAGACACTTCGATCAGCTGAAGCAGCATTTGACATGCTTTTAAAATTTAAGCATATTCGTTCACGGGAGGCCATTAATCGACAAATGATGATGAAATTTAATGATATTCTTGCACAGTACTGTAAAGAGGTAACTGAAAAAGCTACGGCTGCTGTAGCAGTAAAAATACACTTGGCAAAATGTAAACAATTGGATCACACCGTTGTCTTTCTCATCTAAATTCAGAGAAACTGTAATTTTCCCAAATAAGCATGTCGTATAACCAAAACGAAGTGGGTTTGTTTATATGGTGGAGAAATTCAGTAAGAATTTATGAAGTACAGTATTGTATGCCTCACATTGTGATGGACCCTGAGTGAGTTAGTCATAGTAATAAGCACAGTAACAACAGTGTAGTAGTCATAGCTACCCGTGTGTGAAGGTCAAGGGTGTGTTCACATACACATTCCTGTTGTAAGGACCCTTGTTATACAGTGGACCCACCCAGATAATCCAGGATAATCTCCTTATTTGAAGGTCAGCTGACTGGCAACCTTAACTCCATCTGCTACCTAGTTCCTCTGTCAGGAAGGGATCAGGACCATTAATGGGGCAGGTATTGTTTTGCCTCTGACACCTAATTACTCACATAGGAGTGTGAAGTACTTATTTTTTAAAATGCAAGCCCAGACCACAGGATCCAGCCTTCCCATTTTGTGTATATGCCCAAAAGAATTGAGGGCACAGTCTCGAAGAGATACTTGAATATCGATGTTCGCAGCAGCACTATTCACAATGGCAAAAAGCTGGAAATCACCCAAGGGTCCACTGGTAGATGAATGGATAAACAAAATGTCGTCCATCCCTACAATGGAATATTGTCCAGCTTTGAAAGGGAAGGAAATTCTGCCATATGCTACAACATGGATGAACCTTGAGGGCTTTGTGTTAATTGAAATAAGCCAGTCATAAAAAGACAAATACTTAATGATTCTACTTATATGAGATACTTAGAGCAAAGTCATAGAGACAGAAAGTAGAAAGGTTGTTCCTAGGGGCTGAGGGAGAGAGAAATGGGGAGTTACTGTGTTTAATGTGTACCCAGAGTTTCAGTTTTACAAGATGAAAGAAGTTGTGGAGGTGGATGATGGTGCTGGATGCACAACAGCATGAATGTCATTAATTCCACTGAAATGTACACTGAAAAATGGTTAGGATGGTAAATTTTATGTCATGCATATTGTACCACAATTTAAAAAATATTACGTGAGAGATAATTATAAAATTATAAAACATGCACACACACACACACACACACACACACAAACACACACACAATGCAGGCCTGGCCACCAATCGTGTCTAGAACAGATTTCAGAATTTCCAGTAGGTTGGTCAAATGATCGTACACAGTCTGTAAGTATAAGGCAGTTTGGATCATTGCATGTTTTTTTTTTTTGCGGTACGCGGGCCTCTCACCGTTGTGGCCTATCCCGTTGCGGGGCACAGGCTCTGGCCGCGCAGGCTCAGCAGCCATGGCTCACAGGCCCAGCCGCGCCGTGGCATGTGGGATCTTCCCGGACCGGGACACGAACCCGTGTCCCCTGCATCGACAGGCGGACTCTCAACCACTGCGCCACCAGGGAAGCCTGGATCACTGCATGTTTTAAACCAAACAAAAAAATTCCTACAGAGTATAGGAAAACGTAGTAAATAATAAGTAGTAAAAACCCTATTCTGTACCTTAGACTATTTCTTGATGTTCCCCGTTCATTTCTTTAAAGATACAAATCTCAAGTTAAATCTTTTCCTGGCTCACAGACTGATGCTTATCACTTACGGAATACATTTGATTGCTTTGCAGATTGACATTGTTAACAAAATCTTTGTTCAGAACCTTGACAACCCACCGCTGTATAAGAATCACCCTCCCGTAGCAGGTGCAATCTACTGGGAACGGTCCCTGTTCTTCCGGATTAAGCACACCATCCTCAGATTTCAAGAAGTAGAGGAGATCTTGGACAGTGATGGAGGAAGAGAAGTATGTTGCTTCTGCTGGAAATGTCGCCTTTTGTATTTCACGGTTCAGTTCTAGATGGGCAGCCTCCCTGGGCGCTGATCCTTCAGTCCAGGTGGCTGCCAGCATGGAGTGGGCTACACAGAGTTGCCTGCGTGAGAAGCAGCTCAATTTCAAATCCATGTCTGCAATTTAGGTCTTTTCTGTGGTCCCTGGGGACCACATCTCCATACGTACTGGTGACACCTTCCAGGTGGCAGTCACATGACTTCCCCCTGACCTTGATCTTCAGCCTCTCCAGAGGGTGACCAGCAACTTTCTGATAATACTCTCCCTCCCTCACCCATGCATTTTTGTCTGTTATATCACGGGGTGGGAAACCTTTTCTTTAATGGTCCAGAGAGTAAGTATTTTAGGCATTTGAGGGTCGGATGGCCCCTGTTGCAACTACTCAGCTCTGCCTTTGTAGCAAGAAAGTGACCGTCGATAACACGTAAATGAACAGGTGTGACTGTGTTCCAATAAAACATCACTATGGACACTGAAGTTTGAATTTCGTGTGCTTGTTACGTGTCATGAAGCACTGCTGTTCTTTTTGAGTCCCTTCATTCTTAGCTCCTGGGCTGCACCAAACCCACGGGCTGAGGTTTGTGAGCCCAGTTAATCAGCCTAGATTTCAAGCCCTACCGTGGCAGACAAACCCTCCAACGTTTGTGCAAATCTGCCTGCTTCCTTTTGCAAAATGTGTTCACTGATCATTTTTTTTTTTTAAAGAGAGACGAAAAAAATGTTCTTTTCAATGACAAAATGACCGTTGCCTGACTTCTTTGGTAGGTAAAGCAAAAATATCTGGAAGTGGGTAGGAGAATGAAAGACTACGAAGATGAAAAGTATGAGCAGTGGAAAGCGACGACAGAGCAGGTCCTGCCGACTCTCCTGAAGAAGAGCCTGCTCACTAAGGTGTGTCTTTCCACATCCGCGTCCTAGATTCCGGGGCGGCCACGTAAGGTGATGGTGACTACTATTTCCTTGAGATTTGATGTGTCGACTCTCATGAAGTTGAGAGGTATTTCCAAAATCAAAGGCACAGAAGGGCAGAGGTTGACCCGGGAGAAGAAGAGAGGCAGAAAGGGAATAGATGGAGGAAGCAAAATGTCACCGTCAGGGAACACGCTGGGGTTAGGCAGCCCTCCTGACTCCTTGGGCACGTGGCTTAACTCTGAGCTCCAGTGACGTGACCCAGTTTGTAAAATGAGTTGGATTAGACGATCAGAAACATGCAAAGTATTAGTTGAACCGTATATGAAACAGCTGACAGTTGATCATTTTTAACCTGCAGAAACATGTCACTTCCCATGATTCATCTGCATCTTTAGCACAGGGTCCGGCACATAGCAATTGCTCAGTAAATAAACACTAGCTAGGAGGTTCAAGGGAAGACCTGGGCCTGGCGGTTTTCGGTCTTCATTACTAAAAGGAGTTTAGAGGCCAGGTAGGGCCTGTCAGCAACTGGACAGCTTGTGTCCTATTCAAAAGGGGCAGCTGCTACCCAGCTTCAGTCTGTTCTTTGCCATTTATCATCAGCTTTTCCAGTTTTTCAAGGGAAACCAGATTTCTGGATTTTTACCTTCAGTTGCCCAATTCTCGAACGTGGGCGACTAAATCGAATTCTTTAACAACTCTGTTCACCAAACAAAATATGAATTCTAGCTAGTTCTGGCCAGCTCCCCAGTCTGTCAGGGCAGCAAGGACCCTCCATTGATCTTTTTCAAATTCACGTTTAACTTGGGTTGCGTTGATCTAATTGCTTCTTGGACCGCCCTTCCCACGATGTTTTGTAAAAACACCGTCTCTCCCACAGACTTCTGCTGCTGGTGATGACGCCCAGAACTCTGACAGGGGGGCTGGTTTTGCAATCAACTTTTCACCTGCTCTCAGGGAGATTATTAACGAAGCAAAGTACTTGGAACAGCTGGGGTTCCCTGTCCCCGAATTAGCAACAAATGTTGCCCTCCAGGAAGACAAATTTCTTAGGTAAAAAGATTCTTCTCTTAAATCAACAGTAAACATTTTTTGTCTCGGGACCCCTTTGCACTCTTCAAAATTATTGAAAACACGCCCCCTACCCATGCCAAAGCTTTCATTTTTGTGGATTTTATAACTGCCAATATTTGCCACATTAGAAATAAAAACTAAGAAATGTTTAAAATATGTGTTCATTCATCTAAAAATAACGATAAATCTATTTCATGTTAACCTAAATAACATTTTCACTTTTTCATTTTTTAAATTAATTTTTACTGGGGTATAGTTGATTTACAGTGTTGTGTTAGTTTCAGGTGTACAGCAAAGTGAATCAGTTCCACATATATATATATCCACTCTTCTTTAGATTCTTTTCCCATGTAGGTCATTACAGAGTATTGAGTAGAGTTCCCTGTAAGTAACATTTTTAAATAAAAAGTAACCAATATTTTCCAAAAAGAAAGTTAGTGGGAAGAGTGGCATTCTTTAAAATTTTTAGTCTGGTTAATGGTCTTTTGTATCCTATCTGTAAGGTTATTAATCTTTTTATGAGCTCCATTGTATTTTTTCTCACGTCAGTGACTTTCCTGTAACGTGCAGGTACACGGATGGGATACAACGTATGTTGGATCATTATCACATGCTCATTGGAACGTTAAATGAAGCAGAGGTTCTTCTCCTTGACGACCATTCCCAGGAGTTAGTGAGAGTGTTTAGGTCTGGATATAAGAGGTTAAACTGGAACTCACTAGGTAATATAATTCATCTATCTATTGCCTTTTAGACTTTGGGATATAAAAAATCATTCTTTTAGATTGTCTTAGTTGAATTATAATTTTTCTACGTATGTAGATATGGTTAACAAATACGTTTTCAGCATCAGTAAAGTACACTTTGTGGAATATGGAATCCATCTCAAGGCTTTAGTTAGGGGTGAAGGTGAGTGGATGGGGTGCTGTTTTGACATTCGACTGACCCAAAGCTTTCTCCTCCAAAAATAAAGTGACTTTTACTTTTTTCCCTTAAAACTGAATTTTTTTTTTAAACAAATGTATTTATTACTTTTGACTGCGTTGGGTCTTCGTTGCTGCACGCAGGCGTTCTCTAGTTGCGGCCAGCGGGGGCTACTCTTCGTTGCGGTTTGTGAGCTTCTCATTGCGGTGGCTTCTCTTGTTGCAGAGCACGGGCTCTAGGTGCGCGGGCTTCAGTAGTTGTGGCACAAGGGCTCTAGAGCGCAGGCTCAGCAGTTGTGGCACACGGGCTTAGTTGCTCCACGGCATGTGGGATCTTCCCAGGCCAGCGCTCGAACCCGTGTCCCTTGCATCGGCAGGCGGATTCTTAACCACTGAGCCACCAGGGAAGCCCTAAAATTGAAATTTTAATTTCGAGATAATTACAGAGTCACACGCAGTTGCAGTAATTAATACAGACAGATCCTGGGTACCCTTTGCCTGGTTTTCCCCCAACGGCAACTTCTGCAAAACTGCAGTGCAAACCACAGCCCAGATTTTTACATCGATATAGTCAAGACACAGAACATTTCCACACCACAGTGATTCCTCATGTCGCCCTTTTAAAGTCACGCCCACTTCCCGCCTATCCCCATCCTCTACTGAACCCCTGGCAGCCACCTATCTGTTTTCTGTTTCTATAATTTTGTCATTTTAAGAGTGTTACATGAAATATTATATGACCCTTTTGGTGTTGGCTTTTCTCACCCAGCACAATTCTCTGGAGATTTTTCCAAGTTCTTGCCTGTTTCAACAGTTTGTTCCTTTTTTATCAGTGAATAAAAAACAGTATGGTATCAATGTTTGTTTCACCATTCACCTAGTTATTCTAGAGAATATATAGATTGTTTCCAGGTTTGACTATTATGAATATACATTTGTGCTATAGAATCACTTGTGTACAGGGTTTTATGTGAACATGAGTCTTCATTTCTCTGGGATAAATGCCCAGGGTTGTATAATACTTGTGTGTTTAGTCTTTTTTTTTTAATTAAAAAAACTGAAGAATAGTTAATGTACAATGTTATATAAGTTATATATACAGTATAGTGTACAGTATAGTGATTCACAGTTTTTAAATGTTATACTCCATTTATAGTTATTATAAAATATTGGCTGTATTCCCTACGTTGTAGAATATATCCTTGTAGCTTATTTTATACGTAATAGTTGGTACCTCTTAATCCCCTACCTATATTGCCCCTCCCCATTTCCCTATCCCTCTGGTAACTACTAGGTTGTTCTCTATATCTGTGAGTCTGCTTATTTTTTGTTATATTCATTAGCTGTTTGTTTAGTCTTTTTTTTTTTTTAATGTCATAGTGTTGTCCAGAGTGGCTGTACCATTTTACATTCTCACCAGCAATATACATTTCACTGTCTCTTGGCCAGCCTTTGGTATTGTCACTGTTTTTTAAAATTTAGCCATCTGATAGCTGTGTAATGATAGCTCGTTGTGGTTTTGATTTGCATTTTTCTGTAATGGCTAATGATGTGTTTGTTTGCCTTTATATATCCTCTTTGGTGTAATGTCTTTTTTTGGTTCTTTTGCCCATTTTCTAATTATATCACTTGCTTTTTTACTGTTGAGCTTTGAGAGTTCTTTATATATTATAGATACTAGTCCTTTATTGGATATGTGATTTGGAAATACTTTCTCCCACTCTGTAGCTTATCTTTTCATTCTCCTAATAGCATCTTTGGCAGAGCTAGTTTGATGAAGTCCAACTTATCAATTTTTCCTTTTATGGATCATGATTTTGGTGTCAAGTCTAGGGACTCTTTGCCTAGCCCTAGATCCCAAAATTTTTCTATTTTTTCTAAATATTTTATAATTTTATGTTTTACAGTTAAGACTGTGATCAATCTTGATTTTTTTTTTTGTACAAAGTGAGAGACTTAAGTTGCGGTTCATTTTTTTTTCCAATTGTTGTAGCATTATTTGTTGGAAAGGCTAATTTTTCCATTAAATCACTTTTACACCTTTGTCAAAAACTAGTTGAGCATATTTGTATGGGTCTATTTCTGGGTTCTCTGTTCTGTTCCATTGATCTATGTGTCTGTCCCTCTGCCAATATCACAGAGCCTTGAAGCCTTAATTATTGTGGCTACAGAGTAAGTCTTGAAATTAGGTAGACTGGTAAACACTGATCTTTTTATTGTCTCCATAGTTTTGCCTTTTCCAGAATGTTATATAATTAGAATCATACAGTGTGCAGCCTTTTCAGATTGGCTTCTTTCACTTAGCAATAAAATTTAAGGTTCCTCCATATAATTGTGCATTTCTTTTTATTACCAAATAATATTCCATTGTGTGGATGTACTGTAGTTTATCTGTTCACCTGTTGAAGGACATCTTGGTTGCTTCCACATTTTGGCAATTATGAATAAAGCTGCTAAAAATGTTCATGTGCAGGTTTTGTGTAGTGATTTCTTTTCTTTGTTCTTCTTTTTTTGTTTGTTTTAAAATTACAGATTCAGTTTCCTTAATGGTTATAGGACTACTCAAGTGATTATTTCCTATTGGGTGAGTTGTGTAGCTTGTGCTTTTCACAGAAGTGGTGCATTTCATCTAAGTTGTCAGATTTACTGTGCAGAGTTGTTCTTATTGTTCCCTTATTATCTTTTTTTTTTTTTTTTTTTGCGGTACGCGGGCCTCTCACTCTTGTGGCCTCTCCCGTTGTGGAGCACAGGCTCCGGACGCGCAGGCTCAGCGGCCATGGCTCACGGGCCCAGCCGCTCCGCGGCACGTGGGATCTTCCTGGACCGGGGCACGAACCCGCGTCCCCTGCATCGGCAGGCAAACTCCCAACCACTGTGCCACCAGGGAAGCCCTGGTCATGTTTTTAACCTACTGTGTCTTGGTGCATTTAGACCATTTACATTTCATGTAATTATTGATTTGTTAGGGCTTAAGTCTGTCAGTCTTTTTGTTTTCTGCTTGTTCTTTTTGTTTCTCTGTTTTTCTTTTACTTGCCTTTCCATGGGCCACTTGAACATTTTCTCTAATTCCATTTTGATTTATCTATAGCATTCTAATAGCATTTTTTTTAGTGGTTGCTCTAGGTTACATATACATAACATTACAGTTTACTGGTTTGAGTGAAGTATAGAAATCTATAGAATTTTACCAGTTTGAGTAAAGTATAGAAGCCTTAACTCCCCTTACCCTCTCCTGCTTATGATATAATTATCTTAAATATTTCTTCTAAATACATTTTGGACCACAACAGACAGTGTTATAATTTTTGCTGCAACCGTCAAACCTAAGTTAGGAAGCTCAAGAAGAGAAGGAAAAAACGATTGTATTTTCCTATATTTTTACCTACTGTGCTCGTCCTTCCTCCCTGATGGTCCCAGGGTCTTTCTCTTACTGGGTCCTTTCTGTTTACAAAACTTCCTGTGGCCATCCTTACGTCCCATGCTGTAGCAGCATAGGTCTGCTGGTGACCTAATTGCCTAGTTTCCCTTCTGAGAATACCTTGATTTCCCCTTTGTTACTGTCAGGTGGAAGTAGAAATCCAGGTTCCGTAGTCAGCCTTCACCGACAGTCGAGGGGAAGCTCCACATAACTGCTGGGAGGGGTGGGGGTCCCAGCCCCACTGCAGTCTCCACTCACACTGTGGGGTGGCAGGGGGCGGTGCTCATTGCTGGACCGTGGAGGTGAAAGTCCCACCTACCTCCATGGCCTCCTCTGACGCCACCACGGCAGCCATAAGGGGACAGGGGTTTGGGGCACCTCATTACAACATTCTGAGGGTGGAAGTCTAGGCCCCCTCCACCTGGCCCTTCTGGCATGGGTGAGGGCAGGGTCACATTTTTATCCGTGGTGTTTGGCTGGAGCGGAGCAGTTATTGTCTAAAATTTTGTCTTGCTAGGGTGTCCCTTTCCTGGTCCTTTGGTCAGAGAAAACAGGATTTTCTTGAGGCTTTTTTTGGGTGCATGTGTGTCTGTACCCATGGGCACTTACAGGTCGCCGGCTCCTTCAGCTCCAGGTCTGGGATATAGATCCCAGGAGAAGGATCCCAGGGCCCTCATCACCACATCATTCCTCGGATCCTGGGGTCCCCGCTGGTTGGCTGTCTCTCCCCCTTTCCGCGTCTTATATTTGTTTTATAGCTAATGTGCAGGGTTCTTAGTTGTATTTAGCAGGAGTGATAAGGAAAAGTACATACTTCTTCTTCCTTTACTTTTAAAAATAAACAAGGCATTTGTGTTACTATCTTTCCTTCTTCCTCTTTCCCTTCCCTTCCTCCAAATCTTCTCCCCGTTTTTCGTTGTCATTTCCTTTTCTCCCCTTCCTCCCTTGTCCTTTGTACAGAGAACATGTGTGTTTGGACGGTGGCTTCCAGCGTGAAACCTCTGGATTAAAAGTCCAGTTTCTACCCATGTGACTCAACTTCTCGGAGGCTCCGTTTCCTCATCTCTAAAATGGGCATAATCTTAGTACCCGATTCATTGGGCTGTTGTAAGGATTCGATCATGTAATCAATGTCACATGCTTAGGCCATCGCCCAACTGGTCATAAGTGCTTAACTCAGGTTTACTCTTCACATTCTTGCTGTTTACTTTTCTAAGCAACAGGCCAGAGGGTTGCCTAACTGTAGGCAGGGTTGCAAGTAGTGGAGGGTTTGTGTTGCCATGGCAATGAGAAGGCAAGAGGGTTGTACCTCCTCTTTCTCCCCACCGTGCTTCAGATACGATGATGCTAAAAAGCAAACAGAAGAAATGTATCGTTTGGTTGATCCTGAGCACCGGCTCCTTGTTCCAGTCCCCAGGGACCACGTGGGCCTGTGTCACCTCAGAGACCCAAGGGGATGGAAGGAGCACAATCCTTCCTGTGAAGGGATGTTGGCGGGAGGGATATGGAAAGGAAGAGTTGAAAGCCAGCTATCTTTCTTTTGTTCTTTGTCTTTTTCTCCAAAGGTATTGCTGACTACATAACTCGGTGCAAACAGGCCATTGGGAAATTTGAGTCCCTCGTCCACCAGATTCATAAGAATGCAGATGACATTTCTTCCAGACTTACCTTAATAGAATCCATAAATCTCTTTAAGTATCCAGCACCTAAAAGTGAGGAAGAACTCCCAGGTAGATCTGACTTCTTGTTTCTTTGATTATGGAAGAAATGGAAAAACCTCTTGGGTATGATTGTGCACACACACACACAGAGTTTATTCCACAAATGAAACAAAAACATACCTCATGATCTCAGGCATTTACTTGAAAAGGTCATGGGTAATTCGTACTTTTTGCCGTGTTTTATGTATTTCTTACATAGTTTTACAAATTCCTAAGTCTATGAAAATCGACAGTACTTTTGTCAATAACTTTGTAACAGTACGGTGAACTGTGTTTTATGGGCTCACATTTACTTGTTCAAACAGGGTATTTTAAGCTGTCTTGGACTAATCAACAAGGAATTCAGGATTAGTTAACAAGCAATTCAAGACAAGCAAGATTGCCCAAAGGCAAAGCATGCACAAGTGGCATTCATTCCCATGTTGTCATGTATTTATTGCTTTGGATGTGTCTCGCTTCGGGTGGTGTTGATTTATTTTCTGCTTTTGGTCAAGATTGGAGGCTGCTTTCATATTTGCAAGATATACAGCTAATGTTTGGGTTGCTTCTTGAGTAATGTCCCTTCCCGTGTTTGTGAAGAGCTGTAACAGGTGTCTTCCACTGCAGGCATGAAGGAATTCTTTGAGCACATTGAACGAGAAAGGGCCAAAGATGTGGACCACATGGTCAGTTGGTATCTTGCCATTGGGCCTCTACTGACCAAAGTTGAGGGGCTGGTTATCCACACCAACACAGGCAAGGCCCCCAAGCTGGCCTTCTACTACGAATACTGGGAAAATAGAATTTACGAGGTCTTGACAAAGCTCATCCTGAAGTAAGTTAATGTTCATATTGCATTTTTTTTTTTTCTTTTTTTGCGGTACGCAGCCCTCTCACTGTTGTGGCCTCTCCCATTGTGGAGCACAGGCTCCGGACGCGCAGGCTCAGCGGCCATGGCTCACGGGCCTAGCCGCTCTGCGGCATGTGGGATCTTCCTGGACTGGGGCACGAACCCATGTCCCCTGCGTCGGCAGGCGGACTCTCAACCACTGCACCACCAGGGAAACCCTATATTGCATGTTTTAAAGACAGTGTGCATAGATTAAAATATCTTACACACATGAATAGTTAAAGAGGAGCCACAAGGTACAGAACAAAAATCAGCTGGACAATAAGTCTGCTTTCTGGCCAAAGGGCACTCATAAAATGGAAGGATTTTGGCTCATGTTCTTTTTTTTTTTTTTAGTTGACACTCAATGTTTATTAAATGTGAAAGTTACAGATAAAATTTAAAACCATATTTGAAAAAAGAGAACTGTATGTGATATATATCAGACCTCTGATAGGTAGGGAGAATTTTCTATTCTGGAAGAAAAGGAAGAAATCATAAGAGAAGAGATGGACAGACGTTGCATGCAAAAATTTTAAATGTTTTTTCACAAAATAAAAGGATAGAATTGGAAAAGAATTTACAGCAAATGTGCTTTTATGCATTAACTTATGGAAATACTTTTGTAATGTAATGAGAAAAATGACTACACTATAAGAGACACAATGAGATTTTTCACAAAAATGAATTACAACTGTCAAAAAATTTAGAAATTTATTCTTGTGAGTAATCATAGAAATGAATGATAAAACAACTATTAAATTAACAAATAAGTTTTAAAAATTTTATTTATTTTATTATTTTATTTTTGGCTGTGTTGGGTCTTCGTTGCTGCGTGCAGGCTTTCTCTAGTTGTGATGAGCGGGGGCTACTCTTCATTGCGGTGTGCAGGCTTCTCATTGCGGTGGCTTCTCTTGTTGAGGAGCATGGGCTCTAGACTTGAGGGCTTCAGTAGTTGTGGCACGCGGGCTCAGTAGTTGTAGCTCGCGGCTCTAGAGCACAGGCTCAGTAGTTGTGGCACATGGCTTTGTTGCTCTGCAACATGTAGGATCTTCCTGGACCAGGGCTCAAACCTGTGTCCTCTGCATTGGCAGGTGGATTCTTAACCACTAAGCCACCAGGGACATCTCAACAAATAACCTTTAAAAGATAATATGAAGTTCTGGTGAATAAGAGGTTCATTATGGGCAGAATTGTGATTTGTGGTGATACTACAGTACAAAGTGTCACATTGGCTCATGTTCTTGTTAGGTCCCTCAACATCCAGAAAAGGAAATTATCCCTCTCCCCACTGTCTGAAAGACACACACATGTCTGTGTTCAACTGGCAACAGAGAATTGCTGTCACTCAGTATTTAACAAAATCCCAGATGACGCCTTCACTTATACTGAGAGAGGCTGATTTGAAGGATATATGATGCATGAACTCTTCCCGAAGGTCTAAAGTAACCCCTGGCTAGAATGGGCATCACGTATGTGTTGAATGCTTATCATGTGTGCCAGCCTCAGACACATGGAGGCTGTCCCTTGCCTCCTGGAGCTCCACAGCTCTGAGCTCAGACTGGCCGAGAGCTAAGTGCCTGGACTTCACATTGGCTTAGGGTCCTTCTAAGAAACCAGCCTATGAAATTCATCACTGTTGCTATTACCTCCATATTGACAAGGGTGGTGTTCATTTTATCGTATGTTTTCTTTTTTTTAATAAATTTATTTATTTTTATTTATTTATTTTTGGCTGTTTTGGGTCTTTGTTGCTGCGCACAGGCTTTCTCTAGTTGCATTGAGCAGGGGCTACTCATCGTTGCGGTACACAGGCTTCTCATTGTGGTGGCTTCTCTTGTTGCGGAGCATGGGCTCTAGGTGCGCAGGCTTCAGTAGTTGTGGCACACGGGCTCAGTAGTTGTGGCTCATGGGCTCAAGAGTGCAGGCTCAGTAGTTGTGGTGCACAGGCTTGGTTGCACTGTGGCATGTGGGATCTTCCCGGACCAGGGATCAAACCCATGTCCCTTGCATTGACAGGCAGATTCTTAACCACTGAGTCACCAGGGAAGTCCCGTATGTTTTCTTTATGAAGAACCCCAGAAGAAGTTTCTCCAATTTTCCTTCTGATCTTAGCCTCCTGAGAAAGTATTTTTCCTCTTCTCTTTCCTCTTTCATTTTTTGTTGTTTTAAAAAAACTTCTTTTTCATTATGATTTTTAAATTTTTGTTATTTTATTATTATTATTCAATTAAAAAAATTTAAAACAAAATTGTTTTGGCTGCGCCACACAGCATGCAAGATCTTAGTTCCCTGACCAGGGCTCGAACCCGTGTCCCCTACATTGGCAGGTAGATTCTTAACTGTTGCACCACCAGGGGAGTCCCCTGGATGCAGTTTGACAAACTTCACTTCATTCATTGATCCTTTAAATAAATCTGTTTTCTACATATTTCATTTACTTTTTAATGTTGCTTCTAACTTTGACTCTTAAAGCAGCCCCTTAGGAGTTCCCGGGCAGTCGAGTGGTTAGGACTCGGCGCTTTCACTGGCAAGGGCCCAGGTTCGATCCCTGGTTGGGGAACTAAGATCCCACAAGCCGCCTGGCACAGCCAAAAAAAAAAAAAAAAAGCAGCCCCTCGTACAGGGCTACCTCCTGAGTTTTCTCTTTCTAATACACTATGTTTTCCCTTGATCTGTTCATCCATTTACGCATCAATCCATCTATTCACTCATTCATTCATTCCAAGGTTTATTAGAGCCTGGACTGGACCAGGCACTAGACCAGATAAAGCCCCCATTTTTCTGGAGCTTCTCCATCCTCATAGGAGAGAGGTGCAAGACTCAAGGAAATAAATATTCTCTGTGAAAGAAATAAAGCAGAATAATGTTCCAGGGAGAGACTGGAAGGGCTGTTGTGATTGGGTGGTCAAGAAAGGCCACGGCGAGGCCACGCTTTAGCGGAGCCCTGAAGCGAAGGAGCAAGCTGGAAGGGGAGGAGCTTCCTGCTGGAAGACAAAGGCCAGTGTACAGACCTGGAGGCCACGTGGGAGGAACAGAAGGAAGGAATAAAGAGGGTGAAGGGAGTGCGTAGGAGAGGAGGCTGAGCAGGCAGGGGCCAGGTCGTGAAGAGCCTGGAAGGAGCTTGCATTTGTTCTCAGAGAGAGAAGAGTTGCATGTTTTATACCCTCTCTCTGGCTGTAGGGATCACTGAATTGCAGTGGGGATGGGGGGAAGAGGAAGACCGGTTTGCAGGCTAATGAAGTGTCCATCCCTGTGTTGTCCCTGATTTAATCCCAGAAAGGACAGAGTCTGGTGGGCCAGGCGGAGGGGGGACATGAGAGTTCATTTTTCCGGAGCCAGAGTCAAACAGCTTTTTGGAGTTACTATTACTAAGTATCTTCCAACTAATAGGTATTCTAACTTCCCCAAAGTAGAAATGAACTATTTGTACAATTTGGGCCGTAAGAAGGGTATATAATGAAACTCACCCCACACTGTCCGTTACAGCCGTAGACTGTGTTATTCCTCGTCGCAGGCTTTTTATAGGTGGCGGCTGGGACTCTAGCCGTTTTCACCCGCTGTCGGGTATCTTTTACGCTGCTGAATACTGAGTCTGTTTTATTAACCCCTCCTAGGAATTTGCAGTCTTTTAATTCTTTAATCCTTGGAAACGTCCCTTTGTTCCAAACGGAAACCATTTTGACGGCGCCCGAGATCATCCTGCACCCCAGCGCAAGCGAGATTGACAAAATGTGCGTCCACTGTGTCCGAAATTGTGTGGAGGTCACCAAGGTAGGGACGGAACTGTGTGTTGTTTCCTGGCTGACCCCTTGTCACAGAGGGCTGGGCCCACCAGCTGCGGACAGCAGGTGACCCAGGAGGTCAAGAACACAGGCTCCACTCTGTCCTTTGTCCAGACCGTTTTAGTCTCTTCCTGGCTCCTCCTCTGTAAATCTCTGAAGTTTGGGGGTGTCCCAAGGCTTGATGCCGGCTCCCTTCTCACCTCTCTTTATCTTCTTTGTACATCCTCACGACCGGTCCCATGGCCGTTATTACCAACCCTATGGAGGCAAGCCTGCCGCATTTCCATCTCCAACCCAGAATTCTCTACTACACAACACATGTTTCTAGTCGCCTACCAGCTGTCTCCCCTTGAACCTTAGACTTGGCGAGTACAAGATGGAATTCCTGGCTTTCCAACGTGCAGCCTGGTCCTGCCCCCATTTTCCCTACTTCAGGCAACGGCGCCAACATCCACCCAAGTGGTTGAGTCAAAACCCTGGGAGCCATCCTTGATCCCTCTTTTCTCCTGTCCACCCATATCCAGCCCGTTGGTAAGTCTGGCTGACTCGCTCCCCCAAACACGCCTCTGATCTCCCCTCTTCTCTCCTTTTCCACGTTACCAGTCCATCCCAAGTTCATCATCCCTCACCTGGACTATTGCAGTCATGTTTCCACAGGTGGTCAGGATTATCCTTTAAAAACGTGAATCGTTTCATGTCATCCCTGTAGAAAAGCCCCCGATGACTTCACGTTGCACTTAGAACATAATCCAAACTCGTCATTCTGGTCTATGAGCCCCTCTGCAATCTAACTCCTGCCTACCTTTCTGATCAGCTCCTACCTGTACACACCCCACTGTGCCCAGCCTAATGCACCTCCAGCAGGTAACACCACTTCCTCCTTGAAATGGTGGCACTCCTGTTCCCTCTGCCTGGAACCTTCTGCCCCTGAGACCTGGACTTGCTGGCCCCTTCTGGTCCTTCTCTTATTACATAACCCTACACCACCTTCTTCCTAGCCCATGTCACTATCTGACCTTTTCTTATTTACTTGCTCGTTCATGCTTTGACTAGCTCATGCCACTAGAATGCAAGTTCCACGACACCATGAACTTTGTGTGTCTGTTCACTCTGGAGCCCCCAGCACCTCGCACAGCGCCTAGCACATAATTGGCACTCAGTCAGTGCTTGTCAAATGACTGTCAGTTGGCAAATAACCCAAAGTTTACGTCTTACCAACATTGGGAAAATAGGGCCTTTTTGTGGATAAGAGATGTCACACCCCCTCAAGACACTAATATCTTTCTTTTCACTTGGTTTGTTCAGAAAGTCAGGCATTTAAAAAAATTTTTTTAATTATTTAATTTATTTATTTTTGGCTGCATTGGGTCTTCATTGCTGTGCGTGGGCTTTTCTCTAGTTTCAGCGAGCGGGGGCTACTCTTCATTGCGGTGTGTGGGCTTCTCATTGGGGTGGCTTCTCTTGTTGCAGAGCACAGCCTCTAGGCGTGCGGGCTTCCATAGTTGTGGCATGTGGGCTGAGTAGTTGTGGCTCGCGGGCTCTAGACCGCAGGCTCAGTAGTTGTGGCCCACAGGCTTAGTTGTTCTGTGGCATGTGGGATCTTCCCAGACCAGGGCTCGAACCCGTGTCCCCTGCATTGGCAGGCAGATTCTTAACCACTGCACCACCAGGGAAGCCCTCAGGCATGTTTTTTAGCATAAAATTAAGTGTAGATATTACAAATAGCGAATTTCATTTCACTGTACTTGGAAATTAATGAATAAATTGCACATGTTTTATAATCTATGCAAATAGGTCATTTATTAAACCTCGGTCATATAAATTCTCTTAACTTTTAGGTGTTACATTACCAAGTCTTTGAACAGGAAAACAAAACAATTTCCAAGGGGTGAATAAATAGGAAAGACTCTTTGTGAAACATTATGGATATTAATCATAGTTTTTCGTGCCAGTTTATTCCCACCCCCGCCATAGATGGGTTTGAGGCTTTGTGGTGAAGACTGTTATTTTATCTTCATCAATGCTTTCTTTTATTTATTTTTATTATATTTTTATCAATGCTTTGTTTTAAATGAAAAGAATTTTTACCTATCCTCTTGGAAAGTGTTGGAAATGCCTTTCATTAACAAAAATCTCTGCAAATAAACACTTATGGCGAGGTGACTTAAGTTGGCTTGACTGCACTATTTGAGCTTCAGGATTCATATTTCCTGACTGAAAACAATGAGCAAAAGTTTTAAGCTAGGATCGAATTACCTCATCTATTAAGTGGAAATGATAATACAATCCATGTTCTACAGTGGGTTGAGAGAATTAAATGGCATAACATGTACTTGGCAATGAGCTCTAAATAAACGTTAGCGATCAGTTTTGGTATTAGTATTACAGTGAGCAGTAGAATTTGTAATTGTTGTTATTCCCATCCTACAGGTGGCCAGACTATGGTTCAGAGATGTTATGCATAACCACTCATGGTTTGCTTGAAAGAAGAGGGGCTCTTGACTATACAGCAGGGAGACGTCCAATGACAGATGTGTTCTGGGACACTGGAAACTAATGTTGTTTTATACATCCGAACTTGGCTGTGCTCAAGCACACGTCTGATGATTGGCTGGCTGTTGCCTGGGGAGCCTTGGTCCTCCTGGGTCTCCATCATCACGTAGGCTAGCTGAAGGTCGTGCATCTGGTGGCTGCAAGGTTCCAAGAGCATGAGAGTAGAAGCTGCTGGGCTGCTTGAGCCCCGGGCTTGGACCTTGCATAATGCCGCTTCCCCTATCTGTTGGTCAAGTCACAGGCTAGCCCAGAGCGGGAAAATAGGTACTCCTGATAGACCCTTTTGTCAACAGACAGAATCTCTTGATAGGAGGAACAAAGGATTGTGGTGATTTTTTGCAACCTAGCACAGCTTATCAATAATAAAGTGATATCCCTTACTAGCAAGACTTATTACTGAATGTGATATGTACATAGGAAGCAAAATAGATACTAAAGGACTGTCTTTTTTCCCCCAATTCTTATTTTGCCAGAATTTTGTTCGCTGGATGAATGGCAGCTGCATAGAATGCCCCCCTCAGAAGGGAGAGGAAGAAGAACTGGTTACAATCAACTTTTACAATGATATTTCTCAGAACCCTCAGATAATTGAGCAGGCTGTTATGATCCCCCAAAACGTCCACAGGATTCTGATCAATCTTATGAAGTACCTGCAGAAATGGAAGCGGTACCGACCGCTCTGGAAACTGGACAAAGCCATCGTGGTGGAGAAGTTTGCTGCCAAGAAGCCCCCTTGTGTTGCCTATGACGAGAAGTTGCAGTTCTATTCCAGGGTCGCCTCTGAAGTGATGCATCACCCCTTGATCAAGGATGAGCACTGCATCCGCCTCCAGCTTGGACCCCTGGTGAACACCATACAGGAAAATGCCAAGTCCTGGGTGGTTTCACTTGGGAAGCTCCTTAATGAGTCAGCCAGAGAGGAGCTCCATAATCTGCATGAAGAGATAGAGGTAGTGGGGCCCCGGGTTTCATGATCGTCAGGGCTTCATTCAGTGCTGTATTTTTTCCCCTATGCTTATTCAGTGTCCCTTTGAACTCTATTTTATAGTTCCTGACCAAAAACCTGAAGAAGAGCCCTAGTACCCTTGAAGATCTCAAGTTTGTCCTTGCAACAATCGCAGAAATTAGAAGTAAATCTTTAGTGATGGAACTAAGATACCGGGATGTCCAGGAGAGGTACCGCACGATGGCCATGTACAGTCTCTTAGTAAGTGAACTCTTTCCTTTTCTCCCTTCCTTCCTTCCTCCCTCCCTCCCTCCCTCCCTCCCTCTCTTCCTTCCTTCCTTTGTGTGTTTTTGTTTTTATTTATTTATTTTTTTGGCTGCACTGTGAGGCATGTGGGATCTTAGTTCCCTGACCAGGGATCGAACCTGTGCTTCCTGCAGTGGAAGCGTGTAGTCCTAACCACTGGACTGCCAGGGAAGTTCCTATTTTATTTTATTTTTAAAAAACACAACAGGATTATATTTTAATACACAACCAAAATACAAAACACCATATTAAATTGATGGCAGTAAAATATGGTATTTCATTTGTATTGCATGACGAATGGTTAACATCCTTAGTCATAAATGAGTTCTTACAAACCAGTAACAAAGACACTGATATACCAAGGGAAATGGAAAAAAAATGGAAGAAAATGAAATAACACAAGTGACTAGTAAGGATTAAGCATCTATGAAGATGACTGAGCTGAACAATAACAGAAGAAAAGCAATTTCTTTGGGCTTCCCTGGTGACGCAGTGGTTGAGAATCTGCCTGCCAATGCAGGGGACACGGGTTCGAGCCCTGGTCTGGGAAGATCCCACGTGCCACGGAGCGGCTAAGCCTGTGAGCCACAATTACTGAGCCTGCGCGTCTGGAGCCTGTGCTCCGCAACAAGAGAGGCCACGATAGTGAGAGGCCCACGCACCGTGATGAAGAGTGGCCCCCGCTTGCCACAACTAGAGAAAGCCCTCTCACAGAAACAAAGACCCAACACAGCCATAAAAATAAATAAAATTTAAAAAAAAAAGAGTTCTTTGAAAAAAAAAAAAGAAAAGCAATTTCTTTGTAATATCATATTACCAAAGATTAAAAATCTAACATTTATACAGTTTTAGGAAACAGACCCACATAAACACTGGGGGACAAGATTGATGAGGTCTCATCTATATATTAATAGTAGGGGAAATCTAGTTTGAACTCAAACTATAAATTTTGGATAGCCTTAGTCCTAGCAGTTCCAATTCACTGGAATTACTTCAACAAATTAGTTGGATAAATTTACAGTTTATGTATAAACCATGTTTACTGCATAGAAAATTTGTAGTATATAGACCCACCAAAAATGACTTGCATATTTATTTGTTTCTCAATACACCCAAAAGGATAGGCACAAAATTTCTTTAATAGTTGTTTTTATTTTATTTTAAGTGAACTCTTTTCTGAAAATTTTTATGGTTGGGTTGAATTCTAAGGCCCTTTTCAGAAAGACTTCTCAAATATACAATAAAGTCAATTGTTTATGACTTTAAGTAATAAAATTTAAATGTAAAGCATGGTTATTTAGAAAAATGACAACTTAGAGATTATTTCTTGATCTTGCATGGATCAAATAGTGTTTTTTGTAGACTGGTCTGTAACTGCACACTGTTTTGGCTTTTCCACTTTCCTTCTTTCTTTCTTTTTTTTTTTTTTGCAGTACACAGGCCTCTCACTGCTGTGGCCTCTCCCGTTGCGGAGCACAGGCTCCGGACGTGCAGGCTCAGCGGCCATGGCTCACGGCTAGCCGCTCCGCGGCATGTGGGATCTTCCTGGACCGGGGCACAAACCCGTGTCCCCTGCATCGGCAGGTGGACTCTCAACCGCTGCGCCACCAGGGAAGCTCCTCTTTCTTTTTTTTTTTTTTTTTTGATGTTAATTTTCTTTTATAAATAAATGGCTGTTGCAAAAATGATTAGGGGGAAGAAGAGAGATAAGACGATAAAAGAAACTGGTAGAAGATAATAATTAAATTGTCTTTATTTAGGGTTGTTAAATGTGTGTTTCAAAGACCTTTAGAAAGTCTGTGGATGAGTTTGAGGGTGTCTGGGATCTCCTTGAAATTGTATGCAAAATTTTGCATGCTCTGCATCACATAATACCTAGAAAAGAATCCACTGGAAAAACAAAGTAGAAGGGAGAAACAAAGAGCTGTTATAAGCCTGAATTTGCATAAAATTTGTATTTCAGCATTTACATTGCTTGAGTGCTTTAATCACCTTCACTGAGCATTAGCCTTGGCTGAAAGCTAGAGATCCTCTCATCAGAAAATGCACAGTAGTGGCGATCATTTTTTAGTGTATAGAAATAACGAATCCCTATGTTGTGCACCTGGAATTAACATAGTATTGTCAATTATACTTCAATAAAAAAATAATAAAAATGAAAAAAGAGAAACTTTTCCTTAAAAACTATCTGTTTACCCCGAGATACAGTTTATATAACCAGGGCAGGTTATTTACCCTGTAATTACATGTTTTCAGAATAATAAATTAGTTCTCTAGCATCCTCCAAAGGTAAAAAGAAAAATGCACAATATGCAAAATTTATATTTTTATAATTAAAATAAAGTCAAAATTTTCAGTTCTGTCTTTTGTTTTCTTTATCAAGTAACATTATTTAGAATTCTATGTCTTAGAACTCCATTACCGTCTGCTTATACTGTCTGTGTATCTCTTGGTTTCCTTCAAGTCACTTGTATCCTTATCATCCTATTATTTCTGATTGAGTTCTGGACATCATATATGACAAATTGTAGGGAGAATTGGAGGCTCCAGATGATGTTATGTTTCATCATAGGAGATATGTTTTTGCTTATGACAACACAGCTGGGTGTGTTAACAGGTCAAGATAACCTTATTTTAATCAGAGATGAGGTTGGTTTGAAGCTCGATTTTACTTTATGAAGGGTTTATCTCTCTAGGTTATTTCTCTCTTTCTGCCTATGTCATCTATCTCTTTTAAAAAATTATTGTCTCCTGATTTTATTTTTATTATAACTATCTAATTTGTATAATTCAACCAGCATTTGTTCAAATGACCTAGCCTGCCATTACGCAGAAGCAGAAGTCCTGGAAAGCAGAAGCTTTGACCAGAAATTTCATTTCCAAACTGCTGATCATTTATTGTTTTTTCTTTCTTTTTTTTTTTTTTTTTTTAGCCTTCCGATGCAGAGAAAGAACTGGTTGACAAGATTGAGAGCATGTGGTCAAATCTGTTTAATGATGCATTGAATGTGGAGCATTCTCTGGGAGGTATAAAGAGAACGTTCACAGAGGTACCTTGAAACGCTTCACTTCCCGAGTAAAGATGTTGAAAAATATCCAGTGGGCTAAACTAACGCAACCCTGCTTTTCTCAGGTCACTCGAGGTGAAATATTAAACTACAGACAGCAGATAGAGGACTTTGCAAGACGTTTTTATCATGAAGGCCCTGGTTCTGTTGGTGATGATCTTGATAGAGGTAAGGGTACTCACGTTGGTCTTACTGAGGCATTTGAATGTGTTTTGCTTAAGAATTTTATGGGAAGATGGGATGGAGCAGTGGTGTGTAACCGTGCCTGTACCCTGGGTTCCTCTGGGGAATCTCTAAAAACCACTTCTGCCTGGGCACCAAGTCCACCGAGTTGATTCCACTGGTCTGGAGAGTGATCTGAGCTTTTTTAAAAGCTCCCGTGGGGATTCTAATCTGCAGGCCAAGCTGAGACCACTTAGAGCGAGAACGCTCAGGAGACAGAACTTTCTAACTGGAGGAGCTTGCACATGTAACTGGCCCTCTGGTTTTAGTTAGAATGATAACAAGATAAAGTCTGGTCATCCTAAATTTGTCTTCCCAGTTGGCTTCTATGGATGAGATGAGAGTTTTGCATATTGTTCATGATTTCTTATTCAATTTTGTACACCTTAAAATTGTATGTATTCAAAACAAACTTATTTATAAAACAGAAACAGACTCACAGACTTCAAAAACGAACTTATGGTTACCAAAGGGGAAAGTTAGAGGGGGGAGGGATAAGTTAGAAATTTGGGATTATACACACTACTATATACAAAATAGATAATCAAGGACCTACTGTATAGCACAGGGAACTCTACTCAATACTCTGTAATAACCTAGACGGGAAAAGAATCTGAAAAAGAATAGATATATATATAACTGAATCCCTTTGCTGTGCACTGAAACGAACACAACATTGTAAATCAACTATACTCCAATATGAAATAGAAATTAAATTAAAAAAATTGCATGCATTCATTTATCTGCTTATTTACTAGGAGTAGACCTTTTAGCCGCTTTTGAAAAAGAGCTGATGAGACACGAAAAGAACCGTCAGGAGTTGGCTAATGCTGAGAAACTTTTTGATCTTCCAATTACCATGTACCCAGAGCTGCTAAAAGTGCAGAAGGAAGTGAGCGGGCTGAAGACCATTTATGAGCTCTACGAAGGACTAAAGGTAGGCGTCCACCCACAGACGGGGTCTCGCTGGAGGGAATGCAACTCAGCGGACTTTGAGGCCACAATCATGCGGAGCCTGGGGCAGGTTTCGTAGAAACTCTCACTTTGGCTCTTGGGAGGAGGGCGTGGGGAGTGACTGCTAATGAGCACGGGTTTTCCATTTGGGGTGTGGAGAGAGCTCTGGAACCCGACGGAGGTGAGGCTGCCCGGCACTGTGAATGTCCTGGTTGCCAGTGTACGTGTTCCTGGCAGAAAGCAGGTCAGTGGTTGACTAGGGGTGGGGTGGAAGGAGAAGGGTGGGGGGGCGATGACAGAGGGGCAGGAGGAGGCCACCGAGGGTGATGGAGACGGATATGTCCCTTATCTCGACTGAGGTGGTGGTATCATGGTCTGCGCACATGTCAGAACCACCCAGCTGTGCGCTGGTCATATGTGCAGCTTACTGTGCACCCGTGAACCCTCCGCAAAGCTTAGGAAAAACAGAGAGAAAGGGAAGAGAGGCGTTAGAAAGGCCTAGTGTAGATGGCTCTTCCAGTGAGTCTCGTTACGGAGGGAAGCAGGGATGAGGAGTGATGGGTGGAGGGGACGTGGGGTCGGGATACATTTCCTTTAAGGTGGGAGAAATTACAACGTGGGTTTGTGTACTGATAGGAGTGATCCAGTAAGGAGGGGACGCAGGTAATAGGAGGGAAAAGGGAGTCTTCATGTCTGGTGTCCTTGAGTACGTGGGAAAGGGATGGGATCAAGAGGTGGCCTCACATAAGAGGCAGACTCATCGACCGTCTTATGGGGAAGACGGGGCCTACGCACAGAGATGCTTCTAGCGGGAGATGTTGAACGTTCTGATCGCCTCCGCTTCCCCAGGGTTGCGCACAGCAAGGTCATCAGCAGAGGGGACCGTGGGTGGGGATGCTGGCTGGTTGAGGATGGTGGAGTGGGGGTGAGATGACCCTCTCGAAGAATGGGGAGCAAGAGGGCCAAGGAGATGCGGGGTGACCGATGGTGCCCACACGGTCCTGGATTTCGACTGAGGCCATGGGCGAGGTTGAGTTTTGAGCAATCGTGGTTGGCTGCCCGGGTGTAGGTGTTGGGTCCTGATAAACGTGGGGTTGTGGGCCTAACCATAGTTGTGGTTTTAGCAAACGCGCTCAGTGGAGAGAGTGTCAGGCAAAGGCATGGAGGGTGGATGAAGGAAAGGCATTATTATAATGACTGGTTGGTTCTATATTTAGGGGTAGAACCTCCAAGAAGTACTTAATTTCATTATGGTTTCTTTCTAATTTGTTTCTCATTAAATTTTTGCAAAAAGGAGGTAATGAATCATGGGAGTCATCTCAAAATAATCCAAAAAACGGTTGGAGCTTTTAATATCTTCCTAGAAGGCAAGAAAAGAAGAGAAACGAAAAAATGTAAATACATCATATGTAGTGCCATTTACACTTTAAAGAATTATCATACACGGGACTTCCCTGGTGGTCCAGTGGTAAAGAATCCGCCTTCCAATGCAGGGGACGTGGGTCATATCCCTGGTTGGGGAACTAGGTTCCCACATGCCGCAGGGCAACTAAGCCCGTGCGCCACAACTACTGAGCTCACGCACCTGAACTAGAGAGCCCACACGCCACAACTAGAGAGAGAAAAAACCCCGCGCACAGAACTAGAGAGAAGCCTGTGCCCCGCAACGAAAAGCCCAAGCGCCTGCACATCACAATGAAAGATCCCGCATGCCTCAACAAAGATCCTGCGCGCCGCAACTAAGACCCGACGCAGCCAAAAAAATATATATATATATATCATACACGTATTTCATCAATTAACATAATTTCCTGTCAAATACATTTCATGACTCAAGCAACTCTGTCAAGCCTGGATGTCACAGGTTGCAAATGCCAACTCTACAAGATGGTAAATTTTACACGAGATGGTACTGTTTACATTAAATCTCAGGGAGGTGGAACACAAAGTCTTTTCTTTATGATAACCAAGCAGGATTATCTAAATTGTAGGTATTTTGTAACCTTAGCTTCTTTTATCAGAAAAGGACAGCACCTGAATGAAGTACACATTTAAGACCCAAGTGACTCCCTGATTTAAAAGTACCTGTTTCTGACATCCTGCTTCCTCCTTTTCCCTGAAGGAAAGGAAGACATGTTTTTGGATCCTACACATCCTCGGATACAGCATTATTTTTGTGAGGGCTTAAAAAAGTTGGAATGTTCTGTTTGTGTTTTAGAGCCTTGGAATCGATCTTTCTTTTGTGAATTTGAGGTTGTTTTGGGGAGATGGGTGATGATATTTGGAGAGAAGTGAGCATAACCAAGGGTTAAGAATGCCCTCTCCCGGTCAAGCCACCTTCGAGTTTCCAAAGGGGTCTTGTTGATGGGACTATTTCTTACCCATTTCCAGGTTGCAAAGGAAGAATGGTCTCAGACACTCTGGGTCAACCTGAATGTTCAGTTTCTCCAGGAAGGAATTGAAAGTTTTCTCAGGTCCCTCAGAAAGCTGCCCCGGCAGGTCCGAAATTTATCAGTGGCCTACCATTTGGAAGCAAAAATGAAGGCGTTCAAAGACTCGATTCCTTTACTTCTTGACTTGAAGCACGAGGCTTTAAGAGACAGGTTTGTGGGAGGAGCTTTTACTTTAAAATATGTCTTTGCTTAGCTCTGATGATGAAGGACAAGATTCCAACAGCAACACGGGGCTAGAAATATGCAAGTAATATTTCTATAATATCGCTTCTATGTAAAGTTTCCATTAAATTATCAACCACGAGGATTCTCCTATATCAACTCCTGCACTAGACCTGGGACTAGAGAGAGAAAAAACGGTAGATTCTCCTTTCTGACCATCTCTGTGTACAACAAAAATCAGTGATTCTACAATTACTGCTTGTATGCTGGGTATACCTGGCATTCTGCCAGTCCAGCGCCACGTTTAGCTGCCTTATTGCATTCATCCCATATACATGGGACCATAATAGTGGGCAAATGTGAACCTTCAGAGGAGGCCAGGTTGGGTCAAGAGCAGTGCTGCTTGGTGCTGTGTCTGTCCTGTTCCCCCTTCTTAAATTTATCACTCTGCGTTTTTTTTTCATAGTGCTCGAAACAGTGTGCGTTTATTTAATTTATAGATTTGTTTTATCGGTCACTGACTGTCTCCCCAAGTCGCTGGTAGTGTTCCCCCGGGCAGGGGCCTTGCCTCTGAGTCCCTCTGAATCCCCAGCGGCCAGCCCACTGCCTGCACAGAGTTAGTGCTTGCTGAATGTATATCCAACACACGAGTGCTCATAATTTGCACCAGGGTCTCAGACAGGCTGAGTGATCCAAGAGAGGTCAGGATCACCCATCCAGAGACTATGCAGAAGCAGTTACCAACAAACGAAAAGTTGTGTATTTTCTTAGGTGGTAGTGAAGACTAGCCATCTAAGAAAATACCTTCTAGATGTTGTTTCCTGGGTTTAATTCCGGCAGCCAGTGGGATCTTGGAAAACTTTGGACGGATAATTCCAGTGATGTACTCGTATTTCCAAAGTCCATGACAAGAAGTGTTTATAATGGGATTTTATCCTGTGGTTAAAGAGGGAATAATTGAATCCGTCACTAAACTCAGTAGACAGAAAGATTTTAATGTGGATGCACCTTTAGGCATTGGAAAGAGCTTATGGAGAAAACAGGCGTGATGTTTGAAGTGACTGAAACATTCACCTTGGAAAACATGTTTGCTATGGAGCTTCACACACACACAGATGTCCTCAACGAGATCGTCACGTCGGCCATCAGGGAGATAGCCCTTGAGAAGGTAGGACTGTTTTTAGTTGTAAAACGGTACAGAAAAAAAAGAGAATTTTTTTTTTTAAATTCAGAGAGAAGACCCGTTTGCTCTGATACCTGTTATGTTTGAGCAAGAAAGAATGATCTGTTCTAGAAATAGAATTTCTGCCCCAGTTAAATGTTTTAGTTCTTAATTATAGTTTCACGCTTATTTATTAAAGAAATAATGGGTGGGGGCTTCCCTGGTGGCACAGTGGTTGAGAATCTGCCTGCCGATGCAGGGGACATGGGTTTCAGCCCTGGTCTGGGAAGATCCCACATGCCGCGGAGCAACTAGGCCCGTGAGCCACAGCTACTGAGCCTGAGCCCCTGGGTGGGCTCTTAGTTGCGGCATTCGGGATCTTTAGTTGTGGCATGTGTGCTCTTAGTTGCAGCATGCATGCGGGATCTAGTTCCCTGACCAGGGATCGAACCCGGGCCCCCCACATTGGGAGCATGGAGTCTTAACCCCTGGACCAACAAGGAGGTCCCTGAAGATAAATTATTAACATTTTAGGGTGTATCCTTTAACACTTTATTTATTTTTTTTTAACAAACTTTTAAAATTTTTATTTAATTTATTTATTTTTGGCTGCATTGGGTCTTAATTGCTGCACGCGGGCTTCCTCTAGTTGCAGCAAGCGAGGGCTACTCTTCGTTGCGATCGCGGGCTTCTCATTGCTGTGGCTTCTCTTGTTGCGGAGCACGGGCTCTAGGCGCACGGGCTTTAGTAGTTGTGGCATGCTGGCCTCAGCAGTTGTGGCTTGTGGGCTCCAGAATGCAGGCTCAGTAGCTGTGCACACGGGCTTAGTTGCTCCACGGCAGATGGGATCCTCCTGGACCAGGGATTGAACCTGTGTCCCCTGCATTGGCAGGAAGATTCTTAACCTCTGCTGCCACCAGGGAAGTCCCTCCTTTAACACTTTAAAATGCATATACAGGGCTTCCCTGGTGGCACAGTGGTTGAGAGTCCGCCTGCCGATGCAGGGGACACGGGTTCGTGCCCTGGTCCGGGAAGATCCCACATGCCGCGGAGTGGCTGGGCCCGTGAGCCATGGCTGCTGAGCCTGCGTGTCCGGAGCCTGTGCTCTGCAATGGGAGAGGCCACAACAGTGAGAGGCCCGTATACCGCAAAAAAAAAAAAAAAAATGCATATACAGGGAATTCCCTGGTGGTACAGTGGTTAGGGCTCCGCGCTTCCACTGCAGGGGGCCTGGGTTTGATCCCTGGTCGGGGAACTAAGATCCCGCATGCCGCAGCGTGGCACAACCCCCCCCAAAATGCCTATACACGTGTATACACATATGTACACATATAACATATCCATGGATACACATACACACAGATGTATAAAATACATATACATGCACATCCACATACATGAGTAGTATGCCCATATACATACATGCCCACACATATATACACATAACATGCACCTATATACATGTACATAAATACATATGTATCACACGTTCATATATGCACATGTATACACAGATGCAATATACACATGCACATACATATACCCATAATATACATACATACATATGCACACATATACACCACCTATATACACACATACTTTTATATACACATATGCATAAATATTGACAGGGTGTTTTTGAAAATGTCATAAAAATAGGCATATTAATTTGTAATTTGATTTTCTTGCTTAACAGTAGAGTAAACAGAGGGGCAGGATCTCATGAGGATGTAGACTGGAGGCAGATTACAGAATTTAGACCCTGGTTCTGGCACTCAGTAGCTGAGTGAACGTGGCAAGCTGACCCCTCTCTGAGCCCCAGTTCCCGCCTCTGTAAAGTGTGGGTAATAATCATCCCTCCCTCACTGAGGTACTTTGAGGACTAAGGAGATCGTGAATGGCACGTGCTTACCAGCGCAAGTGCTTGGTAAGTGATGACTAGGATTACCAGAATCTCTGCTTGTTGAGAACACTGACTGGAACTCTGGGTTTGAGTTGATCCATGGCAAACTCAGGAAGTCGCTGTTGGGTTGGGGTTCTGTTTTTTCAGTCCTTGTGCCTGAATCATTCTTTTCATATTCCTGACCAGGCTGTGAAGGAAATCCTGGACACATGGGAAGATAT
Organism: Mesoplodon bidens; assembly: GCF_964165515.1. Taxonomy (NCBI): domain Eukaryota; kingdom Metazoa; phylum Chordata; class Mammalia; order Artiodactyla; family Ziphiidae; genus Mesoplodon; species Mesoplodon bidens. Next base: position 6,830,045 of record NC_138169.1, on the reverse strand, counting down.
GAAATTTACCATGGTCAAGTATTACAAAGGCACCCAGGAGCGAGGCTACATCTTGGGGTCTGTTGATGATATTATCCAGTGCCTGGATGACAACACTTTCAACCTGCAAAGCATCTCAGGAAGCAGATTTGTGGGGCCTTTTCTGCAGACTGTTCACAAATGGGAGAAAACGCTTTCTCTAATAGGGGAAGTCATTGAGGTGAGAAAGAAGACACACAAAAGATGGAAAGGCGCCGATTCATAGCAGGAAGGAAACTTTGTATGAGAATATTTTGTGCTCAGAAACTGATGATCCTCTTTCATACTTTTTCTGTCTTTGATTTATTTTGGGGGGAGGGATGATTAGAAGCACCAATCTGAGTTTTTATTTCCATGAATGCATTTTTAATTTCCACAGCTCCTAATCAGTGCTTTTTCATTTGTCCTTATTCTTGTTTAATACTGTCCTGTTCTTGTTGCAAGAATGCTTTCACCTCTTGTATCACCTTGAAGAATTTAAACATATTTAAAGCCCTTTTCTGATTTTCTTCGACTTTTTATTTTCTTAGGACAGAATTCCCCCCCATCACTTTTTTTTTTTTTTTTTGGTGACTCTCTTTCATGGTAGGGTTTTTTTCTCTGTGTGATTTTGATTTTTCTTATATTAGGGGCTTTAGGGCTTTCTTGCTTTGGGTCCAGACCTCTGTGAGCAACCCAGGCTCATTTCACCAGTTTTGTGTGGCTGCCTTGTTTTCTTCCTCAGACCGTAGGCAAGTGCCTTATACTTGCTACACCCTGAGCTTGGGGTGGGATGAAGCCAGGCCTGCTTCACTGGCTAGGAGTGTGGTCATGCATGGGCTTCCGTCACTTGCTTTTTTAAATTTGTTTTTTGTCTATTACTTAAACTTTTTTTTAAACTCTTAATTTATTTTTAAAAATTGAAGTATAGTTGATTTACAATGCTGTGCTGATTTTCTATTACTTTTTATTAGTGGCATCTGTTAGCCTGGATATAGTACTGCTTTTTTTCTTTGTTAGGACAAAATGTTTTTAATTGACATGAAATTTATGTAACATACAATTACCCGTTTTACAGTCCACAATTCAGTGGCATTTAGTCCATTGACAATGTTTTGCAACCACCACCTCTATCTAGTTCCAGAACATTTTCATCATCTCTAAAGAAATTCCCATACCCGTTAAACAGCAATTACTCCCTACTTCCCCTCCCTCCAGCCTCTGACAACCATCAGTCTATTTTCTGTCTCTGTGAATTTACCTATTGTAGGTATTTCATATAAAGGCAATCATAGTATGTGGCCTTTGTGTCTGGCTTCTTTCACTTAGCGTCATATTTTCAAGGTTCATCTATGTTGTAGAATGTGTCAGTGCTTCATTCTTTTTTGTGGCTGAATCGTATTCCATTGTGTGGATGGACCACATTTTGTGTATCCCATTCACCTGTTGATGGACATTTGGGTTGTTTCCACCTTTTGGTTAATGAAATAGTGCTTCTGTAAGTGTTGGTGTACAACTACTTTTTGAGTCCCTGTTTTCAGTTCTTCTGGGTCTATGCCTAGGAGTGGAATTGTGGGCCATGTAGTATTTGGATCAGTTTTTGCCTGGGCTTCTGCACAGTTTGTCCTTTGGGTCATGGGGCTCCAACCCCTGCTCACAACTAGAAGCTTCCTCCCTGTCCCAGGCTGGGGTGGAGAGTTTTCTTTTGCTTTTGAGTGTAGCTGTGTATTTTAGAATATTTAGCTATGCTTCCTCTATCATTCCTATATATTTGGAAAGGAGTGTATGCACTCACTGTGCCCTCTTGCCTGGAAAGTCTTTCGACCTGAGTTGGTTTAAATCTGTCCTGTGTTAAGGTGGGATTTTGCCATACACACCCCGAGGTACCTGGGAACCTGTGTTGATGATAACATTGTGCATTTACAGGTTTGGATGTTGGTTCAGAGAAAATGGATGTATCTGGAAAGCATCTTTATCGGTGGAGATATCAGATCACAACTTCCAGATGAAGCAAAGAAGTTTGACAACATCGATAGAGTATTTAAAAGGGCAAGTGACTGGCTTCTATTTTAGTCTTGAAAGAAGAACAGTGATTTGAGATACTTTTACTTACGTATTTGCATGTAGTATTTTGTGTATTAGTAGCTTCTCAATTTTTTCTATCATTGTATATGAACTTGATCTCTTCAGTAAAAATTTCTGTTTGATCTTAAGCTACTGGCCTATGACACTAGAAGGTTTTCATATTTATTTTTTATTATAAAAATAGTACTTGTGGGAATTCCCTGGTGGTCCAGTGGCTAGGGCTCCGCGCTTCCACTTCAGGGAGTGTGGTTTCGATCCCTGGTCTGGGAACTAAGATCCCACATGACTCATGGCAAAAAAAAAAAAAAAAAAAAAGAAAAAATAGTACTTCTGTAAAAAGCTTGGGAAAATGTAGAAAAGCAGGGAAAAATGTATCTTCCATAGTTCCATCACCTTTAATACATATTTCTTTCATCTTTTTTCTATGTATATGGGTTAAAACACACTAATAAAGATATTTTATATAATCCTATCTTATAATTTTCTCTTAATATTATAAGAAACATAGTTTATATTATGAAACTATCTGAGAAAATGTTTTAATGCCTTTATATGTTCTGGTGAGTGGCTTGACATTAATTTAGTTGATTATTGTCTAGTAACTGGACATCTTATTTGAAGCGAAATTCTTTGCTTTCATAAATAATTTGCAGTTTGTGTCTAAAGTTTTTTCCATATTTAGGGTATCTTACGATAGATTGTTTACGAGTAAATTACCCATGAAAGACTATGCTCATTTTAAAGTCCTTCCAGAAAGGGTGGTACCAGTGGTCACTGCTGCTAGTAATTAGTGGGGGAAGAATTTTCACCCAACCCACCTGACCTCAAAGCCCAGGTACTTTGCTACTCAGTGATGCTGTTGTATTCTCCAGTTACAGGCAGCCAGCTCACGTTTTGGATCTCTTTTGTCCATTAGAGTTTATGATTTTTTTTCTTATCCATCTGCATAAGCTTTTTTTTAAACTTAAAAAAATTATGCAACAGATACCTATTCATTATAGAAGGACTTAGACATCATAAAAAAGCAAAAAAAAAGAAAGAAAGAAAAAGAAAGGAAAAAATAGCTACAATCTCACGCCCAAGATAACCATTTCAATAGTTCAACATGTATCTTTCCAGAATTTGTTAATTCCTATGTAAACATATCAATAAATATGTAATTATTCTATGAAATAGGATCATTCTTATCAGTATGATCTTTTTAAAATTTAACAGCCTCATCATATATTTCAATAAATAAACATCTAAATTGTCACAGCAAATTTTGACCTAATTCCCTCTCATTGGACATTTAGGCTATTTCCTTTTCTTTCTTTTCCTTTCTTATCATTATGTTTTTGCCATTATATAGAGTAGGGAATATTCAGGTGCATACAGATTGCTCAGAGTGAAACTGCTGGCTTTATTCATCCAGCAAATGCTGATGGAGGGTCTGCTGTGTGCAGACACTGTTGTAGGCACTTGGGGAAACACTGAACAAAAGACGCAAAGATCTCTATGCAGGGCAGCTGACCTTCTAGCGGGAAGATGGAAAAAAAAATAAACATTGGAATTAAGTAAGTTATGTATATATAGTACGTTAGAAAGTACTTATTTATTTTGAATTTTTAAAATAGATATTTATTTGTTTATTTATTTAGCTGCGCCGGGTCTTAGTTGTGGCACGTGGGATGTTTGTTGCCGCATGTGGGATTTTAGTTGCGGCACGTGGGATCTAGTTCCCTGACCAGGGGTTGAACCCCGGGCCCCCTGCATCGGGAGAGTGGAGTTTTAGCCACTGGACCACCAGGGAAGTCCCTGAAGGTGCTTATTTAAACACTTAACAGTTTTTGCCAATTTGGCCTCCCTGACGGTGGGGGTTCTGGTTTGTCAGGTTTGCTCTGTTGTGCCTGGACCCTGGCAAATGCCCACCCGGGACGGGAGCCGGGCTCCTGCTTCCCTGGCTTGACAGCTGTCCTCTTGACTTTGTCCAGATCATGGGCGAGACCTTGAAAGACCCTGTGATCAAGAGATGCTGTGAGGCCCCGAACCGCCTCAGAGAGCTGCAGAACATCAGCGAGGGCCTGGAGAAGTGCCAGAAGAGCCTGAACGACTACTTGGATTCCAAGAGGAACGCCTTCCCCAGGTTCTTCTTCATTTCTGATGAGGAGTTGCTCAGCATCCTGGGCAACAGTGACCCCCTCTGCGTCCAGGAGCACATGATCAAGGTCAGCCCCCAGGGCTCCCAGGGGAGAGGTGGCATAAGCTCTGTAACTACAGCTTGTTGTATTCAAGTCTTCTACACAGTTCGGTTCAACCCAGGGGTTTAAGACTGTGAAACGCTACTGGGGTTATCTGAAGCATAAATCTGATGAAATCCACTGTAGTCTGAAGTCACACCAGCACTCAGCTGCTATCTGTTGCTCTTTTTCCACAGTCCCCCAAACAACATTTTATGGAGAAACTAAAACAATACAGAAATACACAAAGACTAATATAATAAGCAGAGAGGCAATACAGGATAGTGGTATAGCACATCCAGCCAGGTTGTCTGAGTTCAAATCCTGCTCTACATGGGTTTGCTGTGTGACCTTTGGCAAGTTACTTAACCTCTCTGGGCATCAGTTGTCTTATCTGTAAATGCAGATAACTCCAATTATAAATATTTATAACGATAAAGATTAAATGGGTTAATATTTGTAAAGTACTTAGAACAGTGCCTGACTTACAGTGTTGGCTGAAGAACCTTATCTACACCCAGAATTGACACTCTTTTTACCAGTTAGTCATATTTGCTTTGTCTCTTTTTTTGTAAAATAAATTTGTAGAGATAAAGTTGACATACTCTTCATTCCATCCCTGTTCACAGTTCTTCCTCCACTTTCAAGAGGCAACCACTATCATGGCTATGACGTAATTCCTTCCAGCCCGTGTTTTCATACTTTTACATAAACTTATGTGTATCTGTGAGTGATATTGAATGGCAGGAAACACAACAGACAAAACTGTCACTTGTGATAGAGAATCAGAGCTGGGCCAGGAGTAATCTTTGGTCAACTAATCAAAGCTCTATATTTAGTATCAGCACAGAGCAAGGTTTCTCAGCCTTGGCACTATTGGCATCTTGGGCCAAATAATTTTTTTCTCTCTCTGTGTGTATATGTGTGTGTCGGGGGTGGGAGTGGGGGGCTGTCCCGTGCATTGTAGGATGTTCAGCAGCATCCCTGGCCTCTACCCAGAAGAGGCCAGGAGCATCCCTCTCCAGCTATGACGACCAAAAATGTCTCCAGACGGCACCCAGTGTCCCCTGGGGGCAAAATCCTCCGTGGTGGAGAACCAGTGTTTTCGAGCAATTCCTTTATTCCAAACAAATAAAGCACTAAGGATCAAGTACTTAATGCAATACTTTTCCTTCGATTAATGCTGATTTCAGCTGGTCCGTATATCCAGATACCTCTCCATATCAGCATATACCCTAGAATCTCAAGTGTGTGTGTTGGGGGGGAGTCTGTCTTCTCTTTCTTTCTTTTTGTTTAATCTACCACCGACCTTTGCATAGTTCAGGATAAGCGAAAGTACCCAATGAACGTTTGTCATTGAATGAATGGACATCTATTTAGCATGTGGTCTCTGATGCTATTGCTGGCATCCTGGCAGCGCTGATGTGTGATGAGGCACTGTTCTTTGATTCCAGAACCCAGGGAAGGTATTACAGGGTGGCTTCTCCCACTGTATTGCAGATGTACGACAACATAGCACTGCTGAGGTTTAATGACGGGGACAGTGGAGAAAAACTGGTGTCTGCCATGGTTTCAGCAGAAGGAGAGGTCATGGAGTTCCGGAAGATCATCCGGGCCGAGGGGCGCGTGGAGGACTGGATGACAGCAATTTTGAATGAAATGCGAAGAACTAACAGGCTAATTACCAAGGAGGCTATCTTTAGATACTGTGAAGACAGAACCAGGTAAGATTGTAAATGTGATTGTGTGTTACTTTATCATATTTATGGTCATAATGGATCAATTTTCAAGGTTTGGAGTAGATCAACTGACATTTCAAATGAGGTTTTCTTTTCCTGCCGTAGCAAAGTAAGCTGATGTATATCTGTCCTGTAAGGATCACCTCATATAGCACGTCTCAAAGTGTGGTCCCCGGACCACCAGCATCAGGGTCCCTGGGAGCCTGTTAGAAATGCATATTCTTGGGCCCCATCCCAAACCTGCCCCAATAGAAATTCTCGAGGGACTTCCCTGGTGGTCCAGTGGGTAAGACTTCATGCTCCCAATGCAGGGGGCCTGGGTTCAATCCCTGATTGGGGAACTAGATCCCATATGCATGCTGCAACTAAGAGTTCACATGTTGCAACCAAGAAGTCCACATGCTGCAGCTAAGATCCCACGTGCTGCAACTAAGACTTGGTGCAGCCAAAATAAACAAACAAACAAACAAATATTAGAAAAAAAAGAAATTCTCGGGGTGGGGCCCGGGGATCTGGGTTTTCACAATATCCCAGGGGATTCTGAACTCAGGTGTTCTGAACCTAGTGACCCACCAGAAACCAGGTGTTCATTAAGGTGGATTCTATGTGTAGGTTAATGGGTAAAGTTGTTTCTAAAGTAGTTGATGAATTTCAATCATTCTTTGATTTTTGTGGCCTAGAAGCTTCCAAGCACTGAGCTGAACCATGCCTGGTCCTAGTGGCTAAGAGGGCTGAACTCAAAGCCCGTAAAGCATCTTTGGATAAATTTCCAGGAGAGTTGTATATTTGGCAGGGCCTTTATGCAGACATAAAGTCTTTATTATTATGAGAACACTGTCCTCTTGGTTTCGCTTGCTGCCTTTTTGATTTTGCAAACTGAAAATGTCTGTTTAAATAAATTATTAGAACAGAGCATAATATTTGTCTGATTAGGATCCTGCTTTTTCTTAGGTTCTGCACCATGTAAAAAAATTGGTTTACCTCTTTATGTAATCAGGTGTCCATATATACATACATACATTCAGTGGTCTATTAGTAAACTAGCTCTCTGGGAAGAAAAAAGCTTTGCTGTAGAGCATTTCCCAATACTCAAGCATTAGTAAATACTCCGCATGTCTGATTTCAAGAAGGCTAAATGGAGGGAATTCCCTGGCAGTCCAGTGATTAAGACTCCACCCTTTCACTTCCAAGGGCCTGGGTTCGGTCCCTCGTTGGGGAACTGAGATCCAGCAAGCTGCGTGGCGTGGCCAAAATTAAAAAAAAAAAAAAAAAAAGCTGAATGGAATAATGGTAAGAAGTTTAACACCCCGCTTGCAAAATTCCTGAATATTTGTCAGTTACCTCTCATGAGCTGATAGGAGGTGGCCTTAACCCATCATGGGCTGTATTCATTCATTTTACTAGCGTTTACTGGATTCCTGCTCTGGGCTCATCACTGTGCTTGATGCTGTTGCAAAACTGAACTAGACAGAAACCATTGTCCTTCAGAAGCAGAGATCGCGGAATATCTAAAAATCTCTGCAACGTTCCCAAATCGTATGAATTTTATATCTGCATTTATTCATTTTATTTGCCTCATAACTACTACTTAGCCAGGGTGTTGCTATGTGTGACAACGTGTGTTTGGTGGAAGACAGAGTTAAGAGAATTCAACCTGATTAATTGGGAAATGTCTGAGCCACCCTTTCCTCACCTAAATACCCCTTTGCTAAAGTGAACTTGTCGCTCCTAATGACAGGGGTGAGTCACTGAAATGATAAGATTGATTTACTTGAGCGGACATGTTTCAGCATCACTGAGAGGGAAGGCCCAGCTGTATGTAGCCCCAGAGCACACCCGCTGTCCTGGGATTTGCCAGACACCATCATGTTCATCTTAGCTCTGCCCTGAACCACTTTATTTTCTATGGTTATAGTGTTTCCACCTCTCCTGATTTCCTACTTCCCAGGTTGTTGCCTTTTGCAAGATCCATCTTTGTTCATTTCAGTACCGTCCTCTGGACCTCCATCACCTTTGTTACATCTCTCTTGTGTGTCGGGACCATAACTATACATACTATTTTAGTTTTAGAGGCACCGCACAATTTTAACACAAGACATTAAAGCCAAATACTTTTTATTGTTTTAAATATTCTTTAAAATTTATTTTGCCATTAATTGTCCATCATCAAGATAATGACTCGTGGGCTTCCCTGGTGGCGCAGTGGTTGAGAGTCCGCCTGCCAATGCAGGGGACACAGGTTCTTGCCCCGGTCCGGGAAGATCCCACATGCTGCAGAGTGGCTTGGCCTGTGAGCCATGGCCGCTGAGCCTGCGCGTCTGGAGCCTGTGCTCCACAATGGGAGAGGCCACAACAGTGAGAGGCCCACGTATCGCAAAAAAAAAAAAAAAAAAAAAAAAAGATAATGACTCGTCACTTGCAGTCACTTTTACTGGATTGGAACTTATAGCTCTGGGTCCATTATTTTTTTAGGTACGATTTAGAAGAAAAGTTTGCCCTAATGTGTTTCAAGGCACTTACCAGCTTTGGAAATTAGTATGTCAGTAGGGGAAATCCAAGTGGCTGATAAACATATGAAAAGAGGAAAGACTTCACTGGTCCTCAAGGATCTGCAGATTAAGGCCGAATGAGATATTGTTTTGTTCACCTTTCAGATTGGCAAAAAATTCAAAAGAATATAATGCCTAGTGCTGGAGAGGGTGTGGTGAGGAGAGCACTGTGCATGGCTGGTGGGGGGACGGATTGCTACAGCATTTTAAAGTAATTTGACTCTTCCTATTAAAATAAACTATCAAAAAAGTGCTTTTGTACTGGTTGCCCTGCACTTGGGATTCTGGTCCGTAACACTAGAAGTCGCTCTGACTCCTCCAGATGTGCATAAAGCAGGGTTTCTCACCATCGGTGCTGTTGACATCTGGGGCCGGATAATTCTTTGCTGTGGGAGACCGTCCTGTTTATCGTAGGATGGTTAGCAGCATCCCTGGCCTCCAGCACCCACTAGATGCCAGCAGTACCTTTTCCCCCAGTTGTGACAACCAAAAATGCATCCAGACAGTGCCAAACAATGTAGAGAGATGTTTACCATGGTCTTGTTTGTATTGGCAAAAGAACTGGGAGCAACTTGAATAGACATCAGAGCGGAAACGTCTGCTGAAATTGCGATACTTTGACGCTCTGAAATATCATGCAGCCTTGACGAGGAGCGGGTCAGACCTACGTCCGTTGACCTAGACGCACGCCCGCAACCAATAGGTGAGAAAAGCAAGGTGAAGTGTAGCTTGTGTTCCCTGATGCCGATGTTGGAGAAACAGCCCTCACAACCCCTTCTCCCCATATTTGTGTATCTTGAACTTTGAAGAGGTTTGTATGAGAATGGAAAAGAGTTCTGAGTGACACTCAGGAAACTATAACAAGGAACCACGGGGGGGTGTGGTCAGAGATAATTAATTTTTTTGTTGGAATTTTTTTTTTTTTTCTGTACGCAGGCCCCTCACTGTTGTGGCCTCTCCCGTTGCGGAGCACAGGCTCCGGACGCGCAGGCTCAGTGGCCATGGCTCACGGGCCCAGCCGCTCCGCGGCATGTGGGATCTTCCCGGACCGGGGCACAAACCCGTGTCCCCTGCATCGGCAGGCGGACTCTCAACCACTGCGCCACCAGAGAAGCCTGGAATTTTTAAAAATTAAAAGATTCTTACAGTATGCCCATAATGTTAAATAATTTTTAAACATCTATAAAGACACATCTTTAAAGTGATCTGGCATCTTTTACACAGTCATGCCCTGTAACTTTTTCATGTGCATGTCTCTGTTGGCCTGGTGTTTTACTATCTGGCCAGAAGAGTTTTATTCTCCTTTGCTTACTTGCAGCTCATACTTTGCCTTCCCTATTCCAGATCAAAGAAATAGATTTTTTTTTAATGAAGTATAGTTGATTTACTATATTGTGTTAGTTTCAGGTGTACAGCAAAGTGATTCAGTTATACACACACTCATATATACATTCCTGATTCTTTTCCTTTATAGGTTACTACAAGATATTGAATATAATGCCCTGTGCTATACAGTAAATCCTTGTTGCTTATCTATTTTATGTATATTGGTTCGTATCTGTTAATCCCATACTCCTAATTTATTTCCCACCTTCCTGTTTAGTAACCATAAGTTTGTTTTCTATGTCTGAGTCTGTTTCTGTTTCATAAATAAGTTCATTTGTATTATTTTTTAGATTCCACATATAAGTAATATCATATGATGTTTGTCTTTGTCTGACTTACTTCACTGAGTATGATAATCTCTAGGTCCGTCCATGTTGCTGCAAATGGCATTATTTCATTCTGTTTTATGACTGAGTAATATTCCATTGTATTAGGTTGCTTCCATGGCCTGGCTGTTATAAGTAGTGCTGCTGTAAACATTGAGGTGCATATATCTTTTTATTTTGGCTGCACCGTGCAGCTTGTGGGATCTTAGTTCCCTGACCAGGGATCGAACCCACGCCCCCTGCAGTGGAAGCATGGAGTGTTAACCACTGGACCGCCAGGGAAGTCCCCATATATCTTTCTGAATTAGAATTTTTGTCTTTTCCGGATATCTGCCCAGGAGTGGGATTGCTGGATCATACGGTAACTCTATTTTTAGTTTTTGAAGAAGCCTCCATACTGTTCTCTGTAGTGGCTGCACCAGTTTACATTCCAACCAACAATGTAGGAGGGTTCCCTTTGCTCCACACCCTCTCCAGCGTTTATGTTTGTAGACTTTTTGATGATGACCATTCTGAGCGGTGTGAAGTGGTACCTCACTGCAGTCTTGATTTGCATTTGTCTAGTAATTAGCATTGTTGAGCATCTTTCCATGTGCCTGTTGGCCATCTGTATGAAAGAAATAGATTCTTTTTTAAATATTTTAATTTTATTGGAGCATAGTTGATTTACAATGTTGTGTCTACACAACATTGTAGTTTTAGTGTGTACAGCAAAGTGATTCAGTTATACATATACATATATTCATTCTTTTTTAGATTCCTTTCTCATATAGGTTATCACAGAATATTGGGTAGAGTTCCCTGAGCTATACAGGAGGTCCTTGTTGGTTATCTGTCTTACATATAGTAGTGTGTGTATGTTCATCCCAAGCTCCTGATTTATCACTCCCCCACAGGTTTCCCATTTAGTAACCATGAGTTTGTTTTCGATATCTATGTCTGCTTCTGTTTTGTAAATGAGTTCGTTTGTATCATATTTTAGATTCCACATGTAAGTGATATCATATGATATTTGTCTTTCTCTGTGTGACTTGCTTCGCTTAGTATGATCATCTCTAGGTCCATCCATGTTGCAGCAAATGGCATTATTTCATTCTTTTTATGACTGAGTAATACTCCATTGTAGAAGATGTACCACATCTTCTTTGCCCATTCCTCTGTTGATGGACATTTAGGGTGCTTCCATGTCTTGGCTATTGTAAATCGTGCAGCAGTGAACATTGGGGTGCATGTATCCTTTTGGATTATGGTTTTCTCCGGGTATATGTCTAGGAGTGGGATTGCTGGATCATATGGTAGCTCTATTTTAAGTTTTTTGGTTTTTTTTTTAACAATTAGCCTTAATCTTTTATTTATTTATTTATTTATTTATATTTATTCCTGTATGCAGGCCTCTCACTGTTGTGGCCTCTTCCGTTGCGGAGCACAGGCTCCGGATGCGCAGGCTCAGTGGCCATGGCTCACGGGCCCAGCTGCTCCGCGGCATGTGGGATCTTCCCAGACCGGGGCACGAACCCGTGTCCCCTGCATCGGCAGGCGGACTCTCAACCACTGCGCCACCAGGGAAGCCCTATTTTAAGTTTTTTAAAGGAAGCTCCATACTGTTCTCCATAGTAGCTGTACCAATTTACAACGGTGTACAGCAGGATTTCCTTTTGAAAGAATTAGATTCTTGACAGGACCGTTTTCGGTCCCAATCCTGGGAAAATCTCGTTGAAGGTGTGCTTTTCCCTTAGGGTCGACTGGATGCTCCTGTACCAAGGGATGGTGGTGCTGGCCGCCAGCCAGGTGTGGTGGACCTGGGAGGTGGAAGATGTCTTCCGCAAAGTGCAGCAAGGGGAGAAGCAGGCCATGAAGAACTACGGCCAGAAGATGCACCAGCAGATTGATGAGCTGGTCACTCGGATCACCATGTCCTTAAGCAGAAACGACAGAAAGAAATACAACACCGTCCTCATCATTGACGTACACGCCCGAGATATAGTTGACTCTTTCATACGGGGCAGGTAGGGACCTGCCCAGGGCACTGGCGTCTCGAAACCTGTCTTTTGTCGTCCTCTGGCCTCTCTCAGCATCTCTCCTTCCTCCTCCTTGTCAACCTTCTGCTGCATCTCTTTCTCTCTTCACTTATCCCCCGTTGCTCACCTTCCAGCATTCTCGAGGCCCGGGAGTTCGAATGGGAAAGTCAGCTGCGGTTTTACTGGGACCGAGAACCAGATGAGCTGAACATCCGCCAGTGCACGGGGACCTTCAGCTACGGCTACGAGTACATGGGTTTGAACGGGAGGCTGGTTATCACACCCCTTACGGACCGGATTTACCTGACTCTCACTCAGGTGATTGGCAGCCTGGGTCTCTTGGTGATCGTTCACCTGGGGTTATGTGTTTTTCTCTAAGGGTGACTATGGTAATTGTGATGGTGTACTGGGTTGACCAGTGTCCCCTACCCTGCCCCAAATTCAGGTCTGCTCGGAAGCTCGGATGTGACCTTATTTAGAAATAGGGTCTTGGCAGATCAAATTAGTTAAGGATTGGGGTGAGAACATCCTGGACTAGGGCCCTAATACCAGTGACTGATGTCCTTGTAAGAAGAGAAGAGAACACAGAGACACAGAGAAAGTGATGTGAAGACGGAGGCAGAGACGGGAGGGATGCGGCCACAAGCCAGGGACACCTGGGTCCCCCAGAAGCTGCAAGAGGCCAGGAAGGATCCTCCCCTGGAGCCTTTGGAAGGAGTGTGGCCCTACCCACACCTTGATTTCAGACTTTTAGCCTCCAGAACTGTGAAAGAATACATTTCTGTTGTTTTGAGCCAGCCAGTTTGTGGTACTTTGTTACGGCAGCCCCAGCAAGTTAATGCTGAGAGTAAGGGATGTTACACTTTCAAAATCTATAAAAGAGTTTCCATTTGGAATATGACCTACGTGCCACCTTTTGGGATTGGGCTGTTTCAAGTTCAGGCGGCCCCTAAAACCACCCTCCGGTTCAATAGTTTGCTAAAAGGAATGACAGAATTCAGTAAAGCCATTATGGTCATGGTTATGGTTTTCACAGCAAATGGATACAGATCAAAATCAGCAATGGGAGAAGGTATAGGACTGGGTCCAGGAGATTCCAGCCTTCAGTTTCCTCTCTGATGCAGCTGTCCAGACAGCATAATTTCCTCTGGCAGCTCTGTGTGGCCCCACATGTGAAGTCCTGCCACCCAGGGAAGCCCACCGAGCCTTGGTGGCCAGCGCTTTAACTGGGGGCTTGTTATGCAGAGATGACTGACCCCCTGAATGATTGACCTTAGTCCCCAGACCCTGTGGAAGTTGACCTGATGATACCATGTGGCCCAAGCCTCCCACCGTAAATCACATTGTTAGACTGTCTAGCGTGGCCCAAGGTCCCCAGATAAACAAGGACACCCTTCTCAGGCAGGGCATTCTGAGGGCTTAGAGGTCAGCTCCTAGGATCTAGAGACAAAGGGCCAAACCTTTCTTTGGGCAAAATTAATCCTTCCCTGCACAGATGTCTATGTTTCCATGAGCCTCAGCTCTGGGAACTGCTAGGCATTGTCCTCAGGGTGGGTACAGAGTCCAGCATATTGCAGAGTCCCTGGTGCACTGGTTCCTATATAATGGGGGGCGGGGTGGGCGGTGGTTAGTGGAGGTCAACGGAGAAAGACAGAAAAGAAATGTTAAAACTGGTGACTGTCAGGGACCTCCCTGGCGGTCCAGGGGTTAAGACTTCGCCTTCCAATGCAGGGGGTGCAGGTTCGATGCCTGGTTGGGGAGCTGAGATCCCACATGCCTCAGGGCCAAAAAACCAAAACATAAAACAGAAACAATATTGTAACAAATTCAATGAAGACTTAAAAAAAATGGTGACTGTCAGAAAAGGTGAGTGTGAACTGGTGCATTGCCATTTATATATTCCTGCATAGACTGTCACAAACTGGGAATTGACACCTGTTTCTTTCCGTGAATCAGACAACGTATGTTTTGCATTTGGCTTCTAACAGGCGCTGTCCATGTATCTGGGTGGGGCCCCTGCTGGCCCAGCAGGTACTGGCAAAACTGAGACCACCAAGGACCTGGCCAAAGCCTTGGGCTTGCTCTGTGTTGTAACCAACTGCGGCGAAGGCATGGATTACAAAGTAAGGCCCTGACGTCACTTCTGGTACAGTCTTCTTAGGCAGAGAGCTAAAAGGGGGACAGCGTGGGAAGGCATTTCACCTCATACGCTTCCACGAGATGACATGGTGACAGCTGGAGGAACATAGTAGGAAACGTTTCACCATCACAGTCTAGGAACTTGGCTGTATCTCTTTGTTAGCAGCATGTAGAGCAAGAGTCCCAAACTAAATGCCCACTGGAGTCAGCTAGATAGTGTAAATGAATAAAGCAGCAGACAGACGATAGAGAGTGGTAGGGACTGTGGCCAACTGGAAAGCAAAGCTCCATCTAAAGGGGAGCCGCTATTGAGCTTAGGTCAATTGCTGCCACTTGGAAAAGTGGACCCAGTGTTGTTAGATTTTCCAACATCTCAAGAGAAGCCAGAAATCTGGGTTTTTACGTTAAAGTCCTTAATTTGTGAAATCCCTGAACTTAATTACAAAACAGAAATAGAGTCACAGATGTAGAAAACAAACTTATGGTTACCAGGGGGAAAGGGGAGGAGGTATAAATTGGGAGGTTGGGATGGACATATATACACTACTCTGTATAAACTAGATAACTGGTAAGGACCTACCGTATAGCACCCGGAACTCTACTCAATACTCTGTAATGGCCTATATGGGAAAAGAATCTAAAAAAGAGTGTATGTATGTATGTGTATAACTGATTCACTGTGCTGTACGGCATAAACTAACACAACATTGTAAATCAACTATAGTCCAATACAAATTTTTTTAAAAATCCTTAATTTGTGAAATCCTATGAGTGGGAGCTGGCCCACGAGAGGCCTTGGAAGTCTTGCCGGGAAGACCCACTAGTGGGGTGGCTCTTCTCTGCCAACCTGATGAGCGTCATTTGCTTTTTTTATTTAAAAAATTTTTTATTGGCGTATAGTTGCTTTACAATGTTGTGTTAGTTTCTGCTGTACAGCAAAGTGAATCAGCTGTACGTACACATATATCCCCTCTTTTGTGGATTCCTTTCCCATTTAGGTCACTACAGAACACTGAGTAGAGTTCCCTGTGCTCTACAGTAGGTTCTGATTGTCGTTTGCTTTTAATTTAGAAAATGGTATCCATACACGGATTGCTTGCAGTTTTCAAGATGAAAATTGCCCTTGTCCTGACACTTCTTTCATCCTAGGCCGTCGGGAAGGTTTTCTCGGGCCTTGCTCAGTGTGGGGCTTGGGGCTGTTTTGACGAGTTTAATCGCATCGATGCCTCCGTGCTCTCCGTCATCTCGTCCCAGATCCAGACGATCCGAAACGCTCTGATCCATCAGTTAACCAGGTTCCAGGTGAGGATAAGTGTGAAGCCAGCCCGGATCATGTCCCCAGGCTGGGAACGTGCTGTAGTATCAGGTGGTGGACAGTCGTCTATCCAGACCAGGTTCCCCCTAGATGAACATTTGCCCAACTTCTGCTTTCAAATGGAGATGATTGGGTTTCCCCAAATTATCAACATCTTTGATAATTAAGGACTGTAATAGTCTAAGAACTTCAAAATAATTCCAGACATGTGATTAATAGTTATAGACGGGTAGGGCAGGATTCTCAAATAAGTGATGTGTAAGACCCCCTTTCAAGGTCAAAAAATATTCTTCCCAAATTTGAGAAAAAATGATTTAAAAAAGAAAAATCAACATTCCATTCAATCAAAATATCTTCCGTAGAAATTATCACAGTGAACCAGAAAATTTGCCTTTGTACTTGGTAAAATTATGGCATTATAATGAGGAAGATTATTAAGGTTGTTACCAAAGTGAAAAGGCAAACTTAAAAATTTTTTGAGAATTTACTAATCTCTCCCCGTCCAACAATACATTTGTAGACTCAAGTTTGGGATGTCTGTATGAAGTTACATCAGATTAAACTGGTTGAGAACTTGGAGTAACAGGACCTTATGTAATTTAGGTAGCCCAGAGTGAGTTCTCTGACAACAGGGACCAGAATGGCTGGACCGTTTCCCTACACTGTGATCCCAGCTTGCTCTACTGCTCCTCCGGCCACTGTCCTTGCCCCTGCGTGCCCTGAACACTTGTCACTTTATGCCACTTGCTCCACAGACATTCCGTGCCCTGGGACACCATATGCATCCCTATCTGCTTGGAATTGTCCTTTTTTCTCCTTCACCTGAAAACTCCTGTACATCCTCCAAGGCCCCACAGAGCCTCATTGGGAGATTCAGGACCCAGATTCAGCATGGGTTGGTGAGGATTCCATTGTGGACACCTCTGTGGCCCTGCACCCCACCTGCTTTCTCCCTGGACCTCAGGGCTCGTGGTCAAGAGATTATGTAAACTGGGTACTGTTAAACGTTTGAGGATTCTGGATGGATTTCTATTAATTAGTTCTTCTGAAACATTTTAGGGCTGAGCTTACTACTTCTATGGGAGACATATTGAGCCTGCAATGCGTTGGGTTTCTAGAAGCTGTTTTGTTTTGTTTTGTGTTTTTGGCCGTGCTGTGTGGTATGCAGGATGCAGGATCTTGGTTCCCTGACTGGGGACAGAACCCACGCCCCGTGCAGTGGCAGTGTGGAGTCTTAACCACTGGACCACCAGGAAAGTCCCTAGAAGCCTGTGTTTTTAAGAGCAGGACTGTGTCTTGTCTCCAGAGGTTGATCTGGGACTCACATGAGATACTGAGGCGTGGGTGAGTGTAGTCTCAGTGCAGACTTGAGAGGCAAGACAGTCTCCATCTCTGCGGAGCATCAGCTCTCAGGCTGGGCTGCCCTCTCGTCACTGAGGCAGCCTGTGCCTCATAAAAATAAAACATCTGTCGTCTGTCTCTCTGGTGGACCATGAAAAGAAATAAAATAGTAAAATCTTAGTAGAGAGGAAAGTTAAGACAGTTGAAATTCAACTGTAGGCTAAAGAGACTCAAAATATAGAGATTTCTGCATTTTGTGGGTCCCTGGGGCCCCTGGAGGACAAAGGCTGGTTTCTTGAAGGATGCTGAGGTGGGATTCTGTTGGAAGGGTCCAGGTGACACCCAGGCAGCCAGACCAGCATGAAGGTGGGAATGGGGAGAGAAATGACAGCTAACATGGATGAAAATCCACTTTGTGCGAAGCAGTGGACTGGGTGCTCTGGACTATGTTGTCTCGTTTAACGGCCACAACCTTGCAGAGAAGGAAACAGAGACTCAGAGAGGGTAAGTGGCCTGTTGGAGGTCACACAGTGCCTCGAGTCAACCCCCGGCTGCACACTTTCCCAACATCAGCTACTTCTCAAGTGGACAGACCCTTGATTCACATCAGAGTTTGGGGGTCGGCTGAGGCTGGCACCCCAGAACATTGAGGCCGTAAGCACGAGGACTCTGCATTTATCACCGGGAAAGGGCAAGAGACAGATGGGGGTGTCTGTCTTGTACCCATGAAAGGAAGAGCCATGCGGCTCCCCAGGCCTCCTTGCCCCGTGGTAGGCTGGCCAGCAGCATAATCCTTCCTTCCTTTCCTCTCGTCCCCTAGTTTGAAGGGCAGGAGATCTCCCTGGACTCGAGGATGGGCATCTTCATCACCATGAACCCCGGCTACGCGGGCCGCACGGAACTGCCCGAGTCAGTGAAGGCCCTGTTCCGGCCCGTAGTGGTGATTGTGCCTGACCTGCAGCAGATCTGTGAGATCATGCTGTTCTCCGAGGGCTTCCTCGGGGCCAAGGTGAGGTCCCTTAGCGCCAGGCGTCCCTGCACCCGCCTGGGTCTGCTCGCAGATGGGGGCGCTGGGACGTTTTCATTCCGTGTGGCTTTTCAAATTGTTTTGCTTTGTCTCTCTCCCTTTTCTCTCTCTCTCTCTGTCTCTCTTTTTTAAAGCTGGGAGTACATCATTTTTTTAAATTAAATTAAATTAATTTATTTGGCCACATTGCGCGGCATGTGGGATCTTAGTTCCCCGACCAGGGATTGAACCTGTGCCCCCTGCAGTGGAAGTGTGGAGTCTTAACCACCAGGGAAGTCCTCCCTTTCTCTCTTTTTAAAATTATAACTTTTATTTTGGAATCATTTGACTCACAAGAGATGGCAGCGGTAGTCCAGAGAGTTCCAGGTACCGCTCACCCAGCTTCCCGCAGTGATGACATCAAAACCAGGAAACTGGGACTTCCCTGCTGGTCCAATGGTTAAGACTCTGCGCTCCCAAGGCAGGGGGCCTGGGTTTGACAACTGGATCCCACATGCAGCAACTAAAAAATAAGATCCCGCATGCTGCAACTAAGACCTGGTGCAGCCAAATAAATAAATATTTTTTTAAAAAATCCAGGAAACGGATGTGGGCGCAATGCTATTAACTCAAGTGCGGACTTTATTTGGATTCCACAAGGTTTCACCTTCTCTCTCTCTCTGGTGTGTGTGTATAGTTCTATGACATATAATCACATGTGTAGAATACAGTAAGTCCCCTACATACGGACGAGTTCTGTGCCGAGAGCATGTTCATAAGTCCAGTTTGTTCATAAGTCCAACAGAGTTAGCCTAGGTACCCAATCGGCTCTATAGTCCTGTACTGTAATAGGTTTATAATACTTTTCACACCAATAATACATAAAAAACAAGCAAACACAAAAAATAAAGAAAACTTTTTTTTTTTTTTTTTTTTTGCGGTACGCGGGCCTCTCACCGTTGTGGCCTCTCCCGCTGCGGAGCACAGGCTCCGGACGCGCAGGCTCAGCGGCCACGGCTCACGGGCCCAGCCGCTCCGCGGCATGCGGGATCCTCCCGGACCGGGGCACGAACCCACGTCCCCTGCACCGGCAGGCGGACTCTCAACCACTGCGCCACCAGGGAAGCCCCAAGAAAACAGTTTTAATCTTACAGTACAGGACCTTGCAAAGCACAGCAGTACGGTTCAGCAGCTGGCATCCAGGGGCTGGCATCGAGTGAACAGGCGAGAAATAAAGATACTGCACTACTGTACTCTATACAGTACTGTGAAGTACACTAAAAAGCACAACCACTTGTAGAGGATGCACGCATGTGGCAATGTTCGCCAGACACGTGAGCTGACGTGAGGGGACGTGCAAACGCACGCTCGCACCTTTGAAGGTTCGCAACTTGAAGGCCTGTATGTAGGGGAGTCACTGTACCTGGAGCCACAGTCCAGACGTGGCACGTCGTATCGCCACAGAGACGCTCCCTCGTGTCCGCCCTTAGCGGTCACAGCCTGCCCCCACCTCTGACTCACAACTGCCAATCATTCTCTATCCCTACAATGGCATCATTTCTAGAATGTTCTATACTCGGAATCATGCAGCATGTAACCCTTTCAGGTGGGCTTTTTTCACTAAGCCTCGTGCCCTTGAGAATATGTGGCTTTAAAAAATATATATATAGAGAGATAACTCCTTTATCATCTCTTAACATATGTATAAAAAGATTATGCACATACATTTCCCCGGAAGGTTCTGGAAAAAGTGCAAAATAGCGAATTTTTTTTTTTTGCGGTACACGGGCCTCTCCCGTTGCAGAGCACAGGCCCGGGACACACAGGCTCAGCGGCCATGGCTCACGGGCCTAGCCGCTCCGCGGCATGTGGGATCCTCCCGGACCGGGGCACGAACCCGTGTCCCCTGCATCGGCAAGCGGACTCTCAACCACTGCGCCACCAGGGAAGCCCGCGAATATTTTTAAGATAAAGGATTGTTAGGTTGCTTCTCTGCAGTTTTTTGGTAAAGGCTCTTATTGCCAATCCTATTGTCTGTGGATTTTGAGCCAGAGTGGAGAGATCTCTGGCTCTTAGTTTCGATGAGCAAAGTCCCCATGCCATCCATAGGGACCAGCAAGTGTTGGATCCTTGATGTAGACCAGGTGGATGGCTTGTCCTCAAAAACAGGTACAAGAAAACTTTAATAACATGTTTAGGTCAAAGGAAGCAAATTTCTGGAGTGTAATCGCTATGATTTAAAAAGTTGTATACGTACAGCAAAAAAAAAAAAAAAAAAAAAAAAAAAAAAGTTGTATGAATTCTGTTCTTTAAGGTGGTTAAGATTTTCCTTGGCTCTCAAGGACTGTCATCCACTCTGTCTGGTAAGGCTGGTGTTCTTTTAAATTAGGTCATAATTTGTCACTGTGAAAAACAGAGGACCCATCCTGGTATTTGTTGGAGGCAAGATTTGCTGGTTTGTAGAGCAGCTTCATCTGAACACCTTTATGTCAGTTTTCTCTGTGTCATGATGTTCTGGTGTTTTCAGGGCATTTTCCTCATTTATTTCTCATTGTCTTTTATCACAAAAGGCTCTGGCCAAAAAGATGACCGTTCTGTATAAGCTGGCCCGGGAGCAGCTCTCCAAGCAACATCATTATGATTTTGGACTCAGAGCCCTTAAATCAGTGTTGGTGATGGCTGGTGAGCTGAAGAGAGGTTCTTCTGAACTTAGGGAGGTAGGGGCCACGTGCCGTAAGTTCTCTGGTGTTTTAATTTGGTTCATGTGTATTGAATAAATGCTGGCATGGAGGTGACGGGGAGCACAGGTATCAAGAGAAAGTTTTATTCTTACCTGTCACTTCATTTACTGGTCTGGCCTTCATTTGGTCTCTTCTGCATTACCTTGTTCTCTTCGAATTTGGCTGATCACCATGAGGTCCAGTTCCATGTGTTCATGGTGCCAGTGTTTGTGATACTTCAATGATAATGATCAATCTACAATTGCAGGATGACGGGCTGGAGGGGTGGGGATGAACAAAATGCTCTAGAAAACACGAACAGGCGTTATTTCCTCTTTGCAATAAAAGCCAGAGGGGCGGTCATGTTTCTTTCACACGGGACTTACTCCAAAACAGAGTCTGATCAATGCCACTCTGTGGGCAATAGACTCGTGTGTCTCTCCAGAAACTCTACTTGGAATGCTTTGTGTTTGATATTTCATATAAAATTTCATTGTCTACTTCATAAGAGGATTTCTAGACCAGCCCTGGGGGCTTTCAGAAACATCTTTGAAGACGTCTGTGTTTTGCTCCATCCAGGATATGGTGCTTATGAGGGCCCTTCGAGACATGAACCTGCCCAAGTTCGTGTTTGAAGACGTCCCTCTCTTCCTTGGTTTGATTTCCGATCTGTTTCCTGGACTGGACTGCCCACGGGTTCGCTACCCCGATTTCAATGATGCTGTAGAACAGGTGCTCCAGGAAAATGGCTACGTTGTCTTACCTGTCCAGGTAAAATGGTGCCGAGGATGGCTTTTTCTGGGTCCTTTCCATTTTTTTTTTTCATTTAAAAATAATTGTGGTAAAATACACATGACATTTACCATCTTAACCATTCCCCACCCCCATTTTCTTTTTTTATTGTGGTAAAGTACACATACTATAAGATTGACCATTTTATCCATTTTTAGTACAGTTTAGTAATGTTAAATGTATTCGTGTTGTTTTGAAAGAGTTTGGCATCGTGCAAAACGGAAGCTCTGTCCCCATTAAATAATAACTCCCCCCCTCCTCCCTCAGCCCCTGGTAACCTCTATTCTACTTTCTGTCTCTAGGCATTTGACTCCTCTGGGGACCTCATATGAGTGGAATCACACAGTGTTTGTCCTTTTGTGTCTGGCTGATTTCACTCAGCGTAGTGTCCTCAAGGCTCATCCATGCTGTAGCATGTGTCAGAATTCCCTTCCTTTTTGAGGCTGAGTAATATTCCACAGTATGGATATATCACCTTCCAAAAATGTTTCTGGCATAATGTGATCAGATAAATTAAGTATTTTGTTTTGGGGCCCAACCATCTAATCTTCTCTCCCCACCCCACCTTTTTTCCCCCCGGAGCCACACTTGAAAAAATTTTAAATTAGATCTTACAAGTAAAATTTTGATCATCTGAAGCCTGTGAGATTGTATATGTTGTCTGTAAGCCATACATTATTGCCAAAGTGTTCTGCTCAGGTCGTAAATGCCCAAAGCTGCAGGTTTGGGGTGGCTGCCTCTGGACAGGCCACCTTGGGGCATCAGGCTACCCAGAGGCCTCAGGCCGGGGCAGCGGGTACTGACCACAGATGAGAGATCTCTGTGCACCTTTCCTGGCCCTGGTGGTTTCCTCTAGAGGTGGTTGTTTAAAAAGATGTGTTTTTCGTGGGAATGTAGAATGGTGTAGCCACTTTGGGAAACAGTCTGGTGGTTCCTCAAGAAGTGAAACATAGAGTTACTATATGAGGAACAGCAATTTTATTCCTAGGTATAAACCCAAGAGAAATGAGAACATATTTATCCACATGAAGACTTGTCCATGAATGTTCATAGGAGCATTATTCATAAGTGCCAACAAGTGGAAATAATGCAAATATCATCAACGGATGAAGAGATAGACAAATGTGATCCATCCATACAATGGAATATTATTTGGCCATAAAAAGGAAGGAAGTGCTGACACAGGCTTCCCTGATGGGTGAACCTTAAAAACACGATGCTGAGTGAAAGAAGCCAGATACCCAAAACTACGTACTGCACGATTCCATTTATGTCATTCCATTTTTTGGTCAAAAACGGGCAAATCCATAGAGACAGACAGTAGATTAGTGGGTGCCAGGAGCTGGAGGCAACGGGCTTGGGAGACATGACGAATGAGCACAGAGGTTTTTTTGGGGGGTGGGTGATGAAATGTTCTAAAATTGAACGTGGTAATGGTTTCACAACCTTTCAAACATACTGAAAACCACTGAATTGTTGAAACACTTTAAATGCGTGAGTTATACGGTGTGCAAATTCTAGCTCAATAAAGCTGTTTTTAACAAAAAGCTGTGTTTTAACCCAGCTGCCAATGCTTGTCCCACAGGTGGATAAGGTGGTTCAGATGTTCGAGACCATGATGACCCGCCACACGACAATGGTGGTGGGGCCCACGGGAGGGGGCAAGTCCGTGGTCATAAATGCCCTGTGTCAGGCCCAGACCAAGTGAGTATGGCATCCTTGGGGAGGGCTTTGTTGCCATGGTGGTTTCACGGTGAGGTCGGTGGCGGTGTTACCCAGTCCCACTTTGCTCTCTGATTTCCTGGGAGGTTATGTTTGTCCCAGACCCCCCGCTTTAAACCCAGAGCATCTTTTTTTTTTTTTTTAACTTTGGCCGCGCCACGTGGCTTGCGGGATCTTAGTTCCCTGACCAGGGATTGAACCTGTGCCACCTGCAGTGGGAGTGCGGAATCCTAACCACTGGACGGCCAGGGAAGTCCCAAACCCAGAGCATCTTAACTTGTCTTATTGCTGATTTAGTTGATATATTTTAGAAGGCAAAACAGTTAGCCTTTTGTGCATCAGACTGTGAATAGGTTTATTTGTGAAATGAGTATTTCAAAAACTATCTTATAAGGATGTTTTGAAAATTAACTTAGGTCGTATTTTCTTGGCGTTCAGATTGCTCCTTTAAAGTCAGTCAGGACCCCCCGCCATGAGGCGACACTGTTATGGTATCAGAGTGGCCAAAAAGAGTGTCCCTTCCCCAAATGCCTTATCATCACCAGCCCTGCAAGAGCTATACTACTCGAAGGAAAAAGTGATTTCACACTCCTGATATAGAATATCATAAAGACCTGTGGTGAATCTATGCCCTTATACTGAGTATGGGTTTTCTGACTTCTCACATTTCTCCTAAGCAATAGCTGCATTCCAGAAAGATTTCAGTGCATGCTGTTGTTTCAGCAAAAATCTAAATCAAGCCTTATAATCTTTGTGACTTTACCAGTTCTAATAGGCTATAAAATCCAATTGAGTGACTGTCATTTCTTCTTCCTTCTTTGTATGTTTCTCATGAGGAAATCAGTGGACGGTGGCTTACTGATTTTAAGAGGGTTATTCCATAGCCATCCTGTATTTCATTCTTTAATTAACTCATCGTTAGGTAATTTATAGAACTATCACGTACAGATGTGAGTATAGGTATGCCACTATTATTTTTATTTATTTATTTTGTTAATTTTAAACTATGTTTTGTGTGAACTTTAGTTTTCTATGGATGAATTAATCCCATGGCACTGCAGGAATTTACAGGCATTATACTGGGAAATACCCTGTCTACATGGTTTGTAAAGCCAGCAACGCAGAGCAGATGTCGTTCTGTAACTATGAGGGATTGAACATCAGGAGTTCAAAGGTTTTACATTATCCTGGTGACTGTAATCTCCTATACACTAGTTGTGAAATATTTACATGAATGTGCCATATGCATGAATATGTAAATACACAAATATGAAATATACATGAAGGTTAGCGTCTGTTGCCCTCAGAAGTCAAAGCCATGTTATCAGTTCAGACCTCACTTGTGTTGGGGCCACGTTCCTGGTGAAAGGTGGTTCCCTTGAGTTTAGTATAAGTCATTAACAGAGAGTGGGAAGCCCAGTGCAGAGTTTGGATGGTTTGCATTTTAAATTTCAGATTGGATCGAAAACACAGGGGATCTAATCCCCCACATGGGTGACCTAGATTGTTCTCCTAATGCGTTTAGTCTGCCTGAGCCACGGCTGAAACCTCTCCTTCGATTTAGGCTTGGGCTGGTGACAAAGCTGCATGTCCTGAACCCCAAGGCTATGAGTGTCACAGAGCTCTACGGCATCCTGGACCCCACCACCCGAGACTGGACAGATGGGGTGCTGTCCAACATCTTCAGGGAGATCAACAAGCCGACGGATAAGAAGGAGCGAAAGTGAGTATCTTTGTAGGGAGGGGAGAGCCTGGGTGGGTTCGTAGTGAATTAGCCAAAGCTTACGAAGAAACAAATGATGTATATAGTACTGTAGTTTCATGCTTGGAAGCAAACAGACTCAGGAGGCTCTGCTCACGAAGGGCCAGGTGCCACCTCAGTGCTGTTTATGTGTTGTCTAAATCATGCTCCTTGACTACGATGGATCCCAGCTTACCATGGAGGAAGCTGAGATCCAGGGAAGGGGAGGAAAGAGCTTGCCCCAAGGCCAGGGATTTGAACTTGGGACATCAGAGTCCAAGCCCTCAAACAGGGGCACCACACCAGGCTGCCTATACGGCAAGGTTAAGTCAAGGAAAGGCAACAAAACATCGTGGAAAGTGCTGGAACACCCTTCAGAGCTGCAGGCGTGGTTGAGGCTGCTTGCCCTGCTCCAATCACTGCCCACCGCGGTGAGGGTCTAGTGAGGCTGGGAGGGGAAATGCTCTATTGGAACATCTGGTAAAAAGTCTTCTCCAGTGTTAGTTGTTCCCGTGACACCTGTCAAGTCAACCCAGGGATGATCCTGATTGTATATTCTAGTCCAACCCCATTAATTAAAAATCCCTTAAATAACGAGTCTAACGTCTCAACTGATGACTTTTGGAACAGCCTCTTTTTAGCAATCCTCCCCTGATTCTGGATCAGTCCAGGATTTCACACTGTGCTCGGTTGTCCTATCTCCTTGACGTCTTCTAATTTCAAGCAGTTCCTTAGGTTTTCTTTATCTTTCATGGCCTTGACGTTCTGAAAGATTCTAGGCCAGCTGCGGCACAGAATGCCCTCAGTTTGGGTTTGTCTGTTGCTTCCTCGTAATTGGATGCAGGCTACATGTCCTTGCAGGAATCTCTCAGAAGGGACATGGTGCCCTTCTCAGCATCTCATCGGAAGCACGTGATACTGGTTTGCCCCCTTATTGGTGATTTTAACTTTGATCATCAGGTTAGGGTGGTGTCTGCCATTTTTCCTTCTGCAATTGGTATGCAAGGTGTGGGGAGATACCCTAAGACTATGTAAATACCCTATTCCTCATCAAACCTTCACCCGACGGTTTTAGCATCTACTGATTGTAGCCTGAATCTAGTCTCCCTACGATGCTGTAAAATGGAGACTTTCTTTTGGGACAGTTGGTGAAATTTGAACATGGATTGTATATTAGCTAATAGTATTCTATCAATGCTAAATTTCCTGATTTTGATAATTGTACTGTGGTTACATAAGAGAAGGTGCTTGTTCTTAGGAAACATGCTTAAGCATTTAGGAATGCAGGGCATCATGTCCGCAACTTATTTTCAAATGATTCAGGAAAACAGAGAGAGAGCAAAAGAGCATGCATGGGGCAAAATTAACAACTGGAGAATCTGGTTGAAGGGCATGTGGCACTTCTTTGTACTAGTCTAGTCTTGCAACTCTGTAAGTTTCAAATTATTTAAGATTAAAAAGTTAAAAAAAATACTGGAAGAAAATAAACCAAAAGGTTAATGCTGGAAAAATCCAGCTACTCCTATCAGTGAATTAAATGGAAGCAATATGAAATCAGCGTTCCAACACGGTAGAATCCCCCTGTCCAACACAGTCTCCTTTGGAGCTGGGCTTTACTGTGATGTAACCCATTATAGCCACAGAACTGAAGGGTCACGTAGCTTGAACACCGGAGGCCCTGAAGCCAAAGTAAGATCTCCTGCCAAGAAGGATGGTGTGTAAACCAGGGCTTTGCAAATGCAGATGCTCCTAGGGGCCCAGCAGGTAGCATCAGGGAGAGTGAATGGGCCGAGTTACATGGTGTATCAGCTTCTGCAGGGCCTCTGTAACAAATTACCGTTAACTGGGTGGCTAAAGAAAACCACCCAGAAATGTATTCTTCATCATTTCTGGAGGCCAGAAGTCTGAAATAAAGCTGGGGCAGCACTGCCTCTGAAGATTCTAGAGGAAGGTCCTCCCTTGCCTTTGACAGCTTTAGGGACCCCAGGCATTGCTTGGCTTATGGCCACATCCCTCCAATCTCTGCCTCCGTCTTCATGTGGCTTCCCCCGATGTAAGGATACTTGTTGTTGGATAATCCAGGATGGCCTCATCTCAAGATCCTTCCCTTAATCACATCTGCAAAGACCTTTCTTCCAAATAAGGTCACACTCACAGGTTCTGGATAGACCTATCTTACGGGGGCCACCGTTCAATCCCGTACCCATGGGTATATGAAATCCTTTTAACTTGACCATAAGAGGACTAGGTGTCCGAACCAGTGGAAAATAGCAGCTGATGCTCAGATTTAAGAAAAGAATGAGGTGGACTGGGACACTTTGTCTTCATGGGCAGCTACTACCAGCAGCAGCGCATTGTTCCCATGCGGGAATGCAGGTCTGTACGGTCAGACCTTCCTGTTTGCCAGGGAAGCAGGGAATCCAGATTGTTGGGTCAGGTTTCCTGATTCTTAAATGTTGGTGACTAACTCGAATAGTTTATATATATATAAACTATTAGAAGCACCAAGTAGGGTGCTGTATCTCAGATCCTGGTTAGAAAACCCTGTGGGACTTCCCTGGCGGTCCACTGGTTAAGACTTCGCCTTCCAATGCAGGGGGTGCAGGTTCGATCCCTGGTCGGGGAGCTAAGATCCCACATGGCTTGCGGCCGAAAAACCAAAACATAAAACAGAAGCAATATGGTAACAAATTCAATAAAGACTTTAAAAATGGTCCACATCAAAAAAATATATATCTTTTAAAAAGACAAAAAGAAAACCCTGGGAAAAGACGTTCAACGTGAACAGGGAGGTTACACCAAGTTCCATAATTGGAAGCCTTACATGGCTCACTTTTCTCTGGTTGCTGCAGGTATATTTTATTTGATGGTGATGTGGACGCTCTGTGGGTGGAGAACATGAATTCTGTGATGGACGACAACAAGCTGCTGACGTTGGCCAATGGTGAACGTATTCGGCTTCAAGCACACTGTGCCCTGCTCTTTGAGGCAAGTAGTGATGAAAAATAATTTCAAATATGTCTTTCTTTTAGTTAAAATTTAAAATGTTTACTCTTTAACTTTTAATTTTTTATTTACGTTTTTAATTTTTTAAATTTATTTTTGGCTCTTCGGGTCTTCATCGACATGCGTGGGCTTTCGCTAGTTGTGGTGAGAGGGGGCTACTCCTTGTTGCGGTGCGCAGGCTTCTCATTGTGATGGCTTCTCTTGTTGCGGAGCACGGGCTCTAGGCATGCAGGCTTCAGTAGTTGTGGCACGCGGGCTCAATAGTTGTGGCGCACGGGCTTAGTTGCTCCGCAGCATGTGGGATTTTCCCGGACCAGGGATCGAATTCATGTCCGCTGCATTGGCAGGTGGATTCTTAACCCCTGTACCACCAGGGAAGTCCCTAAAATGTTTATTGTTTTAAAATTTTATTTTATTAAAGTACAGTTGATTTACAATGTTGTGTTGATTTCTGCTGTTCAGCTGAGTGATTTAGTTATACATTTATATACATTCTTTTTCATATTCTTTTCCATTATGGTTTATCACAGGATACTGAATATAGTTCCCTGTGCTATACAGTGGGACCTTGTTGTTTATCCATCCTATGTACAATAGTTTGCATCTTCTAATCCCAAACTCCCAATCCATCCCTCCCCCATCCCCCTCCCCCTTGGCCACCACAATTCCGTTCTCTATGTCTGTGAGTGTGTTTCTGTTTTGTAAATAAGTTCACTTGTGTCATATTTTAGATTCCACATATAAGCGATATCATATGGTATTTGTCTTTCTCCTTCTGACCTACTTCACTTAGTATGATAATCTCTAGGTCCACCCATGTTGCTGTAAATGGCATTATTTCATTCTTTTTCATGGCTGAGTAGTATTCCATTGTATATATGTACCACATCTTCTTTATCCACTCATCTGTCGATGGAAATTTAGGTTGTTTCCATGTCTTGGCCATTGTAAATAGTACTGCAATGAACACTGGGGTACATGTATCTTTTTGAATTATAGTTTTGTTCAGATATATGCCCAGCAGTGGGATTGCTGGATCATATATTTAGTTTTTTAAGGAACCTCCATACTGTTCTTCACAGTGGCTGCACCAACTTACATTCCCACCAGCGGTGTAGGAGGGTTCCCTTTTCTCCACACCCTCTCCTGCATTTGTTATTTGTAGACTAAAATGTTTATTAAAATAGTTATAAATATAGATGACTGAAGAAAACCCGAACAATGCAGAAGAAGTTATGACGAGTACAACTCTGTTCTCTACCTGCTGCTCTCATCCCTCCTCACTGTATCCCAGAGGTAACTACATTTCACACTTGAGTTGTTTCTTCTGATGGTTACTCTAGTGTCTAAAGGAACCCACTTTGCGTGCTATTTCTTCCTTTATCAAGGTTTCACATTATCTGTTGACTGACTGCTATGAAAGTGAGGGTTCATCTTTTATACCATCAGCCCACCTCCCCTCCGTAGAATACTATACTGCTAAGTCAGTTAAACCAGTAAACATATTTACATCATTATGAATAAGGAAATATTTACTGTAGAGCCAACTAGTATACTGTGATATACTTGCTAGCGAAGCAAGAAATCCAGGAACTGTGATACATTTACTTTCTTTTAGAGCCATTTTTTTTGGCTGGAGTTTATAGTTGCCTTTTTTTTTCTCTCTCTCTCACTATTTGCCTTTATCTTATCTTCATTTTTCAAACTTTCATATCCTCTGAACCTGTTTCACAGCTGTGGTCCTGAGACTTGCTTTCACTCTAGCTTAGTGCTAATACCATTCCTAACTTGGCCTGCAAAGTTTGTCGATGTATGAGTATTTATGCATATCATTATTTTATTGACTGACTGAACTGTGTCTTTTTTTCAGATAAAGAGAGACTGGTGTGTTAATATTGCTGTTAGATGCATACTTATTAAGTTTCATATTCCCTGATCTCAATTATGATATAAAAAATGAAGAAAAAAGACTGAAAGGAAAACACTCCAAAACAGTGTTTGTTTCTTGGTGGTGGGGTTTTGGTTAACTTATTTTCTTCTTTATACTTTTTAATTTTGGTCAGATATTCTACAGCATGTTAATTTTCATATTAATTTTATGGTAAAAGAAACTTAAAAAGTGCTACATCAGAGATGCATAATCTTCCCATGATAAACCTAAGTGTTCAATTAGAACCCTCATAAAAGCTTTGTTAATTGGAGTATGACTTGGGTTTTATGCATTTATAAAAACTTTGTACAAGGAATGGCTTTAAAACATGTATTCCAGTTGTCTATAGCTGTAGAAAACACTGATTTTGTTTATTTCTCCAGGTTGGAGATTTACAGTATGCCTCCCCTGCGACTGTGTCTAGATGTGGAATGGTTTATGTGGATCCTAAAAACTTGAAATATCAACCATACTGGACAAAATGGGTTAATCAAATACCAAACAAGGTGAAAATTATTCCCAAAATGAACTTACCAGTTACTAATATTGGTGGCTAGTTGGATAAAAATAACTCAGAGGGATGTTTGTTGAAGGCCATGACCTTGACCTTGACCTGCCTAGGATCTTGAGCACTTAATGTTATCAATAAGTTGGATAAAAACATGGAAGACACCCTTATTAGATTTCCAGATAATTCACAGCAGTTGGGATAGGTAGTGATTTTGATAGTCTAGACCAGGGGGCAACAAATTTTTTTCTGTGAAAGAGTAGAGAGTAGATAGTTTAGGCTTTGCGGGCCATATGGTTTCTTTGCAACTACTCAACCCCGCCATTGTGGTATGAAAGCAGCCACAGTACAGGAATGGGCTTAGCAATGTACCAATAAAACTTTATTTACAAAAACAGGTGGCAGGCCAGATTTGGCTTATGCATTGTAGTTGGCAACCCCTTATCCAGCCAAGCCCAGGAGTTGGGAGACTTGTCTCTATTAGGTGCCCAGCTCCTCCTGCTTTGCTCAGTTGGGTGAATACAGTGTGTGAAGGACCTAGTTTGTCATGGAATTGAGATCTGATGGTTTCAGTTGACCTCAAACCCTGTGACGTATCACATGGCTGCTCAAAAACGTGTACTGTCTTAATGGTGGGCTTCACTGAAAGCTGCAGAGATAGATATGACAGTCATGTGAACGCTGTGGCTTGACCACACCTGGGACACCATGACCACACAGGATGCATCTCTAGAAGGACCACTAGGCTGATGGCGAATTGGAAACCAGGACATAATTACCCCAAAGAAGACCAAGGGAAGCATGATGGGACCATCTGAGGCACCCTGTCAGATGGGGGATGACCACCCATGCAGTCCCTGGTGGTCCTCAATGCCTTGGTAGGGAGAAGGACCTTCCACTGCTTTGCACTCTTTGCTCAATGACTGTGGCCATGTCTTTTGAACTCTAAGATAACCTGCGCTTTTTCTATCAGATGGGACCTGTTATGGCGCCTCCCTCCCAGGTCAGTGAAATCAAAGGCTTCATGATGAAATGAAAGAGCATTACAGACGACACATTTCTCTACGGATATATGAGTTATCAGAGTTTACTCACCTGCCAAATTTCTCATTCATCAGAAAATATGGCTCACCCCCTCTTTTTTTTTAATATTTATTTATTTGTTTGGCTGCGCCAGGCGGGTCTTAGTTGTGGCACGCGGGATCTTTAGTTGCGGCATGCGAACTCTTAGTTGTGGCATGTGGGAATCTAGTTCCCTGACCAGGGATCGAACCCGGGCCCCCTGCATTGGGAGTGTGGACTCTTAGCCACTGGACCACCAGGGAAGTTCCCTCTCACCCCGTCTTTTTACAAGCAAAGCTTCCCACGAACTTCCATTTAAATAAAGGAGCCCTTGAAAATGCTCTGAAGTTCTGCTCTTTCATAGGTGGAGCAAGGTGATTTACAGAGTCTGTTTGAGAAATATGTACCCTATCTCATTGATATGATGGCAGAAGGAATAGTGGATGGAAGACAAGGAGAGAAGCTGAAGACAATAGTTCCGCAGACAAGCCTAAATATGGTGAGTAAGGGTCTTTGTCGGCAAAAAAGAAATTCTTCCCTAAAGGTGGACCCCCCAGTGGGCTTTCAAGGGGAGCAAAGGTGCCAGATGGGTAAGTTCTAACATTGCCAGCTACTGACAAGGAAGACACAATACTTCCTTTTGTGACCCTGTGCAAGACAAGATACTGGGCTCCATCTGTTGAAACCAATATGGCGGGTCATATAGTTCCCACCGCTTTGGGATCTGGGATCCCGGGATTTATGACCAGAACTGACCCGGGTGGGGGTGTGTGGAATATATGGACTGACCCAGGTGTTTTCCTGTGAACCAGGTAACCCAGTTAACCAAGATGCTGGATTCGTTACTAGAGGGAGAAATCGAGGACCATGATCTTCTGGAGTGCTACTTCTTAGAGGCTCTGTGCTGCTCTCTGGGCGCTTCCCTGCTTGAGGATGGAAGGGCTAAATTTGATGAATGTATTAAACGCATCGCTTCTTTGCCTACTGCTGATACAGAAGGGGTTTGGGCCAACCCTGGGGAACTGCCAGGTAGGAACCAAAGGTAGCTTGTTTTCCTGCTCAGACTGTTTTTGGTTAGGTTTTTAAGAGGATGTGACCTTGCTTTTCCATATGTATGCCTGTATGGGTTTTCCAGATTGTTTGCTTCTGTAGAGAAATGTGCAACGGTCAGAGCACCCGGTGGTACCCTCAGGAGACGTTCAAATGCGTGAACTGCTATAGCAGAGCCCGGCTCCCTTGGATGGCCTTTTTTACTGAGTCTAACCTTTCCCCCCCTAGCTTAGGCGCTTGCTTCCTTCACTCTGTTTAAGCTCTTTAAAAATTCCATGTTGTGCTTGGCTTTGAATTTCTTCTCCTTTGGGCTTCTCTCTCTTTTTTTTTCTCTCTAAAATTCCACCGCTTAATTCATCTGCTCTATTCCTGAGTGTTTGCACAGTAGACAATCATGTGTGGATTTGCAGATCATTCATAGGAAATCATTATATTAAGGTTTAACTGTTTGCATGAAAAATATGCATCCTCAAGGAACCATATACGATGAAAATGTGGCATTCTCCAAGAACTATAGCTAACACTAGGTTCCTTCTTTGTCTGTCTCTTAATAACATTTGAATATGGCTTGGCAGGGAGACCTAAGTTGTATTCTGTAATCATTACCTGGGCTGTTCTTTTTAAAGCTCAAAGTAAAATGATCGTAGGTCTTTCTAGCGGAGAGTCATTGAGCAAATAAAAGATGTTTTAAAAGTCTTTGGTCGGGCTTCCCAGGTGGCACAGTGGTTGAGAGTCCGCCTGCCGATGCAGGGGACGCGGGTTCGTGCCCTGGTCTGGGAAGATCCCACATGCCGCAGAGCGGCTGGGCCCGTGAACCATGGCCGCTGAGCCTGTGCTCCACAACAGGAGAGGCCACAACAGTGAGAGGCCCGCGTACCAAAAAGAAAAAAAAAAAAAATTCTTTGGTCTTTGTTCGGACACCAAGGGAGGAAACGGGGATGGGATGAACTGGGAGATTGGGACTGACATGTACACACTACTATGTATAAAATAGGTAACTAATGAGAAGCTGCTGTGTAGCACAGGGACCTCCACTTCGCCGTACAGTACAAATTCACACAACATTGTAAAACAACTCTACCCCAATTTGAAAAGTCTATGGTCTTTGGGGAGTGGTTTGCCTGTCCTTTCTTGGGACCCCGAGTCTCCTTTGGCGGCGGGCTCGGGCTGCTTCCCAGCCACGCCCACCACGCCGGCTACACGCTGCTGCTATCAGAGACGATGCTGCTCCCGCTCTGGTCTTTCTCCCTAGTTTGCTCTCATCTTGGGGACTTGAATGGCCGTGTAGACAACCCCCTTCCAGGTGCCTTCTGCGCTCAGCTCCAGGCTCCGGGTCCCTCGACGTCATCCTAGCTCATAACACCTGGCCGAGTTCTGTCTGCATCATAAATGCACACCTCCCGCTCCCTGCTTCACGGTCGGCGTCTGTGATTCCTGCCACACGTGACCCCCGTTGGCCTCGTGGGGACTGTCCCCCGCCCCCCGCCATTCTTCCTACCACCTTCTGAACCTTCTGGATCCCCCTCTGCCGCCCTGTCGCTTCAACCCCTCTTGCCTAGTTGCCCTTCTGTCGAATCTCTCTGAGGAAACCCAAGCCTGCTTTCTCTGCCTCTCCCGGGGCTGCGGGATACCGAGACAATCACACAGCCACGAAGCCTGGCACCTCCGTAACTTCAGTCTTGAACTTGAACTCCCTCTCCTGTCCCCACAGGGGCAGTTCATCTCCCTTTTCCTCCAAATCTCCACATGGCCCTCTCCCCTCTCGCTGCAGGTGACCTTCCTTCTTCCTTCAACAGGATAAACGGACACCGTCAGACAGGAATTTTTCCAGCCCCCCTCTTCTCCTGTCTCCTTTCTCAGGGGAGAGGAGGCCAGCTCCCAGCTGGACCCGCCCTGTGCTTCGAGGTCTACCCCGCCCTCCTTATCAGGCTCCTGGCTTCACTGGTTTTCTCCTCTTTCTCCTGTATTTTCCATCTGTCCCTCTCTACCAATCCCCTCCCACAGGCTCTTAGACGTCTCCACCCAAACTGCTCCTCCCAGACTGCACGTGCGCTGCCTTCTCGTTGCCGGATCTGGTGACCCCTTCTGGGCTTTGCTTCCCCGACCTTGTCCCAGCAGCGGACAGGGTACCACTTTCTGCCTCCTTAAAACGTTCTTCCTCCATCCTGCTCCATCCTGGCCGTGCCTTCAAAGGCTCCTTTGTTGCGTCCCCTGCCTCTGCCCCTCCCTCACATCAGGATTTGGTCCTAGACCCTCTTTTCACTCTTCATGAGACTTTTCACCATGTCCACAGCTCTGACTTCCAGTCCCCTCCCTTCTGAGCCTTTTCCTGGGTTCCCTAGCCCAGTTATATTTAAATCTATCTATCTATCTATCTATCTTTATCCACCCATCCATTTTTATCTATCTCTATCTACCCATCCATCCATCCATCCATCCATCCATCCTAATCTGTCTATTCAATTAAGTTTCTGTCCAGGGAGCAAATAGCATTAGTTCATTTCAAGCATGTGCCAAAGCTGATTCTGTATTTCCATGTCCACGATCGAAGTGAAACAGACCACTATTTGTTACAGGTCACCTTCCAACCTTGTTTGACTTTCATTTTGATCCCACACAGAAGAAATGGATACCATGGAATAAATTAGT
Organism: Mesoplodon bidens; assembly: GCF_964165515.1. NCBI lineage: Eukaryota > Metazoa > Chordata > Mammalia > Artiodactyla > Ziphiidae > Mesoplodon > Mesoplodon bidens. The sequence goes on along the minus strand of NC_138169.1, from coordinate 6,794,745 downwards.
TCCAGAGTATGTTCATTCCCGTGAGAGGAAATTTATTGACATCCTGGGTAAGTGAGAACCAAACCCTCGGTTTAAGCGTGTATGGTTCTCATTCTGTGAGGAAGGGAAAAAGATCCTGAGGTCCCTGTGGTACTCTGAGTCCCACCCGGAGTGCTGGTTGGGAGAAACTGAGGAACGTGAGCCATGGGCTTTTCCAAGAGGGCGGCACTTTGGATTCCTTTTATGTGCTGCTGGCTGTGGGCATCTTCAGATGTCTGTGCCTCTCAACTCTTTCCCTGGGCAGGCGGATCCTGACAGGCCGGGGCAAGAGGTAGGGTGCTCGTCTGCTTCCCGTTGCTTTGCACAGGCTCCCTTCTGCCCCGTAGAGCTGGCTGGACGTGGGGAGGGATGAAGGCAGGAGTGAAAGAGGAATGAACAAGGCAGAGTTTTGTAAGAGATGCTGCCTTGAGAAGTCGCGTACCATGGGCGTTGTGTATTGAGTCGTATTTTACGTGCACACCTGTGGCTATTTGGATAACATAGAGGCTGAAGCATTTCACAAAACGAATATCTGATTTTGGTTTGTGTAGAGTTCTTTTAGAGTGAGGTGTACGTATTTTCTCAGGAACCAATCAGGATTAAAAATTGCCCATGCAGGAGTAAGCCAGACCTGACTTTGAGGCTTTATGCTCTCTTCAGAGGAAATTGTTGGTCAGGAAACCAAGTCCTGACAAGTGATAAGTGAGTGACATATGCAGTGGAGAAGCTGAGTTTTTAATATCCTGAGTATAAATCAGAATTGGATATTAAAACAGTTTGGGTGTTCTATACCTGGGTGTGGTGATGATGACACAGCTGTAGAAATGTATCAAACTCATCAAATTATACACTTAAAATGGGAGCGAATTTTATGCTATGTGGGTTACACCTCCATAAAGCTATTAAAAATAATGGTTGGGGTAGTGAGGTTCTCCTAAGATGAATTCACCCATATATATATATATATATATATATATATATATATACGTTTTCAAGGTCACCTCTTGGGTTTTTGCTGATGCTTTTTATGGGATTTATGGGATCCTGTGAAACTCCAGGTTGCCCAATGCACACCTTGTTGGCATTTCTGTGATGCTCCTGTTCTTCATATATTCTTTAGTTCATACGGTGGATACAACCCGTACTACCTGGACGCTGGAACAAATGGTTAAGATTAGGCAACCTGTTCTTTTGGTTGGTGAATCTGGCACCTCCAAGACAGCCACTACCCAGAACTTTCTTAAAAACCTGAATGAAGAGACTAATGTAAGTCATTATTTGTATCTGTTATCTATTGCCGTGTAACAAATTACCCCAACACAAAGCAGCTCATAAAACAAACACTATGTCAGTTTCTGCAGGTCAGGAATCTGGGAGTGGGTTAGCTGGGTAGTTCTAGCCCAAGCTCTCTCATGAGATTGCAAGATTGACCAGGGCTGTGGTCATCTGAAGGCTTGACACTGGCTGGAGGACCCTCTTCCGAAATGGTCGGCCTCAGTTCCCCACCATGTGGGCCTCTCCAAGGGCTGCTGGTGTCCTCTTGACATGGTAGCTGGCTCCCCCCAGAATGAATGTACAGGATATCAAAGCAGATGCTGCAATGCTTCATATGACCCAGGAAATCACACACCATCGCTTCTGCCACATTCTGTGGGTCATACAGAAACCACCATGGCCCACCCTGATACAGCGTGGGAGGAGGCTACACAGGGTGCGGGTGCCTGGAGGTGAGGGTGCTTGGGAGTCCTCTGGAGGCTGGCACTCACATTCCTCATCACCATTTTGTGGTTTCTCCCCTCCTTCCTCCAGCCACTTGTCAAACATGGGAGGGCCTGGGTGCCCCAGGGCAAACGACAGTGAACAAGGCTGTTAAGGCCCAATCTTGTGGAGGGGAGAGAAACGTGAAAATGAATACATGAAACACGATCGTGCAGAATGTGCCGGGTGCACCGAGATGTTGTGAAGGAGCGTGGCATTTCTCCTTTCTGTGACTCAGCGTGGTCCTGCAGGGCCCACCTGCTCACCACTGCAGCTCTCTTGGCTTTAAACAAGTTCTACTTTATGTTTAGTAACCATGTAAAGACTCTTATCTCCTCCAAGAAGCTGCCTGTGATTTTCCAGATCTCCAGCTGTCATATATTTGTCCCCAGTCCACACACTGACTCAGTTCCTTGTTCATGTTGCCCGTCATTTAAGTTCCCAATTCCTGTTCTGGCCTTCTGGAACCTCAGAGGGGAGACAGTTCCGCACGGCTTTCCTCTGACTCTCCCTTAGGCTGGTGCCTCCAGGAGCAAAGAGGCTCCGGGAAGCCACGTGGCCCTCTGGGCTGGGGAGTGGTCAGCCCAGCTTTGCGATGGGCACGTAAGGGATGTGGGCGGGACTGGGTTGCACTGCCCATGAATGGATGGTCAAGGTCACTCACATACCAGCAGGTGCAAGCATGGTTTATTTAGCTCTGAGGATGCCATTGTGGAGGGCACACAAAGGATGTCTACAGCCAGAAGGACCTACCAGTTTATGGAGTAAAGGGAACCTGCAGTCGGAAGCCCCCCCGCTGTGACCCTTCCCGCCGGGACTCAGCAGCTGGTGCTTATCGGCCCAACAAGACATATCTGGATACGCTCATGACAAAGAGAAGCACATTCACCTTCAGATGTTCAGCTCAGGTGCACCTGCACTTGTGGACACCTTGTTAGAAGGGTGTTATCTAAGGCAGCGGTTCCGAAAGTGTGGTCCCTGGACCCACAGCATAAGCATCACCTGAAAACTTGTTTATACCACTGGGACCTACTGAATCGGGAACTCTGAGGATGGGACCCCATCAGGCTGCCCTCCAGGTGACTCTGGTGCATAATTAAGTGTCGGAGCCACTGATCAGTGAACTCTCACCCACTGCTCCAAGAAGGGGCAGGGGAGAAGCCCCAAGTACGAGTGCGTGAGGATGTGCGCCCCACACAGGGATCGGGGGCCTCCCTCACCTTTCTCTCAGTGGTTCCTTCCGAGGACTAACTAGTGATTGTTCATGCTGTTTTTGACTTATTTATTAAGATGTAGCAGGCATGATAGTAACTTATGTTTGAATATTGCTTTGTCATTTTGAAAACACCTTGGTGTATTTCATCTCACATGATAAAGTCACTCTATGAAGTAGTCCAAGAAGATGTCATTAAAATCATCTTTCAGATGAGAAAAATGAGACTCTGAAAGGTTAAGTGATGGTTCTGAGGTCACCTGGTTAGAACTGTGTGGAGCCAAGCCCCACCCCGAGTCCACATTGTCCCCCAGTCCACATTGTCACACCTGGCAACCAGTTATTGACTCATACAACCTGCCAAGAGGAAAGAGGAATTCTTGCTTTAGCGCTAAAAAATAGAATGAAGTTCAGACTCACGCTGCGTTATAAAAAAGTTGGTTCAGATACCAACGAATTTGCAAAATAGATGCTAGCTTATGATCAAACATTCCCTGCAGGTACTGTGAAAAAAAAGACCACCTTTTGGAATAATCGCTTTCTGTTTCAGATTGTGTTAATGGTCAGTTTCTCCTCCCGCACCACGTCCATGGATATCCAAAGAAATTTCGAAGCCAACGTGGAAAAACGAACCAAAGATACGTACAGCCCACCCATGGGGAAACGCCTCCTGGTGTTCATGGATGACATGAACATGCCAAAGGTTGGTGGGGTTAACGGCGGGGGCGGGGCAGTGTGCTGTGTTTGTGTGGCCATGTGTGCGTGGAGTGGGTGAGTGTGAGAACGCCTGTCTCTATTCTGCACAATGTCTGCAGGGCCCAGGTTACGAGGAGCCGGCTTAAAGGACAGTGTGACAGGAAGTGTCTTCTTAACCAGAGAGACCCTTTCCTTAGATTGTGTTCCGTAGTTTCTCAAAGGAGGGAAGTAGGTAGCAAGGCAGCCTCTGAACTATATTCAGCATATGTTTGAGCGAGAGATTTCCAAATGAGCTGTACTTCGGGCAGTAATGCTGCTCTCAGCCCCATTTACATGGGAAGCATGAGGGCAGGCACTTCCGCAGGATTCCTCTGGATTTACCAAGGAAAGGGAACTTTAGCGTGCACAATGGGTGTGTTTCTGGGGCCAGAGCCTGAGAGGTGCAAAGTTTTCTTAGCACTGGGATTTAGATTTATATCTTTTCTGCAGAACCATTTTTTCCCTGAAAAATCTATCTTCCAGATGGACTGTTTGCAAAGCCAGGATCCATGCATGCATCCATCCATGCATCCATCCACACGTCCATCCATCCATCCGTGCACCTGTGCATCCATGCATGCGCCCATCCATGCATCCATCCACACATGTATCCATCCATCCATCCATCCATGCATCTGTGCATCCATGCATGCATCCATCCACCTTTGCATCTATCTATCTTTGCGTCCAGCCAGCCATCCACACACTTGTTTTTCCATCCATCCATCCAACTGATATATTTATTGAGCACCTCCTATGGGACTGGTGCTGTGAAGTGATGAGCAAAACGTATATAGTTCCTGCGCTCAGGGAGCTTACAGTCTAGACAGGGACGCAGATTTTTAAAAAAATTACAAATGAATATATAGAACTGCAAACTTTGAGAAGCCCAATGAAACTCAAACCAGAGTGCTTCAAGAGAGTGAGAGGAGAGATGAGATTTAGTTTAGATGGTCAGCAAAGAGATGAGATTTAGTTTAGATGGTCAGCAGAGGCGTTGCTGAGTTCTGCTTTGTGATACCACTGCGCTTCCTTTTCTTTAAAAAAAAAATCAAGGTGGACGAATATGGCACACAGCAGCCGATTGCCCTGCTGAAACTGCTGTTGGAAAAAGGCTACCTGTACGACCGGGGGAAGGAGCTGAACTGTAAAAGCATCCGAGACTTTGGCTTTATTGCTGCGATGGGCAAAGCAGGGGGAGGCCGCAACGAAGTCGACCCGAGATTTATTTCGCTATTCAGTGTCTTCAACATTCCATTTCCTTCAGAGGAGTCTTTGCACTTAATTTATTCCTCCATCCTCAAAGGCCATACCTCGGTAATTTGATTTGAATTAGAAGTCTAAACCGGAGGGCCATGTGTTGGGTAGAAACGTGGTAGCAATGTGTGCATCTGGCACAGCAAACATAATGCCTACAGCCCATGGTGCTTCTAGGGGACTGTGAACATGTTTTCATTTCTTTCAAAACCAGAAGAAGGGAATCAATATAATTCAGCCTGGATTATATTCATCTTTATACCAAGGCAGTCATAATATATAAGATAATATATTTAATTATAATTAAATAAAATAATGTATAAATATAGTTTTATTTCTAGAAATAACATGTAATATATTTATATAATATATATAATAATATGAAGAATATAATATATATAATAAGATATATAAATAATGTTTTTTTTTTTTTTTTTTTTTTTTTTTGCGGTATGTGAGCCTCTCACTGTTGTGGCCTCTCCCGTTGCGGAGCACAGGCTCCAGACGCGCAGGCCCAGCGGCCATGGCTCACGGGCCCAACCACTCCGCAGCACGTGGGATCTTCCCAGACCGGGGCACGAACCCGTGTCCCCTGCATCGGCAGGTGGATTCTCAACCACTGCGCCACCAGGGAAGCCCTAAATAATGTATTTTTATGGAGGAAAGGGACCCATGAAGGCATGAGTGCCTGGGGCCCATGGAAGTTGTGATGTGGCCCTGAGTTACACAGGCCACCTTGAGTGACAGCAGTGACCCAACTAGAGGACTTAGGCTCTGGAGTCGGTCCCCATTCTACTCCTTGGGCAAGTCCCTTGAGAGCTCGTACTCCCCCTCCTCCTCCGGAACAGGGAGATAATTCTGGTACCCACCTCACTTAGGTTTGGGGAGAATGAAAGGAGAAAATGCATGTAAAGCATGTGGCACAGTGCCCAGCACACGTCTGATACTCACTAGATACTAGTTATTGCTGTTATCGTTGTGATTTATGTGACCCCCCTAAATGGAACCCGTTCGTTTAAATAATGACCTTCTGATCCTGGCATTTGCCTTCTAAAGCAGGCTTGCACACTTAAAGTCCTGAAGGGCCAGGCAGGAAACATAAAGGTGTGGGATCAGCGGTCACCTGGCGTGTTCATGCCCTACGTTAAACCATTCGCTTCCAAAACAGTGAGGTCTGTGCTAGTCAAATCAACCTCAGACTGAGGGCTGGTTTGGGGCTTTGGTTTCATATCACATTGACTTGTCAGTTAATGTGAAAATCTAGGGAAACAAAAGCAGATCAGATGATTAGTTTCACTGGCTCTTCAATTGTTTTCTTACCTCCTCTCAAAAAATTATGGTAAAATTCATGCAACATTAAGATTAGCTATTAAAACCATTTTAAAGTATACAGTTCAGTGGCATTTAGTACATTCACAATGTTGTACAACTATCACCACTGTCTAGTTCCAGAGTATTTTTATCACCCCCAAAGCAGTTATTCTATCCTATCCTTCAGCCCCCGGCAACCACTGATCTGCGTTCTGTCTCTATGGATTTTCCTATTCTGGAAATTTCCCATTAATGGAATCATACAATATGTGGTCTTCTGTGTTTGGTTTCTTTCACTGAGTAGCATGTTTTCAAGGTTCATCCATCAGTGTAGCAGGTGTCAGTGCTTCATTCTTTTTTACGGCCCAATCATATTCCATGGTATGGATGGACCACAGTTTGCTTATCCATTCATTCACTGATAGACACTTGGGGGGGTGTCTTTTCATTCTATAGGTGTTTCATGAGAGCATTGTGGCTGTAAGTGACAAGCTGACATCCTGCACGTTGGCACTTTACAAAAACATTGTTCAGGACCTACTGCCCACCCCATCCAAGTTCCACTACATCTTTAACCTTCGAGATATCTCGCGGGTTTTTAACGGTCTGGTCCTCACTAACCCAGAACGGTGAGTTTGTTTTCTCTCACTGAAATGTGCCCCATCAGTACGATGGGTTTCCTTATTCTTTTAAGACAGAGGAGCTATCAAGGAATGTGGTGTGAATCCATGTATCAGTTAATTACCCAGTGTCTTTCTGCTTACGTTAAATGAAGAACAGAGTCAAATGCTTGGTTAAGACCTGATGCCTCTTGAGCCCTTGAGCTGAAGGCAGGTGGAGCCAGGAGAGGCAGGTGTATGGCCATGTGGACAGGTGTGTTCAACCCCGCGGTAGGACTGCTGTGACAACCATTTGTTCTCAGTTCTAAAGGTGAAACTGGCCCGCATGGAGCCTTTCCTTCATACACCTGAATGGTTGCCAGTTGCTAACTGGTTCTGTTATCAATATATGTGTCTTTGGGAGAAGTTAAGCATGGAAGACAGAAGGGATTTAAGTCTGGGTCTAGAAATTGACTTGTGAAAGCTAGACGTATTTGTGTACTTACATTAATGTAAACTTTCATCTATGTAGATTTGCAGGGATCCTCCAATTTCGTGGATTCATGTTATGAACCCACAAAATTTTGAAAAATGAATTAGGAACTTTCCCTTTACCCACACTGACTCTTGGGTGCCCTTGAAGGTTTCAGAATGGCAGTTCCAGGGGGAGCAGCTCTAGGTATTTAGGGTGGAGTGAGAGCTCTGTGCCAGAAACCAGAAAAAGACCCAGAATTGGGGTCAGATGGAGTTGGTTCTTAGAAAAAGGAGCTGCCAAGTGGCTCTGCTGCTGATTTTAAATTCATAAATTCCAGCAACTAGGAGTCCTGTCAGGTTCTCAGGTCATTTATGTCACTTATAGACAATGTTCTTTTTCTTCCCTGCAGTAGGATAACTTATGAATGACAACGTTATGGTCTTTATACTTAAATTGTTAGCTTGCATTAAATTTCAATTAATGTGAAACCAGGGGGGGAAAAAGACTATGGGAGTGTTGTCCTTTTCTGCACCCTGTGTACCCATCTGAAAATAGTAGCATTCAGCCTGCTCTTCTCTGGATAACTTTGTGGCTGGTTTTGCCCCTTCCATCCTGTAGATTCCAGACGGTGACGCAGATGGTGAGAGTCTGGAGGAACGAGTGTCTGAGAGTCTTCCACGACCGGTTAATCAATGAAACAGACAAGCAACTGGTCAGTACATTGAATATGGACCAGCAAACGCAAAAACACAAACTCTAACCACAAAGTTCTTCTCTGGGTGAAAAGAAAAAGTACTAATCAAAAAAAAAAACCCAATGTATTTTTTTCAATGTATTTTTTGTATGGGACACTGCAGAAAAAGAGAGACTAATAATGAAAGTCAACAGGTAAAGTAGGGTGGATTATTATTAATAATAAATAATAATAATAATAATTAATAATAATTAATAATAATAATAATTAATTAAGAGGATTATTGCAGCCAATGGGGAAAAATCGAATGCAGATTACTTCAGCTAATCCTAGCACACACTCTCTTTCTGACAAGCGTTAGCACGTCTATGGTGTTGAGTTTGGCTTCCTGAAGTCGTCTTGTATTATCAGGTCGAAGAGCACATAGGCAACTTGGTCACGGTACATTTCAACGATGATGCGGAGGTGGTGATGAGGGACCCCATCCTGTTTGGAGACTTCCGGATGGCCCTGCACGAAGAGGAAACGCGCGTTTATGAAGACATTCAGGACTACGAGGCAGCCAAGGCTTTGTTCCAGGTGCGGACAGGGCTCACCTCTTCCGGGAGCGCGTTGCGTGGGTGCCCAGGAGGTGGAGCTAGGAAGAACGCCCACGCCTCTGTCTCTCGGTTCAGGATGTGGGCTCGTGTCTGATCCAGTGGTGTCCGTGTCCAGTGGTGCATGGGAATGGTCTGATGAATTTGTTCAACACACAGACCCCTGGGGCCCATCTTTGTGCGTTTCCCTTCATCAAGCCCATGAAGGGTGCCAGGGTTCCGATGCACAGCCAGCTTTGGGAACCACTTATCTGACCCCCTAATATTCATCTTCATCTTAATTCACGAGTCGAACCTTGTAACCAGCATTGGCTTGCTGCTGGCCAGTCACAGACCAGCAGGTCGAAATCTTGATCGTAAAAGCTAGTCTCTTAAACCTGAATGATGGAATAATTTCAACAATTATAGACATTCAGAAAAATCTCTCCTCTGTTCTTGATCACTCTGGCACAAAAGGAGAGAGTCTGTCTCTTGAAAGCCAGTGATTCTTAAAGAAATTTTTTTTTTCTAAAATTCAGGAAATTCTTGAAGAGTATAATGAAAGCTACACCAAAATGAGCTTGGTTCTCTTTGACGATGCTTTGGAGCACCTGACCCGTGTGCACCGCATCATTCGACTGGACCGTGGCCACGCCCTGCTGGTTGGGGTCGGGGGCTCCGGGAAGCAGTCTCTGGCCAGGCTGGCTGCCTTCACAGCTGGCTATGAGGTGAGCCGACCCCCAGAAATGGGTTTGGTATGCCAATTTCCACAGTTAGTAATTCCTGCAAATATTTGAGCTATCTATAACAGATCATAACACCATGTTTTCATAGAGTATAAAGTGTTTTTGTTGGGGGGGGTTGATATTATTTTAGCTGAATATTTGAAGCATCTAACTATTGTATTGTATTTGGAATGAAGAATGTGTCAAATCAAGTTCAAAAGTCAAATACGAGCAAATCCTGTGACCTGTGACCTGTGCTCGTGTAGAGGGGGGGTTGCCCTAAACCTCCATGGACCCAGTGTTGAGGGTCGGCAATGTATCAGCACAACCAGCATGCATGGTTCTGGGACATTCTTAGAATCTTTAAAAAAAAGTTTTATTGAGATACATTTCACAGACCATACAGTTCATCCACTTAAGGTGTACAATTCAATAGTTTTTAAAAATGTGTTCAAAAGGTTGTGAAACCATTACCACATTCAATTTTAGAACATTTTCATCATCCCAAGAAGAAATCCCAAGCCCTTTAGCTGTTGCCCTCTATCTTCCTGTCCTTCCAACCCCCCCAGCCCTAAGAAACCACTAATCTACTTTCTGTCTCTCTCGACTTTCCTATTCTGGATTTTCATGCAAATAGAATCAGAGCATGTGGTCTTTTGTGACAGCTTCTTGCGCTTAGCATAATGTTTTCAGGCTTCATCCATGTATCAGTGTTTCATTCTGTTTTGTGGCTGAACCATGTTCCCTGTGTGGTAGACCACATTTCGTTTATCCATTCATCTATTGACAGTCATTTGGGTTATTTCCACCTTTTGGCTATTATGAACTACACTGCTCTAAGCATTCATGTACAAGATTCTGTGTGGACATATGTTTTCATTTCTCTTGGGTGGATACCTAAGAGCAGAGTTGCTGGGTCATAACGGCGATTCTCTGTTGACTCATTTGAGAAACTGCCAGATGGTTTTCCAAAGGGGCCTCACCATTTTATATCCCCCCAGCACTGTATGAAGGGTCCTGTTTCTCCACACCGTCCTTAGGCTCTTACAGATAGTCCTGCAGTGCCCACAGGTTAACTCGCCAGCCGGGCCCATCACCGTGGAGACGTGCACCGTGCAATGAGTATCAATTTTGAAGAGGAGTCGTCTCCACAACTCACCCTCCCACACTGTCCTTAGTTCTCTGGTATCCGATCCTGTTCATTACTAGGGTCTTGCATTATCCTCAATGTCTCTGTTTTTGCTGAAAACTAGCCCCAGGTGCCTTGACTGCCCCCCCATGCCCCCCGGCGTGCCTGCTCTTCCTGGGCAGAACAGGGTCGTTATTCAGCCTCAGCCATTACCAGGCACTCAGCTACCCCTGATGCATACCCTGGATCCCTTCGATCCATCCTCTCGGAGGGGATACCTCTTGTTGGGTTTCCGTAATCCTTCTACTAGCATTAGAAGGTGTTCTTTCACACAAACTGTCTTATTCGTCTTCTCATGTCTTCTGGAATCAGATTGAACTCTACATCATTATCATCATCACAGAGTGATCACTGTTGTTATGGGATCACTGGTCTCTATATACACGTAATATGTCCGCATTGCAGCTATTCAGAAAATGCAGAAACATCTAAAGAAAATAAAGATCATCTGTAATCTCATCACCTAAGGATTACCACTGTTGCTTCCTAGTAACATTTTGGTGCACATCCTTCCAGAATTTTCCTATGAGTCTACAAATATATTAACTTATTACTAGCAATGGGTTAATGTTATATGTAACTTTTTCTTAAGAGGGTCTTGTAAAATTTTATTTTCCAATTATATTTTTCAGAGTATAAAAATAATGTATACCTTTTCCATTTTACATGTCAACATCCCTTGTCATTTGACATCTTTCAGAATCCAAATTTGATGAATGTGTAGTACAATATTTTAATTAAAAATTCTTCTTTAGTTGGACATTTAGAAATATTACAATTTTGCAATATTATATAATTAACATCTATATGGAACTTTTGTAATCTGTTTTTTTTCCATTTAAATCTAGATCACTGACATCTTTTAAAGTCAATAGCTATATGTTTGCATTTTCCTTTGAAACACTGCACAACGTTCCCTTGTGTAGATATGCCACACATAAGCCTCTCTGTTGGTGGACGTTTAGCCTTTTCCTTGTTTTGTTATTATAAACAGTGCAGTGATGAACATTCTTGTTCTTTGCACACCGATCAGTTTTTGCCATGCAAACATCTTCTTTTGAAATTGGGAAACTGGAGGGTTTTAAGGGTATATGTTTTTAAAAGACTTTTGATCCGTGGCACCAGATTTCACATTAGAAAGGTTGGACCTGAATTCATGGTGGAGTTTGCCTCCTTGAATCAGGAGTAAAAAGGGCCTAGGGAATTCCCTGGCAGTCCAGTGGTTAGGACTCAGCGCTTTCACTGCTGGGGTGTGGGTTTGATCCCTGGTCAGGGAACTAAGATCCCGCAAGCCTCACGGTGTGGCAAAAAAAAAAAAAAAAAAAGCCTGGAGATGGAGGACCAGAGGAGAAGCAAAGAATTTTTAATTTTATCCATAAGTTTGTTAAAAATAGTTTTGAAGCAAATATGACTTTTGGGTTTTTAGCAAATGTTAAAGATGGGTGGGGGGTACAGTGTCATTCTATTATTCACTGTATTTGGTTTGTTTTTAAAAATGTCTTCATTAACAACCAATCAGTCCCACGACAAAGGATTAAACTGATTTATGCTACCAGCAATGTCCTTTTCTCCCTACTCTGCCAATACCAGGTATTGTCATTCTGATATCTGCCAGGGTTATAGGTGAAAACTATTATAGTTCAAATGAGAATTTATTTCTTTAATTAATAGTGCAGTTTGAATATCTTTTTATACGTTCATTAGATATTTGTCTTTTCCCTTTCGTGAGTTGCCTCTTTATATGCTTATTGATTTGTGAGAACTCTTTATACAGAAGAGCAGTCACGGTTAATTCAATGAATCTAGCTTGCAGTATTTCACACAAATTAACCTTTTGTTGAAAGTATTTCTAAACTAACTTGGTTGATGTACCTTTAAAATTAGATAAAATATGTAATCAAAATCATCCATTATTCAAATGTAATTGTTCTACTATTGTTTCCTACATTTTTCTGTAGGATATAATGTTACCCTCTGGGCAAGTTGACTTTTCTGTTGATTATTCCAGTAAAACTGATGCATTTTTGAGACTCCCTTGGTGGTCCAGTGGTTAAGACTGCGCTTCCACTGCAGGGGGCACAGGTTCGATCCCTGGTTGGGGAGCTAAAGTCCCACATGCCATGGTGCACGGCCAAAAAAACAAAACCAAGAACAAAACAAACAAACAAAAATGGATGCATTTTCCTTTGGGGTAGTGCTTGTGCATCGTGGGCTCGAAGAATGGTGGAGAGGATGTCGGAGGGAAGAGGAGGAGGAGTGGGCTGTGTTGGGCCGTCCCTGTGTCCTGGGAAGTGGAGGGGCAGTTGGGTAGGGGGACCAGAGAGAGCTGTCTATGCCAGGGGTGCCAGGACCTGTTGAGGGGGCGAGTGAAAGCTACAGTCGGGGAGGATGAACGGGGTCTGCAGGCGGCAGGTAGCACTGGAGACCTGATTATATGTGGCTGAGGGGCTTCCATGGTGCCCTGGGTTTGTGCCTGTGACTGTGTGAGAGGGTGTGTGGGTGTCCACGTGTGTGTAACCGTGTGTGAATGTGTGTGAGGGGCTTTGAGTGTGAAAGTGGGTGAGCAACTGTGTGTGTGCCCACGAACATGGAAGTGTGTCGACTGTGTTTGAGAGTGACTGTGAGTGTGAACGTGTGTGGGTATGAAAGTGAGTGAGTGCCTGTGAGTGTGAAAGAGGCTCTGTGTGTGTGTGTGTGTGTGAGAGAGAGAGAGAGACTAGAGGCAGAGGGGAGGGAGGAAATGGGGGATCTTTCTGTTTCCATAAATCCGAGCTTTTTCTAAACCGTTGGGCGCAGTTAAACTTCCACACGTGTGAGCCGGAAGTGCTTGAACAGGAAAGACTTGGCTTACGTTTGTGTCCTTATCTCCATTTTTATCTCTTTTGTGTGTCATAGGATTTTTTAATTTAAGATTTTATAAATTGCTTCTTATTAGGTTTTTTTTTACACATCTTCCCCCAATTTATCTCATTTTAAATGAGTTCACACAGTGGCTGTACCCACACCCATTTCCTCTGTTGCTTGGCTCATCCCCTGCCTTCCCTCCCTCCCAGTAACTCAAATGACTCTTTTGTTTTTTTGGCCACCCCATGTGGCTTGCAGGATCTTAGTTCCCCAACCAGGGATGGAACCCGGGCCATGGCGGTGGAAGCGCCAGGTCCTAACCACTGGACCGCCAGGGAATTCCCATCAAATGACTCATTTTAATGACTGAGGGTGTCCTTTGCATTACCCCCACTCCTCTTTTTGCAGCCCTATTCATAATCCGTCCGGACAGGCCTTGTTCCCTGCATAAGCGCTCACCTTGCACATGTGTGCGCCCGCACAGAATGTCCACCGTGGTTTGTCTGACAAAAAGGGATGTCAGTTTTCTGTGTCCTGCATTTCTCACTCAACTGTATTTTGTGAAAATGGCCCAGGTCATCCAGATTTGCTGTCGCTGGTCCCTCTTTGATGGTGGCTCAGCCCGAGCTGTGCTGCCTGGAGCTGTCCTCTCCCTCTGCACTTACCTGGAGACCCTCCCTAGGGCCGGTGGTCTCACAAGGATGCTGTGCTCCGTGTTGGCAGGTGTTTGAGATCCTTCTGAGCCGCGGCTACTCTGAGAACAATTTCCGGGAAGATCTGAAGAACCTTTACCTGAAACTTGGCATTGAGAACAAGATGATGATCTTCCTGTTCACGGACGCCCACGTGGCCGAGGAGGGTTTCCTGGAGCTCATCAACAACATGCTCACCTCAGGTACCAGGACGCTGGTCTTGCACGGGGTTTGCTGGTCTCCGCTGCTCAGCTTTCAGCGGAGGCCGTCCGATAAGCGTTACCTTTTTAAATCACTTCCTACATGCAGAGGAGGCATCATTCAGGCTCTCACAGGTGGGTAGGCGCATCACAGGCCAAGGGTACAGTGCGTACGGCGGGAGCGTGGTGAGCTGGTGGACGGGATGCAAACCAGGTGAAGGGGCCACACCGCGCAGGGCCTTGTGAGCCATTTAAAGGAGATTAGGTTTTTTTTTTTTTTTTGCTGTACACGGGCCTCTCACTGTCGTGGCCTCTCCCGTTGCGGAGCACAGGCTCCGGACGCGCAGGCTCGGCGGCCATGGCTCATGGGCCCAGCCGCTCCGTGGCATGTGGGATCTTCCCGGACCAGGGCATGAACCCGTGTCCCCTACATCGGCAGGCGGACTCTCAACCACTGCGCCACCAGGGAAGCCCGAGATTAGATTTTATTCTGGGTACAGTGCTGTGGTACGGATTTACATTTTTTTTTATTTTTATTTTTTATTTTATTTTTGGCCATGCTGCATGGCATGTGGGATCTTAGTTCCCCAACCAGGGATTGAACCCACGCCCCCTGCCTTGGAAGCACGGAGTCTTGACCACTGGACTGCCAGGGAAGTCCCCAGATTTCCATTTTTAAAAGAGCCCTCTGGCTGCCCTGTGGGAACTAGATTAGAGATGCATTAGACCCCGAGAGGGCAGCCAGCTTGGAGCTGCTGCTCAGGTGCAGGTGAAACATGACGGCGATTTGGACGAGGGTGGGGCAGTGGGAACGGAGAGAACTGGTGGATTCTCGAGATATTTTGGAGGTAGAGCCAATGGGACTTGGATGGACCAGACGAAGTGAGGAAGAGAGTGTCAGGCATGATTCTCGGGTTCCTGGCTTGAGTGGGTGATGAGTGGTTCCATTCACCAGGAAGGGAAGACCAGATCGGGCCTGTGTCACGTGGGGCTTGTGGAGTCCACGACACCTACAGGCTGTTAGGTAGTGTGTTTGTTTTCGAGGGCTGCTGTAACAGAGAACCACAAAAGGGGTGGCTTAGACAGCAAACGTCTATTGTCTCACGGTTCTGGAGGCCAGGAGTCCGAGATCAGGTCATCGGCAGGGCTGGTTCCTTCTGAGGGCTTTGAGGGAGTATCTGTCCCACGCTTCTCTCCTGGCTTCTGGTAGTTTGCTGCCAATCTTTGACAGTCTTTGCCTCGTAGAGGCATCACCCCGATCTCTGTCTTCGTGTTCTCTTGTTGTTCTCCCTGTGTCTTTCTCTTTGTCCAAATATCCACCTTTTAGAAGGACACCAGTCATGCTGGATTAGGACCTACCTTAATGACTTCATTTTAACTTGATTACTTCTGTAAAGACCCTATTTCCAAGGATAGATGAGTCTGATGCTCAGAAGAGGGGCCTCGGGTGGAGATGTCAGTTTCAGAGCCACTGGCCTGTAGTTTGTAAAACCTTGGGGATGGATGGAATCATCCCGGGGGAGACAGTGAGAAGCAAAGCGAGTCCAGGACTGAATTCAAAGAGGAAGAATGAACCAGAGCAAGAGAACGCAGAGGAGAACCAGGAGCAGATTCCTCTTTATATCTTGTAGTCCGCATAGCTGTGATTTATTACAGCAACAGGCCATACAGCACGATCGGCAAAGGGAAAGGCACGTGAGGTAAAGTCTGGGGGAACCAGGCACAGGCTTCCAGAGCCCCCTCCCTGGGGTGTCGCACAGGATACACTCAATCCCCCAGCAAGGAGTTGTGACAACATGTGTGAAGTATCCTCAACCAGGGACACCCAGCAGAGACTCAGCACTCAGGCTGTTCACTGGGGGCTGGTCAGGTAGGCACCTTCTGCCTGGCACATACCAAATTCCAGATTCCCAGAGGGAAAGCAGGTAGTCAGCATAAACCGCAGTTTGTACACACAGCTGAGGTGTGGGAAGCCCCTCTGATTGGTGAATGGTGGAAGGAACCCTCGTGGAGTCTAAGTTCCCAGGAGCCAGCCAAGGGCCAACACCGTAAACAGGCTTTTGTAAGGGGAGCAGCCTCGGACCTGCTGTGTTAGCTCTTTTCTCAGGGAACCCATCTGATATTTAATAAAAATGTTTTATACTAATTTGAAATGGTACAAATAGTGAACAACAAAAAAAGAAAAAAACCAACAAAACCCCCAAAGCCCAACTAGCCAGACTCTGGCTGTTCCTCGTCCTGAGGGGGCTCTCCCCTGCCCGTCTCCACGTATTTAGTTATTCCATAACTCTCATCAGGTCTAAACCTTGGAGTGTGTCGACTCTTAGCCCCTCCCACATTTGCGAATGCTTTTTTGTCTCTAAAGCCTGTCCCTTCCCTTGTGTCCCCTTTACCATCTAAGCCAGACCCTCGTCGTGTCTGACCTTGACTTTTTGCAGACATCTCCATATTGCTCTTCCTCCTAAGATACCACTCTCTGCGCATTGCACTCGTGTTTTCTTTGCTCCGGGTCTCCGTGGACTGACTTGTCCTGTCTCTGCAGCCTGGCCGCCTTTCTCTTCTCATTTTCCAGGTGTACTCTTTGCATCCTGCCTCTGCATCTTTCCCATGCCTGGCGCACTCTCTCTCTCTCCGTCTCTTTATCAGCCTCCATGGTTGCAAGTGACAGGAGCTCAACCCAAACAAGCTTACGTAAAATTAGGGAGAAATGAAGGAGATGGTATTGATTCTTGGAACTGAAAAAGTCCAGGTTGGATTCAGGTGCTCAAATGATATCATCAGGAACTGGTCTCTCCCTCACTCTTGGCCTTACTGTTTTTCTTTTATTTGCATTCTTGGGTTTTTCCCAAAGTAGTTTTTAAAAATGGCACTAGAAGCTGCAGACTTGCATCCTCCTTTCTTAGCCCAGTGGATGAGCGTTTCTCTTTCCCAGGAGTTGTGGCCAAAGTGCCTAGCAGGGCTCTCATTGGCTGGCTCAGATCACACGCCCATCCCTGAGCCAATGACTTTGGCCGGGGTCATGCAGGGTTCTGATTGGTCAGGGCTGGGGTAGTGTCATGACTACCCAAAACCACATGCAGACTTAGAATGGATGAGAAGTGATTCTCCAAAGGAAAAGAGAGACCTATGACAAGAAAGGGGGGAATGCATGGGGGCTGGGGGCAAAAACAACAGAACTCCACTTTCAAGTCCAGCACCAAGGAAACTTTCCCCCCAGTTTTAGCTCTAGTGCCTTGCAGGGTCACCCTCCTCAAGAAGCCTCCTCGACGGTGCCAGTTTCCTGTCTCCTGAATGCCTGGGGCACCTACTGTCTAGGCTATTGATGTGGCATTTAGCACACGTGTCCTTGGGTTGGCAGCGGACTTTTCATACATGGGTCACAAACTTGTAATCCGGGATGTAAATGTCAGCCCTGTTCTCTATCTGTAAACCCCACTGCAGGGCTCGGGGTGTATTTTCTGTGAAGACTGAGTAGAGTCCAGTGGGTCCATTTACTAGTACCCCAAAGGGTCGGGGGCAAATAGCTCTGAAGCTCTTATGCTTTGCTGCAGAATGAAGGCTTTGCCTCTCCTCCTTGGCACTGATGACACTAGGGGTGGGATCACTCTTTGTTGTGGAGGCTGTCCTGGGTATTATGGGGTGTTTAGTAGCATCCCTGGCCTCCAAATGCCATTAGTACCACCCCCCGCGACAGACACACACAGCAACACACACACACACACACACACACACACACACACATTGGGACAACCAAAAATGCCTTCAGACATTGCCAAATGTCCCTTGGGAAGGGCAGAGTTGTCCCCAGTTGAGAACCCCTGCTCTGATGCTCACGATAACCCGCCCAGGTAAGCAGGAGGCATTTGTTATTTCCATTTCACAGATGAGGAGACTGAGGCTCAAAGGGATTTACACACACGGCAAGTGAGCCTTGGGTCTCAGGGTTGGGACCCAGGCCCTGCTCCCTGGACTCGGCATCTGCTGCGTCTGCTGTGCTTCTTGCCGTTTCAGTGCCTCGAAACATAATAACCCTGGAACTTAAACCCAATCCTGGCCTTTGTTTTCTAGGAATCGTGCCCGCGCTTTTCCCAGATGAGGAGAAGGAGTCTATCCTCAGTCAGATTGGACAAGAGGCTTTGAAGCAAGGGATGGGCCCGGCCAAGGAGTCCATGTGGCAGTACTTCGTGAACAAGAGTGCAAATAACCTGCACATCGTCCTGGGCATGTCGCCAGTGGGGGACACCCTGAGGACCCGCTGCAGAAATTTCCCAGGTGCCCTTGAGCAGAGCCTGCAAATCCATTTTCCCCCTTCAGCAGGGCACGTGCCTTAGGGAGGGAATGACATATGAGGTTCCACCAGCAAAGTGACCCATGCCATGGTCATTAGGTTGAAATGTGGGCCCTGCCATGTCGGATGAGCCCCAAGCGGTCCCTCACGTCTGCCAACAGGCTCTCGTGTTGTCGCTGGATGGCTGTTATCCTTCTGATACGAGGAAATGCTCACGGTCCCAGGTGCAAGGCCCATAGCGAGTGCAGTGTAGCTCTCCACGCCCTTCCATCTGGGAAAATTCTGGCAGCCTCATGGAAGGTGCAGTACCTGCCCCTAGAACAGAGGGAGACCGTTTTGCTCCCCCAGGGGACATTTGTCAATGCCTGGAGACATTTTTGGTTGTCACAGCTCTGGAGGGGGGGGCGGCCACGTTTCCAACTGGTATCTAGTTGATAGAGGCCAGGGGACTGCCAAACATCCCACAGTGCACAGACAGCCCCACCAGACAGGATTATCCGGCCAAGTGTCGATAGTGCCGAGGTTGAGAAACCCTGCTTTTGATCATTATTTTTGTTTATTTACTTATTTTTTAAAGTTTTTGGCCGGGCTGCGTGGCATGTGGGATCTTAGTTCCCCGACCAGGGGTCGAGCCCGCGCCCCCTGCATTGGAAGTGCAGAGTCCTAACCACTGGACCGCCAGGGAAGTCCCTTGATCATTATTTTTGGACCCGCCCAGCTCGTTCACCAATGTGTTGGGTACCAAAGATGGTATCCATGTTCTCGAGCATCTCGGAGTTGCAGGGCGATCATCTCTTTTGTTTCTCTTTCTTTTCAAGGTCTAGTAAATAACACTGGTATTGACTGGTTCATGCCCTGGCCTTCCCAAGCTCTGCATGCAGTGGCTAAGTCATTTTTAGGTAAGTGACAGCTAATGTGGGGACCATGTTAACAGTATAACAAAGCAAATTGTTATCCTTTTTCTGACTCTGAATTTTGGTACAGTAGATTCTGTCACCATTAACCCCCATGGCCGTGAATGGTGTTTTAGTTTGTTAGTGTGTTTTGATTTATGTTGCGTTTTAGTCCAAAGAGATTTCGGGGGATTTACAAGGACAACATGGGATAAAAATTGATTAGGTATCATCCAAAGTAGGGGTCAGCAAACCCTGGCCTGAAGGCCAAATTCAGCCCACCGCTCGTCTTGGTAAATGCAGTTTTATTGGAACACATGTAATAAACATACTGTCTATGGCTGCTTTTATGCTACAACCACAAAGCTGAGTAATTGCCACAGAGACTGTATGGCCCACACAGCCTAAATATTTACTGTTTGGCTCTTTACAGAAAAAGTGTGCTGACCCCTGACCCCAAGGAGGCCTGAAGGACCTTTCAGTAAACTGATTATCCATCAGTGCTGATTTTTTAAATTATTAATTAATTAATTAATTAATGTATTATTATTATTTTTTGCGGTACACGGGCCTCTCACCGTTGTGGCCTCTCCCGTTGCGGAGCACAGGCTCCGGACGCACAGGCTCAGCGGCCATGGCTCACAGGCCCAGCCGCTCCGTGGCATGTGGGATCTTCCCGGACTTGGGCACGAACCCGTGTCCCCTGCATCGGCAGGCGGACTCTCAACCACTGCGCCACCAGGGAAGCCCCATCAGTGCTGATTTTGCTCTACAGTTTCCAAGCCCTAAGGCCTTGATTATTAATTTTAATCTTCAAAATAAGAAAGCAAGTCAGTTTATACTCAGGGAAAAACTTTTTATCTGGACTTAACTTGAGCAGATTTATGACACTGGGTGACCTTGTAAATAGCGTCAGCCTTATAAAGACGTCTTCAATAAATAAATAACTAGTCCCACTTGGTAGGCAGGTTGCAGTCTTCTGGGGAAGGGGGCTACGAAAATGACTCTTTCCTGATGATGTAACTCAGGGATCAGCAAACTTTTTCTGTAAATGACCGGATGATAAACGTTTTCAGCTTTGCAGGTCATATGGTCTCTGTTGCAACTACTCAATTCCACCATCACATCAGGAAAGCAGCCCTAGACAATATGTAAATGAACGGGCATGGTTGTGTGCCGATAAAGCTTTATTTACAAAAACAGGTGGTAGGCCGGATTTGTCCTGCAGGCTGTAGGTTGCCAATCCTGATATAGATGTGCCTTAGCTTTCATAGGCTTGTTAGGCACCTCCGTGCATTAGCACTTAGCTTTGCTTTCAGTATTCAGTGATTCAGTATCATAAATAATGCTGCGTGGAGTTTGCTCAGAGTTTTTTTCCTTAGGTTATATCTCTGGAATTGGGATGACTGTACCCAAACGTATGGCTATTTGTGAGGCAAAGCTTTTCATGCATGCTGTCAAATTGTCCCATGGCTGTGGTTTGCTAATCCCTGGTATAATTCAAGGTCAAATATGCAGAATCTGGGTGAATACATGCTTTTGGTCATACTTCCTTCATTCATTTTCTGCTTTGAGGTGAAAATATTTTGCAATATGTGAGATAATCCAAGTGATGTGGTTTGGGCACCGGGAGTGATTATTAATTCTTTCAGCAGACTTACAGGAAGACCTACCTTGTGCCCCATATGTGCTGGGTACGGGGGATACAGCAGGGACACTGAGCAAATTTCTCTCCTGGAATCTCAAGCCCCTCCTACTACACTGTCTTGGCCTTCCTACCAGTAGGGACAGAGAATTGGCTTTCTGTGTTCTTAGAGAAATTGCCAGAGCGTGGATCAGTGTTGTGGTCCAGAAAAGCCACTGACAAGTGATAACTGCTCTTTTCTATGAAGACATTTGTATATCGTATTTTATTGTGATAAAATGTATATAATATAAAATTTGCCATTTTAACCGTTTTTAGCCATTTTAAGTGTGCTCTGTTACACTAACTACATTCACACTGCTGTGCAACTGCTACCACCATCCATCTCCAGAACCTTTTTCATCTTTAAAACTGGAACTCTGTCCCCACTGGACACTCACTGCTTGTCCTCCCAGACCTGCCCCCAACCCCTGGGAACCTCTAATATACTTTCTGTCTCTACAAATTTGCCAACTCTAGATATTTCATGGAAGTCAAATCATGAAACATTTGTCCTTTTGTGTCTAGCTTCTTTTACTTAGCGTGTTTTCCAGGTTTGTTCATGTTGTGGCGTGTGTCAGAATTTCCTTCTTGTTCAAGGCTGAATAATATTCCGTTTATGGACAGACCATATGTTGTTTATCCATCCATCTGTTGATGGACATTTGGATATGGTTCCCACCTTTGGCTACTGTGAATAGTGCTGCTATGAACATTGGCATCCAAGAATCTCTTTGTGTCCACTTTTCAGTTCTTTTGGGTACAAACTTAGGAGTGGAATTGTTGGGTCACATGGGAATTCCGTGTTTAACTCTTTGAGGAACTGCTCCTTTCCTTTTTTATGAGCCACTCTTTTCCATTCCTTCCTCTTCAGGGACTAATCCACTGATCCCAGTAGAAAATATGGAAGATCTGGTAGAACATGTTGTTTTGGTCCACGAATCCGTGGGTGAATTCAGTAAACAATTTCTACAAAAACTGAGGCGCAGCAACTACGTAACTCCCAAGAACTACCTGGATTTTATTAACACGTATTCGAAATTACTGGCTGAGAAAACTCAGTATAATATAGGTAAGACTTGGGAATGGGATGGTTAACAGGAATTGTTATTACTTACGAATAAAGATCCAACTGCTGATCTTTTCCTTAAGCAGACATTTCTTAGCAAGATCAGGCATACTCAGGATTGAGGCAAAGCAAAGCACATTTTGGATTTTGCATTTCAGAGTGATTCGTCTGTGTGGGCAGGACCCTGGCATGCTTTTATTTTTGTTTTTCTGTGCTGGGCCATGCACTTTCTTAGCTCTAAATTTTCACTGCATTAGAGATACTATTTGATAAGAGCAACATGCTCTGTTGGAAAATGTTGCCTCTCCCGTTGCGGAGCACAGGCTCCAGACGCACAGGCTCAGCGGCCATGGCTCACGGGCCCAGCCGCTCTGCGGCATGTGGGATCTTCCCGGACTGGGGCACGAACCCGCGTCCCCTGCATCGGCAGGCGGATTGTCAACCACTGCGCCACCAGGGAAGCCCGGAAAATGTTTTTTAAAAATGCTCTGGCTCGGGCGTGCGGTCCCGGTCCGCGTAATGTACGGAGGTAGAGGGAAAGGGCTCCGGCCCCCTCGGCGTCATGTCTTCGGTACCGGCGGCTTCCATTCCGCGGGTTCTATCCTCAAGCGCCGGGACACAGGGCAAAAAAAAAAAAAAAAAAAAAATGCTCTGGCTCTGGTTGTTGGCCAAACAAATGGTTATTTTCAGAAATACATTCATTTTGGAAGATGCCATCTCCAAACGGCAATGGAGGTACTGATAGATGCTTGACATCTCATGAAAATGATTTTTTTTTTTTCCGGTGAGCCCAACTTGGACGAATCACACTGGAACGCTTGTCTGGGTGTGCTGGGAACTGCGCTCCCTGGAGGGTGAATACCTGTGTTCCCTTTCCTCAGCTCAGTGCAAGCGTCTGGAGGGGGGGCTGGACAAGCTGAAGGAGGCCACCATCCATCTGGACGAGCTGAACCAGAAGCTGGCCGAGCAGAAGATTGTGCTGGTGGAGAAGTCGGCTGCCTGCGAGGCCCTGCTGGAGGAGATAGCCACCAATACAGCCATAGGTGAGTGCGGGTCCAACTCTGGGGGTCGGGACACCCCACACCCCACCCCGCCAAAAAAACCCCAAAACACGACAGAGCTCCACTGGGGGACATCCCTGGGAAGCCACTTGTAGGAACTGGCATCTTTTGACCCTCCCATTGCTATTTTTTCTGAGTTAGCATCAAGCCCCCTATAATAGGCACTAAGTCGTTACCATATGCAGGACCCACAGCAGGTAGCTAGAGGATTTGCCAGGATGTGGAAAAGTCATCTCTTTACCCTCAACGAGCTAGTGAACTGGGTCGGTTTAAATGACCTCAGCCTGAGCATCATTCACTTGGGACTTTCTTGGTTCTAATGTGAGCCTGTTTCCGGATTCTTTCTTGGGCCCCTCACCTGATCTTCCTGGCCTGGCGGCTGCTCTTGGTCTGGTTCCCTCCTGCTCTAAGAAATTGGCTTTCTTTCTTTTTATTTATTTGGCTTTGCTGGGTCTTAGTTGCGGCACACGGGATCTTTGTTGAGGCATGCGGGATCTTTTTTTTTTTTTTTTTTAGTTGCGGCATGCACGTGGGATCTAGTTCCCTGACCAGGGCTCGAACCCGGGCCCCCTGCATTGGGAGTGTGGAGTCTTAACCACTGGACCACCAGGGAAGTCCTGGAACTGGCTTACTCTACACGACTCTCACACAGGACAACCCTAAGCTGCAGCTCTGCCACGACCCCTAACCCTTCTCCCTGGGTCTTGGGGCTCCCGTTTCCATCGTCTCTCAGGATCCTGTGTTCTGCTGCGTGTCCTCGGCTCATCCTCGGATTTCTGCAGAAGCCACTCAACCTCCCTGCGTCTGGGTATTCTCTTCCTAGCCCATGTTTGCGTCGCGTCTGCGCATGACCTTGGTTCAGTTCAATTCCAGCCATATCGTGTCAGGCCCTATCCACAGGATCCATTTTTCATTACTCTGGTCACAGCACCCCAACTTGGCTTTGGCACCCTGTCTGCTCTTGACCCGGAGTCTGGGCTGTCGGGTTGGGCTTGTTCCAGCCCTGGCTGGATCGGTTAGACGTTCTCCTGGAGTTCACTTTTTGAATCAGCCAACCTGAATGCTTGCTTGTTGACTTGTGAGGATGAGTCCCGAGACAACGCCCCATCAGGGAGAGACTACCGAATTCAGCATACGTTTATTGAATACCTACTGTGTTCTTTTCCTAGGGCTGCCGTAACAAAGCACCACAAACTGGGTGGCTTAAAGCAACAGGCGTTTATTTATTCTCTCGCGGTTCTGGAGGATAGAAGTCTGAAATGAAGGTCTTGGCAGGGCCCTGCTCCTTCCAGAGGCTCTAGGGGAGGATCCTTCCTGGCCTCTCCCAGCTTCTGGTGGTGGCCCGCAATCCTGGGCATTCCTTGGCTTGTAGACGCATCCCTCCCATCTCTGCCCCTCCACTGTCACGTGACCTTTCCCCCTCTCTGTCTTCACATGGCCTTCTTATAAGGACACAGTCATTGGATTTAGGACCTACCCTAACCCAGTATGACCCCGTGTTAACTAATTACATCTACAAAGACTCTCTTTCCAAATAAGGTGACTTTCTGAGGTTCTGGGTGGCCATGAATTTTGAGGGGGACACTATTCAGGCCAGTCCACCTACTACGAGCCAAGCTTTGTTCTAAACACTGGGCTCACAGCCCTCGGGGAGATGCTTACGTTCTAGTGAGTGGGCCCGATCAACAAGCCAATGATCAGATGAAATTTCAGATTGTGATTAGTGGCACGAAGCAAATAAACAGAGTGATGAGACTGGAAGTGACCTCAGGGGAGGGTGGCTTTTGAGCTGGGCTGAATGAATGTAGGAAAAGCTGATGAAGAGCCAGAGAGAGGTCAGGGAGCCAGAAAAGCAGGGAAGGCAGCTCTGATGGCCTCAGCTAACACTGGCCAAGCAGGGCTGGAGGCTGTCTTGTGGGATGGAGTGGGACAGGGGGAGGGGTACACAGGTGGGCCAGTCAAGGAGGGTCAGAGTCGCAGCAGCTGTCCCTGTGTTGGGGACCCCAGGCGCCGTGAGGACATCTGTCCCAGTGGCAACGCCCAAGGCCGCCATATTAGCCGAAGCTCATTCAGCCCCCTCCGCCCAGCGCCCACCTTTGAGGGCTGCGCTGCTTTGGCTCAGGAGCGGTGGTCCATCCTCCCCATGCCCCAGGGCCTTCACTGACCTCCCCCTCCCCCCCACAGCGGAGGAAAAGAAGAAGCTGGCGGAGGAAAAAGCCATGGAAATAGAGGAGCAAAACAAGATCATCGCGGCGGAGAAGACTGAGGCCGAGATGGCCCTGGCCGAGGTCATGCCCATCCTGGAGGGCGCCAAGCTGGAGCTGCAGAAACTGGACAAGTCAGATGTGACCGAGATCAGGTAATGGCTGGCAAGCTCCCAGTGTGCTTGGCCACCAGTGTCACTCCTGACAGTAATTATGAGATAATCATGGTTGTTCGGCATTTCTGTGCCGGCTGCTGTGCCAGGCCCTTTCCATGGTGGGGGTTGTTAATTGTCTTCATTTGCACATGAGGGACGTGGAGCCCAGGGAGGTGAGCTGACTTGCCTCAGGCCTCCCAGCCAGTTGGTGCCATGGCCCACTGGCCTTGAACCCAGGCTGAGTCACAGAAGGAGACTGGGTTCCAGAAGCGGCTGGTGGGAGAGCTGGAGCCTTGTCAGTCAGTCCTTTTTACGGGAAGGACAGAGGAGTGTCTGCCCTAAAAGAAGCAGGGCCCTGGATGCAGGCAAGGTGTGCCACAGGCCGAGAGTGGATGGGAGATGCCCTCATCCCTTTCTAGCCAAATGATGGCCTTTTACAGGTGGGGAGAGTAGTGTTTTTTGTTTGTTTGTTTGTTTTTGTTTTTTTGCCATACCGCGTGGCTTGTGGGATCTTAGTCCCCTGACCAGGGGTTAAACCTGGGCCCTGGCAGTGAAAGCGCTGAGCCCTAACCACTGGACCGCCAGGGAAGCCCTGGGAGAGTGAGTCTTTACTGTGGCCCCAGACATTCTGCACATCAGTCTGT
Organism: Mesoplodon bidens; assembly: GCF_964165515.1. Classification (NCBI taxonomy): domain Eukaryota; kingdom Metazoa; phylum Chordata; class Mammalia; order Artiodactyla; family Ziphiidae; genus Mesoplodon; species Mesoplodon bidens. The sequence continues at coordinate 6,768,462 of NC_138169.1, read as the reverse complement.
AAAATGACTCCATCCCCCGCAGCCAGAGGGCCCATTTGCTGTCCAGAAGAGGGGTCTGGTGTGGAGCTTTCTCCCCTCCCCCCGCGGGGCGTGGTCCCCCCAGGGCACCGTTGGTGGATCTCACTGGTAAGTTTAGCACCGTGAGTGAAGCCAGGAAGAAATGGTGTCCTGTCTGTCCTTCCACCACCCCCGCCCATCATCGTGCTGCCAGACCCCCCACGCGTGTCCCTGCACTAGGAGCCTCGGCTCTCTCCTCACTCCCCATCACGGCCTCATTTTCAGAAGGGGTTCCATCCTTCTGGTCCCGCAGTCAGGTCTCCTGTGAGAGAGACTCCTGTCTGCAGGCTGGAAGCTGACCCTGCGTTTTGTGTTCCTGGCGGGATGGTGCTGCTTCTCTGAGCTCATCTCCTTTGCTAAGGGCTGAGCAACATCCCTCGTCCAGGGTTGTGCTCTGGCTGTTGGCTCATTTGTGAAACATGTGGATTGAACAGAGCGTTCAGCCAGTTCCAGGGCAGGGGGCCCGAGTACCTCCTGGGGGGTCATCCAGAGCTGCTGCTGAGGTTATGATTTCAGAGCTTTGCAGTGTGATTGCAATGAAGGTATAAGGATGGACGTTTTACTTATTTTTATTTATTATTATTTTTTTTTGCGGTACGCGGGCCTCTCACCGCTGTGGCCTCTGCCGCTGCGGAGCACAGGCTCCGGACGCGCAGGCCCAGCGGCCATGGCTCACGGGCCCAGCCGCTCTGCAGCATGTGGGATCCTCCCGGACCGGGGCACGAACCCACGTCCCCTGCATCGACAGGCGGACTCTCAACCACTGCGCCACCAGGGAAGCCCAGGATGGACATTTTAAAACTGCAGTAGCAGCGCTGGAAGTTTAGACTGAGTCGTGGGAGAGACCCTCAGCATGCACATTTCCAAGGGAAACATCCAACCACTGCTTATACAGATTTGGGGCTCTACCCCCAGGCCAGCAGCTTAAAAACATCCTGAGAGCAGAGAGTTGGGAAGGGTTTTTGAGCGTTTATTTGGAAGGAGTATTTATTTAATCCAAGAGTGGATTTCCATGGGACCACATAGAGAGTTTGATATGTGTCCCCTGCAGTTAGATGGGGTGCCTGCATCACCCCCGAGAAAATGAAAGTGGCCTAGGGCCCAAAAGGAGTAATTTTTAAAATTGTAATTATTGGAACAGGTCACATGTTGATGCGTGGCTTTGCTTCTTACTGGCTGTGTGACCTTCGGCAAGTCACCTAACCTCTCTGTGCTGCAATTTCCTTGTTTGTAAAATGTGGATGATAATAATTGTCCCCATGGCATCGGGGTTGTTACGAGGATCCAGTGAGCTATTACGTAAAGAGCTCTCAGAACTGGGTTGAGCACAGAGTCAGTGCCATGTAAACATTAGCTAGGGTCATGGTTCCAACATCAAAATGATGTGCTATGAAAAGCCCCCTCTCACCTGTCTGCCATCAGCTTAGTTCCCCTCACCACACGCCAGGTAACTGTTGCCATTCATTTCCTACATATCCATTCAGACAGCTTTTGTACATGTTCAAGGCAACCAGATATACAAGTGTCTCTTCAGTTCCCGACGTTGGGCTCTAAGGGTTGTAGAACAAGGGATACTTCCGTAGCCTTTTTTCTTTCCTTTTGAAATATAATTGGTAATAAATATACTATACATATTTTTCTGCATCTTGGTGTTTTTGCTTGAGACCTTGGAGATCTTTTGCGTGTCGTTATATGAGAACTTCCTCAATATTTAAAAATAGTTCATCATGGGCTTCCCCGGTGGCGCAGTGGTTGAGAGTCCGCCTGCCGATGCAGGGGACACGGGTTCGTGCCCCGGTCCGGGAAGATCCCACATGCCGCGGAGCGGCTGGGCCCGTGAGCCATGGCCTCTGAGACTGCACGTCCGTAGCCTGTGCTCCGCAACGGGAGAGGCCACAACAGTGAGAGGCCCGCGTACCGAAAAAAAAAAAAAAAAGTTCATCGTAATCCATTGGATAGCTGTGCCATCATTTATTTAATCAACCTCAATTTATGAATTTTTAGCTTATTTCCAGTCTTTTGCCTTTACAAACAGTGTGGCAAAGAATAACCCTGCCTTACTTCACTATACACAAGTCCACTGGAAGGACACATTTGCAGAAGTGGAATTGCTGGGTTCCAAGGTGTGTGTGTTTATAATGTCTGTAGCTGTTGCGTAATGCCCACCGGTAGGTATGGAACGGATTTACACTCCCACTGGCAATACATGCGAGTACCTGCTTTTTCAAGGCCTTACCAACAGAGGGCGCTACTAAACACTTGCATTTTTGCTTGTTTTATAGATGAAAAATGGTATTTGTGTAGTTGTAATGTGCATTTCCCTTTTGATGAGTGAGGTCGGCCTTTTTTTCATATGTGAAAAATGTGTGTAAGAGTCCTGTGTATTTCATTTTCTGCGAACTGTTTATGTGCTTTGCCCATTTATCTTTTGGATTGTTGTTATTGTTGCTTTTTTTTTTTTCTTATCCATTTCCATGGGCTTTTTATATAATGGGGAGACTAGTTTTTATTCGTGATGTGAGTTGCAGATAGTTTTCCCAGTTTGTCATCAGCCATTTGACTTTATTTAGGAGGTTTCTGTGTGTGTTTGTGTTTGCCGTGTATAAATTTTTAGTTTTATGTGGCAGATTTTAGCAATATTTTATTTTGTGGCTTTCGCTGTTACCTCATCCTTAAAAGGCCTTGCAACTGGAAGATTGTAAAATAATTTCCCCATGGTTTCATCCTGTACTTTTATAGTTTAATACTTTTATAGTGTTTACATTTAAATCTTTGATCTCTTTGGGATTTTTCTTTGGGTTTAATGAGTTTGGATCCAGATGACTACAGTCTGGCTTTGTTTAGCCCATTCGGAAGTTAAGAGTGATGAACCAGCATTTAGGCCTTGACAATTTTATAATCCTTTAATTCTTTAAATAGCACTTCCTTTCTGTAATGCTCAATCCCCTTTGCAGAGATCATTAAGTGTTAAGGCAGGAAGATTTAAGAGTAATGAAGATTAGTGGTGGGTGTTTCTCTGGAGTATAAAAGGCTCCCTTTGTTACTGGCCTGCAATTTTACTTTTCTTCCTTTCCTTCATTCAGTATCATTGGGTGCCTACCGCCCGCCCACCCTGTGCCGGCACTGGGGCTGAGAGGCAATGGGCCAGGCAGGGGGTCTTCACTGCATGGAGCCAGCCGACGGTCTGGGGGAGGCACGGGTGTGCACATGGGAATCTCACGTGTACAGTAAAATTACCCAGGAGGAGGTCAGGAAGGGAGGGTCTTGGTTGCTACGACTGTGGATAATGGGGGACCTGAACTAGTCTGGGGGGTGGGTAGACAGGGAAGAGGACCCCCAGGAAGTGACATTTAAACTGAGACGTGGGATGGAGGCTGGAGCGGGGCTGGAAGGAGCTTGACTCGGGGGGAAAAGCGGAGACGGTCAGAGGGTCTGGGGTAGAGTGAGGGGGTGGGGAGTGGGGCTTGTGATGGGTATTCTCCTCCAGGAAGGCAGCACGGCGTCACCGCTGTCTGTCTGTCTCTCCCTCCCTGAGTCTTTTCTTTTCTTTTTAAAAAATATTTATTTATTTATTTTGGCTGCGCTGGGTCTTAGTTGCAGCATGTGGACTCTTAGCTGTGGCATGTGGGCTCTTAGATGTGGTGTGCGGACTCTTAGTTGTGACATGCGGGATCTAGTTCCCAGACCAAGGATCGGACCTGGGCCCCCTGCAGTGGGAGCGTGGAGTCTTACCCCCTGCACCACCTGAGTTTCTTCTGTGATAGGAGAAAGAAATCTAATGAAACAGAAACGCTTTCACTTCTCAGACTTGTAACCTTAGTCTTTCAAACCCCTCGGTTATCTGGCACCACAACGCTGTGCTCTGGATAAACGAGGTTCCTGGGCATAGTTTGTAAAGTGGTAACAGAGAACTTCACTCCAAGGCTGTGGGAGCTGAAAGGTTCCGGTTCCGCTTCCCCATTTCATAGACGGGAAAGCTGAGAACCCCGGACCATTCCTAACTTTCCGGAGGGCTCAGGACGCCACCCCGAGACTTTTTCTGACTTGTGTCTGAAAACATCTCGCTGATAATAATAACAATAATAATAATCCCTGCTCCTCGGATTATTCAGAGAGCAGTGGCCGGGGCCTGACGTTCATCAGCCCTGAAGGGAATCTTTTAAAAACAGTTGGCAGCGTGCCTGCTGTCGGTAGGTAAGCGCCTAGTGCTGCGTAATTGAACCTTCCCCTGGTGACTCAGGACCATTACTTTAATCGTCGGCCTTTCTGCTGGAGTCACTGCCCTGGCTTGTCCCTCAGCTGTGTGGCTCCTCAGGCAGTGGGTGGCGGTCCCGGGGCCAAGAGGGGTCTGGGGGTTGCCGGGTCAGAGCCTCCACACTGCTGTGCGGGTCAGGTTGTTCTCTCTCTGTGTCTCCCTCTGCCTCCCTCTGGGGCACTCTGGCCTCTCCCCAGGCTGCTCCCTGCCCTCCAGGGGCTCTTCCTTTCCTTTGCTTTTTCTTCATCGTTTTCTTTGTTCTTCCGTCTCCACGGCTTTTTTTTTTTTTTTTTTTCCCTGTATGTGGGCCTCTCACTGTTGTGGCCTCTCCCGTTGTGGAGCACAGGCTCCGGACACGCAGGCTCAGCGGCCACGGCTCACGGGCCCAACCAATCCGCGGCATGTGGGATCCTCCCGGACCGGGGCACGAACCCGTGTCCCCTGCATCGGCAGGCGGACTCTCAACCACTGCGCTACCAGGGAAGCCCCAACACGGCTTTTATAGACTTTGCCCAGCCGCCACTGGTAGCCAGCCAAGCGGGCCCACTGGGTACAGTCAGTGTGCGGCTCATTCCTTCTTGGGTCTTTATGCCGATGCAGCCTTTCCGTCTCCTGATGCGTTTGGGTTTCCAGTTCTCCGGAGGGTCGAGGGTGCTGAACCCTCGAGTGTTGAGTGTTGGAACAGCAGAGTGATGGTCTAGCTTCATCAAAGGCAGAGACAACAGCTTCCATAGCCTGAGGGATGCCGGGGTGCGGGGTGGGCTGTGTGGACCCAGGCAGGCCATCCAAACACTTGAGCTCTGTTTCTTTACCTCGTAAGTGAAAAATAGGATGATGACGATAATGACAGTAATGACAGCGGCCACCACCTAGAGTCTGAGGAGTCACCCCAGGGTGTCATTAAAAACCCAGATTCTCAGGCGCCACCCTGAGCTGCTGATTCAGGGGTGGCCTGGGTTTGCATTGAATGACACCCTGCTGTGTTCCTGGTGCCCAGTCCGATCCCAGGAGCCTGATGTGGCGCATGATGGATGAGACCCAGTCCCTGCCCTTGGAGAAGCCCACCCCCAGGAGCACAAGTCGGTGTTGGGACGTGGCTTCCGTTGTTTCCACGCAGTATCACATCCAAGAAACGACTCACCATTTTTTCGGAACTCTCATGCGGGCCAGATCCTGGCCACATCCTGTGTCTGACCCGCGTGTGCATCCGTTTCTCCCCAGGTCATTTGCTAAGCCCCCGAAGCAGGTGCAGACGGTCTGTGAATGCATCCTCATCGTGAAGGGGTACAAAGAACTCAACTGGAAAACCGCCAAAGGCATGATGTCCGACCCCAACTTCCTGAGGTCTCTGATGGAGATTGACTTTGATTCAATTACCCAGAGCCAAGTTAAAAACATCAGAGGTGAGTGTAGACAGATGTAGGAACCGCCAGGCTGGTTGTCAGCCTGGCGGCTCAGTCTCTGGGGCCAGGAGGGAGAGCGAGGAGAGGGCTTGTCTCAGGCAGACCCGCCCATCGTGGTCAGATGGTGTCGCCGTGGCGTTGCCGATAGAAGAGGGGGAATGATCGTCCCCAGAGGAAGACAGCGGCAGGGAGGATGGTTGCTGGTTGGGCAGTGGCAGTGGATGCCTGCTGAATGTGTGATTCAGCAACGGGTCTGGTTTTCCCTAGTAGGATACGTGACTGTCTCATGGAGCCCACCCTGCCTTGTCTTCTGTGTATCTTGTCTGATGGGCGTAGTGGTGCCAAGAACTGGTCTCGTGGGCAGAGGACTTGAATAGACATTTCTCCAAAAAAGATACACAAATTGCCAATAAGCATATGAAAATATGCATAACATCAGTCACTAGGAAAACGCAGATCAGACCACAATGAGGTACCGTTCAGACCCACTAGGATGGTATAATTTAAACAAAACCACACAAAACTACAAGTGTCGGGGAGGCTATGGAGAACTTGCAAGCCTCATACGTTGTTTGTAGAAACGTAAAGTGGTGTGGAAAACAGTTTGGCAGCTCCTCAGACAGTTAATCATAGAATTTCCATGTGTCCCAACCACTCCACGCCTACGTATAGACCCCAAGGAATAGAAAACAGGTATTCAGACAAAAGCTTATACGCAGATGTTCCTGATAGCACTATTTACAATAGCCAAAAGGTGGAGACAACCCAAATATCTATCAATGGATGAACGGATGAACAAGAAAGAACATATCCACACAATGGAATATTATTCAGTCATTAAAAGGAACAAAGTGCTGCTGTGTGCTACAGCATAGATGACCCTCAAAGGCATGATGCTAAGTGAAAGAAGCCAGGCATGAAAGGTCACGTACTGTAATTCCATTTATATGAAATATCCATAGGTAAATAGGTAAATCCACAGGGATGAAGAGCATATTAGTGTTTGCCAGGGTTTGGGGAGGGGAAATGGGTTGTTACTGCTTAATAGCTATGAAGTTTCCTTTTGAGATGATGAGACTGTCTTGGAACTACATAGAGGTGAGGCCTGCAAAATCTTGTGAATCTACTAAATGCCACTTTAACATGTTTATTGTTTAACATGTTTATTTAACATGTTTAATTGTACACTTTAACGTGTTCATTTAATGTTATGTGAATTTTACCCCAAGTTTTAAAAATGGGTATTCGGGGAAGAAAAAAAGAATTGGTCTAACCTTGACTTCCCTTGTGCCTTTTGCCAGTATGAAGTCTTCTGTAGGTCCTGGAGGATGGGTGAGGAGGGGGGGGCGGCCCCACCCACCCCATGCCCCCATTTCAGTCACAGATGCCTGCATTCCCCCTGAGCCTGATTGCTGACCTGCCCCAGAGCTTAGCCAGTGAGAATGATGTTAGTTAGTCTTTTTCAAAGGCAATAAAAGTTCATTGTGTCACTGTGGTTTGTTCAGAACTTGACCATCAATGCATTTTTTCAGCTACTTAAAAAAAAACAAAACAAAGCTAATCGAAACACAAAGGATAGCAACAACCTCAAAAACCCAAGGGCCTCTCTTTACCCGATCGTTGGATGGGTTTCCATTTATGTGAAGTTACTCCCAGGGTGAGGGTGCAGGTGGAGGTGATGGTGCCCTGTAAGGACCTATGAACCCCAGTTAGCTTCCAGCTCTGAGCCACCTTGATGCCCCGTTGGGGGGTCCCCACTGATGCCCTGGGTCCCCGGGGGCTGCTGGGTATCACATGGAAGCTCCTGTGTCACAGGATGTCCTGGGTGGCAGTAACATGTGCCCCTCACTCACATCTTAAACATCCACTTACACAAAATTCATTCGGGGTTGGACCCACCTGTTGTCCATGGGAAAGCTGTCTGGATCTCGCTCACAGGCTTACTGAGGAGAAGGAACTAGTTGCACTTACTTTTAGTAGGCAGTTTATTTCCCCTTTTATTTTCCCAAGACGAAGCTCACCGCTCATCGAAATCATTGCGTCTTTGACCTTTAGGCCTCTTGAAGACCCTCAATACCACGACTGAGGAAATGGAAGCCGTGAGCAAGGCAGGCTTGGGGATGCTGAAATTTGTGGAAGCTGTGATGGGCTACTGTGACGTTTTTAGAGAAATCAAGCCCAAGAGAGACAAGGTATTGCCCATCTGTAAGACCTGCACACTTCTGCCAAGAGGTCGTTTTGGAGTCAGAATGAATGTGTCCACAGCTTTACTGGGGAAATTCTGGCAAGGTTCTGATTTTAAACGGCATAAACATTTTCCCCCCAGTAAATGATAGCCCTGAATTATAGGTCTCATTTAGATGTAATGTGAACTGACAGGACCAAACGTCTGAGAGACTTTTGAAGAAAAGAGGGTCAAATTATTCCCGAGGGCTAAAGCAGAGTTTCTCACCCTGGGTGCTCCTGACATCTTGGATTGGATCATTCTTTTTGGGGAGGCTGTCTGGACACTGCAGGGTGCGCAGCATTGCTGGCCTCCACCCACTGGATGCCGTTGTCCCTTCCCTCGAGTTTTGACAACCAGAAGTGTTTCCAAACATTGTCATGTGTCCCTTGGGGGGCAAAGTCGGCCCCTGTTGAGAACCGCTGGGTTAAAGGAACATGCAGAAGACACAATATGAAGAGAATTGTATAAGGTTGATTATCGTTTTGAGCCATAGTTTGACATTGCTTTATAAGTCAGGATTTTATCACTCAGAAAACTTAGAACCCATAGTAGGACCAATACAGTCTTCAGTGCATTCTTTTGAGTTTTTGGCTTAGAATCACAGGGTCCTCTTAGTGGGACCCTAGTACACACGAAAATTAAGCCATCTGCTAACTCAGATGCAGGACGTCTTTTTTTTTTTTTTTTTGCGGTACGCAGGCCTCTCACCACTGCGGCCTCTCCCGCTGCGGAGCACAGGCTCCGGACGCGCAGGCCCAGCGGCCATGGCTCACGGGCCCAGCCGCTCCGCGGAATGTGGGATTTTCCCGGACCGGGGAACGAACCCGTGTTCCCTGCATCGGCAGGCGGACTCTCAACCACTGCGCCACCAGGGAAGCCCAAGGATGTCTTTTTTCTAATGGGATGTATGGCTTTTGCATCAAACCACTGAAGAGGTCACTAAGAAAAGACGCCGTGTGCCTCGCTATGACATAGGGTGGCCCCAGAGGGTAGGGACAGCATTAGAAATGCAGGTGGAGGACTTCCCTGGTGGCCCAGTGGTTAGGACTCAGCACTTTCACTGCCGTGGGTCCAGGTTTGATCCCTGGTCGGGGAGCTAAGATCCCACGAGCCTCATGGCATGGCCAAAAAAAAAAAAAAAAAAAAAAAATTGCAGGTGGACGTAAGCCCAGGTGTGAGACTGACTGTCTTATCCCCACCTCACGGCCGTCCTTTTCCCCATCGTTCCGCGAATTGTCTTCCGTAGGTGGCCAGGTTGGAGCGGAATTTTTACTTGACCAAACGTGAGCTGGAGAGGATCCAGAATGAGCTGGCAGTGATCCAGAGAGAACTGGAAGCTCTGGGGGCCAAGTACGAGGCGGCCATGCTGGAGAAGCAGAAGCTGCAGGAAGAAGCGGAGATCATGGAGAGACGGCTGGTCGCAGCCGACAAGCTCATCTCGGGGCTGGGGTCTGAGAATGTCAGGTCAGCCTGGGTAATGAGCCTTCCCGCTAAGCAGCTCTAAGCCAGACTTTGTGGTTTGTGAGTGAGCATCCGCAGCACAATTTCTCGCCACGTGGAGTCTTTATTCCACGCTGCATTTTGAGCTGAAAACCGTGTGAAAAAGTTCTGATTTTACTATGCTGATTTTACATGTTTAAAGGTGGCTAATGGCCACTTTATAGATTCTTTTAAAAGTAGGTATCGAGTGTTATTTACTGAGTAACTGTTAAGGGGAGGCCTGGCAGCAGTGGAGACGGGGGGTGGGGGGGAAGCCAGTGCCCTAGGGCCTGGGGATGTTTGCTTCTTGATGACCTCTAACCCCCAGTCCCTACTGGATGGATCTGGAGGAGGGGCCCACTTCTGTCTCTGGACCCTTGTGGCTGGTTCAGTCCTGAGCTTCAGTTTTCAGTAGGTGGAGCTGTTTGATGCTTATGGGCAAGAGGCCCATTGAGCCATAGCTGGTCCACTGGATGTGACGATACTTTCTTACCTGGCACCTGCAAACCTGGTGTGGAAAACACTGGGAAATATTGTTTGCTTATGGGAAACAAACCATTTTCAATGTCTATTTTTTTTTTTTTGCGGTACGCGGGCCTCTCACTGTTGTGGCCTCTCCCGTTGCGGAGCTCAGGCTCCTGACGCACAGGCTCAGCGGCCATGGCTCACGGGCCCAGCCGCTCCGCGGCATGTGGGATCTTCCCAGACTGGGGCATGAACCCGCGTCCCCTGCAATGGCAGGCGGACTCTCAACCACTGCGCCACCAGGGAAGCCCTGTTTGTTTGTTTTTGTTTTGGCTTCGCCGTGTGGCATGTGGGATCTTAGTTCTCCAACCAGGGATCGAACTCTTGCCCCCTGTACTGGGAGCACGGAGTCTTAACCACTGGACCGCCAGGGAAGTCCCTCAATATGTCTAAAACCTAGGAGACTTTGACCATTTACCAGAAGAGGCCAAATGAAACACCTGATTTCTTTTATCTTAGACAGAATTTTGTCACCAAGCAGGACTAGGGCTCATGCTCGGCTGGGCGTGTTTTTAAGCTATTGATCGGGCGTTTGGAAACAATGTGATTACTATTGTACTTAATACATATCTTTGAGACAAAATGCATCCCCCAAACATTTATCGAGGCCCATGTTAGATGCTGGGTTCTGCCGAGCTCTGGACTTGAACAAAGCCTTTGAAAACGTTGGGTTCACTAGGCAGGGAAATGGCAAAGTGAGCTGGCGACCTCTGTCCTCCACAAAGAACATCTCAGAAAATATTTCCTTCTGGCTGGCCCCCTCCCGGCCGTGTGTCAGGCTGGCTCTTCTAGAAGGTTCCTTCGGGTTGTGCCGGAATGTGACTGCTCACGGCAGCCCCCACCTCCCACGCCAGGTGGCTGAACGATTTGGACGAGCTGATGCACCGGCGCGTGAAGTTGCTGGGCGACTGCCTGCTGTGCGCAGCCTTCCTGAGCTATGAGGGCGCCTTCACGTGGGAGTTCCGGGGCGAGATGGTCAACCGGGTCTGGCAGAGCGACATCCTGGGCCGGGGGATCCCCCTGAGCCAGCCCTTCAGACTCGAGAACTTGCTCACGGACGACGTTGAGATCAGCAGGTGAGGGCGACCCCGGGCTGGGAGGACGGGGGGCATGCAGCTGACCCACCTGCATGAGACGGCAGGGAGCACTGCCTGCCTGGCTCCCTTGCCTCGGAGGCTCCCCGCTGGCTCACAGCTCGGCCAGAAGAATCCCCATTTCCCCTGTCACTGCCCCTTCCAGGTGGGGCTCCCAGGGGCTGCCCCCCGACGAGCTCTCCGTTCAGAACGGCATCCTCACCACCCGGGCCAGCCGCTTCCCCCTCTGCATCGACCCGCAGCAGCAGGCCCTCAACTGGATAAAGAAAAAAGAGGAGAAGAACAACCTGCGGGTACGGCTGCCCCCGACACCCCCCCCAACACCGCTCCACATCCTCGCCCTCCTGCCGTCCTTGGGGCCCAGCCCGGTTCTCCCCGGTGTTCCCAGGCCTCCAGCAAGGCCGAGCTGAAATGCCACCACCCTGGGGCCCCAAGCAGAGCCCTCCCCTTCCTGGCCCGCCCACCCTGTTGAGTCTTGGAGGGCGGCTTGAACCACCTCGGATTTGACTCTGCCCTTTGCCTATTCATTGCCCTGTGGGTCACCTGAAGGCAAAGACGGTGCTGTGTTCGTCTTTGCGTTCCCCCTACGCAGTGCAGAGCCAAGTGGCCTTAGATGCTCGGTCACTTTCTTTTTGGAGGGCAGGGGAGGGGCTTGATTGAGAGATAATTCATCTACCATACAATCCACCCGTTTGAAGAATACAGTTCAGTAGCTTTTAGTATATTACACATCGAGTTGTGCAGCAATCACCAGGATCAATTTGTATCACCCTCCTCCAAAAATGCTGTATCCTTTAGCCATCACCACCCCCAAACCTTCCGTTTCCCCTCCTGCCCCTGACCCCCAGCCTCTGACAACCACTAATATAGTTTCTGTCTCTATAGGTCTGCCTATTCTGGACATTAAGTATGAGTGGGATTGTACAGTATGTGGTCTTTTGTGACTGGCTTCTTTCACTTAGCATAATGTTTTCAAAATACATTTTCCCTGCTTAGCGAATCCAACGTTTTCAAAGGCTTCGTTCGATTCCAGGGCTCAGCAGAACCCAGCATCTAACATGGGCCTCGATAAATGTTTGTGGGTCACATTCTGTCTCAAAGATATGTATTGAGTACAGTAGTAGTCACATTGTTTCCAAATGCTTAATCAACACATATTGTAGCATGTGTCAGTACTTCATTCTTTTTTATGGCGAAATAATAGTCTGTTTACCTGCGTAACAGTTGATGGACATTTGGGTTGTTTCTACTTTTTGGCTATCACGAACAGTGCTGCTGTGAACATTCACGTGCAGGTTTTTTGTGGGCGTGTGTTTTTAATTTTCTTGGGTGAAATTGCTGGGGCCCGGTTACCTTTTACTGAAATAATTAACAGTTCATGATTTTCCATTTTTATCTTTTCCTTGTTTTTTCTGGTCCTTGCTTCCAGGTATGTACATGCAGGTAGGGGAAGCATCCCAAGGTTGTTTGTAGGGGGAACATTCACCCCCAAAATTCACATATAACCGTAGTGGGACAAATATCATCAGTGCAGGAATATTCCTTGATGTCCCTCTTCCCTGAGCCTTCCAGAGAGTTCTGCAATTGCCAGACCTCTCCTAGCCCCCAATCCTACTCCTATTCCCATCCTATCTCTCTCTCTCTCTTTTTTTTTTTTTTGCGGTACGCGGGCCTCTCACTGTTGTGGCCTCTCCCGTTGCGGAGCACCGGCTCCGGACGCACAGGCTCACAGGCTCTGGACGCACAGGCTCAGTGGCCATGGTTCACAGGCCCAGCTGCTCCACGGCATGTGGGATCTTCCCGGACTGGGGCACAAACCCGTGTCCCCTGCATCGGCAGGTGGACTCTCAACCACTGCGCCACCAGGGAAGCCCCCCATCCTATCTCTTAAAGAGGGAGGGTTCAACTTATGGGGTGAGAGGCTAAGTACATCAATGTAATAAAAGAGGGTGGAGAGGAAGGGAAGAGGAGGTCCCAGGGGCTGGAACAGAGGAAGAGTTTTTACAGGTGTTTTGAGAAAAGAGATACTAAAGCAGTCTTAAGGTTTGGAGGGGAGTGAATTTTTTTTGTGTGTGTGTGGACTCTGTGTTTGGACCCTTTTTGAGGTCTTCTGAGACATGTGATGAGATTCTCTCCTAATCACTTTTGGCTGCTGACCTGTGTTTTTTGAACGAGAGGCTGCTCAGAGCCTGAACCTCATGGTTTATATGGGTTACATGCCCTGCTTCTCTCCCTGTTCTGTTTTCCCCTCTGCCTCCCTTCAAGGGGCTGACATGTCCCCTGCCACCTCCAAGGACTTTTTTCCCCTTGAATCTGTCGAGTGAGCTGATTTTTAGCATCTGCCTTCCCTCCCTTCCAGGTGGCTTCCTTTAATGACCCCGACTTCCTCAAGCAGCTGGAGATATCCATAAAGTACGGGACGCCTTTCCTGTTCCACGATGTGGATGAGTACATCGACCCTGTGATTGATAACGTCTTAGAAAAAAACATCAAGGTCTCCCAAGGACGGCAGTTTATCATACTGGGAGACAAGGAAGTGGACTATGATTCGAATTTCAGACTGTATCTGAACACCAAGCTGGCCAACCCCAGATATAGCCCATCCGTGTTTGGGAAAGCCATGGTGATCAATTATACTGGTAAGGACGTACAGAGCCTCAGTGCCGAACTTTAGGTGGAGACCACAGTCTGAGCTCAAGGCTCTCAAGGGACGTCACTTCATTCGGTGAATCATTCTCAGAGTCACATCTTTCATAGTCAACCAATCAGTTCTTTTTGGTTTGCTTTTTGAGGCTGCACCGTGTGGCATGCGGGATCTTAGTTCCCCGACCAGGGATCGAACCCATGCCTCCTGCATTGGGAGTTTGGAGTCTTAACCACTGGACCCCCAGGGAAGTCCCAACCAATCAGTTCTTAATGAGGAAGCAACACCAAAAGGTTTGGGGGCCTTTAGAAGGCAATGAGTTATGTGTCTTGAGATGTGCTGAGTCTGGACCACAGGGCTCAGACATTCACCCTCGGAGCGAGGTGAGACCCCTTTCTGCTGCAGCAGGAAGTTATACTGTATTTGTGTATTTAAATACACAGTATGATTTTGGATTTCCCTCTTCCTCTCAGTTGAATTCGGTTAGGAATTGAATGCCACTTCCCACATTTTCTAGGGTGGTCACACAGGTTCCTAGGTAGGTTAATCAGGTTTAGGTACGCGTTAGGAAGTTCCCTGGCGGTCCAGTGGTTAGGACTCCGCGCTTTCACTGCCAAGGGCCTGGGTGCGATCCCTGGTTGGGGAACTAAGATCCCATAAGCCGCGTGGCTTAAAAAAAAAAAAGAAAAAGTTTGGGTATAAACCCAGATATCTAACGAGGGTCCCCCAAGATGTGGGAGCCCTGGATTTGACTTCAGTGCATCTTCACACTTGCTGTCCACTACTCCAGGTAACAGCATCTCTGTTTTACTCTGCCCTATAGTTTTCACCTGGGGCTTTAGAATGGCCTTGGTGGGAGAGTGAGTCCTCGTGTTCCTGGGATGCCGGGCCCACCCTCCACTTACCCCAGGCACTGCTGTGTGGGGGAGACGAGATGGTGAGCAGCCTGGCAGGGGGACGCGGTGGTGAGGGCCTGCCTCGTCCCCCCACAGTCACGCTGAAAGGCCTGGAGGACCAGCTGCTGAGCGTGCTGGTGGCCTACGAGAGGCGAGAGCTGGAAGAGCAGAGGGAGCATCTCATCCAGGAGACGAGTGAGAACAAGAACCTGCTGAAGGGCTTGGAGGACTCGCTCCTGCGGGAACTGGCCACCTCCACGGGGAACATGCTGGACAATGTGGAGCTGGTGCAGACCCTGGAGGAGACCAAATCCAAAGCCACGGAGGTATGAACTGTGTGGAAAAGTGTATCGATCCTGGCCACGGAGTCCCAGAGGTGTTCCCAGGCACCCCTGTGCACCCAGTCAGCCTCTCTTAATTGAGAGTGATAGAAAATCTGGCCCCACGTGGCTTAAGTCCAAAGGGAATTTATCGGCCTAGAAAACAGAAAAGTCGAGGGATGGCTTCAGGCAGGGCTGGATCCAGGACTCCAAGCATATCATCCAGGGCTCACTTTCTCTCCATTTCTGGACCTTCTGCTGTGTTGGCCTCATTCTCTGCCTCCCTGTGAAGCCAAGCTCCCCTCATGGTCACAAGCTGGATCTGGCTTCATGTCCACTGAGGTTCAAGTCCCAAAGAGAAGAATGAGAATCTTTTCCTGTCACTGAAGTCACGTGCTCACCCCAAACCACTCCCACGGGCTGGGGATGCCATGTGTGGATTCTCTGGACTTCACTCACCTGATCCCCGCCTGGCCTCAGGGTTGAGCCTCACATATGAATGAAAGGAGGAAACTGTAGGTCTCTAGATCAAACTCAGGGAC
The DNA here is from genome assembly GCF_964165515.1 of Mesoplodon bidens. Lineage (NCBI taxonomy): Eukaryota > Metazoa > Chordata > Mammalia > Artiodactyla > Ziphiidae > Mesoplodon > Mesoplodon bidens. Next base: position 6,753,020 of record NC_138169.1, on the reverse strand, counting down.
TGTTACTAGAAGAAGGGGGCACGGGGGCAGGGGACGTCGAGCCACAAATATCTGCCACATCTCGCGAGAGGCTGGGGCCCTTCCTGTGAGCGCTGCATGGCTTTCTTTGCTGCCACCCTCCCCCCACTGCCCTCCGCCTTCTTACTTTCTCGCCTGTTTCGTACGTCTTCCTGGTTTCGGCTGTAAGTGGCAACGTCCGCCTCTTCTTCAGGTATCAGAGAAGCTCAAGCTGGCGGAGAAGACAGCCCTGGACATCGACAGGCTGCGGGATGGCTACCGGCCGGCCGCCCGGAGGGGAGCCATCCTGTTCTTCGTGCTGTCGGAGATGGCCCTGGTGAGCTCCATGTACCAGCACTCCCTGATCGCCTTCCTGGAGGTCTTCGGCTTGTCACTCAAGAAGTCGTTGCCTGACTCCATTCTTATGAAGCGATTAAGGAACATCATGGACACGCTGACCTTCAACATCTATAACTATGGCTGCACAGGTGAGCACCTGTTCGCACCGATTTAGGACCGATGCACTCTGTGCGCGTCTGTCCAAATTTCCTCTTCTTATAAGGACACCAGTCGGATAGCATGGGGGCCCTCCCTAACAGCCTCATTTTATTTTTTTATTTTTTTAAATTAATTTTTATTGGAGTATAATTGATTTACAATGTTGTGTTAGTTTCAGGTGTACAGCAAAGTGAATCAGTTATACATATACATACATCCACTCTTTTTTAGATTCATTACAGAGTATTGAGCAGAGATCCCGGTGCTGTACAGCAGGTTCTTACCAGTTATCTATATTATATACAGTTGTGTGTATATGTCCATCCCAATCTCCCAGTTTATCCCTCCTCCTGCCCTTTCCCCCTTGGTAACCATGAGTTTATTTTCTACATCTGTGACTCTATTTCTGTTTTGTAAATAGGTTCATTTGTACCATTTTTTTTTAGATTCCACATATGAGTGATATCATATGATATTTGTCTTTCTCTGTCTGACTTACTTCACTCAGTGTGACAATCTCTAGGTCCATCCGTGTCACTGCAGGTGGCATGATTTCGTTCTTGTTTATGGCTGAGTACCCTAATCACCTCTTAGAGGCCCTGTCTCCAGCTCTGAGGTACTGGGTATTAAGGCTTCAACTTATAGATTTTGAGGGGGGCACAGCTCAAAATTGTGTTGGGCAGGAAACAGGTTGAGGGCTATCCTATAGGGCTCACTTAAGTAACGAACCCTTCTAACACGTATAAGATAGAATTCAAATCACACATTTTGACTTAACATGTTTTTTTTTCTTCTGTTAAAAAAAAAAAAAGAACTCTAGTGTTTTGCGTCTTCCTATCCATAAAGAGTGTGTTGATGGAATGGGCTTACTCTGCAATAGAGATTGGCCAAATCTGTCCCACCGCCTGCTTTTGTAAATAAAGTTATATTGGCACACAGCCACACCCGTTTCTATACAGATCGTCCATGGCGGCTTTCACGGTACAATGGCAGAGTTCAGTAGTTATGACAGAGACTGTTTAGTCTGCAAAGCCGAGTCGATTTACTCTCTGGCCCTTTATGGAAAGTTTGCTAATACCTCTTCTCCACTGTAAGAACTTTTGCTTTGAGTCAGGCAAATGACCAGCGCTTCATTCAGAAGGTGGCTCTGAACCTCCATCGTACGGTCCTTCATCTGCTTGGGGGGGACACCCCCCTCCTCTTCCCACAAAGGCGTGGTAAGTGCCGCCTGGAGACGTGACCATTTCAGATGCGTACGAGCGAGGGTCACTGCCTGTTGCACTTGTGGGCATGACGTGTCAATTGAGCTCATAGTTTTTGCACGCAGGTGTTCATGGGCACCAAATGCAAAGACAGCTAAATGCAACTAACTGTGCAGTTGAGGTGCTTCAGTTCATTTCTCTGAAATTTAAGCATGGTGTGCATAAGAAACCCTGTGTTTAAATGCATTTGTTTTATCCAGACCCGTCTGTTGTTTCTCTTCAGGGTTGTTTGAGAGGCACAAGTTACTTTTTTCTTTCAATATGACTGTCAAGATAGAACAAGCAGAGGGGAGAGTCCCCCAGGAAGAATTAGATTTCTTCTTAAAAGGTAATGAATTTGCCTCGTTTCATGCTTCCCAACACCCTGGACCCACGTTGCACATGTGTATGAGTTTGTTCACCAAAACAAACAACAGCAGCAATTTGCCCTCCTTAAAACTTGGCTTCCAATAGCACTGCTTTAGTAAATATCTCAGTTGACAGTTCCAGCCTCAGAGATAGTTCCAGTTAATTCAGAGCAGCTAGCCTCTGCCTTAAGGCCGCCCCGAGGCTGGAGTTACGGACGGTGACAGGGGAAGCCTAACCCTCTTCTCTTTCCAGCCCCCTTTTGATAAGTGGATTTTCCCCCAAAGTGAGGGAAGCCCAGGAATGGAGCTGCTTACTCTTCCCTGTGTGTTGGTGTCGGCTGTTTACTTCTCTTATCCTGTTGTGATTAGGAAACATTTCCCTGGAGAAAAGCAAACGGAGAAAACCCTGTGCTTGGTTGTCCGACCAGGGATGGGAAGATATCATTCTTTTATCAGAGATGTTTCCAGACAACTTTGGGACCCTTCCTGATGATGTGGAGAAACATCTGACCGTCTGGCAGGAGGTGAGCAAGTGTCCTCTTTCTCCTCCTTCCCTTCCCTGCGTGTCAGTCATCTCCACACTTGATCTGCAGCCTAACGCCCTATGAGTGTGAAGATCTGCCTCTGAGTAGCTCGTGCAGAGTGCAGCCGATGCCCTCTAACTCCCTGGATGGAATTCTCCTTTATCTAGTTCAGCTAGTTTTCTGGGAGAACTATCCATCTATCTCTCCATCTGTCTATCTATCCATTTGTCCATCCATCCATCCATCCATCCATCCATCTGTCTGTCCATCTGCCTCTATCTGTCCATCCATTCATCCAAGAAACTTTTTGAGCATCTGTGGATGGACCATGTCCCTTGATGGGCAGTGGGAATTCAACAGTCCATAAGACTCAGTCCATCCCTTCCTAAAGTTCAGAGTTTGGGGGGTAGAAAATGACAGATCTGACTAGACGTGGCCTATAGATTTCATCCCTTTACAGGGGCTCTTGGGACCTTCACATAAAAAGGGGGGCCTATATCATTTCTCAGTTGACGCCAGCATGGATGTTCTTTGCTTTTCCCAGTGGTATGACCTGGATTCACTTGAGCAGTTTCCATTCCCCCTGGGTTATGATGACAACATCACCCCTTTCCAGAAGTTGCTTATTTTGCGCTGTTTCCGTGTGGATCGGGTATATCGGGCCGTGACTGACTACGTGACTGTAACAATGGGAGAGAAGTAAGTGAGTTGTTTGTGTTTGCTTGGCCCTTTCTGTGGGGTAGAATATCTAACATCACCCCTTCCTGGACTCACGGATGGCAGTGGGTGGCCAGCTCCAGAGAGGACTGCCTTTGAGCATGATTTGGTAGCCACTCTAGAGCAGCGCTGTTTAAGAGAAATACAATGTGAGTGACATATGTAATTTCAAGTCTTCTGGTAGCCACATTCAAAAAGAAGCAGGTGAAATTAATTTTAATAACAGTTATCATAAGCATATAAAATATAATATATTAATATATAACAATATATAATATACATATAATATTTACTAATAATAAGTAACTGTATTTAATTATTAAATGATACATATGAACTTATTTACAAAAGAGAAACAGACTCACAGACATAGAAAACCAACTTATGGTTACCAAAGGGGAAAGGAAGGGGGAGGGATATATTAGGAATTTGGGAGTAAAATATACACACTACTATATATAAAATAGATAAACAACAAGGACCTACTGTATAGCACAGGGAACTATACTCAATATTTTGTAATAACCTAGATGGGAAAAGAACCTGAAAAAGAATATATATTTATATTATAACTGAATCACTTTGCTGTATACCTGAAACTAACACAACATTGTAAATCAACTATACTTCAATAAAAAAAATAAATTTATAAAAAAGGAAACAGTCAAAATTAATTTTAATAACAATCATCATAAGTTATATATATTAACATATCATATCATATCATATAAATAATATGTATTAATAATTAATTATATTTAACTCAAGTATTAAAATATTATCTCAACATGTAATGGATTGAGATATTTTGCATATTTTTTTGATATTAAGGCTTTAAAATCCTATGTGAATTCACATGTACAGCGCATCTCAGTTTGGACTAGCCACACTTCAAGTGCTCAATAGCCACACGTGCCTGATGGCTCCCATATTGGTAGCTCTGGAATCGAGGGTGAAGCCGGATGGGTAACTTAGGGTGACAAACTCAAATCTGCCCCCATGGCCGGCGGGTGATGGAGAGGACCGAGCGTGGCTGGACGAGGACGTGGGCCCACAGGAGAGGTCAAGGCCTGGCCAGCAGCCCCTTAACTCCTGCTGACTGATGCCAGGTGGCAGCGGGGACCCAGATCTCTGACTCTTCAAAGGAAACTAGAAATTTGGATTTCTACATGAAATCTCCCAATCGTTATGTGCTGGCAACTAATTTTTAAAAAATCTCAAGATGCAGGCCATTCAGGACACGCCTGTGGAGCCGCCGGTGTGGGACCTCTGGGTTCAGTGCCCAGGGCACGTCCACCTGGAAGGCCGGCTTGTCAGGAGGCATGCAGCTCAGTACAGGTCTCCTGAACCCCCCAACCCGGATGTACCGGGCCGTGCAGAGAGGTCCCCATCACCCAGGAGCTTATTACCATCCAGTGAACGAGATGTGTGTAAAAACTGGATTCCAAAACAAGGAAGGCTGAGCAAAGAGCCATACCAGAAGAACAGTCAGAAGGTTCTGGACACTGGGAGGAAGAGCGCTGGTTGGACTGGCGGGCCCCTGCCTGGCGCTGTCCTCCCGGGAGCGTTTTCCAGTCGTGTTTCTTTCTCCAGGTACGTGCAGCCTCCGATGATCAGCTTTGAAGCCATCTTTGAGCAGAGCACACCCAACTCGCCCATTGTGTTTATCCTGAGTCCTGGCTCTGACCCTGCCAGTGACCTTATGAAATTAGCCGAGCACAGTGGTTTTGGAGGGAACCGCCTCAAGTTCCTTGCCATGGGTCAAGGTCAAGAAAAGGTAAATTGTGGTTGGAAGGAACAAGCTGTAAGTGTGGGTGAGGTCACTGTCCCCTGTTAGGAATGAATTAACGAATGTTTGGCTTTAAGCCAAGAGTACCGCCCCCCCCCCCCCACACACACACGAGTGCCATGCATTTCCGGTCTAGGGAGCAGTAATCAAATGTCGCCGCGATGACAGTGTGAACAGTAGTGTAGTTCTAGAGCTAACCTGCTGTGATTGCCCAGCCTGGTACCGTCGGTATGTTCTACTGTTTCCAAAGCCCTTCCACATCCAGTTTTTATCTCCCTCAGCCCTTGCAAGAGCCACGTTTTGGATCAGGGCTGTCACTGCCCCAGTGGCAAGGCCAACTGGTCAGGGGGCAGGTGCCACTGAGTCCGAGGTTGGAGCTCTGGGGGCTGAGGGAGGCCAATGAGTGCAGCCCAGCGGACCCAGGTGGCCCCGGAGGAAGTCGAAAGGGCTGCTTCTTCAAAGGCTCCCTCTGTAGCTCCTGGACCGCTGGCTCCTCTGTGGCTTCTGCTGCAGTGGCCAGTAGCCTCCTGGTGCTTGCAGCGGGTCTCTGGGAGAGCACAGGGTGGTGTGGCAGTGGGACGCCGACTCTTCCTTTCTGTCTCTGTCGGAGCAGGTGGCCCTCCAGCTGCTGGAGACGGCGGTGGCTCGAGGGCAGTGGCTGATGCTGCAGAACTGCCACCTCCTGGTCAAGTGGCTGAAGGACCTGGAGAAGTCGCTGGAGAGGATCACCAAGCCCCACCCCGACTTCCGCCTGTGGCTCACCACGGACCCCACCGAGGGCTTCCCCATCGGGATCCTGCAGAAGTCCTTGAAGGTCTGGCTGCAGGACAGACAGACAGCCCACGGCTCGGTTCCTTACCTCACTCCCGTTTTGCTGTGTGCGTGTGTGTGTTTAGGATAGAGTTGGGACCCCATGGACACCCCCCCCCCTCCCAATTCCATTTCTCCCTCTCCCTTCAGAGGTAAGCACTGTCCAGAATAAGGTGACAATTATTGGGTGACAGGGATGACTCCCAGGCCCGTCTTTATCACTTCTGCATGTTCTCAAAACAATTTCTGGGTTAGTTTTCATGGACTTCACATTTATCCTTTTCAACTCTAATGATCGGCCCTCCCACAGCCCGCAGAACTGGAGCACTTGTGTGTGTAAGTTTCAAGGAGTTTACCTGCCCTGTTCAGTTTAGTCTCTGGGAACATTTTGGGGAATGGTTTCATCATCTCTCTCTTCCTCCAGGACAGGGAGAGGGAAAAACTTAGCTACTTCTATTTTACATTTGAGGATCCCATGGATCAGAGGAGGTTAAAAGAGCCTTCCTGGGGTCCTTTGATGAGTCAGGGCAGAGCTGGAACAACATCTAGTTTTGAACTCATTCACGTGGGCCCTTGGGAATAGGGAAGATAGCTTTGCAAGGACGGAGGGAAAGCCAAGACGCCTGCAGTCTGCACGCTCTTCAGAGCCCTGCTCGTGGGCCTGGGGTTTCCGTCATCATCGGTCTTTGCTTCTGACAGGTTGTCACCGAGCCACCCAACGGGCTGAAACTCAACATGAGAGCGACGTACTTCAAGATCTCTCCTGAGATGCTGGACCAGTGTCCACACCCTGCTTTCAAGTCCCTGGTCTACGTGTTGGCGTTCTTCCACGCCGTGGTGCAGGAGAGGAGAAAGTTCGGGAAGATCGGGTGGAACGTGTACTACGACTTCAACGAGTCAGACTTCCAGGTGAAGAGGCGGCTACTGCCTCTCCCCGGGGACACTCCCTCCTTAGTTGTTCCTGCCCACGTTTTCAGAACATAGTCAGAACGCGAATGACTTGATGGGTTTTCGGATACCCAGGACTGTGCCTCCTCTTTTCAGGTCTGCATGGAAATTCTGAACACATACTTAACAAAAGCTTTCCAGCAGCACGACCCTCGGATCCCATGGGGCAGCCTCAAGTACCTCATCGGGGAGGTAGGAGCATCCTGGGCACCCTCTGCAGGCCCCCTGGGGTGGGCTGGGCTGTGGCCTGGTGCCCCTGGTCCATGGCCCCTGAGCCTTCTGGGACTTCCCTCTTGCTGCTGCCCGTCAGCTGAAGGCCCCTGGGTCTCTGTAAACACCCCCCCGCCCCGGTTCATCACCCTGTTATTCTTTGTCCTAAGTGAGCGACCTTCACCTGGGAGTTTGGACTCATCGCCCTGGGGACTCATGTTCCTTGCTGAGGATGCCTCAGGCATGTCACTGGAGCCCTGCTCCTGTTCAGCAGGCCTGGAGGTCCACTCTGGAGGCCACGACCTTATACAGCGCTCGTGGGAAAGCTTCCCCGGAGGCCTGTGTGTGGCTCAAACAGAGACATCACTGTTCCAAACCCCAAAGCGGCTGCTGGCTCCTCGGGTTATTTCGTTTGCTTGTCCGCTGTGTTCTGGGGAGTTGGCCAGGTGCACACTGGCTCCCAGCACTCCATGAGGACTGCTATCACCTTGGGCTCTATGAGTCTGCACACAAGCCCTCTTGTATATAGTGGCCCAAAGGCTGTGCAAGTCAGCACGGTTTGAGCTGTACAGTGGCCGGGCAGCAGGAGTCTCACTAAGGGCGCATCTGGGCTTGACCTTGGACTATCCGCTGGGCGTGGGGCCTCAGGGCCCGCCCCGTAGGTTCTGGGTCCTGGCTGGCTCTCACTCTCTGTAATGTCAGGTCATGTACGGAGGACGGGCCATCGACAGCTTTGACCGGCGTATCCTGACCATCTACATGGATGAATACCTGGGAGACTTCCTTTTCGATACTTTCCAGCCATTCCACTTTTTCCGGAACAAGGAAGTGGACTACAAAATCCCCACGGGGGATGTCAAGGAAAAATTTGTTGGTGAGATTTCTCAGCCATTAGAAAGTATGTTAAATGTTTGATTCTAAGGGAGCCCGTACATTTCAGCTGTTCTGGTTTCTGTGGTTGGCTTGATGGTTCTTCTGACCCCTTCCCTGGTGGGACTCTTTGACTGCTCGGGGGTGTTTTCTTATGCTTTTTAGCAGGGCCCAGTGGGCTCTTCCTAGCCTCAGAGCTGATGGAGTTAGTTCAGACTTCCTGTCCTGGAATGATGGTAAATATGTCAGAATCTCCCTGGAAGGGCACAGTGGCCCCTGGGAAAGTCACTGAGCCATTTTCATAAAAGATACACGTAGAGGAAGTTCCCTGGTGGTCCAGTGGGTAGGACTCTGCACTTTCACTGCTGTGGGCCTGGGTTTGATCTCTGGTTGGGGAACTAGGATCCCGCAAGCCGCGAGGCCAGGAAAAAAAAAAAAAAAAGATGCACACAGAACGGTATCGAGCATGGTGGTGTAGAATTCTTATTTTAAAAGCACGTCACCCTCTCAGAGGTGGAACGTAGTCTAACGTGTCTGGGGACGTCGAGGCTGTGGGCCCTCAGGAATCGGAGGTGGCACGGCGGTGTAACCGCTGTTCTCTCTCATTACAGAAGCCATTGAGGCCCTCCCTCTGGCCAACACGCCTGAAGTGTTTGGCCTTCACCTCAACGCTGAGACTGGATATTACACTCAGGCAGCTCGAGACATGTGGTCTCACCTGCTGGAGCTGCAGCCTCGGACGGGTAAAGTCCCCCGCAGAGGACTGTGCTCATTGGACTGGGGACAAAGGGCATTGGCATAAAGCGCTGCTTCGGGTTCTGATGGCTTCCGTACTGTTGGTGCCCTTCTGAGAACCAGAAGGCACAGGAGGCCCCAGCCCTGCACTCAGGTGCCTTGCGCTCTCTAAAAAGTGTCCTGATTTCAGGGGAATGCAGCACTGGCATCAGCCGAGATGATTACATTGGCCACGTGGCCAAGGACATAGAAAACAAGATGCCCGAAGTCTTTGACTTGGACCTGGTCAGGAAGCAGCTGGGGACGGCCATCTCCCCTACCTCAGTGGTGCTCCTGCAGGAGCTGGAGCGCTTCAACAAGCTTGTCATACGGATGTCCACGTCCCTGGCTGAACTTCAGAGGGTAAGCCTGTTCCTCAAGTGCTACTTCCTGCCTCGGTGGAGTGCTCGGTTTTCCGCTAGTCTTGCCTGACTGCTCTCGATTCCATAAACAGGCCTTGGCTGGAGAAGTCGGGATGAGCAGTGAATTAGATGATGTAGCCAGGTCCCTCTTTCTCGGGCACATCCCTAGTATCTGGAGAAAGCTTGCGCCTGACACCTTAAAGTCCCTCGGAAACTGGATACCCTACTTCCTGCGGAGGTTCAGCCAGTACACGACGTGGGTGAGTGAGAGGCAGCGGCCTGCGTGCTGGTTCAAGGCTTGGCCTGGACGCCCTCAAACCACTTCCCGACCCCTTCTCCCCTCCCCAGCGGTACCTCTGTCAGGAGCTGACTGGGTGCCCTGGAAATGGTCTCAGACTCTGCAAGCATATCTGGCTTTTTTTCTTTTCTTCCTTCCCCCCTCCCTTCCTTCCTCCCTTCCTCGGGAACTTCCCTGGTGACCCAGTGGATAAGAATCCGCCTGCCAATGCGGGGGACACGGGTTTGAGCCCTGGTCCGGGAAAATCCTACATGCCGCGGAGCAGCTAAGCCCGTGAGCCACAACTACAGAGCCTGCGCTCTAGAGCCCAGGAGCCACAACTACTGAGTCTGCTCTCTAGAGCCCTCGAGCCACAACTACTGAGCCCGCGTGCCGCAACTACTGAAGCCTGCACGCCTAGAGCCCATGCTCCCCAACAAAGAGAAGCCACCGCAAGGAAGAGTAGCCCCTGCTCGCTGCAAATAGAGAAAGCTCACGCACAGCAACAAAGACCCAACCCAGCCAAAAATAAATAAATAAAATAAATAAATATATTTTAAAAAAAGAGAAGACTTTGAAGCATACTATGCACAACTTGATTTATCCGTCTAAGAGTCTCTCTTGGCAATTGTTCCATCTAAGTACATCCAGACGTCATTCCTTCTAGGCTACTCCATCTCACAGATATCCCGTATGCTTTCCCCTGATGGATATTTAGGTGGTTGACATTGTTTTTTCTGTTTTCTTTTTGGATTTTTTGTTTTGCTAGTACAAACAACATTCTGGTGCACATGCCTTTGGAGACTCATATGAGTATATTCCATGGGTACAATGGAAGAGTTGGATCCGAGTGTGTGCATTTTAAATTCTGACAGCTCTTGTCAGATGGTTTTCTAGAGAACTTGGAACTGCAATGTACGAGAATGATTATTTCCTCACCTCTCTGCAACATGGTTGGGTGTGTTCTTAATATTTTGGATCTTTTTCTCCTTCATAGGTAAAAAATATCAACTATGTTGGTTGTGTATTTCTTTAATTATGGGGAGGCTGAGTGTATTTGACACGTTTATAGACATTTTGTGTTTTTCATCTTTCATTTTCATTTTTATCAAGTTCTCCACCTTTTTAAAAAAATTATTTATTTATTTATTTTTGGCTGCGTTGGGTCTTTGTTGCTGTGCGCGGGCTTTCTCTAGTTGCAGTGAGCGGGGGCTACTCTTCGTTGCGGTGCTCAGGCTTCTCCGGTGGCTTCTCTTGTCGCAGAGCATGGGCTCTAGGCACATGGGCTTCAGTAGTTGTGGCTTAGTTGCTCCGCGGCATGTGGGATCTTCCCGTGGGATCAAACCCGTGTCCCCTGCATTGGCAGGCAGATTCTTAACCACTGCACCACCAGGGAAGCCCCTCAAGTTCTCCACCTTCTAAAATTGATTTTTAAGAGCTCTTTGTACATCAAGGGAATTAATCCTTTTGTCTGCTGGTGTTGCAGATATTTCCCCAGCTTGCCTTAAGCTTTTTGATTTTGTGGTATTTTTTCCATAGGAAAGTTTTACATTTTAATGTAGTCAAATAGATCAGTCTTTTCTTTTATGGCTTCTGGGTTTTGTATTCCCCACTCCAAGATTCTGAAAACAGTCACTGGAGATTTGATTTGTACTTTGGTGGTTTATTTATTTTTGTTTTGTTTTTATTTTTTTGGCCTTGCTGCGCGGCATGTGGGATCCTAGTTACCCAACCAGGGATCGAACTCACGCCCCCTGCAGTGGAAGCGCTGAGTCTTCATGTGGTGTATTTTTTATATTTAAATCTTGGCTCCGCCTGGAGTTTGGCGATCCAGCTTGTTTTTCCCAGTGGGCTGCCAGTTGTCCCAACACCATCTTCCTGCCCCTAACGTGAGCTACATCTTCTGTCATCTTTGACCCTGGCATTGGATGGCAGCCCCAGGCTCTCACCAGCTGCCTTCTCTCTCCAGGTCACCGAGAGCGAGCCCAGAGTGATGTGGCTCTCGGGGCTGCACATCCCAGAATCCTACCTCACGGCCCTGGTGCAGGCCACCTGCCGGAGGAACGGCTGGCCGCTGGACCGCTCCACCTTGTTCACGCAAGTGACCAAGTTCCAAGATGCAGACGAAGTGAATGAGCAGGCGGGACAAGGTACGGCCAGCTCCCTGCGGATTCATGGCCTCTCATGTAGGGTCTCCCTCCCCAAGCCACCCTCAAAAGGGCTGAGCACAGTGTAGGCCCGGAAAGTCAGACTGCTGCAAACACTGGCCATGTTTGTGTGCTGTCCACGTGGGGCTTGACATCTCTGAGGGTGTGTCCAGATGTTTCTTTTCCAGTTTTTCCACTGAGACGTGGGCTGATGTCAGGGGAGAGCTGAGCCACACTCGCCCAGCTTGTCTGTGGGGAATAGGCTCCTAGGTTAGAAAGAACTGGATCGCCAGGTGGCTTCCCTGGAACCCATGAGGGCCCGGGGGCATGGGAGCCAGAGAGCAGGATGGGCTAGGCGGGAACCGTTCAATTGTGCTAGAACGTCAAGTCCCTTAGATACTGGTTACTGACTGTGTGAACTGCGGCTGGAAACTATGGTTTCCCGGGGGGTCGTGTCTTAGAGGACATCTCGCTGCAAGCACAAAAGCCCTCTTCAGCTAGCTTAGGGAGAGGGGGTTTATGGTGAACATTCAGGAGCGCTCAGTCCCCTTTGTAGAAGGCCAGCGAGGTCTCAGAGGGACTGGCAGTGTTGGGGTGGCCATGGTGCCAGCTGGGGCCCGAGGCCAGTTAAGTCTGTGGGCCTTGATGCCACATTGCTGGGGAGAGGCGACCACCCCTCTTCCATGGCTCTGTGGCCATATGGAGCGTCACGGGGTGTCCAGGGTGTCCCATCTGGGCTCTACAAAAGGAGAGTGGGTGGGGTAGAAATGGCGGCCACCCCTTTTGGGAAGAGGCCGGGGCTGTGCCTGGGGAAGGAGAATCAGTTAGTTACCCTTTTGTTTGTCCATATGCGTACCTGCTAGAGCTGCCGCACGCACGGCAGAATGACACTTGCCTCCGCCTAAGTCCGGCTGTCTTCCTGGTGCCTCTAGGATGCTTTGTCTCAGGACTGTATCTAGAAGGCGCTGACTGGGATATAGAAAAAGGATGTCTGATCAAGAGCAAATCTAAGGTGCTGGTCGTCGATCTGCCCATCCTGAAGATCATCCCCGTTGAAGCCCATCGCCTCAAACTGCAGGTGAAAGGCCGCCGCCTGCCCGTCTCCCCTCTTCTCCTGACTGGAGTTAGACACCAGGTGGTTTCCAAGAGTCTTGCCTTTTAGCACAGGGGCTCTTAACCTTTCAGGGCTGGGGGAAGCCTTTGAGCCACGTCCTGGGGGAAAAATGCACGCGTGCGCATGCGTGTGTGCAGAGCCTTGCGGGGGCGGCACGGGTTCAAGGTGGGAGGCTGTGGTCCAGACCAGTTTGAGGAGCGGCGACTCCCTTCTGGTGAAATTCTGCGCGCGTTGCGTGGATCAGAAGGTAGCTACATCCGGTGTGGACGGCAGGCGCCCCTGTAGGACGGCCTGCTCTGCCAGCCGACCCCGCTTCTCATGGGTGTCAGCAGAGCCCGGCACCTCGCGGGGCCCCTCCGCACCCTTAGCGCTTAGACGAGCCTTCGCCCTCCCCGGGACCCGCGCTCCCCTCTGCCCGCGCCGGCACCTCACGCCCCTTTCCTGTGCAGAACACTTTCCGGACGCCCGTCTACACCACCTCCACGAGAAGGAACGCCATGGGGGTCGGCTTGGTTTTTGAAGCCGATCTCTTTACCACGAAGCACATTTCTCACTGGGTCCTGCAAGGGGTGTGCCTCACCCTGAATTCTGATTAACCCTCTGGGTGAAGAAAACGGCCCGAGGTTCTACGTCTGTGGCCGGCAACGGATGTGCTGGGAATTCGCGAGGACTTCTTGGGGCCTCTCGAGGCAGGAGAGTGGTTGACGCTGATGGTTTTCTTTCATGTGAAATCAGCCATTTATATCTCTTTCCATGTAAGTTAACCTGAATGGTTTTATTTTTTCAAACTTTTAAAAAAAGGATTCTGTGGTATTCAAAAAGTAAATTCAAAAAGAGCATTTTAAGACGTGTCGAATTCGCTTTTCCTTCTTAGGGGAACCACTCACGCAAAACTGCCTGGCATGTCGATGGCACAAGTGACAATTCTAACGTAAACTGTCAAAGGCGGTTTTTTGATAGTCCGGGTCTGTTTCGGCAGACGCCTCTCTGGAGCGAGGGCTGCGTGCTGGGGCGCGGGATAGAAGGCCGAGGCTGCTGCGCGGAGGCAGCAAGGCCCCCGTCCCTGGGCTCATGAGGCCGGAGTCACCCACACCCTTCCAGAACTCTCCAGCCTGGCTCCCCGGGCGCTGGCCTGGCAGCGTGTGGGGTGAGGGTGCTGAGCCTGGTGTTTTGATTCCTGCGTGAGGCTGTGAGGGGTTGGGTGCAGACGTAGAGCCTGGAGGACCGGCGGCTACCGGGCGTCGCGTCCGTTCCTCCTGCGCACCTGGGGCTACTCCGGCCAGGCCCGGCCGGGGGCGCGGAGCGGCTTTACCCTGCGAGGGAGGAACGGGGCTGAGCTGAGCGCTAGCGGGACACGAGGGCGAGGCCAGTCACGGGGACAACTGGCTTTTGCTAGAACCGCCGAGGCGCGGAACGTTCTAAGGGAGGGCTCAGGGCAGTGAGACACGGCAGGGGACTCGTCCTTCCGGAAGTGAACCCCACCCCGGGAGGCACCCCTGGGCGAGCCCACTGTCTGGGCAGCAGTTACTGGGGGCGAGGGGCAGAAGCGGGCGCTATTTCTTTCCCTCCCACTGTCCCCCCCCAGGCCCACCCTCGGGCGGTTTAATAAAAGACACAAAACAGAAAGAAGGCAGGTTTAGAAAATAAAGTTTGTTGGGATCTTGAACATTTTGGATAAAACAAAAAACAACACACATTCAGGTCGTGGTGATGAGTGACGTCATCTTATTTAGTTCCCGTGACTTAACATACATCTGCTCGGTTATCCGTGCCGCCCGCCCCCGGGGGAGGGTGCGTCGGGAGGTTACGGGGGTCTCCTGGAGGGAGCAGGGCTGCTCCGGACAGGCCGCCCTGGAAACGGGAGGGATGAGGTCAAGGTCGTTATGTGTTGCTCCGACTTTAGAATTAGGCGTGTGACTATCTGCTGTCGTTAACGTCGGGCAGCGGCGCAGCCTGCGGCCCGTGCTTTGTCCGCGAGCGCGCTGAGATTCCGCCGAGCGGGGCTGGAAGCAAGCGAGTCGGCACACAGGTGTTCGGCCGCAGCGGTTAGTAAGTACGGACTCTGCAGCAGGGACACGATCGTGTTTCGGTGTCGGTCGGAGGGCAAGGGGAGCAGGAGAATAATCTGTTGACAGGCGTGAAAACAGTTCGGCATGCATGGGAATTGCAAAAGAAAAGAAACAGGAGGTGCGGTGAGTTCTTCCTAGGAGTGATCACAGTGCCTCGAGAGCGCGGGGAAGGGTCGCGGGGGCCGTCACACAGTTCTGTCCGTCCCTGAGTGCTTCCTCGCCACCTTGCCGCCTCCGTTCACCTGGTCCACCGCCAGCGTCTCCACCTCGGGCGGGGCCTGCGCCGGGGTCACGTGGTGGATGCGGTGCGCCACGCCCACGTGCGCCTTGTGCGGCTTCTCGCGGGCGGGGCTGGGCTGCTCGCCGGCGCTGCGGTCCGAGGCGATGGGGGGGATGACGAGGGGCCGCTCCTTGACGAGGTGGACCTCGGCCGACTCCCTGGCCAGCAGGAACGGGGTGGGGTCGGGCATGGCGTCCACCGGCTCCCGCAGGAGCAGTTTCCGGCTCTCGGCCCCGAATCTGTAGACCTCCTCGAACTCCGGGTGCAGCGGGGCCGAGAGGCTCTTCTTCATGCGGCGCCGGGGCGTCTCGGGCAGCCTGTCCTTGGGCGGGGCCGGCTTGTAGCTGGCCAGCGCGGGGCTGCCGGCCGGGCCGCCGTCCGAGGTGCCGCCGGAGCTCAGGAGCTTCCTCTTGGTGGCGTGCAGCTGCGACGTCAGGTAGGCGATGGTGCCGGCGCGCTGCTCCAGCTCGCTGCTCAGCGCGCCCAGCTTGTGGCTCTTCGCCTTGAGCTCCTCCAGGTAGCGCCTCTCGCGCTCCTTGATGCTGTTCTCCAGCACGGCGACCATCGCGCTCTTTTGCTCCAGCTCCGTCAGCAGCTCGGTGTTCTCGTCCTCCTTCAGCTTCAGCTGGGCCTCCAGGTCTTCACATCTTTTCTTGAGTTCGCTGCTTCTCGAAGATCCGTCTCCTGGAAGGACAAGCCGAGGGCGCGGGGTGAGAACCCGAGGGCAGGGCGGCCAGGCCCTGGGGGGGCAGGGAGACCTTCTGTGCGGGGATCGGGGGTCTGGGCCGGCCTCCCCTCCCCACGGTGGCGGTTCCCCTGGCCAAGATGGGTGCGGTGCCCACAGGCCACACGGAGGGTGGGACCCCCGTCGCTCATGCCACCTCCGTGTCCTCTCCCCCCAGCAAAGGGTGGGAGATCAGGTGGTCTTTGAGGCCCCATCCAGCTCTCCAGCTTATTGCATAAAAGGATGTCTCCAAATTTCAAAAATGCTGACGTTAAAATGGGCAATTTCAGAGTATTAGACGTCTCCAAAGGCTTAGGGTTAAACTGTTAGCAGAGCCATCTGTCTGCGCCATTCAAAGCACGGTTTGGAAAGGCAAATGTGGACTTTCTTTATGTCTAAAGCACCAAAGCTCTGAAATTGCAGAGGAGACTGGATGCCAGGCTGCCACCTCTCCCCCGACACAGGTCCCCTCTCTGCATCTCTCAGAGCACGGCATCCTTGGGCCTGAGCTCAGGCCCTACCTCGGTCCCTGGCCTGCCCCTAACACCACACAGGCCGCCCTTCGGCAGGACTCTCCCTGGCTGTGCTCGTGCCGGTGCAGGGCAGCTGAACGGGGCGGGTGGAGGTAGGAGGCCCTGGTGGTAAGGCCGGAACCAGTGTTTGTGGGTGCCTCTCAGATGAGGATGCTGGTTCAGGGATGTTAGAGAAGCTGCCGGGCAGCTCCTCGGAGAGCCGAGTCTGCGTGTGCTACTGTAAGGCAGTGCTTTCCACCACTGGGCGGGGCACCAGGCCCACCCGAGAGGCTTGCGCTCAGCCCCCCACAGGAGATGCCCCATGCCAGCTGTTACCACGAGCCCCTGATGAGGGGCCGGGTTGGTGGGCGGGTGGCCTTGGGACTCAGGGCTGAAACCACGCCTGGAGAGGATATAGGGCAAGAATGGTGTTTCTACAGATTAGCGTGGGCCCAGAGGGGACAGGAAGTAAGGACAGCCTGATTTCGGTGACATGGATGGCAGGGGTGCGGGCTGGAGTCCCCGACTGGAGGTGGACATCCTGCTCTCCTGAACCCCTGGAGGCCCAGTTCCTGGCCTAGGGGCTGCGGAGGGGATTCCTGGTACCCCTCCCCCGTCCCCAGGCCCCTCATCCACCACACACAGGAAAAGGGGGTCCTGGCTCCTGGAAGGTACGGGTAACGCAGATGGAAAGTCAGTGCTGGATGGTGCTCTCGGGCTCAGGGGAACAGTCACGAGGACCTAGACATGCTCGTGAATAGTTACTGCTCATGTGAGGCCTGTTTAGAAAAAGTCACCTCGACTCAAATGCGGTTTCTACACTTTTAAAAGCCTCACCCTGTTCTGGGGAGCAGCTATTTGGGACAGGCCACAGAGGCGCCGGCTTCTGTGTCCTCCGCCCCAGCTGCCATCAGGCTGATAGTTTTGGGGGTCCCTGAGGATTCTGGTTTTGGGGGAGCATTTCTGGGACTAGAGTCTAGAGAAAGACCTTCAGCGCTGCTCTGGGGGCCACCCATTAATGTGACCCCTCGCTCAACCAGTCTGTAGAGAGCACACACTTTGTGCCAGGTCCTGTGCTAAGCTCTACGGACACAGAGGAGGCGGGACCCCGCTCCAGCTCCTCTTTCCTTCCGGTTTGAATCACATCTATTTCTTGATTACAGAAGGGACACATACTCACTGTAAAAAATCAGAAAACCCAGAAGAACACAGAACAGGTATTCCAAGTACGTGTGTCAACCAGAAGGAAATAAAAGCGCTCACCTCTCCCACCCCACTGACAGCCCCTCGTCACACCGAGGGGTCCAAACTGCCCTCCCACCTTTTCTCAGAGAGCCCTGGTCACACGTGCAACTCCCCACAGCAAGTGTGTTTTCTTCTACGTGTGTCATTAGTGAAAACAGGTGGACCAACGTGTGCCTCAACAGGAAACAACACTGGCACCAGCTTTTGGGAAGGGAGTTCTTACCTGTCTGATCCGAACTTTTAAGTGTCAGCTCATACGTTAAATCTAAAAAGGAGATCATACGCATTAATTTTGTATGATTACAGTATATTTCAAAACCTTCATCAACTCTGAAAACGCACAACCGATTCGCACGACCAGCCTGTGAGTCCTGCCCGGACAGGGCAGAGTCTGGCAGCGTTAGAGGCAAGAGAACAGCAACTACCGGCGGCCACTGTCCTCACTAGGGTTCGGGGGGGACCCGTCTTCTCCCTAACACACACGCTGCACCCACAGTCAGCGGGCAGCCTGCTCTGGATGTCACACTTGGTCATCGGTGCCAAGACGCACTGTCAATTGTAACCATTGCATTTGGGTCCTTCAGGTCCTCAGTATGCTGAGAACTGGCTCTACAGCTTTACTCGGCGCGTGTGGCCTTGGCAAAGAGGGTGAGGGAACGCATTCACATGGACCCCAGCGACGACAGGGTTAGCCAGAGAGAGGGAAGAAGACCCCCTCCTCACTCACCCTGCACAGCTTTCGAGCCAGCCAGTGCGAGATGACCTCGATGACAGGTCCTGCTTTGCTCTGCAGCCCTGGCAGGCCTGGGACTGTCCCCCGCCCTGGTCCCCGGGGCTCGCTGGGGCCCCCGTACCTGTGCAGTGTTGCTGCAGCCGCCTGATCTCAGCGTGCAGCCCCTTGAGCGTGCTGGCGTGCTCCCGCTGAAGGAACAGGAGGTTCTTCTGCGCGCTGTGCAGCTGGTTCTCCAGGTTTGTGGTTGCCATGCTGACATCCAGATGACCTGCGGGGGACACAGGGCTTGGTGGCTGTCCCCGACAACGAGGGTCTCGAGGTGGCGGGCCGGAAGAGGACGCCGCCTGCCCTCCTTGGCTCTGCGGGCTGGGGCGCAGTGCGAGGCCCCGCTCCGGATGCAGAGGGCTCCCCGACTCCAAATCCTAGGCTCTCCATGGGCTACCCGACTTCAACAGACTGAGACCAAAATCTCTCCTGACAGATTTACCTGAGAAGATGAAGCACCGGCTGCCTCCTCTCAGGAAAACCGGGCGCAGGGAAGTGGAATCTAGAGCTGGCAGGCCAGGAGGAGGAGGACGAGCATGGCGTTTCGGAGGGAAGCCCCCAGGACCTCACAGAGTTGAGAGCCCCCCAATTCCTTTTCTCAGGAATTTCCTGAGAACCATCTCACGGGGCCACGTGGTGGCTGCAGGCGTCTGGAGGCCGGACCTAGACCGTGCCATCCTCCATCCCCCCCCCACCACCACCCCCCGCTGCCAGCTTCCATCCTCCATCATCGGCCAGTCGCTCAGGGCCTTCACTGTAACTCGAGAAATGTGGCGAAGTCAGTCGGCCATTCTGTAAAAGCTGGCCCAGTAATTCAAGACGCCTTGCACGGCACTGAAAAAGGCTGAGGATGAAATGTGGATTATTTGCCTATAAATTATTCCTGTGAATACAGAGCCTCGGGTGCCTTTTTCCTAGTCTGCTGGGCCAACGAGCGCCCCCAAAGGAAATAACCACCTCTCAGAGGGCTTCCGGTGAGCGGGTGTGTGGCAGGGTGGCACGAGGGTCCGCTCTGGAGGTGGCAACACGCTGGGCGACACCAAGCACTCTCTGTTATCCGTAAGCCCCGCAGCTTACAGATATTTCCACCCCAGCTCTGGAGCTAAGAACGGCGCGTACCTGGGACCCAGGACTCGCGTTTTCATTCACACGAGGAGGCTGAAGAAGGAAAGTGAAGGAGTGCAGAGAATGTGCCAGACAAAGCCCGGGCGAAGGGTGCACACGGACACGTCCCGGAAGGGACACGCCTGCCGGGGGAGAAGCTGGCGAGAGACAGCTGTGACTAAGAAGACACAGAAAGCGCAGTTCTGGGTGGAGGTGTTCACTGCACCTTATTACAGGAGGCGATCTGGCGAAGTGTATGTGGAGCCTTAGAATTTATCTTCCCTCTGACTTAGTGGTTCCATTTCTAGGAATCCACCAGAGGGAAATAATGACCTCTGTGTGAGAAGATGTAGCTAGGAGGACGGTCATTACAGTGCAGTTTACAGTCAGAAAAGACCGGAAACAACTCAAAATCCAGTCAGAGGGAACTGGTTGAGTAAATACAGGATCATTCCTATGGAAGGAAGATCAGATTTCCCCGGGCCTTGAGCTCTGCCTCCAATCTGGCTGCAGGCCATGCCAGAGCTGAGTTTCCATCCACCAGATTTCCACAGGAGCGAGGAAGGTTTCCGCCCCCAACTGTCTCCCTGCTGTAGCCACAAGTCCCTCGTATGGGGCCGCCGGGCCAGACACTAATTCTAACTGGAGCTCCACGGTGCCTGAGGTCCCGACCCTGTGTGGTCAGCACGTGGCCTTGGGAGGAGGACGCTGACCTAACAAAGGAGCCAGCCCGGAGCGAGGCAAGTCCAGGGCGGGAGCTGTGAAGGGCTGCAGAGTGTCCGAAAACCGGACAGCCTCGACCTCAAACGGAGGCAAATGCAGGACCGCTCCTGGAGCTTCTGGTAGAGATGCCCACGTTTACTCCTCAGCAAACCTGAGTCGGCCACTCTGGCAACAATTCCGTTGTCTCACCGGGAACATCAACTCCTAGGCGCTGCAATGGGCTTGGCAAGTGGCAACGCCAGAGGAGACGCCTTGTTCTCCTCTTTAGAAGGACGGACCCAAATCTGCGCTCCTGGTGGCTAATGGAATAAGCAGAGCCTGTGTTTTAGGGGTTTGCCATTGACGAGAAAGAACAATTTACATTTGATCCAGAACTTAGTGGGTCTGGAAGGGTAAAGAAAGAGCCGGGTGTACAGTCACCCCCTCGCTGCCCAGCGGCCTGGAGCATCCACCGCTGCGTCTTGGTGACCCTACTTGGAAAACAGTTCTCAAGTCCACTTGTTTTTCTCCATCTCTACACCTAAGCCACACCACCCTCACCTGAATCGCTGCAGAATCCTCCCTCTGTCCTTTGTCGCCGCCTCGATTCCGTCCCCACATCGTAGCAGAGTGATTTTCACAGAATCTTCAGGGGCTCCCACGGCTCTGAGTGAGGCTGGTCCACATGGGCCCAGGCCTGGCCCTGTGCCCGCTGCGCTCAGCTGCTCAGTGAGCCTCCAGGGCCTGGGCTGGGCCTCGCCTCCACACCCCGGGGTCTTGTCTTGGGCTCTTCTGCCTGGAGTACTCCTCTCGGGTCCTCCCTTGGGCCCACTGTTCCCGTGAGCCGACGTCTGCGTGTCCTTTACTTCTCGGCCCAAGTTCACTTCCTCCCGGAAGCCCTGGCCCCCAGGCTGGGCGAGGTCATGTGCTCTAAGCCTTCATGGCCTGCCCACAACTAGTTAACGGTCTCCCGCCTCCACGTGCAGACTGCAGGCTCGGTCACTGCTGTACCCCAGGCCCTTGCACGGTGCCTGGCACCCAGGAGGCCCACCGCCAGCACCTGCTAACCCAGTGGGCCCCAGCGCCGGGTTGTCCAGCGTGGGTGCGGCACCAGGGGAACTTGAGGCCTTCAGGGCTGAAGAGCCTTTGTTTCCACGAGCTTCTGGCTTAACTTACAGGCATGCTTTGCACAAAGAAAGCATGATATACTAAAACTGCAAAACAGTTTCATCCGGCACTGATGGTACAAAATGAGGTGTGGCCGAAGCCAGAAATAAATATGGGTTCTATGATCTACCATGGGGGACAGGGAGGGGAGTGGAAAGGTGGCCTCAGCAGGCACCCCAGTCCCATCACAGTTTGGTATTAAATTTTATTTGTAACAAATTTAATATGATTTAAATAAGTACTCACATTCTAACTGCCTTGGCGAGTCGGCGAGTTGAATGGCACTAAATCTGTAATTCATTAATTCACCGTCATAACTACAGAAATAAAAGCGTGCCCTTGAAGCTTCCCATTAGCCTGGGCAGGCGGTCTGGGGAAGAAGGAACATGAGGTGAATAGAGGAGCGTGATTATATAATGTGCAAAGCCGGCAAGCGAGCTTTGACGGCCCCGTTTGGAGCCCTGACAACCAGAGGACAAGGGTTTTTCAGCCCCGTGATACTCCATTTGGAGGTTGGTCTCTCTTCTTCCACACTCTATGCTGACTTAAAAGGCCCGGAGGAGGAGATGCCATCTGGTTGTTGGATATACATGCACGAGACAGGTCCACTTAGGTCCAAGGAAACAAGTCACACCTCCAGATGGGATCCAAATTACTACAGTATTTTCTCATCAGCTCAAAAGGGTACAGAGTGTCACTGACTTCCTGAGGACGGGGAGCTGCTGCTGCTTCAAAGAAGGTGATGGTTTAATGTCTTCGCATTAGTTGCTGATGACATGGAGTCACTGCAACGACTTAGTCCTTCCCAGAAGCTGACGTGAGTGAAGCTACAGAAGCATCCTGTTCAGGCCAAGGAGACACAGCTGAGAGATGCAGATAATATGGAGGAAGGGATGGAGTTCGTCCTGGGAGGCTTGATTCAGAATCTCTGGCTATGGGAGCCAGAGACATGAAGGAGCATTCACGACCCCTCCCTGAAAGGGTCAGCGTGATGGATGAAGGTAAGATGCAGGCGTCTGCCGCAGATGAATAATGCCTCCTGCTTGAGTAAAAGGCACTCGGGCCCCCTCAGCTGTGTGTCAGCCAGTAGTGCAGGGCGACACCCATCAAGCGTGGATGACAAAACACTGCACTTTCCCTGTCAAAAGGGCGTATACTACATGTTGTGGGCTCTTTGTATTGCAGCTTTTTGTCTCGAGGCAATCCCATTTCGTTTCTCAGTGTCATCAGGAGCCATCGGCAATTTTACAGTTATTTGCTTGGTCAAAGGCAGCGTGGTCTGGGCACGGGCCCTCTTCTCTCCCCGGAGATGCAGCCCTCACTGCGGAGGATGGGGCTCCAGCCACGGCAGCAGCCAGAGGGCAAGCCCCACCCTGCCCACTTCCTCCTGTGGAACCCTGGCAGAAGCAAAGGGCGTGGGCATCTCAAAGCAAGACCACCTGTGGGGCAGGTTACCTTGATCGTGATTCGGAGGTTAGGCCACATCCATGTTTTTTCCCGTGGCAAATTCACTAGAAATTAAACTTCTGTGAATTTACTCTTCCCTCTATATGGTCAGAAAGTTAACACTTGAAAAGGGCCAAGTTCTGTAGAGGCTGGCACCTGGCCGAGACGGCTTCCCGGAGCCGGGAGTCAGGGATACTAACATCACCTCGTGGTGACAACATGCTTTTAATGACGGTTCTCAGAGAGACGTGAGGACCCCGACCTCACTGGGTCTGCTCTGTATCCGCATGAGGACAAATTGCCTGTCAGTAGCTCACATCCAGTTCTCAACCTAATTCAAAGTAATGTCCTTTCCTCCCTTTCGGGACACTAATGTATAAATAATGACATCATGATCTTATTTATGGACCATCTCCACTTGCGCGAGCACGAAGTGCTTCCCCATCACTTACACGTCGTTTGTTCTCACAAACACCCAAGGAAAAACAGGAACGTCCTACCCACGAGTGAGAACATAAATCAAGGAACGCTGCATCTGAGCCTTGAGGCTGCTCCTAGCCCTCAGATCCTGTGGGTGAGAATCTGGAGGGCGGGGGTGGGCTTCAACTTCAGGCAGAAATTCAGATGCTTTCCACAAAGCATACGTACGATCTCTAGTGCTCTGAAGCTGAGGGGGGAAATGCGCACAGGCCACTGCAGCAGCCTCTTGGCGGGAAGGGATGCAGCGTCCCCCCAGCGGAGCGCTGGACGAGCCTGGAGCAGCACTGCTCAGGGAGGTGGGATCCACCGCTCCCTAGGGTCCAGGCGGGACAGTCAGCGACCGGGAAGGCTCTGCTGACCACCCAATACGGCAGAAAGACTCACCGGCAAGTCTTGCGTTTTTGTTTTTTTTTTTTTTGGCCACGCCATGCGCATGTGGGATCTTGGTTCCCGCTGCCTCGTCCCTCCGACGCTCTTGGGGTCGAGCCCCATGCTCCCGGTGGCCCTGCCTGCTCAGCTGCCCGCCCCTGCCCCGGCCTCGCCCCGTACCACGGGCACTGCTGCCCTCTCGCCCCTGGCGTCTGCCGCAGCCCCGGCACGGGGCCTCTGCACGCTGGTTCCGCAATCTGCACTGCTCTTGGCAAACCACCTCCCGCCGCCCTTCCCGCCCCCGCCCCCGCCCCCCCATTCTGCCTTCGCGTCTGAACTCCCGACTTACGTACGGGCTTCAGTTACTTTTATACGGCTCCCCGATGGTACCGACTGGAGATCTCAACAAGAATTACATGGCATTAATCAAAAAGCACTGCAGCAGCACTGATTTGAACATGACCTCATCCTGTAATTTCTTCATACGCCAGAAACAGTGTTTTAAAGTATCCCTGGACCACATTTCTTAGACTAAAAGAAATGGAGTATCTTTGATAGGAAAAGGTCTCACCATTTAAAAATGGGACACTTCTTTGTTCCTGGGCAATCAAAAGTAGACTTATCTTTTCTCTCAACACAAAGCTTGTGGAAATAGGGTAATAGTTTTAGAATCTGAAAAAAAAAATAGTACGCCCAGTACTCACGTGGTGCTGTGAATTAGTTATAAGAAGCTATTTTAGATTCTAGTAATGAATAAGTTATAACCCATTCACATCTGGTTCTCGTGCCGTGAACCGTCAGGATGACTGGCGTCCCACCGCCTCTGCGCGTGCTCGGCAGGGCCTGGGACCTGGCAAGCATCTTGTGCGCAAGGACCTCTGTGGCTTTTTTTGTGGGAACTTTCTGTGGAGCCCTGGTGTCCTTTAGCTGAAGCACTGTCATGGAGTAAATGAAGGTTGGCCAGAGGACAAAGGCAGCAAGTGTAGTGATTAAATGTAAGAGGAGAAGAGATGGTTCCCAGCAGGGAGGTGGTGTCCTAAGTGGATTCATGGACTCGGGAAATGTTGAGGGTGGCAGAGACCTTCAAAATCAACTATTCCAACACCTCTTTATTTCAAGATCAAGAACCTGTGGTCCAAAGAAGATTCGCTTAGCACAATGGGATTAAAAAAAGAGCAGAATGGCCAAAGTCTTGAGGTGCTAGAGTGTTTGGGGTTAAATCTGAACCCTATCTTGTCACCTAAACCATCGTAATATCTAACTTAAAGGGTTAAGTGCTAAATGCAATCACTTATGGTGTCTGGCATGTAGTAAGTGCTCAATAGTTGTTACCTATATTATTTTAAGTAAATATTGATCAATATATAAATACTGTTTACTTAGTCCCACACTAGGGTATTTCCTGAACATCATCTAAGTGTGGAAATGAGCTAGCAAAGGATTCCAGTTACTTCCAAAGAGGGACACATAAAAGCAAACAGAAGCATTTTCTGCTGGCCTTTTCCATTTTCACTGGACAGGAGCCATTCAGGGAAGCGAATAAAGAGAGTCAGGCAGAATCAGGCGCCCTAAGGGACAGTAAAACCTACTTCCTACGTTGAATCAATCTATAGTACTCTACAAGAAGCTAAAAAAAGGTCGAAGGCTAATTAGGCCATCAACTCTCAACCCAAAATACCTGCTTGTAGGAAAGGAAACTTACCATCTCTGAAAAATGAAGCCTGATGTTCTTCTGAATTCACAACAATCCTAGATAAACTGTTTTAAGTTGCACGACCCTGTTATTTCTACCTGCACGTGTATTTAAGAAGTTCAGCTGGTAAGTTATTTGAGAATCCCAAAGAGTTAGGACACTAAGAAAAAGGACAGCATTTCAAGGAAGCATCAGCACTCAACAGTCACTCCAAAAACATTCTGGTAAAAAGAATGGACACCATTAAAAAGTGGAGGTAAAAAAACGTTGAAAGCAAAAGATGCAATTATTTTTTTAAAGTGACAAAAACCTTGTTTATTAATCACTCTTAAGCAATTGGGATATTTTTAAAACTAATACAATAGGCGGGTCAAGAGCTTAGCACAGGAGTCGGAATCCTGGGCTCCAATTCGGACTCAGCCACATTCGAGCGGCAGCCTCTCTGTGCCCTCACCTTTTTCTCCCATAACGTGAGGAACAATAACAGTACCTACAAGACATAGTGATTGGAGGGATAAAATGAGCTATCTTAGATAGAACACTTAGCATGTGTCTGGTCTACTGTGATAAAGTGGTAACTGAACTAAATTTGCACTCATCCAAATGTGGAAACTTTGGATGGAGATGTTTTTTGGGGTCCTGTTCTCTGTATGGGTGGGCAGTGCGCATCATCTTTTAATAGTTGGTCTCTACAAGAGGAGAACGCCAGTAGAAACCAAAAGAAGAAAAGCATCTTTTGCAAGATAACCACCTCACAGAATAATCTGAATGTCTGCCAGTGAGGAGTTAGCGTGGCACATCTGAACTATGATATCATTAGAAATGATAATGTGGATCTATATTTATTGACAAGGAAATACATCTATAATAGGTTAAGTCAAGAGTATATTAAAAGCTGTATATATATTTTTGTAGATACAAGTAGAGAAAAAAATTCTAGAAGTATACACAATGAAACATTAAAAGCATTTATCTCTAGATGGTGGATTGTGGGTGATTTTTACTTTAAAAAAATTCTATTTTGGTACTACCTAAAGCTTCTTTAATGATGAAAATATATTACTTTATAGTCATAAAAAAATATAAAGCAGTTTCTCTTAAAAAACATAACCACTAACTATCCACTAGCGAAGTGGTATCATATGTTTTAATGATGTTGTTCCAGGGTAGTCTTGGGATGCTTTACCAGAACCAAGAAGAATTAACGGGAAGGCAATTTTTATAAAAGCAACAATTTAGTGTCTCTGAGATATGCAGAAAATGATCATGACGAGCCCTTGAGCACCTCCCCACCCCCATGCCTTGTACATTCCTGTAATTCTCTGACATTATCCATCATAAAATACAAGGCTCATCAACAATCCTTTAGACACTGACAGCCATTTCCTTCTGAAAGAATGTACAGCCTAACATTAAAGTTGTAATAGATGTGATTAGAGGCATCAGCAATTAGGGAAATGCGATATGTGGTTGTCTGGGAAGGCTGCAGTCACTGGAGGCGTACGTGATGGATTTATGAACCGTGTTTCTCTGCAGTCTGATTATCTCATACTTTAAGAGTTTCTATTTGACTTCTATTTAAAAACCATGTCACGTGTCTGTACACTGGTAGGGGCTCGGTCCCTCTGTGTGAATACGTCTCGGGAAGAAAGCAAGTCTGTGTTTCAGGTTGTCTAAAAGTGCCTCCGAGTGGGCTGTGGCCAGGTAGAGAAACACACGCACTCCCACAGTCTGAAATCATACGGTACCTTCTGGGAGTGCCCAGGGCCTCCCAGAAAACTGGGCGACTTCATGGCCAGAATGCTCATGCCCTGTGGCAGACCCCACCCCAGGAGGCAGGCGCACCAGCACCCCACCTCCTGGCTGTGAGGGGCTGCCATCCCGGGCATCACGTCAGCGCACAGTCGGCTCGGCACTCCCCGTTTCAGGGAAGTTGCTTCTAGGGCAGGAGGTGGCCAGGTGGCCGGTGGGTCTGTGGTGGCGCCACTTGGCCCTTCCTGCTCTCCCTGCATCCTCCTCCTGCCCTTTCTGGGCAGCCTCCAGCTGACTGCCCTGCCCACCCCCCAACCTGGGATCACCCAAATCGCCTCATTTCAGAAGCGAGGGCAGGAAACATTTGCTTCTAAAGAGAGACGCCATTTGTGAGCTTCTGACAACCTTGTCATTTACCAAGATGATCCTGAGCCAATAATTTAGGGACATATAAAATCTCAAGACTTAGCACACAAATACTTCTACTGAGTGATATCTGCCTTTAAATGGAAAGGAAAATGAGCA
The DNA here is from genome assembly GCF_964165515.1 of Mesoplodon bidens. Lineage (NCBI taxonomy): Eukaryota > Metazoa > Chordata > Mammalia > Artiodactyla > Ziphiidae > Mesoplodon > Mesoplodon bidens. The sequence continues at coordinate 6,725,528 of NC_138169.1, read as the reverse complement.
GGTCATATCTGATTAGTGTTTCCGTTTCTACATCTGACTGTGATTACTGCAGATTTTAATTGTCTGCTGGTTGATAACTAAAAGGTATGGTGACCCAAATGCCAAACTGTCCTTTCACACGGATGAAACAGGAGCTACTTCTTAAATCTTAGCACTCGATGGTCACTACCCTAAACTGTATTTCCGAGGCTGAGATGTGTGCACTTGCTTTAAAAATCTCTCTCTATATGGTTTGCCAAACAGTTGAACCATTTCCATTGATTTAACTGATAGGGCTTCTTTTATCCATCTTGTGGGCCTAATTACAGTATAGGCCACAAAAAGAAGGAAAGGTATTATTATTATTATTATTATTATTATTGGCCGCACCGTGCAGCATGTGGAATCTTAGTTCCCCACCAGGGCCAGGGGTCGAACCCGTGTCCCCTGCATCGGGAGCACGGAGCCTTAAATCACTGGACTGCCAGAGAAGTCCCCGGAAAGAAAGGTATTATTAACCAAAGCTCTATACGCTTTAATTTAGCCATACTTTTCCTTTATTACTTATACTAAAGTAAACTAGCCGGTTGTTTCATTAGTGCTAATAGAACACATTTAGCTAAACTCTCACTAAGCATCTAAGATGATCACTGATAGAGAAAAGAGACTTTATCCTCGTGCTATTCTAGAAAGAACTCTGCCCGGTTCCAGCCATGTCATCTTGGACAGCATTACAATTTGGCTAGACAGCCAAGCGAAAACAAGACATCTCCCAACTTGCCCTTCTACGAAATGGGCCCACACGAGTTATTTCAGACAAGTTTAAAGATGAAGGATAGTAGAGAGCTTTGAGATCATTAAAACAGCCCAACAGCAGTCAACTCAGCGACTAAAGGAGCCAGGGCCAAGCATTCAGTTTTAGTAATTACATATCCTCTGGTGATGAGTGATCAAATATTTTTATGGGACTTTTTCCCCTATGGAATAACAGCTGGAGTACAAATATTTTTTTAAAAAGATAAGCCTATTCTTTTAAACAGGCATTTACCTGGATCTTCGTTTCCTAGAACTGTTTTGGTGGCTGCAGCATGTCCACCTAAGGGTGCTGGACCTCTTGATTGTCCACCTACTGCTCTCACAGCCCCGACATAGATTATCCACATCTTTAAGAGTTTCCTTTCTCTGAGCTCCCTGTGCCATGTAGGATAAATGAGGCACGTCTACTGATGACGTTTAGGGTGACTCCCATAAAGGTCTCTCTACTCACAATGATTCTTTATTGTGTCGGGGGTCGGGAGAATTCCCAGAAGCCTATACTCCACTTCTTTAGTAAGTCACGCATTGAGTTCCAGGGGAGGAGAAAACCTCCCCACAAAATACGGCTCTATTAACGAGGTCTGGCATTTAAAACAAACAAGCGATACTGAGATCCAGATGAAGCTGACAAGAGTGAGAATGAGGCAAGGTATGCAGGTGCTGTGCAGGTGACTTAGGGTTTGTCTTTGCAACCAAATTTGGATCATATTAGATAAACGAGCCATTAGTACATTAGCCAGTAGAAATAACTAAAAACAAATAAAGGTAAAATAAGAGGGAGGGCAATTGTATTTCACAGATTATCTGTCGGAACGTGTCAGGATGGCCGAGTGGTCTAAGGCGCCAGACTCAAGCATCTGCTTCTCACAGATTATCTGTCGGCTGTGGGAGGACAGCAGAAGAAACTGGGGAGAGAAAACAATCACTGCACTTTATATTCATTTGGAATTTTCAAAGAAGGGGATGCAAGTCAGTATTTTCTCATTCTTCCTGGCCTTGACACTAGTTTTCTTTTGCACTTTTGTCGCTTTTTCCATTTGCATGACAGCCTTTGTTTTGTTTTCCTCTCGTATTTGACCTCATACTCCCACAATGGGATTAATTATAATCATGAAACTCTTTCGGGGCCCACTTTAATTTAGATACTTTTAATAATAAGCGTACAATGTATCCATATTTTTGGAACTTGGCAATTTTGGTTTAGAGTGCCCAGATTTTCCATTTGAAGTCCAAAATCCTTAGGCTGGGTGTTTCAGCTTCTTCTGGTTGATCCAATTCTGGTGGTGTCTATCAGGCAGTTGGGAGCCAGTGGAATTTGTTTTTCCTCCCATTTTTCATAATGGGCAGGATGGTCACCTCCGATCACACGGTTTCTTGCTGGTTGTGTGGGAGGGTGTGAAGCAGCTTCCGTCTCAGTGAAACGTCTGCGCCAAGATGCTTTTCCGCTGGCTTTACCCTGCTTTTCGAGGGTGTGACCACCGCAGTTTAAAGTGAGCTTGCTGATGGAGATGGTGTTGGTGATAGATCTGTTCCGTCTCCCCCACTCTACCCTGACACAGCCTCTGGGTTGGTCTAAGGCACTTAGACCATACTCAAAGGCATTTTTTTTTAATTGTGAAAAGCTGAAAATCATTCACAAAAATCGACATTACGGCTATTATTTACCAAGTGTCTGTGCCAGGCTCATAGGTAACCACCTAATTCTTGAAACAATCAATCACACGAGAGAGGTATGATACCCATTTTTAAAAAACATCTTTATTGGAGTATAATTGCTTTACAATGGTGTGTTAGTTTCTGCTGTATAACAAAGTGCATCAGCTATACGTATACGATACCCATTTTTTACGGAACTAAGGCTCAGAGGAGTAAGACCTTTGCCTAAGTGTACATGAGCCACATGCAGATCTGTTTCCAAAGCCTGGCACCTCCTCTGCCTCCAGACATGTGGAGTTTGGAACCAGAAGGTCTCATGACAGCTCTGGGAGAAGGTGTCAGTTCTGGGTGCTCTCTGTACCCTGTGGAATGTTCCATCCCGGTGTGGCCGCTACAGAATGCAGCAGCAGTGACGATGCCGACAGTGACAAGAGTTGCCACCTACCTAGCGAACCGTGTGCTCGGTACTGTGCTGGGTGCTTTCCGTACTGTGCTGGGTGCTTTCTGTGCCTTCTCATCAAATCCAACAGCTCTGACACAGGTACTTACTATCTTCCCTTACTATCTTACTAGCTTCCTCTGAGACAGGTACTTACTATCTGCTTTGTAGCTCCCTCTTCCCATTTCTTTTTAAGGAGGGAGAAATTGTGCTAACGTAGGTCTACACTTTTATTAGGAAAGATCTAACCCTTGGCTCAGAATTTCTCTTAGCTGAATCTTAAAGCATCCAGTGACAAGACTTTACCAAGGCATAACTGTCTCCATTGGCTGCAGTCCAGCTGGAAGTAAACTGCAGAGATGAGCTGTACTCAAGGATGAGCCAGAGTGACGCAGCAGGTAGGGATGAACCGCCGGGCTCTGCATCCGGAGCCGGGGTGCTGCAGTGTGATTCCTAGCCCTGCCACTTATTAACGATGCACCTTTGGGCGAGTTATGTACAACTGCCCAAATGGGAAAACTGCCAAATGGGAAAACAGTACCTACTTTATTGGGGTTGTTGTGAAGGTTAAATGAGTTGATCTAAAGAGGCGCTATATCCGGGACGGCCCTGGCGGTCCAGTGGTTAAGACTCCGTGCTTACAATGCAGGGGATACGGGTCTGAGCCCTGGTCAGGGAACTAAGGCCCCACATCCCACGTGGCAAAAAAATAAAAATAAAAACATAAGGAGGCGCTATCCAACAGAACGTCCTGCAGTGCTAGAAATATTCTCTTCTGTGCTGTCCAGTGAAGCTCATGGACACATGAGCCACATGAGCTCATGACACACTGAGCCCTTGATATGTAGCTGGTGTGTACGAGAAAAGGAATTTTTCATTTTATTTATTTTGATTTGAATTAATTCAAATTTAAGTTGTCCCACGTGGCTAGGGGCGACCATATTGGGCGGCGCAGATTTAAAGCGTTTACAGCTCTGCCTAGAACTGCGTACTGGCTGCTGTCGGTGCTCCGGCACGGAGAGCCAGCCCCAGGCGCTCCCTGGCTTGCAGCTACACCACTGTGGAGCCCGCCGTGGCTGCGCTCTGCACGGCAAGAACACTTCAGCTGGACTTTATTCTGTCATTAGCATCATCCCGTCCCATCTTGCGTCTTTATAGCACTTGTCACTACCTAAAATGAGGTCATCTGTTGCTCTTTCTTACAGGACTAGAATGTAAGCTCCATGAGAAGAACGAGGGCTTTCTGTCTGTCCCCTGCTATAATACCAGCACCCAGGGAAGGCCTCCCTCTAGTAACCTGAGGTGGCCCTTTAAGAAAGCATTCTCTCTAGTTGAGAATTAGTGGTAATCTCACCCAGTCTCTGGTCTGACACCCCCCCCCCAAATTAGGTAGTGTATTTTGTATTAGTGACATGAGAGGACTTGGAAATACTTCTCTGACTGGCATGGGAATAAGGCAGAGGAGGAAGGAGAGCTAGTTCATGCATGCCTTTGGGAAGCTCGCAAATAAAAAGGCCAGAAAACTATCAAGCCATGTAAAAATGAAATACAGTTTAATTTCAGTGGGAGGGAAAGTGTGCGCTTGTTCAGGACATTCTGCAGAGCCTGGGGCACACGGGATCTCACTGGGTGCAGCTTATGTACACCTGGACAGTTATTCCTGTTAGGGGCCGACCGTGTGGGTTCCTGGCGCTGACATGGGCACAGCACCAAACCCAAGAGGTGGCTCTGCCAGCGTGAACTGGGCTGGCTTTGCGCTTTCTCAATTTTCAGTGGTGGCAGAAACTCAGAAATTCAGGAAATGCGCATGCCGAGCTCTGATGATGCTTTTCCTGGTCAGTGACAGAAAGAGAAAAAAGAGGCCAATGCAGCGACTTTTCCATAAAGCTAACTTTATTCAGTTCAAAGGACAAGTCTTCATTTTCATTTTAGAACCTCCCAATTAAAAAACACGGCGTTCCATGAATTCTACAAGCCTAGAAACCCCTCGAGTCACCAAGAGGCTATGGTGATGGCCAGGAGCTTAACATCAACATTGATTTTGTTTTTTAATTTATCTTTTGGAGTTTACGAGGCGCACTGCAACAGGCCGAGCAACCAAGCTTCCTTTTACATATGCACCTCGAGGTTAAAGGTCAAGCCAGCATATGTTCTAAAGTGCTAGCTGTGTACTCAGTCCTATGCCTATAGCTTATTGGGGATATAAGACAGCCACCAAAGTACAAAGAAAACAAAGTATAATTAAATCCTCCTGAGGATGCTCAGTAAGGAGCTAGGGGAAGGGTGACCCATCACAGCACCTGAAGCTCCTTCTCAATCACCTGCCTGCCTCTCATGTAAGGCTTTGTGAATCCCCGGCAGGTGGGGACCATGCCCCAGTCATTTTAGCATTCCTGGTACCTTACACACTCCTGGGCACATGGAGGTGCCTAAGAAATGTCGAGTGGCTAAGGACTGCAGGGACCAAGATGGTGTGAAGAGGCTGGGACTGGAGCTGATCCTTAAGGACGGGCAGGGTTTACACAGGAGGAGGTAAGTGAGAATGAAGTGTGGGAAGTCACGGTGAGACCATTACACCGTCTGACGTGGAAAGAACATTCTGGGGAGTGGTGGAAAATAAAGTCAGATAGAAAAGCGAGGACTGGATTTGAGTTGCTTATTAAAAGCCACTCAGAATAGTTGAGATGGAAGAGAGAGGAAACGGGGAAAGTTGAGCTTTTACCCATTAGAGCCGAAGTTCTACCAGAGGGAATTGAGTCTGGTGGGGATGATGCAGGGGGAAGGGAAGGGAAGTGCAGCAGCAACACAGCCTGAAGCTCCAGGAAATCAGCATAAACATAGTAAACAACAGAACCGCCTTGTACTGAGGGCTCACACTCCGGGGAGCACCGAGCTACGCATGTTACAAGCACCCTGACGACTAGACGTCCTCCTATCTCACACATTAGCAAACAAGCTGAAAGGGTTAAAGGACTTCCTTTAAGTCACAGCTAGCAAGTGGCTGCGTGGGGCTTCATCCCAAACCAGGCTGACTCCACGGCCACGCCCTTAGCCATGAACTCCACTGTTCTCCCCAGGTGAAGATGAAAGGCACGCATGCCTTATGGAGCCAGAACATCCTTTGCCCAGTATTCTACTTGTTAAAACTCCTCTTCTGCTCTTTTCTGATCCTTCCCCCATATTTTAAGTTTTAGTCTTCTCCAGTCTACTCTTTTTTGCTCACTGCTAACCAGGAGAATTCCAGTGCTTATTCCTGATGCTTGTGAAAAAAAATCTCAGAATAAGAGAGGATGTTTCTTCGCTCCTAAAGCTGCAGAAAAGCAGACACTATTCTGGGTTAAGAAGCTAGTTCTGTTAAAGAACCATAAGCTTACTCTGCTATTCAGTGTGGAAACGTGTGTAAAGATACATACTTCTGTTTTATTATCAAACAAGTATTTTAAGACATTTTGACTTTAGAGATTATTGCTGACTCATTTAAAATGTAACAATTTCTAAAAGTTTGCTTTTCTAATTGGTAGCCTTACTTAATAATTTATCATCGTAGTAATATAATTTAGAGATATCTCTGTTTTGAAGATACAGAATTTTTTAATTTTTAAATTTTTTAAAAAAATAATCTTTTATTATTAAAACACCTTTAATCCTTTTTTTCTTATATCTTTATATAAGAGTATAATTGCTTTTCAGTGTTGTGTTAGTTTCTGCTGTATAACAAAGTGAATCAGCTATACGTACACATATATCCCCATATCCCCTCCTGCTTGAGCCTCCCTGCTCTAGACATTTTAGGGCCTCCTGGTTAGTTAGAGGAGGGGCTTGGGATTTCGCTCTTCATACAGAAGGCTGAATTAAGTGCAGACACTAACACTTTCTTTATTCAGATGGAGTTTGAGTCTGCCCGTTCAGATCAACAACTGGTGTGACAACGGGACGGGACTGGCTACCAGCATGGGGAGGAGAGAGAGAGGAGGACAGGGGCTCCTTGCTGAGATAAATATAATCCAGCAGAGAGTGGCAAAGGTTAACGCCCATCGGGTCTTGCTGAGGAGCTGGCCTGCTTCCGCAATCTGACTGACCTGCTTGGAACACCCTCCACGGAAGATTTTCGTTTTCCTCAGAGAATCTACACAGTCACTGTTTTACAGCTGCTGCAAGATACAGTTGGGTATATTGGTCCAGAGGATACATGGAATTGGTGTGTAAATCTTAGGACTTGAGACAGGTGTAGGCAGTCAGAATTTGAGGGGGAGCATCCCGCTGGTGAACCCCATTTGCGGGTCTGACCGAGTGAGGCCGTGGTGCCCCCGGGGAGACTGGAGGTCTCGAGACACTGGGTTGTCACAGCTGGGGAAGGGGCACATCTGGCACCTGGTGGGTAGAGGTCAAGGGTGCTGCAGAACAGCCTACGACACGCGGGAGGGCCCTCACAAGGCAGAGCGGTCCTGCCTGATGCCTCAGCACTGGTCGGAGTCAACCTCACCTGAGGCAAGCCTTTTTTGCCTTCCGCCTTGAGGTCTACCCTGCTCTCCTTGGGTTTCCGGGACTGCTAGTAAACCGCGGGTGACGGCGTGCTCAGGAGGGACAGGTCCCAGCCACGTGCAGCCTCCTTCCTGTAACAGGGCTCCTGGCCTTGGAGGAAAGGCAACCATCAGTGAGAGACTACCAGGTTGCCTGCTGGAGAGTTTCTTCTCCACGTTTTCAACTCTTGGTGAGGCAAGTGTGCAGAAAGGCACCGCTTTACCGGCCTCACTGTCCTGGGTCAGGATATGTGAATCTCCTTTCTTTTGCTCAGAAGAAAGGGGCTGCGGGTAAAATGTGCCTAAGAATATAATCATTTTCCTCCTGTTATCGGATGGTATGAGATGTTGCTTTTCCTCTGTGAATGCTTAAGTGAACTGAGAAATGGAGAGGGTGAATGTAAGAGAATTCTGAAACCCCCATATAGGGACTCCAGATTTACAGTTATAAAGCTGCATATTTCTGCAGACATTAAACGTATATATCGAAGTTGACCTAATATACACTTTCAACAGGAGTACTCTGATCTAAACCATCAGGGAATCTCTAGGAAATGATGTTTAAAGGCTTTAACATTTCTTGAATGCAAAGGAATTCCTGTTTTTAAGAGGATCACTAAATACTTGCATAAATCTTATGAGGCTTCTAAAGACTCCTAAGAAATTTATGAAATCATACCAAAACTCTTAATATTTTACATGTACTGACACTTTAAGAAAAGATTTTCAGGCTGGGAGAAATGAAAATACAGGCTCCATGGCCACCCAGGAAACCCTGTTTATGAAAAAGGGCCATCATTTAAACTTTGTAATTTGCAGAAATACATTGGAGAAGTTAAAGAAATGTGTTGAGGGCTTCCCTGGGGGCGCAGTGGTTGAGAGTCCGCCTGCCGATGCAGGGGACACAGGTTTGTGCCCCGGTCCGGGAAGATCCCACATGCCGCGGAGCGGCTGGGCCCGTGAGCCATGGCCGCTGAGCCTGCGCGTCCGTAGCCTGTGCTCCGCAACGGGAGAGGCCACAACAGTGAGAGGCCCGCGTACCGGAAAAAAAAAAAAAAATGTGTTGAGCTGGCAATTTAAAAAATGGTTTTCTGCTTGGAAAAGGTCACTTCCAAAGTAAAAACAATTACTCAGGTTATAAAATCCCAGTTTGGAAATAAGATACAGGTGCAAACTGAAAAGCTATTTATCTTCTTTAAAAAGCTTCTGTACTAAGAACAAGAAAGAAGGTATTCCAGTAGAACATGGAAGACACATGAAGAATTAACTTATTAAAATACTCTTGGGGCAAATCCTTTCGTGTATTGTTTAGTGACTTTGGGGATGTAAATGAAGGTTCTGTTTCCCTCTGCTGGGGGATATAAAGGATCACAGTTCACTCTTTCACTGAAGAAAACACCTTTCTCTGAGCCCCTCTGAGCAAGGCACCTCGGAGGTCATCTGGGAGACCCCAGATGCGAACCGGGCCGCCACAGACCTGACAGGGGAGAGACAGACGATCCTACACATATCAATTCACACCAAGAAGTGGGATTTCTGCCAAAAGGCTACATTAACCTGAACTTCCTAAATTCCTTACCGACCATTATTTAAGAGTGGGTAAACCTAAACATGAGCATACAACTAAAACGAGCTATAACGTAAAAACTGGTACCTTTATCATTTGCCTTTTAAAAATCTCAGACAATATTACATTGTGTTAGCCTATGAAACTACTTGCATTAGCTGAGTAATGTTTTAAAATGCCATACTTCTCTGAAAAATTTTTAGTATCAACAACTGCATTAGTTAGTATAAATTATATGTTATTTTCTAAAATCCCTAATTCTCTTTGGACTGATAGTGAGGTAGTTAATAATTTATATTTACCTAAAGACTTGTAAAGAGATTAAAATTCAAATAGGAAAAAACACACCTTATCACCTCACAATCCTTGTCAGTCATCTGCTAGGTATTTTTGAACACTTATTCTTAAAGCCCAAATTAAGAAGGTAAAATCAATTGATATATAATGGGCATCTGACATGTCTGATAACATTTTAAAACCACAATTTAAAATCTCTAGATAATACACTGTCATTTAAATATACTGTTTGGAACCATGTTATGTATGTGTGAATCGAGGTATATTTAAGTAAATCAGTAAAAACTTGTGTATAATTGAGGAGAAAAGAGTAGTAGCTCACAGAAAAGAAAATTATTCTCTGGTATGCAAACTGTTGCCAACAAAGAAGGCTCTGTATTCGTCTTGCCTCTGTAGGGTACGTCCAAAGGCAAGACATATGCCCCCCGTGCAACATGTGATGGATGCTGCTTTTCCTTCTTACTCTTTGTTTCTGACTCTCGTTCTGACTGTGGTCAACTGTGAAAATAGCGAGGGCGCCTCAACTGGGGAGGAACTCACGTTTCTAATGGTCCTCGTGTTACCCTACGTTGGGGGCCATTTTCGAAACATTCTCCCTTTGATGAATAACATGGTGAAGGCTATCTTTGCCCAGGCATCCTTTTCAGACTGACCAGTCCCTTCTGGCAGCTCTTATCCATGCTGTACTTGTCCCGGATCAGGTCCTCCATGGTATAAGGTCCTTTGGAGGCTGGCAGGGAGCCCTTGTAACCAGACATTTTGGCATTCCCCAGACAGCACCTTAGTAGCTCCAAAGAATTTAATTTCCTTATCTTGTTCCTGTGCCCATGGCCTTGTACATGCACATGTAAGGGGATGCTAGGGCTAATTCAACAGGAGTGGTATGCTCCAGTTTCCCCAGTGTAGTCCAACAGCATTGCATGAGCTACCTTATTTGTCAGGCTCACATCAGGGGAGGGTGTAGACAAAGAGCTCGGCTTAGCTGTCCCCTTCAGGGGGGGTGGCATTTGTAAATATATTCAAATTTGTCTTATTCAAACAGGGAGATGATTTTCATGTGACCATTTAGTAATCTCGCCAGATGTAGAAGATGCCTATGTACCAAGGCTGAGAAATGACCATCAGAAAGACTCCTGAAATATTTTATTTCTGGATTTGGCACATCAAATGTGTCTACTTATAATTGGAGTCCACAATTTACAGGTCAGATTGTAAATAAAGCTGTAAGGCCCTACACATTTGCTGTATCATTCAGAATCAGAAGAGGTGGTTCAATGTCAAGACGAAATTGTGAAAAATAACCTGGCAGGATTATGCAAAAACTGGATGCAAGCAGCCAGATGCCCTACCTATAGGCCGTGAACATGAGAGCTTTAACAAAGAAAACACTGAGTACGCTTAGGAGACTTCTAAAGGCAGACTTGTGATGTGCTGGATGAAGCTGTGCTCCACCACTGGGCAGCACTGGCAGAGGGTGTCGACGCACTGCGTGCACAGGTGCAGGAAGCCTGGGTGACGAGGTTCACATCAGGGTTCAACAGCCCACGTTGTCGCGTCAGCCTTCCCGCAGGGATTTGCAGTCCTGTGGGCGACTGACACTAACGTACCGGAGACTCGCAGCATCTCTGGTAGGAGACACTGGCCTCAACTGCCTGACAACTTCTAACTTCACTCGGTTTCCCTCTAAGGCTCAGAGATGGATAATCTGCTTCCCACTTGAGTTTCAGACTTGTGATGATAAGCTGCCCAGGAAGGTCCAGTCCCGGTGGCCCCCGAGCCTACGTGGGAAGGCACGCTACTCCACCCGCAGCCTGCTGCGGGGGAGAAGTCAATGCACCTTTCCAGACGCAGTCAATGAGCATCCTCAACGGCTCTGAGTTCCATCCTACCACTGTGGATGAGCCATGAGAACACCTCCTACCTGTCTCCAAGAAGGCCTCACCTCTGGCCATATTTGTTCCAACTTAGCTTTTTATTTTGTCTTCCCCCCAAAACCCTGCCTTTGCCCTCAAACAATAAAGTTGGGCTTTGCTCATCTCTGAACCAGGTCCTAATACCACAGCCTTACTACACTGAGAACACTGTTTCTGTCAAAGACTGACTCCAGCACTTTCTTGATGGGAACGAATTCCTCCCTTGAAACCCATCACACAATGCGGAGGCTGAGACAGATGACACAGCCTTTCGCTCTGTCATCGAAGACTATGTCCCCGCCTCCCCTGACCTGGTGCAATGGGGCATGTCTGTGAGCAAGTATCTCAGTGGCTGAAGCTGCTGCTCTGTTCCGCCAGGACCTTCTTGTCTGGTCACCAGGACGTAACCGAAAGAGAAAGATGACTCACTATCAAAGACAAGGATTGACCCCTCCCTGGAAAGAACAGGCCCTACCTAATAACCTCTGCTATGTACTTGTCTATGGGAACAGAAAATTACAAAACAACAAAGCCTTTCTTCATCTTTCTTGTCAATGTGCAAAACATATTTCTAAAAACTGGATCTGCTCCCAAATGCCACAGCCACTGCGGGAAAAATAATACCAGTGCCCTTTACCTGAGTTGACACTTGTGACCGTTGGAGAGACAGGGGCAAACAGAAAGCCTCCTTCAGTGTCTGGAGAATGGCAGGAACCTAACCTCCTACACTTGATCATCATAAAAAAAATTAGATAGAAACCATTAGAAAAATACGGCAGAATTTTTAATTCTGGATTATTAAGCCACGACAGTGATGGAACTGTACCTCGGGGAGCTAATGTTTTCAACACCGACGTTGCACCAGAGATGGCCCTTTAAGAGTATGGTGCCACTCATTTCTAGGTGGAATGTGTAACTTTAAGAAAAACAGTACTGTAATAATACTGGGAATTATAATTTATACGTGGCAGCAGTGTGTGAGCAATGTCACGTAAAAAATGCCTCATAGGGACTTCCCTGGTGGTCCAGTGGGTAAGACTCTGCGCTCCCAATGCAGGAGGCCCGGGTTCGATTCCTGTTTCGGGAACTAGATCCCTTATGCCGCAACTAAGAAGCCTGCATGCCGCAACTAAGACGTCTGCATGCCACAACTAAAGATCTCGCGTGCCAGCAACTAAAACCTAGTGCAGACTAACTAAATAAATAAATAATTTAAAAATTATTTTTTAAAATGCCTCATAAACCCTCTTACCTACATGGTATATAACAGGGGTCCAGGGTGCATTTAGAAGTGGGGGGGAAGGAAATCTCAAGAGCAAAGGATAATGGATCCTATACTATCTAAATGTGACATATTAGGAGTTGTCAAAGAGGCAACAAAGAGAAACATTGTAGCAGCAGAGTATCATGTGCCTAGAATTCCATTTATTAAAAGTGTTCTTCTTTTTCCTCTCCTTTATTGTAAGCTTTAAGCATCTCCGGCTTATTCTTTTGTGCCAGCCGATGGAATTTCACTGCTCAATCCTGAGAATCTGGCCAGGAGAACGAATCTTGAAAAGAGAAGAACACGTCTTCCCTTACAGCTCCAGAGGAGTAGGGACTTCTTGCTTCAAACAGTTATTTCTGATAAAGTGGTGAACTGGGATAATCACAAAAGTATTCATTTCAGTCTGCTCCCCAGCGTGGAAACTCACATAAAAACATCAACTCCTGTTTTCTGATTCACAAAGAAGTCCTTTAAGACATCTGTGAGATGCCTTCAGAGAGCACCGTGGGGAGCTGTAAAATGTAACCCTTCACGTCTAAAAAGGCCACTTTCTAACTGGTTGCCTTACTTGATAATCTGTTGTTCTGCTCATAATATTTAACATAGCATCTGTGATTTTTTTCCCTGAAGGAAGAAATACTTGTAAGATTTCCTTATTTTATTTTTTGGTTTACCAGAAGAACTTGGTATTCTTCTCTTTTCCTTTCGTGCGTAAAGTATAAGTAAACGATGCATCTCTGGTTCAAACAAAATTTTAAAATCTTTGTCTTATTTAAATTATCACACCCAAATTCAGCTGGTGGATAAGAGCCACAAAAGTATTGGACAAACTCATCTGCTAAAGAACAAAAGAGAGGAACTATTTTTTAAAGGTTTTTTAAAATTAATTACACGTATGTATTAATTCAGAACTGTTTTTCCCCTCTCCAACTTCTTCCTAAATTGGAGAGGTCAGAATCTGGTTTAACTCAACTGGCCTCGTTACCATCATGTTCCACTTAAATCCTCGTGCAGACAGCGCTTACTGGGTTCTCCGCTGTTTACAGGAAGCTCTGCCCTGCTCCTGGGCCACAGACAGAGTCCTATCCCCACTGATCCACTTAATACATGTATTGTGATTGACAGTCAATAGCCTAATCTTTGTTATAACAGATAGAGCATCATTCTTACTGTTGATAAATTATCATCCCCAGAGTTCACTTAGTACAAATGGGACACATCTTTTTCTTCTTCAAACACAAAACTCCAATCCACGTAATCTTTTCGGTCCACTGAAATGCTGCTTCTCCTCAGCTGTGTTTTCCCTGCCAACATGTATTTAAAAACGAGGCAGACAAACTGAAAAAAGTCCAGTGCAACTTACTGTTAGTGGATCTGAATGGACTTTTTGCTGTGAAATTTGAGTCATGTGTGAGCAATGAAATAAACAGAAACTAAAATGCACAGCAAGCACAAGAATCAGCCCTTAATCAGTATCTTTCAAAAAATAATTTCAGCTAAGAAAAAAATCTATTCACCTGCATAACATGCTGCCTCTCAAAAGAATGACTGACATCATTCCATTTTTTAAAAAAGAGCTTAAAAAGAAAGACTCGTCTGCTTGCCTTCATAGAAGAGGGTAATTTTCTTCTTGATTAAATGTTTATTACAGAAAATAAAAGCCAAAAGAAGAAATACAAGTCAGCGTAATTAAGAAGAGTCTTTTAAAATAGAACACTGAAGGTGAGGGTGCTTTATTACCTGTAAAGCCCCACACAAATGCAAAGTAGGATTAGAATCACCTCTGATATCAGGGTGGCCTCTACCCCAGTAAAAGTCTTCCTAGGGTTGAAGTAGATGTCTGGGATGTTGTCATGCCCACAACTGCAGAAGCCAGAGTAAGGAATAAAAAAGAACCCCAATGCCCTCCAATCCAGTTGCCACTGGAGTCCCTCAGCGCACCCCCTCACAAGGCCTCTCCCACGCCAGTGTGACACCTCCTAGTGGCCATTCCTGCCCAGCGGGGGACCAGCTTATCCGGAAACTCCGCAGGGAAAGAGCAGCCCCTTTTGTCACTGGAGGTTCTAATCATAAGCAACTTGTGCTTTTATGTCAAAGTGAAGTCTGTCTTCCTATAAGTACGACTTGTCTTCTTTGGAACTTGGGCAAATATAAAATCCCTTTGCTGCATGACAGACCCTGAATACTTGAAGACAATTAGGACACATTCACTTCCCTACCCAACCTTTCTGCAGGTTTAAATGTCAAAGCTGGCGATGTGAAAATTGGTGTCACTAAGCTAGCACCTACCTAACTAGTCTGGAACGTCAATCTGAGTCAAACATTTACTGCACCCTTGGTGTGTGAAGCATATAAAGGCGCCTAGTTTCTGCCCTTTAAGGATACCCAATCCAGTAGCTACAATTAATCTTAGTTAATAAACAAAGTGTGCCCGCTATATCTTAAGAACTTTTTATGGCTGACCTTGTTACAGATAAAAGAAACAAGGCTCATGTCTTTTCTTGCCAGAAATATAAGAAAATTATAAATAGAATACAAAAAGAAGTATTTCTTAAAAGCCTCAGCACTGTTAACATCAGTATTGCTGCCAATGCACTCCATCAATTAAGTAATGATGATGTTAAAATGAATTTATGCAACGAATGACAGATGAAAGAGTTAAGCGCCCACATGAGTGATTTTCTGTCGTAAGTAAAAGGCTTCATTTAAAAAAAAAAGAATTAACAATAAAAAAGTCTAATTTCCAAGAAACCTGTTTGTTAGACTGTTGTATTTACATGTGCTACAGTAAAAATCTGATATACACAAATTATTGTCTGGTACTTTAGATTTTAAATATACCTAAACTGAATTTACTGAGTAATTATAACATGATGCAGAGGAACAATAAAAACTATTTTATTTTAAGGTTTTCCAGTAGTGTGTATGTATACGTAAACATGTGTATACACACATAAACATACCACAAGCTTTAAAACCTTCTCCAAAAATATTTCACATAAGATGAACATTTAGCCAAAAGAAATAAATTCAGAACATCTTTGGAGGTAAAAGTCACTTTAAATGTTAGCATTCTTTTCCTTACCAACGGCAAGAAAATGCAAGGGAATTCTTGACTGTGCAAAACAAAACAATAACAATGCTCTTTAAATAAACGTCAAACTTAAAAGTATTAAAACGTCAATTCTAGCTTTAACACTCTTACAGGTAGGTTTCTGGAAATGTGTAATATATTACCGTATGACAGCCTGGCAGCTTGTATTTTGTTATAAGACCGATTACTGCAACCTAAATTACAGAGCACGATCATACTTCCTCTCAGGCCACTTCATTTGCATAATTGGAATAGATCATACGGCTCAATATCAAAGCTTGAAATTAATACAGGTCAGCATGAAAACGTAAGTTAGATAAACTAGACTAACTCGCTGTAGCAGACGGCAGCTCTGTCGCCGAGCCTGGAGCTCTGCTGCATATTTGCATTATGCTCAGTTTCATGCATCACAAGCAAATCGTTATCTAGGGTAAACTAAAGCCCATATCAAAGCTTTAGAAAGGGGCTGTAAAGATAGAGTACTTACGTAAAGGGTTATCAGGACAGGAGACAATGCAACTTATCTGGGAGGGTTTCTAACGTCCACGGGGTGGTAAAACGCATTTAAATAGGCGATGTGGATTCAGACGGCCTCCTCCCCACAGCATCCCAGACAACGCAGGGCCAGGCCCTCGGGCGCTTCTGGTGCACCTGCAATGCGGATCCCTCACCCTACAATCCCACCCCGGGGCTGGCAGGAGCGGCCCCTGGGCTGCCCTCTCCTTCCCCTTCGGATTGGCTTGGGTGCGCGGTGGGGACGGACTGCAGCCTCGACTGGAGCCCTGGCAAGGGCATCCCCCTCCCCATAACGGGCTGGAAGACCCCGCAGGCAGCCGGCGCGGGGGTCGCTGCGCCTCACTTTTGCCCTCCTTTCCACCTCTTGGTTTTTCCCCCCGAGATGTCTCCGCAAGGGGACACCCTTCCCCAGCCCGTGGGTCGGGAGGACCCCTCCCCCTGCAGTGAGGGCTTTAAAAATTATCTAAATGAGTTTCTGCCGCGACAGATGCCTCCGCCCTCCCGCCGGCGCCCGCAGAGCCTCCCTGCAGGTACCGCCAGGTGAGCGGTGCTGGACTCGGTCACACCTCGGGCCCCGCCTCACCTGCGGGCGCGGCCGTCGCGGTCCTTCAGGCGGCTCCCCCCCTCGGCGCGGTCCTCCGGGCGGGCGGCAGCGGGGGCCGGCGGTCCATGGGCGGGGCGGCGGGCGGGGCTGGCTCCCGGCTCCGGCCCTGCCCCGGCCCGGCCGCCAAGGGAGGTCAGTGGGCACCGCCCGCCGAGCGCATCTCGCCGGCTCCCACCCGAGCGCTCGCCGCGGTGCACGCTGGGAGCGGGGGCCGGGGCGGCGAGGCCTGTCCGCGCTGACCGGGAGGGCGGCCGAGGCGCCGGCGCGGCGGCGGGTCTGTGTCTGCGGGGAGGGGCCGGGGAGGCCGATCGATACTCACTTCCCGGGGAGGGGGCGAGGACCCCTCCTGCAGCTGTGCGGGGTTGGGGAACGGACCGAGGGGAAGGGAGGGTCTGGCCAGTGGGACGCAGGCGCAAAGCTCAGGTGCGGCCGCACTGCGGTTGCCCGGGGTAACGCGGGCCCGGGTGGGGCGCGGGGGAGGAGCAGCGAGGCGGGCGAGCGGGAGCGCGCGCGCGCGCTGGGCGGTGGGGGTTGGGGGGTACCCAGGACCAGCCTGCGATTGGGGGGAGGGCACGCGCGGGCGGCCAACGGGGGCGGGGGCAGGGGAGGGGGGAAGGGGAGAGGGCCGGGCGGCGCGCATGCGTGCGGCTCCCGCTCCCCTGGGGCTCGCTGGCCTCGTGCGTGCGCACGCGCGCTGTCCCCCGGAGGCGTCTGGGTGTGCGGAGCGCGCGCGCGCGGCTTGGAGGCGCACCTGTGAGGTGTCCCTTGAGGAGAGGGAGGGTGGGTGCGCGGAGTCCGCGGCCTGGGGCGCTTCAATCCCTCACTTGGAGTGAGTTGTGGGGCGGCCGAGCTGCAGTCTCTTTATTTCTTCTCTGAATCAAGGCGGGGGCGGGGGCGGGGGGCGGGGGCCGGGGAGTGGGCTCGGGGTCGGAAGAAGGATGAGTGGATTAAAGAAAAGAAAAACAACCCATCACTTAGGATGGGCCTCGAGCCGGGGCGGGTGCCCGGGCATCGGTGGGAAAGGTCAGAGCAGCTCCGCGCAGCTGGGCGGCCTGGCGGCCACCGGGCCGGCCCCGGGGAGGGCAGCCTGGCCTCTGGCCTCGGCGAGCCGGCGTGGGCCCGCAGTGCCGGGGAGCGGGGAGCGGGGGTTACACATGGCGGCAGGGTGCGCGGCGGCGGAGGTGCAGCGGCAGGGGCGAGGCCGGGCGGAGGCCCCGCGGGAGCCGGACTCCCGAGCCGGGCTCCATTGTTGTTGGAGCCGAGGGAAGGGGGAGCAAAACAGCTTTAGAAACCCGTGAAGCCGCGCCTTGGAGCCTTTCCAGGCGGGTCCGCGGAGAGGCGGTAATGGCCGCGCCGTGGGATCAGGGAGCCAGGCTGTGCCGCGGAGAAGCTTGGCTGCATGATGTGATGTTGTGGTTTTTTTTACAGCGCCTCGCGTCCCAGCAGAGCCAGCCGAGCATCCTACTCAGGTGATGAGGAACCCTCCCGGCACCCAGCGCAGATCGCTGCTGCCTCTGGACGCCTCCATTGTTTGACCATAACAAGGGCCGGATTCTCACCCAGGTAAACTGGATGGCCGCGCCGTCGAGCTCCCTCTCACCTCCCACATCCAAAGGAACCTCCTCTCCTCTTTCAGGACTTTACTCCAGTTTTCTCCCTGTGTCCTGCTTCTGATTAACTCAACATATCCACCTCCCAGACATTTCCCCATCTGGCTTAATCTTCCCGCATCTCTCTGCCAAGTCACCTCTCATTTCCCTCAAAACTCAGCTCCTTTGTGAAACCTTCCTTGCCGAACTCTAACAACTAAATCTCTCTAGGAGGAGCCTGTTCCGGACTTTTCTAGTTGATAGTTGATTGGTTGTCTTATTGCAACAAAGGAGACTAGATGTTTTTTAAAAATTCTGAGCTATTGTTTTTTTTTTTTAAAGGAACGTTTTGTGATAGTTTCTTGTTTTAAAAGGATCGAACTGTTTATGTTTCTATATTTTGTCCTTTTGGGGGGGGGCCCTACTTCCTTGATGGATGCACAGCTTTTTAGAACAGAAAAATGACCTTCTTGTTCAACCCACAGGTTAATTTAAATTTTAAAAATTAGTTTTAAATTAGCAAAGTAAAGCATTTTCTTTGTAAAAATTAAAACATCACAGAGATGGGCTAAAGTCTTTGACTACAAACCTCTGTCCCCAGAGATAACAATTACTATGTTTGGTGTGTATCCCTCTAGATCTTTAAAAACGTTTTTACGATCTAAAAAATGTGTGTACTTGTATTATCTTTGACTGTTTTAACAAGTACAAGTGTACTCTAGCTTTCAGTTTTAGCATATGATGCATTCACTCAGTTTGCAGAACTGCTGCATCATGTTCCATAGTTCGAGCACACCATAGTTTATTTAGCCATTTCCTGGACTGATGGCAATTGATGTTTTAACTTTATACTTAAACAGCTTCTTTGGTTGTCGTTCTCTAGTGAAATGAAATTTTAGTGAAGGGAGCACAAATCTACACTAATTACAGAGCCTAAGCTTTTATGATTGAAGTTCTCTTTGGTTCAGAAATTTACATGTGGGAGCCTCCACCCCTCCCCCCGTTGTAATTGTGACTCTACTACTTCCAAGTCCTGTGACCTTGGGGAGGACATTTAATTACTCTAAGCCTCAGTTTTCTTTTCTACAAATGGTGATAATACCTGCTCTATCTATTCCACCAAGTTCAGTCATATGATGTATGTGAAAGTCTTTGTAGAGTGTAAAGTGGTATATAATGTTGATTTTACTGGCCTTTGTGATCTGAAGGAATTTTTAATTTACAATATAATTTATATTTTCTTTTTTGACCAGATATGTATATTACAGAATACTACAGATAGCCAACTTCGAATGCTGTTTAATTTCTGATTTTGCTGTATTTTTACCAAGTACTGTTAATACATTAGACTTCTGAAAGAGTATTTTACAAAGCACATTTTTCATAGTGCTTTACATACCTTAAAAATAAGGCATAAAAATTAGTTGCCTGTGAATAAAGTATCAGCAACTTGAACACTACATAAAACTCTCATAATATGTAATCAGAACTTACTTCCTAGTGATGTAAATTTGTGTATGTGTTTTTCTGAAGCAGCAGCAGATTCAGGTTAGTTTTTATGTCCTTTTTGAGTAAAATGGATTCGTACGGAGTTTGCAGGCAGTATCAGAGTTTTAACAGTAAATACTTATTGAATAATGTGATGGGTATCGTTTTAAGATGTAAGAGATACCATAGGGGCTTTGTAGGTGTTTTTCTTTCATTCATATATGCATGAATGTTTGTAGTGTGGTCAGCAAAATCAACTTGACCCTGTTCTCTTGTAATTGATCTTTGGGGGGAGAGGAGATCAGAAATTAAACACAATCATGCAGCTGCATGTAGAATCATAAACTGGTATCTGCTATGAAAGTGAAGTAGCATTGGCTATGAGAGAGTATAAAAAGGGGACCAAATTTTAGATTGCAGAAAGAGGGCCCAGGGAAGACTTCTGCAAAAATAAGATTTGAGCTGAGATCTGAAGCGTGAGTAGGCGTCAGTGTAGAATGAGACGGGGGATAATTTTCCAGGCAGGGGAACAACAGCCTGTAGGAAGGCCCAGAAGGGGGGAAGCTTTGCCCATTCCGGGAACTGAAAGAATGACGTGTGGATAGATTATGGTGAGTGAGGGGCAAGTGTGGCTAGGCAGGGGCCAGATCGTGTAGGGTCTTGTAGGGCAGGTTAAGGATGTTTTATTTCACCCTGAGTGAAATGGGAAACCATTACAAGGATTCGGTTTTAAGTAGGGGAGTGACATAATCAGATTTGCATGTTTAAACAACCACTCCAGCAGCTGCTTGCAGAATGTAGGGGTGGAGAGTCCAAGTGGGGGAGACCAGGTAGGCCATTTCAGAGGCCTTTCTAGAAGAGAGGTAGTCCTCCCCTTCCAGTTCACGTTGACTTTAAACTACCAGCTAAACTAAGGTCAAGATAGGTATTTGATTTTAAAAATAGATAATTGATTTTAAAAATAAATAATTCTTTATTTCTAAAAAGTATTCATAAAAATGCACTTTTTTAATGCAAAAGGCACACATATGTTAAACTAATTGTTCATACTATGCTTAACAGAAAAGTATCAGAGTCAAATTAAAATTTGGGATATTTAACATGTTTTTGGTAAGTTTTGTCAAAGCAGGAATACATGAAATAAGACTGAGGTGAGGCTCTAAAATGAAAAGAAGGGAAATATTTGTAGATGCTATTGGCTTAAAAAAATGAGAATAACAGAAAAAACATTAGACAAAAAAATCGAGAAAGTGACTGGGCGCACAATGTGTATATAAAATTCATAGCTCTCTGAATACTAAAAATAATCTGGCAGAAACTAAATGGAAAAGCAACCAAAACAGCAGGCTCTGATCACAATGCAACAAAAAACAAGAAACAGGTAAGCACAGCCTCATCAAGACAAGTGCGGTCTGCCTGGAGGAGACCAGAAAATATCCTGAAAGATAAGACAGAATGTCTTAAACAGAAGGACAGGCCGTATTCCTGGATGTGATGTTTAAAAGTTATAGAGGTGCCCTTTTTTGGGTGAACTGGACCGAATAGTGAGTAATGAGGTGGGACAAACCCTATCTGATTGTTTAAACATATTGTAGAATCATGTTTGTTCTGTACAGGTCACTGGAACCTATTCAGCACCCCAGAGATAAACTGTATATGGGAATGTAACAAATGACAAACCATCATGAGTGCCCTTCAAATCAGGAAGAAGATATGGAAGTAAATATTAACCATCTGGGAAAAGGAGTTACGCACGCTGAGGTGCACAGAGCACAGGCTTTGCAGTCAGACAGACTTGAACTGGATTATTTTAAGTGAGGAAAATAATACCCACCGTGCAGCTTTTGTGAGAGAGAGAGATACAGGTCTTTGCACCTGTGGGGCACTCAAATCTGTTGCTAGTTAAAATCAATGTATTAGACTATGTACACATTTAAAACTTCTTTAAGAAGAAAGAAAACAAAACGCTAGGATCGAAAACTAAACCACAAAGTAGGAAAATATTTATGACAAATGTAAGTGAAGAGTTAATATCTTCAGCATGCAAATAACTCACACAAATCAATGAGGAAAATCATGAAAATCCACACGTGGTTGCAGGATGTGGATAGATAGTTCACTGGATAGAAATATAATTTGTTCAACATTTGGAAAGATGTGTAATCTCACTCATAATCAAATAATTGGTAATTACTCCTATAGAAAAGTAAAATTCTATTCTCAGTAGCAACAAAACCAGAACACATTTAAGAGTAAAACACAAATGTACAAGAGCTTTATGAAAAAAGTAAAAACCTTTACCTGAAGAATTTAAAAGCTAACCTAAATAAATGGGCAGACATTACATGTTTCTGGAAGGGACGGCATCTTTGTAAAGATTGCAATACTCCTCAAATTAAACTGTAACTTCAGTGTTATTCCAGTTGAAATCCCAGTGAGACTTATTTCTGGACACTTGATAAATTGCTTCTAAAATTTGTCCAGAGGACTAAATGTGCTAGAGTGGCCAAGAAATTTTTCAAGCGGAAAAATAGTGATGAACGATTAGCCATGCCAGTTATCAAAACGTACTGTAATGGTACAGTAATGTAAATGGTGAGCACAAGAATAGACAAGTTGATACATGGACAAGTAGAATCCAGTTACAGACCCATATATATATATAGGAATTTATTATATAATAAAGTTGGTATTTTGAAACAGTTGGGCAATGGTTGCTTATGCATCGTATGGGGAAAAATGACTATTTGGAAAGAAAGAGTCTAGTTCCCTATATTCAAAAATGACTTTTATTTGAATTAAAGAACGAACTCAAAGACAAAAACACCTATAAAAGTACTAGAAGGAAATATAAGAGAATTTACGATGTTTTGGGGAGGATGTATTATGCTGGGGAAAATGTTTTTGGGGTAGACCATTTAGGTAAGACCAAGGCCCCAGATCATAAAAGAAGGATAAGTTGGAACATCATCAAAGCTGATATTTCTGTGTGACAGAAAAGCATCACGAAGTGACAGACAGGGGAAAAAGTTCTGGTCAAACGTGTATAAACAAAGGATAATAGAATTGACACAATTAAGAAATGAATGTAGGATACGAATAGTTGTGAGAGAAATGAAAATATCAAAGCAAGGACGGGAAATTCAACCTCACTTGTGATTAGGGGGATGGAAATTAAAACAGTGAGTTTCTTTTTTGGGGGGGTGGCTCTCAGGCTAAAATTTTAAAAGCTGTCCAAGGATGTAGAGAAAAAGGTACCTCGTATATTCTTGGGAACATAAAATTGGTTCGACCTTTCCAGATGACAGTTAGCTCAAACCTGTCAAGATTTTAAAAACACCCATAGGGCTTCCCTGGTGGCGCAGTGGTTGAGAGTCCGCCTGCCGATGCAGGGGATACGGGTTCGTGCCCCGGTCTGGGAGGATCCCACATGCCGCGGAGCGGCTGGGCCCGTGAGCCATGGCCGCTGAGCCTGAGCGTCTGGAGCCTGTGCTCTGCAAGGGGAGAGGCCACAACAGTGAGAGGCCCGTGTACCGCAAAAAAAAAAAAACACCCATATGCTTTCATCTAGCAGATACACTTCAAGGAGTTGGTACTCTACGAAGAAGATACACGTTAGTTTGAATGACGTCTGTCGTAGCATCACTTAGAATGAGGAAAAGCTGAAGATGGACACAAACACTTTGGTGCCTGTACACCATGGAATGTTATGTAGCTTTTTAAAAGAGAGATTTGTATGTATTGACATAGCCTGGATAGATGTCTAGAATATATTTCTGAGCAGGTTTAATTCCGTTTTGTTGTAAGATACAAGACAAAATAGTGTGTGTGGTTGTGTGTGTGTGTGTGTGTGTGCGTGTGTGCGTGTGCTGAATAAAAATAGAGACAGATCTAGAAAGGTATGTGACTACTGAGGGGAAGAGAATAGGGGAGACTGAATTTTTATTTCTGTGACTGATTTTATGTTTATTTCACAATGTTTTGGATTGTTGAAGTTTTTTTTTTCTTTTTACAATGAGCATTTACTTTGTAATGAAGATTTTACAATTTCTCACTTAATAAAGGCCTAAATTTAGGCTAAAAAATTTTAATACCTAGGTCTTATGAGGAAGTAGCAAAAATGTCCCACTCTTATGTTACATTAGACATATGTATCAAGAGCCTTAAAAGTAATCATATTCCTTGATGTAGCAACCACCTAGGAGCCATCAAAGAAATATTTTTAAATACAGAGAGGCTTTACATACAAAAGATACGTATTGTGCAACTATTTTTAAGGGTGCATTTCCTATAACTTAAGGGTTAAGTTATGGTACATCCACTGGATAATATATTACTGGTCGTTAAAATATTTATGAAGAAAATGTATTAAAGTGCTTATGACAATGTTGAAGGAAGATCAGGATGCAAAATCGCATACGTGATATGATTAAAACTCTTAGTTAAACAGACGTCCCAACAACCCTCCACAAAAACCTATGATGGAAAAATATCTAGAAGAAATTAAATGAAAATCTTAAAAGTTATGGATTTTGGGTAGTAGGATGTTGGATGATTTAAAAATTTTTGCTTTTTTTTATTTTTCAGGATTATATGTTATTACATCTGTAATTTGTTATTTCATTTATTTTGGAACATTTACTTTTAAAAAATACATCATATCTAGAACATGTGTTAGCTGCATGGTTAATAGATATGTGCCCTTTAAAAACATAGATCTGTCTTATATATTAAAGTGTCCTCTAAAATGTTCTCTAAAAACTAATATCTAAACATTTTTTGAGTGATACATTTGAAGTAAGTTTGAATGAATGTTGTCGCTTCCAACTTTTGGAGGAAAATTGCTTCTTAGCAATACGCAGAATAAAAGTAGTTCTCATTTCTTGTAACTGTAGAATCAATGCAGACACTTAAAACATGGGCCGTGGAATTTCCTAGTTTGACTCCTGTTAACTGTCTGTGTTCCTAACACACAGATCCAGTCACAGAGCAAGTTGCATTTAACTGAGTCAGGATGAGTAGGACTTAGCCAGCTGGACCCAAGGGCAGAAGCATCGAGAGCCTGATTATTATGCAGGGCCTGCAAGTGACTCAGCAGAGTGGAGCTCAGGGTACCTTGGGGTGTGCAGTGTAGGTGCGGCTGAAGGGGTTATCCTAAAGGCACGTGCATTTGTTCCCTTGCCAGGGGTTAACTGTGGACCTGCAGTAGGTTCTGTGGACGCAGAGTGGCGTGTGGCCTAGTGGAGGACAAAGCCGAGGAACTGTGGAGATGGTGGAGATGGCCTTGCGGACGTGGCAGGGCCCTGGGGGCACCTAGGAAGGTACCCTGCGTGACCCAGATTTGCGGGTAGGGGTGCCAGTCAGGCGAGGCTTTCTGGAGAAGGTGAGCCCCGAAGGTAAATGGCGGGAACAGCAAGTGTGAGGGCCCAGAGTTCAAAGGAGCGTTGTTGGGGGGAGGGGGCACGGGGAGTGGTTGAGGCCTAGCAGCAGATAAAACCTGCCGAGTCTGAAGAAGTTTGGTTTGGCTGGAGCTAGAATCGGAGTGGGCAGCTGTGAGAGATGAACCAGGAGAGGTAAATAGTAGCTAACACTGATCAGAGTTTAGAAGCCTGGGACTTCCCTGGCGGTCCAGTGGTTAAGACTCTGTGCTCCCAATGCAGGGGGCACGGGTTCGATCCCTGATTGGGGAACTAAGATCCCGCATGCCGCATGGCCAGAAACAGAGAAACAAAAAAAAAATATATGCCATATGAATAAATTTGGAAATTACACTGAGAATTAATGGAACCCATTGAAAAACTTTAAGCGGGGTAATAAACAATCCATTTTGCATTTTAGGAAGATTACATTACAGCGGATAGTGGATTAGAGGAAGGCAAGCCTGGAGGCTTTGTAGTGTTCCAGGGGAAGGTGGTGGCCTGAGTGACAGCTGAATGTAGGTGAGGTGGGTGGATAAATTCAGGAGGAATTGAGGAGATAGAGTGACAGAACTCCGTGAGTGGGAGGAGGGTGGATGGTGACCAGGTTTCTGACTTGGGCAACCGAGAGACTAGTGGACCCATTTACTATAGTAGAGAACAGAGTTGGCTTTGGTGAAGAGATGACACATGGAGTTTTGGACATGCTGAGCGTATGGGGCTTGTAGGACATGTAGGATCTTCCTGAGAGAATTGGCAAAGAATGATTTTATGATGCAAATACATGCTTTGTTATATGAATGACTGAGTGCTGTGCATAAATCCATTATTAAAAATCAGTGTTTCTGTGTGGCAAATTTTTCTTGGAATATAATTACACATCTATATATTGTTTAAGATTGGGGTATCTGTCTAGCTTAGACTGGACTGTTGAAGTCTTTTATATGGAGTTAAGACTTCATGACCCTGACTTTGGGTAATACTGTGCTTGCCTTTTGGGCTGGACTCTGACTCTTCGAGCAGGTGGTGGTCCTGTAGTCCGTCGTCCTGTTGTCAGTACTGCTGAATAATTGGAGCGATTTCTATTGATGTTTCCAAACTGGTCGTTCCACACAGAGGTGGGCCAGGACGTAGGCAGAGGGGTGCCCTAGGCCTGCATCCATCCGCAGGTGCCCACCTGGCCGTTAGAAGTTGTCCTAGTCCATTTGGGCTGCTATGACAGAATACCGTAGACTGGGTGGCTACGACAACAAGTATTTATTTTTCACAGTTCTGGAGGCTGGGAAGTCCAAGATCAAGATGCCAGTAAATTGAGTGTCTGATGAGGTCCTGCTTCCTGGTTCACAGATGCCATCTTCTCGCTGTGTCCTCACGTGGCAGAGGGGCGAGGGAGTTCTCTGGGGTCTCTTGTATAAGGACACTCATCCCATCGTGAGGGCTCCTCCCACATGACCTCATCACCTCCTAAAGGCCCCACCTCCTGACACCATCACACTGGAGTTAGGGGACACAAACATCCAGGCTGTAGCAGAAGTATAGATAGAGGTTGGAGAATCATTCACAGTGTCCTCACCACACAGCTGGCATGGAAGCCGTGGATGGGTGAGATTGTGTAGACCAGGGTGAGGAGGAGCCCAGAGCAGAGCTGGGGCATATGATCCGTCAAGGAAAAGGTAGGGGAGACCTTCAAGTTCTCAAAAGAATTCATTAGAGAGGAGGAGGATGTCTTAGAGAACATTTGCTTAAAGGAAAGAAAATGCGTTTGAAATGGCTTAAGTGAAGGGGCATTTCTGAAGAGGCTACCATGGCATCCAAGGCTGTTTCTTGGCTGAGACCCAGTGGTGGCTGGAACGTCAACAGGAATCAGTGCAGCTGCTCTCTCTGCCTTTGTCCGTCCTGAGTCACTGTCCCTGCCAGTTCACTTTGTAGACCCAGACTTTCCACCTCCCAAGTCTAAACTCTCAGGGAAGAGCATGTGATTGGTTCAGCCCAGCTGATTGGGTTCCCTGTTGCAGGGCCTACAGGGGCAGATTCTCCAGGCGGTGAGTGCAGAGGAGGGGCTCAGGAGAGGGCGGTTCCTGGCAGCTGAGGAGGAAGTTCCCCAAAGTGGCAGGGCAGTAGTTTTAAATGTTCACAGATGCGATAAAGGGATAAGGAGTGAAACTAGATTGGGCAAACAAAGTGTTTAGCCTAAGTTTAAAGAATTACCACAGCTAATCCAAATTGGGAGAACTGCAAGAGGGATAACCAGTGGCTATGGTAGATACTCATTTGCACAGAAGTTGGAAGAAGGGAGATTTTCAAAAAAATGAAGTTTAACTTTGGCGTTGTATCAGAAGAATTCAGTTTGATTTTAAAAAGCAGTCATGTGTGTTGCTAATACAAAAGCATTTCTACAGCTTTATTCTAACTCTAGAATATGCATTGTCTTCTTGTGTCACCTGATACAAGAAATTCAGTAAAGCTATTCTAGAGCTCATTTATTTTTCATAACCTGCAAGTTCATAAAATAATCATAGCTTATTTCCACATCTTATTTCGCAGCGCCTTCCACAGTATTGTGACAGATCTTGTGAGGAAGCCCTTATTAAAGCCAGAGCAAACGTCTGTCCCAAAGAGGTTAGGTAAATGGTAAAACCATTCATTTGCCTCTTTAGGTAAATGATAAAACAATTCATAAAAATAATCTGAACCCCTTTTCTTCAGAGTAAACCCCATAATGTCCCTCTGGCTTTCAAAATTATTTTTAGATGTGCATGTCAAACGAGTAGGATTAAGCTTGATAGGATTTAAGAACATTTCAATGATTCAAAATACTTGGCATCGGCCAGCAAACATGTCAGGTTTTTAGTTAACCAATATGCAGTAACATTACTTTATCTCTATATTATGCTAGAATTAGGACCTTGTGATAAGCCCCCAGACTCACAGTTAGGATCAGGGAACCTGCAGAAAGCAGGTTGTACATATCTTCATGCTGCTTAGCAACGAGTTAGAGGTAGTAATCCACTGTGAAATTCGGTTCAGTTTCTAATGCTGTCTTGTAAATGGCCATGAAGATTTCTGAGCAAGGGTTTGAGCGCCCTCTGGAGGCATTCTGCAGGGTTAAAACACAACTCCTACAAAAGCTTCTCTTTAACAGCCCGAGTTGAGAACGCGTGGACTGGATGGCTGACCTGGTGGGGGTGTAAGTGGGGAGCAGTGAGGGCCGAGGTGGAGCCCACGGGAGCACTGGTGCTTAGGGAGGAGTGGGAGCCTCCAGCGGGCTGAGAACAAGACTGTGCGTGGTGAGAGCGGGGTCACGGAAGGGAGTTCCTGCGAGAGGAAGGATGCGCCGGAGGAACGTCAGTGGCGTGGTGGCGGGTGCAGGAGTAAATGGGAAGTGAAGCGATGGAAGTCGGGAAAATAAGCCTTGAAGAAGCCTGGGTGGGGAATGGAGAGAGAACATGGCAGCTAGAGAAGGCATAGGATTGAATACGGGTTTTCCTGAAGACGGAAGAGGCTTTGCGTTGGTCTAAATGCTGAGAGGAGAAAATAAGCAGAGAGCAGATGAAATGGAAAGATGTGTAGGGTGGGGAGGGGGAGAGAGCTGGATTTAAAGCTCCCAGCCTGGGAGACTTGTTGGGGGGAGGTGTTGCCTTTTATAGGGACTTTATATGGCGAATTAGTGATTTTCAGTTCATTGTGGGATGACAGGGAGATATTCCTGTTATGAGAGAATGTGGAATTGTCATCATGGAAATGGTTCTCATTCAAGTCAGGCAGGTGGTTGAGCTAAAAAAAAAATGGAGTCAGGATGTACTTTTAGCGGACACCTGTGTTTAGAAAAAAGGAATAAAATAAATGGTCACTGCCTTCAGCAAGGCCTGAGGAGAGGTGAGAAAGTACAGGGAACTGGGGACGGAGGAGATGCGTGTAAAGTGGAGTCAAAGAGTGAAACGGGAGCAAGGGTCTGGTCTTGAGCTCTGACGAGGAGGGGAATGGTTTTGTTTGTTTGGGTTTTTTTTGTTTTTTTTTTTCTGTTTTGTTTGGCTGCACCACACAGCTTGCAGGATCTTAGTTCCCTGACAAAGGATTGGACCGCGGGCCCTCGGCAATGAAAGCCCGGAGTGCCCTAACCACTGGACTGCCAGGGAACTCCCAGGGAACAGTTTTGCAGAAGAGGCGTCATGGGGGTGGGGTATAGAAGGGGGAGTGGGTGTATGGGGGACAGGACTGGGAAGTGTAGAGGTCTGCAGGGAAGGCCAGCAGAGAAGGTGGGGAGAGGGCAGTGGTCGTAGCTGGAACAGATGGTGAGCTTCTCTGTGCTCACCCAGTGAGAGCCCTAATCAGCAGTGACTGTGGAAAGAGAACTATATCTGCCTTTCTGCTTTTACAGGTATAAGATTTAAATCTTGTGTAACTTGTGAACTACCTCCTATTTTTCTCAGATTAAGAGTCTGGCCAAATGGGAGAGAATGTTTGGCTCTCTTCCTGACATTCATGGGGTCTCTTGCCCAA
This sequence comes from Mesoplodon bidens, assembly GCF_964165515.1. Taxonomy (NCBI): domain Eukaryota; kingdom Metazoa; phylum Chordata; class Mammalia; order Artiodactyla; family Ziphiidae; genus Mesoplodon; species Mesoplodon bidens. The sequence goes on along the minus strand of NC_138169.1, from coordinate 6,695,866 downwards.
GGAGAGAGTAAATGTGACCAATTTTTGATTTATTATTCTGACGATGTCCTTCAGACATGCAGGACCATTTGTAGCCTAAATAACGTTTTCCCTTCTTTCTGGTAAAACCGATAGGATGGCTAGTAGAAGTTGTTTGGCTTCATTTTTGTAAAATATTACATTAAGAAAAAATAATAGACTCCTAATTCAGGAGTACCAAAATTACAGTATGTTTAAATTTGGGAGGTGAGGGTTGATTTCTAACTTCAGACTGCTCAGTTTTGAGTAGTAAGGCATAATATTTAAGTGTAAACTTCTGCAAAGGGCAGGGTGGGCAGGTTCCAGCTTACACCCAAGCACGTCTCCTTCCGCGGGACTGGTTTGCAGTCCTTAGAAGGCCTCAGCACTCTTATCTTCGGTGGCCTTTACCATGTCATATATCAAACGTATTAAAAAAAATGTACCCACATCCCACATGAAATTAGCTTATACAGAACTGTGAGTTAAGCTTCATTAGACTAGTTGTAGACATTAAACATTTATTAACTTTGATTTTATGATTTTCTTTTCATATTTTACATCCAGTAAATATTTTTTTCAGGTCTCAAACATTTTCATAGGTCATTGAGATGCTCATAAGCGCTAGGGCCTGTGCCGAAGGAGCCCAGGGGATGAGACCCCCCTGTTCCGTTGCGACGTCTAGGCATGTCTGGCTGGGGTGGACTTGGCAGGAGTCTGTTTGTTGGAGGCACCGAGCTGCCTCCTGGGAGAACTCCATCCTCAGGGGAGCTGAAGTAACTGTTTTAGTTAGCGATTTTCTGTTGCAAGGAGTAGAGATCCATTCCATTTTAGGAAACGGGATATGGTGTAAGGATGCACCTGGGCCAGAAAACTGTCATTAACTAAGGCAGCTCGGAGACAGGCAGTCTTTCCTATCGACAGTGGGGTCTCAAGGCAGCTGTCTTTTCCTTTGTGTCTTTTTCCTCTTGCTGCCATCTGGTTTTTTCTTTTTTCCTATGCCATCTATCTTTTCTCTGCCTTACTTAGAGATTCTACTTCCTCATGACTTTGGTTTACTGTGATTGCTCATGACCGCTCCAGTTCCTTTGTACATAGTAACCTTTCTGCTTCATCTCTCCTGGCTAATCACCTCATTTTCAATATTGTTTAGATTCCTGAGAGAGAGAGAGACTGGGAATACAACTTCGTTGCAGCTTTTACTGTTATTCCAGGCCACAGCAGAGGTCACTGTTAAGCTCATGGGTCAGGTGTCTGCACTTAGTCTGAGACGCTGTGGTGAGGTGAGATGGAGAGGTTATATGGTCTACAGCAGCTGGGCCTATCCTTAAAGCTGAGGCCGTTCCCATTTGTAGGATTTGCAGGCACCATGATTGGCATGTGTAATTCAGCAAGGAAGAAGAAACCTGGCCCCCTCTCAAAACCATTTGAAATTCCTGCCCTTTAAAGTATATCCTGTTAACAGCCTTCATTCTGAGTCAACCCTTTGTTCCCATTTTAGAAACTAAAATCCCTAAATATATTGAAAGCATTTTCGTTTTTCCTTTTTCTCCCCATTTGATTCAGTCTCAGATGTTGCAGGGTCACTCAGGGCAGTCTGTAGGACTCCATTTCTCATGTTAGTGGTTTCTGCTGAAATGATAGAGCTGCTTCAGATAGATGTTAGCAGAGTTGGCTGACTCCAGCCTCATATCATTTGCATGTTTCCTTCCCCCCAGATTTCTGCAGAGCTATATAGACATATCGTAACTTAGCACCGTCCCTAGATTCCCCAGATTTAGGAGAATGTTGCATCCGAATGTTACCATGGCAGCAGTTTGGTCCCTAACTCCCCTAATGTGTCATCACTTCCCGAGGAAAAGTGATGCTCCCCGAACTTTAAAATAGATCTTGGAATCTATACCCAAGCTACCCTTAGCAGTTCTAGAATATAGCAGAGAGGGGAGGAAGTAGATGGAATAAATAAAATAATGATAACGATAGCTCATCTTCGTTGAGCCCTTGACATTTTCTAGGCACTGTTTTAAATACTTGTCATGCATTAATTTATTTAACCCTTCAACTACCTTATAATGTTCCCTTTCAAGGTCAGGTGTCTTTTATTATCTCCATGAACCCCACTCTTAACCTCTTAGGTGAAGGTTGCACAGCTAGCGTGTGGTAAAACCAGGGGATGAACTCGTCCACCCTGCCTGTAGTCTCTGCCCCGTCAGCAGCCTCTCACCTGGAAAATAAGTGAGAAAAACAGTATTGATTTTAGACTCTCTAGGATTCCAGCCAATCCCAGTCAGTTACTCAGTATCCAGCGTGAACCTACAACTCAGTCTGGATAAAGTTCCTATCAAGAGGCTACTTATGATACTAGAATTCCTATATCTCGAAGAGAAGTTGTGCAGGCTTGCCTGGCATTTCCTTTCTAGAGTTTCTCAGGCTTTCTCATCCTCTGGCCCTACAGGTCTTGAATTCCATATTTTTATATAAATCCTAAATATAAGTGGGTCTGCCTGTCTTCTGAGCTGGGACCCCACATTTATAATAGTCAGCTCTTCAAAACACTTTGTGATCCTAAATTCTCCATAATACAAACCTTCTGCTTTTCTCTCTGCATGTCTCTAACCCAGCAGGATCCCGAGGCTTTTGTTGCCCTTCAGCCACTGTGGGCCCTGCCTCTGCCTCTCCTTCTGGAATGTCTTGGGGGTTTTGACTTCTGTCACTGTGGTAAGTGTTCCCCTTGTTTGACCGTCTTCCTCGATGGAGAATCGCCCTCAACTATGTCTAAACCCAAACCGTCTCTGGAGTTTTTTCTAAGCGTGTTCCCTTCCGGACTCAGTGAGGAAGAAAGTCTCCCTATCTCATGATTTTTCTGAAGCTCTTGCCTCTCTCTGGCTTTGAGGTCTCCAGGCCTTAGACAGCTTTCCTTAACTCTGAAGACAGCAGAGCATCTTTGTCCCATCTGGAGTGCCTCTCTGCACCTCTGGAGTTTGATTTTCTTCATTTCACGTAAGCCGTTGATTATTAAAGCTTTACTCTCTCTGTTCCATTTTCCCTTGCTGTCCTGAAGGCCTTCTGCACCAGAAACCTGCTTTTTAGACTGATGCCCTCCTGGTTTTCTTTCCCATTGGTCCTGTCTTCACTGAGATACCACAACTTGTTTTTAAGCTGAGTTTGTTACTCCGTAAGTTTCTGGTGTTTTCTTCCAAAGTCTGAACAGCAGCTTTCTCCTTCAATACGAGTTCCTGAAAGTCTTCTTACTGGGGACTCTGTTACATCAGTCTCTGTGCAGACATGATTCTGAGAGCAGCATGTTTCCAGCACAAGCATTTTTTCCCTTCATTTTCTTTTGAGCCTTTGGATTTGTGATCATTTTTTAATAATTTTTTTTTCCTTCAGCTTGACTCAAGAAGACAACATATATTTTACATAGAACAGGTGTTTGTTCCTCTTTATTTGGTCATTGCTGAAATCCAAAATACTCCCGTTGAACATGCAGTCTGGATCGCTGTGGTTCACGTTCATGATAAAACTTTACACTCTTGCTATGCATAGCTGGGCAGCAAGAGGAAGGAGAACTCTGTCTCGGTGGTTGTTGGCCTGGGGCATGTGGCTTCTCATCTCCTCCCCTCACTGCCAGAGGTTGAGTTCTCAGCTCTGGGCCTCTCCCTGCCCTGACTTCACGTCCCTCCTGCACGAGGAGAACTGACTCAGTGAGATAAAGGACGTTCAGTGGCCTCTGTCCTAGTGGGTGTCGCTGCTGTGCACAGTGAGAAGGTTGAGCCTGTGGGGGTGTGTGGTGTCTTCCTCTTCCCTGACTCTCCTTGGCAGGGTGGGAAGGCCGGGGCTGCTCCTGACCAGCCCAGGGGAAGAGAGGCTGCCCTCCCCTTCTTCCTCCGGGTGCTGGGTTGACTTCCAGGCCACGGCCCTGTCTGGAAGCCTAGGCGAGCCTACCTGGGCATGGTGGCAAATGATCTTTCTCTCTTCTCTGTCCCTTTCTGGCTCCGTTCTCTCTGGTGTTGACTTGGGTCCCCTCAGCCAGCCTTCTTTATGATGAGTAGTACGACTTGAGATACAGGCCTAGTGGTTTATGAATTCCTGTTCTGCCCATAATTACTTTGGTCTCAAGCCCAAGGTTACCACTAACAGAGGGAGAAGGACTTCTCCATGCGATCTAGCCCCGCTGTGGAACGCTGCATCAGGAGTGGGATCCACAGGCCTAGCTAACGATGAAGTATTCATGAGTTTTGTATTTCTGGTTCAGTCCTATGCACATTTCTGCCTAGAGGTCCTGGAGGTGAGGAGTGTTCACTGAGACCACTGGCCACAGTTGTTAGTAGTCTTTACTAGCGTACGTTTCCAAAGTGACACTGATGACCCTCAGGCGCTAGTCCTACCAAGTCAGAAGCCTGAACGCTGAAGTCCTGCACTGGTTTTTGTGAACCTTCCCTGGCTCTTTTTGAGAGTGGGGTGGTGATGCCTTTCTGTCCACGCTGATCCTGAATTCTGATGGCCGTGGCGTATGCGGTTGTAGGGTTATGGTTGTCTCTGTGTGGCTGTAGGAAGTTAGCTGCTCTTGCAGTCGGTGCTTCCTGAGTGAGCCTCTCCGCAGATCTGTCACGCCCATACGTACTTCCCTTGGTTTGCCAAACAGAACAAGTTACAGGTTGTGACCCAGGTATAAAAGTAGCCAGAATCTGAGATATTTAAAGTAGTCAGATTCATAGAAACAAAGCAGAATGGAAGGGGGAGTTGTTCAGTGGGTAGAGTTTCAGTTTTGCAAGATGAAAAAGTTCTGGAGAGGTTTCACAATAATGTGCACGTCACATACTTAACACTACTGAACTCTGCACTGAAAAATGGCTAAGATGGTACATTTTATTATGTATTTTTAACCACAATTTTAAAAATGCATTAAAAAAACCAGAATCCCAAATCTCTAATTTTCTGGTCTGCCAACTACTGTTACACTCCCAATCCCAGCGTCACTGGGGACAGTCCTGTTAAAAATCCACTTTTCATTTCTGTTGCGGTCTCCTGGGCCCAGTCTGTGTGTATCCTTCCTTTAGCTGGCCAGGCCCTGTGTGACCTTCAGATATTTCCTTTGCTTCTCCCTGAGGGTGGCTTGAGCTTTCTAGTCTCTGGTCCTTTTTCTTCTAGGCCCGAGCTTGGATTCTGTCCCTGTAGGTCTTACTCCTCCAGCAGTACGAGGAGGAATCAAGTCTGATAAACGCGAGTCCTTCGCACTGCGCGTTAGAGCCCCTCTGACCTGAGCCTGCTGCGCTTGCTCTCCTGCGGGCCTTGGAGCAGGGGGAATCCCCTGGCCCAGTTGGGAAAGGCGGGTCCCCTGAGGAAGACAAAGCCAAAGGGAAGGGACGGGAAAAGGCAGGTTATGCAGGCAAGGGTACAGTCTCACAGGCTGTAGTGCTTACCTGCATTGACTCTCTAAGCATCCTTGTTGTGTCCCGAAAAGCTTTTGTTTTCAGTCCCCCCACCCATACCCCCCACTGCTTCCCGGTCCTTGCTGCTCCTTCCTGGGGACAGAATGAGGCAGAGGCCCTTAAGCCCCGTGATGAGAGCGAGAGTGAGCGTCTGGATGACTCACAGTGGGTCTGACCGTCCATTTCCCGGATGAGTGAGTTGAGGCTGAGAATGAGTGACCTGCGGCCACACAGCTGTTCAGTGTCCGATCGAGAATCTGAACTTAGAACTTCTTACTGCAAGCCCAGCGTTCCACCCACCAAATTATTATGATTCCTAATGTATATGGATGTTACACATTTACTAGATAGATAAGGCAAACTTGGGCCTTATATGTGGTGCTCACGTGGGGGCCATCAGCGAAGCAGGTAGCATTGTGCCCCATTCCTTGGGCGTTCCCGTGTGCAGTGTCGGAGAGCAGGAAGCAGGTGGTGGTGGAGTCCAGAGTGTGAGGAAACGTCCCCGCTGTCAGAAGGATTTTAAGACAATGCTACGGATAGAGAGTCAAGAAGGAGAAGCTGCTGGGTAGGAGCGGGAGGTGCAGGGGACAGACACGAAGGTGTGAAAGCAGCGTGTGACTTGGAGCAGAGAAGGAACCGTGATTACTGGGAGACACACCGTGGGGTCCTGGGAGGCCTCTGCCCGTGAGATGACCCTCTTGGCAAATGCACTAGTCAAGATAAGGGAAAGAAGGAAACTCACATTCATTTGGCTTCAGCCAAGCTGTGGGCACTCTGGTAAGTACTTTCACACTTACTGTCTTCTTTAGTTATCACAGCAGAGGGTTGTAGACACGATTATCCATATTTTTACAGATCCGTCTTAGATCAGCCGGGGTCACACAGCAAGCGGCAGAGCCAGGCCCACGCCCCGCTGGGTCATTCCAGAGGTCATTTCTGTGGGAGGACTGGGCTGGAGGGAAGCTGAGGAGTGTATACCTGTGTCATCCTTTCTCACCGTAATCACACAGGCAGTGTCCTTCTCCGACTTCCTTCTCCGACTCAGGAGAAAGCTTGACCTCACTCCCTCCGTACTTTTTGTTGCCCTTCTCCAGACCTGAGTTCGTAGTCGCTGAGATAATTTCTAGTTAAAGAAAAATCAGGTGCGGTTTCTTTTGTCTTCTATCTTTTTTCCATTAGGAGTCATTAAGCCAAGTCACACGAAGAGCAGTTGTCCCAAGGACAGGGGGAAAGCAGCTGTCTTCCCTACAGATCATCAAAACCCAGAGCCCAGATCCTTAGCCACTGAGAACTTCATTAGGCGCGAGGTCAGGGAACCTAGGACTTGTAGCGCGTGAGGCCTCAGGACGTGTGGGCAGGAAGAGGGGGCGGGGAGGGAGGAGCCCACACACGTGGGGCCCCAGGTAGGAAACGTGGTCGGGGTAGGGATAAGGTGGCCCCCCGGGAGATCCTGGGCGAGCGGCCGAGGGAGCCAGAGGCAGGGGCTCTCTTCTAGCGCTCAGGGCTCACACTGGATTGGAGTCTTTCCTCACCCACTGGTGGCAGGGAAGCAGAGAGCAAGGCCTCAAGAGTGATGTAAAACCCACGGTTGTCACTAAAGGTGAGTTGGAGACTCCTGCTGAGACTCGGAACTCCTTTGACCTAAAGAGTTGTCCCCGGTGCCCTCGGGGACATTGTCCCTATAAGTTACCGAGGCGGCAGAGTGTCAGCGGTGGCTTCAGGAAGCGCTGCCTGAGCGCCAGGTCGGGGAGCGTTGGGATGGGGGTCAGGGCGGTCACCGAGCAGACGCCGCGTGCCTGGCAGCCAGTGGCCGGTGACGGACGGACCGTTTCAGGAGCCTGCTCTGGGGCCACTGTGGTTTTCCGAAGCGTGTGGTACTCCAGTGAGAGGTGCAGCGCGTGAGCACCTGAACTGGCCCTCAGGTGCATAGAAGCCCGGACCGTGTTCTCAGGCGGGGCGTTCTGGTGCAGAGGGCTTTGGCCCCGGAGATGTCGGCCCCGGAGAGAGCTGCGTGCTTGAGCCCTGTAAGCGAGGCTCCCCCCTCAGCCTGGACTGCCTCCCGCTTCCCGCTCCTGAGGTTAGCCCGGGAGATGAGGAGGCCTGCGTTCTCACCTCCGTGAGCGAGAAGCACACCTCAGGAAAGCGGCCCCGCGGTTGGGCCTTGCAGGGGGCTGTCAGCGAGGGCAGGTGAGGTGTGGGGAGCGGGCTAGCTGGAGGCCTTTGTGGCTGCTGTAGCGTGTTGGGGGAAACCAGCCACCAAGGTGAGGGGGCTAGGACCTTACAAGGTGGTCTTCCCTGTGACCCGGTACCGTAGAGGTGGCCCGGGGCACGTGCGGAGGGACTGTAATGAGGAGAAGCGGCCCCGGTAGCTTGAGGAGTGAGGTGTTGGGAAAAGTGCGGGAAATAGGAAGGGCCTTTTGGGCAGCCAGCCTGGGTGTCTTCCAGGCCGCTGATACCTTCTATTCAAGGACCGATGGTGATGTAGGAGCAAAAGAGTGGGTTTGGCATTCACAGTCCTAATCGATGCGTTACAAGTGCTGCTGTAATTAAGTAATTCTGAGACAGATAGCCGAGCAAAGATGAGGTGGACTGGGCCTATGGAGCTTGAGTATCTAGGTCAGCTATAGCCTGTTTTGTGTAGTTTAGACTGGAATTTTCTGGAGGTGCAGTGAGATTAACAAGGAGGTAGATGCTGGCTCTGTCGTGTGCCCAGGTCCCTGCAGCACACGGTGGGGGGTGGCCTTGAACTTCTTAGCCCTGTTCCTCTGCAGCATGCAGGCACCAGGGACCTGAACAGCCTTTCCATTTATTTTTTGTTGCCAAGGCCTGTAGAAAAGGGCCAAGCAGAGAGGTTCCTTAGCATACCACTGCCCAATTAATACCTGAGTGAGTTGACTTGTGGGACTTCCTGATGGTTTGTGAGGAGGACGAGCTCCTAGCCACGCTGGGGACATGTTCCATGTTCTCCCTCCACGAACGGGGACATCCTTTATGTCCAGGGGGAACCGTATAGGATAATAAGAATCACAAGGCCTTGGAACCGAAATCAAGGTCTTAGAGGAACACATTAGTGGCTTCTGCCTAATGGGGTAATTTCTGAATCCTTTATAAAACGTCTCTCTGGGTAAAGAGTTATTTCCTGTAGTGTTCACCTTTTAGTGTTCTCATGTACAAAACTCGACTTTGGGGTTATTGTAGAGGAATTTGGAGGGTATTTTTCTTACAACCAGAATAATGATGGCTGATGATGGAAATTACTACTGTAAGTAAGTGTTCGTCTTACAGTTTGTTCACATACTTTCAGCTTTAAAAAAAAGAAGTCTGTTTGAGATGGAATCTCAAACCCTTTTTGGTCTTTGGATCCTTTTACGCTTTAAGAAGTGTTATTTAAGAACCTCAAAGAGCTTTCTGTCTGTGTGGGTTATGGGCATTGATGCTTATAATGGAAATGAAGACTAAAACTTTACAAAAAAATTAATTAAAAAATAATGACAAACTCATTACACATTAACACAAATTACATTTGTATGAAAAATAGCTATTTTCTAAAACGAGAAAACATATAGTAGGAAGAGTGGCAATATTTACATCCGCTTCTGTGTTCAGTCTCTGGCAATATGTTGTTTTAGCTGAAGTAGATGAAGACATCCAGCCTCACAGACAAGAGAATTGAAAAAGGGCTTTCAGTAGCCTTTTCAGGTAATTGTGAGTTCATGTGTGACACGATACCAAAACCTGACGAGTGGTAGGTTCCTACAGGTTAGTTGCAAGGTGCGGTCCTATCGGTGAACCTTTTGTACTGTGCTACGTTAAAATCCCTGGTCTCTTTTGTACTTTGCATAGATCTTTTACCCACAATGATTTATTACCTGACACATTGGTCATTTGGGCAACATCGGTTCACTTTTTGCAGATCCTGAAAGTGTTCATATGTTCCATTACATGTAATATCAGAAAATTCATGGTTAGTGTTGCTGTCAGTCTCATCAGAAAAGTCTTCAAGTCTCAGGAAGCTGGAGAGCTCATGGTGACAGGAGTTTTCCAAAATCCCAATTTTCACTTGAAAGCTCGGATTTGACAGTTGGCAGTAAATACCATCAGTTTCCTGTTACCTGAGATGTCTGCGCAGCACCCAAGTCTGCATAGCAAGTGTGTAGTCACTCAAGTAGAAGTGATGTTCTGTCGAAAAGAAGAGGCGGTTCAGCTTGCAGCTCAGACAGTTACATTTATACAAGTGCTTTTCCTTTAGGCAACCATTGCCCTTGGGTATGCGACCTGGTATGCTTCCATTTTAATCTAGAATATGATAAATATACATTAAAAATATATTTGTATGTATTTCATATCAATGTAATAAGTAATAAACATAATATGTTTAACATAAATGTAATAAATATAATAAAAGGGTCTAGATTTAGTAAAATTATTTTTTTATTGCTTCTTCAAGGATATTCTTTTTTTTTTTCTTTTTGCGGTACGCGGGCCTCTCACTACCGTGGCCTCTCCCATTGCGGAGCACAGGCTCCGGACGCGCAGGCTCAGCGGCCATGGCTCATGGGCCCAGCTGCTCCGCGGCATGTGGGATCTTCCCGGACCGGGGCACAAACCCGTGTCCCCTGCATCGGCAGGCGGACCCTCAACCACTGCGCCACCAGGGAAGCCCAAAGATATTCTTAAGTGAAACTTTGGCTTACTGTGAGCCCCTGGAGGTGAAGAACATTTTGACTACCGGTATCACTTGGTGCCTCTGCCGTAGGGCTCTGTGTGAGGGGCCTGAGGAGTCGGCAGTTTACCAGCCAGTACTTCTGCACCGTCCATGCAAGTGTCAGCACAGTGACAAAAGCAAACTACATGTTACTGTTATTTTGAAAATCATTTTGATCTTGTTTTATAAGGGTTTTGGAACCCCCAAGAGTCTTGGTTTTTGAGAACTGCTGGTCTGCGACGGTAACTGGGAAGAACTGCGCTTCCCGAGGTTGGACGGTTGTTCAGTATCCCGTGCTCACAAGTTGGGTCTTTTGCAAGAGACTCAGCTTGTGGCTGGTGGACTGATTTCAGCCTGCTGACGTTTTATTTGTAGGAATGAGTGCTTTTAAGGGGAGTAGGTGGGAGGGACCCCCTAGACCCTGATGTCTTAAGCCGGACAAGAGCACACAGTTATATTCTCTACTGGACCCCAGAAGGCATCTGACTTCTCACACCTTGCTGGAGCATGGTTTTAAGGTGAACCAGGCTCTTGGCTTAGTGTGTTGTAGGAGAGGCCTTGAACCTGGAGTGAGTGAGGAAAACAGAATGTGAAGGACGTATTTTAGAGCATACTTTAACATTTCTGTGCGTAGCAGGGACAGAGAAGGAAGAGATGGATACCACGGCAAACCCAGCTTACTCGGAGCTAGGAGGTTGGATAAAAGAGGAATTTTTAGGGAAAAGAATTTCTTTGTCATTCTGTAGCCAGTATTTATTAGCATTTTCCCCAACTCAGGAGGGGAAGGTCTGGGGACTCGGTTTTCACTGTGGGAGGAGAGAGCACCCTGATTTACTGGCCCATCAGTGCTGCGTGGACAGGGAGAGGTGATCCTGAACAGGAAGTGAGCGTGCAGTCGGGAAAGGGTATGGACGCTGGGAGGTGACAGGTTGACGGCTGAGCACTGCAGGTTCCTGAAGCCGCCCTGCAGTAAACAGCATGCCTTCCCGATGTTCAACAAGTTGAGGGAAGGACAGGGGGACAGTTTACGGGGCCTGGGCTCGCGCATTGTCTCATTTCATTTTCGTAGCAGCCCCGAGAGACGGATATGAGTATCGTTTCTCTCTTACGTTTGAGGTAATTGAGTCTTAGGCTTAAGTGACTTGCTTAAAGTCACACTGTTGGTGGAAGAGCTGGAAGGTGTGTGTTTTTTGCAGGATAACAAAGGTTGGCAGAAAGTGCTACTTCTCGGGGTGAGAGGCGGCTTTCAGTGGGCTGAGCGTTGGGAGGGGTGGGGGGCAGCTGGGGACGCGGGACTGGCGCTGCGCAGACACTCACGCTCTCAGGATCGTGCTGCCGGGTTGACGGCAGGTTTTCATAGGCCTTGACGTGTGTAGAGGAAGAGTGCAATCTTCTTTCCTTTTGGAATGTTTTCTCGCGATCAGGACCTCTGGGTGAGGCTGGAGCTTTTTCGTATTCTTGGCCCGTTAGGGGGCATGTAGTCTTCCGACTGCTCCAGCAGGTGGTCCCTTGGCAGGGTTCATGATGATTTCGGGAGATGTGGAGTCACGGCTGCTGTGGGAAGGGAGGTGGCAGGGACGGGTGGCTGGCGTTTTGTGTGCTCCCCACCCTGTCCCAGGCTGTGACGCGCAGGCAGGCTCTGTCTTGGTCCCGCGGGAATGAGCCACATCCCTCACGGGCCAGGCTCTGAGGGGGGATTCCTGCGGCTGCGGCGGCCACGGCAGAAGCTACGAATCAGTTAGAAAGCCTCCCCTCTCATTTCCAGACGGAGCATTCTTTTCCATTGCTGCCCACTCCCCTTTGACTTTGAACCTTAGAGTTTTATTCTAAGGCAGTGTCCTTTCACACCATGACCTGGTAGAGCCCCCCTTTTGCCTTCCACGTGCTGAACGTGTGCTCCTAGGCTTGGTGGTCCTGGTTGTCTCTAGACACTTGCCCTTCTCTAGGCCAAGACCCTCTGTCCTCCTGCCCTGCAGGTTAACTCGGTTTGTCCTTCTGGTTTCAGTCTAAAAGGAGAGTTTACTAGAAGTCTTCCTTGTCACGAAAGACTAGTTAGGATGCCCCGCTTCGTGCAGCTGTGTCCCTGGGGCCTGGTCGGCCACAGCACCCCTTGCACGATGCCGGGCCTGTCTCCTTCCCCTCCTAGACTGTAAACCACACGAATACAGAAGCCATGGCTGTGTTGTTCTTCATAGGATCTTCCAGAGTGTAGCCCGCTGCCTGACAAATGCCGGGTGCTAAATTCTTGTGGAACGTATGCCCGCATGCATGCATGTGCTGATCCTGCATCTGAGTTCAATTTCCAGGACTGTTGCATCAATGATGACTTTCTTCTAGGCCTGCTTCTGGGTGAGCAGGATTCTCTTGAGTATCATTTATAAATCAGACGCTAAACAACATGGCATGAACCAACATGTGTTAGGGCAACTGGGAACACAGGGATCTTCCTGTAAAACACTTCCCAGTAACTAAGAGACGTGGAAGTTGATTTGGAGTCTTTATATTTCACAGTGACTAGTCTAGGGCATCATCATCTGAGCTACGGCACTTTGGTTATCTTTGAGAATCTTCTTCAGGCCCCATGACACAGTGCCTGCTCTACAAGTCGGGGAGATGAGTCACATGGCCGGTGCAGCCCACTGCAGTTGGTGGTGGGGTTTTGGTTGAGGCTGGAGGCATAGGAATGTCTTCTTTCCTCTTCTGTTTCATTTTTATCTTTCCCAGAAAGTGTGCCCTTATCCCTTCGAGTGACAGAACTATAAACCACATGTTCTGGCAGATCTGGTTCTAGATAGGAAGGTAGTTTGATCTCTGTTGACGTAGATTTAACTGATGTATTAAAGAGTCTGCTACTCTAGGGTGGGGTTATTTATATTTAATGCTTTATAGGAACCATAATACTGTAGAAGGACCTGCAGCACAGCACACAACAGCAGCCGGCCTGGTACGCGTGTGCAGTCTGAGGGCGAGGCTTCTGGCCGCCAACTCCTTGACGAGCGTAACTGGATTTCTCTCCTGCTGGGTCAGGGTGGTTAGTCTTGATTTCACATCCAGCCTGTACTGAGTGTGATCCACATCCGAGTCAGCGTTCTGGAGCATCTGCTGGTCGCCATTTCCCGACCTGCGCCTCTGTGTTGGGTGGTTGGTTTTGCTCTGAGTGCAGCCACACTGACGCCTCCCGTCGGCCCAGCACCAGGGCCCTGTGGGACAGTGACTCTCAGGGTCCTGCTCACCCGCTCTTCTGTTTGTTCTTCAACACCTGCCCTGTGCAGCCTGGGTCCTTCTATTGTGCACGCATCGGATCATTTTAACAAGAAATCTGTGAAAAACTAGTTCACCGTTTTTCCTGTGCAGAATCGTATTTTGGGGACAGCTGTGTAAAAGAGAGTAATACGTGAAATGCGTATACAGAAGTAGTTTAAATAATCCTCTTTCAAAATCCACATTCAGAATCTCCTTCCCCAGCACAGTGTCCTGAGCTTCCTCCCAGGGTGGAGGGACCGTTATCTTCAAGTTCTGCGACAGATTCAGGCCGAAATTTGGAGAGAAAATCAGAGTCCCCCCGTGTACCTTCCTCTTGACCTTTGCCCTCTGCATGTATGACCAGAGTGGGCTCCTCTCCCTGCAGGCATATCTGCCTGCAAGGAAATTCAAGGCCACTGCAGCAGACACAGTGCCTCAGACCACAGTCCAGTAGTAGTGTTACCTCCTGAGCACAGTGGTGCGTCTAGAATTGAGGGCTCTTGGCCCGATCAGCCCTCAAAGGGCAACAGCTCCGTTCTCCCAGCCCATTAATCCTGTGTCTCCGTTTCCAGATGACCCTTTCCAATGCCAGGGCCCAGGGCTTTTATTCTCTCAGGGCAGTTTCTTTGTATTTAGGACTCATTTTTTTACTTCCTCGCATTTCAGCCACGGTTGTTGATTAGCTGATCCCTCACTTCTAACTGTGCCGGGAGATGGGTACAAATTCAGGTATTGTTTGGTGTCACAAGGTTTAGATGAGGCAAAGCTGCTAATGGACAAACTACAGGGAGAGAAGAGGGCTCTTTTCATGGAAGGTGGGGACTTGAGGCAGATGGGCTACTTGAAGCTTTCTTCCTGTCACTTCTCAGCCGGACCCTAACCTTCCTATTTGAGAGGTTCTCCTCAAATATAAACTGAAGGCTCGTACTGCTGAGGGTGCCCCTGAGGCCTCGTGGAGAGATGGGACATCGCCCGTGGCAGTGCCAGGTGACCTCAGTGCAAGGTTCCTTCCTCCTCAGGTCTCCCAGGTGGCCTCACAGTCAAACAATGGGCTGTCCCCTTGAAAGCCCTTTTGGGACATTGGATAGGAGACATCGTCTTGAGTGAGAGAATCTTGGGGACATTGTGCCCCTGGGGTCTGTAGAATTCTGTGGCATCTACCTGCTCGCTGGGTTGACAGTCTCCTGTGTATGTAGGGAAGCAGTGAGGCAGGTGCTGTTTTAGGAAAGGCTGCAGTGAGGATCCTTGGTGGTGGTTTGTCCTTCTTTTATTTTTTGGTTGGTCACATGGCAAATTTGCTGGAGGTTCTTTTGCTTGAGCTTTTTCCTGCAGACTGTAGCTTGCCCTCATGCGGTGAGACTCACATGTGCGTCCAGGCCGTTTCCCTGGAAGGAATGGCAGTACCTGACTCCTTGTCCAGAGAAACTCTGGCACGAGTTCATGTACGACAACTGTAGGAGTTTCACATCGCTGGGCTTGGTGTTGCCACCCTTCTGAGCAGAGTCAGCCTCTCCTGAGGCCAGTCTGGATGGATGCCTTGGCCCTCACTGCTTCATTGCTGAGGGAGCGCACCAGGAGAACCGCATGGCGCCTCGGTTAATTAGCTGAGGAGGGAAGGAGGGCGGAGTGCAGCACTGCCCCCTGTGTCCCCTGCTGGTCACCGTCCCCTCCCCTCTGCTCCCCAGTGACATCTGCGGTGCACACGTCCTCACGTGCTCGGGATTGACTGGGGAAGTCACAGCCATTGGAGGGTTGCATCTGTTTAGTTCAGTTTCACCTCTGTGCAACGTGCCGGGTTCTGGGATCGGTTGGTCATTGCAAGGGGAGCAGGAAAGGAATGTTTTCCCAACACTGACCAGTTTTGTTATCATGAAACATTACAGACATACACAAAGGAAGATAGGTTAGCTTACTCATCATTTATCGTCACCCAGAAGCAGCGGTTACAGCAGTCCTCCCTCATGCGCTTTGCCTGTTGTTTTTATTCCGGCCAAAGCATTTTAGGACACGTCTCAGACATCATGTCCTTTCGTTCTTACAAACTTCAGTATAAATCTCAAAAAACACAGACATTTGTTTACACAACTGCAAAGGCATTATCACACCGAATAGAGTGAGCAGTGTTCCTGTGTGATCTGATACCTAGTGCCTAACGGTGTTTCCCCAGTTGTCCCGTTTTAGCAGCTGGCTTATTTGAATCAGATTCCGAAGAAGGTAGGTCTCCAAGTTACATTTGGCTGTTACGGTTGTTCTATCTCAAGTCTTTGTAATCTAGAGCAGCCCCCCCGCCCACCTTTCTCCATGCCATTTACTTCTTGCAGACACGGGTCGCTGTCCTGTGCACTGCCTCGCATTTTGATCTTTTTCTGCTGGTGTCCTGGTAGTTCCTCTAGCCCTCCCAGTTCCTTCAAATAAAAATGAGTCCTGGAGGCGTGGTTGGCAGGAATGTTGCAGGTGACGCTGTGTGTTTCCTGTCGCCCCTTGGAGTTACGCTGAGATCATGGACTGGTGGGTTCAGGGGTTGACAGCCAGATCCTCCAAATGTAAAAAGTTCTCGATCGGCCTTTCATCTGATGTTTTCGCCCATTTCTTACCGTGGTCTGAATCAGGCGTTTCGTTAGGGTTACGTGTTGACTGGCTGGATTGTTGCATCGGCTTGAAGGACAGTTCATAGACGAAGGAGTTTCCATTCTTTCCTTGTAGTCGCCAAGTGTCAGAAAAGGTAAAAGTTGGTGTCCTGTCACTTTTAGCTTAGTCTAGTGCCTTGAGTCTGTCCCTCTGCCTCTGTCTGTCCCTCTTTCTTTTGCTGCTCCTCCCCAGCCCTTGCCGTCATTTGTGAACTTGGGGGTTTTGTATATTTAGTGTGTTTCAGTGAATTGCATTCATTATTCCTTCTGATGCTTAGTTGTCCCATTTTTGGCCAGCAGGAGTCTCTTCATGAATTGGCATCTGTGTTCCTTGGCCATGACTCTCTTACATTCTGGCATAACAAGGTGTCCCAGGCTCACTTTATAAAGTGCTGCTCTGGCCTTGAGACCAGGCGTTCTGCAAGGATCCCTGTGCCATTTGGTGGAAAAGGGTCTGTAAGGGAAGGGACCATTGCTGTCGGTTGTCATTGCCTCCAGGCCTTTTTTTTTTTTTTTTTTTTTTGCGGTATGTGGGCCTCTCACTGTTGTGGCCTCTCCCGTTGCGGAGCACAGGCTCCGGTCGCACAGGCCCAGCGGCCATGGTTCACGGGCTCAGCCGCTCCGCGGCATGTGGGATCTTCCCGGACCGGGGCACGAACCCGTGTCCCCTGCATCGGCAGGCGGACTCTCAACCACTGCGCCACCAGGGAAGCCCGCCTCCAGGCCTTTTTGATGGACAGCCTTAAAAAAAAAAAAAAAAGACATGAATTCAAACTGATGTTTCTAAGTCAAATTTTACTTTATGGGATTTTTTTCCTTACCTTTGATTTTATATTTGTATCTCATTTGTTTCACCTTGAATCTTGGTTTCTTACATTACTGTAATGACTTATTTGCATTATCCTACTTTATAAATACACCACCGTTATTATAACTAAGTTAAACTGTTGAAAGAAGTTTGACTTCTTTGCAGCTTTATTTATCAGCACAATGTCCCCCTGAGTATGTATGATCAGTCTACTCTACTCAAAAGTCATTTGTGGATATGTCACCAACGTGAAAGTTAAGGTTCATTTTCTTCATTTTCTTTTCAAAATTTAGGGATTGCTTTCCTTGTTTATTTAATTTTATTTTTTGAATATATAAACATTCATATGTCTCCAAAGTCAAAACGACATCACACGTTACATTCAGAGAAATTTTACTTCATCCTTTTCTCCTTCCTCCCATTTAAATTCATTTTGTATTAAACAGAAATAGACTCACAGACATAGAAAACAAACTTACGGTTACCAAAGGGGATAATGGGGGTGGGGAGATAAATTAGGAGTTCGGGATTAACGTATACACACTACTATATATAAAATAGGTGAACAACAAGGACCTCCTGTATAGCACAGGGAACTACACACAATATCTTGCCTTCCACCTTTGATGGAAACTAATCTGAAAAGGAATATATATATGTGTAACAGAATCACTTGCTGTACACCTGAAACTAATAGAACATTGTAATTAACTATACTTCAATAAAAAAATTCATTCTGTATTATCCTTCTCCATGTTTACTTTTATACATCACGTAAAGAAATATTTAAATAATTCATATTCCCCTCCTTTTTTGCACAAAAGATAGCATGTTTGAGCTATTATTCTATGCCTTGTTTTTTTTTTCCCCTGAACAGTGTTACCTGGGTTCGCTCATATCAGTACATCGTGCTCTTCCTCATTCCCTGGTTTAAATGGCGAAGCAGTAGTTCACCGAATGAAGCCCCATAGTTGACGCAGCCACTCCCCAGTGGACGGGCCTTGGGTTGCCGGCAGTTTTGCTGTGACAAGTACTGCCTCAGTAAACTGGGCCGTCCGTCATTCCTGTTTTGCAGTATATCTGGGATAGAGCTCTAGAAGTGTGATTACTGGGTCAGAGGATAGATGCATATATCCTTTTTCAGACATTGACTACATTTTGTTTGCTGAAATTTTGTTTACCTAGTTGAATTTCATTATTCTAACACTTCCATCTAGAAACAGTGCAATTTATTTTGCAATTTTAATGTTGAAGAAATCTCCTCAATCTCTCATGTACCCTATCTTTATATAAAACATATTATGGAGAGTGTTATTTTAAGATCTGTTAATTTCATTAATTAATTGAAGTATCACTTACTGAGTATAAAGTACAGGACATGAAAAGGTGGCTAAGGCATCCTAAACCTCAAAAGATTTCAGATGGAATATTTTGGAATTTTCTTCTGTTTCCTCTCCTTCTATTTGGTATATATTTTGTCCCATGTTCGTTATCAAAAGCCTGGTAATAAGGCACTGGAAAATGTACCTTTATCTGCTGTACCAGAAGAAAGCAGGCCATGTCTGCAGGAGAGAGGAGGTGTCATAAAGTACTCTGTAGATGCATTCAGCAAATACTAACTGAAACACCTCCCCACCTGCCCTTTGCCAGAATGTAACAGCGAGCAACATACAGAGTTCTTCCCTCCTGGCATTTATAATCTAGTACAGGACACAGAACAAGAAGCAAGGAACAATAAGATAATTACAAGTTCTCTGCGCTTTGAAGGAATCAAATAAGAAGTTACAATAGAGCCTTAGCCAGGGGCCTTCTTTACGTAAGGGAGAGGCGGCCGACACACCAAGCCACGCGTGAGCTCGGGGAGCTTGGGGGCAAGGTCATGCGGGACCTTGGTGTTTAGGTTGAGGAGTTGGATCTCAGGTACATCAGGACACCATGGAGGACAGTGAAGCAAGGGAATGACATTTGATACTGTCATTTGTTTATTCTTTCTGTGGATTGGGAGGTGACTCGATATTATGTTTCAGCTCCAGAAGCAACCTTTTCCCTTCTGAAGTTCCAGGCGGAGTGCGTTTTCCTTCTTGTGCATTTATGCAGGACAGCTGCTTCTCATACTCACATGTAGGTCTTCTGAGGATTTCTTTTCTGTTCAATAGTATTCCCTTGATGTTGCTCAGATAATTACAGTAGGTGGTTGTAATTGGATTATGTGCTTGGGCTATGAACAGGAGCATGATATCTACAAATTCTCTTCTTCAGACCTGCCAATCCAAGAGACACGCCTCTCTGGAAGATAAGAGCTCCTTCCTCAAGATCCAAGAAGGTCTGTGGTACTGTTGTCAGGTTTATAAAATTAATTACGGAATCCATAGCAATTTTCTGGACAAGAAAGGCATGTTCAGTGTCAGTATTTATGTTTCTGTTACAGGAGGCTGCCAGAGTGACCCCTGCGTAGGGAATCCTCACCAGGAAGGACCGACACACCTGGACCCAAGGCGCTGGCTTCCTGGGAGGCTCCTGTCTGATGTGCAGGAGGCAGGATGTCACTGTGACTCTGCAAGGGGAGGCTCCTGGCGACCCAGACCGGCACGCAGTATCGCACCCTTGGCTGCAGGGGACGCTGTGCAGGCCTTTTCCTGCAGCTGAGAAGTACGAGATTATTCTGCAAGAGGAAGATTCCGGGGGCTTAAAAAGGCAAAGGTTTCTACCTTGGGAGCCCCTTGGAATGTTGGCAGCTCAGGATCTCAAAGAAAGTTCTGTGTGAACGAGTTACAGAGTGCACGTGGAAGTAAAGGTCACTTTCTAATCAATAATAATACCGAGTGAGGAGCACTATGCAGGGAGAAACCTTCCATAGAAAGCCAGGCAGGGAAAAGCTTAGGCCGACCTTAAACCTCCCGAACAGAGCCGGCCTGAGATAAACACCAACATGGCCAAGTGAGAGACTCTGTGAAATAGCAGCCCTGTAACTGTAGTAGTTGTGAGGAAACCTTCTCCGCTAAATCACGATACCAAATAGGAAACATGATCTACAAGTGCCCCATGTGTAGGGAATTCTTCTCTGAGAGAGCAGATCTCTTTATGCATCAGAAAGTTCACACTGCTGAGAAGCCCCATAAGTGTGACAAGTGCGACAAGGGTTTCTTTCATCTGTCAGAGCTCCATATCCATTGGAGAGACCACACGGGAGAGAAGGCGTATAAATGTGATGATTGCGGGAAGGACTTTAGCACCACGACAAAGCTCAATAGACACAAGAAAATCCACACGGTGGAGAAGCCCTATAAATGCTACGAGTGCGGCAAAGCCTTCAACTGGAGCTCACATCTTCAGATTCACATGAGAGTTCACACAGGTGAGAAACCCTATGTCTGTAGTGAGTGTGGAAGGGGCTTTAGCAATAGTTCAAACCTCTGCATGCATCAGAGAGTCCACACCGGAGAGAAGCCCTTTAAATGTGAAGAGTGCGGGAAGGCCTTCAGGCACACTTCTAGCCTCTGCATGCATCAGAGAGTCCACACAGGAGAGAAGCCCTATAAATGCTATGAGTGTGGGAAGGCCTTCAGCCAGAGCTCGAGCCTCTGCATCCATCAGAGAGTGCACACCGGGGAGAAGCCCTATAGATGCTGTGGGTGTGGGAAGGCCTTCAGCCAGAGCTCGAGCCTCTGCATCCACCAGAGAGTGCACACGGGGGAGAAACCTTTCAAATGTGATGAGTGTGGGAAGGCCTTCAGTCAGAGCACCAGCCTCTGCATCCACCAGAGAGTGCACACAAAGGAGAGAAACCATCTCAAAATATCAGTTATATAAAGCGTTTTGCTAAGAGAGAAAAATCTTAAAACCCGTAAGTGCCACTAGGAAGGAAAACCCTGTATATACCTACATTGACCCAAGAAATTTTTACAGCAAGCCCCAGCAGAACATTGTTTTCCAAGAGGCACGTGAGAGGTTGATTTTTTGGATTCATGCCAAGTGTGTTCCACAGCTTGACTTTGAATCTGGAATCCCTCCCTCCGCGTGTTTGCCCAGGACAGGCTGTGAGGTCCCAGTCGCGGGTGTGCGTTTCCTGGGATTCTGGCGCGATGCCTCCGTAGTTGAAACACTACACAGGAAACCATGACCCTTGCCCAGCCTCCCGAGTCACCTTCTGTCTACGCTTTACCTAAAAGTTACCCCAGATACTCCCCTGTTTCGGGAGCTCATGACCTTCCTTCTCTTGATCCAAGCATACTGGTGAATGCATTTGAAAACGGCCAGCTCCCATGAAGTCACGTTCTGGTATTTCTGAGGTTACCACTCGATTCAGCCTCTACGTATCTGTCCATATATCCCGTTACTTCTGAACTCATTTTACCTGTATATCCTCAAAATACCCATACATATCCACCCCTTCCTAGATGGCATTAAATTTCATTTTAGATTTTAGGTGACTCATAATTTCCATTTACTTTGTCTGTTGGCGAAATCATTGACAGACATACATGCCCTTGAACTTTAATTTTGTGAATTCTGCTAATCACTGTGTCTCTACGTTAGTCAGACTTAATTTTCTAGTGGCTACGTATCACATATTTTTAACTTGAATTTTTTTGGAAATAGCTGAATGTAAATAGGGAGGAAGAAGCAAGCAAAGTTAGAACTTTTCTCCATCCAGAATCGCCCTCTCAGGCTCCTTTGGTAACCAGGGGAGCCCCTTACTAGCTTGGGGAGACCATAGGAGGAGCGGATGGTAGGAGGCCTCACCAATAATAGTCTCTGATTCTGTGATTTTGGGGCAATAATGTGTAGGAGTCCTCGATACCTTTTCATTGAGGATTACATATCAGTTCCTTTGTAGGCGTGAACTTTCTTCATTCATTCAACAAGTATTTATTGAGCACCTCCTACGTGCCGGGCACTGTGCCAGGTACCGGGAATACCACTGAGTAAGACAGACAAGGGCCCTACTCTCGTGGCGTTGACTTCTGGTGGAGGAGACAGATGATAAGCAAGTAAACAAATAAATAATGTAGTTTGAGGTAGTGATTAAGTGATAACGGAGAAAATAACCTAGGGTGATGATTTAGAGCAGTGGGGGTGGGGCGGGGGGCAGCGGTAGGTAGCGGGCAGGGAGGCCTTTACGGGGGCGGCACAGGGGCGGCTGCAGGGGGGTCGCGGTCCCGCCGGGGAGCTTCCGGAGCAGGAGGTGGCGGCCGTCGGTGAGGGCAGCGCGCAGCGGGGAGGGGGAGAGATACTGAGCTGCTCAGTATCCTGACATTTATAGGCCTTTTTTTTTTTTCTTTTTTTTTTTTTTTCTGGCTAGATTGGTATTAAAAACTCATGTGGAGGAACACAAGGAATGTTTAGAAGACCCAAAGTCCCCAATGACAACACAAAGCAGCTAATCTTTAACTTGGTTTCCCTTCTCATTCCTATTCTCGTTGATTTCCCACATGTAGTCCTTTTGCTCAGGAAGTCTTTGGGGAAATGAAGGCTCTTTGAAAGCTCTGAAATGGGTGTTCAGGTTAGCGGTCTCTGTCCACTGTCTGAGAGGTTGGAAAATGAACTACCCGAAATAGTCATCAAAATACTGAAACGAAGCTTGATTTTCTCTTCATATTTGAATTAATTTCTTCTGTTTGACTGGAAGGGTTTTTTGTATAACTAAAACCTCAATGCATAAAGGAGATTTAAAAGGAGCACATAACTTACTGGGTGAGCCATGAAACTGGAGGTGGGATTTGGGGGTACATTTGTTACCATCTGAATTTTGATCCAGACATCTCTGTTAACAAGCCCTTGGGAAGTTGCTTCTCATGTTTCCTCATTTTCGCAAAGAGAGGGCTGGCTTAGTTATTTGATAAAGCCCCTTCCAGGCCTGAATTCCTCGACTACGATTTACTGTAGTGTCTTAACACACTTCCATGTCACAGTAGTGTGGAGCATTAGAGAAAAGCCTAGACTTTTAGTTGATAGAGAGCCAGTTGAAATATCACTGATAGAATTTTAGGTTTAGGAAAAATTGGTTTGATTTCTAACTGTATTACTGTTAGGTATGTGAGCTTGGGCAAATCGCTTAATCTTTGAGTCTAGTTTTCTCACTTACAAAATGAGGACATTAGGCTAAATGATTTCTGAGTTTCCAGCTAGTCCTAGAGTTCTATATTTCTACATAGTTGAATTATTTTATCATGCTGTTGCTGGGGGATATGACTAACACTTTTGAAGCTACTAATTTTATGTCGAGCTTTAAAGTCCATAATTGTTATCTTCGGAAAATATTATTTGACCTACAGTATGTCCAAATCAATTTAATAAAATCACTTTATAACAGGGTTCTGTGCTTGACATGTGGTTGTGTGAATTCAGTGGTGTGTGTGTGTGTGTGTGTGTGTGTGTGTGTGTGTGTGTGTGTGTGTGTGTGTGTGTGTGTGTGTGTGTGTGTGTGTGTGTGTGTGTGTGTGTGTGTGTGTGTGTGTGTGTGTGTGTGTGTGTGTGTGTGTGTGTGTGTGTGTGTGTGTGTGTGTGTGTGTGTGTGTGTGGTGGCTTGTGCATTATGTCTAGGTGACCATATAATAAAGTGAGGGGGCGATGCTGTTAATACTTAAACAAGGACAATAGGCCTAAACTGGGACTGCCCCAGCAAACCAAGTTGCGAGGACCCTCTGGCCCAGGGGTCAAGCAACTGACAAAGGAGTCGTGAGGTCTGGCAAACTGGAGAAAGCCTGCCCTCCTGAGAAGACAGCGCCTGCTCAGTGGTAGCTATTTGTTTCCATGTGGGATACAGGCTTAAGGGTCCCGCATCATCTGCTCTTTTAAGGAAAAACCAACAACCCAGTTTTTTACATAAAATTTAATGATTTTTAAAGGTTGGCAACGAATTCATGTTCCCTGTGGGACCCATTTTGGTCATTTGTATTACCTGCATGGTGCCCATAGGCTTTTCTTTCACTTTGCAAGCTGTGCTCTGGTCCCTGAAGGCTGTCTCCCACCCCTGCTAAGGCCTGACACTTCTCAGCTAAACAGTGGTGGCCCAGCCCCCGCGCACCAATCTCTGACAGTGGGTCTGGTGTCCACCTGCCTCCCGGGGCGAGTCTAGGCTCCGCTTCCACGGTTGAAGCGGAAGCCATCCAGACGGCCCTGTCGATGTGAGCGGGGTGGGGCAGAGACCCCACGTGGGTCACACGTGGCTCAAGCTCTCCCACTGGGTCACTCCTGTGCCTGCTAGGAGTTAGGGTGTGAGAGTGAAAAGCCAGGGCTGACTTCACAGTTTCTAAGGGGAGCCCGAGTAAATGGCAGATTGCATCTTTACGGTCTCTTACCTAAAGGAAGAACTCTTTCAGGAAGTCAGCCCAATAGCCTGCCGTGGTCTGCTCTAGAGAAGGTGGGTACCCAGGCCAGTCGCGGGCCATCTGGAGGAAGCTGTGGGTGTGTCTTTGGTGTTGCGTGAGGCTTGGACACGATGCCTTCCAAGGGGCCTTCCACCTCTTGGTTCAGTTATCCGCCCCTGATTTAAAATTATTAAGCGAGTCTTTCTGTGCAACCTGCTGTTAGCCTCAGGAATTTGAAAATGATAGGTGAAAGCAAGTATCAGCAGATGGAAAAAGTACTCAGTGGTAAAATCACACCCCGAGGAAGAGATGAGAAAGAGGTTGATACCATTACAGGGCAGGAGGCAAATGTCAGTAGCACTGCCGAGTTGGTACGTGGATTGAGAGAAAGAGAGGAAACATGGAGGTGATTCAGCGCGTACTCTGTGACCTCAGTCTCTTCACTTCTCTGAATCTCAGGCTTCTCATCTGTAAGATGGTTTTGAAAATACCTAACCTGTGTGATACTTGAGAAAACTAAGGAAACACATACAAAGTGCCTAGCCTTTAGTAATGCAACAGAAAAATTATTATCAATCCCAGGTGCCTATTAAGGAAGATGAATCGTGTTATTTGGAGTTCTTTGGTTCTGCTGAGCCCCGTGGGGGGTTTGGACATCTCAGTTTGGGGTGGGACCTGGAGAGGGCTGAATTGTTCCACGTGGTGAGAAAGCGAAGAACTGCAGTCTCCTGGGATAGTCTGAGACAAGAAAGTACAGAGCAGACTTGGAAAGGGAGTCGAAGAGAGGGACCCAGCGGAGCAGAATGGTGTCAGGTTGCACACTTTCCTGTAGGAGCCCTTGTGACCACAGAATCCCTCCCAAAAGGCTTGGGCTGCTGGGTCTGAGTGGCTTTCTTACGGAAACTGGTGGAAGGGCCAGGTGCTGTGTCCACACTGAAGTGGGCAGAACATGTAAGGACAACACTTTGAGAGACACTGGGGCCCGGAGAGGGTGGCCCCGAGACGTACGCCCAGAGGACCGCGCAGAAATTCTGGGAGAGCTTCCGGCTCCCACAGGCCGGGGTCCCCCAAACCCTACGGGCAGGGAGGCCTCCGTGTGTTACCCCTTGGTTCCCACTCCTGGTGTGCATAAGGTAGAGTAATTCTGAGGTCAGATGGACATGAAAACATTAAAAAAAAATCATTCTCATGTTATATTTTAAAATATTAAGAGGCACACGAGCAATTCCAGAGATTCCAGGGCCTTGTGTTTGTTAAACGTGTCAGCGGAGGTCTCGGTGGAAGGTGACGGTTAAACCAAAGTGCTTTTATTGTTCAGATGTAGGTATATGCAAATAAAATACATTTTTAAAGTAAAATAATAGCATATGTAAGTTGCTCTTACTGATTTTCAGGTGAATTTATACACTTTATAGCCTGTTTTGTGTGAACCCTGCCAGTTCTGCTCCCTCGATGCCACTCCTGAAAATGGGTTCACTCAGACTCCCCCTCCTCCTTTGTAAAGCTGGCCCTGGCCCAGATCTTCTCAGCATCATGAATTATGGTAGGAGTGCCATGTTTGGAGAGCTTTTAAACCTAGCGTCTGTAGATGGTTTTCAGAGAGGTCCAGAACCTTCTTAAAGTGTATGCAGGGTTTTGTGTATCTGTGGGTATAGACGTTTTTCTAGGAAGGCGGGCTTTCCTATTTAATTTGGGACTCTAATGGATAAAGAACACTGATTGAGCCACACGATTATTCATCGTGCAGGGACCTTGGGCAAAGGGGCATCTAAGAGGTCAGAACAGTGGTGGGTCACTGGGACAGAGAGCAATGGTGTAATGCATGGAAAAAAAGTAACCTTGTGCTGTGTTGTGAAGAAAGAAGAGGCTGTTGGCATAACATGAAAGCTGCGTGTGCGTGTGCTGTTACACTGGGCTCAGTGCAGAGCCGCGTTACAGTATAATGTGCTCAAGAGAAAAGTCCTGTGAGCAATGTGAGAGAGTTTGTGTGGGTGAGAACAGCTGGGTCCTTCAAGAGAAAAGTCCTGTGAGCAATGTGAGAGAGTTTGTGTGGGTGAGAACAGCTGGGTCCTTCAGAGGGACTGGCTGGAAGTGGGAAGAGTCGGCTCCATGCATGGAAGGTGCTGGAACCACAACTGAGTCTGGCTCGCAGTTGCAGGGAAGGCAATTCTTGCTGTAAAACTGGAGCAAGGTCCCCAGTGCCTGTGTGGGTTGTGTTTAGATTCTCAAATAAACCTATTCACATCACTTGGTGTCGTGTCCTTGTGTGTTTAATTTCTGTGTCCACTTGACTTGCTTGGCCTACAGAATTAAGGAGATATCTCCTTATTAATGGTTAGATCAATCACCTTGAGCCTTCATCCCGTCTGTCCCCAAAATATCCTTTTTACCCTGGAATTCCTCTGCCCCCGCATGCTCCCCGCCCTTCTCCCTTTCTGAGATAAACTCAGTACCCACAGGGACTTAGTCCAGAGGGTAAGTCCTGCCTCTGATGTCCTGTGGGGAAGGAGCTGGAGATTTCGGCTGATGACCAGCAGGCCACACAGTGTCACTGTTTGACAACAGGTCATGTTTGGAGAGGAATGAATTCTCTACGTATTGCATGCAAAGACGGCTCACTCGATCCAGTAAACATCAGGAAAAGAAATTAAAAAGTATAAAATAAGATGGCAGGAGTGAATGTAAACATAGCATTCATCATAGTAAACGTGAATGGGTTAAATTCTGCTGTTTACGGACATTTTCAAGTTGAATGATAAACTTCACCACAAATATGTGTACACGTTGATTACAAGAGACCACCTACAATACAGAGGTGACACAAAAGCTTGAAAATAAGGGTATGGAAAAACACCAGGAAAATGCTAACAGAAAGAAAGCCAGTGGTGGCAGCCTTGCCAATGAAAATAGAATGCAAGGTAAAAAGCATCAGTTTATCAGAGGAATAATTTGTCAAGGTAAATGGTTGTGTACATTTATTTGGCTAAAAACATAGTTTTGAAAGATACAGTTTATGTTTTTAGAGGTACAATGAGAAATTAATTCCCAACCACCACAGAATATGTTAATCCTCCTGTCTCAGAAATCTGCAAATCAACTAGACAAAGAAAAATCAACCAGCACTGTTAACAAACTTGATCTGTCAGCTGTCTATGAACTCTGTGCCAACAAACCCTCTTGGAGCATTCATAAAAACTGACCATGTTTCATGCCAGAAAGAAAATCTCACCAGATTCCAAAATGCATAAGTCTCACAGGCCACGTTCTCTGACTATAACATCATACACATCAAAGTTGCTGAGAAAGACAAAAATCCTATCCACTTGGAGATTTAAAAAAAGAACAAGCAAAGCATCCCTTTCCCTCAAGTTGATGGCTAAAGAGGAAATCAAGACCAGTAAAACTGTTTCAAGATGAATGTCAGTGATGGTATCATGTAACACATCTCGAATGAGACCAAAATGAGTAAAAATTTTCATAGACTTAAATTCATCTATTAGATAAGAAATAGTAAAAGTAAACCAAGCCTTTGAACTTACATGCTTGATCTTTATCAAGACCATTATATGTTCTTTTCCTCTCACCTCATTGTGCTGAGTCATTTTGAAAAATAAGGATAACACAACATGTAGCACCGTTAGGTCCCCAGGCAGCTGGGGCCGGCAGAGGGGGTGGGGCCCCTGGGTCCTGGGGAGCCACCCTTAGGTAAGGTGGCCTGACAAAGTGCAGAATGCCCCGTCCCATTTGAATTTCAGATACTTGACCTACTGATGCTAAAACCTATTCATCGTTTATTCATTGTCAATCTGAAGTTCGCATCTAGCCGAGTGCCGTGTATTTCGTTCATTTGCCAAGCCTGGCACACCTGCCGGAAGGAAGGATGGGAAGGGGCTCTGGCGTTCAGGGAAGGGGTGTCATAGGGGGAGTGCAGGAGACCCTCACTGGGGTGGGTGGGGGGCCCTCTGGGCTGCCCAGGGAGCAGAGTGGCCGTGCTGGTTTCTACAGCAAAGAGAGGTTGCACGCCCTGGTGACATGCTCCCCAGGGAGCGGGGAGATGGAAGACGGGCCTGGGTTCCCACGAACGATCGGATCCAGGGCTTCTGGGCACCTGCACCTTGGGAAAAGACTGGGGGGGTGGCTCAGGAACCAAGGCCAGGGCCACCCCGGACCACGTGGACCCCTTTCCCCAGGGTAGACACATGGAACCGGACCGACTTGGGGCCAACCATCTACGCCAAGGTCAGCTCTCATCCCAGCGCTGCCCTGAGGTGACGGGACCCAGAGAGAGCTGTAGGCTGCAGAGCCCGCTGGGGTACAGCTCTTGGTGGGGGGTCTGGGTTTTCCGGGATTCTCTAAGTCTTAGCGTTTTGGAATTATTCAAAGGGGGATGAGGCGGAAATCCTAGGAGGCAGGTACTAGGCTTTATGCGCCCTGTAGATGCTCAGTTGATGCTGCTCACACTGCAGGGTTCTCCTGGGTCTAGTCACTTACCAACAAAATACCACCTGTGCTGTGCTCAGAGCTACATAAGTGAGAAGAATCAGTGGGGCCAGAGGGCGGTGGTACCCAAACACCACAGAGGTTGGGCTCCCTGGATTCAGGGCCCCTCCACCGTGTCTAAGTGTGACCTCCAACAAGTTTATTCACCTCCAAGCCTCAGTCTCATCTGTAAAACAGAACGAATGACTGAGAATCTGTCCCTCATAGGACGGTCCAGGCCTCAGCTCAGTGCCTGGCACAGAGTGGGTGCCCACTGTGTCCAAGGGGCAGCGGTCCCCGGGGGTGTTTGGATCTTGCAGACAGTGCCATCTGATGGCAGTGCAGGGCAGTGCCATCAGAGCTGGGCTGAGCCAGTGCAGGGTCTGGCGCCCCTGGCTGTGCCTGGAAGCGATGGCGGTGGCAGTGGCATTGGGCAGAATACAGAGATACCCGGCAAATGAAGCTCCAGTGCTCCTGGTTCTCGGGCCTGTGGAGTCAGACTGGAACCAGCTCTCGTGGGTGTCCAGCTTGCAGATGGCAGATCACGGGACTTTGCAGCCTTCCTAATCCCCTGAGCCTATCCCTGTAAAAAGTCTCTTTCTCTACATCTCTCTCTATTCCATTGGCTCTGTTTCTCTGGAGAGCCCTGGCTAATGCAGCCCCTAATTTGTTTGGTGCTTGGAGCAAGAGTACAAGTGGGGGCCCACACCCCATGTGTCTGCTGCTTTAAAAGTTAGAAATCAAGCTAACGAAGCGTTCACTAAAGTATATTCTCTTCTCCTACTGAAAGCCCGCTCAGGCTTAGGGTTCCATGCTGTCCGTGGTGGTCCAGGAGGGTGGACACCCCAGCCCACGGTCCAAGTGCTGTCCATCCCCTACCCCCACCCCGGAGCTGCCCCCTTGTGGGTCCTTGGGCCGGAGTATCTCTAGCAGCAGCTCGCTAGGAGGGGGGTGCACAGGAAGAAAGGCTCACGTAGACCCTGAGAGCAGGCCTGGGCTGTTTGGGAAGGAACATCGCGCGCGTGTGCGTGTGCGTGTGCGTGTGCGTGTGTGTGTGTGTGTGTGTGTGTATTTGGAGCATGGTGTAGAGGCAAGGCTCCAGGTGGGCACATCCCCGCGGCCCCCGAGAGGGTCTGAGGGGGACCCTCTGAAGCATGGGGCCCCTCCTGCAAGGGCCGTCCAGACCATGCACCTGCAGAGACTGAGTTATCGACAGTATCAGGTGAGACCAGCCCAACGGAAATTTCTGCCCCATGTGAATAAACAAAAATAGTACTTACAGAACAGTCATTCTGAGGAGAGCAAGGACCAGAAACCAGAGCCCGTGAACTCCAGCCTTCAATCACGCATCAGGGCATTTGCCAGTCGCTATTCTCAGGTCTTTTCCCGATTTCCCCCCGTGATCTGATCTCACGTCGGCCAAGGTGCTGACCTAACTCAGGCCGAGTGTGAATAACTCTTTCCAGCATTAAGAGTTTCCATCTCAGCGGAAGTGCTAATCAAGATCCTCAAGAGATCCTTGGGTTTCGAGATGCCTGGGATAGATTGTTGTCAACCCCACGTGCCCAGCGTAGGGTATCCTTGGAGGCTTGAGAGGCCGCTGTCGTCAGGGACCCCTGCAGCGAAATGGCTTGTGATCCTCATCAGCTCTGTGGCATCACCTGGGCTCTCTTCTCTCTTCTTTTTCTCACACTCTCAGAGGACATGCACAGAAGAGCGTGCAAGTCCCCCAAAGTCCTCAGGCCCCTCTGATAACTGCCTCTGAGTATTGACACAAGTTTAGTATGCAGACTGATGGGGTGACGCAATCACTCGGATAACCCCCGTGAATATGGAATAATAAAATAGATATCTTGCTTTCGAATTAATTATATTTCATTTGCCTTCATGATTTAGTTTTGAATAATATAATCAAATTAGCTGACGTTCCTTGAGCAAACGCAAGTTATGTAGGTGACTGGGAAAGAGCCAATCATTTGATGGAAAAAGCCAACCTGGGGTTCATTTTTTTTTTTTTCTGTGTAAAGAATAGTCATCTAGAAGTTGCTGATTCACTCATGGATAGTTGAATATTAATCATACACTGAAGAATTTATGTTCTCTGGATAGTTTGGGGTATTTTTTAAGACCAAAAAATAGTAAGAGATGTTCATTTTCCTTTTTCAAAACAAACAAACCTCTGAGACCGAAGAACAATTTGCTTTGTTATTTACTTTTTACTGGAAATAGTGTTGCTATTGCCTTTATTAGAGTTGATACATCTATTTATTTATTATTGAAGTATAATGGACCTGCAACACTATGTTAGTTCTAGATGTACAACATAATGATTTGATGTTTCTTTACATTACAAAATGATCACCAGGGTAAGTCTCGTTACCATCTGTCACCGTACACAGCTATTACAATTTCAGCTGTATTCTCCATGCTGTACATTTCATCCCGGAGGACTCATTTATTTTGTAAGTGGAAGTTTTTACCTCTTAATCTCCCTCACCTATTTCTAGAGTTGATACATTTTAGGACAAAATTAATAAAATAAACCTGCTGAGATACATTTTATTAACATGGCAGAGTCAAATGCCAAAGTTATTTTACGTAAAGAAATAAGAGCTGCTGAGCATTAAAAACCTGACAGTTCTATGCTGCATGACTAGAGAGGCCAAAAATTGAGTCCCTGATTACTTGGGGTCCACCAAGTTAAAATGGAGTCATTTCGCTTTGGAAAATGAAGCAGTGATGTGGCTTGAAATGCACAGATGGCCCCCTCTAGTGGTCAAAAGGGGTGGGTCAGGAGCTGGGATAACAGGTTCCTTGTGATTATCCATCCGGGTCCCCA
Organism: Mesoplodon bidens; assembly: GCF_964165515.1. NCBI lineage: Eukaryota > Metazoa > Chordata > Mammalia > Artiodactyla > Ziphiidae > Mesoplodon > Mesoplodon bidens. Next base: position 6,664,426 of record NC_138169.1, on the reverse strand, counting down.
ATTTCCATGCAGCTTTCTAAACATTTTTACCCCTGGGAGGGGAGACCCCAAAACTGCCATCCTCCACTTGTTCTCTGAATTACTTTTTAAAAAGATAGCAACCACTATTAATGTCGTATAACTTCATGGTCCCAAGTTCTAACCCATTCTCTCTCTGACTTACGCCTTTCTTATCTAATTTAAATGTTGAACCTCATGCCCCAAATCCATTTACTTTGTTTCATATGTTTAGTGAATTCTTTCTAAGTTCTGTTAATTATATCTAGGCTCGTCCTTCAGTGATCCCTGATTTAAAAGATCGAAAGATACAATTAATAATGCTAAGAAGACTGTGTGTGTGCGTGTGTGCATGCGTTTACAAGAGGTAGTATTCTATAAAAAATAGAAGCATTATGTGATTTCATCAGGCAATTTATCTGAGATAATATAAAATGAAAATTGATAGTCTAGCATATACATCATTGAGTTACAAACCATTACTTCACTTGTGCTGTGGCTTGAAAAAGTGTGTTTCCTTCCAAGGGCTCAGATCATTGCATGTAAATCATACCACAAATGACAATGTTTTTAAAAAACTCTTAAACAACTGCTTGGTGAAGCATGCCAGGAATCATCTCTGATAAGACAGCCTATTGATAAAGCATTTCTTTTGGCTCTAAAAATCCCAAGCATGTGTGTCAGCAGATTAACATTATCTTCCCTTTTCACTTTCCTGTAGGGCTCATCAATGACCATTATCTGACCAAAGAAAGTTCTGCTAAAAATATAAGAATGCTAAATAGTTGGTTAGATGGCGCAGCAGCCCAGGAGGGCAGATTTTAGCTTAGAGAACAGAAAAGCTTCTGAGGTTATGGGTGGTTAAAAAATATTCCTTCTTGGGCTTCCCTGGTGGAGCAGTGGTTGAGAGTCTGCCTGCCGATGCAGGGGACATGGGTTCGTGCCCTGGTCCGGGAAGATCCCACATGCCGCAGAGCGACTGGGCCCGTGAGCCATGGCCGCTGAGCCTGCGCGTTCGGAGCCTGTGCTCCGCAACGGGAGAGGCCACAACAGTGAGAGGCCCGTGTACCGCAAAAAAACAAACAAAAAAATTCCTTCTTTGCCTCCTTTTCTCCCCCTCCATTCAACAATATATGGAACTCATAAACCACCTTTACAGTTTAGAAGCTGATATCTCTGTCTTAATGTACTTATCATTGTCATGGTCCTAGTAATTCAAAGGGAAAAAGATATTCCGTCTTCATTTTATGCATGGGACGCTGGAAAGAGTGTTCAGTGACTTGCAAAAGTGAGGGGGCAAAGCTAAGCAAGAAACCAGGCCTCCTGGAATCACCACACTATCTAGCAATCCCACTTCTGGGTACATACCCAGAAGATTTGAAAGGAGGGACGCCAACAGATATTTGTACACCCATGTTCATAGCAGCATCATTCATAATAGCCAAAGGGTGGAAACGACCCAAGTGTCCACTGATGGATGCACAAATAAGCAAAATGGGGTTTATCCATACAATGGGCTACTAGCTTTAAAAAGGAAGGAAATTCTGATGCAGGCTTCAACATGGTTGAGTATCGTACAAATATTGTGTGATTCCACTTATATGAGATACTGAAGTAGTCAGATTCATAGACAGAATGTAGAAGGATGGGTGCCAGGGGCTGGGGAAGGAGGAATGGGGGTTTAGTGTTCAATGGGGACGGAGTTTGTTTTGGGGAAGATGAAAAAGTTCTGGAGATGGATGGTGGTCGCACAACAGTGTGAATGTACTTAATGCCACTGAGCCATACACTTAAAAATGGCTAACATGGCGAACATGACGTATATTTAAACACAGTGAAAAAAAAGCAACCAAAAAAAGGAAAGGCATCTTGGAGGAATATTTAGAATGCCAAGTCAGAAAGAAAAAAAAAAAAAAACCCATCACAGTGGGAGTGGATTGTGAAGGCACTTTTCCTGGCTTTGATCCTGGTCCCCTATTTCCTAGCATCGTCATGTTGAGCAAGTTGCTTGACCTCTTTGTGTCTCAGATTCCTCATCTGTACGATGGGGGTAGGATGTGTACCTACTGCATATGGCTCTTGTAAAGCTGAAGGGAGATGAATACAGGGCCTTGCAGAGGTGGAGCATTCAGTAAATATTGGCTGTCATTACCACTACTAGAGGGTTTAACCTGGCCAAGGACTCGCTTCTGGCAAATAGCAGCACCTCCTGCAAAAGGCATGTCAGCCAGTCTTTGCCACCGTCTGGGTGCACACATCACACATCATGTTATCTGTTGGATTGAATTGAAAGCAAAGTGCTACCATCTTTGGAGGGAAATCATTGCAGCTTAAGGATAATCAGAAAATGCATTTAAGGGCTTCCCTGGTGGCGCAGTGGTTGAGCGTCCGCCTGCCGATGCAGGGGACGCGGGTTCGTGCCCCGGTCCGGGAGGATCCCACATGCCGCGGAGCAGCTGGGCCCGTGAGCCGTGGCCGCTGAGCCTGCGCGTCCGGAGCCTGTGCTCCACAACGGGAGAGGCCACAACAGTGAGAGGCCCGCATACCGCCAAAAAAAAAAAAAAAAAAAAAGAAAATGCATTTAAGAAATTTAGAGGTGTTACAACATTGCCAGTATTCGACTCTTCCTATAAATGAAATTGAAGGATGGATATGTATGGTTTTCAAATAAACTAAAAGTACACTCAAAGCAAACACCTCCACCAGCTATCCTGAATTTCAAACCGCTGCTCTATCAGTTAAGGAGTTACCTCCTTCACCTGGACAGCTAGCTGGGCCACCAGGCAGCTCAAGCAGGTGAACTTTCCTTGAGTGAAAGGCACTTACTTGCTAAGGGCTGAAAATACAGGGGATGATATCAAACATGCTCCTGACTACCTTTGTTTAGCCTAGTTGGAGAGAAAGACTTCCAAACAAATAACTATAGCACAGGGTCATAGAACACCTACAGAAGAAGTAGGATCAAGGTACAGCGTTAGTGCAGAGGTAAGCATGAATAACCTTATCTAGGGCTATGGATCCAGGAGAGGCTTCCTACAGGAGGGCTTTAAGGGATGCATAGGAGTTTGAAAGGTACCATGAGAAAGCATACTCCAAGCAGAGGAGATGGAATACCCCAATGGTTCTCACAGTGCATCATCCTTCAGAATTACCTGGAGGACTCGTGAAAAGAGATCACCGAGCCCCACCCCAATTTTCTTATTCCGTGGGTGTGGGGTGGCACCTGAGAATTTTTGTCTCTATCAAGTTCCCAGGGGATGCTGATGCTGGGACCATGGGGACCTGTTGACCACACTTTGAGAGCTGCTGATTTACATGACGACCTGGAGCATGAAGTTACGACGTGCATTTGGGAAACTGTAAGTAAGACGTTATTGCTGGAAGTTGAAGCATCTGGGTGATATATTTAGAGAGCTTGGGAGAGGCCTTTAAGTGCCAGGGAGGTGTGCGCAAGGGAAATAAAGAAACACACAGTTGTGTATTCTGGCCGCAGCAGACACTATGCTATAGTATTCGATCCTGACAACAACTCAGGAAGCATGTGTCATCGTGCCCATTTTACAGACGAGGTCATTGAGGGGCACAAGGTTAACTGGAGAGAGAGATGTAGGAGGCAGAAGACCCTGGACTTGGTGGCTGATGGAACGTGGCGAGCAGCATCTCGGTCTTGACTTTGGAGGTAGATACCGGGGAATGACAGTGACCAAGACAGGAAGCCTGGGGGGCGGGGCATGTTTGCAAATATTCTGTCTAGAATTATGGGAACAGGTAAAGTCCCTCCTTCTCACAGGCACCTGTCCTCTCCCTTTGCATTACTCGCTTCCTTGTTAACTTTGTCTTTTATCTTATCATTCACTCATTCTCTTTACACTTCCCTTCTGATGAGATGCTCATCACCAGATTACACATTATCAACAGACTTTCTTCATCCTCATCATGGACTTAATTTTTAAAAGGAAAAATATAACAATGCGAGCAGACAAGGGAAAAGGGGCAGAACTTTCACTCACTGTTGGAGTTCAAGCTCCTTGAGAGAGCGTGTCTCCTTTTTACCGTGAAACACTTCGAAGAAGGAAAATGGAATAATTGACACCCCTACATCCATCACACGGATATAACAATTTTTAACAGTTTGCAATTTTAGCTTCATTTTTTACCCCGGAGTATTTTAACGTGTGTTTCAGACATTATGACACTTCACTCTAAATACTTGAATATGCATCTCTGAAAATAAGGACATTTTCTTATTAACCACAGCAGCACCATCATGCATAAAGATGAACAGAATTTATTCAGTCATCTGCTCAGTCTATATTCAAATATCCCCCAATATCTTTCCACCCAAGATTTTATCATATTTTTTCAAACATCAGACAAGTGGAAAGAATTTTACAGTGAACATCTATATACATATCCACCACCACTAGTCCTGCAATTAACATTTTGCCGTTTGCTTGATCACGTACCTATCCATCTAGCCATCCTTCTGTTCGTCCATTAATCCATCTTAGTTTTTCAGTGCATTTCAAAGCAAGATGCGGATCTCAGTATTCTTCTCCCCAGACACTTCAGCATGGGCATCATTTGTAAGATTTAGCATCTTTTCGTTGTCGTTTTTTTCCTTTTGGGGTAAAATTTACATATATAATGATAGACACCCATTTTAAGTGTAACATTCGATGAGTTAAGACAAAGGCATACATCTGTGTAACCCAAACCCCTGTCAAGTTACAGATCATCATCATCACCCCAGAAAGTTCCCCCAGGCCCCAGTCAAGCCCCCCCAACCACAGGCAACCCCTGTTCCAGTTTTTCCTACCATTGCCTCTTCTGGAACTTCAGTTAAATAGAATGTACTCTTGTGTGAGCCTTCTTAATGCAGCACGATGTTTAATACTCATCCACGCTGTGTGTGTCTCAATAGCTTCCTCCTTCTTATTGCTGTGGATTATCCCATTATATGGATATACCACCGTTATTCGTTGGTGGACCCTTGGGCTGTTTCTTTTTTCCGTCGCTAATGAATAAAGCGAACATTTGCGTACATTTGCGGACCAGGTTTTTGTTGTTGCTGATTCTCCCAAATACCTCTTACTGCTGGTTTGTTTTATTTTATTTATTTATTTTTTGATGTGGATGATTTTTAAAGTCTTTATTGAATTTGTTACAATATTGCTTCTGTTTTATGTTTTGGTTTTTTGGCCCCGAGGCATATGTGATCTTAGCTCCCCTACCAGGGATGCAACCTGCGCCCCCTGCATTGGAAGGCGATGTCTTAACCACTGGACCACCAGGGAAGTCCCTGCTGGTTTGTTTTAACCACGATCCAATCAAGGTCCCCACGTTGCAATTAGTTGGTGGGCTTTTCAAGCGGGAGGGATCAAATTCCCTGATGTAGCCACAGTTCCTGTTACCTGGCTGGCGTGAGGAGGAGCTAAATTCTCCGAGTGAGCTACTGAGCCACTTGCGTTGACCTTGGGTTCCTCACGGGAATGGTTTCTTGGCGCCCCTGCCTATGGTCAGGAGGAAGAAACCCCCTAGGTGGGAAATCTCAGAACTCCGTAATTGAACTCTTTTCTGTGGTGTACTGTCATCTTGTGGCCACAAGAGGGCGCTTGCTCGCTTTGAATGATTTAAATGCGTCAGGCCTGGCAAGCAGGGATGAAATGTCCTAGAAAACAAATCTTTTCAGATTTTCCGTCCGTGTTTTCTGTCCTGCTGAATTCAGTGGTGACGTTTGTTCAGTTGCTTAATGAGCATTTACTGAATACCCACCACGTCTGATTCATCGGGCTAGGCGCTGTGGGTGGCAAAGAAATGAAACGTTTTCCTGGCTGGTGATTCTCCCGCCCCCATAGGGAAGGTAAGGCAGCCACAGCACATCTCAGCGCGAGCCTGAGGTCAGAGGAGTCAAGCTCAGACATGCAGGTGGTGGGTGTGAGCTGGCCCTGGGGATGTTCCAGGATGTCATGATGTCAAGAGCAAAGATGGAAAGGCCGGAAGGTTCTGGAACATAGGATGTGTTTAGGAAGTCTGGAACGTATCCACTATTCTGAATGGCACGGGGGAGTTTTCAGTGGGGCAGTGACTGGTGGTGTTGGTGGGTTGGAGAGAAAAGGGGGCAGTGGGGGGGAGTTGGGGAGAACAATTGGTCCAGTTGGAAGTGATGGGACTTATGTTGAGATGACATGGGGAGAATGGCTGAGAATCACCTCTGAATTCTGTAGGCGTGAACAAGACCACCTGGGAGAGCAGAGAAAGAAGGCATGTTCTGGAATGCTCTCGGAGCCCTCTTACTTTGAATATTGGTTTTTAAATATATGGGGTTTTAATATATTGCATTATACTAATAATACTCTTTCACTCAGATGGTTTCAAGTGGTGGGATGTTTTGCCTGTTTAAAAAAAAAAGTTATTCTGGGGAGTTCCCTGGTGGCCTAGTGGTTAGGATTCCAGGCTTTCACTGCTGTGGCCCTGGGTTCAATCCATGGTCAGGGAACTGAGATCCTGCAAGCCGTGTAGCACAACCAAAAAAAAAAAAAAAAGTTATTCTGACACTTGTGAAAATAGTACAGAAGACTTTATTTAGGACTGTAGGTGTCAAGGCTGTCTCAGTGAAGGAGAGGCCAGCCTCAACTCTGATCACAGCAAAGACAGCTGGGGATTTATAGTCAATGACGGGGCGGGTCGTTGGATAGAAGAGGAAACATCAAGGGCAGGGCTTCTTGCTAAACCAACTTAGTGGGATTCTTGCTGAAGGCAGGACAAGGTGATCAGATATCAAGGATAAGAGATCCTTTCTAAAGGGACTTAGCAGGATCCTTGCTACAGCCAGACCAGAAGACAGGGCCCATGGGTGAGGCCTGGGGAGAAGCAGGGCCAGAGGAGCCGGACTCAGGTTTAGAAAAGGAGACGCTCCATATCCTGCCTCAGGCGCCACCCAGGTCTCCGCTAAATGCGAATTTCAATATGTGAAGTGGGAAGTAGTTCTCAAGTGGAAAGTCTGTATTTTTTAAAAGTGGGAGGTATTTGTATTTTTTAAATAGGAGCCTGAGAGTGGTGAAATGAAGAAATACATGCATTTTAAGCAAGATGAAACCTGAAATCATTTTCCTACAAATAGAAAGCCTTCTTGACATTATAAGTCAGTGGGAAAAGTCTGTTCGATTTACAAAAATAAAGGAAGCGGCAGATAAAGAAAGGATTTAAGTGATCTTTCGTTCATACTTTTGAAAGAGATGGTATTAGTGAGTGAAAATAGATGCATTAAATAAAATGAAAATATAAAATGCTTTTGGTCCATTGAAGTAAGGTGGTGTCTTTGGTCATGACTAGATCCCCAGTTAACAGGCTGATTTGTACACACATATACCGATTTACATAAATATTGATCTTTCCCCCTTACTAAGTTTAAGGTACAAATGTTTTCCTGAAAATTTATATATTTTCCCCCCATTCTCCCTGAGACTCCCCCTTTTCGTCACCAAGGGGCAATTAAGTGCATGGGCTCTGGCTTCGAATCAAGAACCTTCTCACACCGGCCATGTGGCCTCCGTTTGCCCTACTGTGTAATGGGGGTAATAACACTGCAGCCTCTCAGGAGTGAGGCAAGGCTGGCACAGTTCCTGGCATCCACCCAGGCACGGTCCATGTTTCCGGTTGAGATAGTCTTTGACCCAAGTTTGGTGTAAGATGGAAGTCTAGCCAATTCACTCTGCTTTGTGGATTAAAAGAGAAATCACTTTTCCAACTTGCCCCAGAAGCGTGATGCCTCCCTAAACTTCCTGTATCATGTGGTTAAGGCTGAGTTAGCGCACACCCTTGATCCAAGAAACTTCAAAAGACCCTGCTTAATGCTTCTTGTCCATGGGATCGCCCAACTGTAAAGATCCACTTCTCCCTCATATATAAGCCCATGATGTTAAAAATGGAACTCGGTGTATACATCTAGGAAACAAGTTCCATCTTCAACACAGCGCTTGCAGAGATAGAATTCACTCGGAAAGTGGCTGGGAAGTTGGCCCTGGAGCGCACAGTCAGAGGCGATCAGCTATGGTTCATTTCTCTGTGCTGCCCACTCAGCAGCCCTGGGTGAGTTTGCAGTAGGGTAGAAGGACCTTCCTTTGTTTGAAAAACATCCTCACCCATGGAACGGTTTATCGGGGGGATTGAAACTCCGAAAGAATGAAAGAGGGAAATGGATGAAACCAAGCAGATTTTTTTTTTGCTCCTGGTGGGGCAGGAAAAGGAAATAAGAACCAGAAGTTTGTACCATTTTACCTGGGCAGCCAGTCCTCCGACACTGGGCTCACACCCTCAGGGTTCAAGGTCCCAAGCAGGGGTGTCTGTATGGCTGCTGTAGTTTCAGATAAGGTCACAGTCACAGGTTCACGGTGGGCATGAATTTGGGGGGGGGACACTGTTCACCCCAGCACAGTACCTAGGTGGTCACAGCTAACCACATGCCCGCACCTGGGCTACCAGGGAGCAGGAATGTCTGCATCTCCACCTTTGCTAACACAGGTGGGCCTGTCTCGAAGCAAGACCCACATGATGGGGGCACCCCCGGTAGAAGGGATGCCTGGATGCCTGACAGTCAGAAAGGGGAGGCTCTTCCCAACTGTGTGACCTCATTGCAATAATGAGATTACACCAGCTCCATCCGTATAAACCTAAAAGTTAGCGATAGCTTTAATTCTTAACTGTCTCCTGTTTCTACTTTCATTATCTTTTCAACCATCAATGAATAGAGAGTGAATTTATTCGAAGTGATGGATTCAAATTGAAGTGAATCTTTCCCCATATTAGGGTCCTCGGGGCAACCAGGACATGTTTCTCTTCTATGGTGGGGATCCTAGAGTCGCCTGATTGATGAGAAGTTTTGTCTTTGCTCTCATCGGGGGCCAAGAACTCTTGGTACAGAAACATTTATCCCCATGACGATGAACACAGGGGACGGCCCTGAGTCTCGGCTCTCAGGCATCTCTTCTTCCCAGGCCTGCAGATTTGAGGGGGTTCCCGCCTCCCTAAGTATGACCCTCAGAGCTGCCAAGAGACCAGCTCCCTTCCTGAGCACGTCCTACATTCACAAACAGCAGAGAGCACCTAAGTCAAGGACAAGTCAGGGGCTGCCCTCCACGGCCCTCCCTGACCTCTGCCCCGCACACTGCGCGGCCGTTCAGAAGAGTAATACCTGCAGCTCGCTGTACACAAAGAAGTAGCCATGCGAGGGATACGGGCCCCCGGCTGGCTGAAAACACACTCATGCCCCTACCTAATCACCACGAATCGTATACAGGGTCCTTGGCGTGACTGAGGGAAAAGGCTCTGGGGAAACCAGCACTCCAGGCACCTCTATCTGAGCTTGTAGCCAGGCTCCCGAGTGATCCAGGAGGCCGCCCAGATGCCTCACGCAAAGGCCACCCCCAGCTTCACCATTTCTATTACTGGCCACTGTCGTCCTGAACTGCCACGGGCCTGAGGGCCAGCCAAAAGGCTTTATTTTCAAGTGTGTGTGGTTTTTGTTTTTTGCATCATTAAGTTGAAGAATGCAACAAGACAAAAAGATAAGGAGCTGCTGGTGTACTGTGTTACTTGAGGCCAAGGTTTCTCAGCCTCAGCACCACTGGCATTTGGGATGCGTCATTCTTTGCTGTGGGGCCATCCTGGGCCCTTATAGGATGTTGAGCAGCATCCCTGGCCTCCGCCCATGAGAGGCCCGAAGCATCCTCCCAGTTGTGACAGTCAAAAATGTCTCCAGGGGCTTCCCTGGTGGCGCAGTGGTTGAGAGTCCACCTGCCGATGCAGGGGACACGGGTTCGTGCCCCGGTCCAGGAAGATCCCACATGCCGTGGAGCGGCTGGGCCCGTGAGCCATGGCCGCTGAGCCTGCGCGTCCGGAGGCTGTGCTCCACAACGGGAGAGGCCACAACAGTGAGAGGCCTGCGTACCGAAAAAAAAGAAAAAAAAATTGTCTCCAGACATTGTCCCACGTCCCCTGGGGGGAAGGAGGGGGCACAAAATGTCCCTGGTTGAGAAGCACTGCTCTGGGCCATGGGATTGATCAGGATTCAGCGCTAAAAGTAGGAGCGGGGCAGAGAGTATGTGTGCGTGAGGCACTTGGAAGAACTTCTGGGCTCGTTTGCACAGGTCTTGATTTCTCTCCGACTCTGCTGCCCGCTCTTCATCAAGGGACAAGACACGCAGATCAAATCCACTACCAAGTCGCTGTGGATGACAGCCCTGCCCTGGACACAAAGGAGCCAGACTTTCTACAGCACAAGAGAAGAAAAAAGAGCAGCTCTCCGTATTCCTTCATTCATATTTTTATTGTGGATGCGTCAGTTCCTCCATGAAACTTAAATACTAGGAGAAGAACAGATTTCAAGCAACATTTGAAGTCAGGCCCTGTTGCAAGTTCTCTGAAAAGATAAATGAACCAACGAGACAAAAATCTGCTGTCGGGGTTGGGGGCAGGGGACTTGTCCTCCCGCAGCGGTGAGCACGGTGTTATGTATGATATTATAAAATTACTGTGCAGCCACTGCTATCAAACTATTCAGCTCTCCTCCCAAGCTTTTACATCGCGTTTTCTTTTATCTCTTTTCCTTGGCTTCACATTCTAAGTTTGCAAAGAGCAGAGAGCACGTAAGTCAAGCACACAGTTCTGTGCCTCTCAGGCACCTGAGGAGTGACCTGGGGCTCCTTGGTCCTGGGCGCAGCCACACCTGAAGAGTCGGGGAAGCTCTGCTTCTCTGTAACCTCCGGAACTGGAAGTTGTATCTGGGCTTCACTTGGAGGCTGAGTGTGCGACCTTTCCCACACCCTTCTGGAATGAACCACACGTTGGGGGATTTTTCAACACGTGGGTGAAGTAAATAATTGTGGAACCAGATTGGAGACAGTTTTGCAAAGTAGGGATTTCTCCCCTTTTAGGATCTGAAGGATCTTGTCTCCTGGTGGCTCCTTTGCTCCAGGACTCAGAGGACAAGACTGGCATGTAGTTAAGTTTGGCACGGACCTTTGTGAGTTTATGTCGTCAAAACTGAAGCGATAGGGGCTTCTCTGGTGGCGCAGTGGTTGAGGGTCCGCCTGCCGATGCAGGGGACACGGGTTCATGCCCCGGTCCGGGAAGATCCCACATGCCGTGGAGCGGCTGGGCCCGTGAGCCATGGCTGCTGAGCCTGCGCGTCCGGAGCCTGTGCTCCGCAACGGGAGAGGCCACAACAGTGAGAGGCCCGCGTACCGCAAAAACAAAAAACAGAACAAAAACCTGAAGCAATAGGGTTTTGATACTGCAACTCCAGTTTTTAACAAGTGAATGCAAAGAGCTGGCCCTGCAGCTCGTAGGGTCTAAGGAATAATCAGCAGCTGCTGGACACGACCCAGGAAGCAGGAGGGGGAGGGCTCCCCCCGGGCCGTGTGCACGGGGCCATCTGTTTCCTAGGGTGTCGCACACACACACGCGCGCATGCATGCATGCACGGCCACTGTGGAGGTGTGCGCTCAGACCTGCCTTCCAGAAAGATCTTGCTCCACTGCAGCCTCCAGCTGTTACATGTGCATCTAGGCTCCATCTTTGCTTTTGAGCAGAGGCAGCCTGCCAGGCAGTGCCTGAGCGAGGCAGGGACCCAGGGCTGGCCATTTCTGCCCTATGCAGGACCTCCCTAATAGGTAGTCTTTGCTCTGGAGCCCCGGTGGGTTGGTCGAGACCCTCAGACCTGCCCAGCCTGGTCCTGCTTCCTCTCCCCTTTGTCTGTCACAGGTGTCACCCCCAGTGAACCTCCTGCCCTCCTAACTCAGCACCCACTTCCGGGAGGACCCAGTCGACACAGTGCTCGTGTGGTTTCCCCCTGGGGATGCGTGATTAAAAATATTCTGAGCTCCTGCTGGAGAGGGCGCTGTGGAACAGTTTTGAGGGGAGGGAGGGATTGGAGACTAATCCCTGGCTCCGAGGTGACCTCACTTATCCTCTACCACATGGCCCGTAGGGCAGGAGGGGATGCATTCACCCCTGCTTTCCAGATGCAAAATCTGAGAGTGCAGAGATTTCGCTAACTTGGCATTTTACAGACCAGGAGGCGGTGAACTTGCCTTGGGATCCGGGCTTGGGGAGTTTAGTGAACACAAGAATAGGCTGGCCTGTTTCCAAAATGGAAATTCTCTCTCTCTCTCTCCCTCTTTTTTTTTTTTTTTTTTTGGTAGATCAGGATCCCCAAAAGGACATCAGGAGGCAGAGGGAAAAGCCTCTCTTTGTCTTTTCATTTCACGCTGGCAGCTCCCCTTTTCGGGAGCTGCTGTGAGAAAGTAAAAAGCTACTGCAAAGACTCCGTCTTTGCGTTTGCAAAAATGTCCAAGGTGCCAGCTGCCCTGGAAAAAAGTTTTGAAATGTGTCCTCCGCAACTCAGTCCTTGAATTGCTTTTCCTTAAAAAAAAACAAACAAAAAACCCGCCAAAACTCTTGTTCTTCATCTGTTGTTTAACACGTTCATATGAGGCCAGTTAAAGGGACAGCAGAGCCAGACATCCAGTCTCTTCTTTCTAGCATTTTTCCTGTAATGCAGAAATGCAGCTCCTTCATGTTATTTCGGAACCTCCCATGCTTTATGAGCCCTTGACCCCATCCCTTTCATCCATGACAGTGACCAGCCTCCTCTGAAGAGCCAGAAAGTTTAGTTAAGTATAATTCCCTGACCCTGGGTTGTTGGTATGAGTCTCCCAGAAAACTGTATGAGCGCTGACCCCTAAAGCCATGATGTCACCTAAACCTGCCCCCCATCTAAGTCACCTCCCTAACAGCCATCCTTTCTTCTTCCTTGCTAACCCCAAATCCTGGTTTTGTTTGGGTGGCCAGTGTCCAGCCCTGAGATAGGATGAATCATGACTGAGATAAGTCAGTAAGTCCATGCTGTTACCTTTGACAGTGATTGGTCAGTGGCGTGGGCATGTGACCCAGTCTTAGCCAATGAGACATAAGGCAAATTCTGATGGGAGCTTATGGGAATGATTTTCCTTTAGGACACGAGAGAATAGCGTCGTTCCCATAACTTCAGCTACCACTGAAGCTCTAATGAATCTCCAAACTAGGTTGAACCATATGAAATTGCTGATTTTGACCTACAAAGAAATGACAGTTTTGGACAGTCCACCCTAATCATCTCTGGCCCAGAGGAAATAGAATAAAGGAAGTAAAGTAATTAAAAAGAATGTAAGAGCTATGGAGGGCAAAAACAATCCAACATAAGGATGAGTGGAGAAATCAACAAGTGGAACCAAAAAGTATTCAAAGTTGGAAGAAACTTTCCTGGAGATGGAGGAAGTGCTGAATTTCAGCTCAAGACAGTACACTATGTTCCTGCCAAAATTTGGACAGTTTGGTTGATGCTAAAACTACTTGGGTTCAGTTAATGAGCTTTAAGTTCAGTTAAATGAGCATTAAGGAGAATGAATTTTTCAGGCATTTGGGCATGAAAGGTAATAATATTTAGAAGGGAAAATAGGACCTTAGACTTCTCCACATTAATATTCAGTGCTAGAAAATAGAGGAGGCATATCTATTAAATGCTTTATTCTCTGTTAACACTTACCACCACCTAACATATTCTGTATATCTGATGATTTCTTCTGGTTATTGATTCTCCCTGCATTCGTATGTAAAGGCAACAGGCTGTCTTTTTCAAATATTGGAGAAGTCTAATGATTCTGAGGTTTTATTTCCTTTTGAAAGAGTTATTTGAAGATAAAACCCAGCAATGGAAACACGGTAGCAGAAGGATTCATACAATATCAGTGCAGGAACACAGTGGAGAAATGTTTACCAAACTCCAAAGAGAAGAACTGTGACTCAACAATTTTATACCCAGACACGTTGTCCTTAGCTTATAAAGGCAACAAAAAAGTGTTCTCAAGCAGGGAATATTCTTATTGAAATCAAACCAACCAAGAAATAAATTGAAATAAAGAACTCAGGAATGGAGAAAATACAGTTTTACAAATAGTGGTAAGCACTGAATCATCCACTTAAATAAGAGGGTTTTTTGGGGCGTATTATGGTTATTTTGAAAATATTTATAAATCTTGACAAAGCTAAAAAAAATACAACCAACAACAATTAGAGGTTGGAGGAAGGAAAATGGGAGAGGGTTTAAAAGGGTTAATTTTTTCATTGTTCAGAGTAGAGTTAAATGGCACTGCCTGTCAATTCTGATACCAATTCCAGTGTGTTTGTGTGTGGGTTTTGGAGGGGTCCTCATACCAGCAAGCAAGTCCCCAACACCAGCTGGGTGTCCTACAATTCAGCTCAACTCTGACACTCTCTACCTGGAGACAACATCAGATCACACAGGTTAAGGGCTCAGCCCCACAAGACTGCCTCCCCCCACCACACACACTTCAGATGTCAGTCACAAGTCCAGGTTGTCACCTGTGCTTCTGACCCACCGATTATAGATTGGAGATTCCAGTGATCCCCTCTTTGGGTTTGGTTAATTTGCTACAGCAGCTCCCAGAACTCAGAGATACATTTTACCTACTAGATTACCAGTTTATTACAAAGGATATAATTCAGGAACAGCCAGATGGAAGAGATGCATACAGCAAGGTCTGGGGAAAGGGTTGGGATCTTCCATGCTCTCTCGGCCTTCGACTCTCCTGGCATCTCGACATGTTCACCAACCTGGGAGCTCCCAGAACCCCGAACCCTGTCCTTCTGGGTTTGTATGGAGGCTTCATTATGTAGGCATGATTGATTAAATTACTGGCAGCTGGTGACTGACTCAACCTTGGGCCCCTCTCCTCTCCCAGGATGGATGTGGGAGGGGGTGGGACCGAAAGTTCTAACCCTCCAATCACGTGATTTGTTCCCCTGGCAACCAGCTGCCACCCTCAGGTCCTTTTCAAAAGTCACCTCCTTAACATAACAAAAGACACCTTTATGGCTCTCAACACTTAGGAAATTCCAGGGGTTTTAGGAGTCAGTGCCAGGAACAGGAATGGAGACCGCATACGTGCATGTGGAAAGCTGAATCCCAGCCCTGCAGTAACGTGATGGACAGCCTTTGGCAAATTATTTTACCTCCCATGGATTCAGTTTTTTTTTTTTAAGTGAAAAAATATTTGCCTCCTTTATTGAGGTCGTGGGAGGAGATGAGATGTACAGACAGTCTGAAAAGTAACGGGCGTTGAGAAATGCACGAGGGGCCTCCAAATGTCATTTCCCGATGTCGAGGGCCCTACAGACACCTCACTGCTTCTGAGGTGCCCTTGGCCATGTAAATATTGCCTCAAGCTTAGAAAACACCCTCCAAGCTCAGAAATCCTTCTCTCAGGGGCTCTGGTTGGGAGCCTTTTCATGAATTGGATTCTACAGTCCTGGTTTTTAGTTGAAAATCCTTAATGGAAGATCTGAAATATAAGAGGAGAGGAATTCCTAGGATGCTCACCCTCCAGAAAATGAGAAAGCCCTGTAAACTATTGATTAGTCTCCTCCCAGCTTGAAAAGTCAATGTCTCTTCGACTCTAGAAGGCAGAGCGGAAACAAGTCTTTGCCTTAAAGGAGAGAGTAGAGGGAGAGCTTACAGGTGAGAGAGCAGAACTGAGCAAAAAGCCTTCTCTCAGAAAAACAAAGGCAGGTTACAGAGGAAGGAGAGAAGGGAAAACACCCCATCTCCTACTCTGAACAAGGAAATATGATAGAAAACGTTCCCCATGATGTGTCAGTTGAGAATAAACTAGATCCGTTCCACATTTCTCTCTTCTCCTCCTTCCTTTGTACATATTTCCTGTGCAGACAGCTTCAGGAGACATTTCCTGGGAAGGTTATTTCTTCAAAGCCTCCCTCCCTTCCTCCCTCACTCCCTCCCTCTCTCAGCTAGAATAGGATGAGGCTGGTGACATCGCTATGGACAGCGTCAGCAAGGGGGCAGCCAAGTACAACACATATGACACGAGGACCCTTTCTATCCTCAAGCAGGCAGGGCAGCCACACCATCCATTTCGTTTGAAGGGTCCCTCTCTGGTTTTTTTTTTTGTCTAGGATCAAGATGTTTCCTGTAATACATTGGCCTATTTTTAAATCCATTTTCCATTGGCTGGGCATAAAGAGTGGAAAAATATACTGAATTGTGGAAAGAAGTGGGACATAGGTATAAATGTCAATGATGGGGTTTTACAGGCATATGGAAATCTCCCCTTGACAAACCACTGTGATTATTTTTAGAATTAGAATGGGTCTTAGCGTGGCTGGAGAGAAGGAATGGAAAAAGACCGTCCCAACTTTTACCTTACAGTTCAAACCAGAGGTATGTTTGCCATCCTTGATGCAGCAGTTACATAGGCTGATCACCTGCCATGGATGAGTGTGGCAGTTGCCACAGGGAATATTGAGGTGACTGAGACACAGTCTGTGCCATCAAGAGGGCTCTATCTGATTAGGGAGGAGCCAACAGCTCACAAATGGCTGTAAAGGAAAGTTAAGCCTGTCACCATCACCAGGAAAGTGCACACCAAGTGTTAAGAGGGAGACGTGACATTCTGCAAGGGGTCAGGAGATGCTTCATGGAGTTGGTTCAGAAATGACACTTAGCACCTCTGCATATGCTTCATTGGCCAAAGCAACTCATGTGGCCAAGGCTGTTATCCATGGGGCAAGAAAATACAATCCTCCCTCGGGGAGGGACAACAGACATTTTGGAACAATGATACAGTTTGCCGCAGTTGGTGCGTGGAGAGCACTGATTGTGTAGTTAGAGTTTAACCTGCTGTTGTAAGTACCAGCTGATTTCCTTAACGGGGGCCTCCGGATATCCTAAGTAAACCAACTTATAAGTCCACTAGGAGAAAAATCAATTATTTACCAGGAAAGCGATGGACAGACCTAGAGAGTAACAGTGGAAACAAAAAGACATGAACGGATAGAAGAGACGTTGGCGGGTAGAATTGAAAGCCAGCAGGACGCTGTGGGGCCTTCCCGGGGAGAGATACACCCCCATGTCCCCCTGCCTCTTGTTTGTAGAAAAGCTTTAGCCTCTTAGGCCTTCGCCGAGTTCCAAAGAGCAGATTTAATTAGAGAAGTGAGAAATGATGCAGAAACAAAGGAAGGCAGTCAAGCAAGACAAAATAATAATAGTTTAGCCAAAAAACAAAGTGAAGAACTTTTAGTTCCTCCTCAAGGGCTGTAGATAATGTCCTGAGGCATATCCTTGAGTTATTTTGCAGATACTAAAACCCCCAGCAGGTGGAGGAAGTTAACTGCCTGCTGACCACTGGCACTTAGACTCCAGACCATTGGAAGCAGAAGGCTGATGATTGAGATTCCTGAAACACCATCCTGTTACCTCACCACCGAACAGAGAATTGTGCATGAGCTGATCGGTCACCCTACAACCCTCACCCCTGGTGTGCCCCTTTAAAAACCCTTCCCTGAAAGCTATTGGGGGGTTTGGGTCTTTTGAGCATGAGCTGCCCATTCTCCTTGCTTGGTGCCCTGCAATAAACACTGTACCTTCCTTCACCACAACCCGGTGTCAATAGATTGGCTTTGCTGCTCTTCGGGCGAGCAGACCCAAGTTTGTTCAGTAACAGGATTAGTTGAACTAATTAACCTATTAGAGTTTTAGGAACTTGACAGAATGATTCTGAAGTTTCTTAAGAAGAATAAAGACAAGGTAACTGGAAATTTTTGATAAAAGTAATGGGAGGGGACTTACCCTACCAAACAATAAACATATTATAAAGCTATAATAATTAAAGAGAGTGGATTTAAATCAAGAATAAATATGAAGACCAAGGGACAGAAGAGAGAACTCAAAAACCTATCACTTGATATGTTTAATTGCATTAAAGGAAGCACTCCCAAACAATGGAAGGGGGAAAGCTTGATTGATAAACAGTTAATGAATAGTTTCAGGAAAAATGGACTCTGGGAAAAAAATCAGTTAACGGTCTCACCTCATCCCATATTCCAAATAGACTTTAATTGCATCAAGGAAATACATATATAAATAAAATGAAGAATACATTAGAAGAAAATATGGGTGATGGTGTTTAGGTGCTCTCTGAATAAGGAAATTCTTTCTTTCCAAGTGTAAAAACAATAGAAAGAAAGCCCTAAGGAAAGAAATTGATTGACCACCTAAACTTTAAAATTTCCATAGATATATGTATACTTTTTTCCTATAGAAAGTGAAAAGCCAGCAATGAACCATGAAAATAAATGCTTGTTCAAATATTTTAGAGTCATAATCTTAAATGCACAAAGTACTCAAACTAATAAGAATAGGACTAGGATCCTAAAAGAAAAATGAGCAAAGACTGTGAATGGACAATTCATGGAAGAGGAAATGTAATTAGACAATAAACACCCCCTTGGTATCCACAGGGGATTGGATTCCAGGACCTCCCACGTGAATACCCAAATCCATGGATGCTCAAGTCCCTTTATAAAATGGCATAGTACTTGCACATAATCTATGCACATCCTCCTGCATACTTTAAATCCTCTCCAGATTACTTCTAATACCTACTACAAAGTTAATGCTATGTAAATAGTTGCTGGCAAGTGGCAAATTCGAGTTTGCCTTTTGGGAACTTTCTGGATTTTTTAAAAAATAGTTTCCATCTTCGTGGTTGGTTGAATCCACGGATGCAGAACCTGCAGACACAGAGGGCCAACTGTAATAGCAAATGAAACATTGAACGAATTGTCAGCCTCAGCAGTAACAAAAGAGATGTAAATGAACAGCCTGAGACCACATGTTTTCACTTATTAAACGCAAAGCTGGGAGTCTGTGTGGGGAAAGGAGCTGCCAGGGGCATCTATGTTTATACCTTCTACAGGGAGAGCTTGGCACAAGTGATGGGAAGCCTCTTTGACCCAATAATCCACTTTTAGGAACCTATCTGGTGGGTCGCTGGCTTTCAACTATTTATCCTCAGGAAAGAATCAGAGATGTGGCCAAAGATTTGAGCACGAAGAGGGCTGTTATGCCAGTCATCATAGTGTGAAAACACTGGGGAACAGATAAAATGTCTAACGCCTGGGATTTGATTAAATAATCTGGGGCCCAGCCAAGAACTGAACAATATGTGGCACATGAAAACCGATATCGTTGAAGTAAAGATCTCCTGGGGGCTGCTTGTTAAGGGGCAGGGAGAGTGCAATGGTACAGTTGGAATAGTTGCACAATGCAAAAGGTAGTAATGTCCCGCCAGCACAGCACAGAGTCTCCCTTTTCCTGCACCCAGCCCTCCAGGCCTTTCGAGAGGCAGCCGATGCTTCCTTGTTCTTACTATATCCTTTCAGAGAGATTCTGTGCTGGACTGTTAGCTGGAAAGGACAATTGGGTGAAGAGATGTGATTTCCGGATAGGGAAGATCTAAGGTTGTTCTCAGGTTGAGGAAAGAAATCAGCAGGTTGTGAGAGGCTGAAAAGAAGAGAGAGGGTCTCTGTACGGTACACGCAGGAGAAAGGAGAAAACAGTGTGATACTGTTGTTGCCTTCACACAGCTGGGGAGGGGCGGAGGAGAGAAGATGCAGAGAGAGGGGTGGGGACGGAGGCTGACGGGAGGCGACCTCACAGCTCAATGCGTGAGTGGTTGGACACACTATAATAAAGGAACAAATGCTATTCGATTGCATATATATATCTTTCTCTCTCACAACTTCTTTATCCATCCATCGATGGACATATAGGTTGCTTCCAAGTCTTGGCTATTGTACGTAGTGCTGCAATGAACATTGGGGTGCATGTATCTTTTTAAAAATTAATTAATTACTTAATTTGGTTTTGGCTGCGTTGGGTCTTCGTTGCTGCGCACGGGCTTTCTCTAGTTGCGGCGACCGGGGGCTACTCTTCGTTGCGGTGCGCAGGCTTCTCATTGCGGTGGCTTCTCTTGTTGCGGAGCACGGGCTCTAGAGTGCAGGCTCAGTAGTTGTGGCGCACGGACTTAGTTGCTCTGTGGCATGTGGGATCTTCCCAGGCCAGGGCTCGCACCCGTGTCCCCTGCATTGGCAGGCGGATTCTTAACCACTGCGCCACCAGGAAGTCCCGCATGTATCTTTCTGAGTTAGAGTTTTCATCTTTTCCAGATAGATGCCCAGGAGTGGGATTGCTGGATCCTATGGTAACTCTATTTTTAGTTTTTTTTTAAGGCACCTCCATGAAATATTGCCATTGGCAGCAACATGGGTGGACCTAGAGATGATCATACTAAGTGAAGTAAGTCAGACAGAGAAAGGCAAATATCATATAATATCACTTATATGTGGAATCTAAAAAATGATACAAATGAACTTATTTACAAAACAGAAACAGACTCACAGACATAGAAAACCAACTTATGGTGACCAAAGGGGGAAGGAGGGGGGGGCAGAAAAATTAGGAGTTTGGGATTAGCAGACACAAACTACTACATATAAAATGGATAAACAACAAGGACCTACTATATAGCACAGGGAACTAGATTCAATATCTTGTAATAACCTATAATGGAAAAGAATCTGAAAAAGAATATCTATCTATCTATCTCTCTCTCATCTATCTAAATCACTTTGCTGTACACCTGAAACTAACTCAACATTGTAAATCAACTATACTTCAATTAAAAATTTTTAATTAAAAAAAAAGAAGCAAATATGTCTGAAACAACCTGGATGAACCTCCAGAGAACTGCGCTTTGTGGAAGAAAAAAACAGTCCACAAAGTTTGCATACTGTATGATTCCATTTGTATGATATGATGGAAATGGCAGAAATATAGAAATGGAGAAGGGATCCGTGGTTGGTGGGGGGTGGGGATGGAAGGGAAGAGAGGGTGGTTATAAAAGGGCAACGTGTGGGACGCTGTTCAATGGACAGATTCTGTGTCTCGACTGTATCAGTGTCACTCTCATGGTTGTGACACAGTTTTGCAGGAAATGACCCTAGGAGAAACCAGGTAAAGGGCACTAGGGAATCTCTGCATTATTTCTTCTGTGTGGGGATCTACAGTTATCTCAAAATATAAATGTTTAGTTAAAACATTTATGTGTCAAAACAGATGCCAGTTCTGAAGTTGGAAGTGTATTTATTCATTTATTTTTCATCATGAGACTGTCTCCTCTCCTTGGTTGACGTTTTTCAGAGGACTGGATTTTTCATCCTTTAATATAACTGTGGCCCTTGAGAGAAGCATGTCTAGTATTTTCTTCCATTGACAGTAATACCAGGAGCCCCAACTATCCCAAGTAGCTCAAAACAAATGAGCTCATGCTCAGAGAGAGACTGTCTCCCCCCAACCCCCATCCCCCCATCTTTCATCTGTTATTTTTAAGGTAGAGATGTTGCAACATGATATAGTAGAAAGAGAACATGAGCTTTGGGGTCTGAGCATCTGGGTTTGATGCTGGCTTGACTGGCTGAACGGAACCCAACCTTGCCGAGCCTCGGTTTCCTCATCTGTAAGATGGGAATAAAAACAGCACCTATCTGTCATTGAGAGCATCTAACTCAGGGGCTGACTCACGATGGTGTTGGGGCCAAATACAGCCTGCCCCCCCGTTTTGTGACTGCAGTTTTATTGACACGCAGCCGTGTCCACTCATTTACTCAGTGTCTGCGGTGCTGTCAAACTCCTAGGACAGAGCTGAACAATTGTGACGGAGACCGACTGGTACACAGAGCCACTTACTGACTGTCCCTTTAGAGAAAGAGTTTGCCGACCGCTGATCTAAACGATTAACGTATGTATGTGGAAATGCTTAGAAATGTCAGAGCGTTGGTCAAAGTTGTTGTCATTATACGTCTCTAACAACAGACCTCTTTCCCTGAGGAAAAAAGAAAAAATGAATAGGCTGACTCTTCTCACCCATGGCCAGTCTGAGCAGGTGGATTTTAGAGGAACTTGGATAATAGGACCCCCTGATAAGAGTCTCATACTAGATGTTATTAATAGTTTTCCTTGCTGGAAACAGAATTTTACAAGTGCATACATTATCTATCTATCTATCTATCTATCTTTCTATCTACCTATCTATGTGTATATGTGTATGTATCTATTATACATACATAGATGTAGATACGTGCATAGATACATATATATGTGTGTATGTATATATATGTATATATACATATCTATCTATCTATATATGTATGTGCTTGTAAAATTGTGTTTCCAACAAGGAAAACTATTCATATATATACACATACACACATTGACATATATGTATATGTATATGCATGTATATACATATGAGCATATGTCTATTATGTACATGGATGTATGTGTATGTACATATGTACACATTGATCCAGGGAAACACCCTCCCTCTGCTCTAGATGAACACCCCCACCCCCATCTATATTCTTTTGAATCACCCAGTGTTCTGAGTTGGAAATTCACTACCATTTTTAGGCTGAGGGTTTCTATCTCCCTCCTCACTTTTGGAGGGTTTTTGCAGATAAATGAACTTGGGTCTGTTTGGAAAGAGAAGCTACCAGGACAGGAGGGCTTGGGACTCTCATGTACCATCCCCACCTCTTTTCAATCACATCGTCTGCCTTTGGTCGTCATGTTTTCTCTGTAGGAAGAGTCTTTGGATTCTTTTCCTATGTTAATTAGAACATTCCAGGAGACTTGGAAATGGTTTCAGGAGGGAACCTTTGCATATCTGGGGGTCTAGTCCACAGTGGGGAACATCCAACATTATTTATTTGGAACCTTATAACGCATAGAATTAACACTGCATATTTTGAAGAAAACCTTAAAGTCAGATTTCTGCCCAGTGTTTTGAGCATCGAGAAAAGCAGGAGCTTTTGGCTTGGTGCACTGAGCTGAAAGCCCTTGCCTCTCCTCACAGCCAATAGTAAATCTTTCCTAGAAGTCCCAGTGTGAGCTGGTTTCCAGCCATTGGGGTGATCTTAAAATAGATTGTTAGGTGTAACATAGAAGTAAAAAGCTGCATTTCTGGGCAAGTTGGAAGCACAAGGGAATGCTATGTTGACCGAGACAATTAAAGAGGAATGGAGAGAAAGCAGAGCAGGGCAGAACGTGGATGACGGGGCAACCTGAGGCTACATCTCCCTGGGAGTCTTTACGTGAGATCGTGAACGGCTCAGAGGAAGAGCTGGATGATGATGGTGGTGGTGATGATGACGATGATGATGCTACTTCTTTAGCATGCTTAGCGGCCCAGGACGCTGAAGCACTTCTACATATTTCGTAGCAAAACCACTTTTCTGTGATTGTGGTAATAAAATTCTACTCTTTATATATATATTACAAAATAGCCCCGGTTTTCTGGCGTGGTTCTCACCTCTCACACCTCTTCTTCTGTCTCCCCTCCTTCACATCTCTCAGCTTAGCATCCCCTTCTCAGGGCAGCCTTGCTCCATCCCCTAGACTAGGGCGATCCCTCTGACGCTGCTCTTGACACACCCTGCCACCCGTGACAAGTTGCAATAATCAGTTTATTCCTCCCACCTGAAAGCTCTGGGGGCACAGACACCCCTATGTCTCCCTTGTCTCCATCTATCCCCATGGTCTCCCACTCCACGTGGCAAAGAACAGGTGTGCTCCCGTCAGGAATGTTTTCGTGAACGGGCAAATGCAGGAAGAGTTAGAAATGCACCAGGGTCTCTCTATATAAGTGAGCCAAGAATACGGACAGGTAATTGACAAACCTATACCATGGAAAATATGGAAAACACCTTTTATAAGGTCAACCTAAATTGGATTCAAAGAAATGCTGGTTAAAATCACCTTTCATCTGATCAAATCAATAGAGAAGAAAATAAAATAAAAGGCAATACTGTTGCAGTGTATGAGATTCTAATGAAAGAGTGTTCTTTTTGATCTGAACTTTGGAAACAATCTAGCACTAGGTATCAGAGCAGTGAGGAGGATAACAGTAATAGTAATTAGAGTAACAATCCCAGTCATAAGAGTTCACATTTGCTGAGGGCCTTCTCTCCTCTTTGTAGCATCTTATATATAGCACATCATTTCATCCTCACAATGTAACAACCCTATGGGTAGGCCTGTTATGATCACTCCCATTTGACAGCTGAGGAAACAGAGGCAGAGGGCAGTAATTTGCAAGATCACCCAGTTAGCAACTGAGGTGAGATTTGAACCCAGGCAGTAGTGCAAAGTCTATTATACTTCACTAGCTTACCTAAAAGAAGATTTATGCGGGCTTCCCTGGTGACGCAGTGGTTCAGTGTCCGCCTGCCGATGCAGGGGACACGGGTTTGTGCCCCGGTCTGGGAAGATCCCACATGCCGCAGAGCTGCTGGGCCCATGAGCCATGGCCACTGAGCCTGCACGTCCGGAGCCTGTGCTCCGCAACGGGAGAGGCCACAACAGTGAGAGGCCCGTGTACCGCAAAAAAACAAAACAAAAAAACAAAAAAACGAAAAGAAGGTTTATGCCCTTTGACCTTCAAATTTCACTTCTGGGAGTCTAGCTCAAGGAATTATTTCTAAATAAAGTTTATCAAGCACACACGTTTGTAGAAGCATTATTTATCAAGATACCTGTCCCATGGATTATTCTGTTGTCATTTAAAAAGGTGTTTGTGATGGATAGATATTAAATACCACAAAAATATTTTTGGTGAAATTTTACGTGGTAACAAATGCAGACTTGTGCCTTTTATGACCTCAAACTGCATACTAGCCACCCTAGCCATAAAACTTAACCTAAAAGATGTAATATTAAGGGACAAGAGCTGGATCTCCATAGCACGATCATATTGGTAAAAAAAAAAAAAAAAAAAAAAAAAAAAAAATCCCCCCCAGCAACACCTACAAGAGACTTGGAGGAAATTCACGAGCCTGAGAACTAACAGTGATCGGACTTAGGTGGTGACTAAACAGGCAATTTCCATTTCTTCTTTGCACTTTCCTATAAGTCTCTAGGTTTTCTTTCACAAACCTCAGGACTTTTATAATTTAAAAAATGACTTAAAATCAAGAAAGACAAGGATTGTGGGAGGAGACAGTTTGGGGGAAGCAGAAAGAAAAATTAAGTTAAACCTTGGAGGAAAACGGATTTATGGATATTCCAAGCAAAGTTGAAATCCAAAGAGGTTGAGGAGATGTAGATCTTGCTGAAAATATGGGTCTAGGAGAGGGTGTGGGTCACTTTACCTGAAAGGCTTTGTGTGTTGAGCAGTTCACTTTCTGGTTGATGGCTCACTGCGATGTCCCGCAGGGCTACTCTTGGGAGAAATACCCCAGCAGTGAGAAAAGCCAGGAAAAGCTTCCTCCCACCGAACAGGCAAAAAAAAGCAAACAGACCATTTTTAGAAGGTGAATCTGTTGGACACCTGCTAATCCTGTAAAAGAGGGGTACCTCCTGTGTCCCCACCTACAACTCACGGCACGGCAGGGGAGACAGATATATATTCAGAAAATTGTCATACATTATAGCGAGGGCCATCACAGAGATTGCACATGTAAGATTATTTTTTTAATATGCAGGATATGGTATTGTCATTGTCATCTTCGAGTGGTCTTAACAGACAATTAGCCCCTCTCTGTAATTCTTTCCAGAACAAACCAGGATAGCATTTCAACTTTTTTTTTTTTAAAGCCCATGTTATTAACTTTGGT
This sequence comes from Mesoplodon bidens, assembly GCF_964165515.1. NCBI lineage: Eukaryota > Metazoa > Chordata > Mammalia > Artiodactyla > Ziphiidae > Mesoplodon > Mesoplodon bidens. Next base: position 6,638,839 of record NC_138169.1, on the reverse strand, counting down.
GGATGTTTTCCAACTTTTGAACAGGCTGATGAATAGCAGTCCCCTGGAGTGGGTCATGTGAGTTAACGAATTCATTGTATAATTTGTAAACACTCCATCTTCGGAGGGTACATGGCTCGTTTGGGTCCCTTAAACACAGATGCTGAGACAGCCCTTGGGGGCAGATAGTTTATCCAGGAGGTGATTCTGGGAAGCACATATGAGGGGGCTGGGAGGGGAGAAAACCCCCAAATGGATGCGTTAAGGAGGTGGACAGGACTGTGGGTAACTGGGGCTCTGTCCCACCAGGGGTCCCCTTTAGAACTGCATGGACCAGCCTCAGAGTTGACCCACTGAGGGGTGGGCAAGCTGGGCTATTTATCCACTGACTCTCACTTTTTAAATTTTTTATTTTATTTTATTTTTGGCTGTGCCGCACAGCATGTGGGATTGTTACCGAAAGCTCAGCCTCTCTGTGCACCGGTGCCGAATCAAATCCCAGAGACAGGGTTTTGGGTGAAGTAGAAAAGGGTAGCTTTATTGCTTCTGGTAAGGCTTCTGCCTCGAAAAACTGTGTCTCCACCCCAGAGGATTTGGTGAAGGGCTTTATAGCAGCGTTCAAGGGTGGAATCTCTGACAAGATCAGGGTGTCAGCAGGGCCTGCCCTCCCTTCATCTTGTCACACAGTGGTCTCTCTTAATCGTGATGAGCTTCTCTGGTCCCTTTAATCTCGGCTCAGGTGGTTTCTTGGCTGCTCCCCCCCCCCTTGATTAGCAACTGTTCAAATCCCTTTGGAACTCAAGGGGGTCATGGAGGCTGGAGTCTTGCCTATAAGAAATGGTGGACAAAAGGAGGCCTCACTTGGTTTCAGGGTCTTAGTTCCCCCACCAGGGATCAAACCCGTGCCCTGTGCAGTGGAAGCGCGGGTCTTAACCACTGGACCACCGGGGAAGTCCCTCATTCTTTATTGGTTACGTTTGCTCTGGAGGCATTAAGTCCCCAGCCCTTCCAGGCTTCCCTGGGGACAGGCCGAGCATCCCCCAGAGTAAGCTCAGGGTGGTGAGAATGGGAGGGGCAGGCATTTGAAGAGAGGAGCCGTCTGCCTGCCCTGGAAGTGCTCACCGCAGCTGCAGGTAAACTCAGGTGGGCCGAGGGGCTCCGGGCAGCATCTCAAAGGGGCTGTGACCCTTCACAGGGAAGCACTGACCTCAGTGCTGAGCTGTCCACCAGGGCTTTGGGTTGGGTGCATGGACCTTAAGAAATTTCTGGGCTAAAATTAGCATGGCCATCCTCGGTGAAACAGAAATGGGAGCTTTGGAGAGCTCACCGACCTGTGCATGAGTGGGGATGCAAACTTATCGATATTATTTTTTTTAATATTTATTTATTTATTTGGTTGCACCAGGTCTTAGTTGCGGCTCTCAGGCTCCTTAGTTTTTTTTTTTTTTTTTGCGGTACGCAGGCCTCTCACTGCTGTGGCCTCTCCCATTGGGAGCACAGGCTCCGGACGGGCCATGGCTCACGGGCCCAGCCGCTCCACGGCATGTGGGATCTTCCCGGACCGGGGCATGAACCCATGTCCCCTGCCTCGGCAGGCGGACTCTCAACCACTGCACCACCAGGGAAGCCCTCCTTAGTTATTTTTAAAGATCAACTTGGCACATGGCTGTTCTCTTCTCTGACTGCTGACCTGGGGTGTACAGGTTCTTATGCAGACACCTGTCCTTGTCAGGATTCTGAAGGTCAACCCACGATGTTGGTTCAGGCACATCATCCCATTTACAACTGTCAGAGTCAGGTGCTGCATGCCAGGTACTTGCCAGGAAGTATGAGGTTGAATTCACAGCTGTGCCACATCTATTGGGAACTTGGCTGAGAACAGTCTTTATGGAGGGCTGACCTGAAGGGCATGTGGTCCTTCCATTCCTCTAGACTGGGGGTTGCATGTTTTTGCTGTAAAGGGCCAGATGGTAATTTCACGATTTTTGAGCCACATAGTCACCTCTATTGACCAAACAGTCAACTACTCACCTCTGCTGTTGTAGCTCAAAACCAGCCGCAGACAATACGCTAAGCAATGGACGTGACTGTGTGCTAATAAAACTTTATTTATAAAAACGGGCTGTGAGACGGATTTGGCCCTTGGGCTGTAGTTTGCAGACCCCTGCTCTAGACAGTCTGAAATCTGACACTGGATGGATGAAGGCAACCAGCACAGAGTGCTTTCCGGGGACTGACGTGTGCCAGCTGCTGTAGAATTATCTCAGATGACCTAGGGTAGGGGGTTACTGTATGTTAACCTGTAATTATTGCCTTGACAATGGTGGCGTTGCTGGAGAAGCTGCCCCGCCAGAGTCACCCTGTGTCCAAACTTAGGATGTTTAGGATGACGTCAGCCCTGACATTTTGGGTTGTTTTCCTTGAGAACACCTGGGAGTGCTGAGCAATGGCCCCATCTTTTGTTAGGGACACTGAGTTAGGTTGTATAACCAGATTTTCATTTTTACTGTGGCTTCTAGAAAAATCTGAGTCAAATTCGTGCATCTGCTTGTTCAACTGTGCAGGGCAATTTGGGCTACAGTCTTGAAGGAGCGTCATTCTTGGACCAGGTCTCTTTTTCTTTTCCATCTTCTCATAATCCACCATGATGAATTGTATGTTGTCTCGTAAGCTGCCTCAAATCCCTTTTGGAACAAGTCAGGAAAGAAAACAAGAGACGGGAGAGGGGGAGGGAGGGATACCCCTGAGGGTTCTGGGTCTGGATAGCATATTTCTCTTTCCTGCCCCGCTAACCAGTTTGAGTTTCCATTCGCTTCACCCAGGAAATCTGGTCTTTTACTAGGTTCCTCATTCTACGTATTTCTGGGAATTCCCAAGGAGTATTAGCAAGTGCCACACGAATCCTTCCCTGCGGACCCCGGGGGTTCTCTAAAAACTGGGACTCTGCTCTTCAACAGGTCTCTTCTCACCATCTCGCCCCTTGGTTGCGGTGGCTGAGGGCTCCTCTGCGTGGCCTCTAGGATTCCCCGATGGTAACCAACTTGGAAACACTTTACGGGCCACCCTCCCTTCTCTGTGTCACTTCCCTGCTCCCCATCTGGTGCTTCCTGGGGTCACCTCCCAAAGAAACCATTTACATTCAACTTCTGGCTCTAGGGGAGCCCAAAAAGAGAGGGAGAGTTTGCAGATGGTGGATGGACACAGCTCATCGGATGGAGTGAGGTTTCAGGAGAGGCCGAGGGAGGCTTGGGGTCAAGGGTACAGGGGGGCCACTTGCTCTTGAGGAGGGACCCTCAGGGTTAGAGAAAAGAACGCCAAGATGGTTGCAGGTGTAGGTAACTTGAACGCAGAGAAAACTGAGATAAGAACTTCCAGGGAGAGAAATCCAGTGGGATTGATTTCTTTTCTTTACCCTCTTAAAAAAAAAAATCACAATCAAAATAATGTATGCACATAATTTAAAAAATCAGAGTCTAGAATAGTGTTCTAGTGGTGAGTGACAGCTCCTTGCCCCACCTCTCACTTGGCCTCTTCTAGCCCTGGGGCCGACCTCTACTGAACAGTTTTGGGTTTAAGTTCTGGTGGGTACCCCACGCCTCTGAATGACAGGCTTTTGTGGTTTATTTTGGGTTTACCAACTTCCAGCATTGTCTGTTGACTCCCTGCTGTGCTGGCTGGTGTAAGATGATGGAGCAGGCAAAATTATAAGATGGGGCCAGGATTCTGGCCCCTGGTGTACACACACCTTCTCCCAGTTACTCAAAAACGATTATGGGTGCAACTGATGTAATTAAGGTCCCCAGTCAATTGACTTTATATTAGGGAGATAGCCAGGTGGGCCTGACCTAGTCACAGGAGCCTTTTACATCTGGGTCTAGAAATCAGAGACAGAGGAAGTCAAAGATTCAAAGGATGAGGGGGATTTGATGTTGGAGAAGGATTCTGTTGCGGGAGGTGGAGGGGACAGTGTGGCAAGGAACTTTGGGTGGCCTCTGGGAGCTGTCAGCCAGCCACTAAGGACATGAGGACTTCAGTCCTACGAGCCCAAGGAACTGAATTCTGACACAGCCACGTGACCTTGGTAGAGGACCCCAAGTTCCAGATGACAGTGCAGTTTTTTGCTTTGTTTTGTTTTTTTAATCTATTTGGCTGCGCCGGGTCTTAGTTGTGGCACACGGGATCTCTAGTTGCGGTATGCGAACTCTTAGTTGTGGCACATGGGATCTAGGTCCCTGACCAGGGATCGACCCTGGGCCCCCTGCATTGGGAGCACAGAGTCTCAGCCACTGGGCCACCAGGGAAGTCCCAGACAGTGCCGTTTTGATTTAAGCCAAGCGAGATGCTGAGGAGAGACTCCAGCCTCACGGAACGCAGACTGCCCACCTACAGAGCTGTGGGCTAATAAACGTTGTTTGAAGCCACTGAGCTTGTGATACTTTGTTACTCAGTGTAGACGGCTAATGCAACCAGTGTACGACGGTGTGAGGCTTGAGCTCTCTCACCACTCCTCATCAGCCCTGTGCCTTTGCCAGCCTGGCTATTGCTACCTTAGTCCCTCTGCTGGCCACTCTGCCATGTTGAACCATGACCTTCCTTGTCCTTTTCTTATTCCAGCCACCACAGGGAGTGTCATTTCAGCTCCCCATTTTGTAAGCTGCAGACATCTTTAGCTTTGCGGGCCATCTGTTCTCTGTCACAACTAGACTCTGCCCGTATGACAAGAAAGCAGGCATAGACAGTATGTAAAGGAACGAGCGTGACTGTGTGCCAATAAAACTTTATTTACAAAAACAAGCTGTGGGCCCTCCTGCCCTCAGACCCCATTCACTTCCGGTCCTCTGTCTGATGAACCATTACTCTCACCAGAGCAAGGCTGCTCACTTTGGCATTCTTTCTGCTCCAGCCTTAGGAGTCTATTTCCAATTTATAAAAAGCAGATTTCTGATTGATGTGTCGTCATGGGATGCCCTGGGGATATCGAGGCTTATCTCTTCTTGTCACTGACTTTTAAAATGCTTCGGTTCTATTTGATTCCATTCACATGGAAGGTAGAGGCCCCTTGGAGCAGGAAGACGGTGACACAGCTCCATCCTTTATAAAGAAACTCAGATCTCTTTCAGCCCATGCATTGCACGTCAGGGGTCACAGCTGGAAGCGTTTTCCTGGGAAATTCAGAGTTGTCAAAGGCATTTATCTGGTATTTTATTGTAATTGGTTAATTTATGCTTTATTTACCTTGTGGATATGATCTGAAAGTTAACAGTGGGGAACGGCTGCCTTTTTCTGTTCCACATTGTCAGGAAAAGGTACGTCTCTTTGGTGAAAAAGATTTTCTTTAAATGAGAAATGGAGCTTTGGAGTACATTTTCCATGGCTCACAATGAATCCCCCCAAACACACACACACACCATGGTCTGTGTTCTTTTAAGTCAAATAAAACTAGTTTCTGCCGAGAACATCCAAATGTTTGACCTTAGACGGCAGAAATTGGAACTAATCTTCCAGGATCAGAGCAGCTGCAAGTCAGGCCCGGAGCCACTGGACTAACCCACCTCGCGGTCGGAAAGCGCTGATTCCTCGGAGGAAACTAACAGAGACCCGGTAGCCCCGCTGCCTTGTGGACGCCGTGAGCCCAGGCCTGCACCTCATCCTTCCCGCACGTGGGCCCTCAGATGGGAAATGCGTCCCCTCCAGCCTCCCGTCAAGGAGCTGCCGAGGAGAATTTGCATTTAATGCCGCTCATCATTTCCAATTGTTCTCCAAATAAAACAGGCCCCGGAGCTGAGGCGAATGCCTTTGAAGGCACTTTTCCACTGGGTATGGGTCCAGAATAAATAATAACGAGAAATCTGCCCCTCCAAGCACTTCTTGGAGATAGCTTTTAATTCAGACCAGTTGGAAGCAGAATGGAGCAGGGCGTGTCAAAACCGAAGGCAGCCGTGCTGCCAGCCCCGCCCCCGCCATGGCCAGACCCCCCTGAAAGCGTCGTCTGTTACCCCGTGATACAGTGCAAGGGCTCTGTCTGTCTGCTCTTATCCCTCTCTTCCTCTCCCCTCTCTTTCTCCAGGTCTCCTCTCTCTCTCTCTCCCCCTCCCTCCCACCTTACCCTCTTTTTCAGCAACAAGCCCTTCCCCTTTAAAAAAAAAAAACAACAAAACTTTTTATCTTGCCATAATGATAGACTGCAGAAAGTTGCAAAAATAGTATAGACCATCTGGTGTACCCTGTACTCAGCTTACCCCTATAGTTCCATCTTCCATAACAATAGCACATTATCAAAACCAGGACATCGACCCAGGTACAATGTCTGTGTCTAATTCCATGTCGTTAAGCCTTTCATCTTCGAATGCTCAGTTTTTCATGTAAGTTTATTCCATTTTCAGGATTTTTTTAAAAAGACATTAAAAAAAACCACGTTTATTTATCTATTTATTTGGCTGCGCTAGGTCTTAGCTGCAGCACGAGAGATCTTCGTTGCCGTGTGCGGGATCTTTAGCCGCGGCACGCATGCGGGATCTAGTTCCCTGACCAGGGATCAAGCCTGGGCCCCCTGCATTGGCAGCGTGGAGTCAACCGCTGGACCACGAGGGAAGTCCCTATTTTCAGGAGTTTTAACTTGCTCAAAGAACGTGCATCTAACATTTATATTCTCCGGGGGCTGGGGGCGCTGTCTTTTCTCATCTGCTCACTTCCGGGGCACCCCAAGGGGCCTGGACCCCCCTGCAAGGCACTGCCCCGGGGGGGGTGAATTTGTAGCCTGTGTTCCTGATCTTGCTGGGCACCTTGGAGGTGCTCTCACATACCTTGTCTCTTTCAGTCTCCATTTACTTTCATTTAATAAGTGAAAGGAGGTGAAATTGAAACAGACCCCCTTGCTTCTGGTGAAGAGCTCTGATTGCAGTTTTGATGAGAAAGCTGTTCAAACCGTGGCCTGAAATGAATTTCGTGGGCCATCTGCATGCATCCGTCAGACGAGCAGCCGCCGGTGAGGTGTGTGATTGCAGGCGAGTTGCACTGCAAGCTACCAGGCAGGCAGGCGCTCCTGCCGGTGCTGAGGAGAAGCTCAGCCTGGTCCTGGGGCCAGATGGGGACTCCCAGTTCTCACACTCCTGTGACCAGGGGTGAACAGGGCGCCCCCCACCAAGCAATTCTCCAGCTCTCTGACACCAGCTGGGTGTCCTGCAGCTGAACTCACATTCCCACTGTTTACCTGGAGACGGCATCTGATCCCACAGGTGAAGGGCTCAGTCCCCCAGGACTGCCCGCACCCCAGCTTCGGGTGCCAGTCACGAGTCCAGGTTGCCACCTGTGCTTCTGATTGACTGTCTATAAATCGAAGGTTTCCACAAGCCTCTTCTGAAGCTCAATCATTGCTAGCATGGCTCAGAACTCAGGAAAACAATTTACTTACTAGATTACTGGTTATTCTCAAAGGATACGACTCAGGAACAGCCAGATGGAAGAGATGCACAGGGCAAGGCCTGTGGGAGGGGTACTCGGAGCTTCCATACCCTCTCTGGGTGCACCACCCTCCCGGCACCTCTGCGTGTTCACCAGACCGGAAGTTCTCTGAACCCCGTCCTTTTGGGGTTTTTATGGAGGTCCATTACACAGGCATGATTGATAAAATAACTGCCCATTGGTGATCAGTTCAGCCTCCAGCCCTTTCCCCTCCTTGGATGTGGGAGGTCAGGAGGTGGGGCTGACGGGTCCAACCCTCTAAGCACATGGTTGGTTTCCTTGGCAACCAGCCCCCATCCTTAGGGGCTTTCCGAAAGTCACCTCATTAACATAAACTGTGGTCAAAATGGGCTTGTTAAGAATGGCAAAACACGACTTCCCTGGTGGCACAGCGGTTGTTAAGAATCCGCCTGCCAATGTAGGGCACACGGATTTGAGCCCTGGTCCAGGAAGATCCCGCATGCCGCGGAGCAACTAAACCCACATGCCACAACTACTGAGCCCACGCACCGCAACTACTGAAGCCCATGCGCCTAGAGCCCGTGCTCTGCAGCAAGAGAAGCCACCACAATGAGAAGGCCCGTGCTCTGCAACGAAGAGTAGCCCCGCTCGCTGCAACTGGAGAAAGCCTGCGCACAGCAACGAAGACCCAACCCAGCCAAAAATAAATAAATTAATTTTTAAAAATTCTAAAAAAAAAAGAGTAGCAAAACAAACCCTTATCTCTCTTATCTCTTAGGAAATTCCAAGGGTTTTAGGAACCCTGTGCCAGGAACAGGGACGAAGATCAAATACATATTTCTTATTATAAATCACAGTATCACAAGATGGAATCTACTCTTTTACATTCTGGTGAGTAGAAGGTGGGTCTGTGAGTTCTCAGGAATTTGAGTGGACGTAGCTTCAGGCTTCTTCAACCTTAAACAGTGACCTTTATCTATGAGTGACGTTTGGGGCAGAACGTAAGGAGACAGGACCGAGGACCTGACCTGACCTGACCAGTCAGGCAGGTTCAGGGAAGGCGCTGCGGCTGCTCTTGGCTCCTTTTCCACTGGTCTCTGTGTCCTTCACTGGGAATTAGCCAGAGTCAGCTGGGGTGGGGTGTGGGGAGAGGGATGCCTTATTCTTCCATTTCTGTGGGGCTCAGGGGGCTTCCGACAAGGGCTTCCGACAGAGGCTGGAGAAGCCTGCGGGTGATTTGTCCCACATCGACCTTTCTGGAACATTCAGCTGCAGTGCATGGAAGGATTTGAGGTTTTCTTTCTCCTCTTGAACAGTCTGTATATAAAAACGAAGGAAACCAGGCTACTGGGGAGACAGTGCTTAATGGTCTGAAAACAAGCCCTGGTGTTTTTCTTGGCTGGGGTGAGAATGGTTACCTTGATTGGAACTGACCTTTCTGAGGCGCATTTCAATCAAGGCTGCCCTTTTTGGGGTGGGGCGAAGGTGAAGAGATGGACCCGATCCCCCTGCACCCCAATCCCTTGTGTGCACAGCCCACGGAGAGCATGACATCGAATATGAACGTTTGCAAAAGACTTTATTTCAGTGGATGATTCTTCAGAGAATCCATCTTTCTTTACACGTTCTGAATTAATCCATTGGTTTTAAGTAACACGGTGTAAAGCACCCAGGAAATAACAGCTGTAGACAAGCCTGGGATTTGGAAGGAAAGGCTTTGGTGGGTGGATTGGCATCTCCCAAAGTCTAAGTTCAGACATCCCGCACCGGTATGCCAGCAGTGGGACTGACATGGAAGGGCTGGGTCTGAAAAGTGTCAAAGCATCAAAGTCAGGGGGAGTTACAGCTGTGTGACCTTGTGTGAGTTACTTAACCTTTCTCTTTCCTTATCCGTAAAATGGAGTGCGAGAGCCAGAATAACGCCCCCTCCCACAGAGATGCCCCCGTCCTAATCCCTGAACCCGTGATGATGTTAGATTATCTGGCAAAGGGGAGTTAAGATCACAGCTGACTTGAAGATGGGGAGGTTACCCTGGATTATCCGGGTGGAACCAACAAAGAGGGAGACAGAAGAGGAGCTTGAAGAGGTGCAGTGGGGGGAGGAACCAGCCCACCATGGCTGGCTGTGAAGACAGAACAAGAGACCATAAGCCAGGGGAATGCAGGTGGCTTCCAGGAGCTGGGGAAGGCAAAGCTATGAATTCTCTCCCAGAGGCTCCGGGAAGGAAGGGATCCCGCTGACACTGTGATTTCAGCCCAGTGAGACCCGGGGTAGACTTCTCACTACAGGACTACAAGATAATACATTCTGCTGTTTGAAGCCACTGAGTTTGTGATCATTTGTTACAGCAGCCAAAGGAAACTAATACATGGGGGATAATCACAGTACCTACCTCGTAGGGTAGCTATGAGTATTCAATGAATTATTACATGGAAAGCACTTGGAACAGTGCATGGGTCAATATCACATTGGTGATGACGATGACGATGATGATGATGATGGAGAAGATCTTTACTACTGTTATTGACCTAAATATACTTATCTTGAGGGACGCCCACATTTGGAGTGTGAAGAAGAAGGGAGAGCCAGAGTGGGAAGAGGGGTGCAAAGGAAACCCCAAAGGATGCAGAGTCGGGAGCACCGCAGGCAGGACCAGGCAGTGGTGACGCCCAGAGTCAAGTGGTGCGGGCGGTGTGACAACAGAGACCCCAGCGGCCTCACCTAGCTGGGCGTGGTGGAGAGAGCCCTGGGACAGGAGCCCGGCGCTGGAGGTGTAGAGCTGGGCCATCCAACCTGGAAACCACCAGTCACACGTGGCCCTGGAGTGCTGGGGCGGGGGCTTGCCTGAGTCTGGATGGGCTGCAAGTGTAAAGCACACACTGGATTTCAAACACCCAGGACACAAAAAGCATGTAGATGATCTCATTAATAATTTTTTTCTTTGGCTGTGTTGGGTCTTCGTTGCTGTGCACGGGCTTTCTCTAGTTGCGGCGAGCTGGGGCTACTCTTCGTTGTGGTGCGTGGACTTCTCATTGCGGTGGCTTCTCTTGTTGTGGAGCACGGGCTCTAGGCGCGCAGGCTTCAGTAGTTGTGGCACGTGGGCTCAGTGGTTGTGGCACACGGGCTTTGTTGCTCCACGGCATGTGGGATCTTCCCGGACCAGGGCTCGAACCCGTGTCCCCTGCATTGGCAGGCGGATTCTTAACCACTGTGCCACCAGGGAAGCCCTCATTAATAATTTATATTGATTACATGCATGTTGAGATGGTAAGGTTTTGGATATATTGAGTTAGATGACACCTACTTATTAAATTAATCTCACCTTTTCTTTTTTCCTTCTTTTTAAAATGTGGCTGCTAGAAAATTAAAAACCGTTTCTGTGGCTTGCACTAACACAGCACTAGAATGACTATGCCGCCAACTATGGCTATGACCTTGGGCAAGGCTGTTGTTCTCTGTGGGCTTCTGTCTCCTTGCTTGTAAAAGCAGGTAACTCCAAGGGCATCCTGGGGTTTTTTGGCCAGAAGGTCGCTAGGAAGCATAGATGGAATCATTTTAGCAGAAATGTATATTGCAAGGGAAGAGGGCCAAAGAGAGGCAAAGGGAAACCGAGACCAGGACTGCATTTCTGTGAAGGTTGACGCCGCAGGCTAGGAAAGAGGCGGGGCTGAGGATCATCGCTCGTGCTCTTGCAGAGACCTGGGTAATTTATATCCAAGGAGCAGGAACAAATGTAGGGGGAGAGATTAGATCGACAGGAGAGAGGGTGAATTGATGGAGGAGCACTGACCGAGGGAGGCGAGAAGAAGATTTAAGAGCTGGGCAGGAGGTAACCTTGGAGGGGGCCGGCAGAGAATGAACAAGTGAGAAATAAATTAAACAATTAGCACACTCATCCAAACCATGCCTCAAAGGGCAAATGAAATAGAATTGGGTGCCCACAGGATGAGACAGCTAACAGGTGCTGTGGCAACAGTCAGGAAGAGGAGAAAGTGTTGCTGCAGGGAGGAAAATTAGAGCTGCCAGAAGGAAAATGAATGCAGTCGGGCAGAACGCATCCAGAGGAGTGGAGCGTGGCTCCCGGCTCCCGCAGGTAAGACACAGGCCACCTGGGGCGGCATTTTGAAAGGCCTCAGATGCCAAGATAAAGGTAACTGCAACCCACATTCCAAAGAAATGCAAGATCAAGGACAAAAATAAGCGTGTTTTGCTCTCTGACCCTCATCAACCTATTTTTTTCCCCCAGTGTTTGTTCCTGCCAAGCCAGAAAGGACTCATATTCTCTTAATTCCCCCCAAATCTTTTGGGGCTGGAGCATCCTTTGCAAATCATCAATTCCCATTTCAGGGGTGAGAGGTACTGCCAGAGCCCCATCTCTAACCAATACATGGAGAGAGATTTGCATCTCCTGTTTGAAATCTGACTTCCAGCCTTGTCTTTGTCTCTCTCTCTCTCTCTCTCTCGTTTTTTTTTGAAACAGTGTCAAGGTATTTATTTATTTATATTTTTTGGCCGCACTGCACAGATTGTGGGATCTTAGTTCCCCGACGAGGGATGGAACCCGCATGCCTGCCAGTGGAAGCGTGGAGTCCTAACCCCTGGATCGCCAGGGAAGTCCCCTGCTTCATCTCTTAAGTGCGCTGTGAGAAATCACCGTTTTTCTCATATTGTTCCAGCTTCAGACAGAGGCTTAGTAAAATCGCCACCATTGCTTTCTTATTTTTGACCCCATTGCTCATTCCTGTCCGCCCCTGGGGAAAGCACTTCATCTTTGTCTCACCTGGAGGAGGAGAGGGGCGTGGTTGGTTCCACCATCCCTAGGGTTACCTGGTGGGCTAGATCAGAGACTGAACAACCTCCCGTGACCATGACCGTCTCTTCCATTCTCCTGCCTCTGTGTGGAATCCCCTTACATTTTCTTAATTGGGGGAACCAGCCTTCTAGCTGTATGAACACCGTATAACAATCCTTCCCAGCCGGCAGCCTTTTCTTGCTTCCTTCTCCAAGAAAGACAGGAAAGCCCCAGCCTTATTTCTTTTCTGCTTCTCAGAATCCAAACCCCATCTTTCTCCTGTGGCCACCAAATTAAGGACAGACAGTCTGTGTTCCTTTTACTGGCTTCAGGCCCATCACTCTGGCAAATAAGATCTTGGCATTTCAGGGGCCAAACCTGGGAGGTTTCTTTTCTCCACCTGCCTTCACCCCGCCCCCGCCCCCGCCCCCCCCCCCGACTTTTTAAAAAAGTCAGTCTCTGAAGTATTGATTTTCCAGCTATTTTTAAGTTCAATCAGATTGGATTTCGTTTCAGGAAATACCTCACGCATTCTATCCCTCTCTTTCTCCCCACTGTTCTTCCTTCTCCTCTCTGGTGTGGCTCAGTCTGCTTTGGCTAAAGAGACCAGCAGTCAAACTGAAACAATACACTACTTGGAGCCAGGCGTGTAAAATGAGGGCGCTTCTCTTTCCAAATAAACCTCGGTGCCCCCAAATGGAAAAATCCAGCTCTCAAAACATGAGCCTGTCGGCTGCTCTCTGGCTGAAAGGTGCTGCGTGTGAGTTAGGGAAAGAATGAGTTTGATTTTGCAAAGACCAAAGGTTCTTTTGGAGGGTTCTTTTGACCTCTATGGGGGAAATGGATGCTGAAAGCCAGAGACAGGCCATAACGGTGGCACCTGCCTTTGGATCCTTGCTGGGTTAGGAAAGGCTCTGACCCGTGTTGTTCGTGGAATCCTCACACTGAGAAAACTGGACCACAGAGGGTTAAATGGCCAGTGTCACATGGCGGTACGCATCAGGGATGGCCCCAGAACCCAGGGCTTCTGGCGTCTAGGCACGCCAGCCTGGGCTATCTGGACTCTTCCATGGCAGAGGGAAGAAGAAGAAAGCAGGTCTCTTGAGATCTGGCTCATGGACTCTGGTCCAGATGCCCTGGCCTGGATCCCCCTGGTTATTTCTCATATTTTGGTGCCGCCCCGCCGGTGTCGGCCCAGAGGCCTCCACAAGCAGGCATTACCAGCTGGCCTTTCTGATGTTTGCTTTACCTGCCTCCGTTGCCGGCTCTGTGTACGGGAAGGCTATCCATCTTCGATCTTGACCCTGGCTCTCTGATGTGAGGATAAGTCTGGTGTCTTTGTCTTTAGAGGGTGGATAAAGCTGTGTTCTTCTTACCAACCTGCCTGGGCTTCACTTCGGAGTAAAGGCCTTGGAGTGTCCCGTCAACTCCCCGTAATATGCGAAATTTTTTTGCGGTACGCGGGCCTCTCACTGTTGTGGCCTCTCCCGTTGCGGAGCACAGGCTCCGGACGCTCAGGCTCAGCGGCCATGGCTCACGGGCCCAGCCGCTCCGCGGCATGTGAGATCTTTCCGGACCGGGGCACAAACCCGCGTCCCCTGCATCGGCAGGCGGACTCTCAACCACTGCGCCGCCAGGGAAGCCCAATGTGCGAATGTTTGCCCTTGGCGTCTCTGTAAGGGGCGGATGTGGCTCCACTCAGCACTCTGACCCACTGCTCCAAGGTCCTGATTTCCTGCCAGACTGAGGTGCTTCTGCCACCCGCTTGGTTCTCGTCTCAGGTGTTGTCCTGCTAATGAGACCAAAGGAAGTTGTCTCCTATTCTTCATCTACCTGCACCTCTCGGATGCTGGTCGTGGACGGACCTGGCACGTGGGCTCTGCTGGTGCTTGGCCTACTTTTGGCGCACTGTCCCCCTCCCCCACCTCCTGGATCAGTTTGTCTGCCTGAGACTCCCCCGCGCCCGGCCACATGGCATTGCCTTTAGGATAAACATCTCCGGGTGACACAAGATTGATGCCCCCTTAAAGACTTCCTGTGGCTCGCACAATGCTCCTTTTGTAGGAATTCATATTTTAACCACAGGGCTACAGCTTGCTGAGACTGAGCTGTTCCCTACTGAGACCATGGCCCCCCTCCTCGCCTCAGAGCTTTCAAGAATCAGGAATTCGGGCTGCCGTTGGTGCCTGCTTCCCTGTTGAGTTTCTGCTCTGAGCCAATTGCCACTGAAGGCTGCCTGGACGGAGTCCAGATTGGAGCCCTGAGCTGGGGTGCTCAGACCCCTTACAAAGGACTCTCCCCAGGAAGGCCATCCAAGGCACAGTCCCCGATCTCCTAATTCGGAACCAGGAGCCCTCACCCGCATTAGCCTCAACTCTGCTCAAAGCTCCAGTGACACACACAGCTTGGACAACCCCCATTAAGCAGCCTGGACATCAACATCCAGGCAGGGAGTCGGGCCATTGCTTCTCCATTTCACACGGAAAATGTCTGAAATGTACATTTCACCTTATACACAATCAGAAAATTCTCTGGGGGCCATTGTGAGGTCAGAAGGTCCCGATGGGCAAGGGCAGGTGCCTCACTCCAGTGCTGCGACGGGTGGCAAGGGGCGCGGCTGTAAGACGCAGGAGAGCAGAAAGCACTCCCTGAATTCATCTCCTTTGCGCCCAGAGCTCCCTTGGGAGCTGGGTCCCACAGGAAAGCTGACTCTGCTTCTACCCTCTGAAACTCCTGAGGGTCCCTGCTATAAAGATCAGTTGCTCAGTTATCGCATAATTATAAAGTTAATGCGTGCTCACTGCAGAAAATTCAAAAGGGATAATGGAAGAGAAAGATGATAAAAATGATTAGTAGAAGTCATCTCTCTGCCAGCCCTCCCCTTAGACACACCCGTAATTAACTTTTTTTTAATCGAAGTGGAAGTCACATGATGTAAAATTAACCATTTTACCGTGAGCAGTTCAATGGCATTTAGTACATTCACAGTGTTTTGCGACCAACACCTCTATCTAGTTCCCACACCTTTCCATCACCCCAAGATAAAACCCCGTACTATGATCTCTTTGATATTGTCCCTTCTGGCTTTTTTCCACCTGTCTATTTTAATATAGTGAATACTGTTTCCAAGATGGCACCTGATTTTATCACTTAGTGTTTTTTATTTAACACAATTAAAATTTTTTTTTTAATTTATTTTTGGCTGTGTTGGGTCTTCGTCGCTGTGCACAGGCTTTCTCTAGTTGTGGTGAGCGGGGGCTACTCTTCGTTGCGGTGTGTGGCCTTCTCATCGCGGTGGCTTCTCTTGTTGCAGAGCACGGGCCCTAGGCGCGCGGGCTCGGTAGTTGTAGCACACGGGTTTAGTTGCTCCGCGGCACGTGGGATCTTCTCAGACCAGGGATCAAACCCATGTCCCCTGCATTGGCAGGTAGATTCTTAACCACTGTGCCACCAGGGAAGGCCCTGTCACCTCGTTTTAAATTTTGTTTTATATCAACATTATTGCACTATAATTTACATTTAATAAAATGTATCCATTTTAAATGTATAGGGTGATGGGTTTTAACATATGTATATACCGTGTATGTTACAAGTATATACAACATGTGTAACCTCTATCCCAGTCAAGATCTAGAATATTTCCAGCACTCCAGAAAGGTCCCTTGAACCCTTTTTTGGTCAGTCTCCCCTTTATCCATTCTAGGAAACCACTGTTCTGATTTCCATTTCTATTAGTTCTGAAGTTCTAGAACTTCAAATAAATGGAATCATCCAGTGTAATTTCTTTTTTGTTTATCATCTTTCGCTCAGCACTGTCTTTTTGAGATTCATCTATGCTGCTTCATGAATCAGCAAGGTTTTTCTTTTTTGCTGCTCTACAATTCAATGGTATGAGTAAAAAAATAGCAGTATGAATAGAAAATTTTATGAGTAGGCAGTTTATTCATTTGTTCTCCTATTGATGGATGTTTTACTGAGTTCTATTACAAATTTTCTCCATGTTTTTAATAATCTCACAGGCAGTTTTTAATGCCTGTCTCATGTCGGTTGGTTCTAACAGTTTCCTGAGCAGTTTTATTGTTTGTGGGCATTTAGGTTCTTCTGTCAGGATGAACATCCTTAAACACAAAGTTTTGTCTAGGATAGATGCTTGGAAGCGAATGGCCAAATCGAAGTCAAGAACAGTTTAAAGGCTCTTGACACACACTGTCACATTTCTGTCTCGGCGCCCCATGTCTATATAAAGAACCTGTATATTGGGTGGTCATGTGATTCAGTTCCGGCTAATGAGTTCTAAGTGGAAATCCAGTGGAGACTTCTGGGATTGTTTTGCTTTCCTTATATAAGTACCACTCCTCTTCCTCGCTATTTTTTTTCATTTTGCTTCAACTGAGGGCTTGAGGCTGGAGGTGGAGCAGCCACCTTGGGGCCCTGAAGGGATATTTCCCAGTAAAGATGGGGAAGCAGAAGAACATTCTATCTGGGAGGCTGGGCATCTTCCACTGGCTTCAGAGGCCAGATCTGGGACCAATGAATGGAAACTTCAATAAAGAAGGTATTATTTGTAGAAAGAAGTTATTCCAATTAGGAAGTCAGTGAATTCCTTTATCAACAGAGATATTCAAACAGGAATGGAACACCCGTTTGGGGAGAATGTGGCAAAGGGTACAAGCATAAAATAGTGTAACCTCTGACGTTCCTCGTACTCTGAATTCAGTTTTATGACCCAGCGCTAATGGGCACATTTTCTGCCTTTTGATTCTGTCAAAGCAAAGTGGCCATAAGACTCCTAGAATTCCTCCTCACATTAATAAGGAAGTTAGAATTCATCTTATTCCTTATAAGACTCCAGAAAGTTGATGTATCCTCTAAAATGAAGCCCAGATTCCCCGCCCCCAGTCCCCAGGTACACACTCATCAATCTTTCTTCTGTGGTTTTATTAGAAGGTCTTTCGTGTGTATTAAAAATGCAAAATATCTACCCAATGCCAAATTCCAGAAATGCACAAACATGAAAAGTTTTAGTTTTTAAAGGTTTCTTACGACAGCTGCCACAGTGGTCATTAATATGTAAATTCCATTGGCTGAGAAGGTTGACTTTGGGTCATAAATCGCCGCTTTCCTCCTGATAATCCTGTCTGACTCTCCAGCTGTCTAGACAATGGGAAAATTAACACCACGAAACAGAATAGTTTAAAAACCTTTGGAGCCAAATACTTAGAAACAAATTTTAAATCCACGGTGAGACATGTGAGACCAATTAGTTAATTATTCAAGGAATCCCTTCGAGCACCAGCCTTGACTAATAATAAGACCTTACGCTTGAATAGCCTTTTAATACTTTGAGAAAGTAGTTTTCCATACGTTATCCTCTTTGATCCTTTGGAATATGTGACTTTATTTCCAAGGTTGTAAAGACCACCAAAATGTGACACCCCAGCTCTCTGGCATTACCATCACCTTCTCTTCTTTAACAAATTAATTCTTGGAGAAAATGCAACCTCAGCTCATTGAGATAGGTCAATATGGGACCTAGTTGAGAGAAGAGATAATTATGCATGCATCTTTTTTTTCTTAACCCTTAAAATCCTTCACTGGTTTTCCATTGCTTTGGGATCAAAACTCCCCCAATTTTAACATGATTACCAAGACCCTGCATGATTTGGCCACAGTCAACTTCTCCCCAGTCTCATTTCTTGCTAATTTCCCTTGACCCATTTCCCCTCTATCCAAACTGGCCTTTTTTTAAACTTCTTCCAATGATGCCTCCCCTTTGACTTGTCCGTACCATCCTTCTGTGCATCCCTTCACCTGGTAAATACCTACTTATTAAAAAGTCACTTCCTCAGGGAAAGACTCCTCTCTTTTCTTCCCATACCATAGTAGATCAAGTTGCCTTATTATACATCTTCATAGAACCATGTTCTTTTCTTCCAGGATAGAGGTAAATAAACTACAGCCTTTGGGCCAAACCTGTCCCTCCATCTGTTTTTGTAAATGAAGTTTTATGTGCACACCACCATGTTCATTGGTTTATGTATTGTTTATGGATGTTTTCTTTTCTCTTTTAAAATAATGTTCCCCAGGGCCTCCCTGGTGGCGCAGTGGTTGAGAGTCCGCCTGCCGATGCAGGGGATACGGGTTCGTGCCCCGGTCTGGGAGGATCCCATATGCCGCGGAGCGGCTGGGCCCGTGAGCCATGGCCGCTGGGCCTGCGCATCCGGAGCCTGTGCTCCGCAACGGGAGAGGCCACAACAGTGAGAGGCCCGCATACCGCAAAAAGAAAAAAAAAAAAAAATAATAATAATAATAATAATAATAATGTTCCCCAGCTTTATTGAAATAGGGTTGACAAAAATTATATCTATTTGCATTGTATAACGCGATGTTTTACTCTTTGTATACGTTGTAAAATGAGTACCACAATCAAGCTAATCCATCACCTCAAATAGTTACTGTTTTTTTTGTGTGTGTGGTGAGAAAACATGAGATCTACTCTCTTAGCAAATTTCAAGTACACAATACATTATTATTAGCTATAGTCACCATGCTGTGCATTAGAGCTCCAGAACATACTCTCTAACCAACGTCTTCACTTTCCCCATCCCCTGGCCTCTGGCAACCATCATTCTACTCTCTGTTACTATGACTTCAGCTTTTTCTTTAGATTCCACATACACGTGAGATCATGCTGTCTTTATCTTCCGGTGCCTGGCTTATCTCACTCACCACAGTGTCCTCCAGGTCCACCTCTGTTGTTGCATACGGTGAGATTTCCCTCTTTTTAAAGGCTGACTAATATTCCAGTGTAATACATATATATATATATTTTTCCACATTTTCTTTATCCATTCATGCATCCACGCACACTCAGGCTGTTTCCATGTCTTAGCTACTGTGAATAATGCTTATGGTTGTATTTTTGCTACCATGGCAGAGTTGCAACAGGGACCGTGTGGCCTACTTACTTACTTACTATCTGGCTCTTTATGCAAAAATTTGCTGACCCCTGCTTCAGAGCGCTAATCTTGGTTTGCAATGATACACTTGTTATTAAGATTATGTGATTATCTGTTACATCTTCCAGACTGTGGGCTTAGAATTTGGCAGTTACTCAGTAAATATTATTGAATGAAAGGAAGAAAATGAATGGAGAAAAATAAAGAGAGAAATTTTAAAAAGAGAATAAAAGGAAGAGAGAAAGAGTAAAAAAGGAACAATGGTTGGGCATTATTATGATCATCTGTGATACTAAAAATCCTGATCTTTTGAGTTAGGTAGTCATGCCCTCTTTTCATGAACTCTCATTCAGTGTTTCCAGCTTCTTTTTTGGGCTTCACGCAAAGCTGTCAGCAGGATGGACTGAGGGCAGAGATGGGATTAAACGCCAATGCTTGGGTCCAGGATTGAGGGTGGTATGACTGCTACCCATCTTGGTTGGGCCTGTTCTCAGGAACTAACAACCATCACACAGAGTTTTCAGGGATTCAGCTCACCATGTCCTCTTTCCATCTGGAAGAGTGTAAAAAAAATTCAAACTGGGCCATGGTATACTGGGTAAAGCTCTCCCATCTTCCAGAAGGACCGGCTCTTAGTCTGTGGAACTTCCAACCCACTATGGGCAACAGAAGATGGTTAACACTGTGGAGGCAATTTTAAGACCTACTCGCAAAAGGTCTGACACTCCTTCCATTGAGAGATGGGGTCCAGGTTCTCTTCCCTTGAAACTGGGTAGCCTTGTGACTGCCTTGACCCATAGACTATGGTGGAAGTGACTCCATATGACTTACAAGGCTAGGTCATAAAAGACCATGAAGCATCTCTTTTGTTCACTGGAACACTCATGCTTGGAGCCTGGAGCCACCATGGAAGAAATCTGGTTATCCTGCACCTGCCATGCTGGGGAGACCTCATGTGATCGTCCAATTGACAGTCCATCTGAGCCCAGCCTTCCAACCATCGCCACCAAGTTGCGGCATATGAGTGAAGCCATCTTGGACTTCCTGGACCAGCCTATCAGCCAGCTGAGTACCACTGGGTGATCTGTCAACACCATGTAGAACAGAAGCATCAGCAAGCCAAGACCTGCTTGAATTCCTGCCCACGGAATTGTGAGATACAATAAAATCGTTCTTATTTTAAGTGGCTATGTTTTTGGACCCACTTATTACACAGCAGTAACTCACTGGCAAACACAGTGACTGAGCTAGTGACAAAAAGGTATCTCGTGAAGGTTGGTAGTTTATGGGAAGCCCTTGAAATGGCCTTTTTGCTCCCCATGCGTTTCCGGATTGGCAGGGCAAACACTTTTATGCTCATTTTTCCAGATGAGGAAATTAACACAGGTTAAATCACTTCGACAGATGTATTGGGGACCTACTATGTGCATTGTTTTGTCACTGTACAAACTACAAAGGTACTTTGTTTTATAGCTGGTGGGGAGACATATGAACCTTTTAAAATAGCTCTCTCTTTCCAGGCTTAAAGAAAGCTGTGACTTTCTAACATTGAAGTAGAACATGGAGAGTGTTTTAAAGGAAGTTTCCAAAGACTGGACAGGGCTGTATTCCTGGTGGTGGCTGCCAGGGAACACGTGATGTGGAGAAGGATGAGTCTGATAAATATATGGAACAGTATTATGGGGCCAAGCTTCCGTTCCAGAAAATAGCAAATGTTGGCAGTACAGATCTAGGCTCTACGCTGACTTTCCCCATCTCCACCTCTTTCCCTCCCTCCCAAAAGACTCTTATCCTATTTTATGTTTTTAACAAGGAAATGAAAAGAGTTGGCATGAAATGAATTATGTCTTTCCCATCATACACTTGTCTTCTAGTGGGCAGGGACCAGGATGCATCACACTGATGTGTCCTTGTTGAGATGCCCTGTGTAAGTGGGTGATGGGGGGCCATGAGGGCCAGTGTTTGGTGGTCTGTGAGTTTCCATGAGGGTCCATGTTTGGAGGTTTATGGTGGGTGGTCCGTGGTCTCAGGGTTTGGAGTATGTGCCGATCTGAAGCAAATATAATAACCCACCTCAGGGCAGTCACATACCCTGTTCCTCCCCTAAAACACAGCACCCTTGACTTAAGTCTGAGGGACAATTGACCAAGGGGCAAATGTGGATACAGTTCCTGGTTCCCTGGACACCTCAGTAAGAGTGGATACCCCTTAAGTCCATAAATCGTGATGAAGGAATTTTACCAAAGGTCTAGAAACAATGGTCATTTTTTCACAGCCGAAGTATCTGATGGAAGACCCTTGAAAAATGGAGGCATCGTAAATTCCCAACAGGAGGATAATTTTGCAACAATAGTTTGGAGCCCAAAGGAAAAAGAAAGGAAGATCTGGAACTAAGTGCACGGGGAGTTGGCAGGAATGGAGGCCACTGGAGTTTTCCAACCAGAGACTGATTCTGAGCCGAAATGAATGAACCAGAACTAAAAGTCTCAATTTCCTTCCTGCGTCGTAGGAAAATTGGGAATCTCAGTCCTCTCTGGGTTCCAGTGGAAATAATTGTCTGCTCCCTTTAAAATGGTGAAATGAAGATCTGGACCTTTTCGTGCCCAGGTATTTCTCTTCTGTCTCCTCCCATAACTGCTCATCACAGTCTTTTCCAAGGCAAGCCTCATCCCCCATTCTCCACGGTCATAGGACAATTTTGTTTTAAGTCCCATGAAAGTGACTTTGGTATTTGGCTTAGAAAAAAACGGCTTCTTTAACTCACCTGGAGCATTCCCCAGGACAGCCCCCGAATAAGTGTCCGAGGAAGGTGGGTCTCTGTCTTGACCCCCAAGCAGCGCAGTCCTTACCCCCGTCGGATAGGACAGTACGGGATAGACCCATGGGACACGAGATTTGGGGTCTGCTCCCAGTCTTGCTGTTAAAAATGCCTTATCCCTCATCTGACTGATGTGCAGGTAGGTAAGTTTAACAGAGGAGTGAGCTTCACGTTCCTGGGAAGAACAGAATTTTACAAACCCCAGGCACCGTGATTAGTTGCACTGAGGTGGGAGCCATGCCTGGCAGGCATCACCCCGGCCCCCATCCCTTCCTCCTGGAATCTCAGGCCATGTCAGCCCAGGGTGGCAGAGGGCTTCTTCCCAGCCTCTGAAAGTGGTCAGAGGTGCCTAGAGAAACAGGTCTTTGAAAACAGAAGACGACGGAGGAGATTAAAGTGCTTCTCTGGGACAATTAATGAAGCCCTGGAAGAATCCATTTGTCCCCATGCCTTTGAAGCTGGCTGTGACAGAGGAAGCTGAGATTCTGTTTTTCCAAGTAGTAGGAAACCACTGTGCTGTTTGTGCCTGGTCTGAAAGGCGCTGCGCTTGGGAGAACAGAGGAAGGGGGGCAGCTTCTGCTCAGGGGACCAAAAATAAAGCTCCCAGAGGGGATATGTCATGGATGCTGTGGGGCGAGGGTTGACATGTGTGCTTTGGGGCTGTGGCTTTCAAACGGTGTTCTATGAGGGTCCTAGGGTGGAGGATGGTGCTCTCTGGGGGCCAGCAATGCCCTGAAGCTTGGCCCGGGCTGGGGGCTGCCCTGGGCCTGGGATTTAGGGAGCCGGCTCGGGCCATGCCCTCCCCTCCGAGGGTGCAAGTACAAGGCTGGGCATGAGAGTGAGCCCCTCTCCTGCCTCACCCGCATCCCAGCCCTGGCCCCAGACAACTCCTGGTACCCGGGACCCCAGGATCCCCTGCCCAAATGGCCTGAGCCTGGGATAGACCACCTTGCTGGTGTCTGGTCCTCAGACCCGAGGGTTGGCCAAGAGGCAGCTTTCAGGGGACTGTGCGTGGGGCTGGGTGTGCAGGCTGGGGCTCCCTCTGAGCGTGCAGAAGGCTTCTTGCAGTGCAGAATATATGACGTATACCCACCATTCGGGACAGGTACACGCCGTGTGTGTGTGTGTGTGTGTGTGTGTGTGTGTGTAGTTGAGAGCATATCCTTCTATTCCCACTTTCCTCGTTTTAAAAAAATTTATATCAAGAGTTGGGTTTTTCTAATGCCCTGCTGGCATCTTTGGAGATCATTATATGCATCACAATGGTTTAAAAACTGAGCAGGTATTAGGATTAGAGTTGGATCTACAAACATGACCAGGGGTAGAAACACCGGAAAGCACTTTGAAAGATATTGAATATCACCCAGGATGCAACGTGCTGCTGTTGCCACAGTTATTCCCTTGGTCATGAAGGAGAACTCTTCTCTTGAAGTTTCTTTAACTTTCCACAGTGGCATCCCAGAAATTCAGGGGTGGAATGCTGTATGTGCACGGTCTCTGTTCTTCCCATTGGCGTTCTAAAATGGGGTTGAGGATTTTGTGTGGGTCCAATAAGCAAGCGGTGCCTCAGCTTTTGTGTCCCACTTTCCCTGCACCATTGTGGTGTCCAGCGGGGCACCTAGTCTTTAGGCTCCAGAGAGAAGTGAATCCTACAGAGGAAGCCTGAGTAGTCTGTTGGATAAGGGGTGTATGGGGGAAGAGACTTGTGTGTGTGTTTATGTTTATGTATGTGTGTATGCATGTGTGCGTGTGTGCATCTGTATATGTGTCTGTGTATATGTGTGCATGTGTCTGTGTGTGTATATGTGTGTGTGTGTGGGCACACATGTAGGTGTCATGAGGTTTGTGATTGCTCGTCACAATCCCTAAAATCACAGATTAGACCATTCTGGAGGTGGCGTTTTAAAGACCACCTTATCTACTTCCTCATTTAGCAACTGAGTTCCAGAGTGAGAAATTGATTGTCCAAAGTCACTCCTGCATCAGACCCCAGGGCCCTTACCCTCCAGCCCTGCGAGAATCCTCACCATCCTTCACACAGCATCTATGGTTGAAGAGTGTAGTTGACATAGTACATCTCAGGAGTAACTTTTTAAAAAATTTTTTATTTTAAATGATGTGTGGGGTTTTTAAAAAAATAAATTTATTTATTTATTTTTGGCTGCGTTGGGTCTTCATTGCTGCGCATAGGCTTACTCTAGTTGCGGCGAGCAGGGGCTACTCTTCATTGCGGTGCGCGGGCTTTTCATTATGGTGGCTTCTCTTGTGGTAGAGCATGGGCTCTAGGCGCACACGGGCTCAGTAGTTGTGGCACATGGATGCAGTGCGCTGCAGTAGATGTGGCTCGCGGGCTCTAGGCGCGCGGGCTTCAGTAGCTGTGGCGCACGGGCTTAGTTGCTCCGCAGCATGTGGGATCTTCCCGGACCAGGGCTCGAACCTGTGTCCCCTGTATTGGCAGGCGGATTCTTAACCACTGCGTCACCAGGGAGGCCCTCAGGAGTAACTTTTAAACTTACTAGGGCTCTGCTTTGTTAATTTCCCAGACAAATTGGCTTATGTCCCTTTGGGTTGCAAGTGACAGAAACCCCCACTGGGTTAAGCACTAAAAATACTTTCTTGACTCATTTGTCTGCAATTGCTGACTTTGGGCATAGTTGGAAATAGGGGTCTAAACAGTATCATCAGGATGCAGTTTCTGGCTCTCTCTTTCCCTCTAATTCTTGGCCCCATCTCTTCCATGTTGAGTCCATCCTTGAGCTCTTCCTTTTGGCCACGGGCACCCTCACCTCTGGCGGTCACAAATGGCAGCCCCAGATCTAGTGCTTTAAAGAAAACAAAGCAGGGCTTCCCTGGTGGCGCAGTGGTTGAGAGTCCGCCTGCCGATGCAGGGGACACGGGTTCGTGCCCCGATCCCGGAAGATCCCACGTGCCGCGGAGCGGCTGGGCCCGCGAGCCATGGCCGCGGAGCCTGTGTGTCCGGAGCCTGTGCTCCGCAACGGGAGAGGCCACAGCAGTGAGAGGCCCGCGTACAGCAAAAAAAAAAAAAAAAAAAAAAAAAAAAAAAAAAAAGCAAGCTCCTTGGTCCCAGCATTCCCATCAACATCCCAGTGGCTTCTTATTGGCTCTTATTCAGCCACATGACCACCCCCTGAACCAATCACTGTGGTCCTGGGTTCCTGGATCCCTGCATGGAACCCCATCTGAACCCATCGTTATCTGAGTTAGTCAGGGACTGACTCCCTGGAGGGAAATTGAGAGCCTTTTCAAAAGAAAATGCACAAAAGGTGGGCAGCGAAAAGAGCAGATGTCTGCTTGACCAAATCCTATTATGAAAAATACGGATATTTAAAGACTCTCAAATTTGCCTAAACCTGGGGGCACCCCAGGCCTTTATTCATCGATACATCTTCACAAATGATGACCTTGATTTTCTGGGTCTGTAAGATCTATCCCATGTCTCCACATTCTTTGAAATTTATAAAACCTTTACACATCCAGGGTGGGGCCCAAGGGCAAAAAAAATTGCTTGTTTAATTAAATCAATTACTTAAGACTCTAAAGCTTTATGATGATGTAAAGCACAAGTTTTATACACAGGGAGCAAGAAGTTTTAAGAGACTCGACTTGTGTTCCAAATTAAAACAATGTTAAATTCTTTAGCAACCCTAGCAGAGAAAAAAAAAAGAAAGAAAGAAAGAAAGAAAAGGAAAAGAAAACCCCCCTTATTTCCAAATCACTACCACTGGAATTTTAAAAATTATTTACATACTTAGCCGTGAGTCCCTTTATACATGATGGGTTTGGCAGAAAGGCCTGAGCAATAATTTAAAACAGAGGTTGGGAGGGTGTGTAAGGAACTCCCCCTCTTTTCCAAAAGAAATGCACCATCAGATCCACCAAAGAGGTTACTTTTCCTACGGAAAGACTGTACCTTTGGGAGCCGGGGACCTGTAGGTGCCGTTTGAGGGAAGCTGACAGCACAATGTGCTTACCTTCTGTGGATTCTAGAATGACAATGACATAAATGGTAATTCCTTGATGCACAGTGGAAAGAAAGGCCGATTCCTTGTCCCAGATCATTTCCTTTGAATTGAGGTCGGACTTACATGCTTAAATGGAATTATGAATACATGGCAGCGTTCTGTGGTTTGTTTGTTTAAATTTACCAGTCATTATCTACTGAACTTTATATTGAGTTTTGTTCTAAAATACTCCAAGAAGACTCCATTCTCTGCCCACAGATGTAGACATCCCAAAGGTGACGAAGAACCTGTCACTGGGGAGGGGGATAGATCACCAGGTCCCCTCCAGCAAGGGAAGGGATCAGTGTTGAATGGTTATTTGGGTGACATGGAAATGGACTGGAAAGGCTCTGCCAGCAGGGAAGGAAGAGATAGAGTCTAATCTCAAAGCCCCTGAAATGTTCCTTGCTGCCTCTCACAGTGGACATCTGTGGGTAGTGCTGCCAGGGCCCCACCTGTGTCTCTCAGTTGGTCGTCAGCTCTGCTCACCGTCCAGCCGCCACTGCCTGAAGCCTCTTCCCTGAATCCTGGAAGGGAAGGTCACTTTGCCCACCTAACAAGCCGGAAATGCTAGGGCATCACCAGCCATCCCGGAAGCCCTCAACCAGTGGCACTGGGCCATTGAGGTATAAATCCTCAGTTCCCTCCCTCCTCAGGTGGCCTAACCCTTCTTTCAAAATAAGTAAATAAACTTTTCTATTTTGGAATAACTGTTTTAGACTTACAGAAAAGTTGCAAAATAGCAGAGAATTCTCGTATACTCTTCACCCAGCTTCCCCAATGTTGAAATCTTACACATTTATAACACAAAGATCAAAACTAGGAAACTGACGTTGATATGATGCGATTAACCAAACAACAAACCTTATTCCATTTTTCACAAGTTTTTCCACTAATGTCCTTTTTCTGTTCCAAGATCCTCCCGGGATCCCACAGTGCAGTGAGTTGCCGGGGTGGGGGGGTCTCTTTGGTCTCCTCCAACCTGTGACAGTTTCTCTCTTTCCTTGCCTGGCCTGACCTTGACATTTAAAAAAAAAAAAATTTATTTATTTATTTTGGTGGCATTGGGTCTTCGTTGCTGCGCACGGGCGAATTTCTCTATTTGCAGCGAGCTGGGGCTAGCGGGGGCTATTCTTTGTTGTGGTGCACGGGCTTCAGTAGTTGTGGCTCTCGGGTTCTAGAACGCAGACTCAGTAGTTGTGGCGCACGGGCTTAGTTGCTCTGCGACATGTGGGATCTTCCCGGACTAGGGCTCGAACCCACGTCTGCTGCATTGGCAGGCAGATTCTTAACAACTTCACCACCAGGGAAGTCCAGACCTTGACATTTTTGAAGAGCACAGGTCAGTGATTTCTGAGAACGGCCCTCACTTTGGGTTTCTCTGATGTTTTCCCATGTTTAAAACAGAGATACATTTAAAATGCACATAACTTTAAATTTAGAGATTTAAAATGAGATAGATTTTATTTTTATTTATTTTATTTATTTATTTTTTAATTGGCAGCACTGAGCAGCTTGCGGGATCCCAGTTCCCTGACCAGGGATCAAACCAGTGCCCTGGAAGTGGAAGCGTGGAGTCCTAACCCCTGGACCATCAGGGAATTCCCTAAAATGAGATATATTTAAAAATGAGATACATTTTTGGCAAGAATGCCCCAGGGGTGATGTCGAGTCACTCTCCACGGCATGACGGCCAGGGCAAATGCTGTCGATAAACCTTTCTACTAGTGATGTCAACTTTGTTCCCTTGGTTAACATAGCACCTGTCAAATTTCTCCTTTGAAATGTCACCATTTTTCCCTTACAATGAATATGCTCTTGGGGGAGACCCTTGAGGACCTTGCAAATATCCTGTTTCTCCTCAAACTTTGGCCCAGTGATTTTAGCATCCATTGATGGGTCTTGCTTGCTGCAGTTACTAGTGTAGTTTGCCTAATGGTGAGTTCGTATTTCCTTCATTAATTTACTTGGAATTTATGAATGTATTGTCTAATTTTATTTACATAATTATTTCTTACATAATGTCATACATGTATGAACTGGAGTGTGATTTTAAGGAAGAGTTGTCCCTCCCAGGATGGGTTATTCTGGGGCACGTGCTTTGCACCACTGACCGGAAGTTTCCTCGTGGGCTTGAGCTCCGTTGCCCACAGTGGTAGCTTGAAATGACTGATCCTTCATTGGCTTTCTTTCCCCTCCTTCCTCACTCCCTAGTGCCGCTTCCTGCATCTTCCAAATGGCATTCCTGCACTCAAATCCTGACCCAGGGTCAGCTTCTGTGACAGCCCAAAGTAAGACAGCTTCTCTCGAGGCAAAAACATTTTCTCCCCACTGACTAGATGGGACAGGTATGAGAGTGACCCCAGGAAGAGCTGTGGTTAGTTGAGCAGCTACTCAGTGAAATCGACTGGGGTAGAATCATGAAATCTGCATGAAACCCTGGACTCCACTTATTCCCCAGCTGACCACTCTTTTCTCTAAATAATCTGGTTAGTTAATTCAACTTTCGCTCCTAGTTTGCCTAATGAATGCAGCCTAACAGATGATATTTTAGAATCTTTGGAAGACACCCAACTGAATGTGCCAAAGAAATGGGATTCTTTTTGCCCAGGCAGATGGCAGCACAACTTTGGCTTCCTTCTGGGCAGCCCTGGGTTCCCACCCAGCTGGACGCTTAGGCTATTTTCTGGGAGAACCAAGAGTGTTCAGCAGAGATAGATGCGGAGTTATGGATAGCCAGAGGACCTCCCTTCTGTTACATTTTAGGCAGTCAACTGGTTGAAAAAATAAAAGACTTCAGAGCCAAATGGAGGTGGTCAGACCTTGCACCTGGCTAGAGGATCCATGGATGTAAGAGATTTTGGAATCAGGTCTGGTTGCTGAGTTCAGAGACGTACTGCATCTTCACCTTTGGCTTCTAGAAAACCTGGCTGGTGGGGGAGTAAATGTGCCGAGTGCCATAGTGTTGTTGAACTTGGGGCATCGACAAAGACTAGGCTGACTAGAGAGTCCCATGCCCCAGCAAGGTCACTGGGGGTTGGTGAGAGCTTAAGTCAGGCACCTCATTGTAAAGGGTCAGGGACATGGATAAAACAGCAGGTGATCCAGACTCCCCATGGTGCCTTTTCCCAAGGTTGATATTTGCATGGCATTAAAAAAAATAAACTTATTTATTTATTCTTCTATTTTTGGCTGCTGTGTCTTCGTTGCCACGCGCGGGCTTTCTCTAGCTGCAGCGAGCAGGGGCTACTCTTTGTTGTGGTGTGCGGGCTTCTCATTGCGGTGGCTTCTCTTGTTTCGGATCATGGGCTCTAGGCGCACAGGCTTCAGTAGTTGTGGCTCGCAGGCTCTAGAGCGCAGGCTCAGTAGTTGTGGCGCACGGGCCTAGTTGCTCCGTGGCACGTGGGATCTCCCTGGAGCGGGGCTCGAACACGCGTCCCCTGCATTGGCAGGCAGATTCTTAACCACTGTGCCACCAGGGAATTCCCTGCATGTCATTTTAAATGAAAAGTATTATCGAGGGAAAAGATACTTCAAAATTTTTAGGTCCCTAGATAAGAGAGGGAAAATGATGATGCAATGAGAAATGCAAATCTAGTACAAATTCACAATCCATTATCCAAAACCTCTGTGTTACCCAAATCAAATGCGTTTAGGAAATCGGAATTTGTTTGAAATTTTGAAAAGTAATCTGTTACATATACTGCATCTTATGGAAACCCCCTGCCCGCAGGGTTTGGGGAAGAACTCTGTAATAACACATTATTTTCTGCAGTAAGTTGTAGGAATAGTCACACTAAGCTGGATAAAGATCACATCACCTCGTGGTGAGTCAGCTCAGGTTTTGCTGCCAGAGGAGTTATGAGAACACTTCTAGTGTTCGGACCTGTTTGGATTTCAGATTTGTGTGTAAGGGGTTGTGGACCTGTATCTCCTTTCCTGACATTAGAAATGAGGCTGACCCCGAGAAGCTGACAGTAGGATTCCTCCTTTGCCGGAAAAGTTTGAATCAACATCTTTGTTCGAACCAAGCGGAATCTGGTATAAAACATTGCCTCCCTGTTTCTTGGAAGCCAAGTGGTGCTTTTGGGGAGCGAAGCAGAAATGCCTTTGTGGTAGGGGTTGTGGGTGAGCTGGAGAGGTACATAACCAGGAGTCAAAAGTCATCATGGGTTGTCCTCCCTCCTCCCCAGCGTCGGGCCAGATTCCCTGGAGCTGGTACAACCCCTCCCTTTGTCATCCCTCCAGCTCTAAGGCATCCAAGGTACCCCAAAATGGCCCTGTTTCCTTGGAGGGTGCCTCAGAAACGGAGAAGCGGTTTGGCAAAGAAAGAGATACTTCACTGCAAGGAAAAATATACACCCATTGTCAATTTATTTTCATTTTAACTCCACAATCCTCTAAAGGGTGTGCACTGGGGACTAAAATTCGTTCTGCGCCATTTAGAGAAGAACTGACTTGAAGCATATAAATGGGACTTTGAAACTATAATGGAACGCAGATCCTTCTCTTGCAGAAAAGACATTTTAAATAAGAGGTCTTTCAGGTTCCCCCCTCCCCTCCGTTTGATTTATAGGTTTGTGATTAACCATGGCACTGACCAGTGAAATCCAAAGCGGACGCCGCTGGAGGTTCATCTGGGCCAGACGGGGAATCTTTTCGTGGAATCAGCAAGTCAGTGCTTGTGTTCATTTCCTGCCTCGGCTGTAACAAATTGCCACGCGCTTAGAGGCTTAAAAGCACATAAATTTATTATCTTGTGGTTCTGGAAGTCCAAAGTCTGAAATGGGTCTTACTGAGCTAAAGTGGAGGTGTCGGCAGGGTTGGTTCCTTCTGGAAATTCTAGGGGAGGGTCCATTTCTTGCCTTTTCTAGCTTCTAGAGGCTGCCCCGTTCCTTGGCCCCTTTCTCCATCCTCAAAGCCAACAATGGCCGTTCGAGGTTTTCTCACACTGCATCCCTTTGACCTTCTCTTTTTCTCCCCTTTTCCATCTTTTCCGGAGTTTCGTGATTACATTGGGCTCAACTGAATAATCCAAAATACTGTCCTTATTATTTTTTTTTGGCTGTGCTCTGCGGCCTGCGGGATCTTAGTTCCCTGACCAGGGACCGAACCTGTGCTCCCTGCCTCGGGAGTGCAGAGTCTTAACCACTGCACCACCAGGGAAGTCCCAATAGTGTCCTTATTTTAAGGTCAGCTGATTAACTACCTTAATTCCATGTGTAACCTTAATTCCTCTTAGCCATGTAGCCTAACAAATTGACAGGTTCAGGGAATTGTACCGTGTACATCTTTGGGAGGCCGTTATTTTGCCTCCCCAAGGTGGGGTGAGAAAGTCACACAAGAGGAGTTGTAAGCTGTGGGCAGGGAGGAGAGATTACTGGGTACCCAAAAAAATTCACCATATTAGTAGCTAACATTTATTCAATGCTTACCATGACCTTGGCCTATTACGCTTTATCTCATTTAATTCTGTGGGGTGGATACTATTATTATACCCATGTTACAGAGGGGAAAAACAGAGGCTTATGAAATAAAATGAATTAGCTAATTCAGTTTTAATAGTCATATGTGGTACATAGACAGATGAATGGATAAAGAAGATGTGGTACATATATACAATGGAATACTACTCAGCCCTAAAAAAGAATGAAATAATGCCATTTGCAGCAACATGGATGGACCTAGAGATGATCATACTAAGTGAAGTAAGACAAAGAAAGACAAATACCATATGACATCACTTATATGTAGAATCTAAAAAAAATGATGCAAATGAACTTTTTTTTAAAAAACAGAAATCGGGCTTCCCTGGTGGCGCAGTGGTTGGGAGTCCGCCTGCCGATGCAGGGGAGACGGGTTCGTGCCCCGGTCTGGGAAGATCCCACATGCCGCGGAGCGGCTGGGCCCGTGAGCCATGGCCGCTGGGCCTGTGCGTCTGGAGCCTGTGCTCCGCAACGGGAGAGGCCACAACAGTGAGAGGCCCACATACCACACACAAAAAAAAAAAAACAAAAAAAACAGAAATAGACTCACAGGCATAGAAAACAAACTTCTGGTTACCAAAGGGGAAACTGGGGGAGGGATAAATTAGGAGTTTGGGATTAACAGATATACACGACTATGTATAAAATAGATAAACAACAGGGACCTACTGTAGAGCACAGGGACCTATACTCAATATCTTGCAATAACCTATAATGGAAAGAATCTGAAAAAGAACATATCTATGTCTATCTATCTCTATATATTATAACTGAATCCTGAAACGACTACATTATAAATCAACTACTCCAGTAAAATAAATAGTCACATGTGGCTAGAGGCTGCCGTAATGAACAGCATTGAATTAAATTAAAATGAGCCTTAATTAACTAAACTATGGGCTAGCCAGTGTCTCAGGTGCTCCATACACAGCCCAGCACAGGTACAGAGCATTTCCATTCCTGCAGAAAGTTCTACCAGGCAGCGCTGCTGGAGAGGATAAATGTCTTTGCCAAGATCACACAATTAGAAAGTGGGAGAGTCGGGGTTTGAACCCAGTGTCTTTGGCTCGAGAACCTGAGCTTGGAACCACCATATCATAGGGACGCTCAGCATCTGCTTGTATCTGCGGGGGGTTGAAATGCCTCGTATGTTGGGTACACCTTAGTTCACCGTCATTTAACCCCTTCCTGTGAACACACGGTTTCTGGTTCAAATGCTTTTCCGACATTTTTGTTCAGCACTTAAGTGCATGCACCTGCTCAAGTTGACAGCGGAAACCAAACGTGCGTCACCCGAGGCCGTTCTGCTTCCCCGTTAGCTGCGTGGCACAAACCGGGCACCACTGTCTTTCCCTGCTCTTTTTTTTGTGTGTGTGTGGGCGCCCCAGTACTGGCTATTGTCAGGTGTTTTTATTTTTATTTTTTTTATTTATTAATTTTTTGCCACACCGTGTGGCTTGTGGGATCTTAGTTCCCCGACCAGGGATTGAACCTGGGCCCCTGACAGTGAGAGCATGGAGTCCTAACCATTGGACCACCAGGGAATTCCCTCCCCTGCTCTTTCATTAACTTCCCAAGGGTGGGCGGAAGCCTTCAGAGGGGAAGGAGATAGAGAGCCGTGAAGGATCACATCAAAGGAAAGAAGTTTTTATCAGTCTCCTTGCCCTGCAGCGTTTGCTGCATCAGAGGTGCTGGTCTGCTGAGCCCAGTGTGGACACTCATCCAATTTTCCTCCTACTTTTTCTGTGGAAGTTTGCCAAGAAAATGACCTGTTTGACTGTAAGAACAGCGACAGCTCATATTCAGCACTCAGCGCTGTTGCTCTAAGTGTACCCAGAGAGGAACCTGTCACCCGGCCTGAGGCGGGGTTCCAGTTCCCAGATGGAGACACTGAATATTTCAGCACCTCCCCGGGGTCACAGCCAGGAGTGATGGGGCAGCATTTGAACCCCAGGCCACCTGGCTTCAGGTTCACCCTGTGCAACCTTCCCCTTTGTGTCCTGAATGTCACCCCAGAGGTCATTTTCTTTCCTTGCTCAAGTGCCTGTCACTTGCTGTTGGAACCAGAGGGCCAGTCTGCCTGGTGTAGCGAGGATGCTCCCTCTGCAGGTGAGCTGGGCTAAAGAAGGCGTGGCTGGGTGAGCCCAGGCCTGTCTACTGTCACAGGATGTTCCCCACCCCCTCCCTCCTCCTAGGTCTCTGCTCTGGGCCCCTGGAGGTCTCCGGGTAGGAGCAGCCTAGTCTGTGCCAAGCTCAGGGTTCCAGGGAATGGAGTCGATGTGTTTTCTGAATCGAGAAGGAGCAGCAGAGCTGGAAGGAATGTGAGGCACTGTGTCCCACCGAGCCCCTCATCCTCAGAGCCGCAGACAGCGGGGACCAGATACATACACACCTCATCAGGAAGGTCCCCGGGCTGGGCCGCCCAACCCCAGGGCTCCCAGGGACCCGACCCAAATGACATGCGTGTTACAGGCACCACCTGCTGCTTTGGCCACTGGCTTCATTACCATCACCTGTTATGCAGGCCTTTTGCCTATTCCTCTTCACTCCAAGAAAGCTCCTTTTGTGCAGCTGCGAATTCCCAACCACAAGGGCCAGTGTACAGAACAAACAAACCGGCTAGAGGCAGACAGAACTTTCCAGAATTCCTGGCCTGGCGAGACCGGCCTCCTCCTGAGCAGTGTGGTGTGTGCTACATTTCAGTTTACAAAATGACTTTTTTTTTTTTTTTTGGTTTTCACAGGGAAATTTTTCCTAGGAAGGTTTGAGAAAGATAAATGATGCACCAGGAGGATTTAAGGGAAAATGTTCACTCGACTTTCTCAATTGCCTCTGGAGGCCCAACCGGGGCTGGCAAGTCCCTGCGGGCAGAAGGACAGTTGTCCAACCTTCAGGGGAGAGTTTCCGGTTGCCTGACGGGAACTGAAATGCTGTCAAGGACAGAGAAAATATTTATTTTCAGCCTAGGGCAAACATTTTTAATTCGTACATGTGTGAATTCCAGCGTCACAAAAGCAAAGTGTAAACTATTCAGGATTGTCTGCATTCTGCAGATGGATTGTGCAATAAGGGTGTTGAAACCAGAATGATAGGAATGAGGGAGATGTAGTTTATCATATAAGAGTCATGCTAAAATAAATACCGGAGAGGGTTCAGGGCTGGTTAAAATAAGACGCAGAGTTCTACCATGCGGCCACCTGACACTGACACCCACTGCTGTTTCCACTTCTCCCTCTCGCCGTGTTTTGGCTTTGCTTCCATTTCTGGTATTTTCTTTCGGTTCATTTACTGTTCAAACAGCCCTGACTTTCCGGTCACTTTCCATATTTAACTTTAACCCTTTCTTCCCCCGTCCGTTAATCTGAAAAGCGCTTCTTTATTGCCCTTTTTCTACTTATGCGGAGCTGATTTTTTTTTTTAATCTTAAAAGATGGCTTTAACCGTTAAGAAATGTATAAAAATGACAAAGAATTAAGAGGAAAGCAAATCCACAGAAATGGTCGAGGTCTCATGTAATTCCTGCTTCCATGAAAATATCCTGAATTTTATAATGTTTGAAAATTCAAACAGTACAGAAAAGTACAACGTGGAAAATGAACGCCTCTCCTCTCTCCTGCAGCCCCTCCTTCCTTGAGCTGCCCGGTTTAGCAAATTAAGATACAGGATGCCCAGTTAAATCGGAACTGCAGATAAACAATGTTTTTTTTAGTATATCCCACATATTGCATGGGACACACTTATGCTAAAACTTTTTGTTGATCTGAAATTCAATTTTAACTCTGGGCATCCTGTATTGTGTCTGGCAATGCTATCCCTTCCCCGCCTAGACCCTCTCCCCAAAGCACATCTGTGGGGTAAACCCCTAGCAGTAGGATCGAGGGTCAGAAGAATCTAGCTGAACTGAGGCTGGGTTGGAGGAGTTGACTGGAGTAAATTGAGCACTGCAGTGAGCTTCATTCTGCCAGTCTTCCTGTGGAACATTTTTTCAAGTGCTGGCAACAGCTGGATCCTTGCAACAAAGGAAACAATCAACAGACTGAAAAGACAACCTACGGAATGGGGGAAAGTATTTGCAAACCATCTACCTGATAAAGGGTTAATACCTAAAATATCTAAAGAACTCCTACAGCTCCATAGCAGAAAAACCAAATAACCTGATTTAAAAATGGGCAAAGGTCTTGGCCAGATATTTTTCCAAGGAATATATACAGATGGCCAACAGATACATGAAAAGATGCTCAACATCACTAATTATCAAGGGAAGGCAAATTAAAACCCTGATGAAAAACCACTTCACACCTGTTAGGATGTCTGTTATTTCAAAACAAAACAAAACAAACAAACAAAAAACAAATGTTGGTGAGGATGTGGAAAAAAGGGAACCCTTGTGCATTGTTGGTGGGAATATAAATTGGTGCAGCCACCATGGAGAACCGTACGTAGGTTCCTCAAAAAATTTAAAATAGAACTACCGTACGATCCAGCAATCCCACTACTGGATATATATCCAAAGGGATTGAAATCAGGATCTCGAAGATGCAGTGTTATTCTCATTATATGCTCAGGGCAGCATTATCCACAATAACCAAGATATGGAAGCAACCTAAGTGTCCATTGACAGACAAATGGATAAAGAAAATGTGGTGTCTAAGTCGATGAAATGGTCTTCAGCCACGGGAAAGCAGGAAATACTGCCATTTGTGACAACATGGATACCCCTGGAGGATGTTACCCTAAGTGAAATAAGCCAGATACAGAAGGACAAATACTGCATGATCCCACTCACCTGATGAATATAAAAGAACAGAACTCAGAAGCAGACAGTAGAATAGGGGTTGCCAGGGGCTGAGGGGAGGAGGGAACAGGAAGGGTTTGTCAAAGAACACAAAGTTTCGGTTATAGAAGATGAATAGGAAGTCCTAGGGGCCTCCTCCTGTACACCACAGTGCCTGTAGTTGACAACACTGTACTGTATGCTTAAAGTTTTGCTAAGTTTAATAAGTGTTCTTATCACACACCCAAAATAAGAGAACAGGAGGACCCTTTTGGAAGCGATGGATACGCTTATGGCATTGATTGTGGTGATGGTTTCAAGGGTGTGTACTTATTTCCAAAATCATGGAGAGTGGACTTAAAGATGAACAGTTATTTATTTATTTATTTATTTATTTATTTATTTATTTGAACATCTTTATTGGAGTATAATTGCTTTACAATGGTGTGTTAGTTTCTGCTTAATAACAAAGTGAATCAGCTATACGTATACATACATCCCCACATCCCCCATACGTCTCCCTCCCTCCCACCCTCCCCATCCCACCCCTCTAGGTGGTCACAAGGCACCGAGCTGATCTCCCTGTGCTATGCAGCTGCTTCCCACTAGCTATCTGTTTTACATTTGGTAGTGTATATATGTCCATGCCTCTCTCTCACTTCGTCCCAGCTTACCCTTCCCCCTCCCCGTGTCCTCAAGTCCATTCTCTACGTCTGTGTCTTTATTCCTGTCCTGCCCCTAAGGATGAACAGTTCTTTAAAAAGGGGGCAGATCATATTTAAGCGAGCAAGTGGGATAGGAAGACAGAGAGTCACAAGGTGGGCGGCATCTTAGGAAATGGATTTTATTTGGAGTCTAAGGTTTGAATGATATGGGCCATGTGGAATTCATGAAAACGTCGTCTCTTGCCGAATCTTATCTCAAAACATAAGGTTGATTATTTAGCACTCGAAGAACTGATGTATTTAAAATTCTCATCAGTGCTGGAATTTGATCATGCTGGTTCAGTGGACCAGGGAAGCAGTGTTTCATTTCCGTCTTCTCTCAGTTTCCTCCCAATCTCTGGGTCCCCTCTGGACATTGGCTAGTAGTTGGACGTCACTATCGTCCTGTTCGATCTGGTGTTCTCACCACCTGCTCTTCCAGTGCTGGGTTTGGCGCGTGTATTTACACACCTCCCCCTGTTTGCTTTCATATTAAATATGTGCAAAAGAAGCAAAGGCCATTCCTTGTTTGCTTTGCCTTGTGAAGCCCGGCCAGGTGAAGGGATGGACAAACGAACCTGAATGCACCCAGCGCCCCCGCCCCCCGCCACCTTCCCATCACGGGGGCCCTCTGAGAACCCTTGGCCCTTAATTGTGCTTTTCAAACTTTCTCAGTAATTGCAGTCCATTTAAATATTCCAATCCGTTATGCTCACACACATGTACAGAGGTGAGAGTCAAAATATTTAACATCTGGGAAGGCCAGGAGGCTGACCCATCAGAATTTGGTCTTAAAGCTGAGCCAGGTTTTGGAAGCCCCCTGCTGTGCCAGAAGTTAACCCTTTTGTTGCCGAATCTGAGTGAGGTTGTGGGGAGAGGGTATCCCAAGACAGCAGGAGGGCACGTGGGCAGGCAACAGCTGTCTCCCAACCAGCAGAAATGCATTTTGGTATTTTAACCACGGGTACAGTTGTAGTTCTGAATGCCAGCTGGATCTCAGCTTTGCATATGTATAACTAAAACAAAAATTCCATAAAGCAATATTTACCTTTTCTGCTGTGACACTCTCTGATGTGTTCTGCTTTATTCTGTTTTGTTCCATTCCATCCCACCCCAGCCCATTCTTTCATTTAAAAAAATGCTGACCCAGAACTTCTAAGTTGATTTTGCAACCCACTGATTGGTCATGACCCACAGTTTGAAACAATTCTCTTTTCTGGTAGCTCTCAAAATTCCCCATGCCTAAGAAATAGCTGGGAAGCTTCTTACAAAGGCAGAGTCCCCATTCTAATTCTGCTCACCTGCAGCCTGCATTTCAGAAGTCCCCAAAGTCCCCAAAGTGATGCTGACGAGGAGGGTGGCTTAAGAACCACTCATGCAAAAACACACGTCCACATGTTACCAAGTCCAAGCTCGATCTGCTCACTGCACGACAGGCCAATAAACCAGGAGACGAGGTGTTGAGGCAGGAAATAGCAACTTTATTCAGAAAGCCATCTCCGAGAAGATGGCAGACTAATGTCCTAGAGTACCATCTTATCGGGGTCTGGATGCTAGTTTCTTCTATAGAGCAGAGAAGGGGAGGAGGTGAGGAAGTAAAGTAAAAAGGCCATAAGTCTTGCAGAACATCTCCTGGTTTGGCCAGCCTTGGGGAGGGGATGTGTTATTTCTTCTTTCTTGCAGGCATTCACAGGTAAGCAGGGTCAGAATGTTTCCCTGTGAGCTGAACAAATGCACTTTAGTTTAACGTTTAGGTAGAGGGGCAGGGTTCCCCAAGAGAGGCCATTATGTATGCCAATAGCTATAGACAACATCCTTTTAGCGATTACAGTAACAAAAGCAACAGAGCAAAGGTAAACAGATCCAACATGGAGTCAGATTTTGTTCTTCCCTGTTACACACACTGGGATGTGAAACACACACAAACACACACACACACACTTTTCTGGATACTCTATGTTATTCCATTTATCTATGTGTCCAATCTGTATCGAAGCAGGGAAGGTATTTTTAGTTGCAAACAAGGAAAACTCAATAGAACTGATTTAAAAAATACAATGAATTTATTGACTTATAACTGAGAAGTCCAGGACTTCCGGCAAGGCAGGATCTCACAACCCAGATGACGTAGGCAGGACCTGCCTTCTCTCTCTGCATTTACTGGCTCTGCTTTCTTTGTCTTGATACCACCTTGGTTTGAATCCAGGAGCTTCCAAGGTTACATGCTTCCTTGGTCATATCCAACAGGAAAAAGAGAGAGTCTACATAAATAGGCATTCCAGAATTAGGTGAAGTTGTCCTTCTTTGATCTGATTTGAACCCAGCACTGGGGTAGGAGAATGGAACATGCAGACTGGCTTATGCTAATCAGATGTCACCCTAGAGGTGGGGATAAGGTCAATCCCACATAAACTCTGGCTATTCACGGTGCTCTTTGGCAATGGGAAAGGGAGGTTGGATGCTCGGGATGGCAAGGAATCAACAATTGCACCTCCAGGGACTTCCCTGGCAGTCCAGTGGTTAAGACCCTGTGCTTCCAATGCAGGGGGTGTGGGTTCGATCCCTGGTTGGGGAAGTAAGATCCCACATGCCGCACAGCGTGGCCAAACAATTTAAAATAACACAACAGACAAACAAAAAACAATTACACCTCCATTTACTGAGACCACACCTTTTTGATGATGACAGCTTTTAGTATATTTTACTATCTCATGGCTGTTCTTTTACAATTTCATGGCTTTTCATTTTAGGTGAATTTTAGCATCAGCCTTTCAAGTTATATTACAAACCCTCTTAGGAGGTTGCTTGGAATTGCATTGAAGTTCTGGATTAAAGTGGGGGTGAAATCAACATCTTTACAATGTTGAGCCTTTTTACCCAAAGAACAGGATAAGTCTTTCCATTTTTCAGGTCTACTCATGTTCTCCAGTGAAGTTTTATAAGTATTACCACATAGATCTTGGGTATTTCTTGTAACTTTATGCCTCAGTATTGTCTGCTTTTTGTGGTTGACATGGATAGATCTTTTGGCCCCTGACATTGTGTAATTGATTGAGGCTGCCATAAAGGAAAGTTACTGGTGTTTGTGTATTTATCTTGTATCTGGACACCCTACGAAACCTTCTTAGTTATAACGCTATTTCAGCTGGTTCTCCTCATGGGAATCTTTGCCCCCTTTCTCTCCTCAGATGCTCTGCAGTTTGTCTCAGTCTCTTCTCTCAGGAGTGGTTTCTTTTCTTTTTCTTTTGTTTTTTTTTTTCATTAAATGAATATTACCATATTGCTTGCTCTCCCAAATTTTATTTTATTTTATATTTATTAATTTTTATTGGAGTGTAGTTGCTTTACAATATTGTGTTAGTTTCCACTGTACAGCAAAGCGAATCAGCTCTATGTATACATCTATCCTCTCTTTTTTGGATTTCCTTCCCATTTAGGTGACCAAAGAGCAATGAGTAGAGTCCCCTGTGCTCTACAGTAAGTTCTCATTAGTTACCTATTGTATACATAATAGTGTAAATATGTCAATCCCAATCTCCCAATTCATCCCACCCCCCTTCACCCCCTTGGTATCCATAAGTTTGTTCTCTACATCTGTGTCTCTGTTTCTGCTTTGCAAGTGAGTTCATCTGTACCATTTGCCTAGATTCCACCTATAAGCGATATTATATGGTATTTGTTTTTCTCTTTCTGACTGACTTCACTCTGTACGACAGTCTCTAGGCCCATCCACATCTCTGCAAATGGCACATAAGTGGTTTCTGAATCGTCAGTTCCCTCCACCTCTTCTTAGAGCTTTTCCCTCTTTGCTCTTCCTGCTTCATCCTAGACCATCCAGCCCCTACCAGAACTCCTCCATTCCATGAGTCAAAATCATATTCGACATCTTCAGGTTTCATGGGTAGTAAGAAGTGGACATTTTCCCGTAAACCTCTCTTAATATATAAAATTCTTTGCGGGATACCACTGAGGGCTGTTATTTACAAGCTGCCAAACTTTGGGTAATAATTGTTCTCATACTTGGCATCAAGTTTAACTGCCTAATGGGGCCAGTGGAAATACCACTGTGTGTCTGGAGAGAGAAACTATTTCAGGGGTTGGGGGAGGGAGTAATTTGGCCCTCCTTGTTAAAGCTCCAATAAATATCCTCCTGCCACTGCTTTTGGAGATAGAGAAGCATCCCCCCCACCTCAAACTTTATTAGATTTTTAAAAGATTGCATATTTTACAATCTGCAACAGGTTAGATAGCATAAAAACTGGTTGTTAATCGCAGCAGTTCAAGTAACAGAAAGATGTTAATAATCCCCTTACCCGGGCTTCCCTGGTGGCAGAGTGATTGGGGGTCCACCTGCCGATGCAGGGGATGCGGGTTCGTACCCCGTTCTGGGAGGATCCCATGTGCCGCGGAGCAGCTGGGCCCGTGGACCATGGCCGCTGAGCCTGCACGTCTGGAGCCTGTGCTCCACAACGGGAGAGGCCACAGCAGTGAGAGGCCCGCATACCGCAAAAAAAAAAAAAAAAAATCCCCTTACCCTTCATCTCACCCCCACCCCACAGTTTAGCGTGGGTCCTTCTATGCCATGTTTGTACATAGGGGCATGTTTATTTTTTTTTAATGGAAGTATAGTTGATCTACAATATTGTGTTAGTTTCAGGTGTACAGCAGTGATTTGGTTATACATGTATATATATATATATATATATCTGTATTCTTCTTTCGATTCTTTTCCATTGTAGTGTATTACAAGATATTGAATATAATTCCCTGTGCTATACAGTAAATCCTTGTGTTTATCTGTTTTATATACGGTAGTGTGCATCTGTTAATCCCATACTCCCAGTTTATCTCTCTCCCCTTCCCCTTTGGTAACTATAAGTTTGTTTTCTATGTCTATGAATCTGTTTCTGTTTTGTAAATAAGCTCATTTGTACTGTTTTTTAGATTCCACATATAAATGATACAATAGTATTTGTCTTTCTCTGTCTGACATACTTCACTTAGTATGATCACCTCTAGGTCCAACCATTATTGGCTTTGATTTTTTCTTTGTTTTATTACATCTTTATTGAATTATAATTGCTTTACAATGTTGTGTTCGTTTCTGCTGCACAACAAGATGAATCATCTATATGTATACATATATCCCCTCCCTCTTGAGCCTCCCTCCCACCCTCCCCATCCCACCCCTCTAGGTGGTCACAAAGCACCGAGCTGATCTCCCTGTGCTATGCGGCTGCTTCCCACTAGCTATCTATTTTATACATGGTAGTATATATACGTCCAGTCCACTCTCTCACTTCTTCCCAGCCTCCCCTTCCCCCACTGTGTCCTCAATTCCGTTCTCTATGTCTGCGTCTCTATTCCTACCCTGCCACTAGGTTCATCAGTACCATTTTTCTAGATTCCGTATATATGCGTTAATATATGGTATTTGTTTTTCTCTTTCTGACTTACTTCACTCTGTATGACAGACTCTAGGTCCATCCACCTCACTACAGATGACTTACTTCGCTTAGTATGGTCATTTCTAGGTCCATCCATTATTGGTTTTGATTTTTAAAAACAAATGAGAGTATACTATTCACCTCACAACCTGCTGTTGTTTTGAAAAACTTTAAATTTTGGAATAGTTTTAGATTTGCAGACAAGTTGCAAAGAGTTCCCGCATGCCCTCACCCAGTTTCTCCTATGGTACATTTGTCAAAACCAAGAAACCAACTCCAATACATTACTATGAACGAAACTCCACCCTCATTCACGTGTCACCCGTTCCCCCCCAATATCCCCATCCAGGGCACCACACTGCATTCAGTCATCATGTCTGCTTAGTCTCCTCCAATCTGAGACAGTTCCTTAGTCCTTCTATGTCTCTCATGACCTTGACACTTTTGAGGAATACTGGCCAATTATTTTGTAGAATGCCCCTCAGTGGGTCTTTGTCTGATTTATTTCTCTTGCGTAGACTCTGTGATAGGTTCTGGGGAGGAAGAACACAGAGGCAAATTCTCATCACATCATATCAGCAGTACGTGCCGTCAGCCTGTTGCTGATGAGGTTAACCTTGAACACATGCTGATTGTTTTTATTTTTTTTTTGCGGTACGGGGGCCTCTCACTGTTGTGGCCTCTCCCGTTGCGGAGCACAGGCTCCGGACGCGCAGGCTCAGCGGCCATGGCTCACGGGCCCAGCCGCTCCGCAGCATGTGGGATCTTCCTGGACCGGGGCACGAACTCGTGTCCCCTGCATTGGCAGGCGGACTCTCAATCACTGCACCACCAGGGAAGCCCCTGATTGTTTTTTAACTTGGTATATCAGCTACCTCTTCAGGTCAACACATGGCCCTTATGCATTCTTTTCAACAGCTGCATAATATTCCATAGTGTTGATGAAACAGGGTTCATTCAAGTCTTCCAAAGTTCTCATATAGATGTGAACATAATGTGAAAACTCTCAACTCGATACCTGGATAAGAGTGATTCCCAATAGGTGTGTTGAACGGAAAGACACCTGTATATTTACTGTGGGTGAGACTTAAAGCTGGGGAGGTCCCAGTGCAGGGGGAAGTGCTAGATAGTAGAGGGAGCCTTCAAGGAGGGGAGGATGAGTCAGCAAAGGCCAGTGGAACCAAGTGAGGAACCCTCCAAGAAGTACATAAAGGACTGTGAGAATGATTGGGCCATAGTTATGGCTTTAGCACAGATGAGGAAAGAAAATTATTATAGGTGGTGGGATGCAGAGAGGGTCAGGTGAGGCCAAGGTGGACCACGGGGAAGACTTTGGGAAAGACTGGGTGAAAGCCCATTTTGATCCAGGCGCAGGAGGTAAGGCAGCGACATCTTCGCTAAAGGGGCAAACAGAAGAAGGAAACTTTGGGAGCCGGGAGGCCTCTGTCTTTTGTCACATTACCGTGTACCATCTCCGAAGGGATACGCCAACCTGCTGTAACATCCCCTTGGACAATGCACATGCCACTCCCGGTGGGTGGAGGGTAGGTCCTGCAGAAGTGACGGATCCAGATATTTTCCAGAAGTTCTTTGTTTCGTGTGCAGGGCTGGGATTTCTCCCCTTTCCTTCCACTAGATGAAGGCCATCTACCCTCACCCCTTAGGAAATCTGGAGCCTATATTCCAGCGTAGCTTTGTCACTGAGATGTCAGTGTTTGCATACACACTCGACAGTCACCCACCTTTTGAAAATCAAAAGCTGAGGGTCACTGCAATTTTCTCTTTCTCAACAAACGAGGTGCCTTGGATGTTTGTGGCTGAGAATTCCCTCCGCCAGCCCTGTAACTGCTGCCTGATCCCCTTTCTTCTCCACCTGCCCCCCACCCCTCCCATCCCAAGCAGACAGAAAACAGATCCTGCCCCCCTGCACAATGAAATTTCAAATCAGGAACACAGGAGGCTTCGTCTAAAAGGTAACTGATGTCAGAGAAAGCCAATTC
Organism: Mesoplodon bidens; assembly: GCF_964165515.1. Taxonomy (NCBI): domain Eukaryota; kingdom Metazoa; phylum Chordata; class Mammalia; order Artiodactyla; family Ziphiidae; genus Mesoplodon; species Mesoplodon bidens. The sequence continues at coordinate 6,594,435 of NC_138169.1, read as the reverse complement.
AATTTCCTCCTGGAGGACAAAGCCGATTTCAGACCTAATGATTGCATTTTTCTCTAACATACTAATTTCAGAGATGTTTCCCCAGGCAGACCCAGAGTCAGCCAGCCTTTCTGATGTGTGGTCAGACCTCTCAGTGGCGCTGCTGCTTCCCTGCAGTGGTCCTGCAGGCCTCAGCCATCAGAAACACATCCTGCTTCCTTAAAATGTTGTTATGTTTTTCCATTGGGCTACTCCGCACTTAGCAATCTGACTGTATCAAGCAGCCCCGATATTAGCAGTTGCTAGTAGCAGCTTCAGCCATTCTTAGAGTGCCAGCTCTCACCCCACCTGTTGGAAGGAGAGTAGCTGTGTCCCTTTCAGATGTTTTGATGAGAATGTGATGATTTTATAATCAGGATAACTGATTCTTTTCTTCTTCTCTTCACATAACATAAAATTAACCATTTTAAGTGGAATAATTCAGGGGCATTTAGTACATTGGTGATGTTGTCTAAGCATCACCTTTATCTCGTTCCAGTACATTTTTGTCACCCCAGGAGAAGACCCCATACCCATTAAATAGCTGCTCTGCATTCCCCCCTCCCCCAGCCCCTGGACACCAACAGTCTGCTTCCTATCTCTTTGAATTTGCCTATTCTAGATATGTCATATAAAGGTATCGTACTGGGACTTCCCTGTGGTCCAGTGGTTAGGAATCCGTGCTTCCACTGCTGAGGGTCTGGGTTCGATCCCTGGCAGAGGAACTAAGATCCCACAAGCTGCGCACGTGGCCAAACAAAATAATAATCAAGAAAAGGAATCATACAGTATGGGACATTTTGTGTCTGGCTTCTTTCCCTCAGCATGATGTTTTTTTTTTTTTTTTTTTTTTTTTTTTTTTTCTTTTTGCGGTACGCGGGCCTCTCACTGTTGTGGCCTCTCCCGTTGCGGAGCACAGGCTCCGGATGCGCAGGCCCAGCGGCCATGGCTCACGGGCCCAGCCGCTCCGCGGCATATGGGATCCTCCCAGACCGGGGCACGAACCCGTATCCCCTGCATCGGCAGGCGGACTCTCAACCACTGCGCCACCAGGGAGGCCCAGCATGATGTTTTTGAGGTTCATCTACATGGTAGCATGTGTCAGAATTTCATTCATCTTTATGGCTGAATAATATTCCACCCTATAGGTAGACTACAATTTATCTGTTCATCCATTGATGGACATTTGAGTTGTTTCCACTTTTTGGTTATTTTGAATAAAGCTGCTGTGAACCTTTGTATACATATAATTGTTTGAGGAGTGAGTGATTCTTGAGACAGAGGGCCAGCGAGACCACTCTCTCCCCAAGGAAATGTTCCCATCCTGCTTTCTTTTCCTGGTGGCTTCACACAGGTTTCTGCATTACTTCCATGCATGGCCATTTATTGGATTATTCGAGTTTTCTAAATAATAATAATGCTATTAATCAGTCTCTAGAATAATCTTCGCTCATTGCCACCACTGTCCATGTTAATAAAATACTTCTGTGCTAGGGACTTCCCTGACAGTCCAGTGGTTAAGACTTTGCCTTCCAATGTAAAGGGTGAGGGTTCGACCCCTGGTTGGGGAGCTAGGATCCCACATGCCTCAGGGCCAAAAAATCAAAAATAAAACAGAAGCAATATTGTAACAAATTCAATAAAGACTTAAAAAAATACTTCAGTGCTAGGAAGATGCTTGGAATGCTTGTGGCAGCGTACGTAGCTTATTGTTAGACAGACAGGCTTAGGCTACACTCCTGGCTCTGCCGCTTACTAGCTAGGGAACCTGAGGTGGATCACTGAACAGCCTCACCACGGTGTTAATGGGTAACTGAAAAACGAGCATTAAAAATAACACCCACCTCCCAGCATTCTTGGGAAGAGCAAATGAGGTGAGGAATATAAAATACTGAGGACAGTCCCTGGCACATGGTGAAAGCTCATCACGTGGGGGTTATTTTTCTTATTATTTTGTAACAGTGCCAGGTTTGGTGGTGGGATCTAAGCATACTGAGTTCTATTCCGGGCTACCTGTGAGATTTTGCACAAGTGGTCCTGTGGTTTAGGATTTAGGACTGATTACGGGATGATATGGTGACGTATTTGGGGATTCCATGAGATGTTCTGCGTCTTAAGAGATCAGCTGTCCATTTCTTTGGAGCAGTCTTTGCATATCCCGCATGGGAAGGAGATGAGAGAAGCCCAGTACGAGCTCTCTCGCTGTCTGTCCGTATCTTTCCGTGGTGTCCATCTGTCCAGCTCGGTCTCTCCTGACTCTCTGGCTCCCTCTTTCAGACCCCCTGCTGAATCAGCCTAAACTTTCCCTGGCTCCACATTGCTTATATGTGACACCAATCTCTTCTAAACACAGGCAGAGCTCAAAATCCGTTACAGAAACACCCAGAAAGTCTGTATGTGGTTACCTCTGAATCGAGCCGAGCCAGGAATTTGGGGCTGTTTTTGTTTTAACTGTATCGTTATTGGTGTTTGATCCGATACACACTGGCAAGGCAAAGCTCTGTGTGTCCAGGCAAAAGACTAAAAGAATCGGAAAAAGGTGAATTTCACATGTTTTGCATTTAGAACAGGTAGTTCCCCTAGCCTGCAAAGAAACTGAGCATTGAACTCACTGGCATGACAACACTTTGTAAGGTGGGGTAGGTGGGAATGTGTGTCATTAAGGAAGATACTTGAGGCGGAACATATTGGTGTTCAACCCAACAGCCGTGTGCCCCTTCCATGCCCACGGCCCCCCCACACAGATGTGGGTAAATCCTGATCCGTTGCAAACGGATCCTGATGCAAACATGTGGCTCCATCCCTTTTTCCTGTTTCTGGCTTAGACATGGACATGTGACCAGTTCTGGCCAATGAGGGGTGTGAGAAGTCTCCTGGGCGCTTCTGGGAAAGGATTCTTAGCTCCTATAAAGAGACACAAGGAGGAGATAGCCCCCTTTCCACTTCTGGATGTTGGGTGTGGATGTTTGCCTGGAGCTGTGGCAGCCGTCTTCAGACCATGAGGGGTGCCATTGAGGATGACAGTGAGAAAGATAGAAGGAACCTGAGTCCTTGATGCGATCAGTGAGCTGTTGAATTAACCAGCCCCGGAACCACTCTACCTCTGGATGTCTTGTTAGGGGAGATGATCAATGTCTTCATCATTGAAACACGTTGGGCTTCCCATTACTTCCAAAGAAGCACATGCCAGCTGATTCAATGACTCCAAACCATGTGGAATAGAAGTAACAGGTGGGACAACCGGTTGACCAGTTGCGTCTAGGGAAAATACCGTACCAGTTAACCCATTGTCGCCTGCCTCATCAACCTGTGCCTATAGAATGAGAAGTTCCACTGCCTTTTTATAGCCAGGTCACAAGCCTGCGTCTTCTCCAGCCTCTTTGAAGGAAATGAGCTTCTTCACAAGGACCCCACGGGGAGTTTCAGGAGGAGTTCCCTGCAGAAACAGCAGAAAGGAAGAAGTCACTCAGTCTCTCTTCCTCAGACCTTCTCATCTGAACGCCACCTTCTCTGTTCAATGGGGGCAACATACATACCTGTAACATGAGATCGTTCTGGGGAACGAATGAGCTAATAATGATTGTTAAGTGCTGAGAACCCTGCCTGGCACATAATACGCCATCAGTAAGCATGGCTATTGTTATTATTAATTCTTCTCTTTGACAGGTGATGTCTTAAGCAGGGATGCATTTAGCTTACACGTCACACAGTCAGTCTGTAATGTTTGAGGGATGTCTTCTAACAGGCCTAGAGACCTTGACCAAGGAGGAGGAAAAGGGTAACGGGACAGGGAGAAGAAAGAGTGAGAAGAGGTGGAGAGAGAGCAGGAGGGAAAGAGGGGAGGAAGAAAAGGCAGCCAATGTCAAGGAGAGGGGGGGAGGGGGTCCACAGGGACCGTCATGCCCTGGCTAGCAAAGAACATTCCCGGGGGGAGGGGGGCCGCGTTCAGATGTGGTCATCACTGATCTTTAATTCCTGATCAGTCAGCCCCTCACTGGGTTCTTGCCCTAGAGACAGCCGGATGTCCTCTAATTGGGAGCAGCCGAGATGCAACGTCTTTAGCAACATATATTGTTTCCAGGGCCTCCTTCTTCCTGTGGCTTCTGTTTTTCTTATTAAATGCTGCTTCTAAATTTGTAGCTGAAAAAAAAGACGGTGAGATGGCCAGGGAAAGCATGAGTCCTCCCAGCCCTGCGCTTGCGCCCCACAAAGGACAGCAGTAGGTCTCCGCGTCCAGAGATGCTTTCTGGCCATGTAGTTTACAGATGGCCTGGCACGGGGAGCTAGGCCTTTCATCCAAGTGTCCAGATTAATGTTGCCTCTGAGTGTTTGAAGGAGCCATGAGGTCTGACTTACCCATAGCCCTTTCTTTCTGGCTGAACCCCCGTAGGTCTCTCTCTGTCGTTATATCTGGGGAACTTCTCAACAGGAAGAGAGAAGCCTGTCGTCAAAAATTCCGTGAATTGATGTCAGCTCAGCAGCCACGAGAAATATTGGGCCACATGAGGCATGTTCTGGGACCCCAACATCTATCCACCATTTCCTGAGCTGGAAAGTGAAGGGAACAGGAAGGAATTCACGTTCTCTGCCAAAGCTCAGAGGCTGCAATGAGGTAAAACGCACCAGCCACAACAGGGGAGACGGCCTAGAGGCTTGGATTTCCTGCTTGTGTCCTGGGAACACATCCCCTGAAAACCTAGAACCCCATGGGCATCCTAGGGTTAATGCTACAAGCCCCAGGTCAAGCATGTGGCTTTGGTGGGCCCTGGGGAGCTTGCAGCTGGTCTCTGAGGGTCATCCAATTCCCAGCAGTAGCTATGTCTCTGCCCACATGGAGCTGTCACACTTAAATGTGAATCCTCTGTCCTTTCCAAGCTCAAGATCAAGGGCCTCCCCATCTCCCTCCCTGGTTGGTCTGAGGTTAACCTCGGTATTGATGATAAGGCATCATTTGAATGACTCTGGGAAAACTGTGAGTCAGTGACATCTAGTTGCCTACCTAAATAGCCATTTTTTCCTTGTTCCTCAGAAAGAGCGTCCGGATAATGTGCCAACCACAAACTGCATTTCTTGGCTTCCCTTGTGGCTCAGTATGCCCTTGTGACTGAGTTCTGACCAGTGGAAGTGAAAGTGTGGCATGGCACTTCCAAGAAGTCGTCTTCTTTTTTTTTTTAACATCTTTATTGTAGTATGATTGCTTTACAATGGTGTGTTAGTGTCTGCTTTATAACAAAGTGAATCAGCTATGCATATACATACATCCCCATATCCCCTCCCTCTTGCGTCTCCCTCCCACCCTCCCTATCCCACCCCTCTAGGTGGTCACAAAGCCCCGAGCTGATCTCCCTGGGCTATGCGGCTGCTTCCCACTCGCTGTCTATTTCACGTTTGCTAGTGTATATACGTCCACGCCACTCCCTCACTTCGTCCCAGCTTACCCTTCCCCCTCCCCGTGTCCTCAAGTCCGTTCTCTACGTCTGCGTCTTTCTTCCTGTCCTGCCCCTAGGCTCTTCAGAACCTTTTGCTTCTTTTTTAGATGCCCTATACATGTGTTAGCAGACCGTATTTGTTTCTCTCTTTCCGACTTAACTTCACGCTGTATGACAGACTCTAGGCCGGCTACTTCAAAGCGGTACCTCTGCCTTCCCCCGGCTGAGAGCCTGGACGAAAAAGCGCGGGCAGTGCAGACCACGCCCTGCGCCGAGGCCCCGCCCCCTCAACACCGTGTCCAACCAGGGCCTCCTGACTGGGGCTGGACTGGGCGGGCCCCGCCCCCGCCCCGCCCCCATCCCCATCCCGGAGAGAAGGTCAATTCCTACGCCAAGACCCGCGCCATTTTGCGCCGCCTCTTGTCCCTCTGAGGGAGGCACAAGTGCCAAGGAGGAAGGTTGGGCCCAAATGGAGTCCCAGCAGGCTTTCCCCAGCCAGACTTCGGCCTTTAGGACTAACATTAAGCTCTACTTATATGTGCCAGATGCTATGCTGAGTGCTTTATTTGCATAATCACCTGAAATCTCAACAGTCCGGGACCCTGGAAGGTGAGTCAATTACTCTTTTGGATGCATTAATGAATACTAATACGAAATAAATGAGAGACTAGAAGCCCGTAGAGTAATTTGAGTAGGCAGGACGCCTCACTGAGTGATAGACGTGGACAAAGCTTGGAAAATATTAAAATTAATACTACCTTAATAATCTTGCAGTCTCACTGCAATGGGGGTTCTTCTTTCTGGAAAATAGGGGGCTGGAAAAGTACCGAATGGTCCCGCTGCGAATGAGATGCCTCATTTTTTTTGTAATCAAAGTTTTCATGTTGAGATCGCTGTCGATTCACACGCAGTTGTGAGAAATAATACAGAGGTCCCATGGATCTTTGACCCAGTTTCCCCTAATGGTAACATCTTGCCAAACAATAGTACAGTGTCACAACCTGGATATTGACATTGGTCCAGTCAGGGTACAGAATTGATCCATCACTACAAGGGTCCCTCATATCCCTTTAATTCCCACATCCTCTTCCCTTCTCATGCAGCCTCTCCTTAACCCCTGGATTCCACTACTTTTTTTTGGTTTTTTTTTTTTGCCGCACGCGGGCCTCCCACTGCCGCGGCCTCTCCCGTTGCGGAGCACAGGCTCTGGACGTGCAGGCTCAGCGGCCATGGCTCACGGGCCCAGCCGCTCCGCGGCATATGGGATCTTCCCGGACCGGGGCACGAACCCGTGTCCCCTGCATCGGCAGGCAGACCCTCAACCACTGTGCCACCAGGGAAGCTCCTCCACTACTTTTTTTTTTTTTCTTTTCTTTTCTCTGTAGTTGCAAGAATGTGTAAATACACCATACAGTCCTTTTGAGATTGGCTTTTTTCAGTCACATAATTCTCTGAAGGTTCATCCCAGATGTCAGGTAAATAAATAATCTGTTCCTCTTTACGGCTAACTACTATTCGGTAGTTTGGACGTTCTACAGTCAGTTTAGCCTTTCACCCACTGAAGGACATCTGGGTTCTTTCTAGTTTTTAGCTATTATGAATATAGCTGCTATAAACATCCATGTACAGGGTTTCTGTGTAAACATAAGTCTTCATGTCTCTGGGAAAAAACGAGATGCGCAGTTGCTGGGGCATGTTTAGTTTACCGGTAAAAACTGCCCAAGTGTTTCCTGGAGTGGCTGTACCATTTTACACTGTACCAGCAAACTATGAGTGATCCAGATCCTCTCCAACCTCAGTAAAATTTGGTGTTCTCACTCTTTTTTATTTTAGCCATTCTGATAGATATATAGTGGTATCTCATTGTGGTTTTCATCCCTGATGGCTAATGAATGTCAAAACTTATTTTTTCTCTGTAAATTCCTCTTTGGTGAAATGACTCTTCATGTCTTTTACCAATTTTAAAATTGGGGTGTTTGGTTTTTATTGTTGATTTTTGTGAGTTATTTTATACACAGATAATGTGTTTGTATGATGCTGAGTCTTTGGAATCTACTGAAACTTTCCTTATGACCTAAAACATTATAAGATTTTTGGCCCCCGCCAAACACCAGAACCTTTGCTTACGTTTGGTTGGCATCTCTTGGGAATAAAGCACAAGTGTTATTGGGTTGGGGTTTGGGGGTTGAGCTAGGATGAGGCCATCTGGTGGGACACGGCTCCCTCACGAACACTTGAACCTGGAGACACAGTTCTTCGTGTGCGATCCCGGTGCTGGGTGAGAAGCAGACGCTCTCCCTCTGCACAGTCAGGTCTTGTGGCGGCACCTTCATGTCCTGTCCTCAGGTTTACTCCTGCTTTAAGGGCGCTCCCAGGGGTGGGGAGGTTAGAGATGATGTCCTCCCAGCTTCCTGCACGGGTTCCTGGGCCCTCCTGGAGAGGTGAGGGGGGAGCACACCCTGGAGCACATTTCTCGCCTCCACTGCTCACCCACAGCCCAAATCCTGGGACCAGGAATGAGGCCCACGTTCAGCTGCCCCTCGAGCCCCTCCGTGGCTGGCAGGAATTCTCGAGGGTGCTGTGAGGGGTTGCCGGGCTGGCCCCACACACGTGTCCTCATAGCCCTGCTGACCTGGTCCTCTGGGACTGACCTGCCCCAGGACAGAGCGTCTGGGAGGCAGGGCCAGGGGGTCGCTTCTCCTCTCAGACCCCACTGCTGCAGCCAGGCAGCGCTGCCCCTGCTCCCCCGTACCCCAGCCATGCCCACCCTGTGCCCGTACCCCAGGCCGGCCCAGGTCCCCTCCTCCCCAGTCCTTCCAGGACTCCGGGAAAATCTAGCAGGTACTGTTTACTCATGTGGGCATATATCCTCCTGCTGGAGAACCCTTGTTGCATCACTTGCAGACCAAGAGAATTTGGACAAGTTACCTCTAAGCTTGTGTTCCTCCCCTCTAAGGAGCTAGAAAACTTACAGGGTTGTTGTGAGGACTAAGTATCTAGCAAGTAACTGAGGTCATCGCCTCAGGCACAGGACAGATAAGTTGTATGTGGAATTGGCTGCCATCCTCTCCCAGGAGGCCCATCGAAACCCTAGGTCCGTGACAGGTGCTTCCTGCATATGGTTGGTGGAGGTTGTCAAGGAGAAGGGACTTTAAGCCGACAAGGAAGGGAAGACGTAAGGAAGAGGAGGGCGCTGGGAGGAGGGCAGTGTTGTGCACAGAAAGCCGTGGAGATGTGACTGGCTGTTGGAGGCACAGGAGGACACAGGCATGGCTTCCTGGTCATAGTTACAGAATTCGAGGGCTGGAAAAGGGGCCCTAGAGATGCTAGACCCTCTCCCTCATTGCAGAGGTGAAGCCATCAAGGCCCTGGGAGAGATGGGGACAGAAGGGGCCCCGAGTTCTGACCTTGGCTCTGATTCTCAGCTCTCCTTTCACATGCCCCCCCCTCCAGTATCATTGCTGTCCTTGGGCACTAAAATACTCGTTTGCCAACAGTGAAGACTCTGAACGGGAGGGCAGCGATCTGCATGTAACTTACTTACTCTTTCATCTCCTTTACATTTTCTCTCTTTTCTAATCCATAAGCTGCTCTGTGTAGCTCTTCCCCGTCCCCTCCTTCCCTCTTTTTAATGATTCTCATCCAGAAGGACCTGTTCTCATCCAGGCACTTGAGGTCCTGGGATCTTCTATAAAATCTGTACAAACCCTCTGCAGCTGTCCTCCTCCACTTTCCTAGCATTGCCCTGGCTCCAGAGTGCCCGCCCACCACGCTGTCTGTATCACTGAGTTGTGTTGAGCAGCCCCGAGTGCCCCCCTCCCTGGGGCAGGAGGCAGGTCGGAGTCAGAGGACTGGGCCCACCCTGCTGGAGCCACCCCAGCCCCACCTGTGAAGTCTGGCTCTGCCCTGGGCGCCTCTGACGTGTGCCATTGTTTTCGCTCCAGCTGTCAAGAAATTCTCTCCTACTCTATTAGAATGAAGGGAGGAGATAAAGTGGAAGAATAAGAGGACATGGGAGTATGAAACAAGTAAACTGCGGAGGGGAGGCACATAAGGGCACATGGGCTCCATTGCTTCCTAACTTTCTTTCTGGCACTTTGGTAGAACCAGCAAAACTGAGGAGCACACTGGGGTGGCCAGTATTGTATGCAAGGAGACAAGAGGATGTTAGAAATCTATGCAGACAAATGAAGGGTGCCCTAGAACGTCTCTCCTGGAAGCGATAACCCACTGCACATAACCTTTTAAGGTTGCTGGGCCCAACCCTCCAACGGCTCCTCCATGTGGAGGAGAGGGCTGTGGGTTGCCGTGAGGCCACCTGTGCCTGACTCCAGGCTGCGTTGTTCACGTCGTACACGTGTGTAAGAGTCTTCCAGGATTCATTGAATATCTTGGTAGTGCGGGACCCAGCTGTGCTCAGCCAACCCCCTTAACATCAACAGGGGCATCCCCCACTCAGCGGCTGAACGCTAGATCCGCTAACATTGGATACGATGAGATGGCATGGCGTGGTCCTGACCCTCCCCCTCCCTCAGGCCTCCTAGGAAAAGGGTGAGAAGGACAGAGGCACCTGGGACTCCTTCTCGTGCAATCAGGACAGCTCACCTGGGCCAGCTTAGAGCCCTGTCTGCCTGTAGTAGTCTCAGGATCAAGTAGGGGACTCCGCAGGATCCACACCCAGCTGGGAGGGAGCCAACCCCTGGGGGCCCCTCAGCCTCTACAGAACCCTGCGGAGGGCCTGAGTCACCTCATGGCAACGTTTCTTAGGCTGAGGTTCTGTAGATTTGTCCTATGTATGTAAGAACAAAACACACACACACAAATGGAAGGAAACTCAATGCCATGCTCATTTGGGATAGGGTAAGGGGGCAGGATTATAAGGATTATAAATTGCTTATGTTTCTTTAATTTCCAAATTTGTAAATAAGTAAAAAAAATTATATATTTGATTATATTTCATTATTTATTTTTTAAATATTTATTTATTTATTTGGCTGCATCGGGTCTTGGTTGTGGCATGTGGGATCTTTAGTTGCAGCACGTGGGATCTTTAGTTGTGCATGCGGACTCCTAGTTGCAGCATACAAGCTCTTAGTTGGGGCATGTGGGATCTAGTTCCCCGACCAGGGATCGAACCTGGGCCCCCTGCACTGGGAGCACAGAGCCTTAGCCACTGGCCCACCAGGGAAGTCCCTATTTCATTATATTTTATTTTATTATTATTTTTTAAAATAAATTTATCTATTTATTTATTTATTGGCTGCGTTGGGTCTTCGTTGCTGAGCGCGGGCTTTCTCTAGTTGTGGCGAGTGGGGGCTACTCTTCGTTGCGGTGCACGGGCTTCTCATTGCGGTGGCTTCTCTTTTTGCGGAGCTCGGGCTCTAGGCGCACAGGCTTCGGTAGTTGTGGCACGTGGGCTTGGTAGTTGTGGCTCGCAGGCTCTAGAGCGCAGGCTCAGTAGTTGTGGCACGTGGGCCTAGTTGCTCCGCAGCATGTGGGATCTTCCCAGACCAGGGCTCGAACCCGTGTCCCCTGCATTGGCAGGCAGATTCTTAACCACTGCACCACCAGGGAAGCCCTCATTATATTTTACATAGCAGTGTTTTCTATAACCTTTTCACATTGGAGTACTTAGGCCATAAACCTTATTTTTTTTATTACCACTGAATAATCTTTTTCTAAAGTGAAAGAAGCAAGCAAGGCTTGGTGGGGATGTTAGGAAAAAAAATATTGGGGGTAAAATGTGACTTAACAATTAATTGTTCATTTCCACTGTGCAGGTCTCCTGATGGGTCGGGTTGAGTAGGGCTGGAGGGACAGGGTCACTACTCCCACCTGTGTCATCAGACCTCCCACTCCTCAGAGCGCCCAGGTGGGAGGGACCCACACTTTTCACTGTGGAGCCCCAGAGCCTCCCCTTTCCTCTGCATCACTTTCACTGTTCAGGGGACCAGTCACTTGAACGCCGCCTGGCCAAATGCCCAGGTTAAATCGCCCCTGTAGGACACGTCTCCCTGCTACCAGAACACACTTGGCAAAGAGCAGCAAACAGGCCCCAGTGCCCTGGGGATGTGAGCCCTGGGGATGTCAGGGCCCAAAGTCACTTCCAGGGTCTGAGTAGCCCCCTGGGTCCCACACACCGACCCCAGGGAGCCCACCACCCCACTGACTCCAGTCCCTGCCTTTGTGTGGCAGGTTCTGGTCTGACACCTGTGAAGACCTTGACCTGGAGGCCTCAGCCTGAGACTCAGAGGGGATGGAGCTTGTGCAGCGTCTGGCAGCTTAAATGAGACCCGAGGCCAAGGAAGGAGGGCCGCCTCTCTGCTCCCCCTCCGCTCCTGAGTCAGCTAGTGAGTGCCGGTTACTTCCTGTCTGAGTTGTACAGATTTAGCATTAATTTTAGAGTTATGTCTTATTTTTAGCACTGGAGGCTCTTACATCAAGCAAAATTGGTCTCCTTCTTGGTTTATTTTTTAAACATTTCTATGTAGAATAACACACAAGTATAGAAAAGCACCCTCCGCAAAGGGAGGCCTCAGTGAATTACAATGGGCGCTCCACTCTGGGGAGCAGTAGATTTTCCCTCTGTAAAAGCCCAGATGCTTCTGAGAAGCTCCTTTCAGCTTCCTTACTCTGGCCCCAGACCTCCACAGCGGAAATCCCAAAGGCACTGGATTCTCCCAGCCCTCCAGTGCCCTCCACTACTTTCTGATTTTGCTGCCACACTAATTTTGAGTTATTTGTGTGTAAATCACTGCACTTGGAATATACATGGAGTAACTGATTTCATTCTTAGAACCGAATAAGTTAGCACTTATTCTTCTCCCCTTCTACAGGGGGCTGCCAGGGGGGCTGGGGACGTCCTGTATATTGAACTGGGTGTTGGTAACAGATGTGTTTATATTTACAAGAAACCATGAAGCTCTATGCTTAAGATCTGTGCCCTGTACAATACACCAAGTAAACTTCAATTAGAAAGAGATACAAAAAATATTTCCCCACAAAACAAACTTCAGGCCCAGGTGGCTTCCTCTGATTTCTACCAGACATTTAAGACAGAAATGATGCCCGTCTCCTACACACTCTTCCAGAGAACAGATACAGAGGGAACACACCCACACTGCTTTCATCGGACCAGGAGAATACTGATGTCATACCAGCAGCAGATATTACAGGACAGGAGAAATTACAGGCTAAACACTTCTGAATGTCGATGTCAAAATCCAAAAGCAAATATTAGCAGTCTAAATCTAGAGGTTTTCAGAAAGGAAGGAAACTGGGATTTCGTGGCAGTATTTCCAGTGGTTGATGTGGACAGGATCACTGGGTGTTTGGGCGCTGCCTGGGAACGTGGAGAGAAGGGGCAATGCCATCGGGTTAGTGGAATGAACATTTGGTGACAGAGATTAGGAGGGCCTGGGTCATATTGTATCTCTGTGTTTAACTTTTTGAGGAACTGCCAAACTATTTTTCATATTTGCACCAGCAATGCTTAAAAGTGCCAATTTCCCCACATCATTGCCAACCCTTGTTTTTAAAAAAATTATATACATACTAGTGGGTGTGAAGTGGTATCTCACTGTGGTTTCAGTTTGCATAATTTTGACTAATAATTTTGGACATGTTTTCATGTGCTTATTGGCAATTTGTGTCTCTTCTTTGGAGCAGTATCTATGCAAATTCTTTTTCTCATTTTTAAAATTTGGTTATTTGACATTTTATTGTTGAGTTGCCAGTGTTCTTTACATATTCTGAATACTAAGCTTTATCAGATATATGATTTGCAAACATTTTCCTTCATTTTGAAGGTTGTATTATGTCTTTCTTGATGGTGTTCTTTGAAACACAAAGGATTTTAATTCTGATAAAGTCCTATTTCTTTTTCCTTTTGTTGCTTGTGCTTTTGCTCTCATATTTCAGAGTTCATTGCCAAATCCAAGACTATGAAGATTTATCCCTTTTTCTCTTCAGAAATTTGTACAGTTTAGCTCTTATATTTAAGTCTTTGATCCATTTTAAATTCAAAGTCTATTTTGTCTGATATTGGTATAGACACTCCTGCTCTCTTTTGGTTACTATACAGTTTGGAATTTGAGTTTGGAATTCCTTTTTCTATCCTTTAACTTTAAACCTGTTTGAGTCTTTTGATCTCAAGTGAGTCTCTTGTAGACAGCATATAGTTGGATTATATGTTTTTACCTATTCCGCCAATCTTTGTATTTTGATTGGAGAGTTTAATCCATTTACATTTAAAGTAATTACTGACAAAAAAAGATACTTATTTCTGCTATTGTGCTATTAGTTTTCCATATGCCCAAAGCTTTTTTGCCCCTCATTTCCTGCATTCCTATCTTTCGTTGTGTGTGTTTAGCTGATTTCTTACAGTAAAATATTTAAATTACTTTCTCACTTCCTTTTGGGTATATTCTATAGCTATTTTCTTTGTGTTTACCATGGGGATTACCTTTAACATCCTAAAATTAAAACACTCTAACTTGAATTTATACCAGGTTTATCTCAACAACATCCAAGTTCTTGAAGCTAAAAGAGCATCCTACTATCTCAATGCAAAAGACCTTCTCCAAGACACATTATAATGAAATTGTCAAAAATCAAGGGATAAAGAATTCTAAAAGCAGTCGGGGAAAAAAGATTTTAACTTACAAAGGAACCCCCATTACACTATCAGCAGATTTCTCAGCAGAAACCCAACAGGCCAGGAGAGAGTGGAATGACATATTCAACATGTTGAAAGAAAAAAAATGCCAACCAAAAATACTCTATCCATCAAAGTTATCCTTCAGATATGAAGGAGAAATAAAGATTTTCCTAGGCAGACAAAAGCTGAGGGAGTTCATCACCATTAGACCTGCCTTGAAAGAAATGCTGAAAAGAACTCTTCAAGCCGAAATGAAAAGGCAGTAATCAGCAACATGAAAATGTATAAAAGTATACAACACATTGGTAAAGGTAAATATACAATCAGAAAACTCTAAATCTGTAACAGGAAGGTGTGTTAGCCACTTAATTATAAAAGTCAAAGGAAAAGAGTGTTTAATTATAGCTACTGTAATGTATTAACAAACACAATATAAAAAGATGTAAATAACGACATAAAAACCATGAAGAGTGGGGAGTAAAAAGGTAAAGCTTTTGTAGGCAATTGAGGTTAAGACGCTGTCAGCTTAAAAATGGACGATTTAAATCTATGAGATGTCTTACATAAGCATCATGGTAACGACAAAGCAAAATCTAGAGCAGATGCACCAAAGATAAACAAAGGGGAAACAGCACACCACCACAGAGAAAATAACCAATTTACAAAGGTAGACAGAAACAGAGGGGAAAAGGGACAACGGGAATACAAAACAACCAGAAAACAGTAAGATGGCATTAGTAAGTTCTCAATAATTCTAAATTCAGTGGGTTGAATTCACCAATCCAAAGGCATATGGATAGATTTTTTTAAAAAGATGCAACTGTATGCTGCCTACAGTAGAATCGCTTCAGCTTTAAGGACATATAGGCTCAAAGTGAAGGGATGGAAAAAGATATAGTCAATGCAAGTGGAAAGCAAAAGTGGGAACAGCTGCAATGATATCAGAGAAACTAAACTTTAAATTGACAAGAACAGATACTACACTTGATCTTAGCCAAAAGGCTGAGATGAAATAGACAAAATAAACTTTAAGCTGAAATTACTGTCAAGTATAAATTTTACTAATATAGTAATTCCAAAGGACCAAGGAGCAGGGCAGTGGCTTTATTGAGAACCCAGGATTTCCGAGTGTCTGCTGTGCCGAGTCACTTTTAAATCATCACCACAGCCCTATAATTCAGAGATTTAGGTGAAGTGACTTGCCCAGGGTCACACAGCTAAGTGAGAGTCTTCTGGAACCAACAGTAACTTGTGCAAAGGCATCTCTTGCAAAGGCATGCATCTCTTGCCACCATCTGACACTCACAGTCTTTCTTTTTATACTATTCTGTTTCCTTGGGTCAAAGAATCCGACCCCTGAATTAAGGTTAAATAGGAACTAGTGGCAGATCAAAAGCCAAAATCGCTTCAAGATATTCTTTTAATTCCCCCAAGTAATGCCTTTAGTCACAAAAATATAGAACAAAATAGAAAATTACAAATCAAGTGACCTTAGTGTTCACAGGCAAGCACTAACACATTTTAATGTACCATGATCATAGTAAAATAGAAATAACTATGAAACATTTTCTGCGGAGAAGCAGACCCTGCAGCAGGCAGCGGGAAGGGACAGGAAGGCTGCGTGGTGCCCAGGCCCCCGATGGCCTAGGTCTCACCCCACAGCGCACTGTTGATGCGCTGGAGCGCTGCTTCCTTCTTGGAGTCTAGGTCTTCGGCGGTGACCCGGAAACCCAGCTGAGGGGGTGGGGGCAGCCTCAGAGGCTCCCCTCGCCTGTGCGGCAGC
Organism: Mesoplodon bidens; assembly: GCF_964165515.1. Lineage (NCBI taxonomy): Eukaryota > Metazoa > Chordata > Mammalia > Artiodactyla > Ziphiidae > Mesoplodon > Mesoplodon bidens. Next base: position 6,578,546 of record NC_138169.1, on the reverse strand, counting down.
AGAGGAAACCTGCGTTTTCGGGGCCTGGGACTGTCAGATGTTGGGGAGCAGTCCCTCCAGGGCCGTTTCTGCCCTCTTGTTGCCTCTGCATGCTTGTCAGGCTGGCTTTTTCTCTGGGAAACCACCGGAGCTGCAGAGGGCGACGGAGGGCCCTCCTCGCTCCCTTTCTTTGAGGACTTCTGGGGCAGCCCTTGCGGTATGGCGGAACCCCTCCTACTGTTCACGGGCGGGAAACCTCGGGTGGAGCTATACGAGCTCGTGATGGCGTTTCTTTTAGGGCAGGAGCTCATACAGGAGGTGTGGAGTGTCCTGTTGGATCTGTCTTCTGCCCTCTTGGCGTGGAGGTTTCTCTGCAGAGGTCCAGGCCTGGGCACGAGTAAAGAGACCACCAGGGGCCTAAATGCAGATCGTGCACCCCCGGTGCCATCGGGGCCGCTCCTCTGGTCGTTGGCCATCCCGTTCCTGCTCTCTCCCAGGGTCCTCAACGCCATCTGCTCTGTGCTGCAGTTCGGGACACAGCTGGGTGTTGTGGGCGACACTGGCTGCCCCCGCGCCACACTGACAGTGACTGTGTCCACCGCGGACACTGAGCTGCGGGACATCGTGGAGGTGAGGGCACCCGTCACTGCCTTCTTCCGATGGCCTCGCCTGCAGATGGAGATAAGGACCCCCAGAAAGGAGCGCAGGGCCTGCGGGATGGTGGAATGGGGTCTCAGAGACTCTGTGGCAAAGCGCAGATGCGGAGTCACTGGACACTTGTGGGCTGGCCTGCGAGTGGATAGCCGGCCATAGACAGCTGGGTGACCCGGGCCGGCCACGGGAAGTCGGTGGGCGCGGGGAGCGGGCTGGGGGCAGCCGAGCCCTCCTGGCAGGTGCTGGTCCCCCAGTGCCTGGGGTGGGGGTGAGGGGCAGGGCCTACCTAAGTCACTGCCCATAGAGAACTTGGGTGAGATCGGTCCTTGGATAGAGGCTGAGCGCCGAGCACGCTCCTTCAGCTGCCAACTCGGCCAAAAGCAGAGCGCGCACTGTTTGGCCTGTTGCTGGGATTTATAGCTCTGCAACCTGTGAGCGAACAATGGGCTTGCGTTTGCGGGACGCAATAAAGATGTAAGCGAGGGGTGGCGCATGCGCAGAGTACACGTCAGGCCCTGGGGCGCACAGGTGAGGCTACGCGCCTGGACCGTCTAGCGCTTCTGAATCTCCTGGGGTCTGAGGGTTGGAGGTGTTTGCCTTGAGGGTGATGAGTTGCTTGCCAGGGCAGCTGCCCCTCCTCCCCCGGCCGGCTCTAACTGTACAGGATGGGTCCCCGGCTACTAGAGCGGGAAAGCTGGAGAGCAGGGTACCTGGCTCAGCAGCCGCCGCCCGAGGTGGCAGCTTTGGCATCAGGGCCTGTGCGTCCGCCTGCCCTCCCGCGTCGTAACATTGGAGGGGAGAGCTGCTAAGAACAGAAGTGCAAAAAACAAAAAACAAAAACAAAAAACCCAGAAGTGCCCAAGCCGCCCAGATCCTTCTGGGGTGACAACTGAAGGGGCAGCCAGGGCGGGCTGGGAGGGACATATATACCAGGTCCAAACCCAGAAAGATCTGAAGTGCACGAGTCAGAATGAAAGTCCAGAATCATCCTTGGGCTTTGGGCTCAGCTGGAAGTATAGCCAAACTTTTCAAGGTCTCCAGCTCCTCCTGCAGTTTCTGCCTGGCTGGGACATTGCCCCAGAGTGGGGTTGAGTTTAAGGAGTCGAAGGAGGCATACATTTCCATCCTCTGGATCACTTCTCACCAAAAAATACATAATGCCAGGCACATATGTAATTTTGAATTTTCTAATGAACACACCAGGAAAATGAAAATGGTGAAGTCAATGTAAATAATAGATTTTTAATTCAGTATCTGCAAAATGTTAGAATTTTTACATGTGTCACGAGAAATGTGGTCATATTACAAGGGCTCAAGAGCCGCATGGAGCAAGATAGAGGACGAAAAGCATGAACTTGAAACTCTAAGAAGTGAACACTAACAAGCAGATGGGGCCTGGAAGTCCAAAGTTGAATAACAGCCCGTAACAGGGCGATTATGGTGGTTTTTTTCCTGCCTCTGTCTCCCAGCTTATGCAAGGCACGCAAAGTCCAGCAGCAGCTGAAAGTTAAAACCATGGGATCAACCTTTTATTTCTAGCCAGATAAGTGAGAAAGTGGGGGGCTTGCATGTTGAGGAGTGAGGGGGTCACCCCATTGGTCTTTTTCTCCCCAGTTACCACATCTCCCCTGCAACCTCAGTGATGGCAGAGGCCTTCACTGAGAAATGGCCTGTGTCTCTGGACAAAGGAACAAGTAAAGAGGCTCCTATGGTCTGAAGAGTGTGGGGGAATGCCCGTTATTTTCCTATCTTTTCTCTTGCTATTTCACCTGAAAGGTCAACCTGGCCATAGGGAACTGCATGACAGCATGGAGGCTGAAACACCTTGAGGAACATGTAGGAGGGGCCCCTGAAGCCTGAGAATGTGGGTAGAAGCCCAAAGAGGAGAGAGCTAGAGGAGGACACTATTTAGGTCTGTGTATGAGCCGACATAAGTCCTGGGATCCCCCTGAGCCTCATGCACAGACAGACCCAACGAGGCAGAGTAGAGGCTTGCAGAAGTGAACTACAGTATAAACTGCCACTCAATTCCCAGATTAACCCCCGAGTGGTACGTGCACCATGTGGATACAAACAGCACAGCAGTGTCCTGAAAACTGCACCAAGACTGGAACAACTCAGAAGACAAGGCACAATACCTGTTTGACCACAGGTTCATGAATTGCTTAACAAAAACAACAGAAAAAGAAAAAGTAACAATCTCCAGAGGATTTTAATAGGAACCAGAGTCTCGAAACATAATAAGCAGACGTTCCAGGATACCACCCAAAATCACACAACAGAGCATACAAAGAACTAGGAAAATGTGACCGATTCTCAAGAGAAAAAGGCAATCAACAGACCCATCCCTGAAATAACCCACATGGAGGAATTAGCAGACAAAGCATCCATTACAACCATGCTCAATGAGGTAAAGGTAAATCCTCTTGAAATTAATGGAAAGAAGTTCTTTACAGAGAAGTAAAAACTATGAAAAAGAAGCAAATGGAAAGTTTAGAACTTGACATGCAATATCCAAAAGCAAACATTCACTGGATGGGCTGAATAACAGAACAGAGAAAACAGAGGAAAGATTCAGAAAACTTATGGATCCATAGAAATGGCACAATCTGAAAAACAAAGAGGAAAAATGACTGAACAAAAAATTAAGTCTCAGAGACATATGAAACAATATTGCAAGTTCTACCTTTTGTGCCGTTGGAGGGTCTGAGGGAAAGGTGCAGAAGAAAATATATGAGGAAAAGAATAGTTGAAAACATCACTGATCTAGAGACACAGATCTAAGCTCAGAAAGCCTCACCCTGACACACAATCTGATAAAAACAGCCAAGGTGAAGAATAATCTTGAAAGCAGTCAAGGAAAACGACCTATTATACATCACAGAATGTCAACTTGAAGGACTGTGATTTCTCATCAGAAAACATAGAGACCAGAAAAGAATGGAATAACATCTTTAAAGTATTAAAGGAAAAGACCAAACCAGGATATTATATCCTTAAAGCAGGGATATCCTTAAAGACTGAAAGCCAAACAAAAGCCAAAATGAAGGCTGATGGAGATGAGAGAAAACTAAGAGAATTCATCACCAGACAATTTGCTATAAAAATATTACATGAAAGGAAATTCTTCAGGCTGAAGTGAAATGACACAAGAAAGAAGTAAGCTTGCAACTTCGGGAACAAAGGAAGGGCAACAACAACGGCACGTGTCTGGAAAAATTATCCTCTTCATTATTTTATATATGTATGACTTTTTTTTTTTTTTTCCGCCACGCCTGCGTGGCTTGCGGGATCTTAGTTCCCCTGCCAGGGACTGAACCCAGGGCCCCAGCAGTGAAAGTGCTGAGTCCTAACCACTGGACCGCCAGGGAATTCCCTGTATATGTATGAAAAAAGGATACCACAGTCTCAGAGGGTGGCGTTCAAGTCACATAAAGGTGACCCATATGACAGCTATAACAAAGAGTGGAAGGTAAAAGAATCTATATGGATGTAAGGCTTCTGAATTTTATTTAATTGGTAAAATATTAACTCTAGACTGTGAAACAATACGTATACATAGTGTTATTCCAAGAACAATTAAAAAATGACAAACTCAAGAAAATTGGATAACCTCAATAGTCCTATATTTAGGAATTGTGGACAAGATAGCTAAAACATTCACATAGGTGTTTTGTGAAAAGTTTTTCTCTTGGTTAATTGCCTAGGAGTGGGCTTTTGGGTCATATGGTAAGTATGGCCCTCTCAGCCAGCCCTGGCCACCACTTCAGGTGTCACCCCAGCAGGATCTGGGTGGTGTGGGCACTTCCGTTCTTAGCGGCTCTCCCCTCCAGCGCTGCCAGGGGAAAGGGCAGGAGGACGCAGAGGCGCTGCTGCCAAAGCTGCCGCCTCTCGTGGGAGCTGCACAGCCAGCAACCTTGCTCCACTTTGCTGGGCAGGGACCCCGTCCAGTACAGTGAGTTCCCCTGACAGCACTGGGGCCAGGCCAGGGGAGAAGGGCCAGCTGTCCTGCCAGGAAGCTCATCACCCTCAAGCAAGCCCGTGTGCCTAGAGCCCATGCTCCACAACAAGAGAAGCCATGGCATTGAGAAGCCCACACACCACAATGAAGAGTAGCCCCCGCTCACCACAACTAGAGAAAGCCCTCTCGCAGCAACGAAGACCCAACACAGCCAAAAATAAATAAATAAATAAATAATTTTTTTTTAATTGCAAGGAGAAGGAAACAAATCCACTATCATATTGGATAGACATAGAAATAGACAAATCTACTATTGTAGCACTGAACACTGCTCTTTCAGTAATGAGTAGATGCAGGAGGCAGAAAATCAGTAAGGATGAACAGAACAGCATCATCAATCCACTAGATCTAATCAACCTTTATAAAATACTACGTCCAACAACAGCAGAATACAGTCTCCTCAAGCTGATATGAAACATTCACCAGATAGGCCAGATAGGTAAAAAAACCTCACACCTCAAAAAACTTAGAACAATATAAATTACACAAAATATGTTCTCAAACCCCAAAACAAAAAACACACAACTTTAAAGTAGAAAAAAAGAACAGAAAAATAGCTGCAAAATGCGCCAATATTTGGAGATTAAATGACACATGGATCAAAAAAAACAGTCTCCAGAGAAATTTTATATATTTTTCACTAAATGAAAATGAATATAAACATACAACTTATCAAAATTTATGAAATGCAGTAAAAGCAGCACTCAGAGGGACATTTATAGCATTAAATGCATATATTAGAAAAAAGAAAGATCTGAAACAATGCTTAGAGGAAGAAGAACAACGTTAAGCCCAAAGCAAAAAAGAAGAAAAGAAATAATACAAATTACAGCAGAAATTAATGAAATAGAAAAAATGGGAAATCAGTAGAGAAATCATTAAAACCAAAACTAGTTCTTTGAAAATATTTTTAAAAATTGATAAAACTAGCTAGGCAAACTTTAACAAAAAATAGAGAGAAGGCACAAATTACTAATATCAGAAGTGAGAGAGGGACTATTATTGCTAATTGCATGGACATTAAAAGGATAATCAAGAAATATTTGAACAGGGTACCATATGATATCACTTATATGTGGAATCTAAAATACAACGCAAATGAACATATCTAGGAAACAAAAACAGACTCACAAGTACAGAGAAAGGATTTACGATTGACAAGGGGAGGGTGAGGGATGGAAGGATTGGGAGTTTGGGATTAGAAGATGCAAACTATTGTACATAGGATGGATAAAAATCAAGGTCCTACTGTATAGCACAGGGAACTATATTCAATATCCTGTGATAAACCATAATGGAAAATAATATGAAAAAGACTATACATGTGTATAACTGAGTCACTTTGCTATACAGCAGAAATTATACACAACGTTGTAAATAAGAAAAAAAACAAAGAAATATTTGAACAGGGGAATGACATGTCCCTGATGAGTTCTTTAGCATCTATAGCAAAGTTTGAAATGAACTAATTCAAATCTTTCCCTAACCTTTTCACATTTAGCTTTTAATTTATATAACCAAAATACTGATGAGGATGTGATTTAATGTCTCAATAATTCCCAGCCAGTAAGACTCCCTTATGCATAAATGACACATCACTAAAATGTAAAACTGTTGTGATTCAAAGGACACCATTAAGAAAGTGAAAAGACAACCCCCAATATAAAGAAAAAATTGCAACTCATATGCCTGATAAAATAAATCTAGAATATTTAAGAACTATTACAACTCAGTTATAAAAGACATATAACCTGATTTTTTAAATGGGAAAATGAGTTGAACAGACATTTCTCCAAAGAAGACAGACAAATGGCCCTTAAGCACATGAAAGGATGTAATACAACTTTAGCCATCAGAGAAATACAAATCAATACCACAATGAGATATCATTTCACACCCATAGGATGGCTATAATCAAAAAGACAGATGATAAGTATTGGTGAGGATGTGGAGAAATTGGAACCCTCACACACTGCTGGCAGGAATGTAAAATGGTGCAGTCACTTTGGAAAAAAGTCTTGCAGGTATTCAAACAGTGAAACGGAGAGTTACCATATGGCCCAGCAATTTCACTCCTGGGTATACACTCAAAAGCAATAAAAGCCTATGTTCATGCAACACCCTGTTCATGAATGTTCACAGCAGCATTCCTCATAATAGCCAAAAAGTATCAACAACCCAAACGTCCATCAACTGAGGAATGGATAAATAAACTGTGCTCCATCTATACAATGGAATATTATTCAGCAATAAAGAATAAATCAAGTACTGATACACACTACAATATGGATGGACCTTGAAAACATTACACTAAGCCAAGAAGCCTGACACAAGAGGTCATACACTGCATTATTCCATTTATATGAAATGTTCAAAATAAGTAAATCCACAGAAATAGAGAGTAAATTAGTGTTTGCCTATGCCTTAGGGGTTAGGGGAAATAGGGATTGTCTGCTACTGAGTAAGGTATTTCTTTGAGGGGAATTATGTAAAGCTTCTAAAATTGATTGTGGTGATATTGCAGCATTCTGTAAATATTCTAAAAAATGAGGTATTTCACACCTTAAAGTGTGACTTGTATTGTAAGTGAACTGTATCTCAACAAAGCTGTTACAATGATTAAAAGACTGCATTACATATTGCCAACATATAAAGTAAGCCCCCAGAAGAGAGTACAGAATCTTGTTCACTCAGTTTAAAGGACCAAAACGAGGGCAATGAAACCCCAGAGGAATTCTTTTGGTTAATGTTCAATGCACTATGACATACTGAAATACTCATGAGGATTTCCATGTTTTAATTTACCAAAAAAAAAAAGTCACCTAAAGTTTAATAAAACATATTCAAAAGTGTCAGAAAAGAGTCATCATAACTCAGGGAGAGGGTAACACTGTGAAGTTATCAAATTGAAAATAAGTGGAAAAGTTTCAGTTACATGAACCTACACCCTGCATATGAAATTGGACCCAAATTCACTACTGCCATCCAAATTATTACTGACGTCAAAATGATGTCAGATTAAAACAGCTCAATTAACATCTCTTTCGAAAGCACCAGTTTTTGAAAAACCAAAATATCAAGAAATAAATGTTTTGCAATCATGAAGAACTGAATCATCCAAATTTGTAGTTTTAAAAACTCAGATTACATTTTATAGGCATTGGAATGCCTCTCTTCCTCCTGGTTGGAGTAGATTCTAGGAAGTGACATATGCTTAAGGATAAAACTCAGAAGAATCAAAAGTGTGTTAAAAAGCCTACTGTATTTGTTGACCCTGAATCTAATTCTACATCATGTATAAAATAACAGACATAAATGCGGATCAGTGCAACCAGCAGGCAAACTAACCAATAATCATGAAAAATTCAACACTGCATGCAGTGATATTTCATGGCCATGTATCTATTAAAATTCATCAGGCTTGGAAAGATGCATGCACCTGGGTGTTCATAGCAGCACTGTTTACAGCTGCCAGGACATAGGGACAGCTTAAGTGTCTGTCTACAGATGAACAGATAAAGATGACGTGGTATGTATGTGCAGGAATACTGGAATACTACTCAGCCATAAAAAAGGAAGGAACCGTTTGCAACATGGATGGACTTGGAGGGCACTGCGCTGGATGAAATAAGTCAGGCAGAGAAAGACAAATATATGATATCACTTAAATATGGAATCTAAAAAATACAACAAACTAGTGAATATAACAAAAAAAGAAACAGAATCACAGATATAGAGAACAAATTGATGGTTACCAGTGGGAAAGGGGGGGAGCAGCAAGATAGAAGTAGGGGAGTAAGAGGTACAAACTATTATGTATAAAATAAGCTACAAGGATACATTGCACAATATAGGAAATATAGGCAATATTCTAGAATAACTATAAATGGAGTATAACCTTTAAAAGTTGTGAATCACTATATTGTACACCTGTAACTTATATAATATTTATTATACATCAACTGTACTTCAATAAAAAAGTTTTTTAAAAATTTAGAAAAGTAAAATTATCAGGCTTTAATGTAGAACGTTCCACGGGCATTCAAAAACAAAGACATTTCGCATTTGTGAAAAGGTGTGTACCTGTCCTTTATACCGGTTTTTGTTCAACCCTCAGTTCACAGGACTATCATTCACCACAATACACTCCCCTCAGCGCTTTCCGTTCACCAGGGCCAAGATGCCTGAGGCGTCGTCTGTGAAGCCTTAGCTACTTTATTTTATTTTATTTTTTTGCCAGGAGATTTTTTTTAAAACATCTTTATTGGAGTATAATTGCTTTACAATGGTGTGTTAGTTTCTGCTTAATAACAAAGTGAATCAGCTATAAGTATACATACATCCCCATATCCCCTCCCTCTTGTGTCTCCCTCCCTCCCACCCTCCCTATCCCACCCCTCTAGGTGGTCACAAAGCACCGAGCTGATCTCCCTGTGCTATGCGGCTGCTTCCCACTAGCTATCTGTTTTACATTTGGTAGTAATGCCACTTTCTCACTTCGTCCCAGCTTACCCTTCCCCCTCCCCGTGTCCTCAAGTCCATTCTCTATGTCTGTGTCTTTATTCCTGTCCTGCCCCTAGGTTCTTCAGAACCATTTTTTTTTTAGATTCCATATATTTGTGTTAGCATATGGTATTTGTTTTTCTCTTTCTGACTTACTTCACTCTGTATGACAGACTCTAGGTCCATCCATCTCACTACAAATACCTTGGTTTCATTTCTTTTTATGGCTGAGTAATATTCCAATGTATATATGTACCACATCTTCTTTATCCATTCATCTGTCAATGGACACTTAAGTCGCTTCCATGTCCTGGCTATTGTAAATAATGCTGCAGTGAACATTGTGGTACATGACTCTTTTTGAATTATGGTTTTCTCAGGGTATATGCCCTGTAGTGAGATTGCTGGGTCATATGATAGTTCTATTTGTAGTTTTTTAAGGAACCTCCATACTGTTCTCCATAGTGGCTGTATCAATTTACATTCCCACCAACAGTGCAAGAGGGTTCTCTTTTCTCCACACCCTCTCCAGCATTTATTGTTTGTAGATTTTTTGATGATGGCCATTCTGACCAGTGTGAGGTGATACTTCATTGTAGTTTTGATTTGCATTTCTCTAATGATTAGTGATGTTGAGCATCCTTTCATGTGTTTGTTGGCTATCTGTATACCTTCTTTGAAGAAATGTTTAGATTTAGATCTTCTGCTCATTTTTGGATTGGGTTGTTTGTTTTTTGATATGGAGCTGCATGAGCTGCTTGTAAATTTTGGAGATTAATCCTTTGTCAGTTGTTTCAGTTGCAAATATTTTCTCCCGTTCTGAGGGTTGTCTTTTCCTCTTGTTTGTGTTTTCCTTTGCTGTGCAAAAGCTTTTAAGTCTCACTAGGTCCCATTTGTTTATTTTTGTTTTTATTTCCATTTCTCTAGGAGGTGGGTCAAAAAGGACCTTGCTGTGATTTATGTCAGAGTGTTCTGCCTATGTTTTCCTCTAAGAGTTTTATAGTGTCTGGCCTTACGTTTAGGTCTTTAATCCATTTTGAGTTTATTTTTGTGTATGGTGTTAGGGAGTGTTCTAATTTCATTCTTTCACATGTAGCTGTCCAGTTTTCCCAGCACCACTTATTGAAGAGGCTGTCTTTTCTCCATTGTATATTCTTGCCTCCCTTATCAAAAATAAGGTGACTATATGTGCATGGGTTTATCTCTGGGCTTTCTATCCTGTTCCACTGATCTTTCTGTTTTTGTGCCAGTACGATACTTTCTTCATTACTATAGCTTTGTAATTTAGTCTGAAGTCCAGGAGCCTGATTCCTCCAGCTCTGTTTTTCATTCTCAAGATTGCTTTGGCTATTCGGGGTCTTTTGTGTTTCCATACAAATTGTGAAATTTTTTGTTCTAGTTCTGTGAAAAATGCCATTGGTAGTTTGATAGGGATTGCATTGAATCTGTAGGTTGCTTTGTGTGGTATAGTCACTTTCACAATGTTGATTCTTCCAGTACAAGAACTTGGTATATCTCTCCATCTGTTTGTATCATCTTTAATTTCTTTCATCAGTGTCATAATTTTCTGCATACAGGTCTTTTGTCTGCTTAGGTAGGTTTATTCCTAGGTATTTTATTCTTTTTGTTGCAGTGGTAAATGGGAGTGTTTCCTTAATTTCTCTTTTAGATTTTTCATTACTGTATAGGAATGCAAGAGATTTCTGTGCATTAATTGTGTATCCAGCTACTTTACCAAATTCATTGATTACCTCTAGTAGTTTTCTGGTAGCATCTTTAGGATTCTCTATGTATAATATCATGTCATCTGCAGCAGTGACAGCTTTACTTCTTCTTTTCCAGTTTGGATTCCTTTTATTTCTTTTTCTTCTCTGATTGCTGTGGCTAAAACTTCCAAAACTATGTTGAATAAGAGTGGTGAGAGTGGGCAACCTTGTCTTGTTCCTGATCTTAGTGGAAATGGTTTCAGTTTTTCACCATTGAGGACGATGTTGGCTGTGGGTTTGTCATATATGGCCTTTATTACATTGAGGTAAGTTCGCTCTATGCCTACTTTATGCAGGGTTTTTATCATAAATCGGTGTTGAATTTTGTTGAAAGCTTTCTCTGCATCTATTGAGATGATCATATGGTTTTTCTCCTTCAATTTGTTAATATGGTGTATCACGTTGATTGATTTGCATATATTGAAGAATCCTTGCATTCCTGGGATAAACCCCACTTGATCATGGTGTGTGATCCTTTTATTGTGCTGTTGGATTCTGTTTGCTAGTATTTTGTTGAGGATTTTTGCATCTATGTTCATCAGTGATATTGGCCTGTAGTTTTCTTTCTCTGTGACATCTTTGTCTGGTTTTGGTATCAGGGTGATGGTGGCCTCGTAGAATGAGTTTGGGAGTGTTCCTCCCTCTGCTATATTTTGGAAGAGTTTGAGAAGGATAGGTGTTAGCTCTTCTCTAAATGTTTGATAGAATTTGCCTGTGAAGCCATCTGGTTCTGGGCTTTTGTTTGTTGGAAGATTTTTAATCACAGTGTCAATTTCAGTGCTTGTGATTGGTTTGTTTATATTTTCTCTTTCTTCCTGGTTCAGTCTCGGAAGGTTGTGCATTTCTAAGAATTTGTCCATTTCTTCCAGGTTGTCCATTTTATTGGCATATAGTTGCTTGTAGTAATCTCTCATGATCCTTTGTATTTCTGCGGTGTCAGTTGTTATTTCTTCGTTTTCATTTCTAATTCTATTGATTTGAGTCTTCTCCCTTTTTTTCTTGAAGAGTCTGGCTAATTTTGTTTATCTTCTCCAAAAACCAGCTTTTAGTTTTATTGATCTTTGCTATTGTTTCCTTCATTTCTTTTTCATTTATTTCTGATCTGATCTTTATGATTTCTTTCCTTCTGCTAACTTTGGGGTTTTTTTTATTCTCCAAGAAGTCTTCTTAAAGAGAGCTGACTCAACTGGGAAGATAGCCCTTTTTGGTTTTTTGTTCTTCCTATTTCCTGGAAGGTAGTCTTGATGGCTGGAGCTCCAGCAGCCATCTTGGACCATGAGATGACCTTGAGGATGGAAGCTACAGGCTGGAAGAATGAAACAGAAATATAGAAAGAGCCTGAGTCTCTGATGGCATCATGGAGCCACCATGCCAACCTTTGGCTGCCTATTAACAGGCTTCTTTTAAGTGACAAAGAAATAAACTTGTATCCTGTTTAGTTTACTGATAGTTTAGATTGTCTCTTATTTGCAGCCAAAGGTATTCCTGATTGATATACCTATCAAATTTCCTCTCTATTATCCAGTTGCCACTGTGCGTGTCATTCACCTACTAGAGATGCATCCTTTGTGTTAAGCTTGCCATTTACGGGCACATCAACTCATATTAAAGTAGAAGCAGTGGGACCGATGAAGTTCATCTTTGAACGTTCTGAGTTTGGTTCTCTCCTTCCAGGCTTTGGTCTCTTCCCTCTCCCCCAGCTTTGGTTTGCTTTTAGTTGGCTGTCAAGTAATTTTCCCCCAGCTGATAAGTCACTTACGTCTTATGGGATATTTGGTTTCAATCAATTTGTCATTCCCTACTAAGTCACTCCGATTAGTGACAAACTTGTCATTATAGCTCCAATCTTGAAAAAAATTTCTTCTTTGATTCAACATCCCTCTACAATGATTGCCCCATTTCTCTGCTCCCCTTTATAGCAAAAATTCCAGAAAGATTCATCTGTACCAGGGCTATCTAGCTGGATACCTCCAAGAAGCAGCACTCACATCATGGCCTATATTAAGGGCACCTCTGAGTTGTGCAGTGTGCAACTTGCAGATGTGCACATCGGAGTTTTGGACTATACTCGCTGCTTCCACTGCCTTAACTGCCAGGCTCTTTTGAACCTAATCTAATCAGACATTTGCTTCCACTGCTCTAGATAAACAGCTCTTGTCAAGGTTCCCAGTGACAACCATCTTACAAAATCCACAGGTAAATTCTCAGTCCTCACCTTACCCAGTTTAGCAGCAAGCAGCATTTGTCAATCACACCTCTTTCTTAAAACTCTTCCTTGCCCTGGCTTCTGGGTCTCCATGCTCTGGGTTTTCTTCCTACTGCACTAGTTATGACTTTTCAGCCTCACTGTCATCCCCAAACACGACTGTTTTGTTTATTGCTAAATTCTCAGCACACAGAATAGTGCCTGGCACACGGCAAGCGTTCGATCAACATGGCAGGCATTGAATGAATGAATGCGTAGGGGATTGTATCTAAAGGAGCTAATGTCAAATAGTGGAATTTCAGGCACTGTGATAAGAGTGCTGATATTTGGGGGGCAGGATAGTTACTTCTGCTAACTTCTAAAACATTATAGAGGTGGGAAGCCACAGGAAGTTACTTTTTTTTCTTTACATAGAATAATAGGTCAGTTCTTGTGTCTTAGGTGCTGCGTTGAAAACACAGGAGATACATTATTCACAATAGCCTGGATATGGAAACAACATAAATGTCCGTCAAGGGATGAATGGATAAATATAGAGAAGATGTGGTGTATATACACAATGGAATATTATTCAGACATGAGAAAAAAGGAAATCCTGTTTTTTGCGACATCACGAATGGACCTTGAGGGCATTACGCTGAGTGAGATAAGTCAGACACAGACACAAATACTGAATGATTTCACTTATATGTGGAATCGAAAAAAGCTGAACTCTATGAGTTTTATGAAACAGAGGGTAGAATGGTGGTTACCAGAGGCTGGGGGGTTGGGGGAATTGGGGAGATGTTGGCCAAAGGGTACAAATTCCCACTTATAAGACAAATAAGTTCGGGGAATCTAACGTACAGCATGGTGATTATAGTTAAAAAGATTGTATTATATACTTGAAGTTGCTAAGACAGTAGATCTTAAAGGTTCTCACCATGAAAAAGAAATGGTGGGAATTCCCTGGTGGTACAGTGGTTAGAGCTCTGCATTTTCACTGCAGAGGACCTGGGTTTGATCCCTGGTCAGGGAACTAAGATCCCGCAAGCCGCATGGGACGGCCAAGAAAAAAAAAAAAAAAAAGAAATGGTAATTATGGGATGGGATGGAGGTGCTGGTTAATGCAAGTGTATCAGATCAACACATGGAACCCTTGTCATTGCATTGGGCTTACCCAGATAATCTTCCCATCTCAAGATCCTCAACTTGATCACACCTGCAAAGTCCCTTTTGCCACATAGGGTCCCTGCAAATTGCCATTTACAGGTGTCAGGGTTAGGACGTGGACATCTTTGGGGCCATTACATGTCTGCCACACTTCCTGATCCTGGATCTTTACTCCAGTGTCACTTTCTCAGTGGGGCTTGTCCTGCACAGCCAGGCCTCCTGCTCTACCTTTTCTTCTAGCAAAGTATGTAATCGACTACTACCTTATGTATATTGATATATTGCCTGTTTCCCCCAGTGGAATGTCAGCTCCAGGAGGGCAGGGATCTTGGTCATTTTCTTCACTGCTGCCTCTCCAGCACCTGGGATATAGAAGGTGCTCAATAAATATTGGTTAAATAAATGACAGAAAATAAATAACAAGGATGTGGAGAAAAGGGAACCCTCCTACACTGTTGGTGGGGATGTAAATGGATATAGCCACTATGGAGAACAGTATGGAGGTTTCTTAAAAAACTAAAAATAGGGCTTCCCTGGTGGTGCAGTGGTTGAGAATCTGCCTGCCAATGCAGGGGACACGGGCTCGAGCCCTGGTCCGGGAAGATCCCACATGCCGCAGAGCAACTAAGCCCGTGCGCCACAACTACTGAGCCTGCACTCTAGAGCCCGTGAACCACAACTACTGAAGCTCGCACACCTAGAGCCCGTGCTCCGCCACAAGAGAAGCCACCACAATGAGAAGCCCGCACACTGCAGCGAAGAGTAGCTCCCACTCACCACAACTAGAGAAAAGCCTGCGCACAGCAACGAAGACCCAACGCAGCCAAAAATAAATAAATAAATGAATAAATTTATTTAAAAAAAAGTATAAATAGAACTACCATACGACCCAGCAATCCCACTCTTGGGCATATACCCAGAGAAAACCATAATCCAAAAAGACACATGCACCCCAATATTCATTGCAGCACTCACTATTTACAATAGACAGGTCATGGAAGCAACCTAAATGCCCACCAACAGACAAATGGATAAAGAAGATGTGGTACATATATACAATGGAATACTACTCAGCCATAAAAAGGGATGAAATTGTGCCATTTGCAGAGATGTGGATGGACCTAGAGACTGTCATACAGAGTGAAGTAAGTCAGAGAAAAAACAAATATCGTATATTAATGCATATATGTGGAATCTAGAAAAACGGTACAGATGAACCTATTTGCAAAGCAGAAATAGAGACTCAGACGTAGAGAACAAACATGTGGACACCAAGGGGAGAAGGGGGTGGGATGAATTGGGAGATTGAGGTTGACATATAGACACTACTGTGTATAAAAGAGATAACTAATGAGAACCGACTGTGTAGCACAGGGAACTCTACTCAGTTCTCTGTGGTGACCTAAATGGGAGGGAAATCCAAAAAAGAGGGGATATATGTATACGTAGAGCTGATTCACTTCACCTGTACAGCAGAAACTAAGACAGTGTTATAAAGCAACTATACCCTAATTAAAAAAAAAAAAAGAAAAACCAGCCAACCCTCTTTAACCTCAATATGAGCCCCACAAATGGAAATTGCTCATAACCATTAAACTCAGTCAGGGGACGGATGCAGTTGACTAGCCCTTTTAGCCCTGTGTTGGGAGACCGAGAACCTCACCCAGGCGGGTCCCAGGCTGCCACTGAGGCACAGAGGGGTCGCAGTAGCACAGCTGACGGAGGCTCGGAGGAGCTGAACGAGGGTGTTCTTTACTGAAATAGACTATGAGAGTGATTATTCAATGTTACCCACAAGCACGCCAGCTCAGTCCCCCAACGGATGATTCCAGAACCACACAGCCCTGTACCGCTCTGGGATGCATGCTAGCCTTGGGAGCAGTAGGCTGGGTGGCCCCGAGCAGCTGGCCTGGGGTTCCTGGCTTTCTCTGGTTCTGCTCTTTCTAACCTCCAGCTTGTGGCTTGGGACCTTTTTCCACTTTTCCAATGACAGGAGCAGGAAATTCCTTGTACTCCAGTGATGACGTGCTGTTTTCGTTCAAGAGGCAACCGTCCCCATTTCTGCCATCTCTGGAGCACTTGGCTATCTTTTAAGATGGAATCTGTTTTATTAGTCTTAACCTTCTGCAGTTGTTTCTTCCAGCCCAGCACTAGACTGTCAGGGAATCCTACAAAGGTTTGGCGGAACTTCTAGGGAAAGCGCCTGCTGCTGATAGAATAATACAGTGCCTTCGCCAATTGGATTCCCCAAACTGCACCCTCTGACAGGGCTTCCCAGCCACTGAAGAGCAGGCGCTGGGGGCTCAGCCTGCAGCTGAAGCTGGAAAAAGAGAAGAGAAAAAACGGGAGTAAGGTGGGTTCAGGGGTTCCTTTTCTGCACGGTTCCAGGAAGCTAGGTTTGGGTGTATCTGAATGAGGTGGTTCATGTTCAAATCAGGAAAAAAACTGAAAAACAAAGCACCCACAGTGGGAAAACAATAGAAAGAAACAGCGAACTCTTCTAATGAGAAACCCACAAACACCCTGAGAATTCATTTCACCCTCCCCAACCCCTGGTTCATCATTTTGCTGGCTTTCAAATTCTGGGAGTGGTGAAAACTACCACAGGGTTGGAAGGTAGGACACCCAGGTTCTCACTCAACTCTGCTTCAAAGATGAACCGTGTGACTTTGAGGAAGTCGCTTACCCTTTCTGGAATCCCATTTCCCTCAATTGTACAATTAAGGGCAAGGAGTCATTCCAGCTTCTGAGGTTATGGGGAAACTCAAATGAGATAATATGCAGTATTATTATATCATCATCGTGATCATCATCATCACGATTGCTGTGATTCCAGTTTCAGAGATGGGGAAATGGGGCTGGCTGGGGAGAGAGCCTCAGAACTTGGTGTCCTGGGTCTTCATTCTAACTTCCAGAAGTCTTGCTGCTTTCTTCTTTTAAAGTGTCTTGTCTAAGTTAAATTTAATTTAATACATTTAGGCCGTTGTTTAAAATTTGGAAAAGATTCACCAACATAGCAGAACTTTCATACCTAAATCAAATAATATCTACTTTATAAAAGTTTAATTTCTCCAGGAGCACAACCTCTGACTTAGGGAGGTCCATGTCTTTATAAAGATGCAGTCATTACTTACCAATTTGGATATTAAAGAAGAATTCTTAACCAGGGAGATGTTTAAAATAACGATTGCGGGGTGTTAAAATACATAGCTGGTACATTTTTTTCAATGGAGGAGGAGCCCTGTGGCTGGGGGAAAGCAGTGTTTTACCACTGAGCGATCCAACTGGAATCCGACCCCCCATTGCTCCCCGCCTCCCAAATCCATGCCCTTCATCATGTGCCTTTGGAGTCCCTCTTATAAAGGCCGTGTTTATCATTCGGAGCAAGACGCTTACCTACTTTGGGGATGTCTTCTCATCCATGCAGTGAGGACAATAAAACCAACTCATAGCAGTGTTGTGAAGATTAGAAACAATATACATAAGTGCCCAATATGGTCCCTGTGTGGCAGGCAGCCAGCCCCCAGTATGGCCCTGGTGATCCTGGCCTCCTGGTGTTCCCCTCTCACCCCACATTGGGCTGGGCTGTGTAACCAATGCAGAAAGGTCGGTATGTGACTTCCAAAGCTAGTTCACAGAAGACATTGCAGCTTCCGTCTTGTTCTCTCTTGGATCATTTTCTCTGGGAAAACCAGCTGCCATGTCAGGAGGACACACAAGCAGCCCTTTGGGCAGGTCTACATGGAGGAGCTGAGGCCTCCTGCCAACACCCAGCACTATTTTGCCAGTCACATGAATGAGCCAACTCGAAAATGGACCCTCGAGACTTCCGGGGAAGATGGAGACTTCCGGGTAAGATGGCGGAAGAGTAAGTCGCGGAGATCACCTTCCTCCCCACGGATACACCAGAAATACAGCTACACGTGGAACAACTCCTACAGAACACCTACTGAATGCTGGCAGAAGACCCCAGACCTCCCAAAAGGCAAGAAACTCCCCACATACCTGGGTAGGGCAAAGCGGAGAGATTCCCGCACAGAGGATCGGTGCCGAGCGGCACTCACCAGGCCGAGAGGCTTGTCTGCTCGCCCGCCAGGGCAGGCGGCGCTGGAAGCTGAGGCTCGGGCTTCGGTCAGAGCGCAGAGAGAGGACTGGGGCTGGCGGCGAGAACTCAGCCTGAAGGGGCTAATGCGCCACAGCTAGCTGGGAGGGAGTCCGGGAAAACTCTGGAGCTGCCGAAGAGGCAAGAGACTTTTTCTTCCCTCTTGGTTTCCTGGTGCGCGAGGAGAGGGGATTCAGAGCGCTGCTTAAACGGGCTCCACAGACGGGCGCGAGTCACGACTGAAAGCGCGGAGCCCAGTGACGGGCGTGGGACGCTGGGGCTGCTGCTGCCGCCGCCAAGAGGCCTGTGCGCGAGCGCAGGTCACTGTCCACGCTGCCCTTCCAGGAGCCTGTGCAGCCCGTCACTGCCGGGGTCCTGGGAGCCAGGGACGGCTTCCCTGGGAGAACGCATGGCGCGCCTCGGGCTGGTGCAACGTCACGCCGGCCTCTGCGGCCGCAGGCTCGCCCCGCACTCCGTGCCCCTCCCTCCCCCCCGGCCTGAGTGAGCCAGAGTCCCCGAAGCGGCTGCTCCTTTAACCCTGTTCTGTCTGAGCGAAGAACAGACGCCCTCCGGCGACCTACACGCAGAGGCGGGGCCAAATCCAAAGCTGAGACCCGGGAGCTGTGAGAACAAAGAAGAGAAAGGGAAACCTCTCCCAGCAGCCTCAGAAGCAGCGGATTAAAGCTCCACAATCAACTTGATGTACCCTGCATCTGTGGAATACATGAATAGACAACAAATCATCCCAAATTGAGGAGCCAGGAGTCAGTGCTGTGCCTCTGAGGTGGGAGAGCCAACTTCAGGACACTGGTCCACAAGAGACCTCCCAGCTCCACATAATATCAAATGGCGAAAATCTTCCAGAGATCTCCATCTCAACACCAACACCCAGCTTCACTCAATGACCAGCAAGCTACAGTGCTGGACACCCTATGCCAAACAACTAGCAAGACAGGAACACAACACAACCCACTAGCAGAGAGGCTGCCTAAAATCATAAAAAGTCTGCAGGCACCCCAAAACACACCACCAGACGTGGACCTGCCCACCAGAAAGACAAGATCCAGCCTCATCCACCAGAACACAGGCACTAGTCCCCTCCACCAGGAAGCCTACACAAGCCACTAAACCAACCTTAGCCACTGGGGACAGACACCAAAAACAACGGGAACTACGAACCGGCAGCCTGCAAAAAGGAGACCCCAAACACAGTAAGATAAGCAAAATGAGAAGACAGAAAAACACACAGCAGGAGAAGGAACAAGATAAAAACCCACCAGACCTAACAAATGAAGAGGAAATAGGCAGTCTACCTGAAAAAGAATTCAGAATAATGATAGTAAAGATGATCCAAGATTCTATTTCCAAGATCCAACATCTTGGAAATAGAATAGACAAAATGCAAGAAACAGTTAACAAGGACCTAGAAGAACTAAAGATGAATCAAGCATCGATTAAAAACACAATAAATGAAATGAAAAATACTCTAGATGGGATCAATAGCAGAATAACTGAGGCAGAAGAACGGATAAGTGAGGTGGAAGATAAAATAGTGGAAATAACTGATGCAGAGCAAAATAAAGAAAAAAGAATGAAAAGAACAGAGGACAGTCTCAGAGACCTCTGGGACAACATTAAACACACCAACATTCGAATTATAGGGGTTCCAGAAGAAGAAGACAAAAAGAAAGGGACTGAGAAAATATTTGAAGAGATTATAGTTGAAAACTTCCCTAATATGGGAAAGGAAATAGTTAATCAAGTCCAGGAGGCACAGAGAGTCCCATACAGAATAAATCCAAGGAGAAATACGCCAAGACACATATTAATCAAACTGTCAAAAATTAAACACAAAGAAATCATATTAAAAGCAGCAAGGCAAAAACAACAAACAACACACAAGGGAATCCCCATCAGGATAACAGCTGATCTCTCAGCAGAAACTCTACAAGCCAGAAGGGAGTGGCAGGACATAATTAAAGTGATGAAGGAGAAAAACCTGCAACCAAGATTACTCTACCCAGCAAGGATCTCATTCAGATTTGATGGAGAAGTTAAAACGTTTACAGACAAGCAAAAGCTGAGAGAGTTCAGCACCACCAAACCAGCTTTACAACAAATGCTAAAGGAACTTCTCTAGGCAAGAAACACAACAGAAGGAAAACACCTACAATAACGAACCCAAAACAATTAAGAAAATGGGAATAGGAACATACATATCGATAATTAACTTAAATGTAAATGGACTAAATGCTCCCACCAAAAGACACAGATTGGCTGAATGGATACAAAAACAAGACCCATATATATGCTGTCTACAGGAGACCCACTTCAGACCTAGAGACACATACAAACTGAAAGTAAGGGGATGGAAAAAGGTATTCCATGCAAATGGAAACCAAAAGAAAGCTGGAGTAGCAATTCTCATATCAGACAAAATAGACTTTAAAATAAAGACTACTAGAAGAGACAAAGAAGGACACTACATAATGATCAAGGGATCGATCCAAGAAGATATAACAATTGTAAATATTTATGCACCCAACATAGGAGCACCTCAATACATAAGGCAAATACTAACAGCCATAAAAGGAGAAATCGACAGTAACACAATCATAGTAGGGGACTTTAACTCCCCACTTTCACCAATGAACAGATCATCCAAAATGAAAATAAATAAGGAAACACAAGCTTTAAATGATACATTAAACAAGATGGACTTAATTGATATTTATAGGACATTCCATCCAAAAACAACAGAATACACATTTTTCTCAAGTGCTCATGGAACATTCTCCAGGATAGATCATATCTTGGGTCACAAATCAAGCCTTGGTAAATTTAAGAAAATTGAAATTGTATCAAGTATCTTTTCTGACCACAATGCTATGAGACTAGATATCAATTACAGGAAAAGAGCTGTAAAAAATACACATGGAGGCTAAACAATACACTACTTAATAACGAAGTGATCACTGAAGAAATCAAAAAGGAAATTTAAAAATACCTAGAAACAAATGAAAATGGAGACACGATGACCCAAAACCTATGGGATGCAGCAAAAGCAGTTCTAAGAGGGAAGTTTATAGCAATACAATCCTACCTTAAGAAACAGGAAACATCTCGAATAAACAACCTAAACTTGCACCTAAAGCAATTAGAGAAAGAAGAACAAAAACATCCCAAAGTTAGCAGAAGGAAAGAAATCGTAAAAATCAGATCAGAAATAAAAAGAAATGAAGGAAACGATAGCAAAGATCAATAAAACCAAAAGCTGGTTCTTTGAGAAGATAAACAAAATTGATAAACCATTAGCCAGACTCATCAAGAAAAAAAGAAGACTCAAATCAATAGAATTAGAAATGAAAAAGGAGAAGTAGCAACTGACACTGCAGAAATACAAAAGATCATGAGAGATTACTACAAGCAACTCTATGCCAATAAAATGGACAACCTGGAAGAAATGGACAAATTCTTAGAAATGCACAACCTGCCAAGACTGAATCAGGAAGAAATAGATAATATGAACAGACCAATCACAAGCACTGAAATTGAAACTGTGATTAAAAATCTTCCGAAAAACAAAAGCCCAGGACCAGATGGCTTCACAGGCGAATTCTATCAAGCATTTAGAGAAGAGCTAACACCTATCCTTCTCAAACTCTTCCAAAATATAGCAGAGGGAGGAACACTCCCAAACTCATTCTACGAGGCCACCATCACCCTGATACCAAAACCAGGCAAGGATGTCACAAGGAAAGAAAACTACAGGCCAATATCACTGATGAACATAGATGCAAAAATCCTCAACAAAATACTAGCAAACAGAATCCAACAGCACATTAAAAGGATCACACACCATGATCAAGTGGGGTTTATTCCAGGAATGCAAGGATTCTTCAATATACACAAATCAATCAACGTGATACACCATATTAACAAATTGAAGGAGAAAAACCATATGATCATCTCAATAGATGCAGAGAAAGCTTTCGACAAAATTCAACACCCATTTATGATAAAAAACCCTGCATAAAGTAGGCATAGAGGGAACTTTCCTCAACATAATAAAGGCCATATATGACAAACCCACAGCCAGCATCATCCTCAATGGTGAAAAACTGAAGCCATTTCCACTAAGATCAGGAACAAGACAAGGTTGCCCACTCTCACCACTCTTACTCAACATAGTTTTGGAAGTTTTAGCCACAGCAATCAGAGGAGAAAAGGAAATAAAAGGAATCCAAATTAGAAAAGAAGAAGTAAAGCTGTCACTGTTTGCAGATGACATGATACTATACATAGAGAATCCTAAAGATGCTACCAGAAAACTACTAGAGCTAATCAATGAATTTGGTAAAGTAGCAGGATACAAAATTAATGCACAGAAATCTCTGGCATTCCTATATACTAATGATGAAAAATCTGAAAGTGAAATCAAGGAAACACTCCCATTTACCATTGCAACAAAAAGAATAAAATATCTAGGAATAAACCTACCTAAGGAGACGAAAGACCTGTATGCAGAAAATTATAAGACACTGATGAAAGAAATTAAAGATGATACAAATAGATGGAGAGATGTACCATGGTCTTGGATTGGAAGAATCAACATTGTGAAAATGACTCTACTACCCAAAGCAATCTACAGATTCAATGCAATCCCTATCAAACTACCAATGGCATTTTTCACAGAACTAGAACAAAAAATTTCACAATTTGCATGGAAACACAAAAGACCCTGAATAGCCAAAGCAATCTTGAGAACGAAAAATGGAGCTGGAGGAATCAGGCTCCCTCACTTCAGACTATACTACAAAGCTACAGTAATCAAGACAGTATGGTACTGGCACAAAAACAGAAAGATAGATCAGTGGAACAGGATAGAAAGCCCAGAGATAAACCCACGCACATATGGTCACCTTATCTTTGATAAAGGGGGCAGGAATGTACAGTAGAGAAAGGACAGTCTCTTCAATAAGTGGTGCTGGGAAAACTGGGCAGGGACATGTAAAAGTATGAGATTAGATCACTCCCTAACACCATACACAAAAATAAGCTCAAAATGGGTTAAAGACCTAAATGTAAGGCCAGACACTATCAAACTCTTAGAGGAAAACATAGGCAGAGCACTCTATGACATAAATCACAGCAAGATCCTTTTGGACCCACCTCCTAGAGAAATGGAAATAAAGACAAAAATAAACACATGGGACCTAATGAAACTTAAAAACTTTTGCACAGCAAAGGAAACCATAAACAAGACCAAAAGACAACCCTCAGAATGGGAGAAAATATTTGCAAATGAAGCAACTGACAAAGGATTAATCTCCAAAATTTATAAGCAGCTCGTGCAGCTCAATAACAAAAAAACAAACAACCCAATCCAAAAATGGGCAGAAGACCTAAATAGACATTTCTCCACAGAAGATATACAGACTGCCAACAAACACATGAAAGAATGCTCAGCATCATTAATCATTAGAGAAATGCAAATCAAAACTACAATGAGATATCATCTCACACCAGTCAGAATGGCCATCATCAAAAAATCTAGAAACAATAAATGCTGGAGAGGGTTTGGAAAAAAGGGAACACTCTTGCACTGCTGGTGGGAATGTGAATTAGTATAGCCACTATGGAGAATGGTATGGAGGTTCCTTAAAAAACTACAAATAGAACTACCATATGACCCAGCAATCCCACTACTGGGCATATACCCTGAGAAAACCATAATTCAAAAAGAGTCATGTACCAAAATGTTCATAGCAGCCCTATTTACAATAGCCCGGATATGGAAACAACCTAAGTGTCCATCATTGGATGAATGGATAAAGAAGATGTGGCACATATATACAATGGAATATTACTCAGCCATAAAAAGAAACGAAATTGAGCTATTTGTAATGAGGTGGATGGACCTAGAGCCTGTCATACAGAGTGAAGTAAGTCAGAAAGAGAAAGACAAATACTGTATGCTGACACATATATATGGAATTTAAGAAAAAAAATGTCATGAAGAACATAGGGGTAAGACAGGAATAAAGACACAGACCTACTAGAGAATGGACTTGAGGATATGGTGGGGGGGAAGGGTAAGCTGTGACAAAGTGAAAGAGCAGCATGGACATATATACACTACCAAACGTAAGGTAGATAGCTAGTGGGAAGCAGCCGCATAGCACAGGGAGATCAGCTCGGTGCTTTGTGACCGCCTGGAGGGGTGGGATAGGGAGGGTGGGAGGGAGACGCAAAAGGGAGGGGATATGGGAACATACGTATATGTATAACTGATTAAATTTGTTATAAAGCAGAAAAAAAATAACCTATGATAAAGCATAATGGAAAAGTAAATTTTAAAAAGTATATATATATATATATATATATATGTTTGTATAACTGAATCACTTTGCTGTACAGCAGAAATTAACACAATGCTGTAAATCAACTATACTTCAATTTAAATAAATAAATAAATAAAAACATATCACTTACCTGGAAAAAAAAAAAAAAAGAAAATGGACCCTCCAGTCCCAGTCAGGCCTTCAGATGACCACAGCCCTGGCTAACATCTTGACTGCAATCACACGAGAGACCCTGAGCTAAGTCACTCCCAAATTCCTGACCCTCCCTAACTGGGTGAGACAATAAGTATTGATTGTTATTCTAAGTTACTAAGTTATGAGGTAATTTGTTACACAGCAATAGGCACGTGGTATCATAAATCTATGTTTATATAATAAATGAGTGGTAATACTAAGTGTTTATTGAGTTTCCATTATGTGCCTCACATTCAATTTGAGGTTCTAGAAATATATATATTCTAGTATATACATCATCCCTTCCCTTAAGATGTGTTTAGATTAGCTAGGGAAACATTAATGGGCTACAGGGTGGCCACAGGTACCATAGGTACTGAAACCTGCCCCCTGGAACTACTGTTGAAGGAGAGTCCTCTGAAAATCCCAAATACAGGAACTATAATACCTGAATTGATTTTAATGTTTTTATGCGATGGCAGTGTGTCTGCTTTTCTTACAGAAGAAAATTAAGAGCAAAATTTCCTTTTATTAAGCAAATGCTAAAATCCTGCAGTCTGACCAGCACAACATCCAACCGCAGTACCTGCTTGGGGGCGATCAGTAGAGCTAATGAGGCTGATTTAAAGGATGCCCCTGAGTTTGAATTATAAATGAGAGGTGTGCTTAGGCATGTGTGCGGGTATAACCTCTGTTACCACCAGGTGGCGCCCTGGAGGTCTTGGCTTCCTCTTGGGGCTGTTGCCATCATGAATAGCTCTCTGGGTGTGGATTGGGTTGGGTTAGCTTTTTTTCTATTTGGCCATGCCCAGCGGCTTGCGGGATCCTAGTTCCCCAACCAGGGATTGAATCTGGGCCCTCGGCAGTGAAAGCATGGAGTCCTAACCACTGGACCGCCAGGGAAGTCCCATGGGTTCGGTGAGCTTTGAGGGGGGGGTCTCCAGACTCAGTTTCCCTGGAGTTGGTTTTGCTGGCTTCTGGAGGTTCTACTTCCAGAGGTTTCAATAATAATAACAACAACACAGCGAGAAGACAGCCCTTTGTAGACCAGACACTAATATACATAACACATACTATATATTATGTAATATATATAATATAGTACAGTTGACCCTTGAACAAAATGGGTTTGAACTGCATGGATTTCTTTCAATGTTAAATACTGAGGAGCAGTGGATATGAAGGCCAAATATGTTACATGCGAATTTTTGACTGCGTGGAGGGTCCGGTGCCCCTAACCTCTGCATAGTTCAATTATATGATATATAATATTTAGCATAATGTACTATATAATTATATATAGTAGGTATACTATATAAAATTTTATATATGCTGTATATAGTATGTAATATATAATATGTGCAATATATAATTTCTGAATCATATGGAATTTTTATTATATTCAGTTTTTTTCACATAATATTATTTTATTAGGCTTTTTATGTCCTTAAATATTCTTTGGAAACTTGATTTTAATTGCTATATAATATTCAAGCACATGGATATACCACACCTTATTTATCTACTCTTCTTTTTTTGGGTTTTGAATTATTTCTCCTTTTTTAACATTACTATGTTGCAGTATAAGTCACCTACGTGAACCTTTGCTTACATCTCTTGATTATTTCCTGAGACTACCTTTCTAGAAGTGGAATTACTGGACCAAAGGGTGAGAACACTTTTAGGGCTTCTGCTGTTATCAGATTTTTTCTAGTGGAAAGGCCAAATTATAACCCAACCAGTGTGAGTACCTCTTTTTCTGCATCGTCACTAACACTGGTTTTCTAAAAATTATTATTTAAAATTTTTTTCTCAGTTTGGTAAGCTTTTTAAAAATGTTGTTTTACTTGTATGTCTTTGTATATCTTTAGTTACACAGGCAAACATTTTTTCATTCACCTATTAAGCATGTGCCTCCCTTCTTCTACAAAGGTCTTTTGTTCTCTGTTAGGGTGATTGCCTGTTTTCCTGTTTGTTTCTAAGAACTTTTTATATATGAAGGCTATTGATCATTGATCCATCAGCAGGGTTGCAAATATTCTTCCTCAGTGTGTTTGCTTTTAAATTTTGTGACACACTCTGATGTTCAGAGGTTTTGCTTTAATGTAGTCAGATCTATCAATCTCAGATTTCTTTCATTGTTTGGTGCTTAAAAAGCTGTGTCCCATTCAGAAATCAAATAAGTATTTGCCTCTATTTTTTTCCTGCTTGTTTTGGAGCTCTATTATTATTATTCTTTTGCATTTACTTCTTTCATCCATCTGGATTTTATTTTGGTTTATGATGTTGAGGAGTCAACATTATTCTTTCCCCAAATAACTAACCAATTGTCCCAGCACTAGTGACTAATTCCTTCTTTCTGTATTGATTTGCAATGCTACATTTTGGTATATTAAACTTTTATATGAGCTAGATCCTAGTACATATAAAATAAACAGTTTTTGTACTGTTTATTCCTCTGGAGAGATGTTTTTAATATACAGAGTGGTCCATGCCATTTTCCTTCCACGACACTCCCAGCTCACCTCTGTCAGGATAAAATCCAGACTGCCTGGGGCCCTCCCCTCATCCACCAGCCTCCCCTGCTCTGTAGCTCTGTCCCCCCAGGGGGGCCCAGTGACTCCATGATCCACCCACTTCATCAGACCAGGTCCTTTTTCCTCCCGTACCCCTGGACCCCACATCCAACCCCTCCAGTCTCCACTCCACCATCCTTGGTGTGGCCACCAGCCTTCTGCCCCGGAAATGGCAGCATCCCCACCCCACCCTTCTACCTCCCTCCAGTCCGTCCTCCACAGGCAGCCACACCCATCTTTTTATAAACAAGCATCATATGTGTGCTTCCCCCTAAACGGTTCCCTTGAACAGAGCCTGGCAACAGTGAGTCCCCACAGGAGAAAGCACATGGCCCCAGGCAGTGCCCTGCCCACACCGCCATGACCAGTGAACATTCGTGAATGCACGCTGGTGGGACCTGCATGGTGGGACCCGAGTCTGCTCCAAGGTGCCGGGTGTTCAAACACCCCTGCCCCATGCTCAGGAGTCTTCCCCTCCTGGAAACGCCCCCTCCTCTCTTCCTGAACACGCACTCACCCTTCCGGACTCAGCCCTGGCTCTCACCTCTCTGGAGGCTTTCCTGGGGTAACCTATGTCCGCCTTGTGCCCCTGGGGCCCGTGTGAGCTTTGGTTCACTGCGCTTACACGTTGGTGTAAGCCCCCAAGAGGGACCTGTGTTTTCCTAGTCATAGAGAGGAGTGTCCTGGCATGAACCCCAGCTCCATATCTATGGCTGTGTGACCCAGGGCAGGTTATTCAACCTCCCTGTGCCTCAGTCTTTAAAAGGACAGGGATAACAGTAATTACTTTGAGGGGTTGTTGTGAGGATTAAATGAATTAATACCTGCAAAAGGCTTCAAACATTGCCTGGAATTGCTAAGTGCCGTGTACACCTGGGGTATTCTTCTCTCTCTTTTTTTTTACTCAATATTCTTCTTCCCACATCTTCAGGGCAGGTGTATGTATGTAAGTGTTAAATAAGGGGAAAAAGGAGGGCAGAGGAAGAACAGGGGGACAGGAGGGAGGCAGGCGGGGTGAGGGGTGTTGGCCTTCCCTGACCACCCCCTGAGGCTGCCCCTGTGTCCCCTCCCCTGGCTGGTCACCCTTGACGCCCTGTACTATTAACTCTTGCATCTCATTCCCTTGTGGGAGACGCCTTCCCCCCATATCCTCAGTCTGGCTGCCATGGGCACTCCATAATGTTTGCTGAATTGAAACGAAGCCAAGAATGGAGGGACCACGTATCCAGTGGAGCATGCTCCCTGCTGGGGATGCACAGTTTGGGTCCACTGTCTAGGATGGGGGGCCCAGAGAGCTGATGACAATAACAGCGAACATATTTAAGCTCTCGAGGTGTGCCACGCCCTGGATGAGTCCGTCACCTGCTTTATCTCATCCAGTCCTCATGACCACCCCAAGAGGTGGTTATAGGCACAATCCCATTATACAGATGAGGCAACTGAGGCACAGAGAGGTTGAGTAACTTGCCCAAAACACACAGCTAGCATGTGTCAGAGCTGTTATTCTGAAGCTCTTCCTTTCCAAACAATGCAGGATACCTCAGTCGTGTAGACCTACCAAGGCAGAAAGAGAGCTGCCCCTGCTATCCAGGGCTTCAGGATTTTCCCCCGAGGTGGGCTTTAAAGCCAGTGCAGCCTGAAGCTTTGAGGGCCTCTTGCCAATGCCTTGTGACTGTGTGGAGATCATAATAGTACCTGGGGTCCATTCTCAATAAATGCTCCATAGTATTTATACTGTATAATAGCGACTATATGTTGGCTACTATTGGCATGACTTTTATGAGATTAAATGTTCTCTGGAGAGAACTTTCACTCACAGGAGACACTCTGAGATGATCATTTTGTCTTTACAAGTAAAATGAACCTCTGGTGATGTTCTTTCCAGAGAGAAACCCCTAGCTCCAGCCTTCAAATACCTCTTCTAAGCTAGTTCCTGGGTGAAAGCATTCTGTTTTCTTTCTTTTGCACTTTGCAAATGAGCGATACCCCTTCCCTTGCTGCCTAATTCATGCCCCGTTTCAAATTGCCTGGGTTCCACATTCCAAGCTGTATTTCCTGATACTCATTTCACCCAACGGGGTCTGTCTAGACCCCAGGATTACTGAGGATGAAGAGACAACCCTGAAATTTTTTTCACCTTCCCCTGAAAACCCCACAGTCTTCCCACGTGCTTTTGTGGTCCATTCAATTCTGGCTCCCTCCCGCATATTTAGGGAGAACTTACTAAAGAAAAGTCATTGGGTTTTTTTGTTTGGGGTTTTTTTGGGGGGTTGTTGTTCCATTCTCAGAAAGTATTTGAAATCCACTCTGAATCTTAAGTGTGTTTTGAGTTGTGTTCAACTTTTAACGTTCTGTGAAAACTTGGATTTAATTAGTTTCTCTTGCGTTCTGAAATCGTGTGATACTTTTATTTTTTGTTTCCTGGACCGAAGCCTTGCCACATTCGTGGAAAAACTGAAGGGGGGGGGAAGGTTTTCTCGTAAGAATTTAATGTGAAATGGATTGAAATTGTTGCTTGAGGAGAAATGACTGATTTCTGGCCTCCAGGCTGGGCCTGCAGGGCAGGGTGCTATGTCTCCACCAGCAAGCTGCTTGTGAATTAGGCTGGAAGCATTTAGACCCCAAAGTGAGACTTGTCCTGTGGTCTGAGGTAGCCGACACTGGCGATCCTTGATGAGCCCAGTGGCTCAGGAAGAAAGCATCACCTGGTTCAGACACCCCTGGGTTCAAATCCCACCCCTATTGCTTACTAGCTGTGTGACTTTGGGCCAGTTACTTATCCTCTCTGATCTTCGGAGTTCTAACTTGTAGAAAATGAAAATAGGTGAGAAAGTGCTTATTGGTGCTCTTAGGACATGGGAGGTGAGCAGTGAGTGCTAGTTTCTGTCCATCCTGTTGAGAGGTATCTCCCTTACTCAGTAGAGTCTTACCAGAATTGAGCCATGGTGGTCTGGGAAAGTGAGTCCTGTTAGAAATACTGGGAATGTAGGTTTCTGTCCTGGCTTTAATGCTAAATGGTTATGAATTCTTTGATGAGCCATTAACCTCTCTAGGCTTCAGTTTTCCCATCTGTAAAATGAGAACAAAACTGTCATTCTGACTGTCTTATTCAGCTCAGGGTGCTATAACAAAATACCACAGAGTGGGTGATTTAAACATTTGTCTCTCACAGTTCTGGAGGCTGTGTAAGTTCAAGATCAAGGTGCTGGCAGATTCTGTGTCTGGTGAGGACCTGTTTCTTGGCTTGTAGACAGTTGCTTTCTTGCTGTGTGCTCATATGGCCTGCACTTGGGGGCCTGGGGAAGAGAGAGGAAGACAGAGGAAGTAAGAGGGAGAAAGAGGGAGAGGGGGAGGGAGAGAAATTTCTCTCTTTCTCTTTTTATAAGGCCACTAATCCCATCATGGGGGCCCCACCCTCATCCAACACTAATCATCTCCCGAAGGCCCCACCTCCAGATACCATCGCATTGAGAGTAAGGACTTTAACATATAATTTCTGGGGGAACACAAACATTCAACCCATTATACTCGCTTTATAAGGGGTGACAAGAAAATAAGGCAATGACTTTTGGAAAATAAAGTATGATAGAAAACCCACTCTTGAGGACAAAGAAAAGTATCCGTTTCCTGAAGTGTTCTGGATACCCACACATTATAAATTTTCTTTTTTTTTTTTTTTTGCGGTACGCGGGCCTCTCACTTCTATGGCCTCTCCCATTGCAGAGCACAGGCTCCGGACGCGCAGACTCAGCGACCATGGCTCACGGGCCCAGCCGCTCCACGGCATGTGGGATCTTCCCGGACCGGGGCACGAACCCGTGTCCCCTGCATCAGCAGGCGGGCTCTCAACCACTGCGCCACCAGGGAAGCCCTATAAATTTTCTAAAGGCACTCATTTTTGCTGGAATGGAAATGAAATATGTTGCTTTTGATTATCAACCCAAATATCCATCATCCGTCCATTGGTGATGCACACCCATCAAGCAGCCTGGGTGTGTGCCAGCTACTCAGGGAGCGTGAAGACCCACACCATCCACGCCCCCAGACTCAGCCTCTGCAGCCAGGCTCCTTTCTGTAGAGACACATGTTCCCCAGGGGGTCCTGGGCTGGGAGCCTGACTAAGGAAGAGAAAAGGAGGCTGGTTGGCTGGTTCAGAGGTGGTTTCTCACCTCACCTGGTTCCAGAGGAGCGTGTACCAGAGTGACCAGCTCCAAAGGGAAGATCTATTCCTGGAGGTTACTGGGTGGACCTGCCCTGACTGCACGGCCCTGGAGAATCCTCCAACAGAGAACGACAATGGGGAAGAGGGGACAAACTGAACCCAGTGATGGGGGCAGCCTGAGCCAAGATGGTGCTGGCTGGGGAGGGCGCCACCAAGGGGTACGGAACAAACGAGAAGCTTGCAGCTGCCACCAAGCTGTTGTAGGTGTGAGCATGCTGTCCTCCTGGTGACACACCCTTGGGATCCTGTGCATATGGATTGTGGATATCCTGAGGGGGAAGTTTGGGGCTTCTGTTTGAGGTTTTTTTTTTAATGGAACAAAAAATACCACTAGCTTTGCCTGTGGAACCATCAGAAGTTGGTTATGCTGACAGGAACGGGATCCCAGAATAGGAACCAGCTGGAGATTCATATGGAGAAAAACAAAGGTCCCGGTGATTTTTCTTTTTTTCCTCCTAGCATGCTAGCAAAACAAACAAACAAACAAACAAACAAAGGGGAAAAACGCCTCAGTGCACTATTGAGAAACAAAAAGTAAAAAGCATGTAGAGTCAAAGGGACCAGCTTTGCCTTCCTCACTCCTGAAGAATTAGAAAGAGTTGCAACAGTCCTGACAACTAGGAATATGGACTCCTGCCTGTCAAACCCAAGGGCAAAAGCATCAATGGCACCATCAAATGGCAAAATGGCGGGGCTGAGCAGAAAGGCAGTAAGTGGGTTCTACTGTGGCATGGATCATCTCTGACTTAGGGCTATTTCTGACCACGGAGAGGGTAGCTACCCCCAGCTGCACAGAGGTTGTATTCTGGAGGTTACCATAGACATTTTGCACCTCATTCCTCCATTAGAACCTCTCTTTCATGCCCAATCCAGCACTTGAATTCCCGTCAGTGAACCTGGCCCGAGGCAGAAGTGGGTGGGTGGGTGGTGGTCATCATTTCTGGGATGTCAAGTTAGAAGAAAGGAACGGTGAAGACAGGAATAGTGGTGGGAGTGCTACCCTTGGGGGCTTGTAGATTTTTATGCACTCTATCTCACATTGGAAGGACTTCAGATTGTTTCAAATTATCTGTGAATAAATTTCCCTCTGGATCATCAGACAACCAGGCAGCAGAAATGGAAGATGCCTCCTCAGCTAGCACAGCCCCTCCAGGAAAATCGCTGCCAGACATGGGGAACTTGGCTCCAGGTTGGGTCTTAACAGCCAAGGCTTGGGCTTAAGGATCTGAAATGAAGGTTCTAAAAGCAACTACCCAGGTGGACTGGGAGGGGGACCAAAAAGCCAGCACCCACCAAATGTCAGACCTGAGCAGACATTTGATCCAAGGAAAGCACCAGAAAAGAAACCCTGTATTTGATGAAACCATCCTGCAATGGGAAAGATGGGGAAATTTACCCCCAAGAAGAAAAACACACTTTTGAAAAAGATTTTCTGCAGGAAACAGAAGTGAATTGTAGAAAGCCTCTATCCTGAGTTCGTCATAGGTTGAGGAACTGAGATTTTTTTTTTTTTTTTTTTTTTTTTTTTTTGCGGTACGCAGGCCTCTCACTGTTGCAGCCTCTCCCGTTGCGGAGCACAGGCTCCGGATGCACAGGCTCAGCGGCCATGGCTCACGGACCCAGCCGCTCCGTGGCACGTGGGATCTTCCCGGACCGGGGCACTAACCCGTGTCCCCTGCATCGGCAGGCGGACTCTCAAGCACTGCGCCTCCAGGGAAGCCCGAAACTGAGATTTTAAGAGGAGGTAAACGTGAGATGACAGGGCACTGGATTGTGATGGAGGGGAGCAGGCAGAGGTGAGGCAGAAGCATTAGAGGATCTGGGTGCGTCCAAAAGGATCATGAGGGAACTAACAAGACACCCAAAGCAAGGACATTGACACTGGAAGCAGCAGGAAACAGTAGAAAATTGAATCAGTGATGCTCAGGAGAATGGGGGAATCTGATGGTTATTGGCCGAGATCCACACCCCCCATCTCTTCCACACAAACGGAACCTTTATTACTTTATCTTCCTGGAGCCCTGTGCACTTCTGGGGGGCAGGCACTGGCCCCTCCGAGACCCAGGAGGTGAATCTTTGTTGATCTACGCCAACCACGGGGGTGTCATTCCCCTTCGTCAATGATTGTCTTAAGCCTGGTCATGGGTGCCCAGCTGGCCAGTGACTCATGAGGTGTTCTCTGCGGGGGATGGTGGACAGGGATGTCAATGAGGAGACCACAAATGTTCCGATTGTTTAAGTCACTGGTAGGGGGAGTTTCTGCTCCCTGTCGCTAAAAACACCCATCTAGGATAAGTTCGAGGAGCTCCCCTAAGTGCAGGAGGAAAAAACGCACGCAGAGGAGGTGATAGGACATGAATGACAGAAAAGTGAGTCAGGTAATGAGTGTTGGATGGTCCTGAGGAAGAAGCCAGAGCAAAACCCAGAAAGGCCCAATAGAAGCCGAGAAAAGATCCCAGGTTGAAGATGACATCAGCGTCTTGGACAGATCCACAAGAGGAAGACAGTGACACACTGGGAAAGGACAAAGGTCACGGGCAGACGCCACAGAAACATGCTGTTCAGATGGCCCATGCACCTGTGAAAAGATTCCCGGCTGCCCTCAGAGTCAGAGAAAGGCACATTGGAACCAAGACTGTGACATCATTTCCACACCATCAGTTTGGCAGAGACTGGAAGTGAGAAAGCATCCTGTCGGCAGGGTGGGCGGCGGGGATGCTCTGACACTGCTGGCGGGAAATTCAGGGACTTCAACCACACGTGGGGCAGTTTGTTAACATTTGTCAACATGACGAATGCACACATCCCTCCTAGGAATTTATCCCACAGAGACGTGCACCAGCGGAAAATGAGGACAGATAAGGCTGCACAGGGCAGTTTATTCCTAATATAGCAGGATATTGGCAGCAACCTCAAGTCCATTCATAAAGGGCTGGTTCCATAAATTACATTCCATTAAAAACTAGAAAACTTTCTGTATATTGGTGTGGTTAGATCTCCCAGATAGAGTGTTCAGTTTAAAAAGCAAGATGTGGGACTTCCCTGGTGGCGCAGTGGTTGAGAGTCCGCCTGCCGATGCAGGGGACACGGGTTCGTGCCCCAGTTCGGGATGATCCCACATGCCGTGGAGCGGCTGGGCCCGTGAGCCATGACCGCTGAGCCTGTGCGTCCGGAGCCTGTGCTCTGCAACGGGAGAGGCCACAGCAGTGAGAGGCCCGCGTACTGCAAAAAAAAAAAAAGCAAGATGCGAATAGCATATTGCCATTTGTGAAAAAGGTGGAAAAAAAGGAACACATACACACACACCTGCACATATACACACGTATTCGTATTTGTTTGTTGTTATGGACTAACTTATGCTCCCCCCCCTCCAAATTCCTACGTTGAAGCCTAATCCCCAATGTGACTGTATTTGGAGAAAGGGCCTTTAAGGAGGTAATTAAAGTTAAAGCAGATCATGAGATTGGGACCCAATACAATAGGACTGGTGTCCTTATAAGAAGAGGAAGACACCAGGGATGCACACCCACAGAAAAAGGCCATGTGAGCACACAGTGAGAAGAAGCCTGTCTCCAAGCCAAGGAGAAAGGCCTCAGGAGAAACCAACCCTGCCCACACCTTGGTCTCAGACTTTAGCCTCCAGAATTGTGAGAGAACACATTTCTGTTGTTTAAGCATAGAACACATTCTGTGACATTTTATTATGGGGACCCTAGCAGACTAATACTTTTGTATGAGCATGAAACATCTCTAGAAAGATACAGAAGAAACTAATAACAGAGGTTCCCCGTGAAGAGGGCAACTGAGTGTCTGGGGATTAGGAAAAGAGGAGTGATTTCTCACTGTATATCCTTTTATGATCCGTTTCATATTAAAAAATATAAAAATAAATTACCAGTAAAAAAAAGAAAACCCACTTGGAACAACAGAAATTTTTCTTCATATGATAAAGATGATTTATCATAAGCGTAATAGCCGGCATCATATTAAATGGTGAAGCCATGGAGGCACTCCCATTAAAAATCAGGAGCAAGACAAGAATGCCTGATATTGCTGCACTATTTAATGTTCTAGATAAGCAATAATCCTTATTTGGGGGAATTTTGACCAGTGCTTTTAAGAGGCCATATATATATATATATATATATATATATATATATATATATATATATATATTTATTTAACATCTTTATTGGAGTATAAGTGCTTTACAGTGGTGTGTTAGTTTCTGCTTTATAACAAAGTGAATCAGTTATACGTATACATATATCCCCATATCTCCTCCCTCTTGCATCTCCCTCCCACCCTCCCGTATCCCACCCCTCTAGGTGGTCACAAAGCCCCGAGCTGATCTCCCTGTGCCATGCGGCTGCTTCCCACTAGCTATCGATTTTACATTTGCTAGTGTATATATGTCCATGCCACGCTCTCACTTTTCGACTTGAGGACATGGGGAGGCGGAAGGGTAAGCTGGGCCATATTCATTTAAAATAAGTGTTGGAGTTAAAGGGTGATCTCACAGGAGGCTGGGCCGTGAGATGGTTGGGAGGAGGCCTTTTCTTGACTGCTTGCATGTGAATTTCTCCCACCTCTAAAAGGCTCTCAGCAAGCTGGAACCTGAGTATTATATGCAGGGTAATTGGCTGTAATTAATTCCACAACCTTGGGCCCCTCACAAGGCCGCCTTGCCAAATGAAAGCAGAACACGCGGAGGCAAACTCTTCCCTCCACCTAACTGCACTAAACGGGACTAGAGCCCTTCTGACAGTCGTCTCCCGCTGCCAAAAACCCATTGACAGGCCGTGTAATAAAGCGTCCTCGCCAGGGGAGCCCTGGCACAGGAAGGGAGGGCTGACACCTCTCCTCACTGTTGCTGTATCCTTGCTTCCCACGGGCCCAGCCGTGCAAGCCCCGCTGGGGCCCAGTTGGCCAAGCCATTTCCGTTCTTTCTTTACTTTGCTCCCAGTAGAACAAAGCAGTAACCCAAGGGCTTTGTTCCAGGTATTGATTCTCATGAGCTGCTGGGAGAGGGTGGCACCCGGGGTCGGGGGGTGGATGTCTCCATTCTCCTTGTTCTGCTCCTGTGTCCCAGCCCTACCTGATCAGCCTCCCAAGTTGCTGATGCCAAAAGACAGCAGTCAAGTTCCCCCATGATCCATTCTACTCATGGGAACCAGAAAGATCTTTCAGGAACATAAATTGCATCCACCTCTGTTTAAAATCTCCCATGGGCTTTCCTTTGCTTTTAGCATCAAGTCCAAGCTCTTCTCTATGGTCTCCAACACCCCCCCTGATCTGCCTTTGCCTGTCTCTTCAATTTAGTCTTGCATCACTCACTCTAAGCCACTGGCCTTGTTGTTCCATGATTGCAGAACGCTTGTCCCTTCACTTCCTGTTCCCTTTGTCTGGAAGTTCTTCCCCTAGGGCTCTGCAGGGCTTGCTTTTTCTCACTGGAAAAATCTCAGCTCTGAACC
The DNA here is from genome assembly GCF_964165515.1 of Mesoplodon bidens. Classification (NCBI taxonomy): domain Eukaryota; kingdom Metazoa; phylum Chordata; class Mammalia; order Artiodactyla; family Ziphiidae; genus Mesoplodon; species Mesoplodon bidens. The sequence goes on along the minus strand of NC_138169.1, from coordinate 6,541,352 downwards.
TGCCCTGAGTTCTCTACCAATGGCAGACCTCTCCTCCTTGCATATCATTTATTGGTTTACCTGTTTATTTCCTGTCCCTCACCCCCACCCCCAGAAGGCCTCTCCCATGAGAGCAGGGCCTTTGTCTTGATCACTGCTATGCTTGGCACAGAGTAGGAAATAAAAAGACATGCTTAATTATTTTAACTGATTAAGAAAGAAATAGATGACCAAGGACTTAGTTTATGGATCAGTAAAAGATCCAAACAGGTGGGTTTACTTTGAAGGTAATGGAGCTTAAACTTCTGGCTGCTCATGCGAACATCTCCCTGCCCCAAGGCCCTGGATCTAGTTTTTAATTTGCAATTTCATTTTTTTTTTCTTTTAAAGAAGTCCTCTGAAATTGTATAAGCTTCAGACTCCCCCAAAACTGGATCTGTTCCTGTCATCAAAGATAGTGATGGATTACAGGCCAGATGCCTGGCTGGGTAGTAAATACTGATGGTAATAATTATAACAACAACAATACTAATAGCAGCCTGGGTAGTAGTAATAATAACTATCATAGAAGTAATTGTCATTTGGCAAACACTGTGCCAATCATAACTGAATTTTGACGTATTATTTATACCCATTTACAAGATGAGGAAACAGTCTCCATGGGTCAAGAATCATGCAAAGCGAGCTCAAGTTGGCCTGAGGCTTAAGCCAGTTCTCATGGCCACAGCTTGGACTTCATCAAGACGGCAGAGAAAGTGGTCCACGTGAGCTGACCTTCAGGACGCATTGTTTTTCCAGGCTCCTGAATCCCATGGGCTGAGCTGAATTTGGCAAAAAGGCCCTGACTCTCTGCTCAGGGCCGGTCTCTCCTTTTCTTTCCTGGTTAGCCCTGCAAAGCTATGTGTAGGCAGGGGTGGAATTCCACATGTGTAGATCTTCCATCACGGTTTCTAAAGTTCAGGCAATCCTCATTTGTTGTTACTATATTTGCAAATTCGCCTACTTGCTAACATCTATCTGTCACCCCCAAATCGATGCTTGTGGCATTTCTCTCGGCCATTTGCAGACACACGCAGAGCTGCCCAGTGTGCGTGTTCCAGCTGAAGGCAAACAGGGCAATTCTGTCTTCTTGTCTCACCTCCTGCTGTAAACCAGCATCCTTTTTTCAGTCTGTGTAGTGTCACGTCTTTTGCTTTCTCTTGGTGACTGCTGTTTAAAATGGCCCCACGTGTAGTCCAAAAGCACTGTTTAGTGTCCATGAGTGCAAGAAGGCTGTGACGTGCCTTACGCAGAAAATACCTGCGTTGCATAAGCTCCATTCAAGCGTGAGTGACAGTGCTGTTGGCTGTGAGTCCAGTGTTAATGAATGCATAATATATAGTAATTAAATCATCTTTAAACAGAGACGCACTGATTGGTTGATGAAACGCTTGCGACCAGAGGCTCACAGGAACCCAACCCCGGATCCTCCCCTATAGGAGCAGTGGTTTGGTACTTGCTAATTCAGTGTTTGCGGTGACTTCACAGAACAGAACTTCCAGGAATAGTGAGAATCAGCTGTATTTCTTTTATGCCCCCAATCGAATTACAGGTTCTCTGTGAGACTGAACCGCAGTTTCTTCGGCTCTTGGATGCCCGAGCGCAGGGTCAAGTTCGAGGGTCTAGTGCTCAGTAAACCCCGTTACTGACTGTGGAGTGGATCCTTGGTGCCCACCATCTCCGGGCAAACCTGTCGGAGTTGAGACTTGAAGGCTGCATGTGGCTTGGTTTCTGGAATGGACTGGAATAGTCCATGTCTGCGAGAGGCCCTCCTTCCCTCGGGGCTCCAGCGTCACACCCCCCACACCCCCTGCTAAGAGAGAAGTGATTACACAGCATACCTGTGGCTGATGCCCGACTGTTAAAAGCCTATAAAACTGAGGCGCCACTCGCTTTGCAGCGTTTGCTGCGGGCCAATTTAGAGACAGACCCTTACTGTTTTGAATCAAATTCCTGTTAAAAGCGTGCACTCGAGTTCCTTTCCCTTAGTTCCTCCCTGCCCCCGGCCCCAGGCCTCTCGTTAAACCCTCCCTCGCAACAGCCTGCCTGGGTCCACATCCTCTTTTATGGGACTTTCTCCTTGCAGCTAAGGGCTTGCGTTCTCGCTCTTGTTCGCAGTGGGCTGCCAGGGGAGGGGGCCCGGAAGGGGGCAGAGGCTGAGGGAACCCGCCCGGGGCCATGAAACCAATGAGTCCCTCCCGTTTCTTAGGCTTGGTTTCTCTTTTGCCAGCCCAGCTGGGGATGCCAGGTCAGCTTGTTTACAAGCAGAGGTTGGCAGGCTGCAACCTTCCTTCTGGTGGGAGGGAGCCGGAGGGGGGGCACTTATCAAAAGCTGGGGGGAGACTTGGAGGCAGTGGAGTTGAAGGGGGAGGGAGAAGGTGGGGAAGCCTCATTCTGGGAGCTGGAGTTTCCATTCGTCCTTGGACGGGAGGACCTGTGCATTCAGTGTGTGTGTATGTATGTGCGTGTACGTGTATGAGTGTGTATGCTCATGTGTGTGTAGATGTGCTTGTGTGCGCACGTGTATGTATTCAGTGTGTGCACCGCTTGTGTGTATGTGTGCATGCATGTGTGTGGGTGTGCAAGTGTGTCTGCACTGTGTATGCGTGAGCACGTGTGTATGCACGCACGTGCACTCCTGTGTGTGCAATGTGTGTGTGTGTACGTGTAGGTATGTGTGTATGCTCATGTATGCAGCAGTGTGCAGTGCATGCACGTGTGTGCCTTCAGTGTGTGTGATTGTGTGTGCACTGCTTGAATGCATGTGTGGTGTGCACTCCTGTATGTGCATGTGCATACATGCATGCGTGCGTGTGTGTGTGTGTCTGCGTGTTGGGCGTGTTGCTGAGGTAGAACCGACTTGGGGAGCAGCCGTGTGGAGTGATGGGAGAGAAGCGTCGTGGACCCAGGGAGTTCAGCCACAGAAAAGAAAGTTGATAACCAAAGAATTTTGTCTGGATTCTTACGGGGCAGGGAAAGAAAAGCACCCCATGCTGTGGACTCTACCTTCCTAATATAAAACAGAGACCAAGGGGTCCAGTTTCATAGCCAGTGGGCTGGGCCAACGCCTATGCAAGATACGGCTTTCCCAGAAACTAAAGTCATAAAGAAACATAGAATGATTCTCCCCTTTCTATCCCGAGTCTCCAAGCCCCATGGTGTCGTGTGGCCTGTCATTCCTTGGCAAAGTCGACCCTGGTGGACAGCTCCTGGCCATTCAGGCTAATGTCAGATTCAGAATGTGCCTCAATGACTGATAAGCCTTATTTGCTCTGTTTGTCTAGACCCCACTTAAGAATCCTTTGGGAAGATAATTTGTGAGAGATTGGGGAAATTTGAATATGGACTGGGTATTAGATGCTATTAGGGAATTATTATTAATTTAGCTACATATGATAAAGGAACTGCAGATGTGTGGGAGAATCCTCTTCTTTCTTCTTAGAGATACATGCCACAGTATTAAGGTGAAGTGCTATGTAATTTATCTGTAATTTACTTTAAAACGGTTTAGCCGGAGAGAGAGGCAGAATATAGAAAGCAAAATGTTAACAACTGTTGACTCTGGGTAGTAGATGTATTTCTGGTTTTCTCTGTGCTTGAAAATGTTCACAGTAAAAAAAAATTTTTTTAATGCTTTGGGGGGAAACGGCTTAAAAAATAAATCTAACATGTTCCATGAAAAAAAATCCTTTGGGGTTTTCTAAAGTAGAGCCTCAAGATCATAGAAGCTTCTGGTATCTCCTGGCGCCAGCCTGGCATTGAGGCAGGTAGCAGAAGAATCAGCTTTGGGAACTAGATCGGGCATCTGGGGCCAGCGTGGACAGCAAGCACGGCCTTGCTTCCTGATCTCTTTTGCCTAAACACCTCCAAAATGTTGGGTTGACGTGAGCTAGGATGCTTGTTGACCTTGAAATTCAACACAGGCCATAGTCTGCTCCATACATCCAGAAACCATTTCTCCTTAGACTACAATATCACTCTGCTTTGGAAGTTTGATCTTCCCCAGGAAGCCCGATCCCCGATGGAATTCACTGGAGGAAGAGGCTGCCTTTTATCAGTCTTGACCTGGCCAAGTCCAAGCATAATGCTGGCAATGAAATTGCTGTGGGCCAGGGAGACAAGCATCATCACATTCAACCCCACCCCAACCCTATGAGGTTGGCGCCATTATAACCCCCACTTTACAGATGGGAAAACTGAGGCCCCGAGAGAGCATTTACTTATGTGAAGTCACATGGACAGGTGGAGCTGGCATTCATCTGTGGGACCTGGTCTGTGGGATCCAGAACCAGCCCTCTTACTGCCCAAAATGTGTGGTGGCTGTCATGGCAGAATCCACGCAGGGTCTGTGGCTTAATTGCCATGGAATACTTGTGTCATTTCTCATTGGACTTTCTTATAATACAGTTTCCTTGAGAGCTGGAACAGCATCTTCTCCACAAAGCAGTCTGTGCCTTCGGGCTCCTGTCTGCCCTATTTGGTGCCCCTCCTTTTTCCCCCAGACACAGGAAAAGTAATGAAATCTCCAGCAAGTTCGAGAAACTCCTCTTTATCAGACACACACCTTCCTCTCACAAAGGCAAGCCCTGTACTTGCTCTTTTGTCACTTTTTCTCCATCTTAAGCCTTCCATGGTTATTTCTTTTAATCTGCTCTTGCTTGGATAAAAGTGTTCTGAGGGTGTGCACATATGCTGGGGGTAACAGGTGTGGAGCACATAAATGTGCTTTGTTTGGGGTCCCCAAGCCCCCGGAATGGCTTGGGATCTCCCCTACAATCTTGCGGACTCCCACGTGCCCCAGAACATAATACATGTGCAATCAATACATTTTGATTCATCTCCCAAGACCTAGTACTTTGCATACAAGTGGGCTTTCAAAAAATATCTGTTGGGGCTTCCCTGGTGGCGCAGTGGTTAAGAATCCGCCTGCCAATGCAGGGGACACGGGTTTGAGCCCTGGTCCGGGAAGATCCCACGTGCCGCGGAGCAGCTAAGCCCGTACGCCACAACTACTGAGCCCACGTGCCACAACTACTGAAGCCCGTGTGCCTAGAGCCCGTGCTCCGCAACAAGAGAAGCCACTGCAATGAGAAGCCCGCGCACTGCAGCAAAGAGTAGCCCCTGCTCGCCACAAGTAGAGAAAGCCCGCGCACAGCAACGAAGATCCAACACAGCCAAAAATAAATAAATAAAATAAATAAATTTTAAAAATATATATCTGCTGAAGGAACACATATTGTTAAAATGCCTGACCGTAGAAAGAATCATCAAGGCGGTGTCTCAGACGCCACCTTGGATGACAGCATGAAAATCTGAGACCATCTGTCGGGCTTCTGGAAGGGCCAGGAAAAAAAAGCCAACAATTTTCCTGAAATAGTACAAACAGGATTTCCTGGAGGGAGCCAAGCCGGGGAGCAGGCTGCATTTTGGAAATGGAAAATGCAGCCTTGCTTGCCATTTGGGGCTGACTGGGTTGATTTCTGCCGGCAGCCGTGGAGACTTCCCATGTCCTGTGTGGCTCCCGGTCATTCAGCGATGACCTCTGAGCGGGTGGACACAGGAAAACTGATGGACAGTTCATCCACCTAAAACGGCCTGGGTGTGAATATCGATAAAATTGTCCTTTACCACAGATACTGCCTGCGTCTGCCCCGGTCCCCCCACCTCTCTGCAGCCCCGGCAGAAATGAGGTTACACAGCTGGGGTTCAAATCCAGGCTCTTCCAGTTACCAGATTGTGACCTTGTGTGAAGTACCCCTTCTGGGCCTCAATTTTGTCCTCTGTATAATGGCGATTAGAGTAGCGTCTGCCTCATAGGGCTGGCTGTTGAGGGGATGAATGGAGCTCATAAAAAGAGGCATTTAAAGCAGTGCCCGGCACACTCCGTGTTTGCTGAGCGCCAGCTGTTTGTATTTCCGCAGCCGCGCTGCACCTTCGGCCGCCCTCGGAATCGCTCCGCCCCCATGGCTCCCGATCCAGCTCCTCGCGTCGCCCGCCCTCTGCCCGCTTGTCCACCCTGAAGCCCCGGAGTCTGCTAACCACCCAGATCTAAGAGGCCAGTGTCTGAGTTTCCCGGGAGCTGCTGTAACAAATCACCATCGACTTGAGGGCTTATAACAGCACAAATGTCTTCTGTCACAGTTCTGGAGGCCAGACGTCCAAAATCACGGTGTCAGCAGGGTGGTGCTCCTTCTGAAGGCTGCAGGGGAAAATCCTCTGTTGCCTCTTCCAGTATCTAGTGGACCTGGGTGCTCCTTGGCCTGGGGCTGCATCCCTCCAGTCTCTGCCTCCGTCTGCACAGGACCTTCCCCTGCCTCCCTCTGTGTCCCCCTTGGTGTCTCCCTTCTCTCTTCTTCTTATAAGGACACTTGGCATTGGATTTAGGGCCCACTTGGATAAATTAGGATCCCCCACATCTCTAGATCCTACACTTAATCACATCTGCAAAGACCCTTTTTCCAGATAAGGTCACATTCACAGCTTCTTGGTAGACACATCTTTTGGGGAGGCCACTGTTCAACCCACTACGGCCCTCAACTTCCAGCTCAGGAATGTTGCTGGAAGCCGTCACCTTCTCTCCACCCCAGCGGACGCCAGTTCAGACCTGATCGTCTCTGTCTGAGTCTCTCAGAAGGTCCCCACTTTTTCATCCTGCCTCTAGTCTCTTTCCTTCCAAATTTTGGAAACTGTGTTTCAGTACGGCAGCCACTAGCCACATGTGACGACTGAGCACTTGAAATGTGTCTAGTTGGACTTGAGTTGTGCTATAAGTGTTAAGTACACATTCATTTCGTAAACTTAGTATGAAAAAAAATGTAAAATACCCAATAATATTTTCTATATAGATCATATATTGAAAGTGATGATATTTTGGATACATTAGGGTAAATAAGATACATAATTAAAATGAATTACACCTGTTTCGTTTTACCATTTTTTAACATGACTAGAAAATTTAGAATGATAAATGTGGCTTGCCCTATATACCTATGGGACAGCACTGGTCTGAAGTGTATCAGTCTCTGATTATCTATCCATCTGTATCAGTTATCTATGCCTGTGTAATAGGCCACTCCCACAACTTAGTGGCTTAAAATAACAATTTTTTGTGCTTTGGGGGGTTGGCTCAGATTCCCTGTTGGTTTTACTTGGGTTCACTCAAGTGCATTCAGCTGGATGATCTGCTGGGCTGGAAGGTCCAAGATGGCTTCACTCATGGGTCTCACAGGTAGCTGGCACTGGTCTTGGGTCTCCATCATGTGGCCTCCCATCTTCCAGTTGGCTAGACTGGCTTCCTTGCCTGGCGCTCTTAGAGTAGCGTTCCAAGAAGACAGGAAGCTGCAAAGACTCTTAGGGCCTAGGCTCCAATGTGGCATCACTTCCACCAGATCCTGTTGGTCAAAGCACGTCCCATGTCCAGCTCAGATTCAAGGGGGTGGAGAAATAGACTCTGTCTCTGGGAAGGAGGAGGGACAAAGTCACACTGCAAACATCGCAAAGGGGCATGTGCACTGAGAGGTGAAGAATCTGCGGCCGTTGAACAATTTACTGCCTGGTCTGTGGTGTCTCTCTCCACACAGGATCCAGCCCATGCTCTCTGCGTGGCACAAGAATCACAAGCTCGGGCCACTTTTCAGCCAACATCTGCCCTGGCCTCTCTCCACCAGAACCTCAAAGAGCCATCTGGTCAACTACACGCACTGATACTTGCCGTATGTGAACAAGAGCCGAGCCCCCATGTCTGAGAACAAGAGCAGAGGGGTCTCTCTCCATTCCTCCTGCACACCCACCCACCCACACAGGGTCCAAAGGGTCCAACGTCCAGTTCCCATGATGCAGGCACATTCACGGAGTTTACTTTTCCAATTGCTTTACCCACACAAATGCACAACACGCCCTGTTCCTCTGCTGGCTGCAGGGGAGCCCAGTCTCTTTCAGGGAGATGCAAAGACGTTTGATAAATGCCCACATTTGCAAATTTTCAGACAACAGTCCCTTCAGATTTGCTCTAGAATAAACACAGTGGCGGACTGGGTTTTCTTGGGTTGAGCAAAGCAAAGTTTGTTGCTTTTGAGTTGGCTTCAGGCTGTAAAGAAACACAAAGGGTCCAAAGTTCTGTCCCCAGGATGGAGGCACATTCCGGGTTTTTTTCCCCCTTCGGATCACTTTATCAACATGCCGCACGCACAGTTCCTGCTTTATTTTCTCAGGTGCCATGTAAACCTATCAGACTTCTAATAAGAAGGGAGCTGGCAGCCTTGCCTTAAAAAAGCACCCCCAACCCACCTTCACATACAGGGCTTTTCATAAGAGGATGAAGGTTATTGATGCAGCGTCCAGACAGACCAGCCGGCGAACACTTCCAACTCAAAACGTCAAAAAAAAAAAATCACTTCTTTTTCTTGGATCAAGCTGGGCAAAAGAGGGGCTGAGGCGAGCTTTCAAGAAGATTTTAAGAACGAGCTGGCAGGATGTGGTGGTTTATTCTTCCAGGCAGAAGGACACACAGGAGAAGTAGTGTGATGGTGTGAGAGGGCCAAGAGGAGGAGGAGGGGTGAAATCTGGGGCTGGGTTTCAGAGCAAGGGAGAGGGAGGGGCCTGATGGCTGGGGGTGAGGCTCAGGGAGGCGAGATGGCACAAAGGAGATGAAACAGGATCCGGCATCAGGCAGATTCATTCACTCAGACCAGGGATCGGTGTGCCAATCACCTCTTATGCACCCCATTGATGAAGGAGGGATCCCCGCAGTAAATGGTATGAGGTGGTCAAACACATGACACCCGACCCTGGACAGAGGAGGTTGGCAGGAGCTTATGAATAGCTCATATTCACAGCCTCATGGAGAAGGATGCCACCCAGTATGCAGGGACAGCAGAAGCAACGAGGGCTGCGGGTGGCAAGCTTCCTAGTAACAAGAGGATGAGATGATCCATAGTTTCCACAGGAGGATGTGATGGCTTGTTTGAATCGTTTCACAGGTTGATCAGGGGTGAAATCCGTCAGGTTGGGGACCAGCTGGCTGGGTGGGGAGTGTATCTGGTTAAGAGCAGGGACACGCGGGGCTTTGGGGCTCTGTGAGGTTCAAAGATGTCAAGGAAGCACTTGAAAATGTAGGTCTCGGGCTTCCCTGGTGGCGCAGTGGTTGAGGGTCCGCCTGCCGATGCAGGGGACATGGGTTTGTGTCCTGGTACGGGAAGATCCCACATGCCGCGGAGCGGCTGGGTCCATGAGCCATGGCCACTGAGCCTGCGCGTCCGGAGCCTGTGCTCCACAATGGGAGAGGCCACAGCAGTGAGAGGCCCGCTTACCGAAAAAAAAAAAAAAAGAAAAGAAAATTTAGGTCTTACAAACACTGTCAGCAAACTTTTTTCAGTAAAGGGGCAGCAAATAAATATTTTAGACTTTGAGAGCTGAGAGGCACAATCTAGGATAAAATGCAGGTTCTTATATAATAAGAGATAGAACACATTTCCACAAATTTTTTATTGATAAAATTTAAAAAATAATCATCACAATCGAGTACAATGTTTTATGATAACAAATCTACGAATGAGAAGAATGGGGTTCTTTTGGGGGGAGGGATAACCTTTTGCCCAATTGGAGCACAAAATTAGTGTTCCCTGTCACCAGATTGATGGCAAATGTTCATCTGTAAAATCCATCCTTAGCTCACAGGCCATACAAAACAGGCAGTGGGACCGGCAGGCTGGATTTGTCCTGTGGGCTGTGCTTTGCTGACCTCTCAGATAAATCTTTACCCTATGCTGCGTGCTGCATTAGGCTACGGATGGATGAGGCAGGAGCTCTGTCCTCAGGGTACTCACAGTCTGATTAATGGGATAGACTCACAAGTAAAGAGCAAGGACAAATCAACATGGGCCGTACTATAATGCAGATGCATTGGCAACTCTGCTTAGGGGATCCTAAGTGCTTCTTGGCGATATCAAAGAAGGCTTTCCAGAAGAGGTGATGTTTGATGAGGGGAAGGCATGCACCCAAGACAAAGTGGGGGAAGGGAATCTAGGCAAGGGGCTGTCTTGTGCAAATGTGAGAACGAATGGGAAAGGCTGACCCACCTGGGGACCTCTGGGTCTTCAGAGAAACCACAGCCTCTGTGGGGAAGTGGAATGAGGGCAGGAACAGTAGGAAGGGCCTCTTGTGGGGGGGTCTTAGGGATGCACTGGTGTTTGTACCCCGTCGGTGATCCACACCTGTGCCTTAGAGAGTACATACTCACAGCTGTGAGAAAGCCAGACTGCAAGGGTTGAAGACAGAGGGATGTTTCTACAATAACCCAGGGAGAGATGAGGGAGGCTCATCCCGAGGGGGGCGGTGAGAATGGACAAAGAGGTGAGATCAGTGAAGGTTTACAAAGTGCGACCAACAGGAGAAGTGTTGCTGAGGCTCTGAGGGCCTTGGAAGGGGCGGTGAAAAGTCCGAGAAAGAAGAAACTGAAGCAATGAGGGGGCAGGGAGGCAGAGGTGATGGCCACCAGTGGGACACTCCAGAGGTGGGACAGGTCTGGATGCTGACCGAGTCAGGAACGTGGGCTCAGGAAGTAGATGCTGCAGCAGATTGGAAGGGATGAGAAAAAAGGCAAGGAAATTTGACCTGAGACGTTTAGGTGTTTGCTCACGTGCAACAGAGAGCTGACGTAGCCCAGCACAGTGGAAGGAGTTGGAGGTGGGACAGATTCTAGGCCAGGTACTGAGCTTATTTTAGCTTTCCTGTTGTCTACTGCTGCGTAACAAACATCCCCAAGTTTGGTGCTAAAAACAATTTGCTATTACCTTCACAGTTCTGTGAGTCACCTGGGCTCACTTGGGACACACTTCCCCAGATATTCATGTGGCTCCGTCCTTTGTCTCTGGGCTCAGATGTCACCCGGAGGGGGTTTACTCTGACCAGCCCCTCCCTGCCCTAACCTGTCCTACCCCAGCCCTTAGCCTTGGCACTGCGGTCTCATTTCTCCTGCCCCACATTTTCTTGTTTCATTGCATTTCATCACCTTCTAACATGTAAGATAATTTTTTCATGAAGTGATTTTTATTTCCTTAGTTCTCCTCACTCCCAGGAGACTAGCTCCCTGAGAACAGGGGTCTTTGTCAATTTCATTCATTGATATATTCCAATGCTTGGCACCTGGGCAGTGCCCAGTAAACATCGGTTGAATGAATGAATAAATCCTCTTGGTTGCAGCCCACCTGTCACCTGATCAGAGAAGCTGTCTGTGGCCCTCCCACTGAAACTCTCTGGCATTCAAATCCTTCTAATGAGATAATGAGGTATTTCATTGTGTCCTGAGAGGTACTTACTGCTGTCTAATAATGATCCTGTTTATTGATTTACTGGTTTACTGTCTGTTCCCCTTGCTGGAATGTGAGCGCCATGATGCCAGGAAACATCAGGGTCTGCTCAACATCGTATCCCTAGTACAGTGCCTGGCACATAACAGATGCACAATAAATATTTCCTGGAAGTTACTATTGAATGCCCTGTACTATCAGCCTGCCTGCAATAAACCTGGAGACTATACTCTCAGCCACACCTAATACAGGGCCTTGTGTACACGGGCTCTTGGTCAATATTTGCTGAATGAATGGTATTTCTGTTTACCTACCTGGAGGCGGAGCTGGGGTACAAGGGTGTCAGGCTCTCTTTCAGCATGATGGGTCTTTCGGATCAAGGGAGGATGAAGGCAGGGATGTGAGACACCCAGAGCCCCTCCTGCCTGGCCGTCCACAATGTTGCTTTTCACGTCTTTCAGATGCAGCCCTGTGCCAGTCCTTAGGAGCAGCTGGGCGGGGCCTTCCCACACGGCAGGACCCACAGTAGAGCCTTGTTTTCCCCTGTCCTCTGCCTGAACCCTGCCGGCTGGGCAAAGTCCTCCCTGGGGCCTGGCTCAGCTCTGTTGCAGAGACTTAGATGCCCGAGTCTGCTTTCTGTCTTGTGGCAGATTTGTGGGAAGTGACGTGTGGCTGGGAGTGGTTGGATCATCACAGCTCCCAAGGACAATAAGTCGTGTTTCCCTGAAGATGCTGCTCCACACACCAGTTATACCCAGTTCCCTACAGAACCTGCTCATGTGCTCTAAACACTCCCCTTTTCATCTGAAAGCAGTGTGACTCAGGGTTTAACATTCAGCTAAGAAGCCACCTCTTCCAGGAAGTTGTCCCTGAATGCCTTCCACTAACCTGCATTAAATGCCTCTTTTATGACTTCTCAGGGCTTGCACTTGTCTAGTGGTTGTGTTCCACTGGATTATGAGTTCCCCCAGACAGGGCCTGGGATCTCTAGCCCCTGGTACAGCAGCCAGCATACAGCAGGCATGCAGTGATTGCTTGTGAATGCAAAAATGAGTGAATGAGTGCGTGAAGCTCTTGTAACAGCCATATTGGCATATTTTGGGGGGACCTTGGTTTGTCAGTTTGTTTCATGAGGGCTGGTCGTATGGTTTTTCTGGAATCTTTAGCCCAGTGGTTCTCAGCTGGGGGTGATCTATTTTACTCACCAGGGGACATTTGTCAATGCCTGGAAACATTTTTGGTTGTCACAACTGGGGTCGGGGGTGGGAGGCATGTTACTGACATCTAGTGGGTGGAGGCCGGGATGCTGCCAAGCATCCTCCAATGCACAGGACGACCCCCACCACAAAGAATCTCCCAGCCCAAAGTGTCAGTGACGCTGAGGTTGAGAAACTCCACTAGCCATTCTGTCCTTTCAATTCTGAGGTGCCCAGGTGAGACTGGTACCAAGAAATAGATGATATTACCAAAGTCCTGGGAGTATGAAGGAAGGTGGCAAAGAAAGGATGACTAATGCTTGTGCACATAGCTGGCTTATCCTTTTTGTGTATAACATTTCCAAGTAAACAAGCTGTATGTTACAGAACCCCCACACACACGCTTATTTCCTAGAGTCATTGTATCAGTCACACAGGCTGTGTAACAACACTTTCCAAAACATCATGGTTTGAAACAACAGTCATTTGTTATGACTCATGACTCTGTTGGTCAACTGGGCACTTCTGCTGATTTGGGCTGGGTTTAGCTGACCTCTGCTGCTGACTTGGGCTGGGTTTAGCTGACCTCTGCGTATCTGTGGGCAGCTGATACATCCGCTGGGGGTTGGCTGGTTGAACTTGGCTTCAGTTGGGATGACGTGATTCAGTTCCATAGGTCTTTCTTCCTCCTGCAGGCTAATACCATCACTTCCACCGTGTCCCGTTGGCCAAAACAAGTCACATGGCTGAACTCAAATCAAAGGGAGAGGAAATAGACTCTACTTCTTGAGGGGAGAAGCTGCAAAGTGACCTTGCCAAGGGCTGTGGATAGGGAGGTGTGGATAGGAAGAGCTGTTTTGTCCATTCCCACCCCAACTCCTAACTTCCCTAATTCTGCTAGCAGCCTAGGGATGTGCTGAGCCACCCTTGAAAGTGGCACTTATATTTCCTCAAGCCTTTGATGTATTCTATTAAATCATGACAATATGATTCAAGCCATCATGTAGACATCTTACCTCCTCCCTCCCCAGATGAAGAATCGCACCTAAACACACACACACACACACACACACACACACACGCAGGCAGAAGACATCTCCACCTGTCTGGCTGGACATAACTCAACATATCCCAGAACGAAGTCATCAACTTTCTTAAACTTCAATTTCAGTTGATGGCATCACCGGCTACCTACCCAAGCCAGAAATATCAGAATTATCCAAAACCCTTCACTCTCCTCTAATCCCCACCCCCAATCCAGCCTATATCCAAGCTCTTCTTTTTTTTTTTTTTTTTTGCGGTACACGGGCCTCTCACTGTTGTGGCCTCTCCTGTTGCGGAGCACAGGCTCCTGACGTGCAGGCTCAGCGGCCATGGCTCACGGGCCCAGCTGCCCCGCGGCATGTGGGATCCTCCCAGACCGGGGCACGAACCCGTGTCCCCTGCATCGGCAGACGGACTCTCAACCACTGAGCCACCAGGGAAGCCCCAAGCTCTTCTAACTTTACCTCCAAAATATTTTTCTTACCTCCTTTCTAACACTGCTCACATTTGGCAACCTTTCAGCCTCTCAACTGGGCATAGCAGCAGCCTCTTAATTGTGTCCCCACCTCTAGTCTTGTCCCTTCCTCCCACACCCTGCATTAAATCAGTAAGCCCATCCTTTACGCCAGAGAGACATGCATGTAAGACACACCCTGACAATATCACTTGATAAGAAGTAAAGACTTTTATGATGTTACTTGGACTTATAACCAGGAATGTCTGCATAGTGTCCTGGGAGCCACCTCTCCTATCCATGGGTGTCGTGCCCTCGGGCTGCTATACACATAGGATATGGTATCAGAGAAGGAATTAACGTCAACTCTGTTGTTAGCTGAGTCAGTGCTTGTGATCAGGTCAGCAGCTCCTACTCCCTTGGAGGGAGGGATGGAAGCGGGCCTGGTGTTAGGGGAGAGGCTGCAGTGGCCTCCTTGAGTATTTTAGCCCTCCATCTGCCACTTACAGAAAAAGAGCCAAACTCTGTAGCCATCTGTGCCAGTTACTTTTGCTACATAACAAACTACCCCAGGGAATTCCCTGGTGATCCAGTGGTTATGACTTGGTGCTTTCACTGCCCTGGCCTGGGTTCGATCCCTGGTCAGGGAACTAAGGTCCTTCAAGCGGCTCGCTATGGCCAAAAAAAATTAAAAAGGACCAAGGGCTTCCCTGGTGGCGCCGTGGTTGAGAGTCCGCCTGCCGATGCAGGGGACGCGGGTTCGTGCCCCGGTCCGGGAAGATCCCACATGCCGCGGAGTGGCTGGGCCCGTGAGCCATGGCCGCTGAGCCTGCGTGTCCAGAGCCTGTGCTCTGCAACGGGAGAGGCCGCAGCAGTGAGAGGCCCACGTACCCCCCCAAAAAAAAGGACCAAACCACCCCAAAGTTACTGGTTCAAGGAATTAAAGGGAAGATAGCTTACCTCTACTCCATGACATCTGGGGCTCCACTTGGGGGGACTTAAAGTTTGGCAGTGACTTGATGACTCAGGTCTGAAATAACCTGAAGTCTTGCTCACTCACGCCTCTATGAGTTGACGCTGCTTCTTGGCTGGAACCTCAGCTGGCACTATGAGCTGGGACACTTTTATGTAGCCTCTCCACATGGCTGCTTGGGCTTCCTTACAGCATGACAGCTGGTTCCGAAGAGCGAGCATCCAAAGAAAGCCAGGTGGAAGGTGCATCCTTGACATAGCCTTGGAAGTAAGAAAGAATCACTTCCACCAATATAAGAACTCCTGATTTTCAGCTGGGCATATGGCCATCTGAAATAAAAACTACATATCCCAGCCCCCCTTGCAGTTAGATGTGGCCAAGTGATTAAATTCTGGCCAATGAGATTCAAGTGGAAGAATTATGTGTAATTTTCAGGAAGTATCTTTCAAAGGAGAGGGCACTCTGATATTGCTGGCTAGAATAAGGATATGATGGCTGGAGCTTAAGCAGTCATTTTGTATCTTGAGGAGGAAGTCCAGTGCAAAGAATGTCAGAGAAACAAGATAGGAGTATAGGTCCTTGATATCAGGGGTAACTTAGCAATCCTAAATTACCTGACTGCAGATTTCTAGTATATGTTTATATTATTTAAGGTATTGTTATTTGGAATTTCTTTAACATAAATATCTTAGAGTGTAAAATTTGCAAGTTAACAGGGTAAACCCTCTCTAATTAATCTTAATGCTATAAAATTGGCTTAGAGGTAAATGCTTTAGCATTTGCACTTGCTGATGCTGCTTCTATGGGAAAACAAAAACAAAAACTCTCCATCTTCTTATCAAGCACTCCTTATCAAGCACTCCAGAGTTACCTGAAGGGGGTAGGGTGGGTTTTGGGGCCCTGAAGAAGTCACCTGATTTGCTCTGAGCTAGGCTGGGGATGGAACAACTGTGTCCTGAGCTGAAGCCCTGCCTTCCTGGGGCTTTGCCCAGGCTGCTCTAGAGACGTCAGCCTCTGCCCTGCAAACAGAGACTGTCACCTTGTGTGATGTGGCCTGCTGCAGAATACACACCGCCCAGTGGAAAGTCCTGCGAGGTGGCACCAGAAATCTATCGACTTCAGCAACTTCTAAACCCAGACCAGCCAGCTATCCCAAGTTCATTTCCATCCCCTCCACAAATAAAGCTTCCGCCAGCTTCCCTCCTATATATAACCAACCACGGATTCAGATCAATACCCCCATTTGCCTCTCAGGCCCCGGGAGAACACACAGAAAGTGGAAAGTCATATGCCTAGATTCGACTTTCTCTCGGGCTTAGAATCCAAGTGACCCTCTTGTCTACTTTACGTGGCTTTTCTGACCTTCTTATTCTTTTTCATTTTCAGAGGATAGTGAGGCTGTTGAGACCAACCACGGATAATTCAACAAGGGATTTTAAAAGGCTCTAAGAACACCAGGTGCTGCACTTATACTCAGTATCCACTTTCAACCAAACTGTGTGCATTTTCTGAGGCATTTCTTCTGGCCGAAGAACCGGGGCCCGGTCTCACTTTTCCCCTTTGCGCCATCACCCACTATCCACATTCCCTCAACCCACAAAGAAATGTTTTAGGCGAACATAGTTCTAGGTTGACATTTGGGTTCTGAGCCTCATTTCCTTTGGCTTTGAATTCCTTATTAACTTGTCCACGAAACCCGGAAAAGCGGGTCCAGTTAGAGAAAGATGTGGCTTTGTTCTTCCTCTAAGCATTGTTCTTCTTTCAAAGGAAATGAAAGGCAACCTCCATAAGGAAAATCAGAAAGATTCATGCAAAACAAGAATTTAACGCCACCAATATTCGGCTTTGGATACTATCCTTGTCACTTGGATATTTCAATTGTCTGTTTGAACTGAAGCTGCTGTACATTTTTAGAAATATTTAAAGCTTTTGTTTTGTTTTGTTTCCTCTCTCTCAATGGGTTTAAACTTCTTAAGCACTAATGAGTCCAACTTGGGGAATCCAGTGTTTATGAAGACCAAATGAGCATCCTCTATAACAGTAGCTCTAAGTAAAAATCTTTTTGATCTGTCAAAGCTGTTGGAAGGGAACTTAAAGGCATATTTTCATGGTTAAATTACTTGAAAGGGGAAGCATCTACAGCAGGAAAACAAATCCCCAAGTTAATAATTTTCCGACGTTCCTCTTTGCTATCTCAGGCCTGGGTATTTGCATTGAGCTGTGCTAATACAGGAACCACTAGCTACATGTGACTCTTTACATTTAAATTAAATAAAATTTAAAATTCAGTTCCTCGGTTGCACTGGCCATATTGCAAGGCCACAAGAGCCATAGGGGGCAAGTGGCTACCATAGTGGACGGCACAGAGGTAGAATATTTCCATCACTGCAGAAAGTTCTATGGGTCAACACTGGTGTATAGACACTCCTCCCATAACCAATTTTTCCTCCCAATGATTTGGTGCTAATTGCATTCTTCTAGAACCTTCCATTCAGGATTAATTAAATCCCTTACCATGTAGGCTCTGGATCTTCATGCAATTTGGGCCACCTAAGGTGGCCATGGAGGAATTTTACGTCATCCCACTGATAGATGGATCAAGGTGCAGGAAGTGTCGCTTCCTCGGCTGTCTAAATTTTAAGATCTACCTCCCAATAAAGTCTGTAAGTGAAAAAAGTGGAGTGATACACACCAACATTTCAACTATGAATATCTCTAGAGGATAGTGTGGGAATCTTATTTTCTTCTTCATGCTCTTCTGTATTTTTCAATGTATGATTTCCATGTATCATTTTTTTTTTTTTGCAGTATACATGTTTAAAAGGAAGCTTTGATTCAGTCTTTATACATTAAGGTAGCATTTGATACAAGAGAATATACAAAACACACATGTACATTAGGAAGCATATCAATAAAATGAATACCACCCAAGTTCAGAACCAGAAGATTATTAGCATTGCTGCAGCCACTTTTTTATCATATATTTTCTGATCATTCTCCCTCTCTTCCCACAGGTAACTGCTATCCAGAATTTTATGTATACCATTACTATCCTCTAAAAAATAGTTTTACATTAAACGTATGTTTTTCTAAGCAAAGAGTCATTTGGCTTAGCTAGTTTTTGAGTTTTAGAAATACTAATATATAGTATGTGGTTGCTGTGACTTTTCTCCTCAGTAATATCTGTCTAAGATTCATCCATCTTGTGGCACGTAATTTGTTCTTTTTAGTTGCTATATAATATTATATAGTATTGGAGGGCATGGGGAGTTATTGTTGAATGGGTACAAAGTTTCAGTTTGGCTAAAAGTTCTGGAGATAGATAGTAGTGATGGTTGCACAACAATAAATGTACTTAGTGCCACTGTATTGTACACTTAAAATGGTTAAAATGGTAAATGTAGTCAAAAGTATTAATTTTTTCTCTATTATTTGTCCTTTTAATAACTTATTTAAAGAATTGTTTCCTCAGTCCAAAGTCATCTATTCAGCCAGATTTTCTTCTAAACTTTGGTGGTGCTTATATCCATTTCAACCCTAAGCTTTTTTGACAATTGTTTTAATTTCCTCTGATCATGTACAGATGCATCTTGAATTAATTTCATCTTCTTGTAGAAATCTCTCCTGGCATTTTTTTGATCAGAAGGGTTTGTTCTCTAGATCTGTCACATAGCTGTCACAGTGGTATCTTCTTTACCTTTGTATTGGTCATTCCTTTTTTTTTTTTTTTTCTGTTGGTAAACTTTTTTTTTTTTACATCTTTATTGGAGTATAATTGCTTAACAATGGTGTGTTCGTTTCTGCTTTATAACAAAATGAATCAGTTATACATATACATATATCCCCATATCCCCTCCCTCTTGCGTCTTGTATAGTTTTTAAAATTAGAGAAAAACCGATAGCTTTGTTTTCTGTTTTTAAAGGGTGAAATAACCTATAAAATAATAAATCTGTACTTTTTGAACAAATATATGAAGTCTTTTAACTCAAACAAGTGTTTTCCTTCAAAAGAATGACCTTGGATTGTTCTATGCTTATTCCAGCAATGGCTCTGCTATTAATATTATCTTTATAAATTCCTTTTCGAGGCAGCCTATAAATTACACATGAAAATCAATCTTATAGAGCTATACCTGCTTTAATAATGACATCATTAACAAGATAAATTACCACACTTATTCACTACACTGAGCTCTGAATTACTTTAGGCTGTTTGCAAAAAAACCGAGTCCACCTTTAAAAAGGTTGAAGATTTGTCAGACTCCCAAATTTTTCACAAGAATAGAGAAAGGGTTTTAAACATTGTTCCAAAAAACGGTGGGTGCCAAACATCTGTTTCTTTTCTTTCTCTTACCCCTTCACCTCTTTACTGTCTGTGGAGAGCATAACCTTGTAAGAAAATGTCAAAATATTCACAGGCCCCCTTTTCCAGAAATAACATTTGTCATTGTCTTTACTGGAAAGTTGTAACCTCTTCCCAATGGGTCAACAGTTCCAGGGAACCTTCTCTGTGTGCATCAAACTCGCGTCTGCCAAACGGTATACAAAATGAGCTGCTTAGGCAGGGATTGAACAACGGACCTCAATCAGGGGCAGAGGATGCAAAGAAACAGAGATGCTTTCCTGTCTGGACCCACGCGCGCGCGTGCGCACACACACACACACACACAGAGCGGGATACACAGGAGCAGCCTGAGAGTATTAGCTTGGAAGGATCCCCAAGCCACTTGGGTCCCTGGATTGGAGGAAACGGATCTCTCTTATTTGTACCTCTTGGTTTGGGATCTACTAAATCATTTAATTTCTGTCCCAAAGGAGTATTTATCAGCACGTTTTGACCCTATCCAAGAGATAAAAACATTCAGATTATCCCCTGTGCCAAAACCTTATCCACCCCCAGGGATTTTATAAAACATTCAAAAACCTACTGACAGAATACAAGGTCTGGTAAGAAAGTCCTATTTTCTTTCCCCTGGATTTTTGTCTTATTTTGACCTCTCTTGTTGTATCTATTTTTAATTGAAAACCAATATAATGATAATATTAATATAGAAGAGCCACAATAATCTGATCACCCTATATAAAACTAATTTTATTTGGGGACATTTTCTTTCACTCAGTATGAAATAATAGTGTCTATCACATTTTGTATTCATACGTTTTAAAACTATTCATACATTTTTAACTTGGCATGGCAAACATTTTCCCTTGTTTCCACATGGTCTTCAAAGTGACCTTATATGGCTCCATAATATTTCACCATGATGCTAGACCATGAATTATGAAACTATTCTTTGGGACATGCAGATGGTTTCCAAGTTTTTACTTTATAGATGATGCTGCATTGAACATACATATTTTTTTCTGTTGCACAAATTGAGTTTTTGTGGGTAATTTTTATATAAGAACAATGAACTCTCAAAAGAGGGTCTAATTCTTGTTTATATGGTATAAGTTTGGCAAGTCTGTAAGTTCTGTGCCGCCGATTTCTTGTTTATTTCCTTTATTTATGCATGAACTTGCACATCTTTAAACATACTCCCTTTTATTAATTTGTCCCTGTATTACTACTAGTTTTTATTCTATTCAATTTATACTAACATTATTTAGTTGATAGTTTATGAATCCTTACCTTGATTTCGTTACAAACTAGAACTTTTAATAATAACCAATTTTTATCTTGATAAATATTTTGCTTTATACATTACATTATGGAGTATTAATCCCTTTTCTTTTATATGAATTTGATTGAAAATCATCTGCCATTATATTCTGCCTTTCTATTTGCTCTTTGTGTCTCTTGTGAACAACCTGTTTCAAACCCTATGCTTTTAATGAATGAATCTGGACTATTTACATTTATTTTTATAATGGTTTTGCTTTTCTTGTTGATTAATTGATTTTGTTTTCTCTTAGTTGGCTTCTTCAGTCTCACATTCTTAGAATGATTTTTACTAGTGAACTTTCTGTTTTCAATTATAAATAATATGTTTAAATGGCAAATACCTGCATTTGAACATCACCCATAAGAAGTAGGCTCTTTTTTGTTCTCAGCTTTTCCCATTGTTGGTTTAGGATTTGGCTGTTTTTGAGTCTAAGTCAGTTATGACTCATCCATCCACCTCTTGACTTCCAGAATGTTCTTGCTGTTCCCTCCTCCCCTCCTTGAAGGTTTAAGATTCTAAAAAACCAAAACCAACACCAAAACCAAAAAACTGCCTTTCTAGTAGTTTTAGTGAGGTTTTGGGAGGGAACAAAGTTAGGTGTATATGTTCCATCAACCATCTTAACCCCAAAATGCTCCATCCCAGTTTACATTACTCTGTCTAAACTTCTCTGGTCTTCATACATAGTTTTCTAGCACAGCAGGAGTTTTAAAAATTCTTTTCCCCTTTCTTTAGGCCTTGGAGTTCTTGACAATTTCTTCTCCACTGATGTCTGATGAAATGGTACTTAGGTGGTAAATTTTGTGAAAGTCTGCTAGGGTAAGAATATCCTTCTAATGCAGTCACATTTGAATAATGCAAGGCAGACCACTTTCTTAGCTATCATCACTTTCTTTTTTTTTTTTTTTTTTCTTTAATGTTCTTGAAGATTGACTTCTGATTTGGTCATTGCAGCAAGAGGGTCCCCAGAAATATCCTGCTTTGGACATCTTTGAGAGAAATCTGTCTTTTCTACTTGGGAGGTTGAAGAACTTTCATCCTTTCTCCCGTTCTTATCTCTGTAAATTTCTTCCTGAATCTTTGTCCGTGCTTCTAGGCTCTTCCATTTTATCAATTCTCTGCATCTTTGGTCTCATGTGTACTGTTTTCTGTAATGATTTGTATTTCTTTATTTTGGGAATTCTACCCTGGTCTGCTCCTTGCCCCACTGTGATCATATCCTTGTTAATGCAGCAGTGGAAATTCTGTGCTCAGGGACTAGATTAGGTACGACACGTACAGCATTTAGAACAGTGCCTGGCACACAGTTAAAGATCCTGAAAGGATTATAATTCTTTCCTAAAACTGTTGGGTCTTCACTCTGGAGGATCTCTGATTCATGGGTGGATTGACCTCTGGGCATTTTCCGGGTCCTTTCCCTTCTTTCTTTTCTTTTTTCCCCCCCGCCCCCCACCCCAAATAATCAGATTTCCTTGTAATCAATATGCTGACCCCACAAGACCAGTTCCACTAGGGCTTGAGTTGGATTCTTCTACATGCTAATTTGATGGAAGGTCATTGGAAGGTTTGGGGTTGGGAGAGGGTTTGCTGAGGTGCTGAATAGCCAGATCCAGGTCAACCTGAGATCTGGAAAGCCAACCATGTGGGAAAACTGGAGATCCCCTCTCCTCTCTTCTTTAATGCTGTTGCTGTTAAAGGTTTGGAGCCTGAGACAGGTTTCAGCAGAGAAGGGATTCCGAGCAGGATAATTCTGGATGTGAGGATGGAGAGGCAAGTTGGCTTGGCCATATTTCCCTCTTCCCTCTTCCCCTTACTGCCCTGAGTTTTGTCAGAGAGACCAGTCCCCAGAGCTGAGGCTGACATCCTTATCTTGTCACAACTTGATTCTCGCTTTTCCAACATGAATCCCATGTCTCAAATAGGGTTGACAACACCCATGCAACAGAACTACAAGTGAGCATAATCTTGTGTCACTGGGATGGGTAGGATTGTTCTGGCAGAGCATGTTATTGTGATGCTTCTGCTAATTTGCCTCAGACAGCTGGGTGAAAGCCAGGAAGGACTCCCAGGTGGAAGAACTGGGTTTGTAGGAGGTGTCTATTTTCATGTCATTTGCATACATTTCAACTCTGCACCTGGTACTCACTCAGTATCACTGCACCTATGTGCTAGGGGCTCCACACATGTTTCTGGAAAGAAGAGAAGGAGGGTTTTTTTATTTCTCTGTTGTCTTCACTTCCTCAAAACACTTCAACATATCTTATCTCATTGGATTGCTGCAAGAGGAAGGCGAAAGGATGATTTGTCACCAGCCTTATTTTATGGATAAGGAAACCAAGGTAGAATGGCTTGGTGATTTGTCCAGAGAAGCAAAATAACCAACACCAAAACCAACCAGGAAAGTTGATGCCACTTATTGCAGATTGAAAACGGGAGCCTCATCTATGCAGGGAAACGTTCATGTTTTTCGAAGGTGCTTTCAACTGTGTATCTCAGCGGCCCTCTTGCTACTTCTGTGGAGGAGGGGGCAGGGGTTGTCACCCTGCTTTGTCTTGGAGGGAACTCCAGGCCGCCATGTTGACCTGGGATACAGGTCTCAGCTGGGCTCAGAACCCTTGGCTGCCCTGCCATGTGTTAACAGAAGCTTGTATAGCTCATTAGTCTTGGTGCCAAAACAAAAAACGAGGACTTTCTCCACCAGAACTGCTGGAGGAAAAACACCCTCCCCATTGGCTGGGGCTCCGTGCCTGCGCTTCACTCTTCCATGGCAGGAGGGTGAGGAGGGCTTTGACTTCAAGCCAGCACCATTTTCTTCCCTTGGTTGACCCAGCTCATGTAGGAGAATCTTGGTTTCTTCTCTATCCTTTTACTTCCTGCCTCTATGGCATTGATTCTCAAAGTATGGTCCAGGGAACCCTTGAGGGAACTCTTTTCTGGGGTCCATGATGTCAATACCATTTTTGTAATAGTGCTAAGAGAAGTGCCTGTGTTGCGCTCATTCTGTTATGAGTTTGCGGTGGAGCCTTCCAGAGGCTGCACGACACATGCACGATTATCTAAGAAGGCTGTTACAATTCGGCTTTCTCCTTCCAACAGCCTATCTGTGTGTGGCAGGATCTTCTTCATGTATTTCAACCAAAACAATGTATCGCAAGAGATTAGATGCAGAAGCAGAGGTAAGAATCCAGTTTTCTTTGGATTCAAGAAATTTAGATTTTCTTTGGGTAGAAAGAAATGAAAGACATTAAAGAACTTTGCAAATTGTAAAACAATGCCACCCTTCTCACTGCAGTTTTTGTTTTGGAAAAACTTATTTGTTCTGAAAAAAAAGTATTATTTGTGTCAACATGCAACAGACAGGTTATTGTTATTTTTACATGAATTAATACATAGGTTTTTTTTTTAATTTCTCAATTTTAATTCTTAATACAGTGAGTATCAACAGACACAGTGCACGTAGAAAACAAAAGCTGTTTGGGAATCCTCAGTACGTTTTAAGAATGTGAAGAGGCCCTGTGTATTACTGTCCTAGGGCTTCCGTAATGGATTGCCACAAACTTGGTGGCTGAAAACAACAGAAGTTTATTCTCTTACAGTCCTGGAAGCCAGAAGTCCAAAGTCAGTATCCCTGGGCCCAAATCGAGGTGTCAACAGGACCTTACTGCTGGCAAAGGCTCTAGTGGAGAATCCAGCTATGGTGGTCCCTGTTGTTCCTTGGCTTGTGGCCACATCACTCCAGGCTCCACCTCCATCTTTACAGGGCCTTCTCTTCTCTGTCTCAAATCTCCCCAGGCCTTTCTCTTGTAAGAACAATTGTCACTGGATTTAGGGTTGACCTGGATCATCCAGCCTGATCTCATCCCAAGATCCTTAAGTTAATTACATCTGCAGAGACCCTTTTTCCAAATAAGATCGTATGCACAGGCTCCAGGGGTGTGGATGTTGACACACCTTTTGAGGGGCCACTGTTCAACTCAGGATGCCCTCATCTGATCCTCAACCTCTCCCACCCTCCATTTGTTTTTTTAAAAGACAGTCAGGGATAAAGATCTCACATCCTTCATGGGATCAACAAGCAAGAATTCAGCTCCAGGCAAATTTACATTTTCCCCATGCCCCTGCGAAATATGTGTGATCCTTTAGCCATCTACTATAACTCTGGCTTCCTTAGAATCTGTCTGAAAATACTCTTTTTTTCTCCCCTCATTTCTGAAGCTGCAGTGGATGGTGAAGTGAGTGGAGAAATCCTACTGTCTGTCTCACCCTCAGGAGGCTGCTTGGGCCACTTCGCCTCTAGGCAACATCTGACTTTCTCTTATTGAAGAAAAAAGAAAGATGACCCAGAAGTTTCTCCAAATATCAAACTCTGTCCAAATGCAGTTAGAATGGCTTAAGTAACGGAGGGTCAGAAACATATGGAATGAATTCCTTTTAAAATAAACATGGGTTTTAGGAATAGTGGATTGGAAAGAGACTCAGGGCAATAAGTTTTAGGTTTTTGCTAGGACCCAAAGTGTCGATCAGGATTAGAACTAAAAATCAGCCGACCGCTTTCCCACTGTTCCATGGCATAATTTATAGCACAAATTCTGGCATCAGCCACCTTGGGTTCAAGTTCTACTCTTTGTTAGCAGTGTGAGCGTGGGAATAGAACTGAACCCCTCTGGGTATCAGTCTCCTCATTTATATTGTGGGGAAAGGAATTATTACCTCCCTTGTATCTCTCAGGATGTGCTAGGTTATGCTGCAGTAGCAAATAACCCTAAAAATCTCAGTTGCTTATAACAAAGGATTATTTCTTGCTTTTACCCCGCGTCCTTCCAGGGAGGCAGAGAGTTTCGCTCCATTTCATCCTCAATTCAGGACCAGGCTGATGGAGCTTCAATCTGAAACATTACCAGCCTCCTGAAAGAGGGAACAGATTATGAGACAAGGCACGTACTGTCTTTTAAGGCTTTCACCTGGAAGTGAAACACATCCCTGATAATCACATTTCATTGGCTGAAATGTGTCATATGGCCGTACCTAAGTTCAACAGCATGGGAATGTA
This sequence comes from Mesoplodon bidens, assembly GCF_964165515.1. Lineage (NCBI taxonomy): Eukaryota > Metazoa > Chordata > Mammalia > Artiodactyla > Ziphiidae > Mesoplodon > Mesoplodon bidens. The sequence continues at coordinate 6,515,645 of NC_138169.1, read as the reverse complement.
TTGTTCTTCCATGGAGGGGTGGGGTGAGGGTGTGGAGTGGGGGAATTGGAGCGGGGAGCAGCATGTATTACAATCATACACTTCTCCATTGACCTTACAAGCTGTGGTCGGGGGCACATGAGATAATAATGCAGGCAGAGCACATGGTACAGTGCTGGTACAGAATCAGTGCTCACTGAATATTATTACACTCAGATCATGACATTACCCCCAGGTCAGTTTGCCCTCCATCATTACCCAGTGCCCTAGCTGAGGGCTCTCTCTGTGAGTTTTCTTTCTTCTGATAGTAAGATACATCCATTTGGAGAGCTGGGTGACTTTCTATAGCTGGGACAGTACAATGGAACTCTTGTCAGTTCTACTTTTTTGGTTGTTGCTTACAAATAATTAAGGGGGGACTTCCCTGGCGATCCAGTGGTTAGGACTTGGCGGTTTCACTGCCTAGGTTCGATCCCTGGTCAGGAAACTAAGATCCTGCAAACATTAGGCATTGCCTAAACAAACAAACAAACAAACAAATAAATAAGGAGCCTCCTGAATGAAGGTGAGGGGGCAGGTATTTACCCCGCACACACTTTTCCATACTGTGCATCTCTTTATTTATTTACTTTTTAACGTCTTTATTGGAGTATAATTGCTTTACAATGGTGTGTTAGTTTCTGCTTTATAACAAAGTGAATCAGCTACATATATCCCCATATCTCCTCCCTCTTACGTCTCCCTTCCACCCTCCCATGTGCATCTCTTTAAAAAGCAGACTCTCCTTCATTTCTCTGAGACCCAACATCTCACCCAGTGTCAAGCATACAGTAGATGCCTGATCAGGGTTTGTGGATGAATGAATGAATGAGTTAGTCCTAGGAGTGTGCTGGTAAAATTTAGTTGAACAACTGGCTCTACTGAAAAAAAAAGAAAAGCTTTGGTTTGTAGCATTTACCAATTTCCATGGTGTAAATTCTCTCACCATGTGACTGATCTTAAGGTACCCATGAGATGTCACCGCATGTGGCATTGGGAGAAGCACAGGATGACCTTCACCAAGCTGCGGGAGCCAGCTTTAGCACACCACTGATTGCCCTCCGTGACACCCTTGCTGTCTCTCAAGGAAGTGCTCAGAGAATCAAAAAGCAATTCATTCCATTTTTGAACTGTTCCCATTATTACCAGACACTTATATAAAATACAATTGACTAATGTCTTCCTTGGAGCAGAAGGATTCCTCCCTCCTTAGTGCAGAAAACTAGAATTAGGAAGGTATGTCGATTGTTTTGCTGTGTGACTTCAGACAGCCCCTTTACCCTCTCTGGGCTCCAAGGCATGAGAATGATAACATGAAAGTTGCACAGGCTTGACTTGACCCAGAGGATAAATGGCCTGGATGGACAGTCTGTGGGAGATGCTTTTGGTTTGATTCTGAAACATGCCCAGCTTGGGCCAAGGAGGACCCCCTGGCATGGAACTTTCTCTCCTGAGCACATCCGTTGTCACCACAAACCAGAATTGTCACACGTGCTTACAAATTCTTCTACAAAAATTCCAAAAAAGCCCAGCCCAGAGACCGAGCAGCAGGTAACCAAGAAAAACAATAATCACCTTATTCTGGAAAGTTCAAATGTGGACCAGAGCCTGTACGTACGACTTAGGGCAATGAAAGGAATGGAAAATTTCGCTCACTCACATCTTTTTGTGAAAGCTCTCCTGGCGCCATTGTTGGCTCCAGATGGGGGCCTCGTCATGCTGCAGGATGAATGTGAAAACACGCGCAGCCCTCACCAACTTCCTAATCTCCACATATTACAGATGACGGATGATGGTTGGATTTCATCCATGGTCTCTGCAGGTGCCAGACAGCCATGCTGGCTCTCCAGTCTGTGTCGGATGTTGGTGAAACTCAGGGGTGCTCTCAGCACCCTCCCTGGTGTGTGAAGGGGACCTAGTTCTCCCTGGGGGGGGGTGTCTGTCTGTAACCTTGGTAATGAATGCCAGGCTCCAGTGGGGACAGCTGAGTTTCCTAGTCCTCAGGGAGTGAGTGAGCTATCAGGAACTGTGGACATCCTAGTGACTTCTCTTCCAGGGGGTCTACTCTTGGGTTTCCTTCATCTTGTCCCCCTCATCTGTTGCCTCAGACATCAGTCCCTGGCATACGGGCTGCCTTATAGGTTCATGTCCACCCCTGCTGCTCTCAGGAGTCATCTGGGACTCTCTCCCTCACCCCTCACATCAGGAAAGCTTGAAAGTTTTCTGTCACACATCTCCCTTCTCCATCTTTCCTGCTACTACCAGAGTAGCAGGTGTACAAGGGACAGGGCTCCTATTCCATCGTGAAAACCCAACAAGGAGATTGGCTTTCTTACTCATCTATGTCACACACAGACAAAGCTATGGTTTTTCACCAAAGAGCAGCTTTGGATGAACTGGCAAGTGCTAGATTTAGAACCTCAGCATAAGCCCAGGGAATTTGGAAATGAACTTGCAAATTATTCTTCTCTGCCCAGGAGACCCCAACAAATAGAAGCATTCACTCCTAGCCCTCTCTTGAAAGCCACCAACACTGCTCACCAGGGTGGCAGTGACAGCCTCTCCTTAATCTCCCCACTTCCTCTCTTGCTCCCACAATCCATTTATTCTCCTTCCAACCATTAGAGTGACCTTCAAAAGACATAAATCAGAACAGAAAGGGAGCCAGAGTAACCAAGTATCCCCTGGGGGCATGATCACCCTAGACGAGAACCCTGCTTGATGAAATGTGGTCTCTCCCCTCTTTTTTTCCTTTCCTCATAGCAGTTGCTATCATCAGTAATTCTTTTGTTTATTCATTTGTCTTCTGTTTATTGTCTGAGGAGGTTTTAAAACATGGCTGCATATTCTTCGACATCCTTCCCCCCCCTCATCCCTTCAAATCCTTCTCCTGCCTCCCCTGCCTTTTCCTTCTCTTAACAAATGCAGAGAGAAGTGATGGGATAAAGCAAGCTGAAGACCAGAATTAAGGCTCAATCTTTTCTGTACCTCCTGAATCCTCATTTCGGCTCTGTGCATGGGTTAGATTAACAGGTCTTGAACCTTCCAAAATTAACAGACCAATGATGCTATGCTCCGTTCCAGTGATGCTCAAACTTGACCGTGCACCAGAATCCCTTAGAGGGCCTGTGAAAACACAGATTGCCAGGCCAAGCCTGATTTTCTGACTCCGCAGGTCTGGGGTGGGGCTAGAGAAGCTGCATTTCTATCAAGTTCCCAAGAGATGCTGCCGGGCTGGGGACCACATTCTGAGAACCACTGGCCTGTTTTCACTAATAAGCGTCAATGGTTTGCTTGCTGGACTGTTCCTCAATCTTAGTGGCCTGCTTCATTTGGAGGAGGCGGGGAGCATTCGTAGGGTACAAGATAGCAGCCTTGGGACTATGAATGGAATTGCTGTGGTAGTTTCTTCCCCGTGGGTGAGAACTGAGATGCTGCAGGAGAGGGGCAGCCTGGTGGGGGCCCTGTGCCAGAGGAAGTGCCCCCTATGGCCTCACCTCCTTGGTGAGTGGAGCCTGACAGGCAAAGGCTCCTTAGCAGGCACGGTGATGGGTCTCAGCTGCCCCAGCTCTGGAGAAACATCCCAGCAAAACTATACAAATGTGGGAGCCTGTAATAGAACTGGTTAATGACGCTGCCATTTGAAGGAACATAAAAGCCCTGGCAAAGTGGAAAAATTACGGGTCACCAGGCTGTCAGAGGAGCTCGGGTGAGCTGTCAGCCTGAGCACGAGCACGAGTGACTTTTTAATTGAAAATGTTTCTGTTCTGCTTTCTGGGTCCACCGTTCTCTTTCAGAAACGTCACGTCACTCTGCTGGGACACAGATGCCACGCAGGGGGGTGGTGTTAGGAATAAAGTGGGCTTGTATCAGCTCACAAACAGCAGCAAATGTCAGGGCACGGGTGAATTATGAGCTATTCCAGGAGGTATATTTGTTTTCATTTCTAACCCCAAAGCTAATGGTAAGAAATGAAATTCGTGTTTGTTTTTCTTTAGGTAGGCTTGAATTTTTTTTAACATCTTTATTGGAGTATAATTGCTTTACAATGGTGTGTTAGTTTCTGCTGTATAACAGAGTGAATCAGCTATGCATATACATATATCCCCATATCTCCTCCCTCTTGCGTCTCCCTCCCACCCTCCGTAGCCCACCCCTCTAGGTGGGTATGCTTGAACTTACAAGTCTTAGGACTTGGGGAACTAGGTCAACCAGACTTTGCATATGCTTACACCTTGGTTGAATAAAGCCTTTATTTACATCTCTCCCCACTTCTCTCCAAAAAAGAATGAGACAGCTTACAGCAAAGGATATCATTAAAAAAATAAAATGTAAAAGATTAGTATAACAGAAACAGCAAGTTAGGTCCACTGAAAGAGGGAGTGACTATGCCAACTACATGGTTTAACAGTTTCTATGATAAAGCGTATGATTCAGCCCTGAGCTTCCTGGTATCCAGGTCAAAAAAGGAAACACAGGAAGTCTCATCTCTCTCATTATAGAAAGAAGGTAAACAGCAAATCTTTAGTTTACTTCTGATACCAAGTTCTGAAATAAATTTCTTATATTGGGCTTCATAGAAAGGATATCAAGTTACAGTGCTCTTTACAACCATTCTAGAGCAAATGCAAATATAGAATTCCTATGATGGTTTCTTGAAATAATCTTGGATGAAAGCCGGTATGGTGAAGGTAATTCTTCAAGGAGCTAATCTGACGTGGTGCATGTGTGAAGACTCCTTGTGGCCTCATTTGATCTGAAAATGGATCCTTTCTGAGGAGTGGAGGAATGATATTAATTCTCCAGCAAACCATGCTACTTCAGCTATTTTAGTTGCAAAGAAAAGGGACCCACACTGGCTTTCTTAAGTAATGACCATTGCAAGGCTACAATAAATGCTTAATGCCTTCTAAATGCTTTTCATCACAATTAGAGTAAATCTTACAAGGCCCTATATGATCAGGCCCTGTCTGGGGCAATTCCTGCCTCAGGGCCTTTGCACCTGCTGTGCCTCCACACAGAACACCCCTTCCTCAATTCTTCAATTGCTAGGCTCCTACTTATTCTTAAATCTGTGCCCAAATGTCCCCTCCTTAGAGAGGCCCTCCCTGACCACGTAATTAATGCAGCCCTTCTCACCTTCAAGCCATTCTCCATCATATTACTTTATTTCACTTTGTCTTCCTAGCAGTTGTCACTCTGAAATTATCTTGTTTACTTGTTTATTTTCTGTCTCTTCTCCTCATGAGACCCAGGATCGTGTCTCTTACTCCAATACCCTAAACAGTGCCAGGCAGTTAAAACGTGCCTAAAAATGATGTGTTGAATGAATGAATAAATAAACTTACGATGGGTATTTGGTTGTCTCATGCCCAGAATGTGAGCCCTGGTCACGGCTGTCATGGAGCGTTGTAGATGTTGTACACTGCACAACAACTGCAGGAGGTGCTGCCACTAGTGTACGGCACGCCCCTTCCCAAGACATTCACTGTACACCTTACACAGCTATGTGCAGCAACCATGGGGTATTGGGTCCTCTTGGAGATGGGAACTGGAAAGCCCTAATTCCCAAGAAGGTGCAAAGACGCCAGCTGCAGGACCTGAGGCTCTTCCCTCCAGAGCACATCCCCTGGCAGGACTCAACTACTCTCTTTGTCTCAGCTTTTCTCTCTGGGTCTTCTTGTGTGTCCTCTCTCTATCATTCAGACACCCTGGACTTCTATTCAGGTGATCTTGGTCATAGCTTTGTCTTGCTCATGGCTCTCTAGTGCCCCTCCTGCCCACATCTTCTCTCAACCTTGTGCCTTTTTGTTCCTGTCACCAGTCACCGAGTTCTCTCCACATTCCCAACTCAAATTCCCCAGAGGGAATATCATTTTGGTCTCATTTATCCTATTTGGGCAAAATCTTCATGCTCAGCTTCCTCATTGGCTGCCAACCAGCTAATGTCTTGGCCACTGACACTGAGTTGTCACCTCTGTCCAATCAGCTGCACCCATGAGGTGAAAGGTGTATGGTACAAAACAGGCTCTGCCCTGGGAAAGGTCTGCAGGTGGGGCAGCCTCTCCCTCCTTGAATCATGGGGCACATGATTGACTCGGCCAGCCCCACTTCACCTCCCTAAGGAGAGCCAGGAATAGGCCATGCAATGACAGACAACAGATCCGTTTGTCTGAAAACCCAACTGACTAGGGGCAGGGCTCCTATTCCATTGTGAAAACCAAGCCAGGAAATTAGACTTCTTACCCACTTCAGACACAGGCAGAGCTATGAATTTTCACAAAAAAAGCAGCTTTGGATGAACCAGCAAGTGCTAGACCTAGAACCTGAGCATCAAGCCCATGGGATATTTGTTTACAGGTTTTCTCAGAAGGAGATCTTTGAAACCAACTTGCAATTTATTCTACTCTGCCCAGGAGACCCCAACAAATGGAAGCATCTTGGTAGTAAGGAAGCTACTTTCCCCATCTGAGCCTCAATTATCCCATTTTTCAAATGGGCATAACCACCCTTGGGCCCACTTGAGAAAGCTTGGAACCTTTGAGCTGGGCCATGAACACAGATCCACAGCCCTGCCCCAGCTTCAGTGACTGCCAGGGACAAACATTCTTAGGACACTACAGTGTCTCCTGCTGTGTCCTCTAAAGTGGCATCCTAAAATCAGGTCTTATGGCCTATTCAGAGTGAGGACTTTTCTCTGATTTCCTATGTTAAGCCTGAGAAAAGGGAAGCCCAGAGAGGTAAATGACTTGACCAGGGTCACCCAGCATCCACGAGGAGGCTCTAGTCTCCCCTCCTCTCTGAGCAGTGTCCTTTTCATGACGCCATACTCTCTTTCTCAGATAAGCTTTCCTGAGCCCTGCCTCTAACGTCCCAGAGATGGGACTGATGTTGCTTATCCCTACAACACCGGGCATTGGCTTCCGAATGATGGTTAAGGTTGGTTGAAATGAAACCAACCAAACTATTGCCTTCTCAAAGCATTTCAGTGATAGCACATCCCTACCTCAGGGCCTTTGCACCTGCTGTGCCTTTGCTTGGATAGTCTCATGGCTTGCTCTCTGACTTTATTTTTCTGCTCAAATATCATCTCCTTAAAGGGTCTTTCTTTAACCTTCTTATTTAGCCAGCGTCCATCATGCTTTCTTCCTTCACCGTGTTTAGCTTTTTGTGTCGGCTGTCTATTACCTGATGTTATAATATTTATTTGTCTGTTTGCTCATTACCTACCTTGTCCACTAGAATGTCAGCTGCATGAGGGCAGCTGGGACATTGCTTTATTCTATCCTGTGTTCCCAGGTCCTTGAACAGTGCCTGACACAGGACAGAAGTTAATAAATGTTTATCGAATGAACAAATGCCTAATCAATATTTATTTCCTCATTTGGACTTTCTGTTGAAATAAAGAGAAGGGTCCCAGCTGGTTCATCCAATGACAAGGCTCTGTAGGGTGACTGACAGGCCCCAGTTTGCTGGGACTTTCCCGGGCTTAGCACTGAAAGTCCAGTGTCCTTGGTCTCTGGCAAACAGGGAGGGTTGCCACCTAAGAGCTATGATTTCATTAGTCCTGTCATCCACGCTGTTAATAATAGCAGCTAACTCTTACAGGGCCCTTGCTGAATGCCAGACTTTGCTCTATGCACTTCACATAAATCACTTCGTGTAATCATCATGGTGGTTCCATTTGGCAGCTGTGGAAACTGAGGCACAGAGAGTTAGGTAGTAGGGCGAGGCTTTGAGTCCATGCACTTCACCTCCAAAGTCCAGGCCGTTAGCCCCACTTCCAGCCTGCCTCTTGATCAGGCACTCAAATCCCAGCTCTCCTCCCCACTGGCCAGAGAGAAGACCCCAAAGAAGCCGACCAAAGCAGGGCTGCCTGTCAGCTCACAGGCCCTGAGGCCCCTGTGGCTGCCAAGACTCCTTCGGCCCATGAGCTCGTGCCTATTTCGTTTTCATCACCCTGGTTCCAAATGAAGTTGGTAAAAATATATGCCCGTATAAATAACTAACTAAATAAAGTGAATAAAGTAATAGTAAGTGGCACAGACCATAAACAATTCTGCAAAATGGGGAACCTGGTGAGAGGTCAAGAGGGCTCCTTTGAAAGATCAAACGCTGACTGTAAATGCCAGGGAGCAAGTTTATGAGCTGAGAATGAGCCTGCCCTCCCCTGGCTTGGAACGGCTCCCGTGCTCCCGTCAGGATGGGAGACTGTGGTAGGGTGCCCTGCTGGGAGCTCGCCTGACCCACCAGGGTGGTCTCCCCAGGGAGACAGCCACCGCCTGGGTCTGGGGGCCCGGGGGTGGGGCAGAGCTGGGGAGCTTGTCCTTCTGCTGTCCTCAGAGACACGTCTTATCCAACACGTCCTGTTTATACTTGTCCAGCTCTGAGTTACGTGAGTATATTAGCTGCTCAAATAAACTAAGAATTAAAAACAAACACACAAGGGGGCTTCCCTGGTGGCGCAGTGGTTGAGAGTCCGCCTGCCGATGCAGGGGACACGGGTTCGTGCCCCGGTCCGGGAGGATCCCACATGCCGCGAAGCGGCTGGGCCCGTGAGCCATGGCCGCTGAGCCTGCGCGTCCGGAGTCTGTGCTCTGCAACGGGAGAGGCCACAGCAGTGAGAGGCCCGCGTACCGCAAAAAAAACAAAAACCAAACCAAACAAACACACAAGAAAAACCGCCCTATGCATCTTTCTAACTGCCCAGCCCCCCAAACACACACAAAGGAAGTAGTCTTGCCCTTCCCCAAACTTTCCAAGTCCTTGGGCTTTTTCTAATTAGGGATATTGAGTGTTCATTACCCATCGGTGCACACCCGGAAGGCTGGTCCAAATGAAAAGGACCCGCCATACCAAGTGTTGGCAAGGATGTGGAGCAACTGGAACTCTCCTACAGCGCAGGTGGGAATGGAACGTGGTGCAGTCAGTTTGGAAAACAGTTGGGCATTTCTTCAAATGTTCAACATACACCTACCCCGTGATCCAGTCATTCTATAAACGTTCACAGATGTTCACCAAAAATCACGTACTGGAACATGCAGAGCAGGACTCTTTGAAATAGCCCCAAGCTTGGGGATCATCCAAAGATCCGTCAACAGGTGAACAGGACAAATGGGGTTTCTGTGTGAGGTGCTGTATGTGAGATCGACAAACATCTGCTACACACAACATGGAAGAATGACAGACATGAGGTTGAGTGGGACAGGGCGGGGCACGTGGCGTCTGATTCTTTTTTCTTTTTTTACGATACGCGGGCCTCTCACTGTTGTGGCCTCTCCCGTCACGGAGCACAGGCTCCGGACGCGCAGGCTCAGCAACCATGGCTCACGGGCCGAGCCGCTCCACGGCACGTTGAATCTTCCCGGACCAGGGCACGAACCCGTGTCCCTTGCATCGGCAGACGGACTCTCAACCACTGCGCCACCAGGGAAGCCCCGTCTGATTCTTCTTATGTGGAGGTCAGAAGCCAGCTTGAGTCCCGGCAGAGTCAGGAGGCAAGGACAGTGGTTGCGTTGGGTGTACATTAGAACTGGGACGGGACCCAAGGAGGGCCTTTGGGGAACTAGGAAGGTGCTGGTCTTCCACCTGGGTGCTGGTTACGTGGGTATGTGCACTTGAGGAAAATTCAGTGAACTGTATGTATCGGATTTGTACACTTTTGTGTATACGGTATGCTTCAATTAAACGTTTTTAAAATGAGGGAGTGTGAAAAGAGAGAGACACAGAGCGCTATGGTGGCCCAGTGCTGCCGCGTGACTTGATTTGGGGTGATGTCCTCTCAGCCTGCTTTCATTTACAGATACGGAAGCAGCTCATCTGCCTTCCCTTGGGCCTCAGGGGAAAAGTTTCCTTTGTCTCCACGTGAAATCTGGCATCGATTCTAACAAAAGCTGGCACGCTGTATGGGCCTGCAAGAAGCTCCCATCCCCACCCACAGTGGCTCAGATGTCCCAGTGTTGGACAACAGCGATTGTTTGGCCCCGGTCATGTCCTAGCTGGAAACCGCTGGCTGCTCCCTCTGCCCGCTGGCCAGGGGCGGCCAACCCAAAGTCAAGGACAAAGACATTTTTAGAAGAGCAACTGAGAAACATTTTGGCAGCTTCTCGGGGTCTGCTCAAGCCTTTAACTTACCTCATGGTCTAACTGGAAGGTATTTGCGGCCCATAAAATTGACATGAGGCATCTTGTTACCAGTGTTATTCTTGGACCAAAATTTCGTTTCAAAGACACTTGAGACCCAGATATAGAATTCCCCAGGTCACGTGTCTTCCTCCAGCTAGTGTGGGGAGCATGTTGCGGGGGTGTTACCTGGCGGTCCACAGGGCCAGGGATTCTCAGGGCACATACAAATTAGCTCAAGAAGGTGCATTGCTGGGTTTGCCTATTTTTAGGTGTGCGGGAGCTCTCTGTGGTCCTGAGCCTTGATTAGAATCAGCCTAATCTGTTTGAGGGCCGATCCAAAGGATGAATAGAAGGTACGAGTGATGAAGGAAAGAAAGGTCATCACCAGCAGAGAGATTGGCATGTGCAAAGGCCCTGTGGCAGGAGCAAGGAGGAAAGAAGCCCAGGGTGGTCGGGGCACAGGGGGTACCCAAAGGCGGGTGGGGGCCAGACCCCACAGGGCCTTGCAGCCACATTGAAGAGTTTTGCTTTATCCTAAAGTCAACGGAAATCATTGAAAGATGTGAAAGGAAGACAGCTGGTGTTGAAACAGTGGGGACCTGATCAGATCTGCTCTTGGAAAGGTCACTCTGCTAAATTCCCACCGTCTGCAAAGCTGCTCTGGGCTGAAGGAAAGAAAGGTGTACGAGACCTGGCCTGTCTCTCAAGAAGTTCACAATCGGGCGAAGAAACAGAAAAGATCCCTGTTGAGGGAACACATGACAGGGCAAATGAATAATCTAGAACAGCGCTGTCCACTGGAAATATACTATGAGCCACAAATGCAAGCCACATATTGTAAATTTTCTAGTAGCCCCACTTTTTATAAATTGAGAAGAAACAGGTGAAATTAATTTTAATAAATGTTTTATTTAACACATTTTCATCTCAACATTATTAACTGATACAGAACATTACCATTATTATTAATGAGATATTTCACATTTTTTCAGGTTACATCTTTGAAATCCAGTGTGTGTTTTACGTTCATGGCCCACCTCAGTTTGGACTGGCCACGCTGTGAGTGCCTTATAGCCATGTGAAGTCGGTGGCTGCAGAATTGGACAGTGTGGGTCTAAGTGATGGGTGCTTGCTTGCCCTGAACACTGCCTCGGATGAACCCATCAGGCAGGAAGGTTGTGAAAGGGCAGGAAAGATTTTCCCAGAGGAGAACGGTATAGGACAAAATGTTAAATGAAGACGCACAAGCCAGGCTGTCATGTGGGGGGGTGTTCACAGCACTGTGGTTTGTAGCAACCCCAATCAGAAACACCCTACATGTCCATCAACAGAGGAACAGAGGGATTGGTTGGTGGATTCATACAAAGGAATACGAGCCTCCATACCCATGTCGTGGCTAAATGAAAAATGCAGAAAATAACAAGTGTCAGTGAGGCTGTGGAGGAGTTGTAGCCTTTGCACATTGCCGGTGGGAGTGTAAAATGGTGCAGCTGATGTGGAAAATGGTCTGGCAGTTCTTCAGTGGGTGAAACATAGAGTCACCATGGAGCCCAGCAATTCCGCTCCTGGGTGTACAGCCCAGAGACCTGAAAACAGGTGTTCTAACAAGAATGTGTACACAGATGTTCATAGCAGCATTATTACCAACAGCCAAAAGATGGAAACAACCCAATGTCCATCAAGAGTTGGATGGATAAAGAAAACATGGTCCATCCATACAATGGAATAGTATTCAGCCATTCAAAGGAGTGAAGCACTGACACAGGCCACCACATGGACGAACTTTGAAAATATTGTTCCAAGTGAAATAAGCCAGACTCCAAAGGCTGCATATTACATGATTCCATTTATATGAAATGTCCAGAGCTGGTAAATCCATAGAGATAGAAAGTAGTTTGGTGGTTGCCAGGGGCCGGGGGAGGGGTGAATTGAGAGTGACAGTTTAAGGGGTACATGGGTATGGGGTTTCCTTTTGGGGTGATGTCAGTGTTCTGGAAGTAGATAGTCGGTGACTGCACGCCATTGTGAAGGTACTAAATGCCACTAATGGTGAATGGTACGTTATGTATATTTTTAAAGGCTAAAAAAAAGTGTGTGGGAGGGTGATTACTAGAGCTACATTTCACTGAACATGAATATATTTCAAAAGAACTTTGGAAGGAAAAACCCAGCTGCAGGAGAACATGGAGCAGTCAGCAGCCCGGATCCCCTCGGCCCCCTTGGGCCCTTGCCTGCCGCTCCCCCCTGACCCAGGCACTTGCGACCCCTCCCCGAGGACTCTCTCTGCCTGCGGGAGTGACCTTCAACTTTGAGGGGTGGGAGGGGATGTGTGCTCCAGCATCCCCGCCCTCAGCGGATGCTCTGAGAGTCTCTCTACATGCTCAGAGCCCCCCGGGGACCCAGCCTCAGCTGCCTGGCTGCGCCTGGCCGGCTCAGCCTTCATTGCCTTTCCTCCCACCCCCAGTCCCTCCCCAGCCTCCCTGGCCTCACCTCCCACGTAAACTCTGCACCAAATCCTCTTAGCCTCTGCTTTTAAGGGAACCCAAACTTAGACAAACGCCGGTGATATCATATCACACAGATAAGGTGTTAAGCCACGCAAAACAGTACTATAGGTATTGCTTGGGGGATACACGCACAGGTAGCAAAATGGCTAAGACACGTCTGGGAATGTTCAACCCCCAATTCAAGGCGGTGGGCACGGCCAGAGAGGGGGAGGGGCAGGTAGGCTGGGGGTGCCCTCTGAGTAGGGTGCCCAGAGGGTCTCAAGCGATTTGAAATGTTTTATCTCCTAAACGTGGGTCATAGGCACAGAAGGGCTTGTTATAGATATATTTCTTGAATGTTTGAAATAGATCATCATCATTGTGAAAGGAGGCATGAGGTAGCTGTGTTTGGCAGTCGGTTTAAGTCCAGAAATGCTGGACGATAAAGCCGAGTCTGGACTCTCGTCCCGGTGGTGATGGGGAGGCCAGGTGACACCACTCTTTTGCATCATTCTGCTTGTGATCCAAGGACCCAAGGCAGCGAGGAGGACCCGGGGCAGGGAGGCCACTGTCACAGCTCGAGTAAGTGGGCATCGGTGAGAGCAGAGTCAGAAACACAAAAGGCCTGGGAACAGGCAGGAGCCCGCGGTCAGCTTTGCTCATGGTGGGGTGGGAACCAGGAGCAAGCGAGAAGCTGGGGCTGCGTGTCCGGGGGACAGGTGACCGGGAGGACCCCTGCAGCGCTCTGGACCCCCACAGGGTTTTGTTTATTTGAATCTGTCAGAGAAGAGGGCTGGGATAGGTCTGTGCAGGTCCACACAGCGTTTGCACTTGCTGGGGAGGAGGGCGGAGGCGGGAAGCCTTCTGACCTCAGCACGTTGGATTTCCAGGTAACAACGGGGCTGTGTGCGCCCCAGCTCTGAGCCCCCTGCGAGCCAGCCAGCCCCTGCCTACAACACGCATGTGACCACCATCTCCAGGACCGCAGAGGGTGCCTGCCAGAGGGGAGGAGAGACTCCATGGTGGCGGGCTCTGGGCGGGCACCTGACTCAACCCTCCTCAAAGCCATCCTGTTCTGGGGCTCAGGCACTCGCGGGAGATCTTAGGATGCTCTGCATCCCCACCCCACCCTGCCAGTGGATTGCATTAATGGCTCCCATTCTTCATCTCTCTTTGTAGCCACATTCTGTGCTCTGGACCTTATTTTCCCAGCTTTATTGGGCTTTATTTCAGAGTACAGTTTGATAGATTTTGGTAATTTATACCAAATTGGCATCATGACTTAGAGCTTCCCAATCACCCCCAAAGTTCCTTCGTGCCCCTTTGCAGTCAAACCTCATCCCCAGCCTCCAACCCCAGGTGATCTCTGATCTCTTTCTGTCAGTATGATTTTGCCTTTTCTAGAATTTCATATAAACAAATTCACGCAGTATGAGCCTTTATGGACTTAAAAAATTAGTCTATTTTTTTCCAGCTTTGTTGAGGTATAACTGGCAGATAATCATGGTATATATTTAAGATGTACAATGTGATGCTTTGATATACATACACATTGTGAAGTGATGATCTCATGAAGCTAATTAACACATCCATCACCTCCCGTAATTACCTCTTGTGCATGTAGAGAGAACTCAAGATTTACTCTTAGCAAATTTCAAGTATACAATACAGTATTATTAACTATAGTCACCATGCTGTACATTAGATATCCAGAAGTTATTCCTAACTAAAACTTTGTACCCTTTCACCAATGTCACCCTCTATTCCAATCCCCAGCGTCTGACAGGTAACATCCTATTCTGTTACTATGAGTTCATCTGTTTTAGATTCCACATACAAGCGAGATCATACAGTATTTGTCTTTCTGGGTCTGACTATATTTCACTTAATATAATGTCTTCCAGGTCCATCCATGTTGTCGAAAATGGCAGGATTTCCTTTTTTGTGACCGAATAATATTCCATTATATGTATTTATACCACGTCTTTATCAGTCGACAGAAACTTAGGTTGTTTCCAGATCTTGGCTCTTGTGAATAAGGCTGCAATGAATGTAGGAGTACAGATAGCTGTTTGAGATACTTTGGATATATACCCAGAAGTGGGATTGCTGGATCATAGGGTAGTTCTATTTTTAATTTTTGAGGGCCCTCCATCCTGTTTTCCACAGTGGCTGCACCAATTTACATTCCCACCAATGGTGCGTGAGGGTTCCCTTTTCTCCACACCCTCTCCAGCACTTGCTATTCCTTGTCTCCTTGATAATAGCCATTCTAACAGCAGATGTGAGGTTATATCTCATTATGGGTTTTTTTTTTCTTTTTTTTTTTTTGCAGTACGCCGGCCTCTCACTGTTGTGGCCTCTCCCGTTGCAGAGCACAGGCTCCGGACGCACAGGCTCTGGACGTGCAGGCTCAGTGGCCATGGCTCACGGGCCCAGCCGCTGAGCCTGCGTGTCCGGAGCCTGTGCTCCGCAATGGGAGAGGCCACAACAGTGAGGGGCCCGCGTACTGCAAAAACAAAACAAAACAAAAGAATGAAATTGGACCCTTATCCTACACCATACACAAAAATCGACTCAAAAAGGATTAAAGACTTAAACATAAGATGTGAAACCGTAAAAATTCTGAGACAAGGATTTGAGTACCAGGGGATAAGGATTTGGGCGGCGAGCCCAGGAAGCAGCCAGAGGGAAATGTGCGCAGTGAGATGGGGACCGGAAGGCCGCAGGAAAGGATGCATTTTCAGGCAGGTCACTGCTGGGCTACTGAGGTTCAGTAGCCACTGGGGAGCCCTGGAAGCCAGGATGGAGCATGCCTTAGAGCCACCCCCCTAGCGGGCTGCCCTGGTCACACCGTCCCCTGGGGGAGGGGCACGAACTCCCCGGTACTTCCAGCCCAGGAGCGCCGAGGGCATGAGTATGTAGCATCCAGGGCATCTGCTCCCCTCTTGGTCCCCTTCTGGCCCTGGAGGATGACAATAGGGAAGCACCAGGATGCTGAGTGGGTGGGAACCCTGTTTGGGCCTCGGAGTCCTCAGGCCCAATCCCCACCCCCCTTTGTCGCCATCTGATATCTTCAATACCCGGTTTCATGAGCTCCACAAGGCCTGCCGGAGCCTCCCAGGCTCCAGGCAGGGTGGGGTCTAGGCCTGGTGCCCACGCATCTCTGAGCCCTCCACCTCTACCCCAGCTGTTCGTGCAGCGCACGTGTGAGCCCAGCAGCTGAGTTTGTCTCTGAATCAGGTGTTTGACTCACTCACAGTGATTGCGGCTGATAATTCCTGAGCTGACACACATCCACTTGGCTCCCAGACCTTGTTTGGTTTGCATCCCTCGTTTATTATCTATGATAGGTAGGAGCTTAAGAGCATCACGGCTGCCTATGGAAACCCCTGGTCCCTCCTGCCCTGGGATCATCTGGGTCCCCAGGGCTCAGACTTTACAACCTCTGCTGCTGGGTTACCACCTCCCACGTGGAGCCCCTGCTGGTCTGGAGACGAACTGATGGACGGTTCACCAGCACGGTCCAGAGAGCGTGCTGCCAGACCGGGCGGGGCTGGGTGAGTCACGCTGGACCTTGCTTAGTCATCCAGGTGTCAGGGCCGGCCTGTCCTGGATCATCCTGGAGGGCAGTGGGGGAAGCTCCCCAGCAGGGCCTGTCAGGGGTAATAACCCAGCAGGAGGGCTTATTTGCCTTCTCTGCACGACATCCGGAGGGCAGAGCCTACATCCCAGCAGAGCTTGCTGCCCGGGGCCTGTCCTCCTTGGGGGGGCCTCCTGCCTCTTGGAAGATAATCAGCCTTGATGGTTTGGGATGTTACCTTCCCTAAATGCGGGGTTCTCATTGTCAGAGTTTAACAGCAAACGAAACCAGGGTTTCTCAGAAACAGTCACTGCAGGGGAGCAGGTGACTTCAGGTGGAAAATTGAACGGACTTAAATGAGATTAACTCACATCATGAGAAAGTTACCCCCCTCCAATGCTCTGTAATCCAGCTGATTCTTAAAGGAAAAAAACTCATCCTGGCACTAATGAGTCTTGCCTCTCTAGGACTCCCTAATTTTTTTTTTTAACAAGAAAGCTTAGGCTTCAGGCTGCAAGTCTTACACAGTCCATCCACCTGGTTAGAATTTAATAACCTTGTTTCATTTTCATCGAATTTACTTTTGCAGTTGTGTGTGCATGGCATGGTTTTCCATTTAGAGGACTGATATGAAAAAAATTTAGATTAATTTATTTTACTTTATTTATTCTTACACGGAGTCCTTAACATACTTTGTAAATAATAGTATGAATTGGGGTCCACAGACTGTGGCCCTGGGCCCAATCCAGTCTGCAGCCTGTTTTTTGTCAATAAAGTTTTATTGGCACTTAGCCACACCCACCATTGACACATTATATTGCTCTGGTTGCTTTAACAGTACAGCTGCAGAGTTGAGTAGTTTCAACGGAGACCATCCAGCCCACAATGCCTGAGATATGCACCATCTGGCCCTTTACGGAAAAGTTCACTGATCCCTGCTATAGGTGGTACACTGATACAGCAAAAAATTTGGAAGTGATAAACAAAGGGCTAAAATTTGGAAATTATTGATGGAACTAAATGTGAGCTTCAGGGCCTTGGGTAATCATAGAAAATTACCAAACGTCTGCTTGTCTGATTACTTATCACCCTGAGATACTGCTATGATGACCACATGAGCTGGAATTCCATGTGTTATGTATCCTTCCCTGGTTCTGGGCAGCTGGTATTGGGAACAGGGGTGTAAATATCCAATTTCTCCTTCTCTTTTCCTGTCTGGTTACACTTTAATTTTCTCTACTAACTTAAGGCTCTAGACCTATGCCTGGTTTCCCATTTAGTCCTCTGGTAGCTCTGAGCAATCCTCTTTTCCCAGTTAATTATTTAATTACAGTATCTGCCTCCCATTCAATAAGCAGTTATTGAGCTAAATTCTGAGTTGGAGATACAAAAATGAAAGACACGACCTATCCTTGTGGACAATTCACACCTTGTGGACAATTCACACCTTGTGGAACTCACCACAACCACAGTCTTTACCACCATCACTGCCACCATCACCACCATCACCTCCACTATCACTATCACATAAATGAGCCAACCTGAAATTGCCTCAATGGTTGAAATACCCCAAGGGCACCACAAACAGTGTTAGAGGTAAAGCTTCTCAAGAACATTAGGGAACCCCTATCTTGCCAACTCACCAGCCCCCTTCTGCAATGTCCACTAGGCTGGAAACAGACAGGTCAGGGCTGTCCTGTGTCAGGAAGATAAATCTTCTTACGGCTTTGATCAGCTTCTCCAGGAAAAGTATTTGTGGCTGAGCAAGTTGTATTTTATATATATAGTTTTATAAATTTATTTATTTATTTGTTTATTTATTTATTTTTGGCTGCACTGGGTCTTCATTGCTGTGCGCTGGCTTTCTCTAGTTGCAGCGAGCAAGGGCTACTCTTGGTTGTGGTGCGTGGACTCTAGGTGCACAGGCTTCAGTAGCTGTGGCACACGGGCTCAGTAGTTGTGGCATGCAGGCTCAGTAGTTGTGGCACACGGGTTTAGTTGCTCTGCGGCATGTGGGATCTTCCCGGACCAGGGCTCGAACCCGTGTCCCCTGCCTTGGCAGGTGGATTCTTAGCCACTACCCCACCCAGGAAGCCCCTGTATTTTATATTTGAGTGGCCCACAAATACATTTTCTAAAACTCCTTTTTCCTTTTATGTATTTGCTTACTCTAATTTAGGCACTTAGAAAAGACCCAGAATTCAGTGAGTGAGTCCCCATCAAGCACCAAGAATAGAAGCATGACCAAGGCTCAGAGGGCTCTCATCATCCAGATGCCAAGACAAACACACTCGTAGCCATTGCCTGGGAAGCGGTGGCTTGTTGTTCAAGTGCCAGAATGGGGGGAATAGGAAAGACAATCAAGAGATCAACATAGAGAACGATTTCCCTCCCCAACTTCTCTGCCAAAAATGCCCGTGGCATTGCCAAGTGCTCCTCCAGTAGGCAGAAGACCTACAGACTACATCAAGGCCCTTTTTCACCAGAGGTCAAACTGGGATCTAGAAAAACAACGGCAAGGCCTGCCCCAGGCAAGTCTCCATCTCCAAAGCAGAAGCCGTTGGCTTAAGCCAACCGTTTTGGCAAAACCTTGTCTGGGTGAAAGGTACAAAGCCAGGAAAGAAGGCTGATGAGAAAACCAAGTCTGAGTGCTGCTCGGGGATGCAGCGTCATAATCTAAAGTTATTCAAATTTAAAAGTTTAGTTTTTAAAAGTGTATAACAAGTCTTGGACTTGAAACCAACCAGAAGACCCCTTATTTTATGTCCACAACATATGGCTTAGTACTTTCTACAGGACTCATTCTCTTGCCCTTGACTCATCAACATGGTAGCTACTGGCCACAGGTGGCTATTGAGTACTTGATCCACACTGTAAAGTACATCATGTTTCAAAGGCTTAGGATGGGGCTTCCCTGGTGGCGCAGCGGTTGAGAGTCTGCCTGCCAATGCAGGGGACAGACATGGGTTCGTGCCCCGGTCTGGGAAGATCCCACATGCCGCGGAGCGGCTGGGCCCGTGAGCCACGGCCACTGAGCCTGCGCGTCCGGAGCCTGTGCTCCACCGCAGGAGAGGCCACAACAGTGAGAGGCCCACGTACTGCAAAAACAAACAAACAAAAAAAAGGCTTAGGATGAAAAAATAATGTAAAGTGTCTAATTAATAATCTGTCTACATTGATTACATGTTGAAAGGATAATAGCTTAGATGTATTGGGTTAAATAAAATATATTACAATGAATTTACCCTGTTTCTTTTTATCCTTGTTAACGTGGCTACTAGAAAATTTAAAATACACATGTGGTTCGCATTTGCGCCTTGCGTTTTTGGCTCTTATCCTGTTTCCATTGGACGGTGCTGCTCCAGAGGGTCCTTCCTCCATCCTTGGTGGGTGAGATGTTTCCCTTCTGATGGATGCACATGAGATCGCATTCTGAATCCACCCAGTGTGACCACAGACAGATCCCTTAACCTATGTGAGCCTCGCTTTTGTCATCTGGAAAATGGGTATTATAATAGTGTCCACGTCAGGGAACTGTTATGAGGGTTACAAGAGGTGTTACATGTAAAGTGCTTAGTGCCTTGCCCGCCACACTGCAAGCCTTCAATCAATCAATAAAATGTTATTTTTCATCTTGAACCCCCTTCCTTTCACCTACTCTTAAGTCTGACTCCTTTTACTTCCTTCAGAGGTTGGTTTTCTCTCTTATCCCTCCTTGGTAGCACCTGGTCCTCTTTCCCTGTGAACGCTTCCATCTTGCAAAATGCTTGGTCTCCCCCAGTTCTCAAGGGAAACATACCATTATCTGGACTTGTTTTACGACTTACTGTCCAATTTCTCTCCTTTCTTTTGCAACTCACATGAGCGCTTACATTCCGTTCCTCTACTTTTTTTCTTCAAGACTTCATTTTTTTTTAGAGCAGTTTAGGTTCCCAGCAAAATTGAGGGGAAGGTACAGAGATTTCCCATGTGCCCCCTGCCCCACCCAGGCATGGCCTCCCCGTGATCAGCATCCCCACCAGGTGGTACATTTGTTACAACTGATGAACCTACATGGACACACCATTATCACCCAAAACACATGGTTTACAATTACAGTTCACTCTTGGTGTTGTCCATTTTGTGGGTTTGGACAAATGTATAATGACATGTATCCACCGTTACGGTCTCATACAGTGTTTTCACTGCCCTAAACATCCTCTGTGCTCTACCTATGCATCGCTCCCTACCCTCTAACCCCTGGCAATCACTGATCTTGTTACTGTCCCCATAGTTTTTCCTTTTCCAGAATGTCATAGAGTTGGACTCTTCCAGGGTATAGCCTTTTCAAATTGGCTTCTTTTACTTAGTAATATGCATTTAAGCTTCCTCCGCATCTTTTCATGGCTTGATAGCTTGAAAGCACTGAATAATATTCCATTGTCTGGGCGTACCAGGTTTTATTTATCCATTCACCTACTGAAGGACATCTTGGTGGCTTCTAAGTTTGAAGGAATAAAGCTGCTATAAACATCCATGTGCAGGTTTTCATGTGGGCGTAAGTTTTCACCTCCTTTGGGTAAATATCATGGAGTGCGATTTCTGGATGGTGGGTTCGCTCCTGCACTTTTGATCCATCTATCCCTTTCAGGATCCCTGGCAAACCCAGCTTCGGCTCACGCCCTCGGGCCAAAACCATCTTAAAACATAGCCAGTGACTTTTATCTCACCTGCCTCTTGCCCAGTCTCATTGTTGTCAACCCTTTAGAATAAAAAACAAAACAAAAAACAAACTTAGGGATGCCCTTTTTTTTACAAGTACTTTTTATTACGGCAATCCAGCTTTCCTGCAAAGGGTATCTGAGAGGTTGCCTCTTCCTGGAGATGGGTGGTGGAGGCTGCCTCTATCTTCATCTCTAACCTCCTTGCATGTGGGGCATGAGGACATTCCTGTTTGCAGATGGCTGTTTGTATTCTGGATGGAGCCCTTCCCAGTGGCCTGGAGGCAAGAGGTGCCCTGTGGGGGGCAGAGCCCCATCCTGGGGCCCCTTCAGCCCAGGTCCCTGAAGAGCAATATTAGCATCTCCAGTCCAATCGTTTTTTTCTGCCACATGTGCTAAGCAATAAACAGCTCTCTGGGACCAAAATAAAAAGGTCTTTATGGAGAGAACAAACACAAGTAAATGCCAGAATGCAATTTAAATGAATAAATAAACCCAATTCCAAAAGCTGCAGGCCACAAGATTACAGCAAGACAAGCCAAGCAAGTTGGTTTCTCATGACTTGGCTTCTTAACGTGAGGGAGAAAGAGTTGTCCC
Organism: Mesoplodon bidens; assembly: GCF_964165515.1. Classification (NCBI taxonomy): domain Eukaryota; kingdom Metazoa; phylum Chordata; class Mammalia; order Artiodactyla; family Ziphiidae; genus Mesoplodon; species Mesoplodon bidens. The sequence continues at coordinate 6,494,136 of NC_138169.1, read as the reverse complement.
AGGCCCTGTCAGCAAGTCCCAACATCTCCAAATCTGAGGGTCCCAGCCCCCTAAGAAATGAAAGCACACAGCACCAGTTTTCTCAACCAACAAGTAGCCTTTCAAATTTTGCATTTAGAAATAAAGGCAAGTTGAATCTCAGAGCCTCGGGGAAAGAGGGCATTCCAGCCTCGTGGAGACTGCAGGGGGGATGGGGGCCTGGAAGGTGATGCTGGCCCCAGTGATCCATCTTGTCATCTCAGGAACCCTGCCTTGGATATCCCCTGCCTGTATGGGGAGGGGGCCCTTTCTTGGTCTCCATTTGCTCCATCAACATTTATTAAGCATTTTAGGTGCTGAGCAGTAGACAGGGAAACTCACAAGGATTAAACACCATCCTTGCTTTGCAGGAGCTCTCCGTCTGGAGAGAGAAGCAGAATGACCGTCAGCTTCTAAGACGATCTCCCAAATGAGTGAGTGAGGTGGAGGTGGGGAGCGCTGGGAGAGAGGGTGAAGGGGCAGTGAAGACCACCCGAGTTCTGGGGGCCAGGTCAGAGCGTGGCCGGACTTGTGCTGTGAGAGAAGAGAGGCTGAGAGACACTTCTTGGGTGGGGAGGTGTTGGGGGTATTGTGACGTAAACCAAAGAGGCAGGATATGGGTCTGGAGGGATTTTGATGCCATTTTAAGAAGCTGGCTCAGCATCCAGCAAATGATAAGAGAGTCCCTGAAAGATGTGCTGTCCATCCTGGCATCTTCTATGAGTCACTCTGTGTGGTGGAGGGTGAATTTGAGGGCTTGATGACAGAGACTGCCAGCTGCCCCTATATCCCTGCACTCCCTTCCTTCCTGGGTGCCCCCCCCACAAGACTACATTTCCCAGAACCCTTTGCCCCATCACTGGGGTCATGTGACTAGTTCTGGGCAAGAATGATGCCAGCACTTCCAGACCTGGCCCCTAAAACGTCTCTAGAGAAGCTCCAAGCACTTTCCAGTCTCCCGGCTGAACACAGAAGATCCAGTGGAGGATGCTGGATGGAGCCACAATACTGAAGGCACCTGGGTCCCTAGATCATGATAGCAAAGACCAACCTATGTCAGCGTGAGTGAGCAACACATTTTCATTGCTGTCAAACCACTTAGATTTTGAGATTGTTATTGGAACAGTGAGCTCATCTCATATGTCATCTGATTCAACATCTGTGATTGAGACATAATAGGAACCTAAGTCAGCGGATGGAGACAGGGATGAGAAGGAGGAACAGATTAGGCAAGAAAATGATCACCACCTGATAATGAACGAGACACAGGACGTGACAGAGAGGGAGCCACATCTAGCATGGGGGCTGGTGGACTGAGAACCCAGGGGAAAGAAAAGTCTTGCCAAGGAAGGTGATGCATGTAAATTCACATTTGGTGAATCTGCGGGAGCCCCGTGAGGGCGCCTTGGAGACCAAAGTGAGGAGTTTGTGCCAGATGTAGAGAGATGGCAACTGGGGCCGAGAGGGAAGTTAGAGCAGCATAAGCAATGCTTCAGAATGATTCCAGCCATCACAAGGGGTATTAGCAGACACCAGTTATTTTCCTCCACCTGGTCCAAAAAAAAAAAAAAATACAAGAAATACTGTGAACAAAAAAGAAAATTCACATAGGGTCCCTAATCTCTAGAAGTTTAGATTCTTAAGAGTTGGAGTCGGTCTTTGGCAAAAACCCCACTTTGTTTCACCAACTAGAAAAACACGAGTTTAAAATGAATGTTCTCAGCTGAAGCAAAATTTTGAAGAGAGAAAAAGTCTAGAGCTCTTCCCCCAGCTCTTCAAGCGCTCGCCTGGGGCACTTTCCTAACCTGAGGGTGGGTAACAGATCCTCAAGCAGCCAAGGTCTGGGAAGTTGCGGGTGTGGTCGGCGTCTGGTCTGCCCTGCTCTAGCGCAGAAATAAAGCGGTATTTTTTTGAGGGCAGTGGGGCATCTTTGCCACTCCAGGCCATCAATTACACCTCTGGTTTGAACCTACAGTCTGGCTTTTTGGGGGGCGGTGGGAGCTGTGGCTGCCAGCATGAGGAGAAGCCCAGAATAATAGTATCTGTGTCTTTGCCCCAGACATCCCACCCACCCACACTGGGCCCTTGTGCAAGAGAATTGGAGCAAAACCGAGAGGCAAGGTCCCGGGCCTTGGGGGCCGCTCTGGACTCCCTGAAATCCTCACACTATTTTTCAAACACTGGGGGATTGGTTAAAATCCAAAGTCAGTTTTTCCAAGTTATGCTTTTCCCCCCTCACTTTAGCCTTATTCGTAACTCCACGGGCTTTTTAACCTTTGTGTGGGTATGGGTGTGTGAGTGTGTGTGAGTGTGTGCATATATGCACGGGTGTGCATGCATGGGTAGGCCTGTCTGCACACACATATTACAGGGGAATCGGACAGAGAATAGGAACTTGGGAACTTAGCACCATAGAGAATTGTAAGTAATGAATTCGTCTCAGTTTCCTTGGCCCTCAGGCACTCAGCAAGAATAAGGTGGAAAAACTGGTAGAAGTCGACACTATATCATTCTATAGTAAAGAGAAGTTGTGATGGATTAACTGTGTCCCCCTCCCCAGATTCATAGGTTGAAGTCCTAACCCCCAGCACCTCAGAATAGGACCTGATTTGGAAGTACGGTCTTTACAGATGCAATTAGTCAAGGTGAAGTTATACTGGAGTAGGGCGGTGCTAATCCAATATGACTGGTGTCCTTATAAACAGGGGACTTTGGACACAGACATGCAAACAGGGGGATGGCCCTGTGAAGGCTGCAGTTACGTTGCCACAAGCCCAGGAACTACCAGAAGCCAGGACAGGAGCCTGGCACCTCCAGTGGGAGCAGGGCCCTGCCAACACCTTGATCCTGGACCTCTAGCCTCCAGAACTGTGAGACAATAAATTTCTGTTATTTAAACCACTTAGTGTGTCATTGTGGCAGTGCTAGGAAACTAATACAGGAGTTATGATGTTGATGTTCAAAAGTGAATCATTAAAAAGGCATTTCTTGGGACTTCCCTAGTCTCTCAGTGGTTAAGAATCCGCCTGCCAATGCAGGTGACACGGGTTCAAGCCCTGGTCCGGGAAGATCCCACATGCCACAGAGCAACTAAGCCCGTGCACCACAACTACTGAGCCTGCGCTCTAGAGCCATGAGCCACAACTACTGAGCCCGCGTGCCACAACTACTGAAGCCCGTGTGCCTAGAGCCCGTGCTCTGCAACAAGGGAAGCCACTACAATGAGAAGCCTGCGCACCGCAACAAAGTAGCCCCCGCTCGCCACAACTAGAGAAAGCCTGCATGCAGCAACGAAGACCCAATGCAGCCAAAAATAAATAAATTAATTATTTTTTAAAAAGGCATTTCTTTTTGGTTACTTGGGATGCATTTTATGTTTTTTTTCTAACAGATTTACTTTCCTTTTTTGTTTGTTTTTTTGTTGGGTAAATGTAGACAAACAATGAATCTGCATTTCCTCACAATGCACTACAACTGTATCGTTTCTTCCTTCTTCTTTCCAGGGAAGAAGGAACTTTCTTTTATTTTTAATTTTTTTATTGAAGTATAGTTGATTTACAATATTGTGTTAGTTTCAGGTATACAGCAAAGTGATTCAGTTATACAGATAATATTTTTTTAGATTATTGCCCATTATAGGTTATTGAATATAGGTCCCTGTGCTCTACAGTTAATCCTTGTTTTTATATATAGCAGAGTGTATCTGTTAATCCCAAACTCCTAATTTATGCCTCCTCCCTCCCTTTCCTGTTTGGTAACCATAAGTTTGTTTTCTAGGTCTGTGAGTCTGTTTCTATTTCATAAATAGATTCATTTGTATTATTTTTTAGATTCCACGTATAAGTGCTATCATATGATATTTGTCTTTGTCTGACTTAGTATGATGAACTCTAGATCCATCCATGTTGCTGCAAATGACAATATTTCATTTTTTATGGCTGAGTAATATTTCCTTGTATATATATACCACATCTTCTTTATCCATTCATCTGTCAATGGACACTTAGGTTGCTTCTCAATCCTGTTATCTTTCATTTGATTTTTGAAAAAATTAAAACTAGAGATGATCAAGAAGATTTCAAGATGAATATAACAAGAGCCACATGCCTGCCACTGGCTTAAGAAAGAAAACATCACCAAACAAACAATTGAAATCCTGGTGTCTCACCAGAGTTAACAATTATCCTGAATTTGGTGTTAGTTAATCCTATGCATTTTTTTAAACATTTCTACATATAGATGAACATCTCCTTAAACACTATACATTGTATGTGTTTAAGCATATATATATATATATATATATACATATTATTATATATATACATATATAATATGTACATATATATGCTTAGATATATATAGTACTGTGTCTATTCTTACATGACTTGTGTCTTTGACTCAGTATTGTCTTTGTAAGTTCATCCACGTTGATACATGTTATGTTAGTTCCTTCATTTTCACTAAGTACAATACCCCCTTGTTTGAATGTAGTATCATGTATTTTTCCATCCTCCTGTTGGTGGATACTTAAGCTGTTTCCTGGTTTGGTTTACTGTGGTTTGTTTACTGTGTTTGTTTTCCTATCACGAACAAAGCTGCCAGGAATACTCTTATCCGTGTCTCCTAGTTTCTCTAGGGCAGTTTTGTTTTCAAAATGAGGGTGGTGCCCATTAATGAGGGTTGAAATCAATTTAGTGAGCCAAAGTCCACTGTGCCATGAAACAAGGGGACGAGGAAACAAAGCATTAGAGTGCATCACACATAGTAAGACCAAGCATGGATTCATGAAACTTTATATCAGAAATGTGTGTGTGTGTGAGTGTGTGTACGTGTGTGTGTCTGTGTGTGCTGCCTGGTTTGAGATATAGAGTTCCTAAATGTGAGTCATGATGAAAAGTTTGAGAAAAACTGCTGTCTTCATTCAGGCTTCTGTAACCAAATCGACTGATTTTACAGCTGGTGACACTGAGTCTTCTTAGTAACATACCTGAAGTCTTAAAGCTAATAGACTACAGAGCAGAGATTGTGAAGCTGAAGGGTTTGTCCTCAGAACCACATTTTGACCATCAAGACATAGTGCTTCATAGGGTTGCTTCCTACTTTATAAGGTTGAGGTGTTTGGGTATTTTTTAACATGATCAAGGAAAACAATGAGGTGAATGTGGGTTAAATATGTAGTTTGGACAGGGATAAAGAAAGTGTTCATGAACAGAGGAATGGATAAAGAAGATATGGTGTGTGTGTGTGTGTATATATATATATATATATATATATATATATATATATATATATACAGTGGAATACTACTCAGCCCTAAAAAAGAATGAAATAATGCCATTTGCAGCAACATGGGTGGACCTAGAGATGATCATACTAAGTGAAGTAAGTCAGAAAGAAAGACAAATACCATATGATATCACTTATATGTGGAATCTAAAACCTGACACAAGTGAATTTATTTATGAAACAGAAACAGACCCACAGGCATAGAAAACAAATTTATGGCTACCAAAGGGGAAAGCGAGGTGGGAGAGGGATAAATTAGGAGTTTGGAATTAGCAGATGCAAACAACTGTATATAGAAGAGATAAAATACGGGGACCTGCTGTATAGCACAGGGACCTATAGTCAGGATCTTGTAACAGCCTATAAGGGAAAGAAAAAAAAGAAAAGATAACAGGATTGAGAACCTGATGTCCATTTCTTTTCCGGCTGCCGAGTTGCCATTTTGCCTGCAGTTTGAGTAGTTTCTGCTGCATTCCAACCCTTATTAACTAAGAATTTGCTCCAACCCTTTATAGAATCTTAAGTTACAAATGCTGCGTGGAAGACCCAGCGAGCGCGGCAGCTCCACTGTGTTCAGTTCACTGTCTATGTTCAAGTGCAGTAATTTATAAGGGAAAATCTGCAGCACGCCCCTTGGCCCTGGGTCCATAACTAAGAAAGACTGCTCAGAAACATGCAGTCTTTAGTGCTCTTAATGGCCTAAGGAATGAAGTAAAGGAGAGGGGCCTGGGGGAGGGACCTCAACTTAAATTTACTATGACTCTGCCGCCACGCCTTTTCCCTCCAAGAAATTCTTTCCAGTTCTCTTGTAAAAGGCTTCATGGTGAACCAATGCATAGAGATCCCCGAGCAGGCTGGCCTTTATAAACAACACAGCTAGGTACTGTGGAGTAAGTCACTGACTGAGCAGCTAAAGCACCTGAGAAAGGGAACAGGGATATAACTGGGTCTCCTTGGAGAGCACATTAAGGCAGGAGGCATCACATGATGCACTGACCCAGCTTGGGAGGATTCTGGAATGTTTCCAAGAACAGAAATAAAGCCCCACAAGTGTGGAAAACTCGGGGGTTAGAGAGTGGATGTAGGCAGGAACGCTCTCGCTTTTAACCAGCCCCGTCTCTGCTCCCACCTTTCGCTGGTTTCTTTGTGGTCGGCCAGAGCAACCCACAGGAACGCCACCATTTCCCTAGGACATTGATTGGTCTCTTTAGCACACATCTCTGAAGGCTGGCCCTCCATCCTGCTTCTGTTGCCCAATTTGGTAGAAGACAAAGTCAACCCTCACCCTACTGAAAATCTGCCTCTGCGGTCCTGTCTCCCCAGGTGGGTGACGTGAGGAACCTCCACTCTCGGAGGCCCCGTCCTCGCAGGCACAGACCCTGAGACCCTGGGTTCTCGCCCCCGGTGACCTATATCTCAGGCAAAATATGGATCATGCTGGAACTGTCAAATCAGCTCTGGGACAAAAGCTTTGCCTCCGTAACGGGTTGAACTGGTGCCACGACCTCCATCGAGGTAAGAGGCAGGAGAGGTTGGGGTCCTTGGAGAGGAAGGTGAGGTGGACACGCAGAGCGGGGAAATGGCTAAGAAAGGAGATTTGAGACAGAATGCCCCGCCCTGGCAGGATGACCTTGGCCAAGTATAACCTTGGGCGTTTACGGTACGCCATGCCTCTGTTCCCCTCCTCTGTATGTTGGGATGATACTAGTACCCATCTCAGGGGCCGAAAAGGATCAAGTGCGATCTCGGACTTGAAGCCCTGAGCAGCGCACCGGGCTGTAAACAGGTGCTCAGGCAACACCAGTTTCATTATCGCTGGAAGAGAACAGAGGGGCCCCGGTGGCTGGGGAGAGGCTGGGCAGCACCCGCAGGGAGTGTGCCCCTCACACTGGAGTCTGCGCCCTGAGGCGGGAGTGGGGCGTGCCGTTTTTCTCTGCCTCCTCTTTCCCCTTCGACACAGACCAGCGTCTGACACACACTCAAGCTGCATCGCTTTGGGCTCATTCCAGAGCTTACCTCCCAGGAGAATCCAACTCCCTGAGCCCCGGCATAAAAAACAAAGGTCTAGGTCTTTCTTTCGGCACATCCTTCATCTCGAGAGCGGACGCGCTAATGCTTCCTCCGCTTAGCAGCCCAGGTTGCCCTCTAACCCTCTGTATTTGTTCCTGATGGGCTGTGTTTGGGTGGACGTGAGACTCAAAGAATCCAGCTATCAAATTGCTGAAGTACTGAGTGGAGCTGGGAGGCAGGGGAAGGAGGTAGGTGCGGCGGAAGTCAAAGGTGCTACCATTTCTCAGCCACTAGAGCGATTAATGCTAAAAAGATGTGAGCAGCTGGAACGCCTGTTCTCAGCGGGTCGGGATGCCGTGCCGCTGGTAGGTGTTCACCCAAGAGAAATGGAAACACATCCACACAAAGGCTTACACCTTTACGCCTAATAGCGCCACACTGGAAACAACCCAAATGTCCACAAGTCGGGACCCACTTAAACTAAAAAAGTATTCATTGATGATCTGAAATTCAGATTGAATCGGGCGTCCTGTATTATCTGGCAACCTTCCTTCAGAGGCACCCACGGGACCGCTGCCAGGAGGTGGTATTGGGGGTGAGGGGAGGACCCACAGCAACACATTAAACATGATGTAGGGTTAATATTTGTTGGACATTTAGTCTGTACAGTTTGTTCTCTTGGTTAAGAACAGGGGCTGCTTAGCTTGGAATCCCAGCTCTGCAGCTTTCAAGCTGTGTGACCTTTCGGTGCCTCTGTCTCCTCATCTGTGAAATGGGTGTAACCTTAGCCTCATAGGATTGTTTTGAGGTTTAAATGGATTGATACAGGTCGAGCACTTGGAATCATGCTTTACATGTAAAAAGTGCTCAAAAAGTTCAGCTACTATTATGGTTGTTGTCAGTTTCTTGTTAGCCGAAGAAAACTGGTATCAATAAAAGTTGCTTGAAGTCATCTCCTTAAGCCAGGAAGCAAATTTAATAGAGAAGAGCAGAGGACGGGGATTTTTGCCTGGGACTTTATGCTGAAAACTGAAAGAAGGTGATAAACGTTTATCAGATGATAAGTGTACTAATGCACTACGACTTAAAAATAACAAAGGGTAACTCAACAGGGGTTTGGGAGGGGGTGTGATTTTTCTGGCAAAATCACGTGGGTGCAGAATAAAATGTCCTTCCCTTCAGCAGCCTCCTAGCTGGTCCCCCTCCCCCGCCTGCTACCTCTCCTCTCCTTGAAGCGTGCATCGCCACTGCAGCCCCAGTGCTTTGTAAAACACAAATCGCTTGTGTCCTTCTCGTCCTCAGAGGCATTTGGAGCCACTGGCCTACAGGAAAAAAATCCAACCTCTAGCATAACTCACAGGACCACAGTCTTGATGAGAAGAGATAAAAAGCAAGACAACAAACCAAAATGACAAAAAGTGATCTGGGTAAGAGAAGGGAACGTTTTAAGAAAAGGGAAACTACGATGACTATTTAAAACAGTGTTTTGGCGGGACTTCCCTGGCAGTCCAGTGGTTAGGACTCAGTGCTTTCACTGCTGTGGCCTGGGTTCAATCCCTGGTCGGGGAACTAAGATCCTGCAAGTTGTGCGGTGTGGCCAAAAATAGAAAAAAAATTAAATAAAAACCAGTGTTTTGGAGAAATCAAAGGAGAGATAGCATCTGAGACAGAGGATGAACAAGGGTTTGCCCAGATTGCAGAAGGAGAAGATAAACAGATAAGAGGATGTCGGTAGAGATGGATGACAGTATCTAAGTAACTGGCAAAAGTACGGCCGCCAACAAAATCAGATATGTCGGTCAAAAATGGTCATTGAAAGAAAATCTCATGACGTTTGAAAATAGAAATAATACTCTAAAATCACAGTTTACATACGGACAAAACCTGGGAACGGGCAGCAGAAAGTGGAAACTAGTTTAATGTTCTTTGTCTCGTTTTACACAGAGACCATTTCATTCCTGATCTTGATAATTACAGAGACTTGAATCCTCTTTATTTAAAGGCTTGCATTAGTGTAACCAAAACCGTTGGCCATCTTTCACGTCACTAGAGGGAAAACGAAGACAGTGGTATCCGTAGATACAGGGTATTAAAGAGTAGAAAGTGGAAAGGTGACTGAAACAGAACCTAAAACAAGAGGAGAGAAGGGAGATAGTGTGTATTCGTTGTAGAAATAAATACAAGTTGGTTCGGCCACACAAAGACAGACTCTAATGCTGATTCAAAAAACGAAATCCAACTGCACGCCATATACAAGGGACATGCCTCAACAAAGTGACACGGTGAGGTTAGAAATACAGCGGGACAAAAACGTGAGGGGACAAATGCAGAAGAGAGAACAGGATTGGGAGAGATGGAGGGACACAAAACAAGTAAAGCAGACGAGGCACTGAATTCTTCAGAGGACGGAGACTTTTCAAGGGCAAAGCCTCAGGTCGGTCCCTCCATATTGATAAAAGCTCTTAGCACCAAATAACCCAGCTTTGGGTCGCACTGCAGAGAAGATAAAGCTGAAACCAGCCTGAAATTGGATCTCCATCCTTTCCTTTCCCTCCCCCGCCCACCCCGCACAATTCCCTGGTCCTCCGTTCTGACAGTGAGCTAAATATTTTTCAAGTCTTTTACCCAGAGACCTCCCTTTCTCTCTCTCCAAGGAGCTGATATTCAGAAATCATTCCAGGCATTTGGAATTCAGAATATAAACATCTCTGAGGCAGCCCCAGGCCCCCAAACTCCCCAACACACCTTGTTTTCTCCCTGACACCTGCCTTCATGGTTCACTCCTGTTTTCCCCACGCTGTTGGGTCTCGTCCTGTCCCAGGCATGTCATGCTTATTCATGAAGAGGCAGCTTTCTCTGGGGATCAGAAATAAATTCATCCTTGTGTGCATTGTAGGAAACCAGCCAACACACCATTTGGGGATTCGAGAACGCTGAAGTGTTCAGCGGTACAGCCTTCCTTTCACAACAGCCAAAAAGTGGAAACAACCCACATGTCCATTGACGGATGGATGGATAAACAAAATGTGGTCCATGCATGCAACGGAATATGATTCAGCCATAAAAAGGGCTGAAGCCCTGACACGTGCTACAATATGGATGAACCTTGAAAACATCATGTCCTGTGAAAGAAGCCAGACCCAAAAGGACAAAAACTGTATGATTCTATTTACACGAAATACCCCAAATATGTAAATTCATAGAGACAGAAAGTAGATTAGAGGTTGCCAAGGGCTGGGGGAAGGGAAAATGCGGAGTTCCTGTTTCAGGGGGACAGAGTTTCTGTTTGGGACGATGACAAAAAGAAATGGATGGTGGTGATGGTTACACGACAGGTGGACGTGTGAATGCCATTGAACTGCACACCTAAAAAGGACTTACAAGGTAAATTTTATGTCATGTGTATTTTATTACAATGTTTTTAAATGGGAAGAAAAGTGGCCTTTCTGCTCTTGGTGTATGGAACTGCCCGCTCCACACTGGGGACGGCCCTCAAGGAAGCTGGGTGGACAGTGTGTAGCTGTGACGGACATTCTATCAGCCCTCCACCCCCCAACCCCTGCCCCAGGCGCCCCTTTGACGGGCCTCTGCATGGGAAGGACCCCTTCCCCCTTCCTCCCTCCCTCCTCCGCCCTCTCCTTTCTTATTTCTGTCCCTCCCCTTCTAATGTTTTTTTTTTCCCCAATATTCAGTTGAGAAAACGTAAAATCTACCCAAGTAGTGCCCCTTCTCACACACAGAGTGATGCTTTATTGAGCCCTCTCTGTGTGGCTGCTGTTCACTGGGCACAGTGAACACATTTAACCCCTCAGCAGCCCTCACGGTAGGTACTGTCATTGCTCCCATTTCACAGATGAGAACACTGAGGCTCAGAGTCAGCCAGTAAGTGGAGGCGCTGGCCTGTGAACCTTGCGGTCAGGCTGCTGTGTCTTCTCCTGGTCCCTGTCCCTTTCTGGTCCCTACCTTAGTGGGTAGATCCACCACAGACCTATGGAGACCAAGTGAGAGCACGCTGTTCATGGCGTGCTTTTTCCACTAGGCTCTGAACAGAGGCAGCCTTTTCTGATCTCCCTTCACTTCATTTCCTCCCGGGAATGTCTGCAGGCACTGAAGGAGAGCAGAACCCCTTTCCTCTACCCCTCGAGTGTAAACATTTCAGCACCACGCTGCCAGAGGAGAAAAAAAAGCTCCCCACCTCCTGTTAAAAAACCAGAAAACCAGGCTGTGGAGAATCAAAGGGAGCTTTGTACCGGGAGCCACCGTGCAGAGGGGAGATGGGGGGCCCTTCCAGGGCCAAGCCACACCCTACCCCCGCCCCCGTAAGACTGGAATCACAGCCTGATGGCTCAGGAGAACAGGCAGGACCAGAGCCGGGAACAACTGTGGATCCAGCTCTGAGCACTGAGATGGGTCTTTCCTTTCAGGCAGGGCTGAGGTTGCCAGCTAGGGCAGGGGGCTTGGGTTCCGCTACAAGGGGTCGAACTTGCTTAACTGGGGCCCCCAGAACAGTGAGTCTCCCCTTAATTCTGTGGTGGCAGCTCCCCTCACCCCACCCCATCCCCCGCCTGCTTCTTTATCTCAGGTGGCTTGAAAACAAAATAATTTTCATTTTAAGAAATAGAGGCCTGTGAAACTTCTGTGGCGGAGGGAAAGGGGGCACATTTAGTCAAACCTATAGGAAGGGGCTTGGGGGCTTTCAAGAGGTTGGAAATGGCCATTGACTCTTCTGTCCCCCTAACCACACACTTCATGGAGGTCTCTTCACAGTATAGACAGAGAAGGGTGTGGTGGGCTGGGCTCTGGGTAGTTCTGTAGGCGCTGTGCTCACGACTCTGGGAATTTAACACCAGGCACATAAGGCGCTCTCATTATGAACATTCCCTGAAGATTCGAATGAAGTAGGGGACACAGGACACCATCAAGTCATGCTCAGCTCCCAGGGGACTGATCGCAAGCTAGCATCGTGCTTCAAAGGTGACCGTACATGCCGTGTATTGAGTGCCCGCCAAGTGCCAGGCACTTACAATTATCAGAAGTCGATTCATCCCCACCACAGACCAAGGAGGCAGGCACTGTGAGCGCCTGTTTTACAGGTGAGGAAACTGAGGGACAGAAAGGTTAAGTAACTTGCCCAAGAACACATAGATAGTAAGCCGTAGATATGAGATTCAAAACCAGGCAGTCTGGGAGCCCGTGCACGAAAATCCTGCATTACACGTGTGCCCAAAATATTGATGCTTTCAGACAGAGGAAAGCATGGAGAAGCACAGCCCCCTGGGCAGACAGACAGACATGCAAGCACACACACGAATAAAAGATTCCTTCCTTGGACAACCTGCATGGCAGGAGCCCAGAGCTTCTGCTGTTGCTGTTTGTTTTTTCACTTTATTATGACTTTTAATTTTAGCATAGGTTAAGACTCACAAGAAGTTGCTAAAAAAAAAAGTACAGAGTCCTGCCTGCTCTCCTGAATCCCATGTACCCTTCACCCAGCTTCCCCCTGTGCTGACCTCTGACACCCAGAGCATGTGTCAAGGTAGGGAATCCACACAAGTAAGATGCTATGAACTCTGGCATAGATCTTACTCGGATTTTAGTTTTTAGAGGAGTGAAAACATAGTAAAATAGCCCAGCCTTTTGGTTTGAACTGAGGAGGCTGGACTCACCGAGGGTGGCAATCTGAAAGGATTTTAAGATTTAGCATGTCTACAGGTGCCATTTCACAGAGCACCCCGCTGCGGGCTCAGGGCTGGGAAAACAGGCTAAATCTGCCCTTCCCTGGTCCAGGGACTCAAATCCTAGACTGGAAGGGGAGGGTGTGCCAAGAGCCTCAGGGCAGCAGGGAGCAGACCCTGCTCAGGATTCGAACCTGCTTCCTGCCTACAGTCTGTTCAGGGCATCCCCACAGCAGTGGAATAGGAGCCTGGGAGGAGAGTGAGGGCCAGGAGGTGGTAGCTGGAGGTGGGGCGATTCCACGGGTCCAGAGCTTCACCTGCAGCCTCCAAACCCTGGCACGGAGCTGTGAGCAAAGGATCAATCTAGGGGGAGGAGGCGCGCCCTGGGGGCACAGCTTCAGCCTCAGCCATTTCCTCCGGATTAAATCGGAAAAGAGCTTTTTAAAAGGTGAAGCGTAATCTACATATAAAAGGTGAAGCGTAATCTACATATAATGAAATGCACAGATCTGCGTTTGACACTTGTCTCCCGTCCCCCACCCCGCAGAGAGAATCCAGCCTCTTCCGCTTTAATACCCCCAGAGGTAACCGCTAGGCTGACCTCCATCACCTAAGCCAGGTCTCATCCGCTCTAGAATTTCCCATGAATGGAATCACGTGGTGTTTTTGTATCCGGCTTCTCTCCCTACGCCTCGTGAATCGGACGCTCATCCGCGCCACGCCGTGTGCCTCCAGTTCATCTGGATCACTGGCTAAGGCCTTCATCGTATGAACACACCGCCGGTGGTTTATCCATCCACCTGCTGATGGATATTTGGGTTGTTTCCAGATTCAGGCTGTTACAAATAAAGCTGCTGTAAACATTCACACACAGAGCTTCGCGTGAACATCCGCGCTCCATTCTCTCGGGTAATTACCTAGGAGTGGAGGTTCGGGGCTGGGGTAGGGGTGTGTTGAACTTTGATGGAGGGCCCTTTAGGATCGAGCTGCTCTTAGGATCACTGCCGCTGTTCTAAGCCACCCACTTTGTGGTCGCTTGTCACAGCAGCCCCAGGAAAACGAATACAGCCAACCTTTCCAAGGAAAACCGAGGCCCAGGACAGGACGTGACTGGCATGGAGTGTCCGCATTTCAGCCCTTCACACAGACCTGGGGGAAATGCAGACCCGCCCTGGGCCTCGCGGAGGGTGTCTTGGCGATCGGCCAGCCGCTTTCCCTCCCAGCTCAGCTATAAGCTTCTATCGAGCACTACTCTGTGCTGCATCTGAGCAGCTGAGCCCTCGGGAAGGATTCAGGCATCAACAAACCTTTTGGAGCAACTCTCTGAGCCTCCGGTGATGCAGAGGTGAATAAACTACTGTTTTGTCCTATAGAGCCGGTAGCCTGATGGGCAAAACAGTCGTAAAGAGACAACGAAAGTTAGGACGCTGAGTTCTAAGCACCGTAAGGAGGGCGGGTCCTCACTGAGGTCGGGGAGACAGGGGCCGTAGAGGTGACAGTGGGGGAGGGAAGTGGTCTTTGGGCTGAACCTTAAAAGACCAGCACCGGTTAGCCAGGTGGGTGTTGGGGGAAAGGACTGCCAAGATGGGGAAGAGCCTGTGCAAAGGCCCAGAGGCTCGCCCAGGGGACCGTGAGAGGAAATAACAAGCAATGGGCCAGCGGAGGCCAGATCATGCAAGGCCTCACCTGTCATGCCGTGGAGGTGAGACCCTGAAAGCCACGGGGGAACTTTGAAGACTTTAAGGAGGAAACTGACATGCATAGATTTGCTCTCTAAAAAAAGAAAATCACTACAACACAAAACAAAACACCAGGATGACAGAGTAGAGGGTGGCAGTATAGGGTAGTGGTTAGAGCGTAGCCCTGGGAAACAGCCTGGGTTCACATCCTGGCTCTTCCCCTTGTTATGTGGTCTTGGGTGAGTTCACTCTCTGTGTCTAAGTTTCCTTCCCTGTAAAATGGGGATAAAAGTAGTCTCTACGTTATAAGGTTATGAGGAGGCTTAGAAGAGTTAAAACCTGGAAGGTTTAGCCACCACCTGGCACATGGTAGAGGTGAATAAACGGGAAGTATTTAGGGAGGGGAATTGGGGTCATCGTCCAGGTGAGGTGTGAGGGCTGGAGCTAAAGCAGAGGGTGGGTGTGCAGAGGAGGGGGCCTGGACCTTGTCTGGTGATGCCCCTGACCCAGGAGGCCAAGGGGAGAGACAGGAGCGGGGTCTCAGACAACCCCAGGTCTCCCTGTCGTTGGCCACACTGCCTCCCCCGCCTGATCCCAGAAAGTCTGTACGGAGCTCCACACTTCCACGTGTGCCAGATTATATAAAACCTTGAGCAGCAATTTATTGAAAAACCAAGAACCCAAAAATATAAAGAAGTCATCAGAATCACCCACTCCCCATTCTCAGGAGCAAGCAGACCCCGCCTCCAGCGGGTAGGCGCCCAGCGGTGATCCAGGGCCCCTCCAGCCTGTTTGCTCTGCAGAATCCTGACACATCCCAGCCCAGTGTCGGCTGCCTCAGCGTGGGCCTCACGTGGGCAAACGGACGGGTTTGGAAGAGCGAGCTGGCCGGGTTGAAGGGATGTTCAGCCCTTCTTTTTTTTTTTTTTTTTTTGCGGTACACAGGCCTCTCACTGTTGTGGCCTCTCCCGTTGCAGAGCACAGGCTCCGGACACGCAGGCTCAGCGGCCATGGCTCACGGGCCCAGCCGCTCTGCGGCACGTGGGATCCTCCCGGACCGGGGCACGAACCTGTGTCCCCTGCATCGGCAGGCGGACTCTCAACCACTGCGCCACCAGGGAAGCCCCGGGGCTCCCTATTTTATGCATTATGTTGGTGTATGTATGTCGATATCCCTTCCAGTGGTTTGTCTGTAGAGCTCGCCTGCTGTAGAGGGTGAGCTCAGATCTCCCTGGGTCATTAATTACAATGTTAATTACGAAGGTAGCAAACATTTACCGAGCACGGACTTGGCGACGCTCCGAGGAGAACCTTCCCATCATCCCCGCTGACACCGCCCCCGTCCCAAGCCACCCAAATAAATCTTCAGTATCAACAGTCTGCTTGCTGTGTGTGGTAGGATGAATAAAGGCCCCGCAAAGACAGCCACATCCTAATTCCCAGAAATGATCAGCAAGAGGGCCGGGTGGCTGGCGCAGCTTTGAGCAAAGGCCAGATCTGTAGCCTCAGTCAGAGCACGAGGGTGGGACCAGATCCTGCAGGGCCTTCTGGGCGTAGCAATGACATTGTTACCACCTCTGAGCAGAGCAATGTAACCCTCGTGCTTCACATAAGTCCAGGCAGCTGGCCATGTGGCAAATGTTCAAGCAGATAAATATATGTTTGGGCAAATAGGACATTGGCAAAATGAAAACTGTTCAGACGCCAGTATGAGCAAAGGTGGCAGGAGATGGGAGGGGTTTCTTTCTTTTCCTGCCTCTCCTAAGGCCCCGTATTAGCCTCTTAGGAAGGCTAAGTTACAACGAGGCAGCTTAAAACAAAATTTATTTTCTCACAGTTCCAAAAGCTAGAAGTCTGAAATCAAGGTAGTGGGTAGGGCCACTCCCTCTGGCCTCCAGGGAAGGATCTGTCCCAGGCCTTTCCCCCAGCTTCCGGTGGCACCGGCCATCCTTGGGCCCCTCAGCTGGTAGGCGCATCACTCCGGTCTCTGCCCCCATCTGCACGCGGCCTCCTCCTCTGAATGTCTGTCTTCTGACCTTCTCCTGAAGACGCCTGACATTGGGGTTAGGCCCACCCCACTCCAGGGCGCCCTCATCTTTGCTCGATCGCATCTGCAAGACCCTATTTCTAAATAAGGTCACACTCACGGGTCCCGGGGTTAGAACCTTTCTCTAGGGGGACACAATTCAATCCACTACAGGGCTCTTCTTTGCCTATGATTTGTCTCCCTCTGTGTGCACGTGTATGTGCACATGTGTGAGTGTGTATTAACTCATGGGGAATTCATCTCACCAGCTTACACTTCCAAGAATCTCAGCGTTTTGGTTTTTGTTTTGCTTTTGTTTTTTTGGCCATGCCATGCGGCGCGCAGGATCTTAGTTCCCCAACCAGTGATCAAACCTGCGCCCTCTGCAGATCCCTAACCACTGGACCGCCAGGGAAGTCCCCAGAACCTCAGTGTTTAATTGGGCTGCGCTTCTCAGACGCCCCAGCCACAGGAGCTCACACTCGTGGATGCTGTCCAGGCTGCCAGCCGCATCACTGGACCCTTCCTTGGCATCTCCTCCCGTGGCCAGGAGTGCGCCGGGCCACCCGACCTCTCCCGGTCTGAGAGCCACGGCTCCGGATTTCTTTTTGCTCATTCCTTTCCCGGAAGACACCAAGCCCATACTTGCTGTCCTCAGGCAGGGCTCAGAGAGCGTCTCTCTGGTGCTCCAAAGAGCTCCTTTCCCCACCAGTTCCACAAAGGGAGGATTCAGAGCTGTGGAGGTAACCAGACAGGTGGAGCGTGTGATCAGCTGTGGGCAGGAGAATGGACCAGTTCACAGGGCGGATGGAAATGAGGTCAGATCTGCAGAATCCAGAGGAGTGGAGAACAGGGAGCCGGGATAGTGGTTCCCCAGGGCCTCCGGGACACCGTCTCCCCTGGGAGGACAGGGACCCAGCCCACGCCAGGGCTCCGCACCACTGAATAAAATGAACAGAGCTTCAGGACTCAAACTGGGGGCCTCACAGCCAATGGGGAGGCCCAGGAATGCTGCGGTGGGTTCTGAGGGCACCCCTTCCTTCTTCCCCAGAAGTTAGTGGAGATAAAAGGCTAAACCCCCCTCCTCAATTAATAAAGACCCTCTTTGATGATTATCTTCAAGGATCCAGACACTCCCTTGCACCATGACTGCTATAGGCTGAATGTTTGTGTCCCCCCGATGTTCATAGGCTGGAACACTCACCCCCAATGGGATGGTGTTAGGAGTGGGGTCTTTGGGGTGATTAGGTCATGAGCTCTTCACTTTAGAACATTGTGGTGCTTTCTTATTCTAACTCTGGGCTTTGGCCAATAGACATGAGGTAGGTGTGATAGTGAAGCAGTTCCTGGGCCAGAGCTCAGGGGGTCTTGCCGGTTTCCACTTGCAGAACATGCCCAGCCTAGCCCACCAAGGTCAACTCCCCACCAAGGTCAATCCAGAGCAGCCAGTGGCCACCTGACCTCCAGACACGTGAGCGAGCCCAGCCAAGATCAGCCAAGTCACTCAGCTGGCCCCTCTCTGAGGTGTTGTGGCTGATGGTCATGTGGCCCAATAATCCATCAGCAGATGACCCCGCAAGACTGCAAGATCCAAGACAGCCCGCCCCCTTCCCCATCGCCTCATCCTCCATGGTGTCAGAAATGGAAAAAAAGATCAAGAAGAAGAAAGAGGAATAAAACAAATGAAGGGTTAATCAAGATGACATATTATATGACACCATTCACAGTTTACCAAGCTGTCTGTCTCTCTGCCTTGAGACAAAAAGATGAATCTTAGTTCATCTTTAGGCAAAAGTGGTCAGTGATGATAAAAGTCCATGTGGAGGCTTCTCTGGGGTTACTGACTGGGAGGGGGCTTGAGGGAGCCCTCTGGGTGACATCTTCTGCATCTGGACCTGGCTGGCGGTCACGGAGTGTAAGAATGCACAGAGCTGGACGTTTGAGATGTGTGCCCCCTACATGTGAAAACTATACCCCAATAAAAATGAAGATGCAAAGAAATGATGCGCCTTACACTCAGAGCCCATGGAAAAGCACACATTAATAAATGCTTTAATAAGGGAAGGAATTGAAGAGTGCTCGCTTCGTCCTGGGGTTGCCTGAGGGGTGAGCTCTGGGGCCTCTGAGCCTCCAGGCGCCCTTTCTGGCTCCCCTGAGCAAGTGTGTCCTCAATGTCCTCAGGTTTGTCCCAGGAGGAAAAATACCCCGTGAGTCAGCTCTGTCAACTCAGCAAAGGACTCTCCCCACCACTGGTCACCTCATTTTACCCTTCCTCAACCACGAGCAGGGTGGGACAATGGCTCCTCTAGTATCTCCGCCCAGCAGGGGGGCCACACCCTCCGTGGACTTGGGGGTCCAGCCCAGCTTCTCCTGCCTGAGTTCAGAGATGCCACGGCGGGGGAGTCCCCCAGCCAAGCAAGTCACCTCCTGCCCAAGAGAATGTCCAAGTGTCCCGCCCACCTCTGTCATGCCTCTGTCACTTGGCCTCCACCATTGTAGTGCCCTAGAGCATCTGTTACCCCTACCCTCCGGTTAGGACTGCTGAGTGGAGTAATTTCCAGAACGGATGGTGCTGGAGAAGGCTCGTGCCACGGCAGGGGTTTGTGACACCCTCTCCTGGGGCGCCCATGGCAGCTGGGGTCCCCACGTGGCCTGCCTGTGTCCATGTATCAGGGTCACATGATTTCCTTCAGCCCAGGTGGGACTGAGAGGCAGTGGCCATGTCGGGATACCCTCCTGTACCTCCAAACTCCAGCTGAGCCTCCCCCTTGGTGGTGGAAATCTTGGGGTTCACCCTAAGGCAGGTTTTAAAGAACCCTCTGGAAGGCATGCTCAGCATCGTCTCACCACCCAACCTGGAGCCAGGCATGAAGAGAGATGGCCGTCAGAGTGGCAGCTGCTGTTGAGCTGACTTTGAACTTGAACTAGTTTGAAATCCAGCTTATAAATCTCCAGCTCAGCCTGGGGCACTCACTTTCAGGTCAGGGTGCAGAGTTTGCAGGAGAGGCCCGGGGTTCCCAGCACAATGCGGCATTGACAAGGCTGTGTCGGGAGTGCGTGTGGACCCGGGGACCTGGTGCTGTGGACGGTGCCAGAGGGAGGGCGCCGTACATCTGGAAAGTGTCAGGTTTAATGTGCGAAGCCACGGGCCCAGGTCAGCTAAAAGTACATGTTTGCTTCCAGCCGCAGCTGTGCAAACTCCCGCCGCTTGGCTCTGCTGGGCTCATGTGAAGTTCCCTCAGAGACAGTGGTCCCTTTGTCAGGTTCCATCCCAATCCCCCTTGTCAAAGTCACTGGCCTGCCACGGGGCCCCTGCCGCAAACAGCTGCGGGGCCGCATCTGTCTGAGGCTGCATTCATTCCACCTCGAGAAGTAAAATATCGTAATTTAGGGGTGCACGTCTGCAGCTCCTCCACCAGACATCACCCCTCCCCACCCCCAGAAACCTCCGTGTCCTGGCTGGCTTGCACCCAGCCCCTCGGGTGCTGCTAGCGTGTTGCAGACAGCACAGAGCACACCCAACTCTACCCCTGGGGACTGGGTCCTTTGGTTCTTCATGGCTGTTGCTTGGGAGATCCTTTCCCTGTGGATGGTGTTTGGGAGGGTGATGGGAACACAGCAGTGTGTGTGTGTGTGTGTGTGTGTGTCCATGGACCACATTCATGCTTGAGAGGTGGGGATAGATTAGATGCCACCGGCAGACAGCCAGTGTCTTAGCCTGGGTTCAGTCCTAAAGCAGAGCTTCAGGCTTGCAAGAAGGTAGTTTGTTTGCAGCTGTGGTCCCAGGGAACAGAACTGAGGGAGCAGGGAAGGAGGGATGCCGTCCTTAGCAGCCGGAGCTCCGTCCTGTAGGACATTCTTATGAAATGCAGCCTCACAAGTGTCCCCCGGGAGGATGGGAAGGGGCAGTGTTCCTGCATCAGCAGCTGTCCCCACTGGTGACCCCGTGGATCTGAATGCCCCACACTCTTGGGTTTCAAATGCACAAGGGCCAGGCAGGTCTCTACACGTGTGAGAAACCCCAGGGAAGCATCCAGAGGTCTGAGCAGCGCCCTGAGGTCGGAGCAGCCCCGCTGTACCTGCGCGGAACTGGGCGGAGCCTGTGAGGTGATGTGGTGGCTTGAGGTGATGGGAGGTGGCAGAGAAGAGGCGTGCAAAGCAACCAGCTTGGGTCATGGTGCCTGAGCCCGCCTGCCCTGCATCATCATGGGATCCTACTCTTCCCACTGCTGCAGCCCATTGGGAGCATTGCTATGAAGTGAACAAGTGCTTGGCCCTCTTCAGCCAAAGGAAATGGTGTGCTGGGGCTTCCTAACCTCAAACCTTCTCCCCAGGAGGACTGAAAAAGCTTACTCTCTTGGTGAAGAGAACCAGACACCAGTGGTGTCCCAACTGGCTTAGCCTGGAAGGAAATTGGCATTGCGCATGTTTAATCATTTTTCAGGTGGAGAGAACTTGGCACTGTCGACAGCCAGTGTCCTGGGGTTCTGTCTGCTTGGGGGGGGGCTGCTGATCAGTGGTGCCCCAACCAGCTCTGTTCTTCCTCTTATTAACTCGAGTTACAATTACCGTTGACGCTTCTAGTGTATCCCTGTGATGATGGCAATAATAACATCAGCTAACACTTATGTAGCGCTTACAGAACGCTTCTGCACCAGCCACTGTTCTAGGTACTTTTCACGTACCAGCCCACTCAGTTCTACAACAGCCCGATGTGGTAGATGCTATTATGATCCCCATCTTACAGACAAGGAAACTGAGGCTCAGAGAGGCTAAGTAACTTGTCCAAGTAATGACTAGATGGGACGTGTGGAGTCGGTGGCAGAGGCAGAATTCAAACCCAGACTCCTTAGGTAGAGAAGGCATTTGTTAAAAATCACAAAGCTATTATATAGGGCAGCTTTAGGGTTAGAGGAAATAGAGCCAAAGTACAGAGAGTGCACCACCTACCCCGCCTTCTCCCCACAGCCTCCCTTGTTATTAACATCTTGCACTAGAGCAGAACCTTTGTGACAATCGATGACTCAATATTGGCCTCTTTTTATTAATTAAAGCCCATTAAGATTCACTCTTTTTTGTTGTACGGTTCTATGGGTTTTAAAAAATGTGTAAGGTCGTGTACCCACCTTTACACTATTATACAGAATAGCTTCACTGCCCTAAAATTCCCCTGTGCCCCACCTATTCATCCCCTCCCCCCAACTCCTGGCAACCACAGACCCCTTTAACTGTCTCCATAGTTTTGCCTTATTCAGAGTGTCATATAGTTAGAATCATACCATATACAGCCTTTTCAGATCAGCTTCTTTCACTTAGTAATATGCTTTTGAGGTTCCTCCATGTCTTTTTTGTGGCCCATTTCTTTTCGGTGCTGAATAATATTCCATTGTCTCATTCACGTCAACATTTTTATGAGTGATTTTTCACAAGACCTTCAAAGATGTGCTGATCACGTTAAAAAATGATACGAAGCTGGGAAGAACAGTCTGATGAATGATGTAATGTTTTGAGCAAAGCATAGTAAAGATGAATTGTACAGAGATCAAACCACATCTTAAAAAAACAGAAGGACTGGAAATGGAAGATATGAATTTATAACAGCACTTGTGGAAAAGACAGAACTTAGCTGACCTTGAGCTCAGTATGAGTTATTAAGTGCCAATATTCACTGGACACTCACAATATACCAGACACTCCGTTAAGTATTAATACTTTACACAATTATCTCATTGCATTCTTCACAATGACCCTGGTTATTTCATGCCATGCTTTGCACAAGAGTTGCATTCATTGCATCTCCTATGGGAAAAAAAAAAGCATATGTACCCATTTTTCTGTAAAGAAACCCCCAGGAGGTAGGGTCCAGTCCTCCTGGAATGCAATAATGTTTTCTACCATTTCTTCTTCAATGTTTCTAACATGAGGATTCAATTTAATTCAACAAACCTTTATTGAGCATCTACTATGTGCCTGGCATTTTTCCAGGGGCTAGGGATTGATTGGTGCATAAAACAGATAAAGTTCCTTCCTCCATGGCATTGCCGGCTAATAGTGTGAGAGACACAAAACAGTGAACCTCATAATTTTAGGTGGCGATACATTATATGGAGACCGCAAAGCAAGGTGCCCGAATACAGTGACTGGGAGAGGAGGGTGGGGCGATTAGGCAGAATCAGAGCAGAGCCCTGAATGGTAAGAAGAATCCAGGTGTTGGTTCCAAGAAAAACATTTCCTCCCCCTCCATTTCCTCTTTGATTAGAAACCTAGGCACAGAGGGTGACTATAGACAAGCCACCTTTTTGGGTCCGGGCAAGAGGAGAGATCCTAAGGAGCTTCCAGATGTCCAGCTTTCTGTCCAGCTGGCTTCAAAGTAGAGTCTTCCCAGGATCCTTGACCCTGGCAGGTGCCAGGAACCTCACCGTGGGCAAACTCTAGCGAATGTACAGAAAGCAAATCTGAAACGGGGGTATTTTCTTGACCTTGGATTATTTTTGCAGCTCCTCAGTTTCTTTGTACGTTAAGGAACCCTGGGAAATTATTTGCTTAACAAGAGCGTTCGGTATTTCTCAAAGTCTGTTTTTAAATAAGCTGCTTTCCCTTTGCCCTGATTTTTCTTCTCTTTGTTTGGCTTTTGAGCAAAAACTTTCTATCCACTGTGATATTTTCCCCATGAATAGCTAAGTAGGATGGAAAAACAGTAGTAGGAAATGCAGTGGATGGCCAGAATCAGGGTAAACAGCAGCCTGGGAACATTCCAGAAGAACCAGGATCAGCATTCCAACCTCAGCTCATGTCAGCAAGTGGCTCCAAAGCCAAAGTGGCTTAAAGTTCCATGGAGGGGATTCCCCTTGCAAGATGCTGCTTCTCTAAGTCCCTCAGGTGGGACGTGGCAATTGCAGAGGCCTGGCTTAGTGCGTCCTGTAGGGCAGGGGTCCCCAACCCCTGGTACCGGTCCGCAACCTGTTAGGAACCAGGCCTCACAGCTGGAGGTGAGAAGTGGGCTAGTGAACGAAGCTTCAACGGCCGCTCCCCATTGCTCCCCATTTTTGCATTACCTCCTGAACCATCGCTTGCATTACTGCATGAACCATCCCCCGCCCCACTGCTGTGAACCACCCCCCCACCCCCCCACTGCTCGCATTACCACCTGAACCTTCACTCGCACTCCCCAGGCCATGGAAGAATTGTCTTCCACGAAACTAGTCCCTGGTACCAAAAAGGTTGGGGGCCGCTGTTGTAGGGAACAAAGAAAGACACATACTTTGGAACCATCTGCTGGGTGAAGTTGGTGATAGAGCATCTTGTATCCTCAGTCACTTGAGGGACAGTGGCTGATCCGAATTCACCCAGCGATACTAAATCTCGCCTGCAAGGCTGTGACTTGAATTTGAAAGGATTAACATAAGTCCTTGGAAATGGCAACTAAAGCCTTGAACTTTGTTTGCTATTTATTTATTTATAAATTTTTATTGGAGTACAGTTGATTTACATTGTTGTTAGTTTTTGCTGTACAGCAAAGTCAATCAGTTATACATATCTCCACTCTTTTTTAGATTCTTTTCCCATATAGACCATTACAGAGTATTGAGTAGAGTTCCCTGTGCTCTACAGTAGGTCCTTATTAGTTATCTGTTTTATATATAGTACTGTGTGTATATGTCAATCCCAATCTCCCTCCCTCCCCCACTTCCCCCCTGCTAACCGTAAGTTTGTTTTCTGCATCTGTGACTCTATTTCTGTTTTGTAAATAAGTCCATTTGTACCATTTTTTTAGAGTCCTCATGTAAGTGATATCAAGATATTTGTCTTTCTCTGTCTGACTTACTTTACTCAGTATGATAATCTCTAGGTCCATCCATGTTGCTGCAAATGGCATTATTTTGTTCTTTTTAATGGCTGAGTAGTATTCCATTGTATATATGTACCACATCTTCTTTTTAACATCTTTATCGGAGTATAATTGTTTTACAATATTGTGTTAGTTTCTGCTTTATAACAAAGTGAATCAGCTATACATATACATATATCCACATTTCTCCGCCCTCTTGCGTCTCCCTCCCACCCTCCCTATCCCACCCCTCTAGGTGGTCACAAAGCACTGAGCTGATCTCCCTGTGCTATGCGGCTGCTTCCCACTAGCTATCTATTTTACATTGGGTAGTGTATATGTGTCCATGCCACTCTCTCACTTCGTCCCAGCTTACCCTTCCCGCTCCCCATGTCAAGTCCATTCTCTACGTCTGTGTCTTTATTCCTGTTCTGCCCCTAGGTTCATTAGAACCATTTTTTTTTTTAGATTCCATATATATGTGTTAGCATACGGTATTTGTTTTTCTCTCTTTGACTTACTTCACTCGGTATGACAGACTCTAGGTCCATCCACCTCACTACAAATAACTCAATTTTGTTTCTTTTTATGGCTGAGTAATATTCCATTGTATATATGTGCCACATCTTCTTTACCCATTCATCTGTCTATGACATTTAGGTTGCTTCCATGTCCTGGCTATTGTAAATAGTGCTGTAATGAACTAAACCCTTGAATTAAAAAAAAAAAAAAAAAAAGATCAACTCTGAACCACAAGGGCTGTGAAAAGGTCAAATGTGAAGGGAAGGATGTCAATCATGCTTTTAGACAATTTTCTTGGGGAAGAAAACATAGAAAGTAAAAGAAAAAAATCATCCTCGGTCATTTGTCTGCTCTAAGCATTAAAGCGGTTACCACACTTTGGTAAATAAAAATGAACTTAGCTTATTTTTAGTTTTTATCATTTTAGATTTATTTTTCAGGATGAAGTTCCAATCAAACCTCTTTTTTCCTATTTATTTATCATACATTTTTTTCCTCTTGTTTTTGAAATATGGAATTTGTGGCCCCCATGTCAAGTGGCTTGACTCCAGATGACCCTGTTCTGTTACCTGTTACCTGTGGGAAATGAAGCCCTTCTATCCTTCCTTTCCTGGGCTTGTCCACTACCCTGGTGTCACAGGGAGAAGCATTTCATGCTCCTGGGCAGTGTCCCAGTAGCTGGCCTCTAGATACCACTGAGTGGAGAGCTCCTTCTTCTGGATTCTTCTGTGTGAAGGAAAAGCCCTACTTCTCACCTTCCCCATCTCTTCTGTATGGGTCAGGATAAGCAGTGTTAGCTGCTGTAACAAACAACCTCCACATCTCAGTGGCTGCAGAGTCGTCAGTCAGCAGGCTCTTCTCCATACAGTCACTCAGGGACCCAGGCTCCATCCATCCTGTGGCTCCTCCCTCCTTTAGGTCCTTGGAGTCCTCTCCATTCAGCCAGTGGCTGGAGAAGGTATGCAGGAGAAGTTCTACAGACTGGGCCTAGAAGTAGCACACGTGGATCCCACCCACATTCCAGTAGCTGGAACTCAATCCTGTGGCCACACCTAACTGCCCAGAAGCCTGGGGAATATAGTACAGCCTTGTTCCCTGGAAGAAGAGTGGAACTTCAAAACCAGTGAGCGTTAGCAATCTTGCCGCATTTAACCTATTTTCCCCTCTTCTTTTCGGTATCTCCTCCCTGTTCTTGATTATCTCTGCTAAACACTGGTGTGTCTGCCTCAGGCATCCATGTTCACCCCGATGTAGCAGGTAATCCTTACCTCTTCCCAAACCTCCTAGCATCAGTTTGCCAACTTGCTGATCCCAAGTGTCCGAGATGTTCTTTAAGTTAAGCTAGAGTGCATGTTCATTCTTATGCTCCACGTGGGCACATGTGTGTGTGCAAAATATTTATCCAACCTTTGCAAAATATAAACAGCATGGCTAATTGCAGAGAGACATGGTCTAGTTTGAGAATCCATCCATCCATCCCTTTGTTCGAACAATAAGAGCTCACAGTATACAGAGCATTGTGGTAAGTGCTGTGCAGAAAGGGGGAAAAAAGTTTACAAGGCATGCTCTCTGCCTTTGTGAAATTTATAATCTAACTGGGGAAATAAGAACTAAACACACACGAAGGCAGCAAAAATGCCAAGTCCACACATGCAGAGACAAGTAAGGATCATTCAGGAGAGAAGGCAATGTGGGCCTTCTGTGCACACACCCCGTCTCCCTCCGTCCCCCATGTGCACACGATGCATCGATTCATTTTTGTAGGCAGTGGCTTTCTTCCCCACACCCTCCATGAATTTTCCTGTCCTTTTCCTCCAGTCCTTCACAACTGGTCTCTTTTACTTTTCCCCTTCCATCTCCTGTGTCTTGTCTCCCTTTCTCTGTTTATTTTCCCCCAGTCTTCTCTCTGTCTCTCTCTACATTCTTCCCTTTACAAAGAGCACCTTGAGTTTGTGGTGGCCTCAGGGCCTTTGCACCTTCAGTGTCCTCTGTGAGGAATGCCCTTCCTCAGGCTCTACTCAGGGCCAGCTCCTTTCACCATTCAAACCCACCACCCAAGGGGCTTCCTTGACTCCCCTCACCACCCCATCAACAGCAGCTCCATAGTGGTTATTCTCTATCCTGTTGTATTTGTATAGTATTCATAAGTCTCTGAAATTATCTTGAACTATCTTCTCTACCACCCATCTCCAGCCCCGACTGGAAATTCCATAAGAATGGGGAGCAAGTTTGACTTATCCATGGCTGTATCCCCAAAGCCACACATACAGTAGGTGCTCAATTAATAACCACTGATTGAACGGATAGCAGACAAGAGGCTCTCTCCCTTTCCCTCAGTGTCTCGGGACTGAACCGGGAGCTTTGCTGAGCTCTCCGCCCACAGCCATGCCCTCCCTCAAGTCTGGTACCCAGACTCTGCCTTCCCAGAGCCCCCGGGCATCAAGCCAGGAGCCTGGAGCCTTTCCTTTGCTTCCTACTCGATGCCCTTGGTCTCCACTTTCAGCCGCAAACCACACAACCAAAAAATCTGTCCGGACTTGTGTCTTCCTTCAGGAATGAACAGAAATGGTATTTGTTTGCCCTTCTCTGCAGTGTGCTCACCCCGGGGCCCTCGCGGCGGGGATACAGGGCCCCTGGCAGCTTTCCCTCGGTCCCTCTGAGGTGCAGAGAAAGAGCTACGAGTTTGTTCTCTCCCCTGCACCCCTCTCAGTTACTCTGGCTTCCCTTTGGCTCTACCCAGGCTAGACTTAGTCTTATGTATGTTTAATGTGCACAGATATCCTGTCTGCTTCTTTATTCAGATGTAGCTGAGAACGATTGTCCAGTTAAAGAGTGTTTGCCATACCGGCTCTTGAAAAGCCATAGTGTTTTTTGGAGGACTTTTTTCTCAGTATAACAACTTTTT
Source organism: Mesoplodon bidens (assembly GCF_964165515.1). NCBI lineage: Eukaryota > Metazoa > Chordata > Mammalia > Artiodactyla > Ziphiidae > Mesoplodon > Mesoplodon bidens. Next base: position 6,466,187 of record NC_138169.1, on the reverse strand, counting down.
CATCCCCCAAACCCTCTAAATCAAGAAGTGATGTTTTGGCATTATGGGTCCAGGCACACATACACACCAATTCATGTGACATCAGGCTTTCAACTCAGAGAAAATCATTTGAAACCCATTTGGATGGTGTGCCACATTGGGAAAACCCCAAAACGTTTTGCCTTGCGTAGATTTGCCAAAAGAGAGGCGTAAAGAAGGGCTGCTTCCACAGCTTTTAGTCCGCTGTGTGGGGGCCCCGGGTCCACATGTGTCAAACCCTAAAGATATTTGCGTTTACTTTTAAGTGCAGCTTGTGAGCAAGACAACCGTGAACCCCTACATTGAAAAAATGATAACAAAAGTGGTACAGAAACATGAATGTATTGGGACTTCCCTGGCGGTCTAGTGGTTAGGACTCTGCGCTTCCATTGCCGGGGCCGCGGGTTCGATCCCTGGTCGGGGAACTAGATCCTGCATGCCGCGCGGCACGGCCAAAACAAACAAACAAACAACTGGCCTGAACGCTTTGAAACTGTCAGTGTCTAGATGGACATAGAAAGGCAAGGGATTATTCTAGAAGAAAGGACAAAAGAGAAATGACTATTGAGGGTGTGAAGTGACTCATGCTCTTGTCTGAAAATGATTATCAAAGCCTGCAAAGATCTGAGATTTCAGCTTCCTGGCCAGCTAAGAGGTTAGTCTGCCACTGTCGCCTGGGCCCTGGCAAAACACAGGAGATTCTAGGGTCAGAGACAGAGGATGTTGTGACTCACAGCCTTTGCAGTAGACAGAGTGCCAGCATTTTCTCGTGCCCTTTTTCCCGAGCCCCAGGTCCCACAGGGCCACTCAAAGAAAGCCAAGTGACACCCGCACACACAGTGCCTCGCATTATAGCAGAGGAACCTTGAGTTGAGGGAACCCAAATATTTTATAATGGACAGTAAGCCTGCCTGATCTTCCCCCGCCTGCCCCGGACCAGAGGGAGATATTATCTTTCTTTCTTTTTCTTTCTTTTTTTTTTTTTTGTGGTACGCAGGCCTCTCACTGCTGTGGCCTCTCCCGTTGTGGAGCACAGGCTCCGGACGCGCAGGCTCAGCGGCCATGGCTCACGGGCCCAGCCGCTCCGTGGCATGTGGGATCCTTCCAGACCGGGGCACGAACCTGCGTCCCCTGCATCGGCAGGCGGACTCTCGACCACTGCGCCACCAGGGAAGCCCGATATTATCTTTCTTATACTGGGAAGTAAGCGTGCCTACACTTTGCTTTGGAAGGACGCACTATCTCTACCTTCCCAGACAAAGGGCAGCCACGGCTTCTGCTCCCAAGATGTTCTGAAACACAAGAGACCCCCGGAGAATTGACCCTCAGCAATGACAACTGAGAACGTCGTATGCTTGGACGCCAGATTGAAAAAGAAAGCAGCTTTCAAGGACATCCTTGGGATAATTGGGGGAATTTTGATATGAAATCAAGGCTATATAATATCATTGCATTAACAGTTGAGGTGTGGAGGAGAAGGGTGTTTGGGCTTTCATGATATTATTCTTTCAACTTTACAGAACAAACATTGGAAGGGGACACGGCTTCCCCAAGAACGCGCAGCTGGCCCGCCCCCCCGCTTCTCCTGACTTAAAGGACTGTGTTTTTACTGCACTCTGTCACTGATTTTATCCCTGCCCTGCCTTAATTAAGTGCTCTGAAGACATAAATAGGTTTTCTGTTTACTCAAGCTTGGGAGAAGCTGGCAGAAAAGGCCTTTTCAGCTAAAAGCTCCGTAAACCCGAAGGTGTGAACCAGTAAGTTAACAGCTGCAAAAACCCTTTCAGCTGTGGGCGCCTCTGCATGTGGCTGTGAAGTGATGCAGGCGACACCCTTCTGGAAGGAGAGAGGGGAAGAGCAGCAGGAATACCAAGCTGGGGAGGCAGCCCGCAGACCCTTAAAGCAGAGTTTTAATGATCTCGCTCAAGGCATTGAGGATCCTGAGGCTGGTCCAGACCCACGCGTTCAGAGGTCCCCAGAAGAACGCAGTCCCGGGTCCAGATACACTCTGGATGCGTTTTGTCCTCACTTCCCTCTCCTAGTGGGGCAGGTTGTCAAGAGCTTGTCCTGGCGCGGACCTCGGTCCCTGCCCTCTGTGCACGGGCCCGAGGGCGGTGAGGCCAGAGCAGGCCCTGACCCCCAGACAGACAGCTGCTGCAGAGATAGAGCCGCAGGGTCAGAGGACGTACTAAAAATGAAGAGGTGAGTCACTGGTGAAGCTACATCCCGGCGGGGACACCAGTGGCTTGCGCTGAGGACTGAGCAAGGGCGCTATGGAAAACTCTCAGGCCAGATGGCCAGCAGGGCAGGGGTGGGCAGGGCATCCACTGGCCGGGCCCCAGGGCTGGGCCTGGCTGGACTCACATCATTGTCATTGTACCGCACTGGGCCTCTCACTGAAAACCTATTCCATTGGATCCCATGCCCTTGGGAACAAATCTAATGGGAGAAACAGACTCACAGACAGAGAACAGACTTGTGCTTGCCAAGGGGGAGGGGGGTGAGGAGGGATGGACGGGGAGTTTGGGGTTAGCAGCTGCAAACTAGTATGTATAGGATGGAGAAACAACAAGGTCCTACTGTAGAGCACAGGGAACTACATTCAATATCCTGTGATAAACCATCACGGAAAAGAATATGAAAAAAGCATGTATAGGGCTTCCCTGGTGGCACAGTGGTTGAGAGTCCACCTGCCGATGCCGGGGACGCGGGTTCGTGCCCTGGTCCGGGAAGATCCCACATGCCGCAGAGCGGCTGGGCCCGTGAGCCATAGCCGCTGAGCCTGCGCGTCTGGAGCCTGTGCTCCGCAACGGGAGAGGCCACAACAGTGAGAGGCCCGCGTACCGCAAAAAAAAAAAAAAGCATATATATATATATATATATACGTATATATATATATATATATATATATGTATATATATGTAAAACTGAATCACTTTGCTGTACAGCAGAAATTAACACAACATTGTAAATCAACTCTACTTCAATAAAAAAAAAATCTAATGGGATTTGTCCAGAGTTTATGATAACAAAGCAACTGTTTCTCACCTCTCAGCCCTCTGCCTCTCTGAACTCCAATTAAAGTCCTGGTGGCTACGTTCAAAAACTAAATAATGTTTGATTACTGTTATTTGCTGGATTCCCTAAAGGTAGACAATATCTGTGCACTCTGCACATAAAAGATAAAGACTTAGCTCACATTTCACCTCCTTCTCTTAAAAAAAAAAAATATATATATATATATATGTGTGTGTGTATGTGTATGCGTATGTGTACTTATATACATATATATTCACTATATTGATTATATGTTGATATATTGATTATACATACACACATATGTATTTACTATGTTAATTACTTTGGTCACTTTACCTAGAGAGGAAGTGAGGTGCTGTGATTAAGAGCGGAGGCGGGCTAAGCCTGGAGAACTTTCTCTGGCATCGTGCCGAGGGCTCAGCCTGGCACTGGCAGGCCTGGAAGCTGACTCCAGTTATCCTTACATTTAATCCCAGTAGATTGAATCCTCATTTAATCCCTTTATTAATATCCCCGCTTTATAGACGGGGATGCTTAGGCACAGAGGGGGCATGCAAAGCGACCAAATCACATGGGGCTGGGGTTCAAACCCAGGCAGCTGAGCATGCCGACAGCAAGAAGACCCCCTTTCCTTCGACTGGGAGCTCTCCTGGGGGGTGGGCAGTATTTACAGCTGTGATCATACCCAGCGGTGGGCAGAACCTGCGCCTCATGGGCCCCATCACCCCACCCAGGGGTGCACCCCATTCCTGCCAGCAAGAGCTCCCCATCTGGAATTTGACAGAGGCTCCTGAAATAAGAGCAGACAGCTCTGGTCTGCCCGCAGGCCCTGCATTCTCATTGGGGGAGGGAGGGAGCTTTTCGGTGGGTTTTGACTTTGGCCCCCGCAAAGGGACAGCTCCTTGTTTCAGACAGACTCTTTTTTTTTTTTTTTTTTCCGGTATGTGGCCCTCTCACTGTTGTGGTCTCTCGCGTTGCGGAGCACAGGCTCCAGATACGCAGGCTCAACGGCCATGGCTCACGGGCCCAGCCGCTCCGCGGCATGTGGGATCTTCCCGGACCGGGGCACGAACCTGTGTCCCCTGCATCGGCAGGCGGACCCTCAACCACTGCACCACCAGGGAAGCCCCAGACAGACTCTTGAATGATAAAGAATGGGCTCTGCTGTGTGAGTTTAGGCAAAACGCTCACCCTCTCTGTGTTTCCTTCCATGTTCTCATCTCTAAAGGTGATGTAATTCTCCATAGTCTGCTAATCTTTCCAGAATATGATGTCAACCATTGAGGAACTATGGGGAACTATACAGATCCGATTAAATAAACCAGCCACCACCTCCCCAGGGACTGCTATGTGCGTGACTAGGGCCCTTCTGGGTGCGTCGCGTAAGTACAATTACTCAGATTTCTGTGTGTGGTGTGCACAGCCCACCAGGAAACGGGATGGCCAAGCCCTGTCCTCAGGGGACTTCCATGCAGTTGGCTAGAGCAGGAGGTGATCCGTGAACAATCACCATGTCACATGAGCAGGATCTTTGCTTTCAGTTCAGCCTGGTCCTTTGGGGTCTTCAACGTGCTCCCCAGATGGGCTGTTTGCTTTGGTACTTTCTGTGCAGGTCACAGAAATGCCCGTTTGTCAGGCATTGGGACCTAAGTCTCACCTCTCCCATTTCACGATACATTAGTACCGTTGACAGCTTTCCCCCACGTCCATGCCTGCGGCCTCCCCTCTGCCTTTCTGCTTAGTAGCTGTGTGACCACAGGCAAGTCACTTAACCTCTCTGAGCCTCCATGGATTGATCTCCTTTATTTTAAATTAGAAGTAATACGCATGCATCTGGAGTGTCAGTGTAGCTTGTGGGGTTCCAGGGTGAGACAGTGTGTGAGCAGAGGCCTTTGTCAGCTGTCCCTGAAGGCACAGCCCCACTTCATGAATGTTCTTCACTGCTGCTCGGAACAAGTGGCTAATGGCTGTCCATGAAAAAGCCTTTTCTCCTCTGTGCCCTTCCCCTTCGTCCTCTGGCCTTTCTCTCTCCCCCTCACAAAGCAGCCTGGGAAAGCCCCCCTGATGCCGGGGGGCTGGGTGAGCCCCATGGAGCTTGGGACCATTCTAGGTCACCTTTCTTAAAAGCAGGTGACTCCACGAGCTCCTGAACGAACGTCTCCCTTCCCGGGAGTGTATGGTATGGGGGGTCTCCCTTTCTCTCCAGCACCCACTTCAGGACACCCACTTCAGGATCCCTTGTTGGGGTACCCTAATAACTTCTTTTCTGTTAAATATCGACTTTCTCTGCCCGATTTTGCTCAGTCTCCACTCTCCTCTCTTTTTTTGGCTGCACCACGTGGCACGTGGGATCCTAGCTCCCTGATGGGACCCGTGCCCCCCGCAGTGAAACGCAGAGTCCCAACTACTGGACCGCCAGGGAAGCCCCTCCACTCTCCTCTCTGTAATCCAGCTTCGGAGGCAATTTGCATCAGATCTTTCCTAAACTCTACAGGTTCCCCATCCCCTGGCCGATAAAGTCCAAATACCTTAGCCCCACGTACGGTCTCTGCAAACCTGATCTCGCCCTCCGCCCACAGCACCTGGTCCAGAGCAGGCACTTGGATCTGCAAAGACCCCGCCCTGCTTGCTCTTCTGGCCTCACGTTACAGAGATTCAAGCTTCCTTTCCTCCAGAGACTGGCCAAGACAGCCCCCCACCCACTGCTAGCTCCTGGCTCAAGCTAACTTATGGAAATTTCAGCTTTTTCTCCCCTCTTTGACATTTGCAGACCATCTGACACAGTGAGAAACAGAAGCTTTTACAGTACCAGCTTTCAGTGGATGGGCAGCCCCCAGCCGGTGGCAGTGGATCCAAATAGGTCAGAGGTCATGGTCACTGGGGTCATTTGTGTGGGCCACTAACTGCGTGTTTGACATTTGTAGTGCAGTCATGTTTTTCCTGCTGCTGGGTGTAGACACATCTTCAGCGTTATTCCATTTCAGGGGAAGTTGTGTGTGGGCACAGGGAAACTTCCAGAACCCGAGTGGGCATGGTAATGAAGGCACCCCTGATAAGCATGAATGGCACAAGGGAGCCAAGATTAGGGTGAGGAGAGTAGGGCCCTCACCTGGAGTCCACAATTTAAGGAAATGTCCCAAACGTGGAAATCGCGACACATACTATATTTTACTGCAGCGCTGTAAAGGCCAAAATTAATGCAAAAAATTCCAGATGATCAAAATAGCAACATTTTAAATAAAGTCAAGATGACACTTCAATGATGCAATCCTGCCCCACATGCCTCCCCCTAATTCCCCACCAGCCTTCGGTGGATGTTGCTGCCAGATTCAGTTCCCTGGGCTAAGAAGTAATCCGTTCCTATCAAAGAATTTTCTCCAGGGCAGCCTGGCAGTGAGGGCAGTGAATACGATCTCGCTTCTGGGGGCTTGAGTGAGTGAGCATTTGGGAAGGAACTGCATCTTAGTGTGCGTCTGTTCTGCAAATCACAGCCCCCGCTTTTGTCCTGTGAGATGATAAGTCACCCACGTATTTCTGGTCACGGAGCCCAAGGCTGAGGAAGAATTGAAGAATTGAATGCTTGCCTAAGAACTGAAGCAAACGGAGTCAGCTGTTCTGTGTTGTGTTTTGTTTTGTTTTTTTCCTCCAGAATGCTCCAGATATTCAAAGCTCTGGCTTATTCTGTTTGGGCAGTAGACTTCCCATGGTCTTCCTGGTTGATATGGAAATGGGCTGCAAATTCACCTGATAACATGTCCTTCTGTGCCCCCCCCAGCACTCTTAGGAGGCCCCCCAACCTTTCTGTCCCTTCCTGGAATGCAACTCATTCTCAATACTGAGAGCACCTTTGTCCCTGTTGTCCCCTCCCGCCTGGAAGGCTAGTTCTCTTTCTCCAGCTCACGCGCGGCTGTTCAGGACTCATCTTAAAACGTCCCCTCCTCAGAGCGGGCTTTCATGAACACCCCAGCAATGAACTGTCCCTCTGATGATTCTTGCTGGCAGTGCCTTGTCAACGCCCTCCTTAAAACCCACGGCCTTTGCTTCCCGGTGTGTTTTCCCCCCTCATCTGACTGGGCGCCCCGGGGCCAGGCTATCTTGCTCGTGGGCCGTTCTGAAGTGGACCCAGCGCTGGGGGCACAGTGGCGGCTTGATCAGTCCTGATGGAATGACCGTGCTTTAGCCTGGTGCCCTCAGTTTGGGGGTGTCTGAAGAGCAGACACCAAAGGGAAACCGAACAAGTTTATCTGTCCACACTCTCACACCTTCCCTGCCTCCTTTGCTCCCTTGGCTAGACGAGGAGCCTCTCTCACATTCCTGCTCTTTTCAGCGCAACCTCTAGGTGCCCCTGGAGTCCCTGCTTTCAGAATGGAAGGCTGGATCACCTGGCGGGGGGGAGGGGGGGTGTCTGTGTGGGTGGATGAGTGGGCGGGAGCTGGACTGACAAGGACCTCCTTGTCAGTCATCTGAAGAAAGGGAAGCAAGTGACTTCTCCCTTCCGAGGAAGGAAAAGAAGGGAAAGATGGGAGAGACTCCGTCAGCGAGCAAGAACCTGCTTGGAAGAAATTGGGGAAACAGCCAGATGCTGGAGGATTCAGGAAATGTTTCTAATCTCCCTGTCACCTGCCCCAGCCCCATTTCCACCCAAGGCTTTCCACCCCAGAGGACCAGTATGTTGGCCTTGGGTACCCAAATGATGGAGACACAAATACCCCGGGACTGTGGGTTCGTGTTTTAGAACATCAACAAAGGGGCGCACCGGCCCGCTGGAAAGAGGGGAGCTAAGGAACAGGTCTTGAAGCTCGCGGAGCATTGAAGCCTCTGGTTCCCGCCCGCTCCCTTGTAAGTTACAGATCTTCTAAAACAGAGGTCTCTGAGGATTCTTTTATTCGGACTTCAGTGAGCTGCAGAAACCTTGAAAGGTCACCTCAGACATTACTACTCCTACTACTGTTACTTGGGATGACTTGGGGACCCCACGATTCACTCCTTGGTGCCGCCGCTGGGGTGTTTATTCCGGAGGATTGCCGGGCTGTGCAGACGCCCTGGGCGCGGGCTGGGGGGGGTGGAGGCGCCAGACGGGGCGGTTGCCCACCGCGGAGGAGGCCGGGGGCGGGGTGGACCGGGAGGAGGCGCCTAGAAAAGGAGGCGCGGCCGGAAAGGTGCGGAGAGGGCCCGGAGGCGGCGTGCGCCTCGGGCTGGGTCGGGCGGCGGGCGGCGGAGCGCGAAGGGGAGGCCGGGCCCGGCGTGGCTGGAGCGCGGCCAGCGGCGGCGGCGGGCGGGCGGCAGGCCCGGCGTGGCAGCGCGGAGGGGCAGCCGCCCCGAGCGCACGGAGCCGGGCGCCCGACCGCCGGCCCCTCGCGCGCGCGCGCGCGGCCGGGCCGGCCGGGCGACCGGGGACTCGGGCGGTGGGGGGCGGGTGGGCGCCGGGCCCGACGCACCGTCTCTCGGCTCTGCCCGCAGGTCCCCGGCGCGCAGCCTCCGCCCCGCCGCCGCCCGCCCCGGGCCCCGGAGCGCGGTGGAGGAGTCCCCCGAGGAGCCGGGGGCCCGCGCCCGGCGCCCCCCAGACATGGTGGGCCACCTGCATCTGCAGGGCATGGAGGAGAGCCTCAAGGAGAAGAGCCGGGAGGGCTTGCTGGACAGCCCCGACTCCGGGCTGCCCCCCAGCCCCAGCCCCAGCCCGCCCTTCTACTCCCTGGCGCCTGGCATCCTCGACGCCCGCGCGGGGGGCTCTGGCGCCTCCTCGGAGGCCCCCGGACCCGGCGAGGCCAAAGCGGTAAGCACGCGGCTTCGCGCAGAAACCGGGGACAGAGCCAGCCCCCGGATGGGGTACTTCAGGAGCCGGGACTGGGTTCCCCCCGCCATCCCCCCAGCCAAGAAGGTGGCCTAGTGACAGCCACGCTCCGCAGGTGGGGATCAGGGCGCGTAGGTGGGGACGGTCCAGCCTGACCCCTGCAGCCCTCTCTCTGGCTGTGGGCCTAAGGAGTGATCGTCTGTCTTACTGTCAGCAGTAAAAGAGCAGGGGTTGAGGACTGTCCGAAATTCTCCGAGAGGTTGGCTTCAGGCTAGGGGAGCTGGAACCCCAGGTTCCCTGTTTACTGTTCTCCCTGTGCTGCCAACGTGAAAGACTTTGTTTTTTTTTAACCAAACGCAGACAGGAGCCCTTCCTTCCCGGGGTGTTGAGGGCTGCTGACGTGGAGCCGAGGCGGTGCCTGGGGAAGGCTGGAACCCCAGGTCAGGACACGCGAGAGTTTTACCTCTTGCCGGACTTAGTGGGGCCTTCAGGTGGGCTCCGGGGGTCACCCAGCTTGGTGGCTGGGCTGAGACTGGGCTCCCCGCACCCCTTCCCCGGCAGGCGGGAGCCAAGCAGGCAGGAGCCAAGCAGGCGGGATCGGGCGCCTTTGGACTTGAGGAAATGACAAGTTGAGATCCGGAGGCTGCTAACAATCCCAGTGGCGTTTCCCTGTTCTCGCGGCTCTCTGCACGCCTTCACATTGTTTCTGCCGGGTGTCCTAGCACGACTCCAGCCCAGCGCCGCTTTCCTGGGGCCCCGGCAATGCCCACCTGGTACCTCACAGGGCAGTAAATGCTTCCCCCGAGTTGGAAATCCTCCCAGGAGCAGGAAGGAATGGTTCCCCTGCCTCCAGGACTATTGATGAGAATGTCACTGGTGTCTCCCTTGCTCCTTGGTCCAGTGGGTCCCAAACTTGAGTGGGCACGGGAATCTCTCAGAGATTTTTTTTTTTAAGTATTTATTGATTTGGCTGCATCAAGTCTCAGTTTCATCATGCGGACTCTTAGTTGCGGCATCGGGGATCTAGCTCCCCGACCAGGGATCGAACCCAGCCCCCTGCATTGGGAACATGGAGTCTTAACCACTGGACCACCAGGGAAATCCCTCTCTTGGAGATCTTTAAAGCATATCCATGCCCACCTCATACCTCCAGACAGTGTCATTTGATTGGTAGAGCCTGCGACCTGGACATCAGGATTTTTTTTTTTTTTTTTTTTTTTTTGCCGTACGCGGGCCTCTCACTGTTGCGGCCTCTCCCGTTGCGGAGCACAGGCTCCAGACACGCAGGCTCAGCGGCCATGGCTCACGGGCCCAGCCGCTCCGCGGCATGTGGGATCCTCCTGGACCGGGGCACGAACCCGCGTCCCCTGCATCGGCAGGTGGACTCTCAACCACTGCGCCACCAGGGAAGCCCTACATCAGGATTTTTAAAACCTCCCCGGGTTATCCTCATGTGCAGCAAAGTTTGGGAACCGCTGGCTTAGACCAAAATCATGCGTTGAATTTGAACTTTGGTCTGTCTTTTGGGGGCTGGGGTAGGAGAGGCGTTCTGGACGTCCAGGGATTGATAGATGTGACCCAGGCTGTTGGCAGTGAAATTGATCCCACTGTCTGAATGCACCAGCTTTCCTGCAAGAGTGTCTCAGACTTGGCACAGTTGAATGGAGGGGGTGGTATTTGGGCTCTTGCGTTGGGAATAAATCCCTGTGGTGTCCTACACAGTGGGCCTTGGAGAAAAGGGACAGGGAAACAGCCTTCCTCTTTATTCTTTGGATGACCCAGAATCCCCCTTATAGAAGGTTTTTTGGATGCTTTTCCTGCCGGCCAGGCCAGCCAGGGGCAGCCATAAGAACAGTGTGCCTGGCTTACTTGTCTTGGCTGTCCTAGTTGATTGTATTTTTTCCCCCTCCTTGCTAACTAGATGCCAGGTATGGGACTGAGCTTCTCTGATCTTTCTAATTTGGCTTGAAGGCAAGACCTGGGGCTGTTTCCACACAGGTAATGATGTCTGCATTTAGATAGCCTTCCCAGGTGCTAGGAGCTGTCCTAAACTCTTTACTTACGACAACTCATTTCATTTTCACAGTAGTCCCAAGAAGTATGTAGGTGCTCTTATTATACCCATTTCCCAGAGGGGGAAGCTGAGGCACAGAGGTTAGCGACTTGCCTAAGCTGATAAGTGGCGGTGCTGGATTAGAACCCAGGGAATTGGGCTCCGGAGTCTCTACCCTTGAACCTTGCATTATCCTACCTTTCACTGTGCAGCTAATTAACTACCTGTGTTTTGTTGTTGTTGTTTTGTTTTTTTTAAAAAAAAAAAACAAAATACCTCTGAACCTACAGGATTTGGAAATGCTGCTTTTTTTTTTTTTTTTTTTTTGTGGTACGCGGGCCTCTCACTGTTGTGGCCTCTCCCGTTGCGGAGCACAGGCTCCGGACACGCAGGCTCAGTGGCCATGGCTCACGGGCCCAGCCGCTCCGTGGCATGTGGGATCTTCCTGGACTGGGGCACGAACCCGTGTACCCTGCGTCGGCAGGTGGACTCTCAACCACTGCGCCACCAGGGAAGCCCATTGGAAATGCTGCTTTTAATAAAAAGAGAGGAAATGGTTGCCACAGGGAAGCCTCTTCTCAGCCCTGGGGGCTGCAGCTAGGGCCCCGGGCACCTAAGTTATTGTCACACAGGCCCCCTCCACCCACCCCCCGCCCCCCACAGGTTAACTCCTGTTAAATGTTGCTAATCTGGTGTTTAACAAAACCCTGCTTGCGGGCGACTCACTGACCATGCTTTCCAGGCGCAGATGTAGGCAAAATATTGGCTGCTGATCTTGCACAAAGGGACAGAAACCTCTCCTGCGTCTTGGAGTTGATGGTTTCAAATGGCTGGCTGCAAGCAGGGCCACGTTTGCTCTGGCACCCCCTTAATGGCACCTGTCAGACCATGTGGGCCTGGGGTTCAGCCTGGGGTAGGCATCTTTGTTCTGACACCCAGTTTCCAGCACTGCCTTCCTGGTCAACACTGGTGGCACACACCCCAGCCAGGGGGATGAGCTGCAGTCCTGTCCCCACCCCCCTGGCCACTGAGGTCCTCGCTAGCTTGTCACCGTATTTATTATGCTGGAAGTGCAGGTTAAATTTGCTCACCCTCTAGAAAGAGGTTCCATTTCTCCCCACTTTGTTTTAATAAGCTGGACTTACCTTCTGGACAGTACCCCGTGGATGTAGGGTAACTGGCTGGCTGCAACATTGCCCCCCAAGACGTAAAAGGCACTGGGGAGCAGGCTGGGTATAAATGAATCCCTCAACCCCACCCTAACTTGATCATAGGTTTTTTTCTGGCCCACTCTGTGGACCAACGATGGTACCGTTCCTGGGAATTCCCAAACCAAAGGAAGATCTAGGAATCGGTCATTCGTCCCACCAGTACTTATTGAGCACCTACTGTATGCCATGTGTTGTTTTGGGCCGTGGGTGACATAATGGTGAACAAGATGTTCGAGGTCCCTGCCCTCATGGAACTGGCATTCTAGTGGGAGAGACAGTCACCAACTTAAACATGTGATAAAACACCAGGTGGATTTTTAAGTGCCCTTAAGACAAAGAGCTGGGTTCAGGTAGAGCTCCTTTAGACTGGATGGTCAGGGAAGTGACATTTAATGGAAACCAGAAAACATGAGAGAGTGGCCTTTATGGTCATAGGGCTGAAATGTGCGTCAGTCCAAGGGGATGGCAAGTGCAAAGGTCCTGAGGCCTGGTTGAGTTGCAGCCGTGAGGCTGGTGGAGGGCAGTGCAGGGACTTGTGGGCTAAGCTGAGGCCAGAAAGTAAAATTCCATTTGGTCTTTCCAAAATGTACTTGTGACTGTTTTATTTTTATTTTTTAAAAAGGCCTCATGAGCTCCCAGACCCTCCAAATTAGAAACCCAAATCAGAGACTTGACTGAGAAGTGCCTGTGCAGAACAGGCTCTGTGGAGGGCTTGTCTCCCTGCAGTGGGCCCCTGGTCGCCTGCAGGACACCGGGACAGCCAAGGCCGCCTGCCGGGACAGCCAGGGTTTGCCTGTCAGCTGCATTCATCCCACAAATATTTAAGCCAGGCCTGGTGAGGGATACAGCTGTGAACAGGACAGCCGCTGTCTGTGTCACCTTTGAGCTCTCGGGGCCTGGACCTCTGGCTCCAGATTGAGGGAACACTCTATGTCCTTCCTGCCCCCCTCCCCGTCCTGCCTGGTGGAGCTGTGGGGAGAGGTCGTGCTGCCAGGAAGGATGAGTGAGTGTGTGTGGCAGATACCCATCTCCCCAGGTTAACGTGGCCGGTTCAGGGAACTAGCCCTGTCCCCTCTTACCACCCTCAGGGAGAGCACAGATGGCATTTGGGGTCGCAAGTCGTCTTCTCTGGGTGCACCTTTGAGGGAACAGCCACCACCGGGGTGGGTGAGGTGAGGACAGATCACCCACCTGTGGCACATGAGGGGCTCGGCCGTCCGTGGGGTGGTGACCGGAGGTGACAATCTGAGCTGTTACCCCCTCAGCTGTGGATATGGGTTCTCTAGAAGCCAGTGGCCTGGGCCCCGTCGTGCGTTGCCCCATCACCCCCATCTGATCTCCTGGGCTTTGATTACACATCGAGTGTATGTCTGAGTGGCACACCGGGGAATTTCCCTAAGGACGAGGTGCTGGTTCCCCGGGCCCAGATTCCGAGGGAAGCCCTTGGGGCCGGATCCGGGTAGAATTGGGGGTGGGGAGTGGGTTGTCTTTGCCCATCCTCGAAAATTTCCCGGGGCTGCCCAGCTCTTGGAAATCTTTGTCACTGCCAACTCTTGGGATCTTGGCTGTCACCACCCCTGCCCCCAGCCCAGGACACCTGGACTTTCTCATTTCTCTGTTTCTGGTCTGTGATGGTGAAACCAAGGCTGAGGGCAGAGAGGGAAGCGAGTTAGGAATTTAGGGCGTCAGCACCCAGCGTTAGGAAGGACGGAAGCACGGATGGACGGACACACGGATGGATGGATGGATGGATGGACAGACGGAAGGATGGACAGATGAGCGCGTGCATGAACAGATGGATGGACAAATGGATAGATGGATGGATGGATGGATGGATGGGCAGATGGATGGGTGGATGGTTAAATGGACCGATGGATGAATGGATGCATGGATGGACACACGGATGGATGAATAGATGGATGGGTAGATGGACACACGGATGGATGGATGGATGGAGGGATGGATGGATGGATGGATAGGCAAGTGGATGGACGGATGAAGAGAAAAATGGATGGACCGGTGGATGGACAGATGGACTGAGGAGACAGGGGTCAGCCCCCATGGCCCCCTTGCAGGCTCACGGTGTGTCCCTGACCAGCGAAGGTGCCTGTGAGCAAGCTCAGGTGCAAGAGAACCAGGTGTGTCAGGCCACGGAGGGAGGAGCCTGTTGGCGGAAAGGAAGGCCATGAGGGGCCAGAAACCCTGGTGCCTCCTTTCAGCCCCTGTCCGCTTAATCCTGGATGAAGTGGCCTCCAGCGGAAATTCAGCAACGTCTCTGACAGCCTTGCGTCTCTGTGAAAGGCTCATCTGAGCGAGAAGTTCTACCTGTAGCTTTAGTGTGCAAAGAAGACAAATAGGCCCATGCCCTGCCAGGTGCTGTGGGGGCGAGGGAGTGAACAGGAGCCACCTTCCTGGGAAAATGCCCCTAGGCGGGGACTGACGGGGACTCTCCTTGGGGTGGGCGTGGCCTGTCCTTTGTGCCCTTGGGACTCCTGGCCTCCCTGCTGTGGGGTGGGGGAAACAGATAGGGTACAAAGAGGCCTGAAGTCTGAGATCCAGGTGTCAGCAGGGCCATATTCCCTCCGGAGGCTCTAGGGAAGAATCCATCCCTTGTGTCTGTCCCAACTTCTGGTGGTGGCCGGCCATCCTCGGCGCGCCTTACCGTGGAGATGCACCCCTCCATCCCTCCCTCCGTTCCCCCGTGGCCTTCTTCCCTCTGTGTGTCCTGTGTCCAAAGTTGCCTCTTTTTATAAGGACACCAGCCGTGTTGAATTAGGGCCCGCCCCCGTCCAGTGGGACCGCATCTTAACTTGATCACATGTGCAAAGACCCTGCTTCCAAAGAGGGTCACATTCACAGGTCCTGGGGATTAGGACATGAACATATCTTTGTGGAGGCCACAAACCAACCCACCAGCATCCTGCTGGCTTGGGTCCATCAGGCGCCCAAGGGCATCTTGGGGAGCGGGCCCGTCCCTGAGCCCTGCCTCTGACCTGTGATGTATGGGTTTGCTCAGTTTCACTGCTCTGAGTGCCAGACCCTGCGCCTGCCCTGTTTGGGGTCTCCTGGGCTCCCCGAGCCTGGCCCACTCACCACCTCTGTTGTGCCGTGTTGTGCAACGAGCCTTTTGGAGTCCCTCCCCTCACCCCAGGATTTGCCACCCATACCCAAGGCCTTTCATAAAAATGATAAGAATTCTTGGGGCGTAAATGTCCCTCCTTGGATCACTTTCCTCATGGGTGCAGGTCAGCGTCCACCTTAGCCCAGCATGGGAGCTTTGGGTCTCAAATCCCAAAACACGCCGAAGATACTCAGTTTAATTCCAGTCGTGGTAGAAGCCATCCCCCACCAGTGAGGTCAGTGG
This sequence comes from Mesoplodon bidens, assembly GCF_964165515.1. Taxonomy (NCBI): domain Eukaryota; kingdom Metazoa; phylum Chordata; class Mammalia; order Artiodactyla; family Ziphiidae; genus Mesoplodon; species Mesoplodon bidens. The sequence continues at coordinate 6,450,711 of NC_138169.1, read as the reverse complement.
CCTGAGAGAGGCTGTTTCGGCCCTTACAAAGGTTCCCTGTGGCTGTGGTGAGGACCCCCCTCTCCCATGTCTGTGTGGGGTCTCCCCGGACCCTTCCTCCTGACACTGACCCTCCGCTGATGGGGGCTTGATACTCCCTAAGTGGAAGGTTCTGTGGGTCACATGTGGCTTCAGCCACGTCCCGTGCGGTGGCAGGTGGGGGACCGCCGTGCGTCACGCTGCGCCATCCCTACCTGTCCCTGCCAGCCAGGCCCGGACCCCCGGTGGGGCTGGGCTGTCACCGCGCGGCACGGAGCTCTCAGGACGGAGGACATCTTTCTCTGCCGTCCTGTGGGCCGTGCCCTGTACTGCAGCCAGGAAGGGGGAGCTCTCCAGATGCCGGGGTGTATTTTTACTTCCAGGCGTGGAGTATGTATCCTCACCCGGCGGCTCCAGGGAAGGCGCATGAATCACTGGGTGAGGCGGGGCGTGGGGGCATGGTAGGCGGAGGGCAGCCCGCTGTTCTCTGGGTCCCACTTTCTCAGAAGCACTCCCTAGTCCCTACACACACACCCTGCCTGCCCAGGAGACCAGGGAGCCAGACCAGCCCCCTCCCCAGGCTAGAACAGGGTTTTCCCGGTCCCTAGAAGGAGCTGGGGGCTGGAGGCTGGCCCAGCTGTGTCTCCATCCCAGGGTGGGCGTGTGTGGCGTCTGGGAGTCTGGGGTCCGGCCTTCAGCTCTCAGCTCCCCTGTGCGTTCCCCTGCCCCTGCAGCCCAGGGCTGCGAGGGGACCCGAGGACACTGGCCAGCTTGCGCCCGGGCATCAGCCTCATTGTACAGATGAGCAAACTGAGGTACTGTGAACAGGTGGCTGGCACAGGTGGCTTTCTCGACGGGTCCTCTTCAGAGGGAAGCAAGCACCAGGGCCTTTGGGGAAATGAGCTGGGATGTGGCTGCCCCAGGGTTGGGGGGCGGTGAGGGGAACGGCGCCTGGGAGCTTTCTTTGCTCCAGGTGGCCCAGGCCAGGCCATCAGGTACAGCGGCAGCAGCAGGGGGTCCCCTGGGCGCTGGAGCCCAAGCCCCGTCCTCAGCCCGCCCCCCACGCTGGCGGCTCTGATGGGAATGTGAGTCCAGCGTGGCTGGAGGGCTGCCCTTGTAGGGCCAGCAGTGTGCCTTCCTGGCCGGCTCCCGGGGCTGGCTGGGCTCTGCACACAGCGCTGCCATGTTGATGTTAAAACACCGCTGCAGCTGTAAGACTCGGCTCTGAGCTTCCGGAGCCCAGCGGCTGTGGGATGGCCGGAACTGCCACTGGTCCCTGGAGCCCTGCGGGGGCAGCCTCAGGCCTCGGCAGCGACTGCCTGAGCTGTCTCGTCACCCCCGGGGCCCCTGGATGCCAGCCTGCGTCTGGATTTTCAGAGGCTTCCTCTCTCTCTTGTATCGTGTTCCCAGGTGGGGCAGATTTTAGCTGTTTTTCCACCAGGGCCCTTTGGAAAACGGTGCCCAGAGCTCCAGCTTCCTGGCCTAGTCTGTGAAGTCAGCCTTGTCCCCTCTGCTGGCAGCCAGTGTGGGGAGTGAGATCCGGCCAGAATGGGGCCCCAAATGTGCACTCGGGCCGTGCCAGGAGGCTCAGGGGGAACCGAGAGGGATGGTGGTACCCAGCTCTGCACCGAAGGCTTTGCCTCCCAAGGAAGTCCTCCCTGCCCATGAGCTTGGGAATGGTTCTTTCTTGGGGGTGCAGTGGGGGGATGGAGACCAGTAGCAGGCTGCCCCTCCCCCGCTCCAGTCCTTCCACCTAGAGACACCTCCCAAAACCTTAGCACCCATGTCCATAGCCCCTCACACGCCTGCCTCATCCTCTCTCCTCTTCAATGTCCACAAGAAGGGCCCTGGGAGGCACTGTGCCTCATCCGACTCACACAGGGCCTGGCGCACAATAGGTGTTTGGCGCACAGTAGGTGCTCAGCAAACCCCTGCACACATCTGGGAAAGCGCCATACTTCACACTTCAGATAGTCTTACGGGGAGAGAGTATGATTTTTATAAGCATCAAGTCATGGAGTTTTACAGCTGAGGCCAGAGCCACAGAGGATGCCAGAAGTGCCTATATCTTGTCACTGTTTTATTTTTTTAACTTTTTTTTTTTTTTAAATTTTTGGCCACACCGCGCAGCTTGTAGGATCTTAGTTCCCCAAACAGGGATTGAACTCGGACCATGGCAGTGAAAGTATGGAGTCCTAACCACTGGACCGCCTGGGAATTCCCATCACTATTTTATTTTTAAACTTAAAGCTCCTGAATGATGTATACTTGCTTCTGAAAGGTAGGAGCAGGGTTGTCTCAAGGTTAAAAAGGGTGTGGATTGTACCTCTCTCTCCTGAGAGGACCCCCCCACCCAGTCACCACCCCTCGAGCCTTTGTGAAAAGCACTCAGAATACAAGCCTTTTCTCCGTAGGCTTGTATTCTGAGACTTTTATACAAGACTTTTGTGTGGCGCTTGCTCCGTGCCGGGCACTATCCCACACATTCACACACTTTGAAGCATTGTCCTGACTGCGGCCTGGGAGGCAGGTGCTCCTGTTGCCCCGCTTTGGGGACCAGCAGGCTGCAGCCCCGAGAGGGGAGCTGTTCTCTGGGTCACATGGTGTAGTAGCTTCCTGTCGCTGCTCTAACAAATGACCCTGCGCATAGTGGGTTAAAACAACACAGATTTAATAGCTTACAGTTCCAAAGGTTAGAAATCTAAAACAGCTTTCACGGGCTAAAAGCAAGGATTTTGGCAAGGCATCCTCTCTGGGTGCTCTAGGGGAGAATTCTCACCTTTCCCACCTTCTAGAGGCCGTCCACAGTCCTTGGCTCCTGGCCCCGTCCATCCTTAAGGCAGCAGCATGATGTCCTCAATTTCTTTCTGACTCTGACCCCCCTGCCTCCCTCTTTCACTTATAAGGACCCCTTGTGAAGACATTGGGGGCCCGCTGGATACTCCAGGACAGCCTCCCCATCTCAAGATCCTTAACCACATGTGCAAAGTCCCTTGTGCCCTGTAAGGTCACGCATTCCCAGGTTCTGGGAATTAGGACGTGCACATTTTGGGGGCCATCATTCCACCTGCTATGCCCAGCAAGGGAGAGATAGGACAGCTTGATGACAGCTGCTGGGGGCCTAGGGAGAACCCCCTCTTTCTCCAAGTCTTAGATCTTTTCTTCCTGTGGTCCTTCCTCGGCCCCTGTTCTGGGGATGCTGTGAGGGGGCTGAGGAGGGGGCTGCGGGGACCATGTCCATAGGCTGATAGCGGATTTGAAGACAGGTGTGGGCCTGGCCCAAGGGCTCACAGGACGGGGGGTGGGGAGAGGTGGAAGGGGGGCAGGGCGCTGCTTTGCACGTGTGAGGTCCTGCCTTTGGACAGCATGGGGTCTGCGAGGTGCCAGGCGCTGGGGCCAGAGAGGTCATCAGGTCCTGAATCTTAAGGAGCTCGTGGTCTGGGGGCGACACCCAAAGGGGTCACAGCGATGGAGACCAGCAGGTGGGAGCTCCAGGAGCCCCTCAGAGGATGTTGGGGGAAGACACGGGAGCTGATGCCTGAGTTGTCACCCTGGACGGACCAAGTGAGAAGGAAAGGGAAGGACGTTCCTAGTACAGGGAACAGCATAAGGCAAGGCACAGAGGCAGCCTGGGCCGTGGCCAAGGCGAGTGAAAGGTATGTGGGCAGAGGCCTGTGTGGGAAGCGCCCTGATCCTGTGTGTGAGGGCAAGCTTGCTCTGAGCAGGAGGTGACTGGACAGGTCTTGGGGCTGCAGCACCCGTCCCGTGGGCCTGAGAGGCGGCCGGGGGACATGGGTGAGGGCGCAGACTCTGGAGCCAGACCGCCAGGGTTCCAACCCCAGCTCGGCCTCTGCCTAGCTGTGTGGCCTCAGGCAAGTTACTTAGCCACCCTGGGCCTCAGTTTCAGCATCTATAAAATGGGGATGCTAGTAACAGCTCCCTCCCATGATCGAATGTATGGAAACATGGAGTCCTCAGAGCCACGACTGGTGTGGTTAGCGCTCAAAAAGCATAGCTGCTGTGATCTCTCCTCGTCCAGGTGAGGACAAGGAAAGCCCTGTGAAGGCGTTGAATGAGGGGCCCACAGCCACGCACCAAGAAGGGCCGGGAACTCTTCCCTCGATGAGCACGGTTTTCAGTCCCTCGCAGAGCTCTGACCTGCCGTGTCACCCAGGGGTGCAGCTTGCGAGGCTTAGGCTCAGGGGCTCCCTGAGAGGGGTCCCAGTTCTACAGGGCTCTGAGCCTGGCTCCTGGAGCTTGGGTGGGCTGGGCGTTGTAGAAAGAGGCCGTTACCACATCCCCTTATTGAGATGCCCAGGAACTGAGGGGCAGGCCAGTGGCTGGGTGGGCATCAGAGCACTTGGATTCCACAGAGGGACGCTGGGGGGGGCTTCCCGATGGACCCTAATGGACCCCGCAAAGCAGGCTTCCGGAAAACCAGGACTGGAGTGGTGTGGGGCAACCCTTAGTGCCAAAGGGCTGCTCACGTGACCCTGTGTCCCTGGCTCTCCCCGCAGCCCCTCCCCCTCCCCCCAAGCACCCCGGCGCGCGAGATGAGGCCCCGGATGCTGCCCGTGTTCTTTGGGGAGAGCATTGAGGTGAACCCAGAACCCACGCCCGAGATCCGGTGAGTGGGGCGGCTGGGCGGGTGGGGCGGGGTGGCCAGGCCGGGGCGCGGCAGCCTCTCCGCGTGCTGCTCCCCGAGGGGGCATGGCCGTGATTTGAAGAGACTCTGTCCCCAGGTGGCCTTCCCTGCCACCTCTCCAGCCCGTCCCGGGCCCACATGCGACCATTTCCACGCTGACCTTCACCCCCAACCTGGCTGGGTTTTATTTTGAATTTGCCCCTTTATCCCCCGGGGAGCCATTGCCCTGAATGTGTATTAGGTGCCCTCCCACGTGTAGGACGTCTCAGGTGGCACCTGCACTTCTGAGTTAAGGCCCCCCCACCAGGAGCTTTCCCCCAGCCATCTGCCCTCCTTGGAGGGCTTCTGGGGATCGGGCTTCCAGAAGGTGGAGTCTAGGGTCCGTGGGTCTCACCCACGTATCCCTGGGACGCTCAGGATGGATTTGTCCATGTCACCCCGGCCTGCCCAGGGGTGTGGGACCCACTACCTCCTCCCGCTTCCCCTCTGGATAGGGTCCCAGGTCCCCTTTAAAGGTTTTTCTTCCCAAAGAGCGCTCCTTTTTAGTTTTTATCACAGAGGCCCCAGCCAGGGTGGATGCGAGCTGCCTGGGCTCTTGGGAGCCCTGCTTCTCTTCCCACGCGGGTCACCTGTGGGGTGCAGCGGGGAGGGAGACAGGTGAAGTCCCCACGCCCCTCCCCGGAGCTCTTCCTTCCCGTGAGATGATCTGGGAACAGAGCTGGGGGCACTGGCCAGCTGGTCACTCCTAAGGAGGGTCACTCACCTGGAGGTGCTGCGGCTACTTGGGGGGAAACTTAGTTTGATAACATTTCAAACTTAAGGAAAGTTGCAGGAAGAGTACAGGGAACCCCCGTTAGATTCATTGGCTCTTTGCACTTGGCCCCATTGGTTTGAATATCTGCTCACTGTCTCGTTCTACATAAACGAAGCTTTCTTCTGACCCGTTTGAGAGGATGTTAGTGACACCGTGACCTTGAACCTCTAAGTAACCCCGGCTGGTGTCCTTCCTAAGTACAGGGACATCCTCTCACATAATGACAGTGCACTTGCCAAAATCGGGCCAGCTAAAGCTGAAACACGACCACTGCCTGGTCCAGTTCCGCCCACTGTCCCCAAATGTCCTTTTATGGCCTATTTTTATCCCAGTTCAGGATCCAGCCAGAGTCACGTGCGGCATTTAACTGTCCCGTCTCTCGAGTTTCCTCCAAGCCGGCTGGGTCCCTCAGCCCTTCCTTGCCCTTCTGACCTGGGCATTTCGGAAGAGCCCAGGCCGTTCTGTGTCCGCACTGCCCCCCGACCACGCGGGACAGTGACCTGGCTGCCCCATCCGGGGCTCACCCCCGTGCTCCCGCCCTCCCCCGCAGCTGCAATTCTGAGGTCAAGTACGCCTCGGAGAAGCACTTCCGGGACAAGGTCTTCTACGCGCCGGTGCCTACGGTCACGGCCTACAGCGAGACGATCGTGGCCGCGCCTAACTGCACTTGGCGCAGCTACCGCAGCCAGCTGACCCTGGAGCCGCGGCCGCGCGCCCTGCGCTTCCGGAGCACCACCATCATCTTCCCCAAGCGCGCCCGCAGCTCCTTCCGCACCACCCTGCACCTCAGCCTGGGCCGGCCCCGCCGCTGGTTCACGGCCAGCGTGCAGCTGCAGCTGTGCCCGCGCCCCGGGCCCGGCCTGCTGGGTCCCGTGCCGCTCTGACCGGCAGCCCGGCCCCCGCGGCGGCCGGAGCACGGGCTCCACGATCGGGAGGGACCCCGGACTGTGTCTTGCCCGCGCCGCATCCGCTTTCTCAGCACCTACCTGGTGAGGCAGCGTGGGCCTGGCTTTCCCGAGGAGCCCGGGGCGGGGGCAGGTGGGTAGGCGGTGCCCGCCCCGACGGCCTGGGAGAGAAGAAGGTGTGTGTCCCTGGCTGCCCTTGAAGCGGGGGACACCCCGAACGCCGGCAGGACAGAGGCGTCCATCCCAGCCTTGGCCGGGGGGCCCCCCACCAACCCCGGCTCCCAGGCCACGTGGGAGGGAAGAGGGGTGCCATCCAGACACCCACCGCCCCTGGAGAGGGCTGTTTCCAGAGCAGGCCTTTCAGATATGTGCAGCTGGACGCCCAGAGCCATAGCCCAGCAACCTCTGGTGGACGGTGAGCGGGGAGGCTGGGCGAAAGCCGGAAACGCTGCCAGGGCTGGTTGTGGGTTGTGTGGGGAGCGGCCTGGAGGAGCCCCGCCCGCGCTGTCCCAGTGCCCGTGCCCCAGTGCGGAGGATGGAGGGCATAGCCCGTCTGCACCGAGGCCTTTGAGCTCTGTGTCCGGAGCCTCACCCGCAGGGCCTCCTGCTAACCTCTGTCCTGACACCTTCAGGACCAGGACTCTGGACCGTCAGAGCCCTTGCGCCAGGTGCCAAGGGGAGGCATCTAAGCCGTTGGAAATGACCACTGCCACCTGCCCGAGGCTCCCGGCCAGCTGTCAGCTTTCAGATTCCGTGGGGTCCAGTGCCCTCGCTCAGGCCTCCCGTTCCTATGGTGATGACGCTGCAGTGGCCAGTGCTGCAGGGTTCACCACACACGTGCAAGGTCAGGGGAGGAAGTCGGGAGACCCTTGTCTCCCTGGGAAGAGCCAGGATACGTGGGTGCTGGGGCCACGGCCTGGGGCTGCCCACCACCAGTGCCCCAGAATCCCCCAACGTGGCCGTGGAGATGCCTTCAGACCTGACTGGACCCAGCAGGTGGAGGCTGCCCCGCCGCTCCTCTGGCATCCCCCCCAGGACGGGGCTTTAGCTCCCTCGCTGCAGGGAAGGGCTGCTCGGAGCTAGCGTTCCGGAGAGGCGAAGTGACTGATATATTTTTATATATCTACAGACTGTGCATGTTCTCGCCACAGAGATGCTTTCTGATTAACAAAGAAATAACTTAAGAATCGATTGATTATCTTAATAAAATGTGCAGACTCGAAGAGACTCCCTCTTCCATGTTTCTGAGACCCTCAGACCCCACCGTGGGTGGGACTGGTCTTCATAGGCCTGTGGCCCCTCCCCACTGCCCACAGGGGGCAGGGAGACACTTGGAAGGCTCAGAGGGAGCCCTATCCCCTCACCCCATCCCTGTAGACAGCCTCAGAGTGCGCCAGCTCCACCCAGGAGCTAGGTAATAAATGCAGAGGCCCAGGGCCCACGCTGGGACTTGGGTCTGACTCCGGGGACGGTCCCAGGAATCTGCACGTTGGATGCTCCTGTGCTTTGCACTCCGCACGCCAGCCCTCGGCACCTGCAGACGCCCAAAGCCAGCTCTGTCCCCGGAGAAGCGCCCGGGCTGCCTCTGCAAAGCAGGTGGCCTCGGCCTTGGTACACCCTCTGCGCATCGGGTCCACATCCTTGGAGGGGCCTCCGGGGCCCCAGACTGGGAGTGAGGAGGACTCTCGGGGCAGTGTCCTTGAGGGGGAGAGTGCCGGTGCCTTTGCAGGGGCTCCTGCCTCAATGGAGGACGATGTCTAACAGGGCGGGGCCAGGGTGAAAGCCAGGAGGGCAGGGCCAAGGGACAGGGTCATGTCACTGAGAGGAAGAACCTGGAGGCGTCGGCCGCTCAGTACGGGCAAGCAGGGTGCAAACACAGCCTTGGGAACTCCGAGAGCGCAGCCTGTGTAGAGAGGGGACTGTGTGCAGACACACGCTGGGGGGCGCATCGCGGGCACCAGGCAAATGCAGCTGCACGAGTTTGCTTTCCAATCACAACCCTGATTTCCCCACTTGGAAGGATAAGTGGGTTGGGCTTCCGGACACGTGCAATTACGGTGCCAACGAATCCGGTGACCTTGGAGATGCCTCTGGGATTGCCCTTCAAGAAACAACTTCTGAGGCGTGCAGTTAGCGGATGGCCTCTAACTAGAGCTTTCCAGCAGCTGCCAGGCTCCTCCCGGGCGCCCCGCCAACGGGAGTGCGGTGGGACGGGGCCAGTTGCCCGAGGCTCAGTCCCTGCCAGGTCCTGCTTCCTGTCCCTTTTGTCTTTCACAAGCATCACCCTGACAGGCCTCAGACCCTCCTGACTCCATCTCGGCACCACCCTGAGGACCCGGGCCGCACATGTCAAACAAGACCGTCTCCTTTGATCATGCAAACGGCTTCCGCCTTCCCCGATGACCTTGGAACTCCAGCCTGGGAGGAAGAGGACGTGGGGTGCAAGGGCTGCGGCCCGTCAGGCCCCCAGGTGCACCCCGGTTTCCCTCTGAAGCAGCTGTCTGTCCTACGGGAACCCAGAGGACTTGGAGACCCGGCAGAAAGAGGTGGCAGCTTCATCTAGGTCCCGTCCCAGCCCTTGGGATTTCCACCCCCAAAATAAAGAGCCTGGAGGCCAGTGACCCCGCTGCCCGCCTTAGGGTGCTGCCTGCAGAAGCCCCTCCTGTCCTCTGCCTTCCTCCACACTCCCCGGATCCAGATGCACTGGGCAAGGGGGGCAGAGGTCACTCACTGAAGCCCCCTGGGAGGGGAAGACCAACACGGGGAGGGCCCGGTGGCTGGAGGAAAAGCCTGTCCCTTAACTTCTTTAAGCATCTGCAAGGAGGCACATGGACTTACCTGCCTGGCGGCTGGGACAGTGAGAATCCGTGCTGGTAAAGCTCGGGCTGCCATCCAATCAAGCCGGGACCCTGCTGGGGGCAGGTCAGGGTGTCCATCCTCTCTCTCAAAGGGGCAGAAACACTTCCCAATGTCGAGGGCCGGCTCTGGCCCCAAACACCCATCCTGAGCCCCCTCGCTCAGCCTCTTGTGCTGTCCCCCGGGCCAATCTCTGGGTTCATCTCTGGATTCACACTCGCAGGCCTCCAATCAAGCTCGGCGGCCCCCACCCCACAAACAGGTGCCCCGTCCGTCCGTCCAAGGGCTCGTCTCTCCTCCCCAGAGTAGCCTTGGTGAGAACAAACAGCCCTGGCGGCCGACGCGTACACGGAGCGCTGCCTCTGTCTGCAGACCGCTTGGCCCTGCTGTCAGAATTTTCTCTTCCCAGTGAGCCTGTGAGGTAGCTGGTGAGACATTCTGATGAGGAAGCGTGACCTGGCTGAACCCCGGAGGAGGTCGGGTGGAAGGACAGCCCGTCACGTGGCTGCCACAGCTAAACCCGCCCGGCTTCCTGGAGAAGCCATGAAAACAAAGGCGTCTCCTTTGATGGCCCTCCTTGGCCTTCTAAAGGTGGAATGACCAGGGGGCCCTCCCACCAGCTGCCAGCGGATCAAATCAGTTTATCCCTGTAAATATGCAAATAAGATTCACCGTTGCCAGACCACCTGGAGTTTTTTTCTCTTCTCTCTCCTTTCCTCGCAAACCCATTCTTTCTTTCTTGCTTCGTTCCACTGACTCCTGCACAGGTGAGTAAACTGTGTCTCTATAGAGCTACACAGCCCATCTCTGAGGTACTCCTCACAGCAGTATCATTATCCCATTTTACAGATGGGGAAACAGAGGCACAGAGGGTTCAAATGGCTTGGCCAGGGTCACATGGCCATTACGTGGCAGCTGGCTCCACAGTCTGTCTTTACTCACGTGCTGCACACCCCCTCGCCTGCCTCATACGTGGCCCGGCCCCATCCCCACTCCCCGAGGCGGTGGGGCTCTGTCCTGGCCTTCTCTGCCGTGCCAACCCCCATGCTGGCCCTGCACTAGCCTCCTGGACTGCTTCTCCCTCAATACACCCAGCACCCTTGCAAGCCAACAAGACCCAATTTCAGAAAACCAGCAAATCGCCTCACTGGGCATTGACTGTTCCGTCTCAGAAATTCCAGGGCCTCCACACTGCCTTCTGTCTAAGCCACCCTGGGCTCCTGAATGCCCCTGGCTGGGTTTCACCTCCCGGCCTTTGCCCACACACGTTCTTTCCACTCAGCCCCTCCCCTCCCCAAGAAGCACCACCTCCAGGAAGCCACCCCGACTGCTCCAGGTCAGCTGTCACAGTGTCTGTGTCACCTGGCCCGAGGTGGGCTTGTCCTGAGCCAACCCTAGTGCTGTAGGGAGCAACCCGTTCCTGCCCCCACTGTGGGCGGCAGCTCTTCGGGTTGGTGGGCTGGGACTCCCTCTGCAGAGCCGCTTGTGCCCTTACTGGAGAACTCCTGGCCAGAAAGAAGTGAAGGGACCAGGTTCTAGCTCTGACCTTAGGCACCACCCTCACCATCATAGTGAGGGCTGCAAGTCACCGGCATCAGAAACACCTGGGCCGCTGGATGAAAACACAGATTCCCAGCCCCAACCCTGGACCTAGAGAATCATTCCTATCCTCTGGGTGGGGCCCAGGAATCTGCACTCTAACCAACGTCACAATGTTCTAAGATGCTGGGAAATTAGCCAGCAAGTGTCCTGCGCTTTGCAGATCACGTTCTCATTTTCTATGGAATCGGATCCTCACAGCATCAGTTCAGCTCAACAGTTGCTAGGGGCTCAGTCAACAACAGAGTCAGGAAGAGAAAGGCAAGATCTTTGCTCTCGAGGGGTTCTGTCCAGTAGCTTGCAGGGTGTCAGCAAAGACCCAGAGGAGAGAGATGGGGAGGGATAATGGGTTCTTAGAGGAGAGAATGACCCAGCTGGGTTTTGAAGTATGTGTAGGAGTTTTCCAGAGAGATGGGGATCAGGGAACAGCAGGGGCCTCCATTTTAAGATGGAGCAGTAAGAAAACCAAACAAGATGGGGGTGGGATGAACCCTTTGGGGGGGGTGCTGAGGACTTGCTGGGTGAGGTTGGAAGAGAGGGTGGACCCTTCACAGGCACCAGGAGGCCGTGAGCTCTCCCTACACCCCACAAACATCACTGTGTGGGGTCTGTGCCACTGGGTGCCAAGTGGTGTCAATTCTGAGGCCATGGAGACGGGGGGATGGCAGAGATGAGCCTGTGGGCTGACACTTGTGTCCCTCCCACCCCCGTATCACTCTGGTCTGACTACAGCTGAGGGAAGTGCCATGGGATGCTGGGTGGCACCAGGAGGCATGGCCAACCCCTTGTGGCTGGTGTGGCCAGCACGACCTGACCCATCCTGGATTCCAGGTGGGGGCTGGCCTGCACCCGGGACCGGAGGGAGGCCCGGAGCAGGACAAGACTGTTTTCTGGCCCAACACTGCCACCTGCCTGTCGGCATCAGTACTACAGCCCAGGCGCCAAGCTGAGCCCTGCGGGGGCTCCAAAGACCTCTGCTCATTTCGCCTCACAGCACAGGTTCGCAGGGTAAACCTGGAGCGCCAGGGAGGGTGGGCAGAGTCCCCTGAGGACGCAGATCTCTCTGCATGCCCAGGTCCACACCCTGGGGAGACGAGGTGCCGGGCTGACCACCAGTTCACAGGTAGGGCAGGGGATGGGAATTTCTGCATCCAGTGGGTCTTGGTTCTCCCCTCCACTGCTCCCCACACCCTGCCCCGCCCCAATGCTGCAGGCACGTCCATGGCGAAGAATCGCAGCCTCTCTGGAGCTCCAGCCCTGCTCCTGAAGGAACACAGCTCGTGTCTGAGACCCGTTCTATCTACCAAGACTGCAAGACGCCAGTTGGCAGCTGCCTCAAGACCCAAGCTGGGAGGGAGGGCTGTTCTCTCTTCTGCCGCGTATCCAAAGCAGTGACGGCAAAGGGTCTGTTTGTTCCCTAACGTAGTGTGGGCAGGAATAGTTTTTAAAGTATTTAACAGTTAAGAGCTGATGATGGCCTTCTTGGATACCGTCACCATGGCTGTGAATATCTGACACCCTCCTCGTGGGTGTGAAAATTCAATACTCTCACCATGGGTGGGACAGTTCAAGGTCTGCACGGTGACATCCTTACCGTGGGAGTAAATATTCGCCTGCAGAGGGGAGAGACTGGTGAGTCAGGGGATGTGCCCTTGTCCCCCGCAGGGTTACACTCCCACCGTTCCCCCCCGGCCCAGTCGCCTGTCCTCCTGGCTGCCGGGGCCAAGATAGAGAAGGAGCCTCTGTAAGTCGAGTATAATTCGCTTTTTAATGAGAAGAACGTGTGTAAATGACAGGACGCCACCGCCGTGCGCAGATGGCGGTCACAGAATCCCCTTCAAATTCATTCTGCCCAAGGAGGGGAGGGCGGGAGGACGCAGGGGGGCTCGAGAGCTGGCAGCCCCTGCCCCACCTCGGTCCTGCGGACTATGGGGTCGCCGACTGTTGGCCTGCGCACGCCTCTTGAACGGTAAGCAGAGATCGAAAGCACAGCAGCAATAATACTGGGTAAGTCCTTCCTTGCTTAAAACATCTGAATTAATTCATTGAAGGTATCAAAAATATACCCTGTAAACCAATATATCATTTACACCTGCCTTTCCTTCCCACCGCTGCGGCAACGATGTATGAAAAAAACAGTCCAGTTCCTCGGAGCAGCCGCTCACCCCAGGCCGCACCCGGCCCTGTCGCCCGCCCATCTGGCCTGACTTGGTTTCCAGCGGTCTCGTCGGCTGGGGCAGCCCGTGGGGACTGGGACAAGAGCGCTGGGGCCTGGACAGGGCCTGTGTCCGTCTGTCCAGAGTGCTAAGCGGGATGGGGACGGAGGGCGGGTGCGGGGCCTGCTAAGCTCAGTTTAGACTTTGGTTCCAAATGCGTTAGGTGGGGAGGCAGTGGCGTGGGAGGTGCGTGGTCGTCCTGCTTTGGGTCCCTGGCCGCCCCGGCTGTGCGCGTGTGGCCGCCACACGCCTGCCGTGCCCCCTCCCCGGCCCCTCCCCTCCCGAGCACCAGGTAAACATCCCCTGAGTAAGGTCACTGCACAGGGCCAGCCGGGGCGGGAGTCGTAGTTAAGGCTTTAGACAGGCAAGGATGCCGGCTCTGGACGGACGGACGGACAGACGGGCGCACAGGCAGACTCAGGGGCTCCTTCCTCGGTGGGGGGAGTCGGCAGCCGCCCGCTCCTCGTCCCGCTGCTCCGGCCGCTCGCCGGCCCACCCCGTTCTGAGCCTCACTCGCTGTCAGAGAGCGTCTCGTACTGCGAGCAGAGCAGCGGCTTGGGCTCCTCGTCCCAGGCGTGATGGGGGCCGGCCAGGGGCCCGCTGCCCGCGGGGAGGCCAGGCGGGGGCGGGGAGGCCATGACCCCCGCCTGCAGCCGCATGATCAGGGGGTTGTAGGGAAACGGTGTGGACCCTGCGGAGAGGCCGGGACAGAAGCCCCGGGGGCCCCGGTGAGCCTGGCGGCCCCCAGGGGCCCACCCACCCGCCACCCCGGGAACTGGGGCCTCGGCCTCCTGCCTCCCACCCCTTCTATCTCCTGGAAGCTTTCTCAAACTGCCCGCCTGGCCTCACTTCCAGCACTCCCACGCCACTCATGCCCGGCAGCCTGTTGCCCGGCCCAGCGGGAGCCGCCTCGCTGTTCCTGCCCTCGCCCCCCTGCGTCTGTCCTGCAGCCAAGAGCTCTCTTGGACCTGCGGGAGATCACGCACCTCCCCCAGGGACCTCCTCGCACGCACAGAGGAGTCGGGGGCTCCCCTGAGGCCCCCCCAAGCCTGTGGGACCGGCCCTGCCCACAGGCCTCTCTCGTCACTTCCTGAATCCTGCATCCTCTTTCTAAATCGTGCTCTTTCTCTCCACCTGGGCCCTTACGAGAAGCATCCTGACCACCTGTGAGCCCCAGTTCAGCTGGCCACGGCCCTGGGCGAGTGTCTCAGAACAGGCCTGACCATGCGCTCTGCACACAGTAGGTGCTCGGGCAGCTGGCCGGGCCCACCTGCCCGCCCCCGGTGCCCACCTGCGGACGAGGGCCGGTCCTCCCACACGCGGTTGGTGAGTGGGGTCCGGCGGTTGCAGTCTCCCTCCGAATGCACTGAGGAGACGGAGGGTGGCCGGTCCCCAGACGCCAGGCCTGGGGCCGGAGACTTGGCTTTTCGGCTGCTGGGTCTGCCAGAGACTTTGGCCTTCCCGCCACCACCTGCAGGGGGACAACGTGGGAAAGGGCCGAGTTGGACTGAGGACAGCGCTCGCACTGTACGGGTGGGGGTGGGTGGGTGAGGCCCTGGACCCCTGCTTCCCGGGCCCCCCAGGGAGGGGGAACAGCAGCCCAGCCCCCTGGGAGGCCAAGGAGGTCGACCAGATGGCCAGACCCAGCCAGGAGCCTGGATTTGGAGGGGGTTTCTACTAGGGGAGTGAGTAGAACTACTTGCAAAGCCCCCTCAGGCTGCCCTGAGGCCCCCTACCCACCAGGGGCTAACACCTCAAGCACGGAGCCTCAGGCCTCTGGCTTGACCCTGACCACTGCCCCAGGACTGTGCTGGGGCTGGGCAGGCTGCAGGCCCTCTGCAGAGAAGCCAGGGCCCCTGAGGCCAGGCCTGGGCCTTCATTAAGTCCAGAAACTTCTGGGGGTCACAGTGTCTAGGTCAGAAAAATGGCTCCAGAACTCTCTGCCTGGCCCTTGCTCTGATATGCAGAGTGTTGATTAGGGACCCAGGGCAGAGGGCGAGCCAGCCCGTCTGGTTTCCCTGATTCATCTGAGTTTGGATCTGGCACACAGATGCTGGTCTCCACCCCATCAGCCCCGAGGGCCAGCCGTGAACATGCCTGCTGGCCTGGCTGCCGTGAGCCCAAGGGTCCCCCCTGATCCACACAGAGAAGGTGGGTCCTCACTCCAGCCTGATCTCCCCCAAGGAGACACAAGCTGGGCCAGGACGTGGGCATCCCGGGACGAATGTCCAGCCGGGGAGGAAGGCAGGGCAGGGCTCGGGCAGCGGCGTGAGTGTTTTTAGAAAAGCGGCAGCTCCTTCGGGCCCAGCGGGCGAGGGCGGGCCGGGGCCGCGCAGACACCTGGGGGTGTCCGCCCGGCTCGGGGTTACCCAACTCCAGGACCACGTCAAACACGCACAAAAATAGAGTCACAAGCTCCAAAGCTGGAGGGGGGTCGGTCAGAGGAACGCGGAGGGAGGCGGGAGGATTAATGACACCGGCTTGGGACAGACGGGGTGGAGGAGGCCTGCAGACCTGGCGAGGTGAGCGCGTGTTCCCTCCGTCCGTCAGCAGCGGTTACGGGCATAGCAGCGGGCAGGCTGGCACTGGCATTCAGAGGGTTAAAAGCATTGGCGCTGAGCGGGTGCTCCTCCCACTGATCATATTTACCCATGAGCGCCTTTCTAATAATGGCCTCCAGCCCCATGTTGGTGCTGGCATGCTCCTGCACCGCCTGGCTTCTGCAGGTCATGAGGCCTGGGAGAGAGACACACACACAAAGGGGGCCGCAGGGGCCAGAGGGACAAGGGGGAGAGAGGGAGAGAGAAGCAGAGAGGGAGAGAGGGAGGAGAAGAAAGAATACACAGTGAGCACATTTTGGCAAAGCAACGATTCTTGATTTCCCTATCTTCCCCCCGTGTTTCCGCTGCAGGGTGATGGGGGCGGAGGGCTCCTTCTGACTCGGGCCCTGGAAGCCCTCAGGAATTCCCGGTGGGGGAAGAGGTGGGCTCGGGGTGGTTAGATGACCGCCCCCCAAGCCTCATTCCTACGCTGCCCTCGGGGAAATCAGAAGCCCCTTCTGGATCCCTAACCCCCAGCTGGGGCTGCTGCTTTTTTAAAAAAATCGAGTGGCCTTAAAAAGGAGCGGGGAGCGGGATCAGGGGGTCCCCTTATTTGGGGGAAGGGCTGCTGGGAAACTAAGTCAAGCCAGAGCTCAGTGCTGGGCGTTGTGGGGGTCCACCCTGGTTCCCGGGGGCTGCTGGGAGGAATGGAGGGAAGGTGACCAGACGGTCCTCCGGCCGCCCCTGCCTGCGAGGCCTGGGACCCTCAAGCCCCCTGTCTGCCCCCGCAGCTGGGCCTAACTCTCCTCCCACCCCCTCTCCCCGCCCGGGAGCCACAAGGAGAAAGAGGTGCAGAGACGGACGGTGGAGAGGGGGGTCGCAGCCATGCAGTTACGGTGCGTGCGGGGGTCAGGGCAGAGCTGGAAACAATCACATGGCCGCCCCCGGCCCGGCCACCCGGCACAAAGTGGTCTGATCAACAACTGTCCCTCACGAATCCTTCCAGACACCCGCTTCAAAGTCACGCCAGTTATGCCTCTTTTTCTGTTTACCAGGTTTTCTGTCCCTCTCTTGTTTACTTGTGAACCATTCTGGGGACGTTTGCAAACCCTGGGGAATGTGTCTCTTTTTGGCATTTTTGTTAAACCAGACTTTGCTTCCAAAAACCTCCAACGAAGCTCTCTGCCTGCCACTGGGCAAAATTTTCATGGATTTTAAAACTTCCACTCTAAGTCAATTGTATGATTACCAAGTGGCCGAATAACGGGTCTTGCTGACCCCTAACGCGTCTGTAAACCGGACTGATGGTTACTGGGAGGCTCGGAGCAACGTGGCAGCATCTGAAATCACATTTCTTAAGCGACTATTTGCCGTCTACGTTTTCATTTTCTTTTCTTCCTTTTAGTTTCAAACTCATTCACAGCCACGGGACCCCTTGACAGGTTTTTAGCTGTGTCTGGGCCATGCTTCATCAGCACTTTAAAAAAGTCATGTCGGTCAAGAAAAAGCAAAATTTCCAGCAGGGGTGAGTGGGGCGGGGAGTGGGGAGAAGCATTTATGATCCTACAAACTGAGACACTGGGAAGTGGAAATAAAAGATGCGAGGGATACAGGTCACGATGGTTCCTCGGTAGGTCAGCATCCTACGATCACAGACGTTACTGAACCTGCCACCCAAGGTCACGGGTCCATGGTCTGTCAGTGCTAGGCAGGAAGCTGACCGTCTCAGGTCCTAAAGCAGGAGCTAATTAAGCAGCAGAGACCGGGGTCTGGGGAAATTTTGTGTGTGTGGCCTAAACTGCTTTGAAAAAACGTTGAATCTAATTTATATACAAGTTCCTTGTACCGCATGAATTTCTACAGCACACACGCACCTGTGTCGGTGTACGAGCATCTCTGAAATGAAAACATGAAAACATTCATTTCTGTCCATCTTGTTGTTTTGACCGAATTGTCTCCTCCCCATTGCCTGAGGCTCAGCCAAGCCCCCAGCGTCTAGTCTCCGGGTGGGCGGACATTCCCCAGTTGGGACCCCCATTTAGAGGCCCCGTGGCCCCCTGATAAAATCCAATGGCTGCCTTTTGCTCACCACATTCCCAGAGCTGTGACGGCCCTCAGGGAAGGTCAGCACATCCCCCCAAAGACGCCTCGTTCCTCCCCACACCGGGCAGGCCTCTGGCGGAGGGTCAGCCCTGTCTGCTCTGGCTCAGCCGCTTCACACCAGACACCAGGTGCTTCCCCAGAGCCCCGTCCCAGTCCTTCTACAGAGGCAGCAGAACTGCACAGTGTAACCCCACGGGCTCCAAAGCATCACAGAAGGCTTCAGTTGCAGTGTAAACATGTGTGTGGGGGCTTCCCTGGCGGCGCGGTGGTTGAGCATCCGCCTGCCAGCGCAGGCGACACGGGGTCGAGCCCTAGTCCGGGAAGATCCCACATGCCGCGGAGCAACTAAGCCCGTGCGCCACAACTACCGAGCCTGCGCAGGCTCTAGAGCCTGCGAGCCACAACTACTGAGCTCGCGTGCTGCAACTACTGAAGCCCACGCGCCTAGAGCCTGTGCTCTGCAACAAGAGAAGCCACCACAGTGAGAAGCCCGCGCACCGCAACGAAAAGTTGTCCCCGCTCACCGCAACTAGAGAAAGCCCGTGCACAGCAACGAAGACCCAACACAGTCAAAAATAAATAAATACAATAAATTTATATATAAAAAAAAATGTGTGTGAATTTTACACTCATCTCTGGAATACATCTGCACTGTTTCCCCAGCTCCCTGGATGGAATTTTCAAGTAAAACTGATGCTCCACCTATAAAAAAGGCCCACGTGGACCACATGCACACACAGGCCCACTCCACACACTCACATCTCCACCTGAGATCCCAACAGACAGGTTCCGGGTATTTGTGTGTAATTCTGATACTGAACTACATGCACCAGAAGGCCTTGAAATTGAACTCCAAATAGACACTCCTTGCCAGGCCCCGCCGGCCTTTTGTGTGTGTCTGCATCCCCACGGCAGGTGTCTGTCCCCTCTGCATCCCCACTGCAGAGGAGGGGACACACTTGAACTATGAAAGGCCACCTGTCACCATGGCTACGGCTGATGTGAGGCCCAGTGACCTCCGAGGCCTCACTCCCAAGTCTCCTTCCAGGTCCAGACACCCAGCTTGACCTCCCTGGGCGCACAGTGACGGGGGAGGGGGAGGGAGGGGACGGGCTGTCGGCCGAGCAGCCCGGGGTGGCCGGTTACCTGCTCCGGTGATGGCGGGCATGTTGAAAATCTCCGTCCCGGGCTGGCCAATATCTGGAGGGGGATGACGAGATGGGTGAGGCCTACAGGTCCTGGAAAGCACCTGCCCCCCTATGTCCCCTGTCTGGTCTCGGCAAGGTGCGCCACCTGGGAGCTTGCGCAGCGCAGACAGATTTAGCAGGGCTGGGGCAGGGCCTGAGAGTCGGCATTTGGAGCCAGCTCGCTGAGGCTGCTGACCTACTGGCCCAGGCACAACACTTGGCAAGGTTCTGGACTTAGCAGCCTGGGCCAGTGACTGTCTGCAAGGCTGCGACTCCAGCCCCAGAAAGAGAAAAGCCTCTGCAAGGTCCCCAAGCTCCCCGCGCTAATGAGCTTTTTGAGGCCGGGGATGTGATGTTTCTTCTTTCATCGGCTCACCCACTCCTGTGTTCTCTTGAGCATCTGCTATGTGCCAGGCGCTGGGCCGAGAGGGTACAGCTAAGCTAGGACTTACGTCCAGTAACCTCGTAAGTGGGGTAAACAAATCACAGATGTGAGGCGCATCGTGCACGGGGTACACACGGGGTCCTTGTAAGGGCGTGGCCCCGACCTCTGGCGCCCAGTACGAACAGACCCGGGCATGCCAATATCCCCCGAGTGCCCCCTGTGACAACCCAGCAAATGCCTACGGGAAAAAGACGGACAACACGGGCTCCCTGAACGTGAGGTGACGGGCCAGTGGGAGAGGTGGCTGGCGGGTCCACCCGGCTGTGCTAAGCCCCGGCCCCCGGCAGCCCCGCTCCCAGGGAGGGCGGGCCCCTTACTGTATTCTGGCTCGTTCCGGTTGTGGGTGTTGAGCTTCTTGTTGATCTCCTGTTTCTTAGATTTGACCATGGCCGAGTTGCTCTCGGTCAGCTTGCTGAAGAAGGCCGGCGGCTGGCTGGTGTTGCCTGGGGATTTGGAGCCCATCCTGCTGCGAGGATCAGACACCCCGGGTCAGTTCACTTGGTGCTGAGCTTGCACACCCTTGATGACGGGGTGCTTACCACCTGAGCTGCCTTAGAAATTCAGAATGAAGCTTCTCCCACCTCGTGCTTGCTTCCCCCACCTCTTAGGGCCCATGTCTTCCGAAATCCCCTCTGTCATCCACCTATCCTTGGGCTCAGGGTGTCTCTGCAGAGCCCCGGCCGCCCTGGTGGGCCACGCCTGTCTACCTGCAATAGCCGGACTCCCAGAAAAGAGCCTCGGGAACCAAAGTGGGCTCACACCACATCTTCCCCTGAGGTCAGGGGGCCCTTTCTCCCACCCCCCTCCCCGGGGCCCCAGTTTGGTCCAGCACACTTAGCTCTTTATTTCTCAGATCCTCAAGGGCCGGCAACAGGGGCCGGGCCTGAGCTAAGAGACCCCAGCCCAAGGCTCAGGAAGCTGCCGTGGAGGTCCGCCAAGTTTTGACCTTGTTTAGCGGGTCTGAAGCCCCCCGGCTGCACCCCAAAGCCCTTGCCAAGCCCCCAGCTGCACAGTGGTGGATCGAGGCCGCAGGCGGGCAAGGGCCCGAGTCCTGAGCGTCCCAGGAAGGGGAGGGGCTGCCGTGCAGGTACCTGGGCTCCACCTGCTCCCCGTGCCGGTACAGCAGCGGGTACACGGTGCTCCGGGGATGCCCGGGCTCTGCCATGCCCTCCGGCGGGGACACAGGTTCTATACCGTCCTCACTGCTGCCCAAGGCTGACGTCTTGCTTGGCTCTGGAGACCTGGATGGAGAGAGGGTCCCTGCGGTGGTCAGAGCTCAGAGCTCTCCCTCTTGCAGGGGGCGCACCCCTCCCTCCGCTCCCCGCTAAGCCCTGCCTCGTTCTAAACCAGGGGTCGGCACGCTTTTCCTGCAAAGGGTCAGACAGCAAACACTTCAGTAGTCTCTGCTGCATATTCTCCTCCTTTAAAAACCTAAAATCATCTTTAGCTCACGGACCATGCAAGAACAGGCCGCGGGCTGGATCTGGCCCGCGGGTGGCACTTTGTGGAACCCCTGCTGCACCCCAGCGCCAGGGACCCCACTGTTCCCCCAAAGACATGCTGTTGTCTCCCCAGCTCTGTGCGCCACCCGGAGTGGCTCCTTCATCCTAGAGCGGGGGTCCCTCCCCGTTCCTCTCCTCTCGGACCAGGGACCCCCCCAGGGATAACCAGGAGGGCAAGTGTGTATGTGCCCGTTAGGAGGCGGCTCTCAAATCACACGGCTCTGCTTCGAATCCCAGCTCCACCACTTACTGGCTGTGTCCCTCTAGGCAAGTGAATTCACTGCTCTGTGCCTCAGTTTCTTCGTCTGTGAAATGGGATAACACTGCCTACACTTCCTAAGGTTGTGGTGAGGATCCTGGTTAACGGGCGTGAAGTATTCAGCTTGATGCCTGGAACCCCCCGAGTGCGGCGTATGTAACAGCTATGGTCCAGCTGCGCTGTGACCTTGAGCAAACTCCCCGGTCTTCCTGAACCTCGGTTTCTCATGTGTGCGATGGCTCCGGGTGGGCCCCGCACTTTACTGGGCTCAAGCTTCCCGCAGCAGACACCTAACAGAGCCCTCTCGGTGGTGACCAGCAAGGGGCACCCGTCTCCCACCGCCGCTCACCTCTTGCCCCCTTCACTGTGGGGTGAGCCACGGGCCGGGGCGCCATGGTCCGGGGCTGGGAGGTAGAGGTCGCTGGGTGGGCGGCGAAGGTCCAGGATGGGGCAGCTGGCTCCAGGGAAGGAGTAAAGGGGGGCCGGGAGGGGCGCGCTGAGCTGCTGCGGGTGGTGTCGCGTGTAGTCTTGCGTGATGACCTCCTGTAGGCCGAGGGTCAGGGGACAGGAGCAGGGTCAGGCGCCAGCCATCTGCCAGAACCTTCCAGGCGGGGTGAGGGCTGGACTGAGCTTTGGGGGCAGAACCCGGGGGCTTGGTCCTTGGCTCGCCGGGGGCTTGGGGCCTGCCCACACAGCCTCAATGCCCCCAAGTGCATGGGGTGGGGGCACTGGCCCAAGTCTCAAAGTGGGCCCCCAGGTGGGTCGGGTTCCCCTGACCAGCGTGTGTAAGATGTGGATCGCGGCTGGGCTCGTGCACCTGAGGCTCCGTCAGCTGGATGAGGGGGCGGATATAGCACCTGAGTCTGAGACTCTGGGACCCCTGGCATGGCTTGCCCTCACCAACCCTGGATCCCTGGCTCACCTCACCAGGACTCAGTTTACCCACCAGATGGTGCGTGGACCCTCCCCCCCACCCTTCCTCGGGGCCGGGTCCCACCCCAGGTACAAAGGCAACGAGGAGGGGGCACAGGAGGGGTAGTTACACTGATGTGCTGTGCCAGCGTGACCACCCGCTGGTGACCTTTGACGCCTGGGGTGGTCTGAAGCAGCGGGCTGGACGAGGGCTGGCTCTCGGGCAGCGGCCGCAGGTGTGGGAGGTGTGCAGCCTCGCCGCTGAGCTTCCCCGGGCCTGCGGGCAGAGCAGGGCAGGTCAGGGCGTGGCTGGGGGGGGGCGAGGCGTGTGCCTGGCGGGGCTGCTGCCCTCAGAGCCCGGCTCTGCCCTCTGAGCTGTGGTGCGAGGCCGATTCCGCCACCTCTGAGTGCCTCAGTTTCCCCACCTGTGCGATGGGGTGACAACGGTCCCTGTCTCACACGCGGCGGGGGGGGGGGTGGCGGGAGGGGGCTCAGAGGCAGGGGGGACCCTACCTGGCTGCTTGTGCCGCAGGTCCCCTTCCAGGTGGCTCTTGTCGAGTTCCTCCAGGTGCTTGGGGAGCCCCTTGTCATGGGTCAGGCTGGGTGAGCTCACGGGGCTGACGGGCTCCACCCCATCAGGGCTGTAGCCTCCGCCGTGGTAACCTGAAGCCGGGTGAGGCCGCGAGTCAGGCCAGCGCGAGGGCCAGGCTGTCCCTCCCTGCCTACCCTCCCAGCTGGCGGGGGCCCCCAGGCCGGGGGTGGGAGCTGGCGCGGAGGGAGAGAGAGGGAGAGAGCCAGAGTGGGGTCTGCTGGCCGGCCGGCCAGGGGTGGGGGCAGGGTGAGAAAAGAGGGACGGGGGCTGCAGGGGGAGAGGGCGTAGAGAGGGCCGGACGCAGACGCAGCGCAGAGAACAGGACGCACAGGCAGGCGGGCGGAGGGGCGCGGGGCGAGATCCAAGCAGAGGGAGAGCTGGACAGCAGCACAGGTGGGGAAAGGGAAGGAGACACAGCCCGGTGGTGCTGGCCCGGGGGCGGGGAGAGTGAGATGGGGGAGGAGGAGTCCCTGCGAAGGGAGTGTAGGGGCAGCGGACTGGACGGGCGGTGAGGGAGTGAGGTCGGTGAGGGCTGGGGCGGGAGCGACCCTCAGGTCCCAGTGTCCCCGCCGGGCCACAGCCCGGCTCCTGCACGGAGGACCCCCCTCGTCCCCGGGGCTCCTGGCCGGCGGGCTGGCAAGGGGAGCGTGGGGCAGGGTACCCCCAAGACTCCCTCACGACCTGGGCAGGACGCAGGGGGCAGGTTCCCAGGTCCTCCTGGAGAGTGGCGGCGCTCCCCCCCTCCCCGTCTTCTCTCCACCGTATGCCGGGGGGTGGGAGGCATCGGCCTGCGCCCCTCTGCAGCCCCACTCCCCAGACAAAGGCGCAAAGGGGGAGATGGGAGGCGCGGCTAAAGTCAAAATCACAGATCCATTCATTAAAGGAAAAAAAGCGAAAATCCAAAACAACACAAAAAAATCATGATAGAACGATGTGCAAAGGATGAGGCTGCCCCCACCCCCGCTCAGAGGGGGTGTGCGCGGCTGGAGGAACCATCAGAGCGTGCAATCGACGAAGACGACTTTCAAAACAAAATACCAAAACCAACGAAAAATGGGGGAAAAATAAAAAGCAGAGATCTGAAAATATCTTTAGGCCACAAGACGGAGCGGGTGGGCGGCGGGGCCAGAAGTCTTACCATCGCGAGGGGAGTCGTTGGCCAGCGAACCTCCTTCTCGCGGCCCTTTATCGTGAGCAATTTGACGCATGATTATCGCGTCTATGAAGGTGGCCGCTGTCAGGGTGGTCTTACCCAGAGAACGGAGTTCCAATTCCTGGATGGAAAAGGGTTTACTTTGAGTCTTTTCCCGGTGCAGGTCCGAGGCCGAGGCGGGCGGCGCTGGCTGGTCCGGGCTGGCGTGGTGGGGCGTGAGGCCCTTCGCCGGGGCGCGGGTGATGGCTGCGTGGCCAGAGCCAGGCGGCGCCAGGGGCCGGGGCTCGGAGCCCTTGCCGGGGGAGGATGCGGGCTCCAGCCCTGCACGGGCTGGGGGCTTGGCGAGGAAGGTGTGGCCGGCGTCCGCTCGGGGCCGCTCGGGCCGGGTGACCCGCGGGGCCTCCTTAGGCAGCAAGACAGGCTCCAGGAGGGTGGGGTAGACCCCGTCGAGGGTGCCACCCAGCGGGCAGTGGGTGGCAGGTGGGAATGTGGCGGCCGGGCGGACAGGCGAGGAGGTGGAGGTGGACCTGGGGGAGGAGAGAGGGAGGGTCAGCAGCTGTGGGACTGTGAGGCCGAGGCAGGGTCACTCCCTCACTTTGACACCCTGCGGAGTCACCCCTGCCCGGAAGAGCTCCCTCTCTCCCTACTGCTCTCAGAATAAACGCTGCTGACCGTGACCTGGGAGCCCCCGTGCCACGTGGCCTCACCTACCCCATCCACCTGTCGTCCATCCAGCCCATCAGCTTGTCAGCCCAAAACTTTTTACTGAGCACCTACTATGTGTCAGGCGCTGCTCTAGACACTGGGGTACGGCAGTGCACAAAACAGACAAAAGCGCCATACATTCTAGGTCAGAAGAAAGACTACGCACGTCTTAATGTGATAACGTGATAAATTAAACCCCTGTCAGCAATGGCAACTGCTCGAAGGTGAACGAGTCTGGGTTACGTTCTACTAAGAGAACGGCAAGGGAGCTCGTAGGCCGGGCTCCCGGGGGACTCTCTGAGGGGCTGGCACATGTGCTGGGGAGGAAGTGAGTGAGCCACGGGGAGACTCAGAACACTAAGGGCAAGGGGATGATGCTCCCACCTCCGCCATCAGGGGCCACACAGGGCTCCCTGTCGTCCCCTCTGCCTGGAGCGCTCTTCCTCACCCCAGAGGCTTATGGGTCTAGGCCATAAGCCCTGAGAGGGCACTGCGTGCGTCAACCATTACCGTGTCCCCCAAACCCAGCACAGGGCAGGAGACCCACCACAGGCCCATGAGGAAGAAGGAGTGCACAGATGCAGTCTCTCTGACCTTCACAGGGTCAATGTAACCACCCCTGCTCTGCACACGAGGAAACAGGCTTGGACATGAGCTGGCCCGACCCCATCTCTCGTGGCCTGTCAAGCCTAGCGTTTCCATGAGGAAGCCTTGTGTGAACCCTCTCTCCCAGGGGTCTTACTCAGCTGCCATTGGGAAAGGGCTTGATGTCCCCGCTACAGCTTCTCCCCGGTGGCTGCTGGTGGGAGCTCACGCCTGGGTACCCCGCTCTGCGAGTCAGGTGCTCCTGCCCTGCGTACCTGCTGGGGACCTGACTCAGAGGGGACAAGCCTATGCTCTTGGGAAATGATGTCATTTTTCATAATTGGAATGGTGGTGGGGAAGGTATGATTTAGAGCAGCCAGATGGAAGGATACTTGCATGAGTGGATACTTCATTCTGGAAGAAGCAGCCGCCTCCAAACTGTCCCCGGGCAGGGAGGGGTACTGGGGAAGCTCCCTCCCCCATCAGGCAGCTCTGCCCACAGTCCTTGGGCGGGGGTTGGGAGGTGGGCCTTGGGCCTGTTGTGATAGGAAGTGGACTCCGGGGGGTGGCGGGGGGGACACCTATGGGACCTCTGCAGCTTCTCCCATCTTCACGGAACCTCTGGACTTTGTCCGGGCAAGAGAGACACTATCTCCTCCCTGTAGGGCCCTGCTGAATCCTGGGAGGAACAGGAAAGGCTCACCTCACAGGCCTCACCCTGTCTCTCCCTCTCCGCTCCACAGACTCCATTCCTGAACTCGACAACCTACCCGACTACTCACCCACCCACCCACCCAACTCATCATCCATCTACCCGATGAACCATCTACTCATCCATCTACCCACCCAACCCCCCAGCCATCTACCCAACTCGTCCCCTGTCCACCTACCCATCTATCCACCCACCTCCCCACCTAACCCAACCCGACCACTCATCCACCCACCGACTCAACCCATCACCTGTCGACTCACGCATCTGCCCATCCATTCACCTACCTGCTCACCCATCTAACCCAACCTCCATCCAACTACCCACCCCTCTGTTCACCCACCTCCGTCCATCCACCTGTTCACCCGGCTCTCTAACACAACCATCCATCCACCACCCGCCCACCCGCTGTCACCCATCCATCTGCCCCCCGACCTGCCCGTTCATCCAGCTCCGCCACCTGTCTATCCACCACTGACCCACCTATGCATCTGCCTACTTACCTGTCATCCATCTACTTACCCACCCAAAGTCTGTTATCTGCCCATCCATCCAATCATCTATCCACCCACCCATCCAACTAACCCAGTCACCCATCTATTTACCTTCTCACCCACCTGGCCGCCCACCTGCCCAGCCATCCCTCACTCTCCCGTATACCTCCCAACCCATCGGTACACGTGCGCATCCCCCCAACCCGTATCCAGTGACCAGCCACCCCCCCACCTGTCCCCTCCCCGCTGCCAACCTTGCCCACCTCAGGACCGTGGGCGTGCTGGGCTCCACGGAGGTGATGATGCTCTTCATGCCCGTGTTGTGCAGCACGCTGGGCCTCTGCTGGATGGCGTCCTGGGTCCGGGGTGAGATGGGCGAGTGCTGGTGGGAGTGGGAGGCGGGGCGGCTGCCGCTGCTCCCACCCCCGCCGCCGCCGCCGCCACTCTGCTCCGTACCTGGTGGAGACAAGCCGCGCGATCAGAGGGACGGGCCACGCGCAGCCACGGGGGCCGCGCGATCAGAGGGACGGGCCACGCGCAGCCACGGGGGCCGCTGCGGCGCGTGCGGGCGGCTCCGCCATCCTACCGGGCCTCCAGATGGGCGCGTGCTCCACCGTGGTGCTGGACGCGAGGATGGACTTCTCCCGTTCCCGCTCCCTCTCGGACGAGGACGTGGCCGCGGGTTTTGTCAAGTGAGTGGGGCCTCCTGGAAACCCAAAGGCCTGCGGCTCAGCCCCGGACACAGGAAGGGCTCTGGACTTGTCTTCCGGGGTGGAACAGAGAGGGCAAGGCATCTGCCCGAGGACGCCCAGAACGGGGGTGGGGGCATCACCTGGGGAGAGCGGGGAGCTGCTGAGCCGGCTGCTGAAGTGCTGCGGTGCCGTGGGGAGGTAGGCTAGGCGGTCCATGGCGGTGGCTGGAGTGCCTGGTGTCGGGGGCACCAGCACAGGCAGGTGTGGCACTTGGGACAGGTCGATGATGCCTGTGAGAGAGGAGGCGGGGCCGGGCTGCAGCGGTCGGGGGAGGAGAGGGGCCAGGCTGCCTGCTGGCTGGACCACCCCAGCCAGTGGAGCACCGCGCGTCCTCTGAGAAGCAGCACGGCTGGATGCTCCCTCCTTGGTCCCTGCACCGGGCCCACAGGACCCTTCTCTGAATGCCGGGTGCTTACAGCACCCCGTCCCTTCACTCCCAAACCCTGAAGTGGGTGTGGCTTGCAGTTGGCACCCCTGCATACCTTGCTATGCCCATTTTGCTCTTTTGCTGTGCCCTTGGTGTGCCCTTTTTGCCTTTGACCCTATGCAGTCCTTTCCTGGTATTCAATCCCCACTGTACGAAATACCTAGTGTGACCGATTTTACCAACTGGACCGTAACTAGTACTTGGTTGTTCCGGAAGCACATTCCAGAATCAAACAGCCTCACATTTCCATCTTTTTTTTTTTTTTTTTTTAAACTCCAAGGACCGCACATACCAAGAGGACACAAGCACATGCAGAGCCCGTGTGTATGCATCCAGGACACACACCACACACAACCCTGCACCACCTGCCAGGTCTGTGTGTGCTCTCAGCGCAGTGATACAACCCGAGCCTCTAAGGCAACTGCTCTAGCCGCCTCGGCAAGGACAGACGTGCACGCGTGGGCACGCACGTGTCCTGTGCTCTCAGGGCCCTGGGCAGACCAGGAATAAGGGCAATTCTGGGGGGCGGGTTCTGCCCACCCGCGTGACTGGCAGCTCTCTGCCCCACCCACCTCGCGGGCCGGCGGCGTAGTTGAGCGCCAGCGAGGACTCGCGGGGCGACAGGCCCCTCAGCATGTCAGCTCGCTGGGCCATGGCGGTGGCCGCGTTGTGGTGCATCTGCTGCGAGGTGATGTAGTCGTTGATGATTGTCTGGCGGTTCTCCAGTGCCGCCGTGTCGGGGTAGCCGCGGATGAGGTAAGGCGGGTACAGGTGTGGGTAGGTGGGGTTGGGGGCCAGGTGCCGGGGCAGGTAATAGGCAGCGGCTGCCGGGAGAAAGGGAACAAGGTCAGGCCGGCCCACACCTCGGCTGGGAATGCCACGCCCGCCCCGCCCGTCTCAGTGCCCTCACAGCTTCTCCCAAACACCCCCCAGAAAACGGAACTAAGAGCCTAGAAGGAGAAAACCCCTCGCTGCCCCAACACACATGCGGGTGCCTCTGACTGATAATGTTCTTTGGATGGAAATTCCCCCAAACACAGGGCATCCAAAACGGGGATCACTAAAATCCCTAAGGGCTGCATCCTGCTAAACGGATGTTCAGATCATGTCCGTCTGGGGAACGCTCACCCTTGAGCCCTCTTTTGATACATTTGCAATTTTAAAAGCACTGATAAGTTCCGCAGGAAAAGAAAACCACTGAAAAACGTTTAACCCAGCATGTCCCTCAGACCCCTAAGAGAAATTCTGTTTCTCACCTAAACTGTTGACGAGATTACACTGTTGGGTCTCCCCCACACCATGCCTCAGTTTCCCCACCTAGTGGCGCCTAGTTGATGCCTGAGGAGCCCTCGGGCTGACACTGATGCCGCAGGGTGCTATGGGTCCGGGGCAATCACCTGCATCCAGAGGGATCCCACGGGGTATGGAGGTGGGGTCAAAGGCCAGCGGGATGTGGCCGCGGTACAGGTCCACGCCACTCACGCCCCGGAGCAGGTGCTCGTAGGGCGACATGGGGTGGGGGTGATGCTCAGGCACGGTGCTGTGTGGGGACTTGGCAATCTCACGGGGCGTGGACGTCAGCTTTCGATCCTGGGATGTCTTGCTGGACGAGAGGCTGCCTGTGGGGAAGGGCCAAGTGGGGATGGCATCAGACCTCTGTGCCATAGGTGTCCCAGCCTCCAACACGGGGGCTGCCAAGGCTAGTGCTTATGGGAAGTCATTTGAGGGTAGGGTCTCCGGGATCCCAGGGACCAGGCCTTGTCATCCATCCATTTGCGTCTAGTTCATTTTTCCTTTCATGTATTCATTCACTCACTTGCTTCTGTTTTTTAGTTCTTTTTAAAAGTTCATTCTTTCTTTCCTTCGTTCCCTTTCTTGTGCATTCCTTCAATCAACCAAAAATATTTATTAAGTGTCTACGACATGCCGAGCACTTTCTAAGAGCTAGGGCTCCCCCGCTGGACAAAACAGAAAAATCCTGGCCCCTGTGGGGCTGACATTCAATGTAGGAGACAGACGATCAACTAGTCATCGAAAAAGAATTTCAGAGTAATAAATGCTCTGAAGAAAAATTTTAAATGTGACAGAATGTGACCAGAATACTGAAGGGGGGAGGGTGGTCATAAGAGGCCTCCCTGAGGATGTGACATTTGAACAGAGTCCTGAAGGGCGCAAAAGAAACCAGTTAGGTAAAGATCTGAAAGGCGGGTGGTGGGCTGGGGGCGGGGGTCGGATTTCTGGCACAGGGGACAGCACGTGCAAAGGTCTAGAGCAAAGAATGAGCTGAGTGTGGTCAAGAAAGAGACATAAAGCAGCAGATAAAGGAATTTAGCAGTAAGATGGAGAGGTGGGTGGGGCGGGATCCTGCAGGCTCCCAAGGCCGTGGAGGAAAAGGGTGATTTTTTCCTAAGCGCAGTGAGAAGTCACTAGAAAGATTTAAGCAGAACAGTGGCGTAATCTGATGTAAATATTTCAAAAAAGTATTCAGCCTGTCGTTTGGGGAGCAGATTATTAGCAGGACAAGAGAGAAGTCAGGGAAGCCAGGTGATCTGGAGGTGGCCAAGAGATGGAGAGAATCCTGAGGATGGTTTGGAGGTAGAACCCACTGGTCTGGCAGGTGGCATGGATGTGGTGGCCCCGAGGATGCTCCTGAGCTAAGGAGTGGATGGTAAGGCAGTTTCAGAGACCGGAGCCCACCGAGGCCGTGCCCCACCCTGTGGCCCCGCCCCACCTCGCACCCCGCCCCACGCACCCTCCTGCAGGCGCGGGGTTGGCTCCCGTGTGGTCACTGGTGATCCGCGGGGTAGGTGGCTGGCGAAGGGCGCCGCGTGGTCCTCGTAGGTCAGGGGGCTCTGCCGTGGCTTGCCCAGCTCAGGCACGATGACCGGGGCCCCCCGGGTGATGGAGCCCCCCGAGCTGCTGACAGTGCCCGGCCGGCTCTTCAGACTCTCCTCGTAGCAGGCGCGCTCCAGCGCCCGGGTGTCGGCCATCACGTCCAACGGGTGTACCGCCGGGAACGTCCGGCCGGGGCTGCCGATGATGGAGCGCACGTCGTGCTTTTTGGAGCCGGTGGAGGACGTGCTGGTGTCATACTTGAGTGGGGTGCCCTGAGGAGCAAGCGGGGGATGAGCATCAGCGACACAACCTCTCTGAGCCTCAGTTTCTCAGCTATGAAATGGGAGCGACATCTCATGCCTCCAGGGGCGGCGGAGGAAGGGCTTTGCTAAGCCTAAGATGAGCGCACACCTGTCCCTGCCCTGCCCACCCCTGTCCTGGACCCTGGCCACCAGAGTCACCAGGGGGGCTGCAGAAGGGGGCACAAAGTTCAGAGGTCAGCCTTTCCTGGAGCAAGTGGGGGAACCTCTGTTGGCCCTTGGGGTTTGCTGGAAAGAGACTTAACACCCCCATGAGGGCAAATACCTTCTTCCTGTCAGTCTGGGACTGTCTGCGGCCCATCCAATGCCAAGCCAGAAAAGCCAGCCAGAAAATCCAGTTCCACCGCCCTGAGGCTCAAGTCTCAGAGGTAAGGGCAGAGGTTTATGTTTGCTCTATGGCCAGAAAGGGCAGCTGAAGAAACAGGGGTCATGGATGAGCTGCAGCCTGGCTGCCTGGGAGAAGACCCAACCCTGTCTGCGCAGGCCGGGGAAACCCAGGATATGGTAGGCTCTGTGTCTTTGCCAAGTAAGAGAACTCTGCTTTTATTCAGGAGTGTTTTTTTTTTTTTTTTTTTTGCGGTACGCGGGCCTCTCACTGTTGCGGCCTCTCCCGCTGCGGAGCACAGGCTCTGGACGCGCAGGCTCAGTGGCCATGGCTCACGGGCCCAGCTGTTCCGCGGCATGTGGGATCTTCCCCGACCGGGGCACGAACCTGTGTCCCCTGCATCGGCAGGCGGACTCAACCACTGCGCCACCAGGGAAGCCCTTCAAGAGTGTTCTAATTACTTTCTTAAGAAGGGGAAATGCCCTTATTTTAAAAAGAATATTCCAGAATCAGACTGGCCTCCCTTTTGGATCCATGGGGAACTCTTGCCAATGGCTTCACAACTGCCCAGAGGCTGAGAGCCAAACCCGTCCCCTGGCCTTCGACAATCTTCCCACCGCTCCCGCCTTCTCCCGGGGCACCTCTGTGCCGTTAGCCAACTGTAGGCCTCCTGGACACCCTCCCTAGTCCCTGCCACGTCACAGCCACGCAGCCCCCGATGGATCCCACGCTCCTTCATCATTCACATCAGCCACCTCTGACCACGTGAAGAGACACTGGTCCTTAGGTGGTTTCCACCGACCAGCTCCTCACACAATCAGAGCTCATCTTCCCTTACCAGGCTGGGGCCTCTGGGGGGCCAGAGCCACGGGGGTGGGGGTAGGATGAGGTGCAACATGCCGGTGGGAGAAGTGGATGCCAAGAAGCAAAAATGTTGCAGATTTAGGGACATCTGGATTTGAGATACACAACTTGCCATTTACTTGCTGTGTGACCCTGGACAAGTTGTTTAACCTCTCTGAACCTGTTTGCTCACCACTAAAATGCAAACAGTAAGAGAACTACCTCAGAGTGCTGCTGTGAGGGTTAGATAAGTCATGATGTCTTATGGTTACGGATTGAGGGTTCGATCCATGACTGGCGTTCATTATTACATCTAGCTCTGGGGTTTGGCAAGCTTCTTGACCTCTCTGGGCCTCAGTTTCTCCACCCGGAGAATGGGGATGATAGGTATGACTCTCCTGGGCTGTAAATACAATTGAACGAGGTCCTGGATATAGTATAAAGGCCTTGGTATGGAATCTGGAATGTACGTGATGACGGCTCAGTGATGAGCAGCTGTGTGATCTTGGGCGTGGCACTCAACAAGTCTGGGCCTCAGTTTCCCCATTTGTAGGGGCCAGAGCAGTGCCCATCAGCACCCACCGCCCCGATCTCGGCCCCGCCGCCCAGCCCCGTGCCCGTACCTGCGTGATGGAGCCCTCCTTGAGCGGCCGCGGCGCCAGGGGCAGTTCAGGCGTGCGCCGCATCTCCTCCCGTGGGATCTCGTGGATGGAGCGGCCGGCCTCCTTCACTGTCGCCACCAGGCCCTCGTGGGCCGGCTTCAGCTTCAGGGGGCCCAGGGCCTCCAAGGGCCGGGCCTTGTAGGCCTCGGCCAGGTCCCGTGGGGGCGGGGGGGGCGGGGGCGGCGTGCCCTCACGCTTCAGGAGCTTGGCCTCCCGACGCTGGTAGTCTTCCTGGGCCTCCACGTAGGATCGTGGGATCCCTGCCAGGGAGGACGGGGCGCTGACCCTTGCACCTGCACCCCACCTCGCCCATCCTAACCTGGGGCCTCCGTGCTGGCAGATTCTGGAACCAGACTACCTGGGTTCAAGTCCTCACTTGCTGTGTGACCTTGAGCACATGACTTGCCCTCTCTGAGCCTCAAGTTCTTCACACATAGAATGGGAGTAGTAACTGAAACCCCTCACCAAGTCAGGAACATGCAGTGAGATAATATAGATAAAATGCATAAAATGGGGCTCACAGTAGCTGGCTTGCCACTGACCAGCCAGGAGGACGTGGGCAGGGTATCTGACCTCTTTGATCCTCCCACCAATTGTATCTTCCTCTCGGGGTCTGTTCCATAAGATAATATATAGAAAGCGCTTGGGGTAGCACCCAGCGCAGAGTACAGTAGATGCTCAATAAATGACATCTACAAAGTTGAGGGTGATGGGTAGTATTTTGCTTTCTCTTTTTGTTTTCAAATACATAAGGAATGCCTTGCTCTGCCTTTCAACCTGCACACATACCTGTCATGTACACGTGTGTTACATGCCTTTCCACATACCTGGGCACCCATGGCACTCTGGCATGCCTTCCCTCTCCCGCCCACCCTGACTGTAAACCCAAGGGCTTGTTGTAGCTGCCACGAGGGCGTGGTGGCCAGGCATGCGGGGGCACTTGGGGAGCAGAGGGCAGGGTACCTTGCGTGATGGAGCCTCGGATGTGGTGCTGCTCTTTGAGATGGTGGGGGCTGTGTCGCTCAGGCGGGATGGCGCGGCCCATGAGACCTGGGAGGGGGAGGGCAAGAGCATCATCTCGCGGCTCCCCGAGCCGGCCTTGGCAGTGACGAGCCAGGGTCTACAGCGCCCTCTCCCAGCAGCGGGTCCCTCCAGCCACTAGGTGTCAGTCCCCATGATGATAGTGGTGGCGGCATAGGACCACTTCCCGGGCCCTGTGCTACCTCCGGATGGAGCTTCAGAAAAACCCTGCCTCAGTTTTCCTATCTGTAAAGTAGGGCCAACCATCCCATCTCCTCCCTCCAGGGGGAGCTGAGAGAGAGAAATTCTCTCCCTTTCCTGCCATCACCCAGCAAGTAGGGAAGCCCCCGGGGCAGGTCCTAGGCCCTCCCGTTGCCCTTCTGTGCCCCCTGGAGTAGGGAGCTGGGCAGGGCACACACCTTCGATGCTGGCTGAGGAGACGGCCCTGCTGACACGGCCCTCCATCATGTCATAGGTGCGCTTGGGGGCGGCCGTCTCGTGGGGAGGTCCTGAGCTGCTCCTGCCGTCCTCCTTGGAGCACTGGGACATGGACATGCCACCTGGAAACCAGACCGATCTCACGATGAGGGGCAGCCCCAGGGCAACTGTGTGCACTGGGCCCAGAACCAGCAAACCGGCCGGGCCCAGTGGGCAGGAGTCAACAGCCTGCGGTCCAGCCCAGGGCCTGTTCTGCTGGCAGGTAGGTGTGTGCCTTTGACCACGCGCGGGTATGTGAGTCTGTGCACAAACACGTCCACTTGTGGGAGCCGACATGTGACGTGAACATGTGTAACCACGTGCACGTGAGCAAAGATGCACCAGCCGAGTGCGAACATGCAGGGTTACCACAACCATTTGTGTGTGTCACTGTGGGTCTCTGTGTGTGTGCACGTGTGAGAGTGTGTGTGTGTGCGCACCTGGCCACTGAGAGCAAAGTGAGGCCACATGGAATAAACTCTGTGCATCTGTGTCCCCGTGGGGAGAGTGTGTGTCTGCGGGGAAGGGGGGAGGGAGGGGACGAGGAGTGTCCACAGCAGAGGCGGCCTCGCCAAGCTAGGCTGAGCCCAAAGGGCGAGCGCCTCAGGCTGGCACGCGGGCCCCCGACAGGCTGAGGGTCTGAGCAGCCAGGAGGCGAGCCCTGAGGAGGCCAAGGCTGGGTCTCGCCCATCAGGCTCGGGGCTCCTCGAGTGGGCCTCTCCTCCCAAGGGTGGCTGAGTCCGGGGGTATCAGAAGAAAGTTCCCGAGAGCCCCGTGCCTGCCCCTTGGGATAAAGGGCGCACTCGCTCTCCCAGGATTTCTGATCATGACCCCATGGGATCCTCAGGGCATGAGCTACTCCAGGGGCTGCAAACTGGTGGCCAGCAGATAGACCGCGTTGCTGCTCCAAATTTTGCTCAAAATTAATTGCTGATGTTTAAACACTGAGAGATTTCAGATAAAAACAGAGAGATAGGGGGCTTCCCTGGTGGCGCAGTGGTTGAGAGTCCGCCTGCCGATGCAGGGGACACGGGTTCGTGCCCCTATCCCGGAAGATCCCACATGCCGCGGAGCGGCTGGGCCCGCGAGCCATGGCCGCGGAGCCTGTGTGTCCGGAGCCTGTGCTCCGCAACGGGAGAGGCCACAGCAGTGAGAGGCCCGCGTACAGCAAAAAAAAAAAAAAAAAAAAAAACAGAGAGATAAGAAGTCTGGCCAGCGAGCTCACACTCATTACAGGGCGACAGTCAGCTATCGGAGAACAGAGGCGGGGCCCCTGTAGTCACAGCCATCATTCTCCGGGTCCTCCCCGGCCCCTACTGCCTTCCACCCGGCCTGCGGCCCTCTCTATTCCCAGGAAGCACGTGAGAAATTGAAAGCCTTGGTTTACACCCATTCTGCAGATGACAAACTTAAGGCCTGTAGGGGCTCAAGAACTGATCGGGAGGCCTGAGCTGAGATGCCATCCAGGGCTCTGCTCACAACACCTCAACTGCCAGCCTCTCCGTCTGCCCTTCCAGGGCCCCTGACCATCCCCCAGGGCCCTCCGCCGGGTACCGAGGTTGGCACAGAAGACGCAGCTGACACCCTGTCCCCAAGACTGTCTCCACCACTTGGCAGCAGACAGAGGCAAATGCCTAAGCCCCACGATACCACCTCCGCTTCCCAGGACCTGGGGGGCGGGAGGGCAGTCAGGCCAGGCGGAGGCGGAGGGAGAGGAAAAAGCGTCCACCGCCGCCAGAGGAGAAGCAGTTTGCAGCCTTACAGCTGCCAGCCGCTGAGAGGGGCGCCCATTAGCAGCTTTTATCTCCGCGCCGCTGGGTGCCCGAGGCTGCCAGGAAATTCACGTCCCAGCCCTTTACTTCCTTAACTCCTTCCAGGCGGGGCTCCCTGGTTGGGGAACCAGAGAGGGTGAGAGGAGTGAGGGGCACTGAAGTGGGGAGCCCAGGGCTCAAGGGGGTGGCGCATCACTCTGGTCATCGCCCCTTCCTGCCACCCACATGGTATCAATTAGAGAGCACAGCGTTTGCCCGGAGCGCTGGGCCAGAGGCCTGGGGGACTGAGCCTGAGCTTCTGCCCCCTGGGCCTGTTCCCCTCCTACACGTCTGGCAAGGCTGGCCACAAGTTTGCTTCCTAAATTGTAAAGAACCGGGCAGAGGTGGAGACAGCTAAAGCCAATCCTTACCTGCTGCTGGCTTACATACCTGCAGGGATGGGGAGGTCACCCCCTCTCCTGGTGTCACCCCAGCCTTGCTTCCCTGTGAACCCACCTCAATGGGCCAAACACCCCCACCCCTGCTCCCCCAGTCCCAGGCCTCCTTTGCTCTTGAGGGGCCAGGAGGGCGGACACACAGAAGGACCACTGGACATCACTGCACCTCAGCTCCCACATCCGTGAAATGGGAAGACACTCCTTCACCCTGGCTCTCAACCACACGAAGCTGACAGGAGGGCAACACACTCCCCTAGATGCGTTTTCTGAAGACACTTGGCTGCCCTTGAACCCCAGCCATGTTTTCTGGATCCTTCTCTCTTGACCAACTCCAGAAACACCAAAGTCTGGGGTTTGGTGGCCAAGCCACACTGGATGCGGGCAGGTTTCCATGACTCAAGATTAACAAGGTGACGTCCCATTTGCATCCTGGGCGGGTGTCCTGAGAGCTCTCTGAGGGGGCTTCATCCGCTGGGCCCCCAGCATATGGGCGGCCCCCAGTAAACACCAAGTGACCACATGGCCAACCACCTCCAGGTCACCACTGGTCCTCTCACCTAGAGGGTCCTTCCCGGGCATCAAAGATGCCCGAGGGGGTTTCCCTGGTGGCGCAGTGGTTGAGAGTCCGCCTGTCGATGCAGGGGACATGGGTTCGTGCCCCGGTCCGGGAAGATTCCACATGCCGCGGAGCGGCTGGGCCCGTGAGCCATGGCCGCTGAGCCTGCGCGTCCGGAGCCTGTGCTCCGCAACGGGAGAGGCCACAGCAGTGAGAGGCCCGCGTACCACAAAAAAGAAAAAAAAAAAAAGAGGCCCGAGGATGGGAGGGCCGGGCCAGCCCCTGCCCGCCCACCAGCTCCCGGCAGCCGAGCCGGACGACGGGACTCACCCTCGTAGGACAGCACGTGGCCCTTCTTGCCCTCGTAGATGACGTGGCCCTTGGGCAGCCCGTCCTCCCGGCTGCGGTCCAGGCGGCTTGGGCTGTCCTCACCGATGATCCTGGTGATGGTGCCCTTGTACAGGACGTCGGCTGGAGTGCCCTGGGGGTGCGGAGGGGGTGAGTGCCCGCGAGCTCCGGCCGGGGACCCCCACATTCGCCAGACACGACCCAGTGCGCGTACATGTGCACCTTCCAAATCCACACACAGGCACATGTGTGTCCGCCAGTGCCCACGTGTTCACACAGGTACTGCTTCAAAAGGGCAGAGCCCAGCGGAACACAACCACGCAGGACAAAGCATCAGTAATATTAACAAGTGCTGAACGCTTTCTATACATCGACTCATTTAACCCTGGAAATAACCCTAAGTCAGGTACTATCGTGCCTACTTCAGATGAGGAAACGGAGGCACCGAGAGGCAAGGTGACCTCGCCCAGGGTCACCTGGCTAACGCGGGGCAGAGCCGGGACTGGAACCCAGGCAGTCTGGCCCTGGAGTCTGTGCTGCAACCTGTACTACATGAATTTTACTTTCTCAGAGCCTGGACGCTGGGATGTCAGCCACGTGCCGGTGGCCACATGTCATTCCCAAAACCAGAATGGGGACTCAAATCAGGGCAGGACACCAGAAATCTCAGCTCTAACTCAGGGTTTCTCAACCTCGGCACTGTGACCTGTGGGCCAGATGATTCTTTGAGGTGGGGGCCAACCTGGGCACCGTAGGACATTTAGCAGCCCTCCCCCCGGGCTCTACCCACTAGATGCCGGTAGTGCCTGTGACCCCCAATCTGCTCCCCCCAAGATGTGACAATCACAAATGTCCCTAGACATTGCCCAGTGTCCCCTGGGAGGCAAAATTGCCCCCGATCAAGAAACAGTGCCTTAGAGGGAGTGAGCTCCCTGTTGGGGGTTGTATTCAGGCAGAGAGAAGACAGCCACGTGGGGTAGTGTCCTGCCTTGGGCGACTTCCACAAACACGAGTGGGGGGTCAGAATATGAATCTGGAGTCAGACTGCTGGAGGGCAAACAGCAGCTTTACCAACAAGTTGCTGTGTGACTTTTGTCAAGTCACTTTGCCTCTCTGAGCCTCAGCCTGTACATCTACAAAACGGAGACAATCTCTGTATACGATTCTCAAAGGCACCCGTCACAGACAAGCTGTCCCCAAATCAAGACGTCTCTCTTCTCTTTCTACGATTCCAAGAGCTGACTGAGAGATGCAGCTCCAACTGCGTGCCAAGCCCTAGGCTGCTGCACTTTGAGTCTCCCCCTGGGAGCTTCTCTGCCAAGAAACATCCTTCTGTGGGGTAAGGGCAGCAACTGGCACCCCAGGCTTTCATCCCAGACCCTGGTCTGCAAGCAGGGGAAAAGCAAGACGCCCTGAATCCAGACCAGTTTCCTGAGACGTCTCAAAGCAGACGCCCTAGATAGGATCCCTTGGCCACACTTTAAAAGGCTTGTGCACAAACAGTGTAGAATAAGTGGGCTTTAGTTTGGGTGACAGATAATCCAGGGGCGGGAAGCCACCTCTCTCATCAGGAGAGCACACGGCAGGGGAGCCGGCAACATCCCATCAGGAAAGGCTCCTCCAGGGCCAGCTGATAGAAGCCCACCCACTGTAGGTCTGCGTGTGTATGAGTTTGTGTATGTGTGTGTATCCGTGTGTTCCTGAGTTTGTGTGTGTGTGTGTGAGCCTGTGTGTGTCCCATGACCGGATTTCATCACCTGGGAGTGAGGCTGTGGGGAAGTCTGACCCTCACACATCTGGCAGCTGCCAGAAACAATCGCCAAGGCTGTGAGTGACCCACATGGCTTGGGTCAGGGCCACCTGAAACTGGAGGCCGATGGATGCCCAGGAGCCTTTAATCCCTAACACCTCTGTGAGGATGACTCAGCAAGAGACACTTTTAACAAAGGGAAGACTGCATCAGGGAGCGTCGATCCCCTGCCTGTGTCAGCATGCAGTGGGGCTGGGACTTGAGTGTCTGCAGCCCGGCTTTGGCCCCAGGTACCTGCGCAGCTGCCTTCTAAAGCTCATGATTTCAAAACCAACAGGTTTTAGAGAAACATGAAGCATCAGGGCCTCTCCTCTGTGGTGTGATCTGAGGCCCCTGGAGCCAAAGACACCTTCCTATGGGAGCCTGTGGTCTGAAGTTTCACCATTCACGTGCGTGTGTGTGTGTTGGGGGGAGGGGTTGTGCGTGCGTGCATGCGTGTGTGTGTGTGCGCTCCCCTTCCTCTGGGACAGCTGGCACAAAACGCTGCGTCCCCTGCTTACTGGCTACACGACCTTGGGTTTAACCTCTGGGCTTCGGTCTTCTCATCTGTAAAATGGGCTGACCTGGATTCTGTGCTAATGTAAACCATCTTGTCTGGAGCGGGTGGAAGGGAAGGAAAGGAAAGCCCTAGGAGCTAAGGACCCCAGGAAGTGGGGGGACTGCCCTCTGTGGTCCACCCGCCAGGGAGGAAGGAGAGGGTTAAACAGGCCCTGTGTACACTAGGAGCCCCGAGCTCAGTTCTGAACCCCCAGTCTTGACCCCGGAGGGCCAGAGTGGCCCCTCTGCAAACCCTTGCATGGGGCAGATATCCCCAGCCGATCCCACACTCCTTTCTGCGGAGCTGGATGTGGCCAGGATGCCAACTCCAGCCGTCAGCCTGTCAGCACCACGAGGTCGAGGCTGGCACCAGAGGAAACCTCTGTTATCCAGGACTGAAGTCACAGAAGCGAGGGTTAGGGCAGCACAGGGGGGGCCACAGTGGTGTGGGCGGGCTCAGCTGAGCTGCGGGAGCGTCCGTCCACTCACCGCCTTAAAGGCGGGGCATGTGCAGACTCCCTCACTGGCCCCCAAAACTTCGCTGACCCGAACGCCTCCTGCTCGCTGCTCCAGGCACCACGGACACTTGCTGGTCCTGGCGCACACCAGGGACCCTCCACCTCTCCACCTTTGCGCTTGCTGTTCCCTGGGCCCGGAATGCCGATCCCTGAGATTCCCGCAGGGCTCACATCTCCGAGAGGTCTCCCCGGCTCACCTGTCTCTGCGGCCTCAGCCATTCTCAATCGCAGTGTTTTACTCAACACAAAGCACTGGCTCCTCTGAAGTCACCTGCTCCGTTTTTACCTGTCTGCTTCCTTCTGCTACCCTCCCAGCTCCTTGGGGCCCTTGAGTTTTGTGTTCTGCTCAGCACCTAAAACGCCTGGCTCCCAGGCTCACGGAGTGAGTGGGCACCCCACCTACTGAGGCAGATGCTGAGCAGAGATGCTGGGCGGACTGGGTGGGTTGCCCACTGTTTTGTCCACAGGCAGGGCCACGTCCGGAGACACTGCCTGCTAGTGCCACCCTGGCCCCTCATGTCACGGCCCCAGGACACCTACATGGGTGATGGAGCCGCGGTACGTGATGGGGCTCTCGGAAGGCACCCGCGTGCTGGGGATGCCCTTGGTGATGCTTCCTCCTGGAACCGAGCCCAGAGACGTCCCTGGAAGACATGAGACACGGGCTGAAGGGGTGTCTGCAGCCCCTCCCCAGGCCCCAGTCCCAGAGCCACCCAGACCTGCAAGTCCCCCCCCACCTCCAGTGTCTCGAGGCTGAGGGTCCCCCTGCCCCTAAATGGCGAAGTAGACAACCGCGAAGAGAGGCTGCTGGACCCTCTGGGAGCTGAAGCTTCTTAGCAGGTTTTGGATAAAGGGGCCCATTCCTGCCTCGACCCTCCCAGGAATGCAGGGGCAGCCGCCGGGGGTGAGCCTAGCTCGCACGCCCTCACCTCTCAGCACGGACGTCTCCTGAGCCGCAGGCACCCCCAGGCTCTCCGGTGGCCCAGCCTGGCCCCGTGGGGACAGCTGTTCCTGCTTCACTCCGCTGAAGGGCGCTGGAGAGGGGCGAGAGCAGTGAGCCGAGCCTCTGGGCAGGGATTCAGAAGGATGGCCGCCTCCCTGCCCTGTCCAGGGGCTGAGGGACCTCCCCGCCACGCTCGGGCCAGAGTCCCTTAGGGTGAACTGCCTCCCTCAAGCCCCCAACACAAACAGCCTAGGCCAGCGAGGTTGGGGGGCCCTAGATCCTTACCCAGCTTCTTGGGGTCCATGGTGAGAGGCAGCCCCATGGTGATGGGGCCCACGGGGGCCTTGGCATGCTCTGAGTACGGGACGTGGAGCTGCACAGACATGCCCTGTGGGAGCAGAGGTCGTGGGGTCGCAGAGATCGTGGGGTCGCAGAGGTCGTGGGGTCGCGGAGGCCACAACCAGGGCCTCAACCCGCTTTTACGAGGGCCCAAGAGGAGGGGAACCTCAGGATCACACACGGGTCCGAGAGGCTGGGGCCTGAGTTCCGGCCCTGCCGCCGCCCTGAGCAACTGTGAACGAGTCACGGCCTCTCCTGAGCCTCAGGGCCCTCACCCGCGTGGCGGTCATCATGACCTGGTTTAAAGGAAATGGTGCCCACAAGCGTCTGAGCGAAGCACATGCCTTGCCCCCGCCCTGAGCCACATGGGGGCAGGTCAGAGAGGTGAAGGAGCAGGTGGACCGAGGCTCACCACGTGCCAGGGCTGTGTGTCTAGTGCCTGCGATTTTCTGTTTCGCAGAAGGGAAACTGAGGCACAGAGAGGTTAAGTAACTTGCCGAAGGCCACACAGTCTGATCGCAGAGCCCGTGCTCTTGAATGCCCCATGGAGGGACCTCCCAAGGTCCTGATGCCTGGGTCAGGCACAGCCAGCTCTGACCCAGCCCCTTGGGTGCCCGACCCCCACCCAGACACCACCAGTCCCAGTGATCACCCCCACCCCGACCTGACAGATGGAAAGACCAAAGCCCTGAAAGAGGAAGGGGCGTTCTCCGGGCACCAGGCTGCACAGGTGCTTCTGGGGGCCTGCCCCCCCACCTCACCTGGGAGATGGCACCCATTTGCCTCTCAAGGACGCTGGGGTGCTTGGTGGAGGAGATGAGGGGCGGCGGGTTGGAGATGGTGGGTGGGCGTGGTAGGACGGGCCGGGCGCTGTCATGGAGGCCCAGGGGCAGCGGGTGACCTGCAGGGCACGTATCTGTCCATCACAGGGCCCCAGGAGCGGTCAGCGGCAGAGCCCCCAGGCCCCTCCCCACCTCGTCCCTGTCCTGCCCAGGGGGGTGCCCGTCCATACGTGCCCCCACTGCTCCTCTCGTCTCTGCCTGATGAGCCGTCTGCATCCTTGGTTCAGACACCACTACCCCAGGGAAGTCTCCCTCCAGGCCCCCCCCCCCACTCCCAGGCCCTGGCCCAAGCCCCTCAACTCTCTCCCAGACTCCTTAACTGGTCTCCCCGTTCCCCTTTTACTCTCCAACAGTCCACTCCTCTCACAGGAACCAAAGGGATCTTTTTGAAAAGTCTACTAGTTCACATCCTCCCCTGCTATGAACCTTTATGGCTCCCCACTGCTCCCCCAGGATAAGGCCTTAGCCTCTGACACCACTTTCAGGTTCACCTGACCTGGTGCTTATGGTCTCCCCAGGCTCACTGGGCACCAAGCTTCTACCATGGCAGCCTGAGTCAGTGTCTCAAGCTTCGCCTGCTCTTTCCTGCCTCCGGACCTTTGCACATGCTGTTCCCCCTGCCTGGCATGTCTTTCCCTGTTCTTCTCCTGGCTCTTTTGGCCCACTCATCCTGCAGGATCAGCTCTGCTTAGGATGGCCTTTGCTGACATCACAGTCCTTACTGGCCCCTGGCTATGCCCTTTTGATTGCTGGCGGGGCCTGGCAGGGCTGGAGAACCCAGGAAGGATCTCGAATCCAGCCTGACTATATTTGTAAATCAAAGCAGGCCCCTCCCTCCTCACACT
The DNA here is from genome assembly GCF_964165515.1 of Mesoplodon bidens. Taxonomy (NCBI): domain Eukaryota; kingdom Metazoa; phylum Chordata; class Mammalia; order Artiodactyla; family Ziphiidae; genus Mesoplodon; species Mesoplodon bidens. The sequence continues at coordinate 6,407,864 of NC_138169.1, read as the reverse complement.
TTTCTCTCCACCTGCCCGTTGCCCATCTCCAAGTCCATGGTGGAAGACAGAGCTCCCACCCTCAGCCTGCCCCTCACCGGCTCACGCACCTCCTAGGGCTCCCCAGCACCAGGGGCTTCCACTGCAATCCTGTAGATTTCTCACATCTCAGCGGAGCCCCCTTCCCCTTTACTGACCAGACCATCCCTCCCGCCAGGACCCTAAGATCCTTCTGCATGCAGTTCCGAGTCAGTGCACACAGTCGGCGCCCAATGATTGCACGCTGGCTGACTCGGCAAGGAGACCAGGCTCGGGTGAACTACTCACCAGGCGGGGCGTAGGAGAAGGCCAAGGGGTCAGGGGCGTGCGGAGAGGCCTTGATCACCTCGCGAGGGGGCACAGGAAAGGGCAGGCCTGACGTCCAACACGAGGGATCCGTGGGCAGCTTCTGGCCCTCAGCCGCAAAGGCCGGGAAGAATACGGGGTTCTCTGCTGAGGGGCAAGGCAGGGCAGTCAGCCACGCTCGGCCAGCCCTCAGGCCCCCAGCCCTGGCTGCCCTGCTCAAACAAGACCCCCCGCGCCTTGCAGCGCCGGCCTCGGCCAGGGGAAGGTCCTGACCAACAGTGATGGAGCCCCCCAAGTCTGCAGACCGGGCACCACGCTGACTCCTGTGATGTCCTGTCAAGCACGGTTGTGCCTCGGGCTTGGGCTGGGCTTCTCAGCGGCCCCTGATTCCAGCGCTGGAATCCCACAGGCACTTGCCCGGCACCGGGTCAGCAAGGGGCCTGGACCAACTTCCAAACCAGGGGGCGGCAGATGGTGGCACGGGGCCTGCCCACCATCCGATTCTGTGTGTACACTTGTGCTGGAACGTGGTCGCATCCACACGTTTATTTATCATCTGCAGCAGAGCTGAGGAGTTGCGACAGAGACCGTCTGTCTGGCCCACAAAGCCTAAAATATTTACTATCTGGCCCTTTCCAGAAGAGGCTTGCTGACCTCTTCAGATGACGAAGGCGGTCAGAACAGTTTGCCATGATCCGTGTATGTGTGCTCCCGCCAGCACGGCTACGGCCCGGATGCCCGGGATGATGAGGATTATCCCCATTTGCAGATGGGAACACGGAGACTCGGAGAGGTGAAGTCACCTGGTCAAAGGCCCACAGCCAGCAAGGGGAGCTCTGGGCCCAGGTAGATGGGCTGCAGGCTGTAACCTTCACCTTTGCCACACACACACTGATCACAGGAAGAGGAGCAACGATTGGCCCTGGATTCTCAGACCTGGGGACAGCCCGCAGACATGGCCAAAGGTCAGGCCGTCTTCACGGTGTTCTCCCGCTGGCCACTCACTCTGCTGAAATTGGTCCTAAGCGCCAAACCTCTTCCTTGAGAATTGGTGTCAGGCTGGAGGACCGATGGTGGCGAGGGCGGGGTACGGGGTGGGGGGGCGGGGAAGGAGTAGCCAGCTGATAACGACTGGGGAATGCCGGGCCTGGGCCTGGGATGGGAACGGCAGGCAGGTGTCGTCCCTCGGGCCACCTCCAGGTGACAGAGGGAGGCTCTGAAGACCCAGCGAGGCGAGCAGGAGGGCACTGAGAGCCACCTGCTGTGGGCCCAGCACGGGGGGGTGGAGGCGTGCGTGCTGCACGCCCCTTGCTTCTCTCCTGGGAGACTGAGCTCCCCCCGGACCTGTGCGCCTGTGACGTGGGGAGCCCGCAGGAGGGGCCGCAGATGCGGAGAGTAACCCGGGGTGGGGATTCTCATGCTCAACCAACCCCCAGTGGAGGTGCCCCCCCCCCCAGGGCCTGCACCGGGCCCGGAAATTCCACGCACACCCTGGACCTCGCTCGTCCAGCCACCCGACCGCGCGTGCCTGGGCTGCTCTCTCCAGCTCAGCTCCGGCTGCCGTGGGAGGGGGCAGGGGCGGGGGGTGGCCTCCGGTGCTGGAAGGGAAATCTGGGGCCGGGCCAGGATGGGCCGGCGGCCGAGAGCTTGGAGAGACAACCTGTTCCTCCAGCTGGGCCCAGGGAGCCCGAGGGATGGGCTGGCGGAGCAGCTCCAGGCAGGAGCCGGGCGGCGGGGGAGGCTCCTGAGAGACCAGAGAGGTCGGTCGGGCTGGGTGTCAACTTCATGCATGTGCCTACGGGTGCTAGCTGCAAGGCAGGCCTTGGTGCCTGTCGCCAGGTGCCCCGTCTCCTGTGCGGAGCGATTCCAGGAAACGGCGCAGCCCTCCGCCGTGCCAACGGGCCGAATGCCAGACTCAGAAAGCACAGGTGGTGGCTCACCTTCTCCCAGGACAGGGCCTGTGACCCATCCCAGCGGGCCCTGCCTGGCCCTGTGTGGTGTCCAGCCACCCAAGTATGGCCCAGCCCGGCTCAGATCTGGCGCCGGCCAAGGCTGTTTGGGCCCCTGACACTGCCACGCAGCTATCCGCCCTGGGCTGGTGCCCCAGCCCTGGAATGTCCTTCCAGAGCCAGACCCCACGTCTCACACTACACTCTCGTCCAGCGAACCCCAGCCCCACCACGGGGAGTCCCGGTCCCAGCGTGGGTGGCTGGCAGGGTCCCAGGAAGAGGCAGACGTTCTGCTTTCAACCCCACACTCGGGTTCATCAGGAGGTCCCACTGTTTGCCTTTGAAACGAAGTCCCAATGCCCCCCTTCATGGTCACCCGCACAGTCCAGGCTGCCACCATGGCCTCTTGCATCTGCCCACAACTCCCTGCCGCCCTTTCTCCTCAACAATGGCCAGAGAGGCGGAGAGAGAAGAGATCTTTCTAAAATAAAAATCAGATTGCCTGACCTCTCCCCAGTCCCCTACACACACACACACACACACACACACCCCTCAAAATTCCTCCAGCAAAGGCTTTTTCTGCACCCAAGACAAAATCCCACAGTACCATGGTCTACGAGGCCCTACACAATCTGGTCCCCCATCTCCCTGTCCCACCTCCTATCCTACCCCCTCCCCAGCCACCACGACCTCCCGGCAGCTCCGCCAACACACCAAGCTTGTTCCCACCCCAGGGCCTTTGCACGTGCTGTTCCCTATGCCTGAACGCCCTTCCCCCGATCTTCCCACGACTGCCTTCTCCTCTTCACGGAGACCCTTCCCTGAGCCCCTCATCACTCATTCTGTTTTGTCTCTTTCGCTGCATGAACCAGCCTAAGGTCATCTTGCTTCCTTACGTGTCCCCCTGTTTAACGTCCTCTTGCAAAAGCAGCAGCTCCTCGGAGCAGGGATTTCATCCTGCTCACTGCCAAACCCCCGCCGCCTGGCATGGTGCTTGGTGATCGTGGTTGTTCAACCAAAGTCCTGGCCCCGTGGCCACAAGCTGGCCTGTGTGCCAGCCAGGATGCACGCCCGCCCGTGTGGGTGGCATCCGAGACTTCCTGCAGCAGGTGAAGGCGGCAGGCAGGGCGGGCTGATCAGCGGGGGCGTGTCTGGCAGGCCCTGTCACTTGTGAGGTGTGGAGCTGGCCTGCTTCAGGGACAGCCCTGCTCTCTGTCGTCCAGCACACAGCACCGCCCTCAGGGAGGCCCATGGCCAAGGGCCGCCCGGCTTTCTAGAGAAGGCGGGACGTCATACCAGAGGCTGCCGGGGGTGGGCACGCAGGTGGCCCTGGCTGCCCACACCTGTCCCTGGGCTGCGTCGGTCACGGAGGATGGCCTGGGGTCCTGCTGCCCTCAGACCCCTAGAGCAGCCCGCAGGAGCCTGGGCTAGCCCAGCGTGGGGGGAGCCTCTGGGGGGTCAGCCCCCAGTGCCTGAGACGTGCCAGGCTGGTCTGGGACGGGTGTCCCTTTGGGACACAGGCTTGAGACTTCTTGGGCCGGGTCGGGGGTCTGGGGCAGAGACAGAAGATCCAGAGAACGAGAAACCATGCCCCACCTGCCTCCAGACCTTGAGCTTCACGTGGTGACAGTAAAGCCCGCCCCGGGCAGTTGCTGCAACACAGCTGCTCGGGGAATCACCCCACTGGCTCCCCAGTGAACCCAGTGACCTCGGCCTGGAATAAGGTCAGGGTGAAAGCTGGAGGGGGAAGTGCTTCCTGCCCAGGCCTCAGAGTTGCTGCCAGCCGGTGCTGAACCTCGTGGTTCTAGAAGCTCACGTGTGGACTGAATCACGGGGAACCAGAAACTGAGCCATAGACATGTTTTCGTACACGCACAGTGCTTTTGAAAATTTTGAGAAGTTGCCAATGTCGAGAAATTCGAAGGTTTCACATGAAAAGATGGATTAGTAGCTTCTCTGGAAGAACAACCCCAGGCCTGTACTGCTGGTGACTCTCGGCTGAGGCCAATATGCACCCACTTTAGAAAGAACAGAAGTCTCCAACTGCCCCAGTGCCCACCCCCACACTGCCTCACCGCCCCCCCATGTGTCACTCATTTACTTGGCCTGTCGGGCCACTGCGGCCTTGGAGTCTGCAGGAGCTGCTCTGCACACGCAAAGGCCCCTTACGCCCACCCACCTGCCCCCTCTCCCCCATACTCCCTGGGCCACTGGCACACACTTACCCTCCTTCTCAGCAGGAGGCACAGGGCTCCTGCTTTTGCCTCGAGGGCTGCTGCTGGGCTGCTGGGGGCTGTCGCTCTCCGGTTGCACATGCTGCGGTGGCGGAGGAACAGGGGGCGCCGCGTCCTCCCGGGTGGGCTCGTGGGCTTTGGTGACCTGCTGAGGGAAGCCGGGAGGACTGAGCATCTTCACAGCCCGTCCGTCCATAGGTCAGAGAGATCAGGGAAAGCCCTCCAGGCCCCCTGCGTGGGACCAGCCTGGAAACTGAGGCCCAGGGGGAGGCCGCGACGTGCCCAAGGGCACGCGGCTTGAGGGCCAGGAGGGTAGGGCTTTGCGCAGAGTGTAGGGGGTGTGTCCGCCCATCCCGGCTGCCCGGCCATGGATGGGGGAGCCCCCGTTACCCTCCCCACCAGCCCCTTCGCCCTTCCCCAAATCGCTCCGGGTCTCGGAGGGATCGGGGCTGACCAGTGGGACTGGGCCCGGCCTCGGGGAGTGGGCAGCGCGGCTTGGCGCACCTTGTGCCCCTCACTGGGAAAGCCCTGGTCAGCTCAGAGCCTTTCAGCCCAGAGCCCCCAGCTGCGTTTGAAGGCCCGGCCCACCTCCTCGGAGACGGACGGCTTTGGCCACAATTGAGCCATCCCGAGTAAGGGGCACCTCTGGGGGTCCTCCTGCTGGGCCTGGGGAGGAATCTTCCAGCTCCCTCCTTCCCCCAGCGAAGGGCCTCTCGGTAACTGTGGGCGCCGCCCTCCGCTCCGAGGAGCTGTGAGAGCGGGCTTGGGGAGCTCACTGCGAGGCCTGGGCGCCTCTGGAGAACCGTCGGCGGGCGGGGTGGGGAGAGAGGCCAGGGCGGACACCTCGCCAATCCCCCAGCCTCCCCGCCTGTCTCCACGGGGCTTTGCCCAGGGAATGGGAGACGCGGGCAGAGCCAGGCTGTGCAGGTGCTGGGGCCCCGCCTGCCCGGCCAGATCTACCGTCCCCCCAACAGGAGGTGGAGGTCGCAGGGGCCCGGGACTCACAATCGGGGGGATGGCGGCCGCACGCTGCTTCAGCTGCTTCAGGTCCAGCGGCTTCTGGGGCGAGGCGTTGGTCCTGGCGTCGCTGGTCGCGGTGAGGAGGCTAGGCCGTGGCGACAGGAGCCTGCGGGGGAGACCAGCGTCAGGCCCACGGGCTCCCGGCCTCCTGGCTCCAGCCTGGATGACGGGGCCGGAGGGGCTGCCAGAGAGAGGCGAAGGTCCAGGATCACGGGGCCCAGGAGACCTGGGGTCACGGTGGGGTCTCCTCCCTCCCTCCTTCCCTCCCTCCTCTGGTCCATGCAGGCCTCACAAGGGGCCAAGACCCCTCCCACCCCAGCCCAGAGGCCCAGCCAGGATTAAACACTCCTGAGACAGCCCAAGGCAAGGAAAGCCCCAGAGAAACCCACACTCAGGGCCCACACCACGCTCGGCCCTTTGGAAGCTGCCAGAAAGGCCAAGAATCAACCAGCTTAAGGCTTGGGGAGCTTGGGAGGTTCAGAGGGACTCTCCGTCACCCAAACAGGAGAGGCTCAGGTGCCGGGGTAGGGCCTGGGGCGTGGTGCTGAGAGGACCTCGCTTATTGGAGATCAGGATTGGGGAGCCCCCCACTCAGCCCAAATGCAACCTGAGATGCTGGGAATCTTGCCTGCACACCGTTTGCTGAGGCGCTAAAGCGGGCGGGTACAGGCTCTGCATGGAGGGGCTGGTCAGCGTGTACACGGCCCGCCCAGCAGCCCTAAGTGGGGCTGTGGTGTTGAGCAGGGCCTGCAGGTGCCTCGTCCTCTAAAGCAAGGTCACGTCTGTCTGCTGCTGACATGCAGAATGGGGCAGCGCACCTGCGCATGGTGTGTGTGTCGGGGGGGGCGGAGTGGGGGGGCTGAAACACGGTGGGATGCCAGCGACAGGGTCACCCCAGTGTAGAGGTGCAGTGTCTGGGACACCGGAGCAGAGCCTGCCCTGGGGTGTGGCTCCAGAGCTGCTCACGGGTGTTGCCCCCTTCAGGAAGTCTTCAGGGATTTCCAGAGCTCGCCAGCACTGACCACAGTGCCCTGCCACAACCCCCGTCTGCCTCCCCAGCTGGCACGAGGGTCTCCAGGGCAGGAGCTGGGTCTGCTGCAGCCTCAGAAGCCCTCACCCACCCACCGGGGCTGCCTGGCTCCGGCCCAGCCCTCGGTTCCCTCCCGTGACCCGCACTTGCTGAATACACAGCAGGCCTGGCATTGTGCTTGGGGTGTGTGGTTGGAGACCCAGAATCCAATGTCTGCTTGCAGGGCGCCAGAGCCGGCTAGATGATCAAACGGTACACACAAAGGCATCGGCTGTGGGCTGGATTCAGCCAGAGGGCAAAACGAAGGCCAGGTCCCCAAAGCCAGAGGGTCCTGTTGGTACAGCCCTTAGTGTGTACTGTGACCATCCTGGCTGATGCCACATGCAGACTGTAAGCACAGCCACTGCCTTCCAGGTAAGATCCATGACCACCAGGATGTAGCTCACGCCACCCAGTGCTGGCTGCCGGATGCCCAGCAAAGAGCAGAACAGGGCTGCTTCCCGCAGATGGAGCAGGACAGACGGGTGAGGTGCAGCTGCGGTGCCCGCTGCTCTCTGCAGTGAGACCATGGCCTGTGACCGGGACCACAGCCTGTGACAAGCCAGTCCCGGGGGCGCTAACCCCCTGGCCGCATCTGCCACATACTCAGCTGAGCGGAGTCAGTCTCGGCGACGCCCACTGGCGCTGCCCATGGCGTGCAGGTGGCGCCGGGCGCAGAGCTTGGCCTGACTTCTCCGTGCTCAGCTGGTCTCCACGGTCCTCTCGACCCGGCTCACCCTCCCTGCCGTCCTCACCTCTCTCGACCTCTCCAGATCCTGCTCACGCTCCGAGGACCACCCGAGGCCTCTCCTGCTGTGGCTGCCCGTCCTTGCTCCCCTGGACTCAGGCCCAGCCCCGTTTTGCCCACCACCCTCGGGCCAAGGCACCCTGACCAGGTCTGAGAACTGATGTTATCACCTGTCCTGCATTCCCCACCTGCAGCTTCAACCGTCACCAAACACTGCCCCACACGCCCGTCGCAACTAATCATCAATGTCCATGTAAACCAACTTGCATTTGTGGACTTAAATTTAAAATGAATATACTGCAGGCACTTTGGAAAACACTGTGGCAGCTCCTCAGAAGGTGAAACAGAGTCACCATAGGATCCGGCAATTCTACTGCTGGGCATATACTGAAGAGAATGAAAACACACATCCACACAAACACTCGTTCACGCAAGATCACAGCAGCCACTATTCACAAGAGCCAAAAGGTGGAAACAACCCAAGTGGCCAAAAACAGATGAATGGATAAACAAACTGTGATAAATAAATATACAACGGAATATTATTCAGCCATAAATGAATGACGTGCTGACACAGGCTACAACATGGATGAACCTCAGAAACATGACGCTGAGTGCAAGAAGCCAGTTGCAAAAGGCCACATACGGCATGTTTCCATTTATATGAAATTCCCAGAAGAGGCAAATCCATAGACACAGACAGAGAAGAGAGATTAGCGGACCAGGGGCTGGAGGTGGGGGATGAGGAATGACTGCTAATGGTCTGGGGTTTCTTTTTGGGGCAGTGAAAATGTTCTGGAATTCAACAGTGGTGATGATTACACAACTCTGTGAATGTACTAAAAACCACTGAACTGTACACTTCAATGGCTGAATTGTATGGTTTGTGGATTATGTCTCAATAAAGCTGTTACAGGGAAAAGATAAAGAATATACTATTTGCCAGCCATGAAATCAAGGGTTTGTTATATGAACTGTACTGTTTCTACAAATAATAAAGTACTAATGTGATACTATTATTTGCTGTATACATTACTCTAAAATGCAGATTTTAAAGTTAAAGGATAAACTTTTATATTTTTGTAAATATAATTTTACAGGGACACAAACTATGCTTTTATGATACATAGAAAATCAGCAAAGTGTCTGTGTCTCACTCTGATTGTCAGTGAACTAGGACCTCCGACTCAGACCTGTGTCCTGCCTTGGTTTCCCGGTGGCTTCTCGTCCAGGCAGGGGGCAGTGACATTGGAGGGGGCAGGGGTCGCCCCTCGAATGCTCTCAGCAGGCACCAGCTGCAGGGGGGGGCGACGAGCACAGAGGTCCAGACCCCTCAGGATTTCCTGAGGCCCCCCTAACCCTCACGCAGCAAGGCAGGGGCTCAGTGGGGACTGCGGCCAGGGGCACAGCACTTCACAGGTGACGAGATGACAGCCTGACAGCTCACAGTAAAGAGGGCAGCACCCCGGGCCTCCCTGGCGGCGCAGTGGTGGGGAGTCTGCCTGCCGATGCAGGGGACGCGGGTTCGTGCCCCGGTCCGGGAGGATCCCACATGCCGCGGAGCGGCTGGGCCCGTGAGCCATGGCCGCTGAGCCTGCGCGTCCGGAGCCTGTGCTCCGCAACGGGAGAGGCCACAGCAGTGAGAGGCCCGCGTACCACAAAAAAAAAAAAAAAAAAAAAAAAAAAAAAAGACGGCGGCATCCAAGAACAAGGGTCTGGATTCAGATCCTCAACAAGCCCAAGGGTCCTGAGCTCCCCACACCGGGGAGCGGGAAGATGCCTGGTGCTCACGTGGCCCCCAACCCCCCTCATCCCACATCCACGGTGGGCGAGCACCACCTCCAGGGGCCCTCCCCGTGGCAGCGCCCTCCCTCTGTTCTCTTTCCTTTGTTTTCTTGGAAGACAGGGCTTTTATTTTCCTCCCTGGAGGCCTGGGCAGGGTAGGGGCTCTCGGAGCCTGGCACTGTGCACATGACCCGGGACAGGCGGGGGAAGGCAGCAACTTGGCTGAGAGCAGCCAGGGTCCCGCCCCCGACCCCGTATTCAGGGCTCTGGCTCCCAGTTCAAATCCCACCTTTGGCCGTATGACTTAACCAGCTGTGCCTCACTCAGTTTCCCCCCATCTGTAAAATGGGTACGAGAACAGTCGCTCCCTCCGAGGATTGTCCTGTGGGTGGAACATGGGAGGCCCCGAGAACAGCGCCTGGCGCTGAGCGGCTCGGGCACCTTCCCATTCCTGTGGTTTTTCTTCCCACCCCGGAAGACCAGGGCTGGGGGAGGGGGAGGGGCCACAGGGGACTCTGGGTCCTGCAACAGTATGCCCCCTCTCTGCTGAGCCCCCCTCCCCCAGCTTTCTCATTATCACTGGGCTGGGATAGGTGGGACTGTGAACAGTGTCCACACAGACGAAGTCATGTTCCTCCCCTGTGCTCCCAGGATAAAACCGTGCTCCCAGGATAAAACCGCACTCCTTACCTCGACCCCTGGGGCCCTGTGGAGCCAGGTCGGGCCGGGTCCCTGCCCACCTCTGTGACCTCCTCTCCTGCCTTCCGGGTCCCTGCCCACCTCTGTGACCTCCTCTCCTGCCTTCCCCTCTTCCCTTCGCTTGCTCCACACTCAGCCACAGGCCTCTCTGCTGTCTACTGAACATAAGCTCATGTGGCCACAGGACCTTTGAACTGGCTGTTCCCACTGCTGGCTTTTTCCCTCGACGTCTCACACTACGTGTTCCGCTCATCCTTCAATGGCGCCTCCTCAGACAGGCATCCCCGACTGCCCCTCCCACTCCCCCCCCAATCCCTCCATCACCCACTTATCACACGAGCATTCCCTTTATTCCATTACTGTTCCAGTTCCGTACTGGTCGCTCTCACTAAAATGTAAGCTCCTTGGAGCCAGGACCTCATCTGTCCTGTTCCCGGCACCCCTTGAGCCCAGAATGGCGCCTGGCACACACTGGGGCCCAGTTAATCATTTATGGATTAAAGAAGTAAAGGAGAAATTGCTGTTACATTCTTTCAAAGTTGCAGGGGCTCAGCAGAAGAAGCCGCATTCCAGCCTCCTCCTGGAGTGACCTTTGCGGGGAGCCTGAAGCAGTTCCAAAGTGCCAGGCTGGCGCGTAACTCCATTATCCTGACAAGAAGCCCATAAGCCAGGATACCCACACCCATCTTATACGTGAAAACGCTGAGGCCCGGAGAAGGGACTTTCTGAAGGCCCAGCCCTGCCAGAAAGTGCCCAGGCACCTTCTCTGGGAAGTGGAACAGGCCGGGGCAGGCAAGCTCAAGGCTCTGCAATCGAAGCCAGTATCTCTGGCTGTGGGCCAAGAAAACTCCCAGGTGGAGCTGCCTGGCAGAGAGTGAGGGAGAGGAAAAGCAGGATGTGATCTTCCCTCCCCAAGTCGTCCGGGCACGGGCCAGAACGAGATGCATCTTGTGTCCGTCCAGGGACGCCCAGTTCACTGCGCCGGGACTGCCAGGCGGGAGGGAGGGAGGGCCGTGGGCAGGAGGCCAGGACCGGGGGTCGCCTGGGGACCCACCCATCCCGCCGGCCCTCCCGGGAGGCGCTGGCTGCCAGGGCGCACTCTGACGCATCTCGCCTGCGTCCTCCGGCGCCTGCCCGGCCCTGTGTGGCTGTGGCCGGGGAGGGAAGAGGTCAGGAGGCTGGCCTGAGTCCAGCCTCACCCCGGGGCCAGGGGACTGGCCTCGGTCACAGAGGGCGTGACAAACCAGGTGTCCTGACTCCCAGCCCAGGGCCCCTGCTCCCGAGGGATCGAATGCTGGCCGCTCAGGCAGGAAGAGCGGATGGAAGCCAGACCCAGCTCGGGGAGGGAAGGACACGTCCCTGGGCGGGGCTGGGGTGGGGAGCAGCTGAAAGTAGGCTGCGGGGCTTCAGGCCTGGCCCGAGAGGTGCGGGCGGGCTGTCGGGATCCAGGCCAACCCGCCGAGCTGTCCAGCCCGTCAGGCCATGTGCACCCAAAGCACAGACTCCGGGAGGCCGCTTATCAGCGTGGCTGTCCCATGAGCTCAGCACTCTTCCCACTAAGAGCAGAAACATGTGTTTCCATGACTCTGTCCCCGCGGCCAGCAGGAGCGGGGTGGGGAGCCGCCCGCCCTGACCCCATTACCCAGGCGCAAAGAGTGAGCCGAGTGGCCAGACCCTGGCCCAGGGCCCTCCCGGGCAGACCGAGCCGCCATGAGCACTGTTTTCCAAGCTGCGCCCTCTGGGCAGGAAGCTCAGGGTCTCTGCGCCCTCAGAAACCTGTTGGCCAGGCCTTTGCTTATCAAAGGGCCACAGAAGCGGGGTGAGGGTCCCGCCAGGGACCCCCGGACGCAGGAGGCAGAGGACGACGTGGCTCACCGGCTTTTGTGGACCATGTGGGGACCCAGACCAAGTCCTAGTTTCATACGAAACGTTCTAGAAGGTGCCGTTTTCGCATGCCCCGAGGTGGATTGTGGGGCAGAGGAAACGGCTCCTGGGGAACAGGTCGGGTTTGAAAGTCAGATTTTCCTCCCTCTCGTGCTGCCCAGAACTTTTCCGAGAGTCGTGAGGGGAGAGAAGACAGACTGCACTGTTTTCAGTCAAAATAAAACTGGCCGGCCCGCCTCACCGAATTCTTCAAGCCGTCCCGACGTGAGCGGGAGCCTATCTCCGCAGCTCTGCCCTCCGCTGCCCACGTTTGGCCCTAAGTGGGGTCTACGAGCTTGGCTTCTGGTCGGGGGTCTCGGGGACCCTCTGCGGGCAGAAGAGGAACCAGCAAGGATCCCGGAATCCGCCACTTTCCCCTGTGTCCACCGCCACCAGCCTCACCGGCCCCTGGGACACGGCCGCTGCCGCCTTCCAACCCGTATGTATCCCTGTGCCCCTGTGGCCCCCGTTAACGCCCCGCCCCCTCCCAACACACTGCTGCAGGTTTCAGAGCCTGAGACACACCCCAGCTCTCTCGGGCTCTCTCCCTCTGAGGACAAAATGCAGCCGCCCACCCAGCCAGAGGGGTCGCACGAGGCGGGCTGGTCTGCTGACCCTGCCTCTTCCCAAGCTGCCCCCCCGACCCCGCTCCACCACTCAGGGCCTGCATCACGCAGGCTCAGTCCCACCCCGGGGCTTTGGCACTTGCTGTTCCCACTGTGTTGAGGGGAGAATTGCGTCCCGCAAAATATGTTCAAGTCCGAACAGCCAAGTACCTGTGAACGTGAACTTCTTTGGAAACAGGCTCTTTGCAGATGTGACCAAGTTAAGATGAGGTCCTTAGGGTGGACCCTCATCCAGTGGACTGGTGTCCTTAGAGCAAAAGGGAAATTAGGGGACACACACACACAGCGAGGGTGTCACGGGACCACGGAGCGACGCGTCTACGAGGCAAGGACTGCCGGCACCACCGAGGCAGGAAGGAGCCGTCACGAGGCGTGGCCCTGCCGATGCCCTGACTTGGGGGTGGTCCTCTGTGGCGGCGGCTCTGGATGCTAATCCACGCCGCCCAGCACGCTGTCCCCTGGCCCTCCCTGTGGCTCCTCCTTCCCCGTCCGGGCTCAGCTCAGAGGCCACCGCTGAGGGGGGCCGAGCCCCCGACGCTGCCCTCTCCCACCACGGAGCTCCTGCGTCTGGACCGCTCAGTGGCGGCCTCCCCTCCCTCCGAGGGCAGGCGTGGAAGTGGCCTCGTGCGCTGCCGTCTCGGTATACAGGTGGCGATCAGTAAGCGTTTACGGAGGCAGACGACGAAGCCGCCGGCCGGCCCACTCACCTGTTCTTGTCGCCGCCCTCGGGCTCATCGACCTCGTCCGCACTGCAGGTGGCGCTGGAGTCGCTGTCCTGGGGGGCGCCCGAGCCCTTGGCCGCGGGGCCTTTGCCCCCAGGGCCGCCGCCCTCCTTCTTCTCCACCTTGGGCGCCCCCTCGGGTGTGGCCTCGGCTGCGGCCTCCGCGCCCCCCTTGACCTTGTCGGGCCCCTCCTCGGCGGCCTCCTCCTTGCACTCGCTCTTGACGGGCTCCGAGGGGGGCGCCTCGCCGGGCTCCTCGGTCTTGCCCACGTCGGCTGCCGGCTCTTGGGCCGCAGGGGGCTTCTGCTCCTCCCCCTCTTCGGCCGAGGGGGCGGCTGCGGCCTCTTCCTCCTCCTCCTCCTTGGGGACCACAGCAGGGGCCGCGGCAGGCGAGGCGGGTGCCGGTGGGGACGTGGGTGGGCAGGCGGCTTCGGGGGCCGGGGCGGGCTCGCTGGGGGCCGGGGCATCCTCAGGAGGCGGGCTGGGGGGCTCAGGAGGTGGCGCATCGGCGCCCGGGGTGGGCGGGGGCTTGGGCCCGCTCTGCGCGGTGTCCTTGGCGGCCTCGGTGCGGGGCGACGGGATGCTCTCGGTGTCGGAGCTGTTGTTGACAGTGGCTGTGCAGGGACAGTGAAGACGGAGTGAGCGGTGCCGGGGGCTCAGGGTGGAGGCAGGCCCGGCCCTCCCCACGGCCCCCTGACAGCCCCGACGGCACGCCCTGGCTCCAGGCAGGAGCTCAGGGCGCTGTGACCCCCATCGCTTGACACCACGTAGCCCTAAGGCTCCTGCACGCCTGGGCAGCGCCCCCGCCGGCCCCTCCCAGTGCCCTGTCCTCCTCTGGCCGCCCTCTCCACCTGCTGACTCTGGATCCCAGCAACCTGTTAACTTCCAACCCCCCGGGTGGGTGGCCAGCACCCCACAGAGTCAGGCTGGGGGCGGCCAGGGCTGCAGGCCTTTGTTTTGGGGTCTCCTTGTTCTCATCTGGGCTGCAAACCCTGGCTCTGCCCCGGCTGGTGGCCTGGCCGTGGTAACACCGGTGGCCTCCCAGCCTTGCTCTCCCCGTCTGTAGGGTGGGGAGAACAGTTCCCACCCCACAGGGGTTGTGACAGCTCAGGGTGACACCTGGTGACGGTTTGCTGTTGTATTATCGCTGCTGTCACCACAACACGATGGCATAAAATGGGGCCAGTGAGCTCGAAGGAGCCCATGGGGAAAGGGTCCACAGCGACTGCATCCCCCAGCCATTCCCGCAGGGCTGGTACACAGCAGGGGCTCAATAAGCATCGATCGGATGACTGAACGTGTGTACAGATAAAGGGGGGGGGACCTCAGCTCCAGGCAGGCCTGACTCTCTGGGCTTAACAACCGCTCCTGTCACTTCTTGGGTTTCAATTTTCCCCATTTTCTACAAAATGGGGACATCTGAAACCCCCCACCCTCCACACTTCCTGTTGGGGAAATCAAACTGGGTAAGCGTCGCAGGTGAACACACTAATGAAAAATCAACCAAGCAGTCAAGCCGAGCACACTAATCTGCAGGAGTGAGCCCGGGAACAGCATGGGGAACAGACACTGCGCTGAGGAGCGGGGACAGAGGTGGCGGCAGGGTGGTGCTCACAGGCAGAGGCGTGCTCACAGAGGTGGGGCCCCTCATAGAGAAAAGGCCCCCTTGGGAAGCCCCCCGCCCTGGTCAGGCCCTACCCCTGCCCCCGACGGCCAGCTGGCCACATTCGTACCTGGGCCACTGCATTCCCCTCTGGGTACCTCGTTCCCAGAGGCGTGTAAGGCTGGAAGGAAGTGAGAGAAGGGTTAGCAGCGAGGTGGCATGAGCGGCAGGTGGGGTGGGAGGAGGCTCTGTGGCCAGGCAGGGCTGGGAAAGGGGCCCAGGGCCCAGCAGACAGCAGGAGGACCTACAGCCCTGTCCCAAGAGCCCTCACCGCTGAACACTCCTGGGTGCCCTTAGACAAGTCACTGGCTCCAGGGTCCTGGGGTGGGAGGTGCTGGCCTCAGAGGTGGGCAGGGCTGGGGGAGAGGCCTTCGGGGCTGCCCGGCCCTGTCTCACCCCTCAGACGCAGAGCCTGGTCAGCAGGGGTTGCTGGTGCCCTGCGCAAACGCTTCCTTCAGCTTTCACTGCCTCCAGACCCCTGGCCTCTCCCACTTTAAGGCCCAGAGCAAAGGCCATCCCTTCCAGAAATAATAATCCCAACAAGAGCAACACAGGGCTCGCTCGGTGGGTGCTGGGCTCCGGGCAAAGCTCTTCACACACACGACTCATCTCACCCTCAATAACCTCTAAGTTGGAGATGGTCACCATTCTCCTTTTCAGATGAGAAAACAGAGAGGTTGAGTCACTTGCCCCAGGCCACACTGCGTGGAGGCGGGAGGCGGCTGACCCCAACATCCTGTGTCCCTGACCACTGGTTCCTGCCCCTGCCTTCTGACTCCGGCAATGTCACTCCCTCCTTTCACGTCATCAGACCACAGGATGGAGGGGGCCAGCACTGAGGTCCCCTGGACAAATGGTTTCGCCCCAGAGTCTATGTGTTCATCTACAAAATGGGCGGTTCACGCCTGGCTCTCTCCCTTACCCAGAGGCTTCTCTCCATCGGGGGTTCTCAGACCTGAGTGAGCCTGAGGGCCGTGAAGACTCACATGGCTGGGCCCACGCCCAAAACGTTTCTCACTCAGTAGGTCCAGGTGGGGCCCGAGAATCAGCACTCCTGACAAGTTTGAATCCTGGTCCCCAAACAGGCCAACCGGTTACCTTGGGTAACCTCTCTGTGCCTCAGTGTCCTCATCTGTAAAATGGGGTGATGACAGCACCCACTGGGCTGTTGTGACAATTAAAGGGAATAACTCAAGGCTGTTGCTCTTATGACCACGATCTTTACTAGAGACACTACGGGGCCAAATGGATCACTCCTCCCTCCCCTGGATTCACCTTCAGCCTGGCTATGACAAGGCACTTGCTGCCTGCCCCGTGGAGGGAGGGGTCTGCAGTGCAGTTGGGGCTGGTGGGGTATTCCAGAAGGTTCCATTGTGGTGACCTCAGGCCCTAACCCAGAACCTACCTCACTTCCCCTATCCTGGTCACAGGGACAGAGTTACGCAGCAAATGCCGGCTGGACTGGCAGATTCCAAGTCCACCAGCTACATGACACCCCATGAGAGTGATTCTCCTCTTCCTGGGCCTTGGTTTCCTCATCTGTAAGATGGGAACATCACCCTGTGCCTCTGGGCAGGATCTTCTAAACTGCCTCCCTGATGTGCACAGAGCCATCAGGTGGTCACAGAAGCCTCGGATTCAGCCAGACCAGCACCCCCGCCCCCACTACCCAGCAGAGAATGCCTCTCCCCCCATCCTTGATAGGTTGTGTGAACCCTACAAGTGACAGGGAGCTCACCACCGCACAGTTCTCTTACTGGGCAGCGCCTGTTCTGCTTTTAATGCTGAGCCACAGACTGGCTTCCTTTAACTTTCCCACCAAGCCTGCATCCTGCCCGGATGGATATTTAAAGAGGGGATTGGGTTTCTGCTCCCTAGGCTCCCTTTTCCTGGCTACAGACCCAAGATCCAGAATGCAAAGACCAGAGGGATCTGGAACCTTCCATCAGACACGGGTCAGGCCTCTGGTCAACTTGGGCTAGAAAGACCCAAGGCTGTCAAGGAGGCCAGACTCACCTCCCCAGGTCCATCCCCAATGCAAGACAGTAATAACCCAATGGCTTGAGTCCCCATTTTCAACCAGGAAGTAGGATTCAGGCTGGTAAATACACTGCGGGCTGGTATAGCCTGAGTTTATTTGCACGTCTTGCTCACGGAGCCAGGGAGTGATTCACACTTTCCTCACACGTTGGCAGAAGTTTGGGAGTTTAAATGCAGAGACAGGCAGATAGGAGGGACAGGAAGGAACTCTGGCAGGGACAGGAGGAGAAAAGGTTCCCTTCACCAAGAACGTGAGGCCCCGCTGGGGAGCTCTGGCCAGGGAGATGGCGGAAGGAGAGGCAGAGACATTCAGCTACGCAGGGGTTGGGGTCTTCAGGGGTGTCATGCCTTGAGGGCTGGTGTAGACCAAGGAAAAGGGAGAGGGGCGGGGGCCAAAGGCAGACTGATCAGTGACCGGGGGTGCAAGCCTGGTGTCGGGCAGCCTGGTGTAACTCCCGAGTCTACAAACACTGATTACACAGCGGAGCCGCAGGTTATGTGGGGGCCAGGCTCTGAAGTTAGGTGACCATCTCGTGCAGTTAGAAATCCTCCTTTTGAGAAGTGGGCCAAACTGCCTGTGCAATTTAAAAGACTGATTCTCGCTCTCTCTTTAGCAGCCCTCAGCTGGTGGGAGAATTCATCTAAGATCAGGGCAGACGATGCATCTGTGTGATACCTGGGGTACCTGGTGTAACTGCCCTGAGCCTCAGTGCCCCCTGATAGAAAGCCGGGGGCTATGCAGTTTATCATCCAAATCGAGACACTTGGGAGTAAAATGAAGCATAATTATATAACTTTTGAATACTTATCGACCAACGGTATTGGTTGTACTTATATTAGTCAACTTGTAAAATAATAGTTCAGGTCAAAAAACTATTTTCAGGGACTTCCCCGGCCATCCAGTGGTTAAGACTCTGCACTTCCACTGCAGTGGGCGTGGGCTCGATTCCTGGTCGGGGAACTAAGATCCTGCACGCAGCACAGTGTGGTTAAAAAAAAAACCAAAAAACTATTTTCGAAAATAAACTTTTTTTTTCTAAAATGTGACACCAGATGTGCTGGCAAGGTAATAGGCGTCACCAGAGCTGGATGCGACCTGGACGTGTAAGGTCACCAAGCACAAGACTGAACTCACAGGGGTCAGGAGCACTGACTGAATGGACAAGTGTCCTGTCGGGGCAGAGATGCCGATTACCATCATTATTGTTGCCACTGTCACCATCATTATCAACATCATTTTCACCATCATCATCACCATCGTCACCACCACCACCATCACCACCATCATCACCACCATCACCACCACCACCACCATCATCACCATCACCATCATCATCACCACCACCATCACCACCATAATCACCATCACCACCATCACCATCATCATCACCACCACCATCATCACCATCATCATCACCACCATGATCATCACCATCACCATGATCATCACCATCATCACCACCACCATCACCATCATCACCATCACCACCATCATCACCACCACCATCATCACCACCACCATCACCACCATCACCATCACCATCACCATCATCATCACCGTCACCACCATCATCACCACCATCATCACCACCACCATCACCACCATCACCATCATCACCACCACCACCATCATCATCACCACCACCATCACCATCATCATCACCACCATCATCATCACCATCACCATGATCATCACCATCATCACCACCACCATCACCATCATCATCACCATCACCACCACCATCGTCACCACCACCACCATCACCACCACCATCACCACCATCACCACCACCACCACCATCATCACCATCACCATCATCACCACCATCATCATCACCATCACCATGATCATCACCATCATCACCACCACCATCACCATCACCATCATCATCACCATCACCACCACCATCGTCACCACCACCACCATCACCACCACCATCACCACCATCACCACCACCACCACCATCATCACCATCACCACCATCACCATCATCATCACCACCACCATCACCACCATAATCACCATCACCACCATCACCATCATCACCACCACCATCATCACCACCATGATCATCACCATCACCATGATCATCACCATCATCACCACCACCATCACCATCATCACCATCACCATCACCACCATCACCACCACCATCATCACCACCACCATCATCACCACCACCATCACCATCACCATCACCACCATCACCATCACCATCATCGTCACCACCATCGTCACCACCATCATCACCACCACCATCACCACCATCACCATCATCATCACCACCACCACCACCACCACCATCACCACCATCGTCATCACCACCATCGTCATCACCATCACCATGATCATCACCATCATCACCACCACCATCACCATCACTATCACCATCACCATCACCATCACCACCACCATCATCACCATCACCACCATCACCATCACCACCATCACCGTCACCACCATCATCACCGTCACCACCACCATCACCACCACCATCACCATCACCATCACGCCCTCCTCTTGGGGCAGTCCAGGCTCCTTCTCGGTAGGACCCAGGCATTTCTGGGAGAGGTCAGCTCCCACTGCCCACCCTCACCTTCTGCCTCCTCCGCCATCTCCTCTTCGTTCCCGCTCACGCCTGACGCCTCCATCTCCTCATCCTCCACCACGGGTGGGAAGGCAGCCTCCTCACTGGCAGCAGCCGGCGCTTTCTTCTTCTTCCTCCGTGCGTTCCTCTCCTTCTCCTAGGGCACAGGGATAGCAGTGGGTCAGGGCCAGGGCAAGGGCCTGGGCTGTCAGCCCGGGGACTCCCGGTGCCGGAGGCCTGCCACAGCTGCAAGGGACAGTGATCCCAGCCACGTGGTCTTGAGTTGGTTTGAATCATACCAAACCCTTCCCCCCTTGTGCCCAACTGCACGGCCAGACATGCCAGTGGTTATTTTTATCCAGAGCTTCCTTCTTCCACCATGCCCCAGATACACCTGGGGCGCAACCTGGCCTATAGGTTGCCCAGACATCCTTCCGGAACAGATGAGGAAGGACTGCCTCTGCCTGGAGGCCCCCCATGATCGCTCCAGCCCTGCCAGCTGTCCTAGCCAGAGCAGTGACCACAGCCTCTGGAGGACACACTGCCAGGCACGGTCAGTACACTGGAGAGAATGAATGAATGAAGCTTTTCCTTGCAGCCTCATCTGTCCCCAGCTGAGCCCCGGGGGACAGGCTAGCTTGGGCAGCACGTCATTTCACCCTACCCGTCTTTACAGGGCACCTCTTGTGTGCCAGGTACTGCCCCAGGGGCTGAGAATACAGGACGAATGAGGTAGACAGGGTCCCTGCCCCACAGGCCACCTAGTCGGGGAGATGAGCAATCAACACGTCAATTAAAAAGACAACTCAGAGGTGGGGGCATGGCTGCTGAGGGGGAGAGACAGGGTGGGGTGAGAGTGCAAGGGCGGGGCAAGGAAAAGGCTTCTCCGAGGAGATGACATCTGAGCTGAGGTTTGCGTCGAGGGAAGAAGCTGGCCAGGCAAGGCTCTGGGTGAGTGGTCCAGGCGGAAGGAACTGCAAGTACGGAGGCCCGGAGGTGGCGCCAGCTGGGTGGTTCAAGGAACAGAAAGAAGGCCTCCACTGAGCAGCCCCGCACTTCCCTCCACGCCTCCCCCAGTCCCCAGAGGCCCTGCTCCCCACGCAGGGGGCCAGGCGCCCACCC
This sequence comes from Mesoplodon bidens, assembly GCF_964165515.1. Classification (NCBI taxonomy): domain Eukaryota; kingdom Metazoa; phylum Chordata; class Mammalia; order Artiodactyla; family Ziphiidae; genus Mesoplodon; species Mesoplodon bidens. The sequence goes on along the minus strand of NC_138169.1, from coordinate 6,387,353 downwards.
CCAGCTCATCAGCACTCCTCCTTGACAGCTCCCGTCTTTGCACCGCACTGGGCCGGGTGTTCCAGAAGGGTGTCTCTTTACCCCCATGCTGAGCCAGCCAGCCAGTGTTGACTGGCTTACTGAGTGGCTGCATGGGCAGCGTCCAGGGCTTCAACACACGGTCGGCAGAGCCGGGGTATATGTGGAGGCAGAGTGTGCTGGGGGTCCGAGGTGACCAGGGGCTCCCAGGGGAGTGGACTGGCCCCTAAGAGGAGACCCACCCCAGTACAGCTGGTGTGATGGGAGGGGTCGCAGCCTGAGCCCTTCGGGGTCCCTGTGGAACCTAAACACTCCCAGACACGCCAGCAGCTCCCAGAGAAGCCCCTCACGCTGGGCTGACTCGGCTCCTCCCAGAGTTCACGTCCACCCGAACCTCAGGATGTGACCTTTCATAGAAATGAGCTCCTTGTCGATGTAATTAAGATGAGTTCATATCAGATGAGGGTGGACCCTAAATCCAAAATGACTGGTGTCCCTAGAAGAAGAGGGAAATCTGGACACAGAGGCACCCAGGGGAGGGATGCATCCCCAAGCCAAGGAACGTCAAGGATTGCAGGCCACCCCCAGGAGCTGGGAGCGCAGGGCAGGAGCCTCCCCTGGAGCCTTCGGAAGGAGCGTAGCCCTTCCGACACCTTGATTTCAGACTTTTAGCCTCCAGGATTGCAAGAGGATAGGTTCCTGTACCAGCCTGTGGTGCCTTGTTACGGGAAACAGGAAACTAACGCACCTCCCCTCCACCAATCCCCCGGCCCCCAGGAGAAAGCCACCATCACCGTACGTGAGTGAAAACACAGCACAGCCCACTCTCGGGCAGATGCTCCATCACCTCCAGGCACCAGCCGGCCCTGCCCAGCCTGGCCCCTCACCACGCAGGGCTGGGAGCAAGCCTCAGGGGTCCCCAAGCCCCAGCCCCTGCCCGGGAGTGGGATCACTTCCTGTCCTGCCTTCTTCCTGAGCAAACGGGGGACCTTGGAGTGCAGCCGCTCAGAATTCGGGGAGGAAGAGGGAAATGTCTGTCTGCCCGTTAGTCACGGTTTCCGTCACCAGCACTCGGCCAGGGCCACGGCCCCACCCTGCCGCATGTCCACGGGACCACTGTGGGAACGCCCAGCTCCACCACCCGCCTGCCTCTGGGGGCTGGCGCACCCCGGTCCCAGACCCCGAGCTTCTCCCAGAGGGCCCCCGGCTGGAGCTCGCGGGGGCGTGAGAAAGGTGTGTGGCCTGTGGGTTTGTGGGTGCAGCTGAGGGGTCCCTCTTCTTCCCCAATCTATTTTTAGCAGACAAGGACTCACTTGAGTGCTGGAGCTGGGTGAGGCAGGCGACTGGCTGCCCGGGGGGGGGTGGGGGGCATGCTCGGCGCCTCGCAGGGAACGGGGGCTCCTATGGGCCTGGCTGGGATGCACGTCCTGCTGGGAACCTGAGGTCTCTCCGAGCCAGCAGCCCAGGCCACCTCAGGCCAAGTGGGGTGAGTATGATGTCAACACCAGAATCCCCCCAAGCTCTGGGTTTCAGAGGCTGGGACTTAGTGTCCCAGGAATCATACCAAACCCTTCCACACGTGGCTCTGAACCTCAAGATTGGGACATGTGTATGGAACAGGAGATGCTGGCGATAGTAGTATTGGTAATTACAGCTGATGTCTGTTAAGCACCTACTATGTGCCAAGCATTCTTTACTTATTAATTCACCGGATCTGCACATCTACTCGGCGAATCAGAGCATGCCACTCCCTACCTCGAACTCTCCAGACGCTCCCAGAACCTCTTGATATAAAACCCAAGTCTTCCCCGCTCCATACAGTCCAGTGCGATCTAGATCTGGACCCCGCCCAGCTCTCTGACTTGCTCACCCTCCTTGGTCTGTTACAAACACACTGCCCTTCTTGTGCAAATGGGCTTACAATGCCCCGGCCACAGGGCCTTTGCACTCGTCATTTCTCTGGCTGGACAGCCTTCTCCCAGACACCCACATGACTCACGTACCCACCTCCATCGGGGCTTTGCTCATACATCACCTCCTCAGTGAGGTCCTCCCTGATTACCCTTCAAAATCAGCTAATCTCGTTCTCCATCAATCACTTTCTACTACTATCCCTCATCTATCTTCAGACCACAATCTGAAATTATCTGTGAGTTAATTTGTCTCTAGAACTAGAATTAACTCAAGGGCAGGCATCGTTGTCTGTTCTCAGCTGTATTCCCAGCACACCAGGAACAGTGCCTGGCACAGAAGAGACACTCTGTAACTACTAATTTAGATGCATGCACCTGATAGACAAAGATGCTGGCCCAGAGAGGCAAAGACACTTGGCCAAGATCACACAGCTCGTGGGTCAAGAAACCCACACTTCAATGCAGGTCAGGTTCAAGTACCTCCCTGGCTGACCACCTCTCTCTGCAGGCCTGTGCAGCCTCAGATGGAAGAGACGACAGAGGAAAACAAGGCAAGGTGGGGCCTGGGCTGAGATGGACAGAGACAGAGAAACACGGAAGCTGAGCCCGAGAGCCTGGATTCACAGATGGGAGAAAAGGGTAACCTTCGGTCATTAGGAGGGGGAGGGAAAACCTTGGAGAAGCCACTGGTGCCAAATGTTACATAACGCTGGGCCACGCTCCGCCTGCCCACCCGATCCTGCTTCCTGCTGACGTCGCCCGTAGCCACGCTCGGGCCAGGCCTGGTGCAAGGCAGGAGGGGACACCCGCTGACCCTCTGCTTCCCCCACTGCTTCCTCCACTGGCCGAGGGTGACGTGTCTTCCTGAGCTCCAGACGGGGCCCGGCCAGCAGGAGTCACCAGGACCTGTCTCCCTCCTGGGGTCTGGAGGGTGTGGGACAGCATCTTGTGAGGACTGCTTGCATTCTCCAGGGACAGGGAACTCAGCCAGGCACCATGGGTGGCCACTGTAAGGACGGATGGACCCAGGCTGCTGGGCCCCCCATCCCTCACTGAGCTTTCTCCGCAGCCTTCAACCTAAGTCCACTCCTTCGCTGTCAGCAGGGAACGAGAACCCGTCCCACTCTCCCCAACAGCCCTTTCTCGTCCACAAGTGACAAGCAAGGCTCCCCTGTTTGTTGGCCTCAGAACACGGCCCATCGGCCCCCACCTTCTGGTCCCCTGCTTCCCAGCAGGGCCAGCCTCTGCTGAGTTCTGTGGGAGCCACGTCCAGTAATACAGGTATGGGTCCAGGAAGGGAAGCCAGGGGCTCCCACAGACTTGGGTTCAAACTCCCTCTGTGGTGTCTCCCTCCTGTCCTCAGCATCTTCACCTGAGGACGGGGTCAATGGGGCGACCTCAGGGGTCTGGGGGAGGGGCCCAACCTGGGCCTCAGGGTCCCCCTGCTGTTCACGCCTCCTCCTCGGCCCACCAGCGATGCTGCCAGCCACCAGCATGTTCAGAGTCTGGGGACAAGGAGGGCGACCGTCTCTATCAGCTTTGGCTACATTTCACTCAGACCACACAATCTAACCCGAGCCCGGCCCCCGCTGGGTTGCCCCTCAGCTCACAAACCTTCAGTGGCTCCCACCGTCCATTAAAGAAAGACCCAGCTCCTCTGCCCAGCAGGAAACCCCACCCACACGTATACCCAGGGCACCTGCCATTGCTTCCCCGGCATACAGTAGGCGCTCAATAAAGGCTTGCTGAGTGTGTGATGAGATGATGCCCAACACTTATTGAGCACAGATCGAGGGCCAGGGCTGGCCCTTTACAAATACGAAAGCCTCTGCTGCCCACAGCAACCCTACGAGTGGGTCTGGGTCTTACCTCCTTTTACAGAGGAGGCAGCTGAGGCTGAGTGCTGAGGCCACGAACCTGCGGGCAACAGCCAGGAGGCCACAGAGCTGGGGTGTGAACCCTCCAGCCCACAGCCCTACTCCACACCATCCTGCTCGGCTGCCTCTTTGAATGAGTGAGTGAATGCATCAATCAATCGACGAATCCATTGCTCAGGCAATGCAGGAGCAGACATACTCCACACCCAGTTAACAACCAAGGGAGGCATGGCACCCCAGCTGCCAGGCATCTGGCGGCCATGGGCACATCACTACTGATGCCACCACCTCTGCTACCAATGATGCCACTACGGCTCTCTCTCTTAGTAGCACTGGCGATGTGCCAGGCCCAGTTCTAAGCACTTCATACCCATTCCCTCGAATCATTCCCACAACAGCTCTTTGAGGTGGGAATTATCCCCATTTCAGAAGTGGGGAAACTGAGGCACAGAGAGGACAAGCCACTTGCCCAAGGTCACACAGCTAGGAAGTGGCAGAATCTGGATTTGAACCTGGGTGTCTTGGGCCCACAGTCCCCACCCTGGCTGTTCCTGCACACGTTATTCAGGAGAGCATCTTGAAGGCCCCTGAGGAGAAAATGGGGTCCGTGGCTTTAAAATAAAAGAATAATGACACTGATACTACTACCAGTAGTTAGAGCAGCTGACCCCCATGCAGCGCCCCCCTCTGGCAGGCACTCAGTCCTTTACAAGTGGTAACTCATTCGCTCTTCACCTGAGCTCTCAGGGTAAAGCCTATCATTCTCCCACTTTACAGATGAGGAAACTGAGGCTCACGGGGTAAAGCCGCTGCCCGAGGTCACACAGGTGCCAAGTCATGAAGCTGGCGCTTGACTCCACTTTCGCCCTGGAGCCCAAGCTGCACCATCCACCTGGCTGGAATCTCTGTTTCCCCAACCCACCCTCTCAAGTTTTGGGGCCCCCAGGGGGCGCAGCAGGGCCGTGCCCCAAGGAAACCTGGAAAGTGAGGTGGGGGCCAGCAGGCTGTGAGAGGAGATACCTGTAACCCAACAGCCTGGGCGAAGCGGGCTGGTGTGTGGGCACCAGCTGGGCTGGGCTGGGCTGGGCTGAGCAGGGAATGGGGGGAGGGGAGAGGCGGGGAGGACAGGTCAGAGGGAGAGGGGACGAAGCAGGAAGACCCCTCTGTCCCTGGGGCAATGCTCAGGGCCACACTCCCAGCCCAGTTAATCCTGAGTTGGTGTGTAGAGGCCGACATCCTGCCCCCATCCAACCACCACCACCGCCAGCACCACCATCACAGAGCTGGATCCTCTCTGAGCTACGGGATCTCAGCAAGTGTTACGGACAGGTGCTCCTTGGCCTCGGCCCTCACTGAGTCTTCCACCCTGCCAAAACCAGAGTCCTGAAAATCTAGGAAAAAGCAGAGCTCCCTGTGTTTCAGGGCGCCCTGCCTGAAGCCCCAGGAGCACCGGAGCCAACTGCACAGCAGGCAGGGATGGGGCAGGAGGCACAGCCTAACCAGACACGACGGGGAACGGGCACGGGCAGGGGCCGGACCCCAGGAAACCTGAGGGTGAGCCTCAGCGCTGACCACAGGGCCGTGGCACAGCGTCCCCCTCTGGCGTAGAATGCTTGGGGTGGGGGTGGGGAACTGGGGAGGGGTGTCCTTAAATTCTGCACATGCTCAGGGAGCGTTCAAAAAGGGTGATCCTGTCCCTGGTCCGCCCGCCATGCTGTGTGACCTCAGCAGCCCGCTCGTCCTCTCTGGAGCAAGGCGGGCTCCATGGTGGAGCAACTCAGCCTCCCAGGCCAGGGTGCACATACTTGAAACCCAGCACAAGCAGCCCAATCAGGGGGAACGGGGAGGGTGGAGAGCTGTGCGTCCCCCTCTTGTACCTTCATATCTACAAGGAAATATGCAGCCCGCCGATTAAAAGCATGCATCCTCAGGTCATGTAATTGTGGGTTCAAACTCCAAGTCAGCTGTTTATGAGCCTGGCTGAGCCTCAGTTTCCCCAGGTCTGAAATGGTAACAATGCTTGGCATGTCACAAGTGTGCCCAAAAGGGGGAAGGGAGGGGGATGGAGGGAGGGAGGGAGGGAGGGGGAGAGGGAGAGAGAGAGAGAGAGAGAGAGAGAGAGAGAAGGAAGGAGGGAAGGAAGGGGGGAGGAGGGAGGGAAAAGGAAAAGAAAAGGAAAGGAAAGGAAAGGGGAAGAGAAAGGAAAGGAAAAGGAAAGAAAACAAGCCACCCCCAAATGGCCCTCGCTTCCCAGTAACAGCTGCAGAGGAAGCGGCCTCTCCGTGGAGACCATTTACGGGCTCAGCGAGGCGAGCCTGCTCCTTCTGTGCTCCTGGAGGAGGGAAGGTCCGTGCCTCTTCTCAATCCCCTGGAGGCCAGGGCTGGGCCGGCTGCTTCCTGACCTGTCCATTCCTCCCCCGGGGTGGCCCTAAGACTGTGAGTTCAAATGGAGTGCGGGAGATGCTGACTTAGGGTTCCTCTGCCAATGTGCTGACAGCCCTGAGTCCCTGGGGAGTCGGTGCCTGGCCCACCGAGCTCCTTCCTCCCTGCCCTGAGCCCTCAGAGGCACTACGGGCCCTCAGAGGTGTCTGACCGAGGAGTGCTGGGGGGTGGAGGCGGGGAGGCAGAGGTGGGCCTGCGCATCGCAGTACCCAGGAGGGATGCTTACGGCAGGGATCCACCCCTGCAGCATTTCCGGGGGACCACGGAGCGGGAACCTCGAGGGGCTGAGACCTCGGCAAAAGAGCTGGCGTCAGACCCCTCCCCACCCAGGGCTCCCGGGCCGCAGGTCTGGCCCACAGGTCTGGCTGGGATGCACAGGGCAGTGGCGGGGGGGCAGTGGGGAGACTCACCATCTTCAGCTTGTGCTGCTGCAGGATCTCATCCAGGTTCTGCCTCTTCTTGTAGTTGAAGTAGAAGTTCTTACACTGGGACACCGTCTTGGAGCCCACCATCCGGGCGATGGCCGACCAGTTCCGGCCGTGTTCCAGGAGGCCTGTGCGGGGGAGGGCGGCAGGTGAGGGGCGGCAGGGGGCTGGACAGGCAGCGGGGGCCCGTACCCACAGCCTGGAGGGCAGACAGAGCCCTGGGCGAAAGCAGCCCTGATCCCGGGGCTCAGGCTCACTGCACGGGTCCAAGGTTTCTGGAAAGAGATGGCTGGGGTGGGGGACACCAGAAGGGTGTGGGAGGCCTGGGCTCCCCGGGCTGCATGGGACAGCCTGGAACTGGAGGGGCAGGTGGGTGCAGCCCTGGGTGTAGCCCTGCTGAGGCCACTGTCAAGGGTTCCGGGGGCTGAGGGCTGAGGTCTGGGGCGCAGACCCCGCCCGGGGCCCCACCTCTCCTCCTCCCCTGGCTGTCTTGACCCGGCACTGACACTCGCTCACAGCTGCAGACGAGGCCTCGGGAGACGGGCTGTTTTCCGGCCGCACCAGGCCAGAGAAAGGAAGGAACGTGTGAGCAGGGGTGGGAGGGTGGAGTCCGGCTTGGGGTGAGCTGGCCCAGGATCCTCCGCGCCCAGGTTAACTGGGGCACACCCAGAACCCAGAGCTCCCCGTGGATGCCTAGAGGCCCACCCTGGACTCGGGGCCCACCAGGCATGGTTCAGGGTCTGGGAGTGGACTTGCCCCCCCAAATCACAACCCCCCCATCTCCATGAGCTTCTCACACAGCCTCACAGACTCCTGATGTGGGGAGAAACGCCCAGGAATTGGTAGACCCCATCCCAAATTCACCTAGGGCAGAGAAAGTTCCCTCCATCCCCACAAACTCAGGCCAGAGCTGCACCTCCAAGCCCTATTCCGTTCTCAATGCCATAGACACCAGGCTCTGCAGAAACGTCGTTCCCCCAGCCCCCCTGGAAGCCAGCCCTGAGTCTCAGCCCGTCTGCCCGCAGTGCTCCCAGCACACACCTCGAACAGGCCAGTACCTCTGCATCTCCAAGCAGCGCGCCATGTGTGGCCAGGTCAGCCGGAGCAGGTAGGGCCTGCCCCCTTCCTGACGGCTGCAGGAGGGGCAGATGGGAGGCTCCGGCCTCCGGGGACTGCGGGGCAGGACTGGGCCCCCAGAGGGCAGCAGGCATGAAGCCTGAGTCACAGTGCTGGGAACACAGCAGCCTCTGAGCCCCAGAGCTAGACTCATAAGGACTAGCGAAAGATTTCCCATAAAGAAGTTTGAGGCTGTTTTCCTTGAATCAAATCAAGCTGCAAGCAGGGAGGGCTACGGCTGATATTTTTCAGGGGTGTGGGAGCGTAAGGGGCGGACAGTCTGTGTGTCGGTATTTTCTTTCATTCATTCATCCATCCATCCATCCATCCATCCATCCATCCATCCATCCATCCAAACATGTGCTGGCGGCTTGCTACATACAAGGCTCGCACAGAAATAAAACAGCAGCAAAAACAACATCAACAAACCACCAGGTCACACGGCCGAGCAACCTGGAGTTTGCAAAGCCCTGCAAAGACCTGGTTCCCTCTTCTCCTTGCTGTGGAGGCCACGGCTGTTTTCCCATCCCCAGGATGGGGGAAACCGAGGCTCCAGGGATCAGAGGAACTCACAAGCTTACGGGGTGCGCCAAGGGGCCGAGTGGACGTGGGACCCAGATTGTCTGCTCTCCCGCCTCTGGGCCCGGGGAGTGGGGTGCTAGACTGACAGGCCACCTGCTCCCCTGCGGAGGCCACGGGGCCACACGGCCCCAGGGCAGCTCCTCAGGGTTCCTCAAGGACAGGCACGGAGGGGAGGGCTGGGGCGCGGGATCAAGTGTAACCCAGCCCCCTGACCTTTCCCTCCGCCTGCGCCCGCAGCAGCTGCCACTTCCACAGGACCTGGCGGAGGACGACGGGGACGCGTTTATTTATATTTCCCCAGCCAGGGCCAAGAGAGCCCAGGCAAACACGTTGGGCCGGAACCCCGGGAGGGAGAGGGCGGGTCTCCCATCTGGGCCTGCTAAGGGGTAGGTATGGGGGGGGGGACGAGGGCCCGGAGGTGGGGGGACGAACCTCAGCGAGGTTGACATTTACAGACTCAACACATAAATAAGGAGGGAGCTTGGAGCTGGCTTGGGGGTTGGGGTCTTACTTAACTCCACTGGTGGCAGAAGCAGGAGCTTGGGTGGAGGGGTCACCCGGCCCTTCCCGAAAGCTGCTCTCGAAGGAGTGCTGGACTGAGCTGTCCAGAAGCCCTGCCAAGAACATGCTGTGTGGTCTCCGCCATCCCCTCTGCTCTCTGGGCCTCAGTTTCTTTAACTGCTGCGTGAAGGGCTGGGCTGAATGCCCTAGCACTGCTGGCTAGGGTCCCTGGGGTGGGGGTGGATGGGCATGAGCTTCCTTCTGGTTCTGGTTCTGGTCCTGGCACCCCAGACTGAGGGTGCCAGGCACAGGGAGATGCACTTTAGACCCCACCATGCCTCGGAGACCACATGGACCAGACCCAGCTGAAAGCCCCCTCCCACCCCCCCCCGCCGACACCCCTCTACCTGGAGAGAGCACCTCTGAGCATGTGCCAACCAAGACCCCCAAGATCCGCCCCAAGCACAGACCTCCTTCCGGGAGAGCCCCAGCCCGACAGCCAGAGAGGCAGGGGAAGGGGCACCAGTAGAAAGTCGGGGGGGGGATCCCACGGGTACAGCACTCCTGAGTCTGCCGCCCTGGGGTCCCTGTCACCGTGGCCCAAAGTCCCCCCCCATCCCAGTCCCCTCCCCGGAGCCACTCACTCACATCCTCTCATCTGCGTCTCCCCCTCCGCCAAGTTTTCCGGAAACATACGGCTTGGAGGATGCTCCAGGGATCGGAGCTGGGAGCAGCGGGCTGGGAGGCGGGAGGCTGGGCGGCCCTGGTGCCGGCTCCGCAAGCCTTCTGGCTGGCGTCTGCTGGCGGCTCAGCTCGGCCTCACATCCTTCTCGTCCAACGGCGCGAGGGAGGGAGGAGGGAGGGGCCGGGCGGTGGGAGGGCGGCAGGCGGAGGCTGGCTCCGAGGAGGGCGGGGAAGCAGCTCCGTGCTGCGCGCCGTGGTGGCCCAGGGCTCCTCCGGCGCTGCCACCCCTGAGCCGTCCCCCCCCCCCCGCAGCTGCGGGCGTGCGAGGTGCCCTTCGCCGATGCGGGCGGGCGGGCGGGAAGGTGTCGGCCGTGCCAGGCGTCCCCAGGGAGCACAGTGTCAGCGGCTCCTCTGGGCACCAATGTGCCCAGCGCGGGCGCTCAGCCCCCGGACCCCCGACGCCCCCGCGGGGCAGAATCCAAAGACCCCAGAGCCTCTCGGGCAGCAGCGCCCGGCAGCGTCGCTACGCGCCAGGGCTCGTCCGATCTTCCTGCTGCCTGACCCAGCGAGACGCGTCAGGGCTGAATGTGACCTCCAGACGGAGGCTCGCGGGAGGGGCGGGGGAGTGTGGCAGAAGCCCAGGTTCGGAAGGGGCGGGCCAACTTGGCACTGGCTTCCCCCTCCCTCTCTCCCCATCCGTGGCGGTGGCGGCGTCAGCAGCGGTAAGAACAGATGAGGGTTCAGAAAAACAGAGCTTCTCCGCCCCGGCAGCGGGAGCAAACAGCTTCTTCCGCCGTCAGTCCCCTGCGCTGGTTCCACCTGGGGCCTGCCCCCCTCCGGGCCTGATGCTGCCGTGGTGGCCAGGCCCTCCGTGGGGGACTCTGGAGGTCTGGATGGGCTGGAAGGCGGCAGTAGCCTGGCACCCTAGGAGGAAGCTTAGGATGCGAGGGGACTCTTCCAAGTGCACACGAGACCTCCCACCCCTGAGGATGGGGGGAAGGGTTTGGAGCCCGTCAGAGGGCTCTCTGCTCCCTGAGGGTCTTGGGACGACGGCGGCGGCCTCTTCCTTCCCTCTCTGAGGTACCCGTGACGGACTGGGTCAGCCCGCGCCCCATACAAACACCTGCTGTGGACGCCCCAGGCAGCTCCCAGGAGGTTGAAAGTTAACTGAGTTGAACTTTGGAGCAAGATCCAGGTCACGACCGATTTCTCCAACTCCGGGGTCACTGACCTGCTTGTCCCTTCAGCCCTCAGCCTTTCCATCCTGCCCAAGAAACCCAAGGAACGACAGGCCACGGGTCTCTGAAGCACCCCGATACCCCTGCTTTGCCCCCAGCCCTCGCCCTGGGCCCTGGGGCACACCCTCCAGGGCCGGCAACAGATCTCAACCACATCGGGGATGCGGGACGTCCTGCCTGAGTCCCATGATCCGTTCTGTGCGAGGGAGGCCCAAGACGGCTTTTAAGGATGCCAATCCAATCGTGTCACTCCTCGGCTTCAAATCTTCCAGTGATGACCCAAAGCTCTTGGAATAAAATCCAAAGGCCTCAGCGTGGTGCATGAGGCCCTGCAGAGCCAGTCCTGCCCCGCTGTCCAGCCTGCTTCCTACCTCTCCCCTCGCTCCAGCCACTGGGACCTTTTCTGCCCAGCCCTTGGATGTGCCCCAGGACATTTGCACTCACTGTCCCTGCTGCCTGCATGGCTTTTTCACAGCTCTCCTTCTGTCTTCCTTCAGTTCTCAGCTTCAAGTGATACCTCCTCAAGAGAAGCCTTCCCTGACCACTCTCTCCACAGTCGTCCTCCCAGCCACCCTGCCATCATGGGGTTTTGTTATCTCCAGAGCACTTATCACTCCCTGAAATTAGCTCCTTGGCTCCAGTGCTCATGGACAGCCTTGTCTCTGCACCCACAACTGCTAGGCGTGCAGGAGGCATCAGGCAAATGAACAAAGCTCCAGACACCCTGGGTACCTGGCTTTGGGAGCCCTCTGGGCATCCCCCCCCCCCAGGCATCTCTGCTGCCTCTCTGGGGCTCCCAATTAGGAGCTCCGAAGAGAGGAGGGAGCTGAGCAGTTTATCCCCCCGGGGGGTCCTGGACCCTCCCCTCCCCAGAAGAGACGTCAGGGAGTGCCCGGCTCTCACACCAGGGGCACGTCCACACGCACTCTGTGCCGGTGCCCCAGACGGCAGATTCTGCCAACATCCCCTGTGGTCTGGATTCCCTGACCTCACTTCTAATTCCTAAGGAAGGAGTTTCGTTCTGAAGTGTCAAGAGGCGGGAACTAGGAAGTGAAATTGACCAAGACAGGAAGTCAAGCCAGGAGGTCTGAGTCACAGACTTGGAGCGCAGAATGAGGTGAAGGAGCAGGGGGTAGCCGCAGAGGTGCCAGCGAGAGGGGCTTCTCTGCGTGGTGGCACACGGAGGCTTGGCCAGCCCACTCTGGCTGTCCCGGCTACCCTCAGTGGGGAGCTTCCCATACACTGTCTGGGGGCCTGGGACAAACTGTTCTCACGGGAGCAGTGACTCACCCTCCTCAGCTCACGTACACTGGCCCCCAGAAAGGCCTCGTCCCTGTTATGTCCCTCCGCACGCTGCCACCCGCTCAGGGTCCCTGCTGTAGCCTGGGGTCTTCAAACCTGTACCAGTAGCCAACCTCCACCCCGCCACGGGCGAGTTCTGATAACCTGGGGGCAGGAGGAGTCTTTCTAGCACCTGCAGTCACCACACTGTCATCCATCTGCATCCTGGGAATGTCACAGCTGCTCCCTCTGGAAACCAGCGTCCGCCACCCCCTCCCCACCCCACCGGAAACACTCGCTCCCCATTACCCCAGCCAGCCCTGTGCAGTCCTGAAGTTTTCTGTTCCCTTCATGAAGAAGCACAGGCCGCCTACAAGAGGGACATATCCACACCCCTCCCGCCAAACGCCACTTTCCAAGAGAAACTCCAGTTTGCAAAACAAGATTTTCTGCCTAAAACACTATCAAAGGGGGGGGGGCGGAAAATCCAGCAGACTCAGTCCTGAGTCATGCCACTTCCTTATTTTGGAAACTCCAAGCCCTGGGTGGGTTTGACTTGGACCCAGCCCTTGGTTGGCGACCTTGCCAGGAGCCTACTGTGTATCTGAACCTCTGACACTCCCGCCAGTCCCCGAGGGGATTCGGCCAGACAACTTCACACCTGAACTTGGACTCACCTTCCAAGTAAGTCCAAGTTAACTTTTCTGTCCGTCTACTCTTTTCAAAATAAGTCTCGGTGCCTACATAAGCCTCAGCTTCAGCTATTACATCTGCAAATCACAGTGACGATGTGATCTCCCAATACATGATCAAAGCCAATGATCTCCCAATACATGATCACCTATTAAGATGAAAAAAAAAATCACCTGTGTGCAACCCAACACCCTACCACTTTGGGAAAAATGCCGTGTTCTGTGTCCAATGTCAAGTTTTCCCACAGAGCACAGCCAAGTGGTTTGCCCCCAGGGCCAAGCAGATCTATGTTATTTGCTGGGCAAGCCCCAGCTCACTGCCCCTTGGGCCTCAGTTTTCCCATCTGCGAAGCAGAAGGCATGTGCGCTTGTGTGTGCATGTGTGTGTGTGTGCACGCACACGTGCGCGTTCGCAAATATGAAGAACTCGCCTTGAGGGTCCCTTGGGAGGATTAAGTAATATCATTCGTGCAAAATGCTGGAACCAGCCAGCAGCCACCACGTGGTAACAGACATCATCACTGCTGTGTGACCTGCCAGGGGGCTCTTTCCCTGAGGAAGCACCAACTGGAACGCCCACGTGTGGCTTTTGCCCCTGGGAGTGCAGGTGGGCTGGGAGATGCTTGACTTTACCTTCCAGGGTGCCGACAAGGAACAAGAGAGTGGCCTGGAGCTTGCCCTGGTGTCTGGCTGTCCCCCAAGTTCATGCAGAAACCCCGACTCTCTCCTCCTTCTGAGCCATCACAGTGGCCTGTCTCCCACACGTCAGAAGCATCCAGATCGGGGGAGAGCGCACCCAAGACAAAGCTCAGCAGTCTCTCTCCAGCCGGAGGTGGTGACAGCTCCCCACTGATGCCAGCCCTGGGATGCTGCAGGGTCCCTTCTGACAAATCTTTAAGGCCGCCCTGCTCCTGTACATCAACCGTCCTCAGCCCCCCTCCAGGCGCTGGCCCCGTCTCCTGCTGGGCCCTCCCTGATGCCCGTACTCAGAAGTGACCCAGCACCTCTGGTGCATCAGCCGCCAGCCCTGTGCGTTAACCACAGCGCCACGCCGCCCATCGTGAGCGCCTGTGGGCAGGTGCACGGCTGTCCAAGCACAGAGGCCATCGCTCTCCCTTGGTCCCTGCAGTGAGGACGGCATGAGGCTTTGATGATAGACACGTGGATGGTAGGCCCCACATTTCCAAGTTCCAAGGCTGGGGACTCACGCCTCCCCTCCCCAAGCCTCAGACTCTTCATCCGTAAAAACCAATTAAACCAGCCAGTGTGCACAGCAAGCATTTTGGAGGTGCAAAGCGATCAGTGGTTTCTCCCTCGGTCCCCATGAAAGGGGGCGAGTCCTGCAGGCAGAGACAGCCTGAAGTTACTGGGGGAGAGTTCAGGGTCCACCTGGGCTCCATCCGGCCCGAGAGGCCTCGCTTGGGGCCACCAGATCCTGGTCCCTGCAGCACCCTACTCTGGGGCCGCACACCTCGCCTTCTGCCTCCCCACCAGGCAGGCCACTCGAGGCCAGGGAGGGGCTGGTGGCCAGGAGCTGGGCCAGTGCCTATTTCTGGTCTGGAATGGTGTGCCTGGGGGCTCCCCTGCCCCCTCCACAGCTGGCGCCCTGTCCACCAGAGAAGGGGGCTGGAGACCAGTAGGAGCTACCAGCAGAGCCCTGGGCCCCCCACACAGCTGGGTCGAGACTGCAAGCCAGGCCAGGGGAACTAGAGCCTCACATCCCAGCCTAGTGCCCGCCCAGCATGGCGCCGGGCCCGAGGGCAGGCAGCCAGCTCCCTGAGGCTGCCCTGCACATGCTCAGTCCTCACTTTGTATGAGCCCCAGGACAGGCAGCCCTGACTCCAAGCACAAAGGAAGGAGCAGGTGCCCACCTGCCAACCTGGAATCCTGCAGCCATCCTGTCCCCTGTTCCACTCTTCCCCATGCAGTGGTCTTCCCCACGCTCTCAGAGTAACAGCCAAGCTCTATCCCACAGCTGGTAAGGCTGGGGGGTGAGGGGTGGCCCTCCCGACAGCCTCTCCATTCCTTGCCTCTCTCCCCCTCGTTCTCTGGGTTTTAACAGCTTCTTACTTGACCACGCTGCCCTGGCCACAGGGCCTTTGCACATGCTATTCCTTTGCTGGGAGGCCCTTCCCTCTCTCGTCATCTGATTAATAGTAGCCAGGTCCATGGACTCATTCATCCAAACCTCACACCAGCCCCATTCCCATTCTGTAACTGGAGTGCGTGAGTTCAAATCCCAGCTCCAGCAATTAACAGCTGTGTGGCCTTGGGCAGCTCACTCAACCTCTCTCGGTCTCAATTTCATCATCTGGATAAAGACACTAGTAATGGCATCTGCCTCATAAGGTTTGTGGGATGAAGTGACTTGATATACAAAACGCCTTTAACTGTACCTGGTACCCAGGCGTACCGACAAGTACTTGATGGTGTTACTTAATGTTATTTCGTGCTTTGGGTGTCAGCCCAGGGGCCCTTCCCCAGCGCTGTGAAGCCACCTCCAAATGTCATTCTACGCTTGCTCAGGAGGCCACTCACCTCCAACCCCCTTCCCTGCGGCCCCGGGAAGTGTAGGCACTGCTCCGTGTCACACACCCACAAGGGACAGAGCTCGGACTCAAACCCAGGAAGAAAGGCTCCAGAGTCTGTGTGCTGAACTGCAGGCCTGCCACTTCTGAGCACGTACCGTATGCCAAGGACAGCACGAATATGGCTCATGCCACTCTTATAATGCCCCTCGGTGATGGCATCCAGCCTCATTTTGGAGGACGAGGGAAAATGAGGCCAAGACAGGGATGGGCCGGGGTCACAAGGCTGAGGAGCCGGTTATCATTACAAACAGTGACAGGGAACTCAGTGTGTCTAAGTCACCACCCCTGTAAGCGCTTCTGTTTTCTTTCACCAAAACCCCACGAAGGTGGCTGTCCTGGATTCAACAGTGCTCCCCACCCACCGCCAAATTTCATGTCCACCCACCTGTAACCTGCGAACGTGACCTTATTTGGGAAAAAAAGTCTTTATAGACGTGATCGAGTTAAGATGAGGTCATGCTAGATTAGGGTGGGTCCTTATAAGAAGAGGAAAATTTGGACAGAGACACGCAGAGGGAAGACAGCCATGTACGATGCAGGCAGGGATTGGAATGTCTAGAAGCCAAGGAGCGCCGAGGATTGCCAGCAACAGCAGAGGTTGGAGGAGGAGAGGCAGGACCCTCCCCCGGAGCCCTCAGAGGGAACCCAGCCCTGCCGACACCTTGATTTCGGACTCACGGTCTCCAGAACTGGGAGAGAATACATTTCCGTTGTTTTTAAGCTACTAAGTTTGTACTTTGTTATGGCAGCCCCAGGAAACTCATACAGTGGGTGATACTCTAATTCCCATTGTACAGATGAGGAAACTGAGGCACAGAGAGGTTGACTAGCTTGCCTGAGGTCACAGAGCTCAAAGGTCCAGAGGCTGAGGTCCAGTTTCTCTCTGGGGATGGGGGACCCTCTGCAGCTCATCCTTCTAGGCCTGGCTCCTGGAAGTCTCCTGGGATGCCTGGGGCAGGCTCAGTGGTCCCAAGGCCCTGGGGACACCTGGCTGCTCACTTCCTGGGCTCCCCGAGGGAGGGACCAGGACTGGCTCATCTCTGGGTACCCCTGCCCTGCCCAGGGTGAGGCACTGGGTCGACGTAAATGGGTAGGAGGAGGGGTGGGTACCATCTGTCTCGGGCACAGCTGGGTTTTGGGTACCTTCCCGGGTTTCTGAGGGCCGGGGGCACTGGAACATTCCTAGTCCCTCCACCCCCGCCCACTGTGGAGGAGGAGTCCTGGGGGCTGCCAGCACCTGCCTCCCGGCCCCGACCCCCCTCCCGCCGCCTGGAACATGCAGCCATTAGCAGCCACCCTGAGCGGTAATTGTCCAGATTGCTATAATTCACGGCGGACAAGCACCCTGGCACTCATCACATTATCACAAATGTCACTGAGCAGGGCCTCGGCGTGCACGGTCCCCGGGGGGACTTGCACGCTGCCGTCTCCGCGGGCAGGACCCAGGATGAGCTCGCTGCCGCCACAACCTTGAGACAGTGAGGCGCACTCCCGTCTCAGCCGGTGAGTCATCCCCAGCCGTCTCCCAAAGGAAGAGAGAGAGCAGCCTCTGACTCAGCCGACTCCCCGGTTCCCGGGCAACTGGGAAGGAGCTGGGGATGGGGCTGTCATGACGACAGAAGACACAGCACAGGCTGGCAGCCCTGGGACATGCACGTGGAGCCCCTCACGGCCCTGGTGGGTGGGTCCCCGCGCAATATCACTGCCGGTGGCTGAGATCCCAGGGTCTCACGTGTGGTTAAAAAAAACATGCAATTCTACACAAATGTCCACAACAGCATTATTCACAATAGCCAAGAGGTGGAAACAACCCAAGTGTCCATCAAGCAATGGATGAACGGATAAACAGAACTCCTCTGTCCACACGGAGGAATACAACTCAGCCATAAGAAGGAATGAGGTGCTGACGCAGGCTACGACATGGATGGACCTCAACAACACGATGCTGAGAGAGGCCAGACACAAAGGGGCATAAAGTTGTATGATTCAATTCACGCCGAAGTCCTAAACGGGCAAATCCATAGAGACAGAAAGCGGACTAGTGGGCACCAGAGGTTGGCAGGGTTTGGGGAGAATGGGGAATGACTGCTAATGGGTACGAGGTCTCCGTTTGGGGTGACAGAAAGTTCTGGGGCTAGAGAGTGGTGATGGCTGCACAATGCTGTGAATGTACTTAATGCCACTGAACTGTACACTTTAAAATAATTAAAATGGCAGGTTTTTACGTTTTATGTACTTCACCAAAATTAAAGGGGGGAAAAACATCACACATTTTCAAATAAAGCCTCTTTTGCACCCCATGGTGAATCCACACCGAAAACCACAAAGTAGACACAGAAGAAGGAAGAAAAAGGAAACGTGGCCCCCTTGGGGGGCTGACAGCACCCACGGACCCCCGGCAGCCAGAGGCTGTGCCCACAGCCCCCGTTAGTGCTCCTCGGAGACACTGAGTATAGGACCTCACCTGCGAGAGGAAGCTTCTCCTCTTCTGAATGATGCTGAGGGTCCAGCCCGGCCCTTCCTCCAGGCCGGCCTCACCAGAGGGCGGGGAGCTTGGAGGAAGGAGGTCTGGAGCCTCCGAGGGACAGCGTGCCCGGAGGACAGGAGCCCTGAGGGGAGGGGCCCACTCCCAGGCAGGGGGCCTGCTCAGGTCTGGGGCTGCTCCTGGTCAGTTTCTGAAACACCAGGGCCAGACGCTCAGGCCCCTAGGCACCCTTTCCCGGGGCAGGGGGAGGGGAGGGGGTGGGCAGGGCAGGCAGCCCATGGTCCAAGGTCTCAGCCTCCGGGCCCAGCTGTCCTCGCACACAACTGTCCCTGTGCACCTGGGTCCTTCATTGGAAAGGCCATTTGCTCCCTCCCTGAGTCATGACCTGGAGCTCTGGGCACAAAGAAGCTGCACGTCAGCAGTGGGGCCTCAGCAGGACCTTGGGGACAAGAGCCGGGAGGCCCAGGTCACCAGCCCCAGGACCGGGCCATCCTCGGCCTCTGCCTCTCACTCCCTCGTCCACAGAACGGCCGGAAACAAGACTCACCTCTCAGGGCCGGGGTCAAGGTGAATGAGAGAAAGCAGGGAAAATGGGGCTCAGACGCCACCTCAGCCTTGACCTTCCTGCCGGCGCTGAGCTAGTCTGACGGCCCCTGCACTGGGCACAGGAGAGGGAGGGACAGCCGGAGCATCTCCCAGAGATGGGGGCCGGGGGATCGACGCCGACGTAGCCCCGAAAGTGCCGGGCCGGCCTTGGGACCCTCAGTGCCTGTTGTCTCTGGCTTCTCTTGGCCAACCCGGATGCCCCTCTCTTTTCACAGATGGGGAAACTGAGGCCCAGAGATTGGTCACTGAGCCAGGAAGTCAAGGGCCCAGCCATCCTGGCTCCAATGAACAACAAACGTGCGGGTGGCTTCTACAGAGAACGTGGGGTCGGCACCACAGCGCAGGGAGACAGCGCAGCGGAGGGGAACAGCTTGACCCCGTGGCCCCGCCGCGGTGGCCACCGGCAGGCTCTGCACCTCCCAAGGCACCCAGGTACTCTGCCGCCACTCCGTCTGCAAGGCCACGACGTGCTGGCCCCAGTGGCCACGGAAGCCGTACACCGACAACATGGCCACACAGACCCATTTTCTGGAGGACAAAACCGAGGCTCCGAGGAGACGTGGCCCATCTGAGAACACCCAGAAGCGGAACGTGCCCCCTGCAGACCACACCACAGCCCCGTTTAAGGGCACAGGTCAACCTCCTCCCCACCACGCGAGCTGCAGGACCTGGATGCCCATCAAGGGCCATTAGAGCAGCCAGAAATCCCTCACCTTTCTTGGCTGTTTCCATCTCTTCTTCGGTCCAGCGAGAGCTCTCGTTCATCTCCATGGAAGCTGGAAAGGAAGACACAGCGTGTTGGCAGCAGCCTGGAGCGGGGCGCTTTCTCCGCCTCTGGCTACTCGGGGCGCCTGCTGGGTGGAGGGTGTGCAGGCACCTGTTTTACAGAGGGGAACGCTGAGGCGATCCAGGGCCTGGACCCTGAGCTGCCTCTGTATGCACTCGGCTGGGAGCATGGTGACCACGTGAAGGCGGGGGGGAGATGAGAAGGGACGTGAGCTTCAGATGGGCAGGGACCTCCTCTGAGCGTGGACCCACTGGGGCCGGATGATCCTCGGTCGTGGGGGCTGCCCTGGGCATTGCGGGGTGTGGAGCAGCATCCCTGGCCTCTACCCACTAGGTGCCAGGATCCCCCACTCCAACTGGGACAATCAAAAATGGTTCCAGACATGGCCACCTGTCCCCTGCGGGAGGGCCCTGCTCTACAGGGTGATTATTATATGCTCCCCTGACTCACGCGGTACAAGGATGGGGCTGCTCGTGTTACTGAGAAGGAGCGCAGCTGCCTTGGAGTCGGGGGAGTTAGCCGGGTGTCTGCTATGGCTGTTCCTGAGCCTCTCCTCCAAGTTCCCCTACACGTGAGCCCTCGCTCTTCCCTGAAAGTCGCTTAAGACGTCGGCAGGGGGGCGAGCGAGAGGGACGTCAGCTGCGCGGACTCAGTGCCTGGAACCGCGCTAGGCACAGAGTACGCACTTGGTAAAGGCCGCTGACCATCAGAGGAACGTTCGGGCAGCTTCCCGGCTCCCTGCTGCCAGCTTTCCCCATTCCTCCCACGGCACCCCCAGAGGCAGGCTGTGGAAGTGGAGCCTGGGGTGGGAGGTGCCCATCAGAGGGCCTGGGGTTGTCTTCCACTCCGCCATCCGGCCCCAACGTCAGCCTGGGGTCCAGAAGAGCCTCCCCAGAAGTCAGGTGCGCCAGTGCACTCCTGAAGGGAACCCTCCTGCCCTGGGTCTCCAGGCACTCCGGCACCAGCCCACAGGAGCTGCACGGGGTTTGTGGCCAGCGGGCTGGCTTTGAACCCCAACTGACTGGGACTTTACAGAGGCAACAGCCCTTCTCTAAGGTTCAAACAGCCCGTGTACGAAACGGGTACCAACGACCTCCCACGGGAAGAAGGAAGAGGTGCCTGGCACAAACCCTGGGTGTGGACGAGGCGGGCGTCTGCGAGACAGGGAACATCACCTCCATCAACTCCCACCCTGGGAAGACATCCAGGTGGCTGGGGCCTCAGCCTGAACACTCAGGCCACGGGTCGGGGCTCCCACAAACGCCGGAGGGCAGGCCCCAAACGGCCAAAACGCTACAGGCAGCAAGCACACACCGGCTGCCCCCCTGTGGCCGAACTTGGGAACTGCTACTCAATTCTTCTCTTGTTTCCCCCCTTGGGGTAGGGCGTGAGGCTCAGAGCACCTGGGGGTTGGGCACCCACTGAGCAGAAGGAGAAACTGAGGCCCACAGAAATGAAGGTACAGGGACTTCCCTGGCTGTCCAGTGGTTAAGACTCCACACTTCCACTACAGGGGGCGTGGGTTCGATCCCTGGTCGGGGAACTAAGATCCCGCAAAAAGGGGTGGTTTTTCGGTGGCTTGCGGGATCTTAGTTCCCTGACCAGGGATTGAACCCAGGCCCTTGGCACTGAAAGAGCAGAGTCCTAACCACTGGACCACCAGGGAAGTCCCAAGGCCAGATCTTCTGAGTGAAAAACAAAACCCAATTGGTGACCTGGAATTTTATGTGAACTCTCCAGCCCTGGAATAATCACGGCTGACAGCCAGTGAGCCTTTCCCACGTCCCAGGCACTGTTCTAGGCCCTTCCTACACACAAAGTCACTAAAACGCTCACCCCACGGGGACAGGCATTACGGGCAACCGCAGTGCCGATGAGGCCGCTGAGGCACAGAGAGGTTAAGGAACTCGCCTCAGGTCACACAGCGAGTGTGCAGCTAATGCTGGGATTCTGAGCCTGCTGTGCTTGCGGCGCCCCTTCCCCAGCCCGAGACTCACCCAGCTCGGCGCTCTGTTGCGGGGTGATGGCCTCCTCACTGTTGGCCTCATTGGCCATTGAGCGGGTGATGCGGCCTTTGCGTCTTCCCTGGCTGTTGGCGGTTTTGCGGCCTTTGGAGGCCACTGCCTCCTTCTCATCGTTGTCTTCCCCAGAGGTGTCATCCGTCTTCTCCCTAAAGGCCAGGGAGGGGAGACAGGGATGGTTTCACCGGAGCCGGGAACCTAGGTGGCAGTTTCAAGAGACCTGCTTTTCCTTAGCAAGATTGAGTGCTGGCTGCCAGCGATTTTCTACTAATCAGAGGGTAGGAAAGAGGGAAAAAGCTTGGGGTGAGGGCTGGCTGGTAGCAATCTGCAAGGCTCCTTTATTCACCAGACGAGGGAGTACGCCTGGTAGCCGTCTGCAATGCCATCTTATTTATGAAAAGGGAGGTGTGAACTGGTAGCTGTTGTCTGCTTTATTCTCCTAACAGGGACGTGGGCTGGGAGTTAACCGACTGGCTATTTTATTCACCAAGTAGGGGTGTGGGCTAGTGGCTATCTGCAAGACCATTTTATACACCCAACAGAGATGCTCTCTGCTCTGCCTGCAAGATTACTGGATTAACGGCATGGGGGCGCAGGCTGGTAAAACCTTCAGGCCACTTTACTCCCCAAAGAGAGACGTCCCCCAAGGGGCCCTATAAACGGCACTGACTTTGCCTTCCGTATTATCATGGACCACTGTGGCCTGCAGAAAACGCAAGAGGAAAGTTTCCTGCCGGTCTTATGCGGGCCGAGCCAGGCGTGTGGGGAGCATGTGACCTCAATAACTGGGGCTGGGACTTTCTCAGAAGCCGACTCAGGAGACTTTACTGCAGGGCTCCTCAGATTTATCACCTCCGCCTTCCATTCATCTTCCTGAAGGGCCTCGCAGGAGCGAGGGGTAACAAAGCCAGATGCTCTCAGAAGCCACATTCCTGAGCCCACTCCAGGTACCTGGCGCTAAGCCGTGCCCACGCCCCCCCCCTTCCTCGGAGTGAATCTCCAGCTGGCTGTGCTCCCGCCCCTGGCAGGCACGGGAGGCTGCCGGTGGGGGGCCCCACCACCCCGAGGCGAGGCTGTGCCTTGATCTGCAAGAACTCACACTGACAGCGATCATTGAAAAGGTGAGGGCTGCCGCCTGCCTGCATCCTCTGACCCCCACCTCCCGCCCCCAGCATCTCAGGAGACTCGGCCGAGGAGGGGGAGGAGGAGGAGGAGAGGAGGCAAAGAGTTCCAGAGTCACTGCCTGGATTTATTCGCTCAGGAGTGGAGCTCAAATGAGCTCTCAGTCTCTGAGGTCTCCAGAGGCTTCGAGAAAGAAAGGGCGGGCAGGCGGGAGGAGAGAAGAGCGGGCTTCCGGAAGGGGGGCCGTCGGGCACAGGCGGAGCAGAAAGTGCCTCCCTTCGAGGCAGGAGATCTGTAGATGCCACCTCCTTGCACACCCGTACAGGGGGCCGTCCAAGGCCCCGTTCAGGCTGAGCGCAGACCACGGCCCTGCCACCCCCCCACCCGGGGGTCGCGGCCAGGCCCCTGCCGGGCGGCCGCCGGCCTTACTTGATCAGCTCTTCCTTGCCATCCTCCACGTCCGGCTTCTCCTCCTCCTTCTCGGCCTCCTTCTCCTTGTCCTTGTCCTCTTTCTCCTCCTGGCCGCTGCGGGGCATCTGCTGCTGCTGCTGCTGCTGCTGCTGCTGCTGCTGCTGCGGGGCCCCAGGGGAGGGCAGGGGTGGGGGTGAGGGAGAGGAAAACAGTGAGGTAGGTGAGCCTCTGCACCTGGGCCCAGCGAGCTGGGAGAAGAGCGGAGACCTGGCCGCTGGGAACCTAGAGTCCCCCCTGTAGTGTGAGCTGGACAGAAACCCCCGGGGAACTGGGGAGGCAGGAGTCACGGGTGAGGTATAGAAAGTGCTAGTGTCAGACGCCTGGCCTCTTTCACTTGGTGACTGTGTGACCTTGGATGAGGGTCTTGACCTCTCTGTGCTCTGATTCTTCCCCTTGAAATCGTGCCGACCCCTCAGCCAGGGGCGGGGAAGCTGAAATGAGAGACCCCTTGATGAGAGCTGGCATCTGGCACCAGTATTTACGTGGGGCGGAAGCCCCCAAGGCAGGAGGGAGGGGGCCCTGGTCAGCTTCAGGCAAGAGCATGGTGAACATGGGGAAACCTGGGGCCCTGACACCCCAGCCTGCCTGCCCCTGACAAAGCTCAGGCCATCTCTCTAAGCCTCAGTCTCCACATCTGTAAAATGGGCAGAGGGAAATGTTGTCCCCAGGTCCCCGGGGGCCCATGTGAGGATGGTTGCTGCTATGATGAGGGTCCACTTTTGCTGCCGTGGGCCTGGTCTTCCTCTCACATCGGTCAGCGCTCAGAGGGGAAAAGAGCAGGCCCCGCTGGACAGGAGAGATCAAAGGGGCTCACGGCAAAAGCAGCCATCCTTCCCCCACCCCGCAGGCCTGTTCCTTTCACCTCCTTCCCAAGTGGGCGGGACAGGTGCTGGCAGCAGGCTGCTGGCACTGCCCTCACCAAGACAGGGGGGACGTGGGAGCTCCTCCGCACACCGCCACCCTTTCTGTCCAGCCTGATTTCTCTTAAGACACACACTGATTCTCTTGGCCACCCCGACGTCCTGCTTGCGGGCGGCTGCCAAACCAGACCACCTTTCCATCCCTTGGAAAAGATGAGCCAAGTGAAATGAAAACAAACACGCCGCAAGGCCTTTCAGTGTGCACTGAGGGGCGTGGTCACATCAACTCTCCAACCAAGGAGAAAGAAACCGAAGCCCACGGGGCCGGTAAGGGTGGTATGCGAGGGCTCCCGGTTCCCTTCCTCCCCGTCTTTCCTCCATGCCAGGAACGCAAGCCCGTCCCTGGCACAGGCTGCCCCGGCCCGTGACCTCGCCACCACCAATCCCCCCCTGCCCCTCTCTGTAGCTTTAATTTATGACTCACGATGCGGCTGAACACAGGGCCCGGCTACAGGCCTTCTGGGGACGCCGGGGCACACAGCGGGGGCCTGCACGTTCACGGGAACCGTGGGCTTCCCGAGGCGGCCGCAGTGTCCGCCCCGGGACCTCCCGGCTCGGCCCCGCCCCCTTCTGTCTGTTCCGTAAGAGGAGGGGCTGCAGCGGGGGCACAGCCTCCCTCTACCCCCTGCTATACTGCTGTCAACCCCCGACGGGTGGCCCAGGGTCCTTGGACTAGCCTGTCCCCCCCCCCAAACCCTGAAACGCTAAACCTCCAACCGCCGGGGAGCTGTGGCCGCCTCGCACCCCTGACACGTGGAGCCTCTGCCGGAGCTGGCCCCGCAGATGGGAGCTGCGGCAGAGTAGACGAGGGGGACCGGGGACCAGGACCCAGAGCAGGGGGAGATGGCACGGCCGGCTGAGGAGGGATCCCCCTCCCTGGGGGCTGCTCGGCATGGCTGCCGGGGCCACCAGGGAGACATGCCCGGCTTCTGCACGCCCAGGAACCTGACGCCCAGGGCCAGAAAGGGCAGGGCCGGGGCTTTCCAACGGCAGGGAGCGTGCCGTCTCCTAAGGCCACCGTTGGCGCCCACAACGCCCAGCTGGGCTGCAGCCGCACTCCAAAGCTTTACCTGCTGTCCCTCCCAGCAGCCGACTCCAGGCTTCCCTCCTGGAGCAGCTGTTCTCGTCCCCTGGGTCCAGGCTGGTGGCGTCTCCAGGCCCCCTGGAATCTCATCCTTGGGCCGCCAAGCAGGCCACTGTCTGCGCCCGGCACGGCCAGCACGGCTGACCGGGGCTGCTGCCCAGCGAGTCTGCACCTGCGCCCTGCTGCCCAGGGCCTTGCTGCCGCCGTCCCCCTCCAGATCCTCACAGAGCCCCACTGCGGAAGATGCCAGCATTTCCCAAGAGCTTCCGACCCGCCCGACACTGCGCTGCGCACAGTCTATTGACCAGCTCCCAGCCCCTCTGCAGTCCTGAGGATAAAGGCAAAGATGAAAAAACCAGCAGTAACAGTGACCTGGGGTTCGTCCAGGGGGGCTGCTCCTTCCCCGCAGCACGCCGAGCGCCTTGCAAATATCAATACTATTCCACTTACTGCCCTTAGCCTGCCTCAGGCGGAAAAGGGCAGTGATCACTGCTCCCATTCTGCAGAGGAAGAAACTGAGGTTCAGACTGGCAAAGCTGCACTGCCTCAGAGTGAGGGAAAAGGGGGTCTCAGAGTGGGGAGCGGGCGTGATCTTGTCGTCCCCAAAGCCCCGCTGAGAGTCTCACCCAACTCCACACCCTGGTCAGCATCTTGGGCCTCGATGGGGGTGCTATGGGCATCCCTGCCCCTTTCTGCCTAGTCTACCCTGCCCCCCTTGCAAGACTCCTAGAGCCCTGACCTGGGCCTGGGCCAGCCCGTGACGACCCCCTCCCTGAATAATCATCCACTTCACAGCATTAATAATAAAAAAGCTCCAAGTGCCATGTGCCGGGCACATGTTTTATGTACTCCCTCATCTCCTTTACCAACCCCCATCATTCTCCCATTTTACAGAAGAGGAAACTGAGGCACTGCCAAAGCTGGGAAACGGCAACGCCAGGATTCAAACCCAGAGCCTGAGTTGACCCTGGTTACACCCAGGCCTCTCTCCCCCCTGCCATCTCCACCCCCGCCCCCGCCTGCCCCCACTCAGTCCCGTGAGGAGGGTCCAAAGTCCCAGTCAGCACTAGAACCTGGTCGTTATTCCCGTCGCATCCCACCCAGGTGCGCGATCCCAGTGTCAGACCCCCGTGACCTTCTCCCTGACACTCCAGGGCAGGGGCAGGCGACTCCCACACCCCACCCTCTGGGAGAAGTGGGTGCGGCGACTTCAGAGCCACCCTGGAGCCGTGGCACAGAACCCCATGGACGGGCTCCCGGTTTCCTGGGGCCTGAACTCCACCTCCCTCTGGAGAGGTGTCCGTGCGCCCCGAGCTGAGTGATGCGAGTGGAAAAGGATGAAAGGGAGAAACCCCAGGTCAGCCCTGGTCTTAACCGTGGTTTCCACTGGGAGGGACCGTCAGGCACATGGTGACCACCTGCCTGGCTGCCTGGTGGGCACAGGAGGTGAGCGGCTGTCGTCGGGATGCTCCACTCACTCTGGGAGATGGACGGCGCGAGGCGGAGGCCCCACCGCCGGGCCCCGGCCAGCCACCTCTGTCCCCGAAAGCCTTCGACGTCAGAGGACAGCAGATACAGCGACGGCTAACTCAGGGACAATTCACACGTACTAGGGCTCCGCTTCTGATCTCAGGCCCATGGCGGATCGCAGGACGGCACTCGCTGGGTTTCGTGAGCAATTTAAAGCCACTGTTCTCACAACGGCACACACAGATCACCTGAGAAGCTCTGGGAAGTCCCGACGCCCAGGACCCACCCACACCAGTCGCATCAGAATCTCAGGGTGAGAGCCCGGCATCAGCGTGTTTAAGTTCCCAGCTTATTGCAATGGGCAGCCCGGTTTGACGACCAGAGCATAAGACAAGGAGCCGGCCAACTTTCTGTAGGAGCCACAGATGGTAAACGCTTCAGGGCCATCGGCCCATCGGTCTCTTTTGCAACAACTGACTCTGCCGTTTGTAGCTTGGAAACAGCCAAAGTGTAAACAAGTGAGCATGGCTACATGCCAACAAAACTGTTTACAAACACAGGTGGGGGCCAGATTTGGCCTGCAGGCCATAGCGTGCCCACCTCTGCTCTCGACCAACACTGTTCAAACTGAAATGCACACACGAACCGCCTGGGGATATTGGGAAAATGCAGATCCCCACTCCGTGGGTCTGGGGCCGGCCTGAGACCCTGCATTTCTAGGTAGCTCCCAGGGACACCAGATACTCTTGGTGGCCGGACGACAGCGTGAGGGGCATGGCTTCCGGGGGTCCCTGTTTCACAAAACACGTCCAGGACCCTTGCCACTGGCAGCAGGGGATGCCTGTGGACGCGGGAGAAGAACCAGAAGCCAGACTCCGCCGTCTCCAGTGATTCCGGAGCTCGGGATGAGGTTCACCTTTGCTTTCCAGACACGCCATTGGTCATGCTGACAACGGGCTTCGTGCCCAGTGCTTGGTCGTGAACCTCCCAAACCACAGCATAGCTCTGAGGAAAACCTGACCGGATCTATGGTTAGCCAGAGCCATCAGTTCAAATCCCTGAGGGACCCCTACTTCCGGAGCACTGAGGGCTGGACACACTGAGCCTGCTCTGTGCTGAAGCCTCAGCCTGGGAGCTGTACAGAAATTGATATGAATAAAAACAACAAATGCTGATGAAGCACAACGAACATGTGATGAGGCTTTCTCCTCCTCATCTGATACCTGCAGTTAATAAAATCCTCCCAACAACGCTGGCATTATCTCTGTTTTATAGACGAGCACACAAAGACACAGAGAGGTTAACCCACCAAAGGTCACACAGCATTTCCTAGCGAGATCCTACAGGCAGGTGCTGTGTCTCTCACCCTGGGGAATCACAGGCTCCTCTTCACCCCCGTTTAAGCCAAACTGTTCATCCCCTCCACAAGCACGCGCACAGAAAATACAGTCCCCAACCGTACGGAGCTAGGACAGGACACACGGCGGCTGCAGGGACAAGAAACCTTTAACAAGGACCAGCACGTGGCAGGTGTGACAGTGATTCACCCTGACCAGCGGGGATGAGGTAGGAGGCCTCCGAGCTGAATCTCCAAAGGCTTTTGGCGGAGAAGGATGAGACCCGGGGACGTTTCAGGGAGGGGACCGCTTCAGGCAAAAGCAGGACGACGTGAAGTCGCCCACGGTCCTTACAGAATGACGTACTGGACTTGGCTGCAGAGCTTGACTGGCTGTAACGCCCGTGCTCAGAAATACGGGAGGTACCCTGACAGCTGTGGACAGCCACGGAGGGCTTTTTTCAGAAGGTAGAGGGCGAGCAGCATTGATGTGTTCCACGCCGTGTTTTAGGGCGATGCGGCAGCGGGTCAAGGGAGGGGTGGCCATTGGTTCCAGGAATAAGAGGAGAGAGTCCAGTGAAAAGGTGGTACCAACCATCCAGGAAGGAGCTGGTGAGATTTAGTGCCCAGATGACATGCTCAGTCCTCCAAAGGCCTGATGAGACCTTCCCGACACCCAGCAACACCGACTGCGGCACCATCTCACTCATTCATTCAACAAACACTCTGCTGAGCCTGTACTACGTGCCAAGTGCCTCCAGGGAGCAAATCCAGGAGGGGTCTGCCCTCGAGACACCCTATCTCTTGGCAGTGGGGGAAGGGAGATCGCAGGAGCCCAAGGTTGGTGGGAGGCGTGGGGTCAGGGGTCAGGACTAAGACACAAAAGTTTTCTGCTGCCGCCAGCCCCTCCCTGACATTCGGCCCCCACCATTCTGATCCAGTTCACGTGTCTTCCTGGAAGAAAAAGGCAGGCAGGGGATGCCGCCTTGGCCCGTGAAAGGCATCCTTTATAAGACACACAGATATAGGTGTGTGGGGCCGGCGTGTACCAGCTCACAAGTGCAGACTTCAGTTTCCAGGAATTTTGCAGGTTAGTTGTTAGAAACAGCCATTATGAAAAATGGAAATGCACAACTTTACAATTAAAGAAATTATCATAAAAACAATGGTAGTAAGTACTCACAATGCATCCCTTCACCATTACTTGACTCCATTTGGCTGCTACCTGTGCTCCCGTATGCCACTGCGTCCACACTGCAGAAGTAGGATATGGTCCCGTCCCCCGAGGCGCTATGCACGCCCCCTTCCCAATTCCACGTTCAGTGGGTAGCTTGGAATCAGCATGATGGGAGCGTTGACACCATGGTAATCGGCACGCGCTACAGTCGGGGCTTCGCCTCCCGAAAGCTGGTTGTTAGACACTCACCAGCGCTCCACTGCACACAGACGTGTCCCCAGAACCTGAGCAATGTTCCGCACCCTCGCCCGTGACGTCTGTTCTGCCTGCAAGGAGATGCCTGCTTGAGGCAGCTAAGGCTTGTTTTAACTGTCAGTCGATCCTGTCCCGCCCCTTGGAATAAAATCAGTGGTCCAGGGCACAAGGCCAGGCCATCTACCCCCTGCCTACCTCACCTACCTCCCTAATCCCCACCTTCTCCTCCTGCAAGATGCCACACTTATTCCTGCCTCAGGGCCTTTGCACTCACTGTGTCCTCTGCCTGGGAGACTCTCCCTCCAGCTCTGCCTGACCAGTTCCTTCTTATCGCTGAGGTCGGAGCCCAAAGGATCCCTCCTCTGAGGAGCCTTCAGAGTCGGCTCCCTAAAAGCTGCCCTCTCTCCTGTCAGCCGCCTCCTGACCCCAGCTTACCGTCTGGAACCGTTGCTACCACCTGCATGAACCACGCTAATTTACTTGTGCACTATCCCTCTCCCATGTGCACGTGACAGCTCTGGGGACCTCCTCTGTCCTGTTCACTGTGGCATCACCTAGAATGGTGACATTGTGATGGAAGGACCAAACAGACTGGAACTTGGTCACCGTCTGCCCTCCCCCGGGGCCCCCTCCTGTGGTGGCCGGAGCTGGCCCAGGCCGCACGAATGCTGCTCTTCTGGTAACTATTTCCTGATTCTTGGCAGCCGAGCTTGAAACGCTTGGATAGGAGGTCTGTCAGCCCCACAGAGCCTCTCACCTCCTGGGGTCTGACTGATTCACACTCACATTTTCCACGTCCTCCTGGCCCTTTGGTGTGGTCCGCCCCAGACGGTGCCGACGGGGAGCTGGGTCTCCCCTGCCGCTGCATCACGGCCCGTGAGAAGGCCGTGTCTCTCGTATCCCAAAACAGCAGCCCAGCTTGCTGGGTCCCTGGGGCCTGGCCTTCCTGAGAACTGCGCCCCCCCTGGGATGTGTCTGGGAGACTGTGGGCCTAGACGAGCCTCCCATAGGTCTCTGCCCACTTAGCACAAAACTGGGCAGGGAATCAGGGACATCTGCTCGCCGGAGCCCTAAATCTGGACACAATCCCGCCCCCAGCGGAGCGGAAGCGGCCGCCTCCCGCAGGCCTGGGCGGCCCGGGGAAAGTCCAACCGACCCCCAAGCTGGAGGCCCACCCGGCCGGGGTGGCGGTTTGGGGCAAGCACGCTTGCGCTCACCCAGCAGGCAGGGACAAGCTCAGCCCAAGCTGGGGCCTGCTATGCGGCCCCTCCGGAGATTTCACCGGCTCAGGGGCGCGGCCAGGGTCTGGGAACCGGCACTGACTGCACGGTGGCTGCCCCTCCCCCCGGGGACTGCACTTGGCCAGCCCTGGCCTGGAACGCCTTCCGGTCACGCTGTCCCCTGTGCAAGCTGCCTGAGGCGCGGGAGTCTCTGGAGTACAGAGCAACTGGGAACAAGGTCACCTGTCCCTCGGCAGGGAGCTGGGAGAGGAGGCGGGGGAGGGGAGGGAAGATGAAGGAGGGTGGGTGCGGGGGACACAGACTGAGACGGGAGGGATGGGGGAAGGGGGCCTGCAGGCCAGAGGTCGGGGAGGGAGCAGGCCCCACCTCCCTGGACTTCCCCCCATGACCCCCCAGGAGCGGGAGAGGCTGGGCGCCCTGTCCTCGTGCCCATCTCCGTGGGAAGAGAAGACAATAGCCCATGTGGCCTCGAGGAGGAGACCCCAACCGGCGCAGCTCCCAGCTGGCCCCCTCCCCTCTGCGGCCGCATCACCCTGGGGGATGGAAGTAGGGGCACTCACCCTCGGGGACAGGCCCCCTCCGCAGCACGGCCCCCCCATCGCCAGGAGGGCCACGTGGACGCCCCCAGTCACTGCTGCGGAGCTGGGCCCTGCTGCCTGGGCCGCACTGGCCTCACAGCCTCGGTTCCCCGACAGTTTGCATAGTTAAGCCGACTTCTGACCGCAGCATTCCTGGGCTCCAGCGCTGCAATTAGCTGGGATAATGTGGCCCCTCCATCCATGAATCATGAACTATAAACTGCTGTGCCGTCACCGGTGCTCCGAGCTGGCCCCCGGCTTGGCCGGTGATTCACCTCGAGGAGAGGACGCTGGGGCACCACCCACAAGCTCACCAGCCACTCACAGCCGGATCTCGGGGGCTGGGGTCCAGGAGGTGAGGGCTTGGCCCCCTCCTGCCGAAGCCCAGGTGTGCGCGGCTGGCAGGGGCTAGAATTCCTGCGTCTCCCTCTGTCAGAATACGGGGAAGCTTCTGGAAAGTGGGCGGCATCCTCTCTTAAACAAGAAGGGCATCCTGACACTCCAAATGGCCAACACGTGTCCCAGCCACGGCAGGGCCAGGCAGCAGCGCAGAGGACGCCAGGGCGGCCTTGCCCTCTCGGGTCATCGAGGGTCTGAGACCAGACACATCGGACGGCCGATGCTTTTCAAGCAGGAATTTTATATCCCCTTTCCTAACCATCCACGCTTTCGAAAGGCAACCACCGAAATGACGAACAAGGGGCTCGGCACAGGGTGTGGTGAGGCCGTGGCGGGGCGTGTGTCACCTGAACACACGAGGTGACATCTTGCTGCCCGCTCTCTGCTTAAGCATCGGGGCAGGTCAGGACCACCGCAGAGTGTAGTTTGCAAATATTCAAACATGCAGGATTCGTCCCCAGGATGGACTGGCCAGGTCCCTTTCTAGAAGGGGCCTCAGCCGCTACGAACGCCCTCAGCCTCTACGGCCCCTGGGCTAGGACCTGGCCCTCTCTGCCCACCTGGGAAGGGCCATTCCAGCGCCAGAGCACCGCCCCCAGGGTTGCTCCAGGCTGCCGTCGAGCCTCTGCCCCGCCTCGATTGCCCCCTCTGCCACTCTGTTCCCTTCCCTCCCCTTCCTTGGCAGGTGGGGACTCCCCAGTAAACACCCCGGAGGCCGAGGTTCTGAGGGGTCCAAGAGCAGCAGCAGCAGCACTGCCAGGGCACTTGTTAGAAATGCAGATTCTAGGGCTTCCCTGGTGGCGCAGTGGTTAAGAATCCGCCTGCCAATGCAGGGGACACGGGTTCGAGCCCTGGTCCGGGAGGATCCCACGTGCCTCGCGTCCACTAGAGAAAGCCCACCCAACGAAGACCCAACGCAGCCAAAAATAATAAATAAATAAATAAAAGAGTAAATTTAAGAAAAAAAAAAAAAGAAAGAAATGCAGATTCTCAAGCCCCACTGAGGGGCGCGACCCAGCAATCTGTGTTTTCACAAGTCCCCGTGGTGAAAGTTCAAGCACTTCAGCTGGACGCCAGCTCCATCTCAGGGTCCGTAACTCAGCCTGGGACACATCCCTCCCTGGACCCCAGGAGGGCACAGCCCAAGGACACTGGCCACGGCCAATCTGGAGTGGATGGTGGTATCGGGAGAAGGAAGAAGGCCTACGATCTGGGGAGAGTAACTTCCCACCGTGGGTTCCCCTCCTCCCCAGACTTGGGGGTTTGAGCCTGGAGCCCGAGACAGCCTCCCCTCATCACCATGGCGGGAATGACCGGGGGAGGGGTGCTGGTGGCAGGTGGGTACCCCTCTGTCTCTGGCCCTGGGCCATGTCCAGCCAACTCAGGAAACGCACCTTCTACAAGGCGGCAGCCTGGAGAAGGGCCCCGCTCACTGACACCTCGGAAGTCCCACCTCACGTCTACCTCAGAGGCTCTTAATCGGGACGGGCTGTGAGATGCCCAGACAGCTGGGCTCGGCTGACACCCTCTCTCTAGCTTCCTGAAGGATCGTGGTCTCGTACGGCTCTGAAGGCGAAGCTTTACAGCCCTGGCATGCAGTAGGCACTCAATAATTGCCTGCTGGATGACCGCACGATATCGTGCATCCGACGCCTCTGTGGAGGTGAGTGGGGGTCAACCTTAGAGAAATGAAGTGGGAGGGGCCCACCCGAGGGGCATCTGTCGGGCTGACAAGCTGAGCGGTGCCACGTGGCCATCCTCAGCTACGGCGTGGCCGGAGCCACGGGAACCACGTGAGGATCACAGCCGGTCCCAAGGTTCTGAGCTGCCAGAGGCGGGCCAAGGATTGATCGGACACAAGGACGGGACAGCAGAGCTGTCACCTGGGCGCCTGCTATGCCTCCGAGGCTGACTGCTCCCCACCCCATGGTGGATCGCTCCCCAGGCTCCTTCCCACCTGGCTCTTCTGGCTTCACAGAGCAGAGGGTCTCTGCCTGCCTCACGACCAACCGCCATCTGCTCGCAGCATCAGCCCACGGGGGGCCGCCACCGCCGGTGCCCATCCATCCATCCACGTGTAGGTGCCCAAGCACATACACCCACACCCACTCCGTGCCAGGCTGGGGAACCCCTACCCGTCTCACTGGGAGATTTATCAGCAGGATCACAGGTTTTACCACATCAGGCCTGCTGCAGCAACTGCACCTTGAATTACCAAGAGGGGTTGAGGGGTCGGTGTCTCTGCCGTTTATTTTGCTGTCACGGGGCAGAGGGAAGAGTTACGGCCACAAAGTCAACACTTGGGTTGACCCATTTATTCCATATTTATGAACAGGGCTGGCAGGCGGTGGTGAGGGCAGTGGATCTGCCTGGCACAGGAGTCCTTCCAGGGTCTGCACGTTAATTTCCGCCCCCGGCAGGGCCCGGGCCACATGGCACCTCTTTGCAGCCACAGCCGATGAGAGGGAGGGGAGAGCCCCAAAGATATGTCCCATCCCCCAAGGAGACAGGGGCCTCGTGCCCTGCCTTCTTCTCTCTTTCTGCAAGAGGCAGGGCACAGAGGCATCCCTGCTCCATCCTGGGAGCCCCAGCCTGAGACGCCAGCTTGCGCAGACCGTTAAACGTCACCAGACAAGCCCCATGTCTCTCAGCATTGTGGATGCCACAGCTAACCCGGGACAGCTCAGATGAAAATAGGAAGCCAACGCTTCTCCTCTGCTATAAAACACTCCAGGGCCCCCAGTGCCCTGACCCTGGACTCTGTCCCAAGTCACATAATCCTCTCCCTACCTCTTCCCCCAGCCTTACCATACTCCAACCCAGAGGTCTTATACTGAGGGCCGAGGACAGATTTCGAGAGCAAATATGAGTTGTCCAGCCTATCCGGTGCTTTGTTGTTATTGGTTCTTACGTGACCTAAGATTTAAAAATCAGGCAATTTCACATAATTCCCTATCTCCAGCTCATCATCAAAAATCAGATCTGGCAATACAGGGCCAGGTAGTCAAGAGTCAGCTGGAGCTGATATGAGGCACAAGCTCTCTAGTTAGCCCCAGGCCTCACCACTCCCTATTGCCTCCTATGGGTTCTCCTTTCCTTCATTCATATAAAACCCTGGAAGGTATTGAGACCCCTGCTCCTAAGACTCTAAGGTACTGTGTACTCTCTCGTGTCCTGATGCTTTTCCACCTGCTGTTCCCTCTGCCCAGGACACCCTCACCTCTGTCCTCATCCTCCCGAGAGGCTGTTCCTCAACCTCATCTTTGGGGTCCCTTACTTGATGGAGCCTCTCAGACAGACCACCGACATGCTGACTTGGAACCACCTGTGTACACTGGTCTAGACAATGAGCACAGAGTCCCCTGGGTCAGCACACAAATGTCCGACGGGCAGATGAGTCAGCTAGCAAGGCGTTAACACCGTGAAGTGGAACGCATGGCAGCCAGGACCAGGGGCAGGGGGCACCAACGGCCCCCCATTCCCCAGGACTCATCTGGAGATACCCCCTCCCTAAATGACGTCAGCACACAGTCCTTGCCTCCCTCCACACCAATGTGGCTCTCAGCACAGGGTGAGAATGGCCCAGTCTCTCCCCATCTGACTCAGAACGCTTTCATCTCCAGAGCCCCCAGCCCAGCCACCAGCAAGGCCCTCATGAGCCCACCCACAGGGCCCCCACAAAGGCAGGGAGTCAGGGGGGCACTGGGAAGATGAGCAAGAGAACTGACACACAGGAGGTGCTCAACAAATAGCTGACAACATTTTTAAAATCAATCCAGAGGCCTTTATCTCCCCCTTTATTTTGCCACAGTGCACGCCACGCCCTCCTTCCTGCCTCTTATGCCGGCACATTTATGCTCCCTGCCCTGGCATTTATTTGAGTTTCTGCATCTCAGTCTATAAAAATTCCTAAATGCGCTTCAATTTCTAACACGCCACAGCTAGGTCTTTACAACTGAATAGCGCCAAGCCAGTAGGCCTCGGTTTTACACATCTGTGAGATGGGCGAGCAGGCTGGCCAACGGTGGCTGCACAAAACTAGAGGAAAACCCTATCCACAAACCAAACGCAGCCACCCTTCAACGATCCAGGCCAACGACAACCAATGCTCAGTCTCAATCATCTTGGCCTGGCGTGCAGAATGCAGTGAGGGGTTTACTCTCCCGTCAGCACGTTTGCTTCCCTAATTATGTGTGGCTTAGCCAACAGAAAAGTGGGTCTGTACTCCTGAAGCACAGTTCCCAGAAAGCAAGGAGGAGACACGGGATGCAGGCTAGGAAGCTGCGTGGACCAACCCATCGTAGGCTATGGGGCTTGATCACAGAGCGATGGTTTCACAGGGGACACTGGGACCCCACAGGTAATGGCTGGACTTGATGCCCTCAGGGTCCGGCTCTCTCCAGCCTCGGGAAGGGAAGACGGTGGCCCTGGGGTAGGGGTGGGGGTCTGGGCTGGAAGACGCCAATGACAGGGAGCACCCACCTAAGAGAACCTCTGTGTCCTGTCCTCCCAGCACATGCTAATCCCGGCCTTCGTCCCTTAACCCTGTCCGGTCCCCCAGGCCAGAGGCCCCAGGGAAGGGCCTGCCTTAACCCCCTCCAGTCCGGCATCTAAGAGCAGTGCCCAGAGCCTTCTGCAGCTTCCGGCCCGCATCCCTCCTCCTGCAGCACAAGCCCACTCCCCCTTTCCCTCCATCTCCCCGACACCAAAACACTCGCGAGGCCCCTTTAAAATGTGTGCCACCGACCCCCTTCATCTTTAACATAATTTATGGAATTTTTTTTAAACGAATTCCCTCTTCCTCTAACTCAGAGGTCAGCAGACTTTTTCTATAAAGGACCAGATAGTGAATATGTCAGGCTTTGCAGTTTCTGTCAGGACGACTCAACTCTGCTGTTGTAACAGAAAAGCTGCCACAGTAATATGTCAATGAATGGGCATGGCCGGGTGCCAATAAAACTTTATTCACAAAAACAGGCGGCAGGCTGGACTCGCCCGCGAGCCACAGTTTGCCGAGTCCTGCTCTAACTTAAATCATCCTTCAGTCATATCCGAAGCACTGATGTCTGAAAAACGGCGCTCTGAAGTACTGGCTGTTTTTTTCTTTCACATATGCATTACGACAAAACACCAAAAATTCTTCCTAAATTTTAAACGTTAAGTTTGTAGACCAGCCCAAGGCATCCTGGAAGCCCAGCCCTTGCTCTGGGAATGCGACCCTAATCTACCACAGGGACGGTGGGTCACCAAGCCCGGAGTTCTAGAATTTTCCAGGCTGAGGGTGGAAGAGGCCATTTCTCCCAGGTCCCTTCTCTGCTGCTGGGATAGGAGGAACACCCCCAGAGAGGGTCTCACAGCCGCCACGGAAGGGGCCCAAACTGAGGGACCCGCTGCTGAGAAACACGAGGAGATGTCACCGCACGCTGCCCCCGAGCATGCCGGGAACCCACCCAGAAGCCCACCCCGCCCCCTCCTTACCTGGCCCTTGCCGCGGCGCCGGTAGCTGCGCCTCACCAGGCTCTTGTAGTTCTCATTCTTCTTGGTCAGGTAGTAATAGAGGACACACTCAGCCACCGTCTGCAGGATGGACAGAGAAAAGAACTCTGAGGCGTGTGCAGTGCAGGAGGTCAGAGCAGGAGGCCGGGAGCCAGAGGCCTGGGTTCCAATCCTACCTCCTCCAGGTACCGACTGGGTGACCCTGGCCAGCTTACCTAACCTCTCTGGGCCTCGGTTTTCTCACCTGTGTAGTAGGGGTACTAACACCACATATTTCACAGGGTTGTCATGAAGACAAAGGAAGTTAATACACATACGTGTAAAGGACTTAGGACCACAGATCACACCCTGCAGAGGTGTTAACCTCTTCGTGTTGTGGCTGGTGCTACCGGCAGTCGTAAGGATGAAGCTGTCACCTGCCATGCCAGCCCCAGGGGAACAACGCCTCCGGCTCCCCAGCTCGGGTCCGTTCGCTCACCCTAGCTTCCTCCTCCCTAACATTCAGGGCCCTGAGTGACCTCTTCCAAGCTTCGTGCATCCAGCCTAATGTCGCCACGCAACTCTTCGTCTCTTGGGACGTTTATGTCTTTTCTCTGCTTCGGTCTTTGCCCCGCGGACCGGGGTCTGAATCCTGGCACCGCCACTTGCTGAGCAAATGACTGGCGCTCTCGGAACCCCACCCCCTCCTCGTCCAAATGGGACCAGTAAGAGGGCATCGTCCTCAGAGAGCAGCTGAAGGACAGAACACGACGCTGCCGCCACCTGCGGCCACGGGGCCCGGTCCAGGTGACAGCTCGCCAATGCCAGCAGCTGTGACTGAGATGAGGTGAAATGTTTCTGTGATGCTCGGTGCTGGTGCCAAGCCCGAAACTGGCCTCTGAGGGGCAATCGTGAGGGCTGCTGGGCGCAGAGGACGGCTGGGCCTCAAACCCTTGCGTCCTCATCCACTTCCTAGAATGGACTGTGAACAGAGGCTGCTCCCAAGTTCAACCTGACCACAAGCGTGGCCCGCAAAATAGTTAAGGAAAACATTTTATAATCAGATGCCAATATCTGCAAACGGGGGGATGTGGGTGTCTGACTTCCCCTTGAACAATTCAGGAGAGTGCCTTCCCATGCTGGGTGACCACGGGCTGGCCCTAAGCATCACTTGCCCCTGCAGACAGGCATGGGCTGGCCAGTCCACCGAGCTCCCACCCTGCTATTCACCTCACTCACCACCAGGACACGCCAATCCCCAAAGGCACAGCTGGCAGCCCCAGCTTCAGACCCTTCTGGAAGCTCTATTTAAGTCTCAGCTTGGGCTGCCTCTTAGCCAAAGAACACCGTAAAGTTTATTCTCCAGCGTAGAGACCTCTGATTCCCTCATTCAAACAGTGCTGCTCAACTGCCAATTCCTGAAACCCCTCTGCTTCTGTCTCCGGGGAAGCCCCAACCTAGAGCCTCCTGGGTTGTCCACACCCCTGGTAAGAAGCTTTCACTAACACCGAGGAGAGGCTATTTATAGGGCTTGCTTCTCCACACTGGTTTTTCAGGCCGGGAGAGATTTCGCTTCCCCACGCCGACCCATCTCCCTCCTTCTATGGGTATCGGCTCATTGAGGGCAGATGCTGAGAACAACTGTTACCCTTTAAAATACCCGCCTGGATCCGGTTCTGACCACCCTCCCGCAGCGAGAAAGCATGCGGCCTCCAGTAGCATGGTATTTGCAAAGCTGGGAGTGGGCAGACACCCGGTCTGAGAGACGAGATTCGTCGAAACGCTGCTTTAAACACCCAGAACAGCAGCCCCAGAAAGTAAACCTTTTCAGGAAGCTTGTCTGGCTCCGCCCTGAGGATGCTGGGGTCCAGCGGGCGACTTTGACACAGGGCCACGTCCAGCCCCCCAAACCAGCTCCCTCCTACCTGCGGCTGCTGCGGCCACTGCCCAGCCTAGCCTCGTGGGTACACAAAAGGGGGCTTTACTGTTTCCTGGGACGCTTTGTGTCCACCTGCCAACAGGGAGCCTGAGCAGAAAGAGGCACCGCTCCAGGCTGGGTTTGGGGGCAAGGTGGAGCTCAAGCCTCAGCTCTACGTAAAGGTTTATCCAAAGGGGATGAGGATAAACCACACGCCAGCCACACGCCTGGCTTCACATCAGGGCTGTCAGCGTACAGTGACCGTCAGAGGGACCTAGAAAGGTCACTCCATCCAGCGCCCTGGAAGATCGCCACTCTTGCCTATGAAGCCTTAATTAGGATGCCAGGCATGGCATGGCTTCCAGAACCCATGTCCAGTCTGCCAGGACACTTGCTGCCACGTCTGAGGAGCTGGTGCACACAGCTCTCCTGGGGTTTCCCAGCCGGGAGCTCCGCCCTGGAAGAAGGGGGCGGGGCCGGCGGTTGCTTCTCCCAGGAGGGAGGAAGGAGGGAAGTGCCGTCAGACACAGCAAGGAGAGCAAGGGGCCAGCAGGCAGGGGCCTCGTGGGTGGGCAGGGAGGGTCCTTCAGCCCAGCCCAAGCGGCTGCCCCCAGGAGTGGCCGCCAGAGGGGAACGGGGGGCGGGGGGCGCTGGGCCGGCGGGCAGACTCACCTTCCGCTCCAGGAAAGATGCGATCAGGCCGAAGTTCTTGGGGTGCTGCATGAACCTGCGGGGAGAGAAGGGCGGGCCTGAGACCCGGCCGAGGGGGGCTGCCCAGCTGGGCGGCCGCCGAGCTCCCGGGCGCCTGCCATCTCCGCTGGCCCGGCACCGCCCCGCTCGGAGCAATTAAGCCCAGGGGGGTGTGGGAAGGGCCGGCAGGCGGGACGGAGGGCTAAGAGAGGGCGTTCCTTGGAGTGAGTCACTGGTTTTTGCGCCTTTGAAAATACATTTGTTTGTCCTGCTGGAGGCGGATTCCAGGAAAAATGAGGACACGACATGCAGCCCCTCGGTGGGGCTCCCCCCCTTTTAAACTCTGCCTTTGTTTCTGTCTCCGGCTGGGCCTGGGAAGCTGGGCCTCGCCCGGCCCACGCGGGGCCGCCACGGGCGAGGTCACGGGGCAGGACCCTGAGAGGTGAGAGCAGAGGCTTCGAGTGCCCGCCCGGAGGCAGGCAGGAGGCAGGCAGGAGGCAGGCCGGCCCGGGAGGCGGCGGGCAGGGACCCAAGCTGGAGGGGTGGCGGGGAGCTGGCACCGCACCCACTGGCTTCCTGCGAAACAGGGAGAATTACTGGGAAAGAGACGGGCCAGACTGAAATGTCAGGGCCACAGGAGCAGGCGGACAGCGGGGGCGGAGATGTGGGTCACGGCTGCTGGGGCCCCGGGGATGCTGGGTGGAGCCTCGGCCCGCCCGTCCCCAAGACGCGCCACCGCCCCGCGGCCTCCCTGGGGAGAGGAGAGGCTGCTGGGGACGCAGGGGCCCCGGGGTCCCCCCACCCCCCGCCGCCGCCGGAGGGAGCCTGGGCCAGCGCTGGCGATCGTCCTGCCCAGCCCTCCAGATGGCTGGGCAGGAGGCCAGTGGGTCCCTCCCCTGCTCCCCAACCAGACACTGGAGAAGCCAGAGCGGCCTCTTCTCTTTTCCCAGAGGAAGCCGCGAGTCAGAGGCAGCCTTCCCAGCCTGGGATCCTGCCTCGGGCAGTTCGCAAAGCTGGAGGCGGCCTAACGCCCTGATTTTCCAGACAGACAGTCTTCCCTTCTCCTCCCTCTCCCTGCCCCAGTGACACTTCCTTCCCCACAGATCCCTTCCTTGGGGTTTCCCCACGCAGAGATGGGGCCCCAGGAGACCGAGAAGCACACGTGGGAATCTCTTAGGTCACCTGTTCCACCTCCCTCCAACCTACACCTGGGTCCCCTGCCATGTTTCCTGAGAGTTGATTCTGACACTAGGTACCTCCAGACGGCTAGGCGAGGAGGCACTGAAGCTACACCCATTTCACAGACGTGGAGACTGAGGCTCAGGGAGGGGAAATGGTTGCTCGAAGTCACAGAAACAGTGAGTGATGGAACTCTCCGCCGCCGGCACGTGCTTCTCCGAGGCCCTGAGCACTATCAGTTCTGCTGAAAACCAGAGGCCACCCAGGACCTTGAAAGACTCGAGGTGCCAAACTGGGTCTCAGCAGACATCAGCCCAGCCTGGGCGCCCCATTCTGCAGCTACTGGACAAACAGTGTGAAATCCTTAGGTCGGAACAGCAACATGGAAAATCCAGAAAGGCCCAAACACAGAAAGCGTTCCCAGAAACCTCTTTTTTTTTTTTTTTTTGTAAAGAAAGCATAAATAAATAAAATATCAAACACACCAGGGGGAATTTAAATACCTAATGCAACAGCAATTCTTAGCATCCATGACCGTCCTACAGTCACTTCACTGGTTGTTAAATTCTACAACACCAGATACGGGACGACTTCATGTGACGTCTGTTGACCGTGAGGACCTAGAAATGAGCTGCTAACTACCTGCGTTGCCTGTCTCTGAGCAGTAAACCCCAAACACACGGCAGGAATTGCTCCCCAAAGCGCTATTTCCTGTGGAAGGTCGCTGCATCTGTGTTAGGCGTTCGAAGGTGCACTTACATCGTCCCTCTGTTTTTACGTATGTTTTAGAATTTCCATAATCAAAAGCCATCTAAACAAACAAACAAAAACTTCCCACACAAGACCCTCTTCAGTCGCTCCTCCCGCATTTCCAAGTCC
Organism: Mesoplodon bidens; assembly: GCF_964165515.1. Taxonomy (NCBI): domain Eukaryota; kingdom Metazoa; phylum Chordata; class Mammalia; order Artiodactyla; family Ziphiidae; genus Mesoplodon; species Mesoplodon bidens. The sequence continues at coordinate 6,345,900 of NC_138169.1, read as the reverse complement.
TGGTGTCTGCCCTGGCTGATGCACCCCAGCCTTGCCCACGACCCAGAGCCATCCCCACGCCTGAAGCCCAGTCTAGCACTTTGGGGCCACCCAGCTCTGCAAAGGGCAGAGACAGCCCCAGCCCCTGCGGCCTGGTCCCGCAGTGGGTGGCTGGAGAACGTGGGACACCTCTTTTGAAGAAACTCTGAGGCCTTCTCGGGAGGCGGAGGTGAACGTGGACGCCCCGCAGCTGAGTCCCCCACGCCCTCCTGGCTGAGTGCTGAGGCCTCCGCCTTAGTTTCCCACCCTCTTGCCTTATGGGGGTCCTGTGTCCTGAGGAGGCGCTCTGTGCCCAGGATGTGGTTCCCTGGGACACACATTTTGAGCCTGGTGGGGGAAAGGAGCGCTTTCTCCATCTGGTTCCTCACTCGTCTCCCCAAAACAGACATTTTGCTCTTTCATTTTAGAAGAAGCCCCAAGCTTCACCTCTTAGCATCCAGTTCCTGCCTCTGCTTTCCAAAGACCCCCCACCCTGCTCCTTGGCTCCATACGCCCCTCTCCCCCGACAAGCCTCTCCATTGCAGCTGAGCCCCTGCCCCGAAGCTGGGGGAGTCTGAATCCTGCCTCCACCATTTGCAAGCTGTGTGACCTTTGTTAAGTGTCTTAACCTCTCTGAGCCTCTGTTTCCTCATGTGTGTAATGGGGATGGCCTGGTAACGCTGTTATGAGGGATTAGAGGGACAAATGCACAAACCCCAGAAAACATCTGTCCAGTGTCTGTGATGAAGGATGTGCTCCACAAATAGCCACCTTCCAAGTAAAATGAAAGCCGAAAACTCACTGGCCAGCCACATAACCCTGCCCGAGCCCAGCCTCGAAGGTCCTCCTGCCTTGTTCTTCTGATACACACTGCCCCATTTCACATAAAACTGCCTTGACACTTTGTACTGGTTTGAATAGTGGCCCCCCAAATATCATGTCTTCCCAGCACCTCAGAAGGCGACCTTATTTGGAAATGAGTCCTTTGCGGATATAATTAGTTAAGATGAGGTCGTGCTGGAGTAGGGTGGGCCCTGAATCCAATGTGACTGGTGAATTTATAGGAAAAGGAGAAGACACAGAGAGACACACAGGAAACAAGACCCCGTGAAGACACACTGAGACAGTGAGATCCATCTCCAGGCCGAGGGATGACAAAGATCGCCGGCCACCAGCAGGTGCCAGCCAGGTGCGAGACCTGGGACAGACTCTCCCCTGGAGCCTTCAGCAGGAACCACCCCAGACCACACCTTGATCTTGGACTTCCAGCCCCCAGAACTGTGTGAGGATAGATTCTTGTTGTTTAAAATCACACGGCTGGTGGCCATTTGTCGCGGCAGCCCTAGGAAGCCAGCACAAGCCTCAACAGGGCAGGTTTCTCAGGACAGGGGAGGGTGGCCCGGCCAGGCCCGCCCCCCAGTGACGGGGACTCACTTCTCCCGGAAGGTCTCCTTCTCCTGCTCGCTCCACATGTTCATGACCTGACGGTCTTTGTACACCTTCATGGGGTCGTCCATGAGCCCGTTCATGTTGATGAACTTGATTCGCTGCTGGTCGGCGTCGTACAGCATCGGTGGAATCACGGCCAGCTGGCGCATCTGCTTCTCCAGGTTCTGGAGGGAGATGGAGACGGCGGAGGGCTCCGGTTGGAAAGCACAGGACAAGGGGGACAGGGTGGGGAGGGGGAGGGGTGCCTGCACCCGCACAGGGGACCCAGGTGAGGAGCCGAGGGTAGGGATGCTCCGGGCAAGACAGGAAAGACGCAAAACCAGAGAGAGAGCGAATGACGAGTTAAAAAATAATAACAGCCCGTGCAGGGGGAGGGAGAATTTAAAGGCGGCCCCAGAGAGGTTTATGGTGGGCAGGGCTGTTAAATTAAATGCAGAGAGCGGCAGCCACCTTATCTGCAGAAAGAGGGGAGCAATGAATCTTCCGTTTGGAAATGCAAGTGCCATAAAATACCGCAAGAAAGATGTGCAGCCCAGCTGGGCCGGACTAGCTCAGGAGACGGGGCCTGGCCCTCCAGCTTCAGAGGGCACGCGGGGTGGGGCAGGGGGCTGCCTTGCTCTGGGGGGGCCCGGTGAGGCTGCAGAACCATCTCCTCGCCCGCCACCACCCCCCAGCCCTGGATCCAGCTCCTTCCAGCGCGCCCACTGGGGACCAAGCCTGCCCAGCCCCGTGCTCAGCAGGAGTCGGGCGGGCGCGCTCCTAATGCATCAGGATGGCTATTAAGAGGCTCTGAGCCGCCACTCCGCTGGACTCATTTCCCCAAATCTCTGCAGCCAGCCCATTACTGGCGATTAATTGCCCATCTCCGGAGGCAGGCAAGGGTCCAGCCCGGCCAAGGTCAGCCGGTTCAAAGGCTCCGCTGCCCAACCTCCCACATCCAAGCTCTCCGTTCAGCGCTGGGGATTCCCAACAGGAGCAGGGGAACGCAGCGGGGGCAGGGCCCCCCACAGAGGCCTGACCCTCCCCCGGCACTCGGGCAGCCCTCCAGCACCTTCACCTCGCCGACCTCCTCGGCTGCCCGAGATACACAGCACTGGCAGAGCCCAGGCAGGGTTTCTCCTGGCAGGAGCCCCACCCCTGCTCTGCTGCCCCTCCCCAACCGGGCAGGAGCGCTGACGACCGCAAGCTCCCCCCAGATGGACAGCATCGTTCCTCCCGCCCAGTCCCCTCCTCCCCACCCTCCCAGGGAACCTCAGGTCAGCCGGGGCTGGGTGAGGTGAAGTTTCTGCCCTGAATTCCCTTTCCAACCATCACCCGCGAAAGCTGTTCCCTCAGCATCCCTGGGGACGCTGGTGGCTGCATTCTTGTGCTGCCAGGACCTGGGGAGGTGGGCCTCCGGGATGAGGGCCGGGGTGGGTGGGAGGGGGACACTGAACCAGCTGGGATGCCAGGTGCCCTGCCTGCACCAGGCAGGGAACACACGGGAAAGGGCCGCCCTCCTCTTGTTCCCATGTGCCCCTGTGGGACGTGCACGTGGCCACAGCATCGGCGGGACAGGAGCTCGAGCGAACCCACAGGCGTGAGGACAAAGGCTTTCCAAGTTCTGCTTGTCGGCAGACTGACGGGTGTTCAAAACAGGGACATAGCACGTGAAGTTTTAAAACGAAGGCTCTTTTTTAACGGCCAGAGACTCTGAACTACCTGCATCAGACTCACGTGAACAGCCTGGTGAAAATGCAGATTCCTGAGTTCTGCCCCAGACTGGCTAAATCAGAACCGCTGGGGCAGGGCCCTAGGAAACTGCACTGCAAGCCAGACTCCCCCTCGCCAGGACTCTTAAGTCAGTCCGCAGTGAGAATCAGTGGCCTAAGCAGTGCTACCCAATAGAATGTTCTGCCACGATGCAGGTGTTTACTGCCTGCTCTGTCCAACACGGGGCCACTAACCACATGTGGCTCTGAGCAACGGAAGTGGGACAGAGGAAGTGAATGTTTCACTTTATTTCATTTGTGTGAATTTCCATTTACATAGCCATGTGCAGCTAGAGCTGACTGCGCTGAGCTGGAGCTGCCATACCTCCCACCTGGACAAAAGTTCTGTCTGGACACAAGGCCCCGGGGAGGAGGAATGTGCCCCCTCCTTTTGTGAGGCTCCCTCTTGTCTACTGTAATGTTGGGAACATGCAGGGTGGGGCGGGGGGACTGGCACATGAGATGCTTGACCTACAAGACTTGGGAGGGGACAAGCCAGCACCAGCCCTGCCCCAGGAGCAAACGCCTCCTCTTTCTGCTTCCTGGTCATCTCTGGGCTCTGGTGACCACAGCCAGGGTCACCTGGCTGATAGAAGGTCCCCGGCTTGGTGAACAGCTGGTGAGATGGGAATCCCCCTCTGCCCCCAGTTCTGGGCACGGGGAGGCTGACCTAGAAACCACAGCTCTCAGGCACTCGTGCCCTCTGGCTTCTGGTCAGACTCAACCAATGGGAAGCACTGAAAGTAGACGGGGGCGGGGGTCGGGAGTGAGAGGCGGGGGTACTTATCCCCTGTTTCCTCCCCGCCGTGGCATCATGGATGGGGCCCTTCCTGGCCGTGTCCTACCAGGGGGCCTCCTCTCCTCCACAGCCCCAGGAAGGCCCCTCTCCCGCTTGTCCTTCAGGCTGGGGACGGGCAGTGTCTACTCCCCTGGTGCCCCACTATCCCACGTGGGCTCTGCCCACACTGCAGTAACAAGCCCCTTGATTTCAAGCATCCAGGTGAATTCTGCTTCCTGCTGGGAGCTTCTCCACGTGCAGGGGACACAGCGGGTGGAGCTGAGGTCAGGGTCAAGGCCGTGGACTTACCTCCTGCTCCGAGAGGCCATCGATGATCTCGGACACCTCGTGCTCACTGCGGGCGGCTGACATGGAGAGCCCGCTGCCCCGCTGGCCCACCCTGCTGGAGACCAAAGGGACACGCTCAGGACCGGCCCCTCGGCAGCCAGGGACACGCGGCCGGCACAGCAGCACAGACCCGAGCCCGCAGGTTCCCCAGAAGCGGCGTGTGGGCAGTGAGGAGGGGCCAGGCCTCACACCCACACAGACAGCCCCGAGCCCAGGGGTCCAAGGGAGGGCATGGAGCCCCCAGACTCACCCAGAAATGCCAGAACCCTTTTTCTCTCCTAAGATGCCCACCAAAAGAGCAGATCCCCATACAAATCCCAGCCCTGCCTTTTCGGACCTGTCCCTCAATGTCCTCCCCTGTACCACGGGAATGAGGTGGCACGTGGCTCCCAGGACTGGAGGAGGCATTCGGTGAGATATGCACCGTGAGTGTCCAGTAAAGAGTGAGATCCAACATCCCTGCTCACGGCCCACCACCTTATCTGTATGACAACAGATGTCACAGCCGCATGTCACCAAGCACCTACTCTGCGCTGGGCACTCCTACGCAGGATCCCACCCTGTCCTCACAGCCGCCACCTGAGACCAGCATCCTTCTCCTTTGATCCACACCAGGGATCTCAAACTCAGCTGCCTTCAGGGGCCGCATAAATGAACGAAGCTGGGAGACACCAGCCTGTGGCCCACCGGAAGGAGAACTCACTCCACCAAAATGGATTTAAGCTTCTTTCAATTAAGTATTAAGGCCGGGTAGGCACCAAGTGACACATCCAAGGGCTTGATGCGGCCCCCGGGCTGCCAGTTTGAGACGCTGCTGTGGTTTCTGTTTCACGCCGGCCAGGGTGCCTCTGCGGACAGTGCCTCGAGCTGACCCAGGCCCTGGGAGTCAGGAAAGGAGGGAGGGAGGGGGGAGGGGGAGGGGGAGGGAGGGGGAGGGGGACGGGGAGGGGGAGGGGGACGGGGAGGGGGAGGGGGGCGGGGAGGGGGGGTCCCCCACCCCCCCCACCGGGCCCAGCCCCCTGCCGCTCACCTCTGCATGCGCTCCTGCAGCTCCCGCTGCTTGCGTATCTCGGGGAACTGCTTCTCGTAGTACTCGCGCACCTTGCTCTCCTTGGCCCGCCGCCGGGGGTTGTTCTCAATGCGCTCCACCTTCTTCTCCCAGGCCTCCATGAGCTGGTCATAGCGCTGGCAGAACTTCTGCTCCTGCGGGGGTGGGGGGGGGCCCTGCGGCAGCCGTTCGTCCCGCATCCGACACCCAGCCCCTCCCCGGCTCCCGCTCTGCCGTGTGCCCGGGCACACGTGGGCAGACACGCGATCACACGCGGGCACGTGGGCAGACACGTGATCACGCAGAGACCTGAGCAGACCCAGGCAGACCCGGGCCCCTGAAGAAAACCCACAGGCTGCCCTAAGGACCCGGCCGCCTCGCTCCCTGGGGAATGGGCCACCCCCTGCCGGCCTCCCTCCAGAAAGGCCTCGTGCTTCCAGCCACATGTGGCTGTGGAGTTTAAATCAGGTAAAATTAAGTGACATTTAAATTCAGGTCTCTGGTCCCTATGCCACATTTCTAATGCTAGTAGCCACGTGAGGCCAGGGCTACCACCCATAGTGGGCAGTGCACACAGACCATTTCATTCATTGTCAGTTGCGTCGGACGGGGCAGCTCTGGGGCGTCCATCAGGCCCGGGACAGCTGTGTGGAAAGCATTCTCTTTCTGAATAGTTCCTCATCCCCCGGCCTCAGGCCAGCCATGCTCCCCACACCCAAGGACTGGGTGTGAAGACTCAAGCTGCCGCCCATCCAAGACAAGGAAGTCCCTCTCCAAGTCTAACCACAGTGCTTCCTGCTGTATGTCCTTCCTTAGAGAAAAGACCCCGGCCCGGCCCAGAGTGTAGCTGCCTGGCTTCTGAGTCTCCAAGGTGACCCAGACCTCAAGCAGGCAGGGAGCATCTGGCTGCCCGTGAGACCCGATCTCCCCATCTCTAACAGCTGCCATGGACAGATGGCATGGTCTGGGAGTCTCGCTTGAACGCCTCCCCGACACTTCAGCATAATCAGAAAACCCGTCTCTGGTCCTCGTGCCCAGGCACCAACCCCCCATCCTGAATTTCAGCTTCTGACCAAGGCAGCTTGTGACCTTGGTCCTCAACAAACCCAGCGGCGTGATGGTCCCCAAGTGGCCGTCAGGCCAGCTTTGAGGAGGGGCAGAACTTGACTTCCAGCTCCCAGGGGGTCCCCAGGTATGTGGGCTTCCCCAAGAACCCTTGGGAGGTCAAGTTCCAGTAGCAGACAATAGCCACACATGTTCGTGGCAAGGTGCCGAGAACAGCACCCCTGAGGGTGAGAACCGGGTGAAGGAAACCCAGCCCAGCCCACCATCAGAGCAGGGGACCCTCCCCACGCTCTCAGCCCTGCCAGAGAGGCCTCGATCTGATGGGCGAGAGCAAGAAAATATATCAGATGGAGAAAAGGCGAGAACGTGTTCACCCAAAACCAGCAGAGGAAAAGAATGCAGTTACCCGTGAAGATAGGCAAGAAACCCGCAGGGCCACTAACCAGCTGCCCAGTGGAGGGGCGAGCAGGGAGGCCAGCAAGATGCCCCAGCCCTGCCTGGGGCCCTCGTGGAGCAAGGGACAGGAACAGCCGTGCGGGCACCCACAGCCACACTGCCCAGCCCCAAGCACCACAAGCAAAGACGTGAGTAGCTCCCGAGGACTGTCCAGGATGAGGAAGTCCCCCTCCACATCTAACCACAGTGCCACCTGCTGTGGCCTGTGCACTGGAGGTGCTCTCCGTCCACTGAGGGCCGAGGGCACGGGGCGCCTCGGGACAGAGCACGGCAGTGGCTGCGGCCCTTCCCTGGGGCAGCAATGACCCTGCCAGGGGGTTTCCACATAGTGGCCCCGCTGGCCAGGGAAGGAAGCAGGTCACACACTCACATACACACATGCACACACTCACACATAACACATGCACACTCCCTTACACATACATGCACTCACGTGGACAAATACATACACTTACATTCTCACACTTACAACACACACTCACACCCACACACTCACTCATAAACTCACATACACACATTCTCACAGTCACACTCACACCTCAGAGGCTGGAGCACTGCTAAGCTAGTCTGCCGGGTGCCAGGAGCAAGAATCTGCAGAGGAAAAGGAGGATGGCCCCTGCGACCACAGTCTGTGTGTGTTATGAAAACAGGTCACTCTCAGTGGGAATTCTTCTTCGTAGCATCATCATCACCATCAGCATCAGCATCGCCGCTGACACTAGCTAAGTGCCACTGTGTCACATGCCAGGCACAGAGCTGAGTCCTTCCTGCGACTGACTCTCCCAAACAACAAAAGGCCATGACCGCCATCCCCTCTGTAGAGGCAGGAGTTCAGAGCTCAGGGCCGTCAGCCCGGGATCACACAATTAGGGACGGGAGGTCAGGATCCTTCCTGATGGTTGTTCTGATAAAGTCCAGTGCGTCTACTTTTCCTTTTGCTTCTCATGCTTTTGGTGTCACACCCAAGATCCGCTGCCCAGTCCAAGGTCGTGAAGATTCACCCCTATGGGTTTTCTTTTAGGAATTGTATGGCTTTAGCTCTTGCATTTAGGTCTCGGATTCATTTCGAGTTACTGTTTGTGTTAATTCTGTGAGGTGGGATCCAACTCCATTCCTGTGAGTGTGGCAGTCCTATTGTCCCAGCACCATTTGTTGAAAGAGACGGTCCTGTCTCATTGAATGGACATGGCCACCTGTCAAAAGTCCAGCAGCCAGAGATGTGAGGGCTTGTTTCTGGCCTCTCTATTCCATATCTGTCCTTAGGCTAGAACCATGCTGTTTTGATTATTGTAGCTTTGTGAGATGTTCTGAAATCAGGAAGTGACTCTTCCAACCTGGTTGTTCTTTTTCAAGATTGTCTTGTCTCTTTGGGGTCCCCATGAATTTTAGAGTCAGCTTGCGGCTGACGGTTCTGAGCACCCACTGCAGTCCGGGCGTTGCTGTGAGCACACTGCTTGCAGCCTTTCACTCAGTGGCCTGATGAGGTGCATGTTACTATAATCCCCACCAAACAGAACAGGAACCTGAGAGCAGGAATTAAATGATTTGCCCCGGTCACTGAGCAGGGCCAGGATTTGAACCCCTCCTACCCTGCCAGGTGTGTCAGGATGGAGCTCTACACTTAGGGAAACGATGAGAGACGGGGTGACCAGGAGGTACCCCCAAAACTGAGGAAGACAGCCTCAGGCCAACGGACAGAGTGCAAGGAGGGAAGTGTTAGGGCGGTGGCTGGAGCCGGCTGGCCAGGGGAACTGGCCTCTGTGGTCACCTGCTGACCCGGCGTCCTCCAGACCCCCAGGGAACCTGCAGCCTCGTGCAAAGGCCTTCTGCTGGGCTCAGCGGCCCAGGCACCACAGACTCGGGGAAGGCTCCCCCGCTGGCTGTCCCGCGTGTTCAGCGACGCGTGACGGCGACGAGGCGGGACTCTCCCAGCCCCTGTCCTGCTGCCTGTAACTCAGCCTGCAGAAGCAAGTCACGGATGCCAGGGCAGGTCAGGAAAAAGCCCAGAAGTGAAAAATAGGAGGTGCAAGGGATATGAGAGGAGTGAGCGAAACTTTAGCCGTCTCTAAAAAAGAAGTAGATAAAAAAGGAGAGTGGGGACAAGCCAGGAGAAAGAGAAAAGGCAGATTATGCTGAAAATATGCCAGTGCCCACTGTAGTAGGTTCAATGGTGACACCCCCCCCAAAAGATGTGCCCGCATCCTAACCCCCAGGTTAGGGGGTTTGAATCTTCAAATGTGACCTTATTTCAAAAAAGGTGTTTTCAGATGCCATTAAGGATCTTGAGATGAGGTCATCCTGGATTAGGGTGACCTCTAGATCCAGTGACAGGCGTCCGTGTGAGAGAAGAGAGGGGAAAGGCCAGCTGAGGATGTAGGCAGAGATGGGAGTCATGTGGCCACAGCTAGGAACTGTCTGGGGCTACCAGGAGCTGGAAGAGGCAGGGAGGAGCTTCCCCTAGCACCTCTGGAGGGAGCACAGCCCTGCCCCCATCTTGATCTTGAACTTCTGGCCTCTAGAGCCAGAAGTGAGAGGATACATTTCTGTTGTTGTAAGGCACCTAGTTTGTGGTCATTAGTTACAGCGGCCCCAGGAGATGAATACACCCACCGTCCAGGCTGAGCTCAGCCCCTGACTAACCCATCCTGCCGGCCATCAGTCACACACACTACCCCCGCCAGGCACTGTGCTAACTCGTCCTGCAGCCCCACCATGACCCCATTTCACAGATGAGGAAAAGCAAGGCTTAGGGCAAGACGGCTGTCCCAAGATCACTCACAGCGGGTATGGCGGGTAGGGTTTGAATCTGCGCATCTCAGCTTTACAGTGCCCCTGCTTATACCCCCTTCCCCCCCCCCACACACACACACCCACCCCACCACCACCACCACCACCACCACCCACCCACCCCCCCCCCGGCTTCAGGGGCCGTGAGGCGGGCGAGCTCAGCTTTCCAGGGGAGGACAGGGCAGGCCTGGTGGAGGCTCCTGTTAGGGTTGGGTGCCCCTCTGGGGAAGAGCCTCAGCTCTCTGGGCAGAGCAGGAGTGTAGGGCAGCGTGGGTCCCAGGAACCTCTGAGGAGTGAGGGCCCCACAGAAGGGGAGGTGACTGACGTGGGGAGGGGGGCGGGCGGGGAGCATGCAGATCTGAGGGGTCCCGTCTTGGCCAAGCGCCCTCCCAGTCCTTGCTGATGACGATGCATGGGGCTTTGGGCTCATTTATATAAGAATAAGAATGAGATCATTCCAGACGCCCTCCCATCGCAGCTTCTGTGGTTTAGGAATTCGTTTTCACATGGGCCTCTCTTAAGATGGGCTCAGCTTGGCCACAAAGCGAACCCAGAATTTCTTAGAAGTCTCTCCAGTTCCTTTATCTTTAAATAAGCCCATTTCCCCTCCATCCCCTCAAGGGACCCCTCCACAGGGAGCCCTGGGAGATTTCTGAACAACTTACACCCACCCAACTCCACCCCCCAGCAGCCACTGGGGTCCTTTTAAAATGTAAATCAGATCTCCTTCTTCCAGCCCCAAAGGAACCCCAACCCTGGGCAGGACTACAGGGGAAAAGCTGTGCATCAGGAAAAGCTGTGAATCGTTAGGTGTGATAAAGAGAGAATTTCCTTCCTCCAGGAAGTGTTCCGGGTGAGGGCCTGGGTGTCTGCACCTATGTTCTAACAGCTCAACACAAAAACATTCATACCTACACACACACACACACACACACACACACACACACACACAAAGCGAATATAAAAGAAATGTTAACCACGATGGATTCTAGATAGCGGGCTTATAGGTGTTTACTGTTACTCTTCTGTCAGATTTCCTGTATCACTGTCAAATTTTCCGAATAACTAAAAATTCTTAAAGGTTTTGTATTCTTTATTAAGAATACATTAAGAATAAGTGTCCAACTGTATTTAGAGTAAAATCTAGACATTCCATTTCCAGGTGACCTGGCGCCCAGGATTTTCGACCACAGCCCCCCACGCACGCCCTGTACTTCAGGCTTGCCTGCTACATGCTGTCCTGTGCTACCCCCCAGGCCGGTTCCTGCCTCAAGGCCTCTGCACTTGCTGCGCCCTCTCCTTGACACTCACAGCCCCAGATATTCACACGGGTGGTCCTTTCTGGTCATTCCTCTCTCAGTACTGTGGTCGGGTATCCAGGCTGTCCCCAAACCCATCCCTCTGCAGGGCACTTATCACTGTGTCTCCTCCACTCAGGCGCACAGCAGGTGCTCAGTAAATATTTCTTAACTCGATGAATGAGATGGGATGCCCCGTTTCATGAACCCCATCTATCCAGCCAGGCGCCTCTGGTCACCATCCAGTCAATCTGGGAGTCTGAGGAGGTTGGAAAGAAAAGGGAAGCCCACCACTTCTCACCCCGTGGGGCCCTGGGGTCTAGGGTGCCGCCCAACCAGATTCCCAGTCGCCCAGCATCTGGGCCAGAAATGTATCCCTTCTCCAAGGGCCCAGCCGAGGTCTAAGGCCAGAACAGGGTGGGTTCAGAAACTGGTTCAGAGGGACCGAGGCCCTCGAGTGGTGAAATCAGAGCTTTTGTGAGGTGGTCTGAGAAAGAGCAGCTCTCTCTCTGGCTCTAAAAGACTCAAACCTGCTGTAGCAATTCAGGTCCCAAAGGAAAACCAGCTTGTCAATGTACTAATATGCAGACTTGAAGAAAAAAGGCATAGAAATGAAGGTGCAACCTGATCAAACCACTCCTGAACTCCATATCAGCTACACAAATTCCTTTACTGTTTAAGCCCATCTGAGCCAGTGCTTCTTCCTCTCACAGCTGAAAGAATACTAATGGGTAACCCCCTCTCCATCACTCAGTGAGTCAGTGACGTAAACGTCCACCCTAAACCACAACTAAAGGTGTTCTTTCACATGTGCTCCCCCTGCCTTGGGCATGCCTCCCAGCTGAGACGGCAGAGTGTGCGGTGGGTTGAAGGAGTCCGTACCACTTTCTAAGCAAGGGGGGGCCTCACTGCTTCTCTGGGCCTGGATTTTCCTGAGCCTGGAATGGGCACAGCGGGCTGGGCAAAGCTCATTTCTCAGGGAGCCCCCTGCAGTCACCGCCACCCAGCATACAGCCCACCCCAGTCTTCCACCTCTGCCAACAAACTTCTCTCTTTCTGCCTAAAATAGCCACAGTAGGGCCTCCGACAAGGAACCAATTTTCCCGGCCAACATTTTGCTTTCTCCCCTTCCAGGCTGGAAAAGGAGGGGCACAGTTCCCAGCCTCCCCACCCACTCACACCCCAGCTTCCTTGAGGCAGCCGAGCCCTGAGCCCCCAGCTTCACGGAAGCAGCTGCTGTCTTTTCCCACTTCTCTCACTGCCCTTGGCTTTTCTTGACACCCTGGACACGCAGGAATGAGCTGCAGAACCCAGGGATCCCGGTGGGTGTGGCCTGAGTGGCCTGGACGGTCTCCGCTCTCAAGGAAGCCTGGTCCGTGGAGGGGAGGGGGCAACAGAAGAGATTCCAGGGGTGGGGGACGCGGTGATGACTTACCCATTGTTTCCGGGCGTGATTCCTCCTCTTGAAGTACAAGATTAACTTTTTCCGCATCGCCTGGTTTCTAAGGAGGGTGGAAACGGCCAACCGGGCAGGTCAGAAATGCAGGCTTTCAGGAATTCCGTCCCGTGCTGAAGTTTGCCCCTACTTGCCCCTATTGGCTCCCGGTGAGCTAAGACACATCCGTAGCCCCCCAGGGTGAGCCACGAACTGCCCATGTGTGCCCTTCCCCCGTCACGTACGAGGTGTCCCCACGCACACCTAGGCTGAGCGTGGTCTGCAGAAAAGAAGGTTCCGAAGCGGGGCGAGGTCTTGTGGCTTCCTGCCCTCCCCGGAGCTGCCATCACCCCTACACGCAGCCAGGCTCCCCTCTCCTGTCAGCCACACCCGCCACGGGAAACCGGCCACAGAGAAACTGCCACAGCCTTAGAAACGCAGGCCGGGGAGACCAAGCCCCCGAGACCTGCAGCTGCACAGGGGCAGGGTCTTGGGGTCTGGCCTCTGTGACCACAAGCCACCTCCAACCAAGCCCCTGCTGTGCCCCCTGGGGTGGGGGTGACATGGACAAGCCAGCGACAGGCTGGTGGGAGCCAGCGCAGCAGGAAGCCCGGGAAGCACCTGAGGGGTCTCATGCCTCAGCTCAGGGAAGCCAGACCCCTCTCGCCATCAAAGCCCTCAACCAAGGAGGCCACACACAGCACTGCGGGCTCAGAGGGCAGCGGGCGCTTCCCCGGGGAGATGCGGGCTGTTCAGAGAGAAAGAGAGGCAGGCACAGGAGAGAGACACCAGACCAGGAGTGAGGGAGAAGGAACGAGAGCAGAAAGACAGACAGACGGAGCCCCAGAGGAGACAGGGAGGCAGGGAGACAGAGGGAGAGGGAGCGACAGAGAGGTGGATGAGATCAGATCCCAAATGAGGACAGAGGGAGAGGGGCCTGGGGCCTGGCAGAGAGCGAGAGACAGACAGACAGAGACAGAGACAGAGAGAGAAAAGAGGGACAGAGGGGAGCAGGCCGAAAGGCAGAGGAAGACAAGATCCAAGGAAAGGGGGGCGATGGGTGAACAAGGTCCTGCTGTACAGCACAGGGAACTCTATTCAATCTCCTGTGATAGATCATACTGAATATTAAAAAAGAATGTACATACATGTATAACTGAATCACTTTGCTGTAGAGCAGTAATTAATACAATGTTGTAAACCAACCATACTTCAATAAAATGAAAAACAAATTAAGGGGGATGGAGGCCCAGAAGGAGGCAGAGGGAGACTCAGAGATGCGGACCGATACGGAAGACTCACCCCCAAGCACCCCCTTCCCCTCGGCCCTTTCCCCACAACTTCCAACGCACAGCAGCGTGTAGCAGCTGGGGCCTGCGGGGGTCACAGACAGGGCCCGGAGAGCCCATCAGGCCCGTGAACTTGCTTGCCCCCCAGCCGGGTGTACAGCAAGATCAACTTTTCTGGGGAGGGGTCCCCCGACTTGCTCATATTCTCAGCCGCATCCAAACTCTTACCAAAAGCTTACACACTGATGACTGGGAGCCCCGCCCCGTCCAGCCTCCAGGAGGTGTGGTACCTGTGGGCCACCAGGACCCCAACCTCAGGAAAAAGACAAAGAGGAGGGCACTCCAGGCCCTGATGGACGAGGAAGCTCCCCCAACACACGCCTCCCGGGGGCTGAAGGGCCTGAAATCAACCTGCCCTGCGGACCCCATGGGGAGTCACTCTCTGCTCCCTCACCCCCCGCAAATAGACACCACTGCCTCAGAGACCCACCTCCCAGCGGCTGTCGGAGTCTGCCAGCACACCTCTTCCCCAGGTGGACCAGGGTCCCCAGGCCTTGCAGTGATTTCCAGCAGGAGGTTGGCATCCCCACTACCTGGTCTCAAGTTGGAGATGCTGATGGGCCTGCATGGTCCCTCTTCACCTGTGGACCCCAGCCAAGCTCAGCCCTGTCTCCACCCATCTCCTGACAAGGAAAGGCCACGCCCACTTCCAGGAGGGTCAGTGAGGGGACCCTCGGCTCCCTGGGTCATTCTGGTCTCGCCTCCCATCGGCCAGGCCTCCCGCCTCGAGGTCTCGATACTTAACATCAGCCTCCCCACTCCCCAGCAGGACGGGCGCTGGGGGTCCTCAGTCACACAGGCTGAGACCACAGCCCCTCATTCCACAGCAAGGTGTCTCTGAACAAATCTCAGATGGTCTCAGCCTCAGTTTCCTCATCCGAATAATGGGAGCAGTAGCATTTTCATCTCCTCAGTCATTCAGCAAATGTTTACTGAGCACCTACTATATGCCGGGCACTGTTTGGGGCCCTGGGGACACAGACGTGAGCAAGACAAAGTCCCCGGCCCTCATGGAGGTGACGCTTAGAGGGGCCACACTGACAATAAGCAAGATAATCAAGATAATCCTGGAGTCAGGAACTTACATGGAGGGTGGGATAGTGACTGGGGGAGGGGAGGGTGTAGCTATTTTAGACTCAGGGGTGCAGAAAAGTCTCTCAGAGATGGCTGCGAGCTGACATCTTGATCACCAGGAGGACCCAGCTGTGGGGCGATCCAGAGGGAGATGCACTCCTGGCAGAGGGCACTGGGAGTGCAAAGGCCCTAAGGTGGGAACAAACTCAGAGTGTCTGAAGATCAGACAGAAGACCCATGTGGCTGGAGAGTGCTGGGCAGGGACAGAGGGGGGCAACAGGGAGGAGGAGGACAGCTGAGAGGTTGGCAGGGCCGGCTGTACAGGGCCTTGTGGGTCGGGGCAATGGAGGGGGTTTGGACTTGGAGACGGCAGCCGAGAAGGCCAAGAAGCAATGACAGCCCAGAGCAATGAACCCACTAGCACCGAGGTCTTGGTCTCTAACACCATTCTCCAATAAAAGGAGCCATTTCTCAGGACTTCCCTGGCAGTCTGGTGGTTAAGACTCCATGCTTCCAGTACAGGCAGCGCGGGTTCGATCCCTGGTCGGGGAACTAGAATCCCACATGCTGCACGTGCAGCATGGACAAAGGAAAACAAAAAAAAGAGCCACTTCTCCCTGGAGGAATGGCTGCATCCAGAGCTGCGGCAGGAAATATACAAGATGAGCCCAGAACATTTTTAAGTAAAGAAAGAGTTTCCGAGGGCCAAAGCTGGAACAATTTGAGAGGCAAAATAAATAACGCTAGTACTAGATTATAGCCCGAAGAATAAAATAAATAACCACGCATCCACACGGATATAAATAAATGACCGAATAAATAAATAAAGGAGGGAGAAGGGACAAATGTTCCTTACAGAATTCCAATTAATGAACGTAGAAGGACTGAGGGAAGTTGAAAATCACTATTAGATACCACGGTGCTAATTACTGCAGGCTAGACCCTTGCGTGAATGTTAAATCAGTTGGCAAAACTTTGAGGAGAGACAGGAAATTTGCATAGCCTCGAAGCATTTCCCCCAAATATTTACTAATCATTGTGGCAGTTTAACTTGTGTCCACAAATTCTTTGATATTCCCCCTCCAGGAGGTGTAGCTGGACTCCCCTCCCCTTGACAGTAGGCTGGATGGTGACTTGCTTCTAAAGCACAGAGTAGGGAAGCAAAACACAGCAACTCAACGGTGGAGACACGGCTAACACCTCCCTGAGCAAGGGGGCAAGGTCAACACCACCTGTAGTGACATAAACACCACCAGTCAGGGGTGTCGGATGCTCCTGATATATCCTGATGGGAAGGGCACCCCCTCACCTCTGTGGGACTCTTCCCCCAGATCCACAAGCCCAGCAGCCTCCTGAGAAAATATCAGACACCCCCAAATTGTGGGACATTCTGCAGAATCCCTGACCAGTCCTCTTCAAAAGGGTCAGGGTCAGGAAAATCGAGGAAGACTGAGAAATTATCACAGACTAGAGACCAAGGGGACATGAGGACACAATGCAGAGCAGGAACCTGGATCAGACCTTGGACCAGAAAAAGGACATTAGTGGGAAAATTGGGAAAATCCAAAGGAAGTCTGTGGTTTAGCTAATAGGACTGTACCGCTGTCCCTTCCGCAATTTTGATAAATGTACCTTGTTCGTGTCACATATTCGCATTGGGGGATGCTGGGTGGAGGGTATACGGGGAATTCTTAGTACGGTCCATGGGTTCCACATCCCCAGATACGGGGCCGACTGCACTGTGCCATTTTATATAAGGAACTTGAGCATCGCGGATTTTGGTATCCACGGGGTTCCTGCAACCAACCCCCCTCACTGTACTACCTTGGCAACTCTTCTGTACATCTAGCTATTTTAAAATAAAGACTTAAAAAAAAAAAAGAGGGAGAAGACCTATGTTGAAATGCCATAGTGAGATCAAAGACAATTTACTTTAGAGCTTGCAGGGGGCTTGGTGTATGTTATGAATTGAAATGTGCCCCCCCAAAAAAAGATGTTGGGGTCCTGACCCCCCACCCCCAATACCTTAGAATGTGGCCGCATCAGGAAATCAGGTCATTACAGAGGTCATCAAGTTAGCATGAGGTCAAGAGGGTGGCCCTGATCCCATATGACTGGTGTCCTTATAAAAAGGAGAAATTTGGACAGAGAGGCAGATACACACAGAGGGAAGATGACATGAAAAGACACAGTGAGAAGGCCACATGAAGACGGAGGATTGGAGTGAAGTGTCTACAGGCCAAGGATCGCCAAGGAAGCCAGCAAACACCAGAAGCTGGAAGACACACGGAAGGATCCTCCCCTAGCGTCTGCAAGAGATCAAGGCCCTGCCGATACCTGGATTCCCAACTTCTGGCCTCCAGAGCTGAGAGAAAACGAATTGCTCTAGTTTTTAGGCACCCAGGTTGTTGTGACAGGTTCTGGCAGCCCGAGGAAACTTGCACAGCCTGTAACAGCTTCAACAAGCACGGTGCTGTGGCTTCGAGCTGAAGAGGCCTCGGTGAGAACAAAGACTCGTGGGGGCAGAGGTGATGCACGGAGCCGCCTCTGTTCCCCAAAGCTACCAGAGGGCATGAATTCTCCCTTGCTGATCCGGGTTTCCTTCCAAAGCAAGCACCGTGACTGGCACCCAGAAGCATCCGCTTACTGCCAAAGAGGACAAATGTCAAGTCCACAGGTTGCAAATGGGCGCAGTCCACCAAGCGGAGCCAGCTCGTGAGACTGTTGTGTTTGGACTGTGGTGCTTTCTAAAAAATCTGAATTTGTTGCCAGTATTGAGAATCAGAAGCTGCTGCATAAAAAGCTCAACATAAAGCTTCTCTTTAAAAAAAAATCAGGCAGCCTGGCCACGCTCCCTCGTGGCTACAGACAAGGAACTAAGAACTAACTGCCCCTTTAAAAGCGTGAGGAGCTCACCGCTCACCCCGGTCCTCACCACTCCCTACCGCCTCCCACCAGCCCTTTCCCCTCTAACTTTGTTCCCGCCCCGGAGGCATGCATCTGGGTGGTTCGCAAGCCCCTAGACATCTGGTTTGGGGTGACCACTTGTCCAACATTCTTCTGGTAAACACTTTTTGAGTGTTTGTTTTGTTCCAAGAAGTGTTTAGGTATTGCAGCTGCTAACGGCATACTGCAGACAAATCTCCTCTGCTGAGATTGTCCAGAAATAGGGAACAGAGTCCAGAGGGCTCTGGAAGGACCGACAGACCAGCAATGTGATGAGTTTGCCGGTGGAGGCATTTATAGGGTGCAAAGGATATCTCAATCTCCTGGAGAAGGCAGGGTTTAAAAAAGCACAGCCTGTCAAGAAATATAGGCCTTGTCGGCTGACACTGAACTAGAGGGAGAAATGAGAACCAGAAAGGAGGAAAAAGGAGATGGAGAGTCTGTGGATGTTCGAGGAGAGTCTGGCCAGGCCCTGGGTAGGACTGGCCCTGGGGTCTATGGAGTTCTGAAAAAGGAAAGTGTGGGGGCAATCAGGGGAGGCTTCCTGGAGGAGAGGTTTGAGATGAAGCTTGGGAGAAGTAAAGGAATGGGGTGGGCAGAGGGAAATGGGGAGAATACTGGGTTCTGGGGGAGTAAGGGTGACAGTGAATTTGGAGGGAGTGAGGAGGGGCTTTCAGGGAGAGCCAGACCCCCGACTGTGGGGGAAGCAGCCCACGCAGGGCCCTGAATGCTTTGGGAAAAGCCTGTCAGACCGGGGTGACTGATGGTCCAAAACATGCTTACCAGGGGCCAAGCGCGTTTCCCATGCAAAATGACTCCAGGGAGACCAACTTACTGACAAGCTAAGTGATGTGACTTGCCCGAGGTCACCGGGCTAGCGAGGGGCAGAGTCCAGACTGCAGACCCAGGAGAGGGAAGCAGCGTGGGTGCGCAGATCGGGCTGGTCTAGGAGTTTGGCTGTGAGGCCCTGGGGAAGTTATTTCACATCTCTGAACCTCCAGAGCAAGACCACAAGGACCTGTTCACCGTAACCTGGGGCCTGAGCACCCTTTCCCTCTGCACGGCCCCAGGGCATCAGCCAGCCCTCAACGAGGGCTGAGGAGGGGAAAAATCAGTCTGAAGACAAGAAAATCGGGAAGGAAGAGCTACCAGGAGCTAGCAGGCTTCCAGGCCCCGAGGGGAGGAGAGGACACCAGGTGAAGGGGTGGCCACGGCAGAACACACAGGAGCCTGAACCATCACCACTGCGTCAATCCCATGTCCTTTCACCGAATCACCTGTGGGTTCCCCAACCCAGTGAATTCAGCTCCGAGCTCTCCCGGCCGGTCCGGCCTGCAGAGAGGGGGCCAGTCCCTCCACGGAGCACGGGCTGATGCGGCTCTGGGGTTGCCCCCCACCCCATCTCCTGCCCTTTTCCCCTGCTTCCCAAAGCCTGGGAGGTCTGAAGAGTCAGCCCCGAGGCCTGGGGCTGAGCCCCCACAGCGAGTCACCCGCCTCCCCCGTCCCCGACCCCGCCGGGAGCAGGGGTGGCCATCCCCACACCTCCCGAAGAGGCAGGTGGCAGAGGACAGCAGTTGAGGTGGGTACAGGTGACTTCAACACATCGGCAATTGCCAGTGCAGCAGGAAGTCAAGCGTGAAATTAACTTTAACTCCGCGGCCCCAGCGCGCAAACACTGAGAAATTAAAGTGACAGGGCAAGGTCCCGTGGGGAGGGGATAACCTTCCACCTGGCGGCAATTACAGCAGCCGGAGAGAGGCTGGGAGGCGCGGCTAGGGTGACCTGGTGAAGCTCTGCACCCTGAGAAGCAGCCCCAGCCTGATCTGTCTTACTGTCCTCACCAAGCTGTCTTTCTATCACAGGCGTATTGTCTGTCTGCAGCACCAGAATGGCAGGCCTCACCCACTGCTGTCCCCCCAGGGCCCAAACAGCAGCTGGCACAGAGCAGGTGCTCATAAATATTTGAATATGTGAATGAATGACTGAGGGATACCTCTTGGTCTCTGCTGATAAAGTAAAAAGAACAAAAATCACTGAACACTTCCTACACGCATGACACCGAGCTCAGCACTTCAGGGCTAGTAATTCATTGAATCTTCAGCAACCCATCTCACAGATGGGGCAACCGAGGCACTGGTAGTAAGTGACTGGCCACACGAGCCAGATGCTTGGGGCTCTCAACATGCCCCCGGCCCATCGGCTCCCCCAAATCCAATCAAATCACTTCTCAGCATAAACTTCATCGTTGGCCTCCATTCTCACAGATAATAAAACCCAAACTCCTCACCAGCTCTGGGTGATCTGGCTAGCACCTTCCTCTCCCTCACCAACCCCCTCGGGACATACCCGCCTGCTCTGTCCAGCCCCAGGGCCTTTGCACTGCCTCTTCTACCTGCCTGGGGGGCCTACACTCCAGCTGCTGCACAGTCCCCGAATGTTCCCTCAACTGTTAGGTCCTGCCTTGATCTCCCTGGCTAGAGTCCCCCCTTACTTTCTCTCCCATCACCCTGTTTGCCATCTTCACAGCATTTTTTAAAGTAAATGACTGCACTGACTCAATGATGACCACACTGAAATTAAAATTACAGAAGTGATTATGATTTCAGAGGCAAACTATGAAAAAAAATTAAAAGTTCTAAGAAGAACTCAGTTCAAATAACTTGCTTACAGATACATTTTTCTAACATAAAGCTGACCACGTATAACAGGAAAAAAATCTTAAAATTATTTACCTCTATGTTTTACACTTAAACATCTGTTCATCCGTGACTTAGATTTGGAACAAATTTCACTAGGCGGTTATTTACATAGCCAAAATGCACTCTAGTAGACCAGAGCCATCCTCTGATGAAGATTACAGGATATAAAAATAGGGCGTTGGTTCAATAAGCTTATAGTTGTATTCTACTTAGAGATGTAGCAGTATCTTGTTTGCTAGTATTATTTGTAGGATAGCTTTTTCCTTTGTTGTTTGGATTCTATGGCCGTTTTTACAGCCTGAAATCATCCACATTATTCAGCTTAAAATATTACTCATTTTTAGTTTAGTGAAAAACTTATGTAAAAGTTTCAGTGTAATAATATTGCTATCAAAATTGTTATGCTGAAAGGAAAAATAAAACTAGGTATATTAAAGCATAAAGAGCTTAAGATAGCTATGTGACCACAGTATTTTTTATTAGCTGATGTTTTCTTATTCACTTATTAACTCATTTGTTTTCTGTCTCCCCTGCTAGATAAAACTTAATGAAAGTATGGGTAACTTTGTCTTGTTCACAGCTGAACCCCCAGGTCCCTAGAACAGGGCCTGGCACATAGTAAGTGTAGTAAGCGTGTATTGAACGAATGAATGTTCCCAGCAGGTTTGCCCAGATGAGAACACCTCAGCCCCATCCCCTAAACCAGCTGTGACAGGCCCGAAAGGCCCCCTGGTCCTCACCTAACATCCATCTGGGCCTCCCCCACCCCCAGCAGTTGTCCCCACGATGAGGTAGGTCCCAGGAAGCTTATAAAGACTACGGTGGCCTGATTGGAAAATAAACCATGTAAAGTTGAGAGGGATTTGGTACCTGAGCAGCAAACACACTCTAAGGCCAGACAAAAGCACAGGCCACATCGGACACAGAAAGCCTAGCACTACACCAGCGCTCCCAGTACAGGACACCCCGCAGCCCCTGCCAGCCACAGGCTGAGTGCCGGCAATACAGGTGAAGCATCCTCACAGGCAGGTGCTCTCGAGCCCAGATGGGCCAAGGACCTTGCTGGCAACACGGGATTGTCTAGGTTGCTCCATCAGCGACTCGGGGGTGGGTGGCCGTGTTGGTCACCAGAGCCTAGACTAGTCACTCGAGTCCAGAAACTACAACAGAAGGGACCTCCGCAACAACTAGTCCAGCGCCAGGGGAGCTTGAAAACCAGCGGGGGGTTTGCATGCCTCCAGGGATGGGGAGCTCACTGTTGCACGTCCACCCTGCAGTTCCACCCCAAGGAAGCTCAGACAATCAGACCAAACCGGACTGCCCGCTGGACCAGCTAAGCCCCGCCCTCCTGAGGTCACACAAAAATGAACCTTGAACAGTTCAATGACTGTGATCCCGAAGGGTCTGCCTCTAAGCTAACAGTCCCGGAGTGCTCGCAGCCACATGTTCCTCAAGGGGCAAGACCCCTTTTACCTTTGGGGCTCCTGGAAAACAACATGAGGTAATATCCCCTCCTCAGCCAAGGAGGCTATGCTCCCACTAATGCATCCCAAGAGAAAAGCCGGCCCCCTTCCGGCAGCCACACCTGGCTCCCAGCTTTACCACGTAAAGTCACTGGTCTCCAGCACAGTCCGGCTGCCCCTGCTCTGCCAGCTCGGCCCACACCAACTGTGGGGGGCACTTCACTGATAGTTTTTCGCTTCTAGCATCCATCTGGGAAAAGGCGCCCCCTCACTGGGATACGTCATGTTGGCCACTCCAAAGCCTCTGGGTCTGGATTAGTGCTCCCAGCTGCTCCACGCTGGGCTGCCCCACAGATGGACACCCTGTGCAGACCACAGGACGGTCCCGAATATGCATACATCAGAGGCCAAACCATGGGCCCCTGCTTGCTCCATGGCCGCCCCCGTCACCTTGAGCTCACTTTCCTCCGCCCGGCAACATCCTCCTGCTCAAACAGCCCTCCTCCTCTATCTCTCCAGAGCTGTGCGTGCAGCTTGCCCACCCTCCCCAACCCCAGGTCTGTTTCCCAAAGCTTCACGGGGCCACCCCCTCTGCCCCTCCCCTGGCCTCGCAGGCCTCTCCATCCTAGGCCCAGAACTCTCGCCCAGATTGCCCCCTTCCATTCCCTCCTCCAGCACCTGGCCCTGGCTGGGAGCCCGCTGGGAACTGAGAACCCACATCCCACCCGAGGCCCCCACCCCGCTGTGCATCTGCACGGCTGCCCACAGGTACTCACATTTTGATGTTCTCATGATACTGCCTGGTGTCGGAGGGCTGGTTGTACAATGGCTGCAAGGAAAGAGACAGGGAGGCACGTCGGAGCCGGGCCTGGGCTGTGGGCAGCCGGTGCAAGCTGGGCCGGCTACTACCCCACTGCAGAGTCCTGGGACCCCTCAGCCGCAGCGCTCCAGGCCCTGGCACCAGGGAGCCATCCACTGGTGTGGGAAACAGCTGCCGGCAGGCATGAAACGGAACACGGGGACCCAGCCCTCAGCCCCGGCGAGGAACAGGCTGTAACGCTCTGGGCACAGCTGTGGGTACCATGAGCCCTCACCGCAGTGGCTGCCATGGCTGCTCTGCGGGGCACGGGGCAGGGCTGGCCTGAGCGCCCAGGGACAAGCACACACATCCCAGGGAAGCTGAGATCAGCAATGGTCTCGAACGGGGAAGACCGCCAAAGCACCGTGAGATGCCCCGTCACCACCGCTGACCGGCAGAAGACAAAACAGCCTAATAGTGCCAGGGGTTGGTGAAGACGTGAGGAGACTGGAAGGCGTGCACATGGCCGATAGAAACATACGCAGGTACACGTGCCCCAGAGACGTGAAAAGATGAAGATGCGTGTGCCCTACGACCCCCTTCCCCTACCGCGGAAGCCCTGGAAGCGGTCGGGCACTGTGTCCCGCCAGGAGATGGACGCCAGAATGCCCGGACCGCGTTGTTCATAACAGTAAGGCATTAGAAGCAAGTGTCCACCTCCAGAAAGAGGAAGAAATAAGTTAGGACGCGTTTACGCCTCGAAGACGACACAGCAGTGAGAAATGAATGAACTGGGCGCACATGCAGCAACAAATCTGCAAATGCAAAGGAAGAAGCTGCTGCAGTGTCTGCGATGGGGCAAGAGCTGAGCTCGATGTCGTGTTAGCTCCCGGCTGGACGGCAGCGCTGCCGTTAGGGGCTAACCCCCGGGTTCGCATCCCGGCTCTGCCACTGTCCAGCTGTGTGTCTCTGGGTGAGCTACTTAAGCCATCTGTGCCCCAGGTTTTCATCTGTAAATGGGGTTAAACTCAGAGAGTTGTTGTGAAGATCAAAGGAGGTAATGCGTGCAAAGCCCTCAGCCCAGCGCCTGGCCGACTGAGAGGTCCAAGAAGTCTCAGGGTCATTATCACCATCAGGGTGCAGTGACTGCATTCATGGAAGCCATTTTTCCTGCCCCTCCCCCCGTACCCACGCACGCCCTTGCTTTAGCCAATGGGACAGATGCAAACGTCATGAAAGCAGACGAGGCGTTTCTGCTCTTTCTTCCTCTCTTGTTCGCCTGCCCCCCCAACCCCCGTCAAGAGACCACGTGTAGCCTGGCAGAGAGCTGCATGGAGGACAGCAGCACCATCCCAGCAAAACCGTGAGCCGCCAGCTGACCTCCCAGCTGCCCACGGATGTGAGTGAGCTGAGCCCAGTCGAGAGAAACTGCTCAGCTGACTTCTACACTCGTGGAAAACAGCAAAAGGTTGTTGTTTCAAACCACTATATTTGGGGCTGGTTTGTTACACAGCAGTTGCTGACTGATACAATTACCACCCCCATTTTACAGGTGAGAAAATCTAGTCCCTGAGAGGTTAAAACATTTGCCTCTGGCTGGTAAGAGATGAGGCATCCCGCCTCTCAGCTCCAGCCCTGGAGGAAGGAGTTGGCCCTTTCTCTGCTTGCCCCCTTCTCTGCATGTCCCCCTCTTTATGGCTCTGTGTGTCTTTTTTTGTGTTGCCCTCTCTTCCCTTCCCTCTCCCCGCCTTCCCTCTCTCTGTCTCACACACCCACACAGGTAGCAGGAGCCTCCCAGACAGCCATGGATGACTGTGGTACAAAAACCAGGTACAGAGTGTGACGGGTCAGGCCGGGCAGGTGAAGATGGAGACGTGGTGTCCTGAAGCCTCAGGGCAGGGCCCCGGGGTGAGGGAACGGGGCACGTCAGGCCCCACCCTTGAACTTCTCCCTGAGCATGGACCTGAATACACCTCCTGACATCATCCCAGCCGATGGGGACCACCCACAAGCAGCATGGCCACAGGTCCAACCTGCCGTGTCCCCAGGGACAGGCCTCCTGCTCTCTGTGGACAGGGCGGGGTCCTCAAGGAGGGGCCTCTGCTGCCCTGGGGATCGCAGGCAGCCTTGGCTGAGGACAATGGCACCTCTCTCCCGGTGTCCCCCAGGTTCCCTCCATGACAATTCACCATTACTCAGGCAATTGCAGGCCCCAAGTCCAGCTGCTCCCCCTGGGATCGAGATGCCGCCTCGTGGCTAGCACAGGCCATGTCCCACCACACTGGGTCAGATGCCCTTCCAAGGTGCTTGGCTCAAAATGGGGAGGTTTCCCCACCCCCCACTCTGGGTGTCTGAACAGGAAGGCAACAGGAGAGACCACCGTCAGACCCACTGCAAAACTTCCCAGCCAGAGAGGGGCAAGACGTTACTGCACATGGTGGAGAGCCCACATCTCAGGACAACAAGGAGCCCTACAAAGACGCCTGTGCTGAATTCCAGGGCATCAAATGCCCGTGTTTAACCCCAGGTGACTCTGCGTCTGGTCCTTTACGTTCCTCACAAGCCAATAAAACACAGGCCGGGCGGGAATGAGTATGGCTTAAAGGTTCAGTTTCTAGGAACAGATGCACCCCAATTTCACTAGCTGTGAGACCTTGGACACGTGCCTTCAACACTCCAGGACTCGGTTTTCTCATATGGAAAATGGGTATAGAGCAAATAGGACCTACCTCACTGGGCTTTCGAGTGGCCCAGGAAATGTCAGACTTGGTGACTCAACTGCTTTTTTTTGCTTTTAAAGATGGCAAAGTCTCCACGGTCTAAGGAGGCCAGGAGGGGCTGAAGGACCACATAGAGGGACCCCGGGTGCCAGTGATGGGCGGGGGGCAGGGGGGCGTCCCGTTTCTACAACATGGGATGGGCCAGAACAGGGGAGACTGGCTTCTGGGAGGGCGGCGGGGTCCCAGCCCGCCTCTGACCCGCTAAACTCGCAGGGGAAGGAATCACTTTCACCCTCCAGCCCCGCTGGGTAAGAGGAAGACACAGCACCCTGCCCCTCCAGGTGGCCTTCAGCAAAAGGCCAGGAAGAAGTCAGAGAACACTGTGGGGTGTGCTGCCTCTGACCAGAGGGGCTGCCCCCCAAGGAGGCACTCGCTGGGCATTCTTCGAGGTGCACTGAGACCTGGGCGGGAAGGGAAGGCTCTGGGCCCAGGGCGGCCTTGGCGGGCTGTTTGTTGCCATGGTGACGGGCTGGGTGAGGAAGGATCATGACACCTCCTTGGCTGGTGCACTGCTGAGGGCAGGGCAGGGCCAGAGGGCGTCCCCCGTAACGCCCCTCCTCGCTACCTGCAGGCGGGGGGAACGCACAGGGCCAGGCAACGCCTAGGCGTGTCCCCAGTTAGTGGCCACGCGGCCACCTTGGCCTTCACACCCACAGCAGCTTTCTCTGCTACCTCCCAGGTCTCCAGCCCCCGCCAAGGGGACACGAGACCTAAGAGGGAAAGTCCCTGCCGCCGACCCCACAGGAGTGAGGCTGGGGGGCCTAGGGTACCTGCAGGAAGGCCCGCCCCCTCCATGCCTCCATTTCCTCCTCTAGAAATGGGGGCGCAGCCAAATAATCGGAGGGAGAAAGAGAGCACAAAGGGGAGCATGTGCCAGACTGTAGGGCCCCAGACAGAAATGACTAAGAAAGAGAAGCTGGGTCTCGGGGAGAAGGAAGGAAGGTCCCCTCCAGACCTGACGGCAGGCAGCCGGCGGGGGGCCGAGAAGAACCAGGTGGACGAACTGCTAGAAACGGAGTGTCTGCGCTGGCCCTCAGCCCTCTGGTGACACGGCGTTCTTAAAATAACACCTCTGAACAGGAAGGAAACCAGTGCTCAAAGCGGCAGGGCGAGGAGGCGGGGGATGGGGCTGCCCACACCCTCCCCCCGCTGCCCGCTCGGGGCCAGGCCTGGTCCCCAGGGCGCAGGGATGGAGGGCCGGGCTGCGCAGAGCCCTGCCTGGAGCCGTCCGCGCTGTTCATCATCTTCCTCTCCCACGCGGGTTTCTCCTGGGCCCAGGCCTCCCCCCGAGGGAGGTCACAGAGCGCCCATCACTGTCTTCCTCGGCTGGCTGTTCCCTGGGCTGCAGGTGGGAGAGACCTCCAGGGAACTGGACTCCCCGGGTGCAGCCCAGTGACCCGAGACCCGGCGTGAGCAGCACCAGGCCCTTCCTCCCGGCCTGAGCTCAGACTCCTGGGTGGCACGAAGCAGGCCCTGCTGAGGGCGCGCCTCAGGGCTGCCTCTGCTTGGAGGACGCCTCTGGTCAGTCGGGCCTTGTGGTAACCAAGACAGAGGGCAGACCCGTGCAGAAGTGGTCAGCCACAACCCCATGGGCTCAGCACACCTCCCGGCTTCATCTCGTGCTGTGTGACCCTGGGCAAGGCCCTGCCCTCTCTGAGCCTCTCCTAGGACATGGATGGTGACACTTCCACAAGGCCTGACACACAGCAGGTGCCGTGTCAATGTGAGGCCCCTCTCCAGCCCCACGGAAGGCCACCAAGCCAAGAGCCTACCGACTTCTAGAGCACTCCGGTGACAGCCACGCAGCGCCCCAGACCTCGGCCTCCTGCGCCACCAGCCTTGAGGAAGCCTCTACTGTGAGACCACCAAGCAGAGGACAGCCTGCTCGCCCCCGAAGACCCAGGAAAGAATCACTGAAATTGTGAGCCCAGCAGACGCCCTGCTGTTCTCAGCGGCTCCCTTCACACTCCAACCCCCTACTCAGGAGCCTCCAGGACTACTTAGGTCAGGAAATGGGAGAGGGAGAGCCTCCAGGTCTGGAAATGGTTGGGTGACGCCTCTAGTCCTGCCAGCCCCACTGGCGAGAAAGGGAAACCGAGGTGAGCAGCAGCTTACTGGTGGGAATGGAAAACAGTGGAGCGACTCTGGAAAACCGTCTGGCAATTAATTCCTCAAGAGACTAAACACAGAATTAACATGATCCAGCAGGTCCAGGCCGAGGTATCTACCCAAGAGAAAGGGAAACACACATCCACACGGAAACCTGTACATGAATGTTCGCAGCCACTTCCTTTGTAATGTCCGAAAGCTAAAGCAACATAACGCCCACCAATGAATAAACGGATAAACTAAATGGGGTCCATCCGTACAATGGAATACGATTCAGCCATAAAAAGGAATGAAACACCAACACAGGCTACCTCATGGATGAACCTTAAGAACAGGATGCTGAGTGAGAGAAACCAGACACAAAAGGCCACGTATTGTATGATTACACTGATACGAAATGTCCAGAATAGGCAAAAACCCATAGAGACAGAAAACAGATTAGTGGTTGGTTGGGAGGGAGGGGGAGAGGAAGGAGCGGGGTGGGAGGTGGGGGGGTGATAGTTCAGGGAACAAAGTTCCTTTTGAGGTGGTGAAATGTTCTCCCACCGATTGTGGAGACGGCTGTGCGCATCTGTGAATATACGAAAACCCACTAACTTGTACTCTTTAAATGGGTGAATTGTACGGCATGTGGATTACATCTCAATAAAGCTACTCAAATTTTTTTTAAAAGAGGCTGCTAGAGACATCCCAGAAAGCATGCCCAAAGGGAAGCAAGGCCGCAGGCTGGGAGCCTGTCACCCATCCCAGGAGAGGCACTGCGCCCCGCCCCTGAGCCGTAGGAGCCCCCCGCCCCACTCCCTGTCTGGCTCCGCCGCCTGAGAGGACCTGGGAGCAGTAAGAGGCCAGCTGCTCACAGCTCCTCAGTGGCCTAAGCAGACGGACCCCAGGCTGAGGAGCAGCTGTCACTGCAGAAGAAACTCCGGAGCAAACAGCTCTGCCTTCCCAAGGGTCCACGACACTGAGCGCTCACCACAGGCCAAGTGCCGCGTCAGTGAGCCTTTTCCCCGCACCAGTTCATCGCTCCCTCATCAAGATCCTCGGCTTCCCCATTTCACAGATGAGAAAACCGAGTCCCTTTCCCAAGGCCACTCGGCAAACACATGGTGAAGCCAAGTTTAAAATGAGGCTCCAAACGCGTCACGTTTTTTCCCACCCCGCAGCCTTCACATGCACACACGCACGGGGATCCCTCGCTTCCATCCTATGTGCGTGTCCCCACGCGCTGCCCCCGTGGCTCTGCACCGCCCCGCTCAGTGGGACAGTGACAGTCCCAGGCAGGTGGGCACTCTGGCCA
Organism: Mesoplodon bidens; assembly: GCF_964165515.1. Taxonomy (NCBI): domain Eukaryota; kingdom Metazoa; phylum Chordata; class Mammalia; order Artiodactyla; family Ziphiidae; genus Mesoplodon; species Mesoplodon bidens. The sequence goes on along the minus strand of NC_138169.1, from coordinate 6,316,951 downwards.
TTTCTCCCAGGACTCCAAGGCCACCAGCCGGGAGTTCCGGTGCTCCCTTGTTTCCTATCTCTGGTGACACGTAGGGTGACGGGTGCCTGAGAGAGAAAAGGCCCGAGTCTGCTTCCCAGCTCTGCTGCTGACATGGCAGCTTCCCATCAGTAAAATGATACCGACAACAGTAATAATAACAACAAGGGCAAGTGCTAACACTCAGCACTTACTCTCCATCAGGCTTTCCAAAACTCAGCATGGTTAGTCTTCACTACAACCCAGTGGGATGTGTGTTATTATTAGTCCCAGTTTACAGATGAGGAAACTGAGGCACAGAGAGGTTAAGACACCTGCTATTAAGTAGCAGATCTGAGAGCTGAACTCAGAGGATCGGGCCCAGAGTATGGGCTTTCCACGATAAACTACAGGCCAAATGGGTTGGACTCCAGCTGGTGAATCTTGCAGCCCGACTGGCTGGGCTTGGGAGCACAGCTGGAGCGCCGACGCACCCCTCCTCACCCGCAGTGCGGCCTGCCCGTCGCTACCTGCCCGCCCCTCTCATCCGAAGGGTGGATCTCCTGCCCCCTTCCAAGGACAGGGCTTCTCCTTCCCTTCACCCCCACCTGCCACCCTGCCCACCCCCTCCCAGAGCGCCCCACCCTGTTCCCCAGCTCACCAGCTCCACCTGGGGCCCCAGGCCTTCCAGAATCCGATGTGCAGCCTCGGCCTTCTTCTGCAGGGTGACGGAGAAGAGGAGGAATTAAAAAAAAAAAAACACCAGCAGATACACACACACACACACACAGAGAACAGCAGGCAGCTGCCCAGCCCAGCATGCCCATCCAGGCCCAGGGGCGGAGACGGGGCTGGGGAAGGGTCCCCCTACAAGCCCTCCCGGGGCTGGAGACAAACACAGAGGGCCTCAGCATCCCCGCAGTGGCCCTGGCAAGCCCGCCAAGTTTCGGTTCGAACAAACGCACCCTGTTCTCTGGCGCCGGGCCCCTGAAGCCCCCAGCCTGACGCCCCCCAGGGCCCGGGGCGGGCACAGCTCCTGCCAGGCCTGAGATGCCTTCCTCCGCCTTGGAAGCCGGCTGGGTGTCTACAATTACCTCCGCAGTGAGGGGGGAGGGGGGGGGAAGCAGGACGAGATAGAGGCGCGGGGAGATACCCTTTCTAGGATTCTTGTATTTCACCATCATGTGACTATTTCTGAGCTGCCCTGGGGCCTCCCCGCCTCCCCACTCACAACCCGAACTTATTAGGAAAACAGGAACATATGGCAGAAAGGGCTTAGCGGCTGCGAATTCAACAGGCTGGACCCCCGGGGCCCCTGGCCGTGAAGGCGGACATTGTGTCTGGTCCAGGCTCCCAGGCAGGGACCACAGGGCCCGCTCGGCCGGGCCAGCCTGAGGACGGGGTGGGCAGAGAGCTGTGGAAGGTGATGACTTCAGGGCGGGTCTCTGTCAGATGGAAAGCGGGGTGCTCACGGCACAGATGTGGGAGACCTGAGCCCCTCCTGCGACCCAGGAAAGGCTGGGTGCTCCTGACTCAGCCAAACTCGGGAAGACCATCCAGGACTCAGCGTGGGCTGGCAGGACACGCCAAGCGAGACACCATCAACAGGTCGAAACCGTCTCTCAATGATCCCCAAATCCAGACCCACTAAACGTGGGTGACCCAGAGCCCTGCTCACAACAGAATTCGAGGCCCAGGCTTCGGGTGTCGTAGCAGGGAGGAGGGGTGCTGAGGGCCAGCCTCACCCCCTCCCCCAGCCCCCATGACAGAGGGTAGGTATGTAGGTGGGCTCAAGCTGGCACCTAGAACTAGCTCCGCCTAGAGCCCTGGGCCCAGCCCACCCAAGAACAAGCCATGATCTCGGCCCCCTTTGTGCAAAGCCAAAACCCTGAGAGCAGCAGCCTCAGCGTGTAGCTGGGGGCCGGAAAATCAGAGGGCAAATTATTATTGTAATGATTGCCATTTTATTGAGAACCTACTATGAGTCAAGCACTGAGCACATGGCATGCATTATTAATATCTGAATCACACACAGCACGAAGTCAGGCAGATATAAGGAGTATCCCCATTTTACAGCTGATGAAACTGAGGCACAGAAAGATGATGTAAGGAAAAGTCCTCTTTCTGATCTCCAAGCTCCAAGAGGGGAGAAAGAGAAGGGCTTGTCCCCTCCAGGGCCTCCACTAGGCATGGGTCCAGAGTCTTCTATTGGGGGGAGGGGTGCAGACTGGGGGAGGTTCCAGCCTGACCACCCCAGCCCTGGCCACACCTGAAAGCCAGAAAGTGTCAGCCATGGGGTACCAAAGATGGAAGAACTCCCTAGCTGGACCAAGTGAAGGACGAGGTATAGGGTGAGGAGGGAACAGGGTAACTTCCCAAACATTTGAGCACTCACTCTGTAGTAAGCACCAGGGCATGAAACAAAATGAATGATATCGGCCTCTGCCTACAATGAACCCAGTCTAGTGGGCAGTTGGTCATGAGCAGTGATGGCAGATTAATATGCTCAGGCAGCAAAAGTATGTGTGGTATACGGGGGAGGTATTAAGCGGGTCAGAGTCACTCTCTCCAGAAAGGTAACAGGCTGGGTTCTGAGGGACGAATAGGAGTTTGTGTGCATTTATGAGGCTCTGTCGGGATCAGCAGCAACTGCCCATCTAGATAAAGGAACGATGCCAAACACAGGAAGGGCAGGGCTGGAGCAACTGGGCCACTGGAAACTGCCACATCACACGACTGGGCCTGGGTCCCCGTTCTGGGACCCGTATAGGGCCTCTAGAAGCCTGTGTGTGCCGTATGAACCGGAGTGGATTCCATCTTCAACCACACCTTCGCTGTCTCAGGAACACAGGCACCTGGGGAGGGGGCTTCCTGTAGCCCCTGGAGAAGAGACCAGGGAGGAGCCCCTTCCTTACCTGCCAAAGCCACGGGGAGCCCAGGCGACCAGGTGTGCCCTGAGCACCAGCTCTCCGTCATACACCTGGTGTGAGAGTTCCTTCGCTCCCTAACAGACCCTCCCCCAGGCTCTGCTCTTAAGCCCTGAGCGGCCCTGGGGCCTTTTCAGACAACTCAGTTTCCAAAAGGCGGCACAGCTACGATTCACCCAGAAGAAACCTGCCATGGAACAGTCCTAAAGATGCCTCAACACTGGAACACGGGACAGCGGGGCGGCCAAAGGAGAGGCTACACGGCCAGCGCCTGGGCTCTGATCCACTTGCCAACTGCGTGGTCTTGGGCAAGTCCCTTCACCACCCCCGAGCCTCAGCTTCCTCATCTACGAAACGGGGATAACATCAGCACCGCCCCATGCAGCTGCTAAGAGAATTAAATGAGCTGACACACGTGTCGCGTGAAACTCAGGATCTGGCACACGGTGGGAGCTAGGTAAGGGCTGGCTGTTATTATTATTGCTGTCAACAATCACGACAAGGCCACGGCTCACACCAGGTGACCCCCTACACGTGCCAGGGCTGGATCCTCTAGAAGCCCCATCTGTGTGGATTCCTGCAGGAACCCTCTGCGGAAGGTTCTAGCATCAGCCCCATTTACACACAAGGAAGCTGAGGCTGGGGTCACACCGCCGACCCGAAGTATGCAGCTCAAGTGGCAGCTAAAGGCTGGGACAGGCAGGCCCTGAACCGGCACCCCACCTCTTCACGTCGTCGTGGGGACACTTCTTCCACCTCGTGCCACCGCACTCCCGCTCCCGGCTTCAGCGGTCCAGCTTGTACGGGTGCGGGGTGGGTACGACATCTGCTGTCAGCTTCCGGGGAGCTGGCGGGGATGTCCTGCCTACTGGGCCCCTCCCCCAGACAGGCAGGCCTCTCAAGAAACACACATCTGTCCAGCAGGGAGTCCACTCCGCTCTAACCCTCGGCAAGTCGCCTCACCCGCCTGGACCTTGGTCTCCCCATCCGCACGACAGCCGCGCTCACCCCGGGCACCAAACCCCCAGGGCTTTTACAAGGAAGTTCTACGGGGAACACAGTGTAGGCTGTCAATTCTTCCTGTCCCTCTTCAAATGGAGGGGAGGCCCCCCCGACACCCTGGAATGGAGCGCGGCCACAGATGCGGACCCACACTAGGAACTCCCTCCCCCCCGCTCGGCTGACGGCTTCTCGCCACCACGAGAACCAAAGCCAAACTCTTCGCCAAGGCCCAGCGGGTCTCCCACAGCGCCTAGCCTTTGGGAAGTCACTGCCTGAGGCCACCCTGCTCAGCTGCAGGGAACAAACCAGGAGCACGAGCCAACAGGAGGGGACAGTCCGCCCCCCCTGGCTTCGACCCACCGCCAGGGCTCTTGCCTGACACTGGGGGTTCGGGCTGGGGCCTCACGAGGGAGACGGCACTCCTCCTGCTGGGGACCCCAGGGTCCGAGCGGCCTGGCCTCGCGGGGGCCGGAGCACCTGGGGCACGAAAGACCTTAGTCACCTGTGCAGACAGTCGCACGCAAGCCCCGTGGACCCGTAGGACAAAATTCTATGTCTACATCTATAAAAGCACAAACATAGACACACATGTGCCACACCAGGCGACTCACGCACACACGCCTTCACACACGCGTGCGTACAGCATGCACAAGTACAATTGTGTACCCAAGCGGACACATGCATGTGCACAAAGTATAAACACAGTCACACACGTGCCCCACGCAAGCCACTTTGCGTACACGTGTGTGCAGCCACTCACGTGCCTCTACACATGCCACATAGCTAACGAGTGTACCCACAAACGCCCGGGCGTATCCATGCACACATAACCACAGCTGTGTCCCACACGTGCTGACCCAAACACACGTGTATCCACATATATAGATACATGGATGCATAAATGCATAGAAGTCACGGGCTCTACCCGTGCTGAGCCATGCACACAATTTGCACACACGTGAGCACAGCTTTCCAGTTATACACGAACCCACACTTATGCGCACGTGTACCCCCCAAACACACACACACACACACACACACACACACTATCCCAGCTCCTATTGGGCAGGGGGGCCGGACCTCACCCTGACCAGCCCCCTGGCCGGCGCCCCGCCCCTTGGAGCCCCAATTCTAGCTCGGCAGCTGCCTGAGCTCCAGGTCTCACCCTCCTCTTCTGCAGAGTGAAGGCAGCACCCACCCACCCAGGAAGCCCAGGAGCCCAGCCCCTATCTCCCTCTAGGCCCCGCTGCCCATCCCTCCACACCGCGTCCATCTGCCAAGCGCTACAGCGTTTCGGGCAGCAGTCACCCCCGAGGCTCGGCATCCTCGTCTGTACCAGCAGTCAGAAGACCCCTTCCAGAGCCTTCCCGGGTGCGTGACGGAGACGACTGAGTGAGTGAGGCGGAATTCATGGACTCCTGTTCACAGGTCCGCTAGGACAACGCTCCCTGTAGGCGGAGGAATTTGGAGGAAGCCCAGGACTCCAGGAGCAGTTAGGATGGCCAGACGCAGAGGCACAGGCAAGGGCCCGGTTCGGGACGGGGCCTGAGCTGCTGCTCTGCAAGCCCCGAATCACGACTCGGGTGGGAAGGGAGTCTGAAGCTGAGCACCAGGGTGCCTGCACCCCCAAAATGCTCTACAGAATGCTCACAGTCTTGGTTCTTACCAAGAGAATTGTTCGTCTCTGTCTGCTTAGTCATCATCACACTGGATAAAAAACTTTACTAGTAAGATGCTTAAAATCGAAGACAAAAAAGGACCTGGGTCCTACGCTCTGATTTCCTTCTCACCCCTCAGCAATCAGAGGGCCTCCATGAGTTCTGCTTCCTCACCATCTTTGGACAGGCCACAGTCCTCTCCACTGCAAATATCCTGCTACCTTTTCCCCACAGAGCCCATCGTGCAGACCTAGCTCAAGTCTCCCCCAGGACGTCTACCTGGATCGCCCACTGCCCTAAGTTCCTAGAGTACCAGCGCTGTGCTAGCTGTCCCTTATTTACACATCCGTCGCTAGTGCTGACCAGTGCTGCTTGTGTTTGTTTTACCCAAACTCCAAGTGTGAGCATCCTCCCAGACCCACCAGACCTCCACCTCCCACCCCCGACACGTTCCCTTTGAAGATCAATGGAGACCCTGTCCCCTCTGTGAGCCTTCGCCTGAGCTGTGACCCCCGCGCCCGAATGCCCTCCTCGGGGCGACGGCCCACCCACTGCTTCCAAGAGGCCGTTCCCAGTCCTGGCCCTGCAGTGCCCGTTCCTGCCCCTCGGGGCCTAGAAGAACCCTGTTTCCTGTTCTGCCAGCTGTGTGCACCTGCCCGGCCCCGCCCACGCAGACAGCCACGCCCCTTCCCCACCCTGTGCGCGCTGACACCTCGGCCTTGTGCCCCGAAGGGATAATGCACCAGAGACCAATCTGCAGAACAGTCAGGCAGGCCCTGCCCGGCGGGAAGCTGCGTTTTCCAGCCGGTGGGGCATTTAGAGACAGACCCTTGTGTCCGCCTCTCAGAGGAACCAGCAGGAAAGGGAGGAGGATTAAAATTTAATCCGCTTGATCCCCCAAGGGGCAGTAAGTCCTGGCTGCTCCTGCCCAAGGCAACTGAGGGGCTTCCTGCCCACTCGGTTTCCGGCCCCTGAGGCTCAGCCCAGGCAGGGGGACCCCCGCCAACCTTCACTGGGGGCAGAGGCCAGTCCCCACAGCCCCCAAACCAGAGGACTCTTCCGGAGGAAGAGTCTCCCTACCCTCTGCCATTCATTCATTTGTGGAGCAGACATTGAGTAAGCGCCTACTGTGTGCCAGGCACTGTTCTAGGTGCTAGAGATACAGCTGGGAGAGAAAGACAGAGATCCCTGTCCTCACAGAGCCTCTGTTCATAATAAACACAATAAACAAGAAAATGTGAATTATGTCCAGTGGGAACAAGGGCAAAGGACAAGATGAAAGCCAGGGAGAGGAGGTGTTGACGGTTTTCAGGATGAAACAGAGGGTCAAAATGGGCCTTGGCTGAAAAGGGGACATTTGAACAAACAGCTGAAAGTGAGAGAGTGAGCCCAGTGGGAAAAAGGAGCTGCGGGCAGAGGGTGCAGCCAGTGCAAAGGCCCTGAGGCAAGAGCACGCCTGCATAGTCAAGGAAGTACAAGGGTCAACGGGGGCTGGGGCAAAGCGAGGCAGCGGATGAAAGGAAAGAAAGGGGCATCGGGACAAGGAGGGGCAAATTCCTCAGGTCCTCGTGCGCCTGCATGTGGTGGCTTGAGTGTGATTACGTCTCCCCCCATCAGAAAGCCAACGTGAGTGGGCTGGGGCCGAGGTCGCCACTGCGTTCCCAGTGCCTGGAACAGTGGCAGGCCCAGAGCAGATGTTCAGCTACATGGCTGCTGAATGAATGAATGAATGGACAGGATAAGTGTGATGCGCCCTGCGCACCTGGACTTACCAGGCAGAGGCCTGCTCTCGGAATCCCAGGAACCAGGGTTGGAGTCCTAGCCCGCCACTCACTAGCTGAAAGGCCGCGGGGAAATTACCCAGGGCTTCTATTTCCTCATCTGAAAATATGGAGTAGGGGTGCTGAGGGAAGGCCAGTGACTCCCACTGTCAGAAGCCCATCAGGATGAAATCAGCATAAATGGGCATAAAGCCCCCAGCCTGAGGCGCTGTGGGAGAGAGAGGACAATGCCTGTGCTCTGGGACCCCAACTTGGTAAGCACCAGCCCAGGCTCGGGGGCACAGGCTGCATAGGCCCGGCCAGCCTCCGCTCCACTGCCTCTGACCTCCTCTTGGGAGAAGCCCCCTCCTCTATCTATTCCCTGGGGCAGGGTGGGGATGGGGCTGACTCCACCCCCAGACTCCAGAGGTTGGCCTAAGATCCAGCCCTGACCAATCAGCGTACTCAAATCCACTGGCCTCCACTGGCTGAGAAGTGAGCTTGTGACTCCAGCCAGCCAATGAGAGCCAACCCTGGGACTGTTGCTGAGACGTCTGGGAAGAGTTTCCCACCTGGCCTGGGAGGGGTCAGTGGGCCTAGAGGTGCGGCAGTCCTTTCTCCATGTCCTGGGAAACCCCGCCTGGGAATGACACTGGCACAGAGAGAGCAGAGGTGGGGACGGAGTACTCCCAAACATCTTCGTTTGAGCACCTGAGTCCACACATACTTGAAGTAAACTAACACCAGCTTTCATTACGAGACTCAATAACCCCTCTTTAGCCTCAACCAGTCTGAGCTGAGTTTTTGCCTCTGGTACCCAAGAATCTTGACTTCCTGGACCCTTCCTGGCACAGCACTTCACAGTTTACAAAGCCCTTCCAGTCACCGTCTCAGCCACATCAACTCTGTGGCCTCAAGAATGTGGCCCCGGGGACTTCCCTGGTGGCACAGTGGATAAGAGTCCGCCTGCCAACGCAGGGGACATGGGTTCAAGCCCTGGTCCGGGAAGATCCCACATGCCGCGGAGCAACTAAGCCTGTGCGCCACAACTACTGAGCCTGCGCTCTACAGCCCGCGAGCCACAACTACTGAGCCTGCGTGCCACAACTACTGAAGCCCGTGCACCTAGAGCCCGTGCTCTGCAACGAGAGAAGCCACCGCAATGAGAAGCCCGCGCACCACAATGAAGGGTAGCCACAGTTCACTGCAACTAGAGAAAAGCCCACGTGCAGCAACGAAGACCAGTGCAGCCAAAAGTGAAATAAATAAATTTATTTTAAAAAAAGACAAAAAAAGACTGTGGCCAGGGCCTGGGACGATGGAAGGCCTGTAAGTGAAATAAACCACCCAGCTCATGAGGGCACAGGCTGGACTGGAATCCAGGCCCACCCATCACCCTCCCTCACACAGAGCTGCAGAAAATCAGGGCAGGAGGAAGCGGGAATTCTGGCAGGGAGACCACCCAGGGTAAGACCTGGGAAGGGGTGTCTTAACTGCTGTTGGGGGAGGGGGAGTGCTGAGGCCAAGAAGCCAAAGACCAATCAGATCTGTAGCTATAGCTCTTTGGGGAGAACTGGTGAGACCCGGAGGGGACCCCCCAAATTACTGCGTAGGCAAACCCCCAGGGAAGTGGGGACAAGTGGCTGGCATGGAACGTGGAACAAATTTCCCACAGGGGGCACTAAAGGCCTGTGCCTTCGAGTCTGGCTGGGGAGGGCTGAGGGCTCCAGCCTGCTAGAGTCTGCCGGCCCCCAAAAGACTGAGCCCCCCAAAAGGGCCAAGGGCACTGTGGTGACATCCTGGGCAAAGCCATCAACTTGCCACCACAGCTGCTGGAAGGAACTGTGCCTGCTCTCCCACCCAAGGATCAGGGAGGGCAGGCAGGGGGGCTGCCTGGAGTGACAGATCCAGGAGCTCTGCCTTTGTGCCCCCTACCACAGGCTCCTGGAGCCAACTCAACCCTGGCTCCGATCCCCAGCCTCAAAGCTCACTTGCTGTGCAGTCTCAGGTAGGTCACCTTCCCTCTCTGAGGCATGGCTTCTTTATGAGTGAAATGGAGAGAATAATAGTACCTATCTTATACGGGTCTGGAGAGGAATAAATGAAATCATGCAAAATATAAACAATAACAAGAAGAAAAGAATAACAAAGACTACAATGTTGACAACAATTAATAGTGCCAGCTAGCGCCTACATGGTGCCAGGCATTGTTCTAAGGGCACTACATAATGAACTCATTTAATCCCCACACCGTGGTACAAGGTAGGTGCTATAATTATCATGTTACTGGTGAGGAATGTGGGTTGCAGGGAGACTTAATTAATTTGCCCAAAGGTCACAGAGCCAGGAAGTGGTAGAGGTGGGATTTGAACCCAGGACATGTGGCTAAAGCACACGTGGCCCCTTAGTTCTCCTATCACTGTGACTGTTATTAGTGTTACTTGGGGTAGGGGTCCAGGGCATGGAAGGGCGACCAGCCCTGCGAGGCCCAGCACCCCGTTCCCAGGCCTCCAGCAGGTTCAGTCTCATCCTGCATCTGTTGCAGCTTCAAGAGGTGGAGGCAGAACCAAACCAGTTGATCCAATAGCTTCCTGCCTGGAGCTAGAGCCCCAGGCACCCGCCACATGTTCCCAGGCTCTAGAGCAGCTCAAGCCTTGGGGTTCAGCCCCTGGGAGACACTCTGCTCTGGGTACCCTGAGCCCCTCCCCCTCCAGACACCCAGCAGCTGTCCTCCACAGATCTCTTATGAGCTCCCACCATCTGCTACAGACCCTGCGTTCAACCATCCAACAGCCCTTTCCAGGGCTAAATGTAAGCAGAGGCCAGTGCTGACGAATCAGGCCCTGGGATCTGATGGCCCATGGGTTCAAATCCCAGGTCCACCGCTTCCCAGCTGTGTGACTTTGGACAAGTCACTTAACCTCTCTGGGCCTCAATTTCTCCCTGTGTTAAATGGAAACAATCACCATACCTACCCTCTGAGGACTGCTATGTAAAAAACCTGGCCCGTCGCCTGGAGGAGCTGTTCAACTAATGTTTGCTGTTGTGATGAATAATGTTACTGTTGTTTTCTGCATTACAGGAATTTCTTCTGCATGAGTACCTAAGTGATTGCCCGTTCCCCCGCTGATCAACTGGCCCCTGAAGCTCTCCTAGGACCTAATGCCTGCATTTTCATTTGCATCCCACAGGCCAGCCACGGTCCACAGCAGTCGGCATGTCTGAGCAGAACAAACCACAGCCACACCAAGATGGGTCTCCACTGGCCACCCTTTCCCCCTCCCACACACAAACCCAGGTTTGAGGGGGTAGGGGTGGGGGGGGTCATACAGGTTCCCATTTCACAGATGGGAACACCAAGGCCCCGGGAGAGAGCCAGGCCCTTCACAGCGACACCTGCATCCCACCTGGTGGCCGGCACAGGGGCTCTGCGGGGCAGGTCAGGGCGTACCCGGTTCTCGTCGTAGATGATCTGCACCAGACTGCGATGCTTCGACTCGATGGGTGGTGGCGACACGGGCTTCTCAGGCTCCGGTGGCTTGGCGGCCTCCTCCTCCAGCTGTTGCTGTGGGGAGCGAGTGGGGAGAGTGGAGTGGTGAGCACGCCAGCAGGCGGAAGGAGAGACAGCGCCCCCTGCCCCTAGGCGGGAGGGCGGCACCCCTGGGCGGGAGGGCGGCACCTCTGCGCAGCAGGGCTGGTGGCCCCACACAGGAAGTCAGGCTGCTAACCATTTCCCCTGAGTCACCCGCAGGGACTCCGAGTCCCAGAGAGGCCCAAGCTCCCAAAGGGGAGGGCCCAACCAGGGCCAACTCCGGGCTCTGCAGACAGCCTCCCTGGGTTCAAGTCCAACCTTGGTCATTTATCAGCTAGGTGAGCATCAGCAAGCAGCTTAACTCCGCTGTGCCTCAGTTTCCTCATCTGTAAAGTGGGGCTCGTGGCTGTGCCTCCCTGATGAGTTAATGTATGTATCGTGCAGACTGGGGGCTCGCTGAAGGCCAGCCGTTATCCACTGTTTCCACCATCAGTACCGTCATCCTCAGGAGAGGCTGTGGAGAGTCTGGACCCAAACTGTCCAGACCGGAACACTATTTCTACTACTTACTTGCTATGTAAACTTGGGAGCTTGCTAAACTCCTGAGCCTCACTTTCCTCATCTGGAAAGTGGGGATAATTAAAGTGTCTATCCTAGAGAGCTGATATGAGAATTAAATGAGCTGATGCACGCAAAGCACTCAGCACTTAAAAAGCAGCTTCTCATCATCATCGTTACTGTCATCTGCCCTGGGGTCTTCATACTGGACCCTCCTCCTCCTAACACCATACAGGACTTCCCTTCATGCTGCTGTCTGCTTTATACCAAAAAGGCAAAGCAAAGACCAGAGAGCTTAAGACACTGGCCCAAGGTCACACAGGAGGCCAGTGCCCAGGTGTACAACCTGACAGGGCACCTTGAGTGAGATGAGAACACTGTTCTTTGCTCACAAGGCTCACACATCCTGCCCATGACCACGGAGCAAACCATTATGAACTCAAAAACACGGCCAAGACGAGAGCAACGCAGAAAGAGCCAGAAAATCCAGTTTTGGCTTCTGGGGGCACAGAGGCCTGGAGGGTTGAGCCGAGCTGCCTCAGTCCCACAGTGACCCCTGTTGGTAGCTTTCAGAAGGGCAGCCAGCACCTGCCAAAACACTGACATCCCTCCCAACAGCGCAAAACAAACTAAGCCAAGAAATGGAAGGAAACATAGCCAGAAAGGAGATTCTCGCCAGTCAGTGAAGGTCCTGAGGCACCAAACGTTAACCACAGAGTCACCATGGGACCCAGCAATTCCATCCCTAGGTACAGACCCAAAGAACTGAAAACAGGTGCTCAAAAACATGAACACAGAAGTTCACAGCGTGGTTCACGATAGTCAAAAGGTGGAGATAACCCAAGCGTCCATCAACTGATGCATGGGTAAACAAATGTGGTCCATCCATCCATACACTGGAATATTACTTGGCAAAAAAAAAGGGATGAAGCACTGGCACAGGCTGCAACATGGACGAACCTTGAAAACATGATGCTGAGTGAAAGATGCCAGACACAAAAGGCCACACAGTGTTTGATCCCATTTATAGAGAACGTCCAGACAAATACATAGAGACAGAAAGCAGATTAGTGGCTGGTGGGGAAGGGAAAATGGAAGTGACTGTGAATGTGTACGGGGTCTCCTTTTGGGGTCATGAAAATGTCTTGGAACTAGAGCTAGATAGAATGGGGTGGTTGCACAATGCTGTGAATGTACTAAATGCTGCTGGGTTGTTCCCCTTAAAATGAGTCATTCTACGTTTTGTGAATTTTAATTAAAAAAGAAAAATGCCAAAGTGGAATTAAAAACCAAAAATCTATCAAGGGCTGCCCTGAGCCACGTGGCTTCTGGCTGCAGTCACAAACGTGTGCACATGGCCTGTGGCTTCAGCCTGGGCCCAAAGCCAGGCCCAGGGGGACTAAAGGTCCCAGCACTCCTACAAATGGACGTGGCTGTGTGACAATAAAACTTTATTTACAAAAACAGGCATCGAGCTGGATCTGACTGGATTTGCTGACCCCCAGGGTAGAGGATGGCTGGGGATGAGGACTCCTGTAAAGGCTAGGGCGGGTCCCTCTGTGGAGGGGACATCTGAGCAGACACCTGAAGAGGCCACAGAGAGAAGCAGGAGAAGACTCGGGAAAAGGCAGATTATCAACTAACTTTCTATCAATTAATATTAAAAATAAAATCATAAAGTTAATATTATTCATCTTTACGTTAACTTTTCTTTGGTTTCGACAGTGACAATGAGGACTTCTTTTCACCACATGACCCTGTTCCCTCACAACCTCATGAGGTGGTGTCATATCTGTGCCCATCTTACAGAAAAGAAACCGAGGCTCAGAGAGGTGAATGTTCCAAGGCAGAGTTAGGAGGCCCAGCTCATACAGATTCCAGAGCCAGGGTCAGAGTCACGTGACATTTCTCCCCACATTATGGATGAGGAAAGTGAGGCACAGAGAAGTAACTGCCCACCCCACATGTCTGGACAGCCTGGCTGTAAATGCTGACCTCCCACCCATCGTTCCTGTGCTGTCCCAGTACAGTAGCCACGTGTGGCTATTCAAGGGTAAATTTCATTTCAACTCAAATTAAACTACATTAAAAATTCAGTTCCTCAGCTGCACTAGGCACATTTCAAGGGCTCAGTAGTCACATATGGGTAGTGGCTACCACTATGGACAGTGCAGATCTAGAACATTTCCGTCATTGCAGAAAGCTCCCTCGGACAGCACCACACAAAACAGCTCTCTTGTCCAATAAATATAAAGGGCATAAAAATGAGCCAGTACATGGGCAGTGCTCAGCACACGTTCACAACTGCTATAACTACTAGTGTTGTTTTCTCAGCGGCAGCTGCTGCTGAATCGGGAGTTGAGAGCCACCATCGCCCCACCCACCCGCACCTGCTTCTTCTTCAGCTTGGAGATCTGCTGCTCCACCATGGTGATCTCGCGGTCCACCCGATCCATATTCTGGATCAGCTCCTCCTTGGAGAGCCGTGGAGGTACCAGCTCCAACTCAGGGTCAGCGTGTGGGGGGCTGGGAGGAGACACCGGCTCCAGCTTGCCTGTCAGGCTGCGGTCCTGCGGTGGAGGAAAAACAGGTGTGGAATCAGTGCAGGGGGCACCCCCATCCCCCCAATAAACAGCAAGTTTCCAGCCATGACTTCAGGCACCAACACACCGGGCATCTGTCGTGCCAGCCCCCGTGTGCCAAATACAAGGTTGCTTACTGATCCCACCTCTCTGCCTTTGCCTTCACTGGTCCTCCTGCCAGGTGTTCCCTCCCCAGCCTTTTCCAAAGTGCAGATCCTTTTTATCCTCCTACATGCCAGTTTCCCCAACCGTCCCTCACGTCGTGAAGCCCCCCCTCTCTCCTTTCCCCATAACACACCTCTCTTACCCCACTTACCCCGTCTGTGCCCTCCCACCAGACCAAACTCCTCGAGAACCGGCACCAAGACCCACAACCTCCAGACTGACGCTCCGTGAACACGTATTCACGATGCTCAGTCCAAACCAGCAAGTTACAGAATATCATACACAGTGCAAACCCAGTTTTGTAGACAATATACACAAACACACAGGAAAACTATGAGAATGGGATACAGAGATGTCAAAAGGAGTTATCGGGGCAGCGGGGGAGAAGGCGGGTATTTTCACTTTCTTCTTTTTAATTTACCAGTGTTTTTCTGATTTTCCTTCACTGAGTATTACTCTTTGTGTAATGAAGTTGTTTTCAAAAATGTGTTAAACAAACAAGGGAATCCTTCATTGAGTTATTCGGCGACTCCTTCATTCCACCAACAAAAGTATATTGAGCATCCAAGCTGTGCTGGATGCTCAATAAAAAAATAAAACCCGGTCCTTGTCCCGGAGCACTCACCTGTACAGCCCCGGGTTCAAATCCCCACCCACTCTGCCACCTCCCAGCATCATCCTGACCACAAGCAGATCATCGGCCTCCATTTCCTCATCTGTACAATGGGACAATGCCCACCTCCTGCCTGCTGTGAGGCTTGAATGAGTTAATATGTGCACTCAGCTCAGAGCCTGGCACACCGTCAGAGCTCCACAGGCATTGGCCGGGGTTGTCCTGCCCCCAAACCCAGCCCCGCCCTGTGCCATGCTCAAGGCCAAGCCAGCAGCTGCTGGCAGAAGAGGCCCCAGGAGGCGCTCCAGGCCGCTGCCTCCCCACCCCCAGGGCAGCTGCAGCCGGAGGACAGAGGACACATTATTCCCGGGACAACTGCAGCCCCAGGGCTGCCAAGTGCCACCCCACCCCCCCAGCTCAAGTTGAGCAGAGGCTGTGCCATTCTAAGTCCACCCCTCCTGGCCTCGGGGTCTTGGTCTCTCTCTCTCTCTCTCTCTCTCTCTCTCTCTCTCTCTCTCTCTCTCTCACACACACACACACACACACACACACACACACACACACACACACACACACCCCACCCCCCACCGAAGCCCACGGGGCCCCAGTGTCTGGGGATCACCCTGGCCTCATCATTGCCATCCGAGACGTGGGAGAGTTGGCGTCGAGACTCCCAGGCCCTCCACACACCCAGAGCCCTGGGGGCAGAGGCAGAAAAGATCTCAAGCCCTTCAACAGCTCTGATGTGGCCCTGCCCCATGGCTCTGAGGTGGGCCTCCACGCTCCTCAGGGACGCCTAGGAAACCAAACCAGGCACCGTCCCATTCCTCGGCACACCCCACACCCTGGCCCCGGCTGCGGCGCTCCCAGGGGGCTGCCACTGCATCCCCATTGCACAGATGAGGGTACGGGGAAGCTGCAGGCACAGGCCTGGCACAGCCCTAAGCCAGCGGTCGGCACACTTTCTGTAAAGGGCCAGGTGGAAAAACACTTCAGTCTTTGTAGGTCAGACGGCCTCTGTCCCAACTACTCACCCCCCACTGTAGTGGGGATGCAGCCACAGACAGGACACAAAAGAATGGGCATGGCTGAGTGCCAATAAAACTTTATTTACAGACCCACGCGGAGGGCCAGGTTGGAGCTTGCCGAGTTTGCCAACCTGTGCTCTTAACTCACGTAACTGTCACAGTCCAACCTGGAAGTGAAAATATGGTTTTCCCCATTTTCCAGATGAGGAAACTAAGGTCCAGTGAGAATCAGTGACGTGCCCGAGGTCACCAGCCACAAAGCGACGGAGCCTTGGCTTGGAGGGCACAGGACGGGAGGGACCAGGCCTCATTCAGAACTCTCCAGAAGCAGGCAGAGCATGCAACCAGGTTGCTGGGGGTCCCACAGCAGAAATGGGGTCACCACCATGCATTCATTCATCCCTCAGAGCCATGTTCTTGCAAGAGCAAGATCCCTTCCAGGTCTAGGACCCCTTGAAATTAGAGGCAAAACTGTGCACAGAAGACAGATCCCCTAGAGAAATACTCAGAAGGAGTGTGTGTGTGTGCGTGTGTGTGCGTGTGTTTGGCCCTAACTGCTCCCAGATAGGAGGGCGGAGGGCAGACACAGGGGCTGCAGGCACCTGACCCCACACACGCCAGGCCAGAAGCAGCCTGCGCACCGACCGTGGCATCTCCAGGCCTTTGCACCAGCCACTCCCTCTCCTAACTGCACCTTTGTGCCACCTGAAATCAGACCCCCCATCCACGCCCCCTCCCCCAGCCCTTAACTGAGATCCGCCCCTTCCCTCTGTGCCCCAGGGCACTTGGCTGGTCTCCTCCGACAGCCACAATCATTTCTCAGGGTTCTTTTTTTAGCTGGGGGTGGCTGCGTTGGGTCTTCGTTGCGGTGCGCGGGCTTCTCATTGCGGTGGCTTCTCTTGATGTGGAGCACGGGCTCTAGGCTCACGGGCTTCAGTAGCTGTGGCGCGCGGGCTCAGTAGTTGTGGCGTGTGGGCTCTAGAGCGCAGGCTCAGTAGTTGTGGCGCACGGGCTTAGTTGCTCCACAGCACGTGGGATCTTCCCAGACCAGGGCTCGAACCTGCGTCCCTGGCATTGGCAGGCATATTGTTAACCACCGTGCCACCAGGGAAGTCCCATTTCTCAGGCTTCTTGAGACAAAAGGTTTTGGCGATATGGTTCCTGGTGCCCAGTCCTGCTACCTGCTGCAGGAAACCACTCTTCTGCCCACCTCTGATCTTCCACTAGGACTGAGAAGGGACGGAGAGGAGCACAGCAAGAACAAGGGCTGTGGACAGAAGGCTTCCGGGGCCAGGACACCCTGAAACAGTTCATCCAACCCAGGGATAATTCTCAAAATGACATGAGCAAAAAGAAGGTTTCCATCCCCAAACCCGACAGGAGCAGCGCAGGGGTGAGACGAAGCAGTTGGCAACCGCTAGGAACTGTTGGGAAAGTCGCTGGAAACTTTTTCTTAAATTCTTGACGGGGAAAACCCGTCTTCTTCAATGACTTCTTCCTTAAGGTTCAGGCTTAGCTTTTACTCTAAGCAAAACCACACAGGCAGATCCATCAACTGACAAATAAAGTGTGGTCTCTCCATACAGTGGAATATGATTCAGAGTGACGTACAGACGCGTGGTAAAACACAGATGAACCTTAAGAACATGATGCTGAGTGAGAGAAGCCAGACGTAAAAAGCCACATATCGCGTGATCCCATTGATACGAAGTGTCCAGAACAGGCAAATCCATGGAGACAGAAAGCAGATCAGTGGTTGCCAGGGGCTGCGAGGAGGAAGTGACTGTTTAATGGGTACCAGGTTTACTTCTGGGGTGATGAAAATGCTCTGGAACTAGACAGAGGTGGTGGTCCACACCGTGACTCTACTAAATGCCACTGAACTGTTCGCTTCAAAGTGGTTAATTTCATGGTATGTGAATTTCACCTCAATCTCAATAGAAGATGATGCAAGCCTGAAGGGCGAAGGGTGCTTTCTGCAGTGCTGAGTTTTCCAGGAATGGGACCGAGGGAGCCCGGCGACTGGGCCTCCAGATGGTTCTCCCGATGGCTTCGGGCCTTCATTTAGGCCCAAAGCCACAGGAGGAAAACAACAGTCCTATATCCTCACCAGTCACCGCTAGGTAGCAGTCGGCACCATTTTCCCCATCAGATGCCCTTGGTGTAAAAATTCAGGCCAACGTGGAACAGAAAAACTCATTATGTAAAATTACAGACACAGAGGCAGCACAAACCTTGGGGGCTGGAGAGGACCCAGTGGGGCTCCCCCTGTCTCAGACCCAGGAAAGGGCAGGGCCAGCCTCAGGCACCCACAGTCCTCTCCCCCAGTCACAATGATGGGTTGCAGGACAGGCACGGGCCTCACTCAAAGGCAGGGAGATAAACAGCTTTGGCCTGGAAATGTGGAGACAGAGGGAAAGTTCTTTTTTTGGCCTTGAATGTGGGAAGAAGAAGGTCTGGAAACTCAAACTTTCTCCTTGTTAATACAACAAGACCACGTGCAAGATGGCAGAGCCAGGAAATGGACAGAGATAGGGACCTCGTAACCTGTCACCTGGATCAAGCTGTGCCTGAAGCCAACGACCCCTCGATTTCAGTTATATGAGCCAAGACTCCTGCCTAAACCAGTCTGACATGCGTTTTCTGTCCCTTTCAGCCAGCGGGGCCCCAACAGACAAAGAGATTTTCAGAAATGGTGCTGTTTGTGATGATTCTAAAGTCCCGGAACAAAGTTTGGTGAATTCCAAAGGAAGCCTCTGATGCCACAGGACTCCAGAGGCTGAAGGCCACAGAAGCATTATAAAACAGGACATTTTTCTATTTTATATTTTTATGGGAAAAAGGAACACAGCCGGGGCCGGTGGGGAGGGAGGTGCTGTTAAAAAAAAAAAAAAAAAAATCCCCTCACATTCCCAGCTCATGTACCCAGCTGAATTCGACACAGCAGATGCAGAAAACATCTGAATCCCTCAGAGCTGTGTTTCTCCCCTGGCTTCTTCCGTTGCCCAGCATTTGCTCATACCTTCCAAATGTTCTTAACAGCCTGCAGCAATTACCGTAGTTGGTCCAGCCAGGCCCCAACACTGGGCCCATCACTCCCCCACACCCGTGGGGTCCAGGAAGAGAAGAGAGAGAAAGACAGCCAGATAGACACAGAGACAGAGATAGAGAGAAACAGAGATACGGAGACAGACAGACATAGACACACACACACACACACACACCCTGGGCAGAGAAAGACAGAGACACAGGGACAGAGAGACAGAGACATACAGAGAGAAGCAAAGACTGAGAAAGACCCACAGAGGGAGAGGGAGCACCCCCAGGGAGCCCTAAGAAGCAGAAGGACTCCCAGAGCCACTGTCAGGCCGGCCTGGAGACCCTCAGATGGACCCACAGGTCTGAGGACTCAGAGCCCAGCTCTGGAGAGATGCGCGGTAGGCAGCAGAGGCCCGACAGGGCTGTCCAGAGACACCCGCCAGCCTGTTCTCCGGGTAGAACCAGACATGAGCACAGGGATATGGCGCACTCGGGGCTCTGGTCCCTCACGGGGGGTGGACATCAAGCATCCCTGCTGTGGCCCTGTGCCCCCCTTCGCATGCACCCCATGCCCCTACTGCCCAAGACCCACTTCAGGGAATAGCTTTTCCAATGGCAACATCCCTCCCAGGAGGCCGAGCAGTGATGGAATCTATGAGGAGGAGGCTAACGCAGGGATGGCAGGATGGCAGGCACGGGGGACCAGAGGGGAAGCCCGAGGCGGGACAGCCTGGTGGGCAGGTCTGGGCTACAGACCTGGGCTGGCTGGGCTTCAGGGCCTGCTCCCCACTTCCCAGTGACCGTGGGTGAGGCCCTTAGCCTGGGGCCCCGTCTATAAAAGGTGATCGCAGACCGGGCTTCATCAGGCTGGGAAGGCACCATGGAAGGACACTCACGCTCAGCACAGTAGCTGGCACACAGTGAGGGCCTCCGTGTTAGCTTGTCATCATCATCGTGACCACCCCGGGAAACCCCTTTCCTGTCAGACCCCCCAGTAAAGAACTGGCCTCAGCCTGAAATCCCACCAATCCAGTGTCAGGCAGAGAAGAGGATCCAGCAGGCCCAAGTGGGCCACTTCCCTCCCCGGTCCTGGCTCCCAGGCCCCACCCACCCCCACTGGTGCTGCAGTGAGATGAGCACTGACCTCACCCAGCAGCTGGGCGGCCATTAATGAGCTAATGTGCATCCTCATGGCCAAGAAGGAGCATAAAGGCGCTGCTCCAGCACGTGCGGAAAGGACATCCATCACGCAGCCGGCCAAGGATGAGCATGTCATCCGGCCATAGTCCCGGCCCCACCCTAGGCACTGACAGTGAAATGACAGCCTCTGAGGCAGCTGGGGGACCCTAGGGGACAGACGCATCTGGGCCACTGGCTGTGATTCCTCCGTTTAGATAGAGAGCAAATGAGCTTCTAGCGTGGACGGTCCTGAGGTTCGCTGAAATAGCAGAAAAACCTCTCTCAGCAGCAAACCATGAGCGCTTAATCTGTGCCCATTCTCCCCCTCCATCTCAGCTCGACTTTCTGCTTAAAGAAGAGTAAAATGCAGGCGCCCTCCAGGGCACAGTGGTCCCCACGGGCTGGACACACTCCGGCAGCTGGAGGGGGCAGTGGGGGAAGCTGTCCCTCTCCAGCCAAGAAATGGCCCACGGAGCCAAGCTCCTCCCTGGACCCTCCTCTGGCTGCCCAGCCTCTGCACGCCCCGGGCTCAGCCCTTCTCCCAGCCTTCGCCCAAGCCGTCCCCCCAGCCCAGCATGCCTACCCCCCCTCCCTTGTTCCCCGCCCAATCACAGCAGCACCCAAACCCTCAGAGGAGCTCCCGGCTGAGGCCAGGCCTTACCTTGGACAGGTCCTCGGAGCCCCCGGGCTGGCCAGTGGCCAACAGGGGGGAGGGCCGCAGCAGGGGGTCAGGCAGCAGCTCCAGGCGAGGGCGCTTGCTCTCCAGGAATTCCATCTCCGACTTGCCCAGCTCAGGCAGGTATGAGTGCGATTCGGGTCGCAGGTGAAGCTCCTGGGACCTGTGGGGGGGCAAGGGCACACGGCATCACGTCTGCTGCCCGTCCTGCGGGAGGAGTGCCCATCTGCTCAAGGGCGCACAGAGAGGCAGGACTCAAATACAGCTCTGTCTTCCCCCGAGTCAGCATTCACTAACTACGTTTACAGCAAGAGAATGTACTGGTGATTGATTTCCCTGCCCCCTCACTGAGTGTGGCCCCCAGACCAGCAGCCTCAGCCCCTCCTGAGGCTGGTTACAAATGCAGAATCTTGAATGCCACCCCAGACCTACTGAATCTGACTGTGCATTGAAACAAGATCCCTGGTGATTCAAGGGGAAAGTCTGAAAAACACTGTGGGTCTAACACAGACAATAACACACATGATGCTGTTTGAAAATCACTCACCCAAAGCAGAGATCACTAGCTGACCACAGCACTCTGGCTGCTCAACCTGGCCTTGCCTCCTTTTCAAGTCAGCCCAGCAGCCTTATGCAGAGATAGGAGCTGTCCAGCCTAATCTCTCCCAACTAAATCTCCTTAACCCTCCTCCCCAGTTTACAGAGGAGGAAACTGGCCCAGAGAGGCCATGGCCTTGCCTGAGCACACACAGCTGAGCCACGACTCCCAGCCTCCACCTCCAGCTCCTGCCCAAATACTGCCCCTGCTGAAATGCTTTTCCAGTTGATGTTTTTTGCCCAATAAACTTAGCATAGAATCCAAACGCATTCCCCCCACCCTCAGGCCCTGCCTGGTCTGGCCCTTGGTCACCGTGCCCACTGCATTCCTGCCTCAGGGGCTGTGCACTGGCTAGACTGGAACACTTCCACGCCAGCTCCTTCTATGATGCCTCTTTTCCTTCCTGTCCCAGTGCCTGGGGCGTCTCCTCCTAACAGCAGTCTCCCTGCCCACCAGACATACCCCATCTCACCCCATCTCGTTTTCTCTTTCTTTGTTTGCAGCCATCACCACTTGCTTGTTGGTTCATGCATGTTTGGTGGCTGCCTCCCCCATCCCAGAGTGTCTGCTCCACAAGGGCAGGGACATTCATCTGTCTAGTGCCTGGCATACAGCAGGCGTTCCATCAGTGCGTGTAGGCTGAATGAATGTTACTGACTGCGGTGTGGGCTGAGGCTATGCCGCTGTCCTCTCCTCCCTGGGGGCCCGTCTCTCGCCAAAGCCAGGTCACAAGCTGCCCCTCCTGCCCACCTGAGAACCAACAGCTTCACAATTGCAAGATGCCCTGCAGGAAGCAGGTGGCGTCTACATTTAAACGTGAAAAGGGCACCATAATAGGTTAGTGTCCCCCCAGAATTCACGTCACCTCAGAACATCAGAATGTGACCTTCTTTGGAGGTAGGGTCTTTGCAGATGTAAGTAACTGAGATGAGGTCATACTGGATTAAGTTGGGACCTGAACTCAATGACAAGTGTCCTCCTAAGAAGGGCCGAGGACACAGACACAGAGGGGGGCAGAGACTGGGGTGATGCAGCAGCAGGCCAAGGAACACCTTGGGCTTCCAGAAGCTGGAAGAGGCCAGGAACAGGCCCTCTCCTAGAGCCGTCAGAGGGAGTGCAGCCCTCCTGCCATCTGGGTTTCAGACCTCTAACCCCCAGGAACTGGGAGAGAACACGTTTCTGCTGTTTTAAGCCACCCGGTGCAGAGGGACTGAAGCCATGGCCCGCAGCAGCAGCGGCCTCCCCGCGGGGCCCTGGATGCCTCCATGCAGTTGTGGCAGCACAAAAGGCCCAGGCCAGCTCTCCGGAATTCTGGTCCCACCTAGGCCATCCCTCAACCTCGCAGCCTCAGCAAGGTGACAAAGGAAGAGACGATGGGACAGGGCCCCTGGGCCAGCCCAGCCTCAGTGGTCCCTGCTTGCCCCTAGAATCACTGCACATGGCAGGAAGGATCTGAGGGTGGAAGTTATATCCTGGCCCTCCAAAGCTCCAAACCCTCCCATGGTCCCCAAGAAGTTCACCCTCCTGGCCCCCAGCCACCTGGCTCAGCCCAGCCACCCGGCCTCCTCGCCTTTCTGGAACACTCCATGCACATTCCCACCTCCAGGCCTTTGCACGTCTTGCTTCCTCTACCTGGAAGGTCTTCACCCCGCTCTCTGAGCGGCTGGCTACTTAGTGGCCAAGCATCTCTCCCCTGAGAGGCCTTCCACGGCCTCTCCAGCCAAATAGTAGCCTTTCCCTGCCTCGCAGGAAACAGGTCACCTGCCTCATTCTGGAGTCACCTTGTGTGTTTGTTGCATCTCCCCTGCTAGACTGTGGGCTTCCTGCAGGCAGGGCTGCCTGTCTAGTGCCCGCAGCCTACAGTAGGCCATCGCATGTTAGAAGCTCAGGATTCTCAAGAGTGCCCTGGTGGCCTAGTGGTTAGGATTCCACGCTTGCAGTGCCATGGCCTGGGTTCAATCCCTGGTCGGGGAACTGAGATCCCACAAGCCACGTGGTGTGACAAAAAGAAGCAGCAGACCACCTGGGGTGGGGGGATAGGGAGGGTGGGAGGCAGGGAGACGCAAGAGGGAGGAGATATGGGAACATATGTATATGTATAACTGATCCACTTTGTTATAAAGCAGAAACTAACACACCATTGTAAAGCCATTATACTCCAATAAAGATGTTAAAAAATTTTATATACATAATTTTGTCACAAAGAAGTATGATAGTGTGATCAATAAAAGATTTTCAAGCATAAAAAAAAAAAAAAAGAAGACGCAGGGGCTTCCCTGGTGGCGCAGTGGTTGAGAGTCCGCCTGCCGATGCAGGGGACGCGGGTTCGTGCCCCGGTCCGGGAAGATCCCACATGCCGCGGAGCGGCTGGGCCCGTGAGCCGTGGCCGCTGAGCCTGCGCGTCCGGAGCCTGTGCTCCGCAGCGGGAGAGGCCACAGCAGTGAGAGGCCCGCGTACCGCAAAGAAAGAAAAAAAAAGAAGCAGCAGCAGCAGCTCATGACTCTCAGCAATTAGTGCTGTTACTGTCTCAGGCACCTTGGGGCCCTGCTCTGGCCTTGGCCCTCCCCTCACTTGGGTCCCCACCCGCCGTATGGCTTGCTCTCTCCCACCTGGATTTAAGGAAGGCAAGGCAGGCCCACAGGCCCAGTCTGCCAGCTGAGGGATGGCAGAGGACTCGGAGAAAAGGGGAGGACAAAGGGAGGGGGTGACAAAGGGAGGGGAGGACAAAGGGAGGGGAGGACAAAGGGAGGGGAGGACAAAGGGAGGGGAGGACAAAGGGAGGGGATGGAGGGGGCTCCCCACGTGCACCCAGCTGTGGACACGTCACTCCCAACCAGCAACCCAGCCCCACTCCCCTACTTCTTGGTGGTCACGCCCTCCTGCCTGGGCCACACACCCAGAGGCCACTGCAGGCTCACAGCGGGAAGTCCAAGGGCCACGTGGCTCTTCCCTGCCCATCCCCATCCCTGTCCCAGTCACAGCCGTACCAGGACAAGGGCACAGCCTGACACCCCTTCGTTTAACACCGACCCTGCAAGCTCTTCGTGAGCACAGGCCTCCACTCCCCGGTCTGAGCAATGGACGCGCAAACCCCTCCTCACCTTTCATTCCCGGGCTGAAATTCAGACAGCAGGGAGGGCCTCCTCCGCTGGGGCTGGATGATGGAGCCAGGCGACAGGTGTGAGGTGTAGTCACGGGGGTGGTGCTGGTACTCAAGCAGCCCAACGTCCTGCAGCAGAGGACACAGACCAGTGAGCACCCGTCCCGCTGCAGTGCAGCCCACACAGCGAGGCAGGGCCAGAGCCCCCTGCCCGGGGCTGCTCCTGTACCCGGGGACCCTCCCACGTCCTTTCCCAGCCCTCAGATCTAGTCCAGCCAGAGGACATTCCTGGGGCCAATCGCCAAGGAGAAGTGACACATTCAGCTAAAGGACACCTGGTCCTGCCCTCTTTCCAGATGAGACAACCGAGCCCACGTGTTAACAGAGACAAATGGAAAAAGGCACAACCTGCACGTCTGCGATGGGTGCAAGTGACACAGCAGGACACGGGCATCCAGACCAGGGGACAGTGGATGACACGGCAAGTGCTGATGGTCTGCAAGGCTCGAAGACCAGATTCCAAAACAAAGCCCCAACGTGGGAGTCCCCCGTCTTACAGAGGGAAAACCTACACACGTGTGTCACATAGGCAAGTACAGCTCAAAGTCAGAAGGATAAATCCAGGCAAAACCTGCCTTCTTCAGTAATATGCCATCTATTACCCACTGCCATCTGTGGAAAAACTAAACACTAACAAATTAGATGCACCCCGATTAGCAACTACACCCTGATTCGAGACACGTTAAAATGTTTAAAAAAAAAAAAAGATAGAAAAGAGAAGCCTTTCAAAGGAGAAAACAGGACAGGCTTCCTATGTGTACCAATCCAAATCGATTAGTTGTGCCTGCAGAGAACACCCAGTTAAACTGTGGGGTGGCAATCAATTAGTGATGTCTGACACGAGTAAGGCTTGGGAAAGCGTGGGATTGTAGGTGATTTGTTTTCTTCTTGGCACCCTTCTTAATTCTCCCAATTTTCCAAAAAAATCTAGTCCTTCTTTTGCTGTCTGGCTTTTTTTTTTTTTTAAGCAGTTATTTCTGCAAAGAGAATTAGATGATACCACGTAGGTGTGTTGGAAATGTATGTGTTTCAGACCCTCCAAAACAAACACATGTAAAAGGCTGGGAGGCTGGAGGCGAGAGAGGATGAGTAACTAGAATCAAGAGGGATCCTATCAACCTCAGAGGCTGGAAATGAGGGAAGGGCCTTCCTGGGCAGCCCGATGTGGAAGCAAGAAGCTGCACGGCCTCTTGCATGGGGTTGAGGTATCTGTCCATCCCTTAAACTCTCTGAGCCTCAGTTTCCTCATCAGTGAAATGGACGCCTGAATTCCCTGGCAGTCTAGTGGTTGGGACTCCGCGCTTCCACTGCAGGGGGCACGGGTTCAATCCCTGGTCGGGGAGGCTAAGATCCCGCGTGCCGCGCGGTGCGGCCAAAAAAAAAGAAAGAAAGAAAACTGAAATGGATGCCTGACCCAGATGGAAGGAGGCCTCTGTGTCTCCAACCAAACATCCCCCTTAACTCTCCAAGGGCTTCCCTTACGACTGAGGGCAGCTTCCAGAAGGCAGAGGACTCAGCCTCCCCTCCCCCACACTCCACGATGTCGATGTCGTGCACAAGGCACCAGGTGCTAATGAAGGAACAAGAAGAAAGGGCTGGAGGGAGGGGGCGGCAGCTCCTGGGATCATGCCGGCGAGGCTGCCAGGCACAGATCCGGGGTGCACACGCACGCAGAGGTGTGAGAAGAAATCGGCAAGCACTGCAGTCTGCTGGGAGGAAAATTCCCTCTCACACAAAAGCAAAATGAACAAAGCGGCAGAGGCAGACGGTCCAATCCCTTGGGAGAGGGCCCCGGCAGGACGGCGCCTACCACTGCCAACCGAGGCGGGAAAAGGCACACGGCCCCCAGGGCTCCCGAGGCAGGGGCGTGGGGCGGCCACTGCATGAACCCTTCTGGCCTCAGTTTCTCAGTTTGGGAACCAAGCAGGATGACCCCATTAGCACGGTCTCTCCAAGGAACACCTTGGGGGCCATCTCTGTGGTATCCACACTGATCTCCACCCCAGGGCTCTGAGTGCAGGGACCACCGAGGGTGCCTGCATCTCTACAGGAAGCCAAGAACCAGGGGGACCCCAAGAGAGACCGAAGGTGGGGCTCACTGTGGTCACAGGAGCCTGAAGACACCAGGCACTCAGGCTGGAAACCTCCAGCCACGTCTCAGGACACGAGAAACCTCCACGTGTTAACAAAGCATTCCAACCCCACCTGCTGCCCTCACACGTGTACGTGGCCCAAGCAGGCTCCTGTGTCCGTGACCCTTGGTCTGGGGGGAGCGCTGAAGACGAGAGGATTCAGATCCTACTCGAAAGCCTGTTGACGGGACCGCGGCATCTGAGCGCACGGCCAACCACAGGCCTGCTGGCCTCGGCCTAGACCCGCCCCCGGGCCCGCGAACTGGGTCACGTGCGGAAGGACCATGTATCCATTTGTGACAAACTGGAAATGAAACAGACTGGTCCTTCCCACAGAGAGCCTGATAAGCACTGATCTAGGGCAGGAGTCAGCAAACGGGGCCCAAGGCCAAAGCCAGGCTCTGCCTTTTTCGTCAGGTGTCACTGGCACATGGCCATGGCCATTCCTGTACGTGTTGGCTGAGCTGCTTTCACGCTAGGACGGCAACAGTGCCGGAGTAGTTGCGACCGAGACCGAGCGCCCGGAAAAGCCTGAAATATTTACAGAGAAGGTTTGCCAATCCCTCCTCTAGAGGAAAAGCCCACAGTGTACCCTGGGGGCCATTCGGAAAAGGATACTAGCGGGCACGTTGTCGTCAGGACAGCAGCAGCCTCAAAGTCATCAACACTGCACTGTATCAGTCGCGCTTACTCAGCCCAGGCGTTGTGCAGAGGCCTCTGCACACGTCAACTAACTTGATCCTCAGGGTCTTAGAACTACCCTCGCTCAACTGATGGGGAAACTGAGGAACAGGGCGGTAAGGCCACTCGTCCAAAGTTTCACAGCTAGGAAGGCACTGAGGCAGGACGTGAATGCCAGCGGTCTGGCTCCAGAGTCTGTGCTCTGAAAAGCCCTTCTAACACTAAGGCACAGAGAGGCTAAGTAACTTGCCTAAGGCCACACAGCAGGCAGGAGCGGCGCTGGGATTGACTCCCGTATCTTTGGACTTTAACGCATTCATTTAGTGCAAAGCTTGCAGGAACTCGAGAGAGAGCTCAGGGGGTCCCGCGGGGCTTGGGAGAGAAGGCAGAATCGAGCTGAGCTCTAGAAAGCTGGAAAGGAGACAAGGAGGGGAGGATGTGTTGGGACCCTCAATCCTGGGAGACCCTCAGTGCCAGGAGCCCGCCAGGACCCTCAGGGAAAGATGTGGGGTCCTGATACTGTGGGGAAGGGAAGCCAAGACCACAGAGAAGGAGAGAACAGGGCTCAGAGAGGCTCTGAGGGTGGAGCAGGTGGGACTGAACGAGCCGTGCGCACCGTCACCGTGAAGAGAGGTTCTGAGGGTGCCTGAGGCCGGGTCAGGGGAAGCACACCTGGAATTAAGCCCTCCATCTGCGCCGGCGTAACACACCAGGCAGCCTGGACATGACGCAGGCTGAGGCAGAGGCCAGCAGAGAAGACGGCTCCCACCGCCCCTCTCAGAGTGCAGAGCCTCTTTGGTCTCCTGCCACCCCGCCAGGAGGAAAGCGGTGGCTGCCACATTCAGACACTGCCCCGAGCACCTCGCAAACATCTGCCAGTGGTGCTCAGGCCCACAACACCCATATTGCAGATGGGAAAACTGAGGCTGCCCCCACAGGGTTAAGTGAGCAGCCGAATGTCACTCAGTGAGTTGGGAGGAACAGGGATTCAAAGCCACATCTGGAGGTTCTTCCGGGCTCCGGGGTTGGGGGGGGCTCACCATCAAAGCAGCCCCATGCCCAGACACACTGGAAGAAGCCTCCAGGGCCAGGTGGTGCCACCCTGGATGCAAGCCTGGTGGGAGCAGGTATGGGAGTGAGCTGAGTCCCAGGAAGGTCACAGGTCACGGGGTCCAGGCCCCGCCCCCTCAGCCCAGCAGACCCGCCTCAACTACTGTACAAGGAGCTGGGACCCCTGGGTTCCCACCTGGCCCTTGGATGGGGCATTTGCCTTCCACGCCTTTTCCCCTTTTCCTCTGCCCTCTGCCCCCCAAAAGGGGGGCATCTCACAAACCCTGCCTGTACAGTGGGCTGGCGGTAAGGGGTTAGGGGGCACAGGGCTGCAGGGGGACCTCCAGATTCCAGTCCCAACACTCACCTCCCAGCAGCCAAAGAAAAGTGGCTCCAGCCCCGGACACATGCCCAGGAGAGCAAGACCCCCCCCAGGATGCCTAGAATTCTTGTTCCTGCCTTCCCAGTAACAAGCAGGGGCCCCCAGCTGGGTCGCCCCAGCACGAGGCAGGGTGATCAGGAAGTGGGGCCCCACCGTTGCCACCACACAGGATAAGGATGCCCCGCCTCGTAGCTACCCAGGGCCCCTGCTCACCCCCTGCGTCAGCCTCCTGCCCGGAGGAAGTGACCACTGGGTCCTACCCGGCCGCATCCTGCGTCACTGAAGGCCCAGCGGGAAAAGTGCGGGCGGTGTCTGAGATCAGCTGGTGACTCCAAGTGACTTCGAGAGGGCCCAGCTGGGGCGGGGATTGCAGGATGGCAGGGGCCAGAGGGACTCAAGGACTAACCGAGTCTGGGCCCTTGGGGAGGGAGTGGGAGAGGGGTAGGCATCTGGCAGGAGGGGACGAGAAAGAAGAGAAACCAGAGGCAACGGCCAGGAGCCCCCAGGGGAGGCAGCCCCTCCAAGCGGCTGTAGTGACAGTGACAATATTGCAAGTAGACACAGCTGGCTGAGTGTCTGCCAGGCCCTGTCATAAGGACCTTCCACAGATGATCACGTTTAATCCCCAGGAGAATCTAGGAGACAGATGCTCTCATTACTCCATTTTATGGATGAACAACCGAGGCTTAGAATCATTAAGCGACTTGTCCTGTTTCCTCACCTGCAAAATGTTCCCCAGCTACAAAGTGCAGAGCGTGAGAGTACCCTCACTTGAGTGGTAAAGAGAAGCGAGTGCAGCTGTATACATAAAGGGCGCCAACAAAACGCTCACCCTGTAGTAAGCACTCCGACGACAATGCTTAATTTTGTTATTGTGATGAGGATAAAGGTGATGACCACACATAACAGTAAATGACCCCCAGGAGCACAATCCTCGGCCCTGGGCACACAGTAGGTGACCAATAAGTAGTCATCCATTTCACAGGGGCTCAGAGTCCTGAAGCTGAAGCCGGCTGCCTTCTCATGGTGATTTAACCCGAGGCCTATTATTTAACCTCCCAGCCTCAGTCTCCTTATCTGCAAAATGGGATGATAACGCAAGGTGCTCTTTCATTGGGTTGTTTGTGAGAATTCGACGACCTCATCCAGAATGTGCCCGTTTATCACAGCTGGCTCTCAAAAGCATCTTGGGGGCCCAAGTCCTCAAGAGGCCACTGTTTTCGGGACACCCCCGGGCTGGTCCAGTGGGCTCATATGCAAAAACATCTCGCTCATGGAAGATAGAAAAGCCCTCCCACGCCACTTCCTCTCTGCATCTCAGGAGGGACCACACCAGCCGAGCAGGACAGACACAGGCGTGTTCACATAGGGGCCAGCACAGCAAGCTTTGACCCCAGCTGCAACTGCAAACCCTCGCAGTCCCTCACCAAGCAGCCAGGAGGTCAAACGGGGGAGGCCCAGGACCCTGAGAGCCCTCCGGCAAGCCCCTGAGGATATAGAACAGAACCAAGCCTCATCCTCAGGGCCACACGCAACTAGAGATGAAGTCAGGAAAGGGGGGCCCCCACTAGAAGGTGGACAGAGTGGGGTGCAGCTCGAAAGAGCTGACCAACGGGACTTCCCTGGCGGTCCAATGTTTAAGACTCCACACTTCCACTTTAGGGGGCACGGGTTCGATCCCTGGTCGGGGAACTAAGATCTCACAGGCCATGTGGCGCAGCAAAACATTTTTTTTTTTAAAAGAAAGACCTGACCAAGTGCACGCCCGCTCCCTCGCCAGCAGGCCACCCCCCCACTCACACAACGATGGGGAGACCCCTGTGAGCAGAACTAACCCATGGGACCCCCGTGTCGGGGATTCAGAGAATGACACGCACTGGACCTCACTGTCTCAGAGCGCTAAGCATCACTGCAGTGAATAGGCTCCAGGCCCTGAGGATTGGGGAGGGGAGGGTCTGCGAGCCATGGCCCCTAGGAAGCCACCCCAATCCTAAAGCAGGGGAGCCCGGCTGAGGCTGGGCTGACAGTGTATACAGCAGGAGCTCCACGTCTGCATGCAAACCCCACAGCCAACTCAGAGGCAGAGATCCCAGCTCAGCCTGGCCCTGGGCTCCAGCTTCCTGGCTTTAAAATGGGAGCTAAGGGCTTCCCTGGTGGCGCAGTGGTTGAGACTCCGCCTGCCGATGCAGGGGACGCGGGTTCGTGCCCCGGTCCGGGAGGAACCCACGTGCCGCGGAGCGGCTGGGCCTGTGAGCCGTGGCCGCTGGGCCTGTGCGTCCGGAGCCTGTGCTCCACAATGGGAGAGGCCACAACAGTGAGAGACCCGCGTACCGCAAAAAAAAAAAAAAAAAAAAAAGGGAGCTAAGAGATTTTACCAGCTGTCCCAGGGCCTGGTAAGGCCACAGATGCCAGTGGTCTCTGCCAAAGCACCCCACCTCCCCGCGGGGGACAGCGAGCCCTGGCAGGACACTGTTGGAGCCACTCTAGCCTCAACTCCAAGGAGAAATAGGAACCCGGGGACAAGAGAAGGCCCCAAAGGTGACCCCAGGCGCACATTCGTGCCCCTTACCGTGTGTGGCCGGGCGATCTGCACAGGGTAGGAAACGCCGTGGGGCGGGTAACGGGGCTCGGTGGCCCTCCACGTCTGTGCCACGGGCTGCGTGGACCCCGACATGGTGGTGGTCGTCCAGGGGGGCTCGTGGGCCCCTGTAAGCTCCCTCTCAATGGTCTCCAAGGATTAAAAGCCAGTCTTCGTCATCTGCTCGAGGGCCACCCTGTCCCAGACACCTGTGAGGAGACCAGAAAAGCAAGCAAGATCAGTCACAGGGCTGTTCCTTGCAGACCCTGGCGGGGCCCCAATTCCTTCCTGTGGCCCCTGTGAGGAAGAGAGGGGTCCTCCGGGACCCTCCTCCACACCACTGGCAAGCTCCGTGCCCACTGACAGCAGTGGGAGACGCCACGTGGTGTCTGAGGCCTCTCCAAACCACAGGCCAGCAGCTGTGGCACAAGCCACATCGGTGACAGCCGTGTCCTCCTCCGCTGCCAAGGCCCTCGCTCAGCAGGCACGGGAGCTCTAACTCTGCGGGCATTGGCCCCACGACCCCACCATGGCTCCCAAGCACACTCAGCCCACCCCACCCCACCCCAGGTCCTCTGCCAGTTTGAGTCACCAGGGCAAGGTTCCCCGAAAGCACCTGGCAGCTCAGGCAGGCAACTGCTGTCCCAGGAGGGGCAAAGTCCGTACAACCGTCCAGGGTGATGGTGGTGAACAGGGTCGGCTCGAGCAGAACACGGGTCACAGTGTAACCCCGGGCAAGGTCGGGCCTGCCTGGGCCTCCCAGTGACCCTCTGGGGAGGGTGAGTGACACGACGACGGGGAAGCAGGACAGACGTGAGGTTGGCCCGGACGTGAGCTGAGGGCGAAGCGACTGGGAGCCCGAGGGCCACACCGGGGAAACAGCCGAGGACACGGAGGAGAGCCGGCTGGGCCCCCGGTGGCTCCCGGAGGGGCAGGCAAAGGATGCTGTCCACGGGGAAGAAAGCACTCATGTGCCCATGATGGAAGGACTCCACTGGCTCTACAGATGGAGAAACTGAGGCCCAGGAAGAAGAAAGGACTCAAGTCAAGAGAGCAAGAGAGCCCCTGGTCAGAAGGGGCCTTTGCCCAGAAACCTCCGGGGGCCCCCGACCCCCCCAGGACCCTTCTCTCCCTCTCCGCCAGCCACTGCTCCATGCAGCCTGCCCAAGGTTATAACTGGCTCCGCCGCCCAGGCCCGGGCTGAAAGCCTGGCAGGTCTCGGGCCTCCTCCACACTCAGCCACTCAGAAAAGGGGTGTCTATCAGGCCCCTGCCATGTGCAAACCCCCCACTCACACCCGCCACCCAGGAGCTAAGGAGAATCCAAGATGGCGCAGGGGCCCGGCACCTGGAAGCCCCCATGTGATGTACCCTCTCGGGCTGCATCTCATGTGTGCCCCCAGCTCCCTGTAGTTTCATCACAACGTCCCTCATCGCCCGGCCCTCCACTGACAGCTGTCTTTCAAGGGCGTGGACGCCCTAAACCTCCGCCCTTTGGAGGTCTGATGTGGACGGATACTGGGAGGGAAGACTGAGATCATGGTGGTCAAAGGAAGAACAAGACCCCCCTCCCTCCCACCTGGGGGCTGTGACTGCATCCCACTTCCCACCCCCATCTCCTGCTACAGTAGACTCGACTTTCTTTTTAGGAACCATCTTCCCCCCCGGCAGACTCCAGGCGTGATCATGTGATCTGGGCCTGGCCAATCAGATTCCTGCTTCCCCTGGGCCACCGATTGGTTCAGGGATGGGCATCTGACCCAATCTGAGCCAATGAGAGTCAGTCTTGAGACTCTGAGAAGGAACCAGAAACAGGCACTATCCACTGGGGCTGTAAGCCAGGAGGGTGAAAGCCTGGAGCTCTCGGGGGGCCACCACTTGGCAGAAACCTACCCGAGACCATACCCCCAGGAAGGCAGATCTGAAGGGGAGAGAGAGCACAGCTAGGTCCTGATACAGCCATGCCTGAAGGCAGATCAAAGCTGCTTCTTCATTTAGGGAAGCCAAGGCACTCCTTCTGTGTGTTTTGCCTTTGCCAGCCCAACCCAGCTTTCTGTCACTGGCCATCAAAAGTTCTGACTCACCCAGAGAAGGAGGGAGTCACAAAGGAGGCAACCTTTCCATCGGGTGCCGTCAATCCTCCCAACACTGCAAAGCCAAAGAATTCCAGAGCCCAAACTGCCACACCTATGACCACCTCAGGAAAAAAGCCCACATGGACTTTTCCCAGACACCGAGACAGGAGGCACTGTGTAATTCTTTTTTTTTTCTTTTCTTTGCCGTACGCGGGCCTCTCACTGCCGTGGCCTCTCCCGCTGCGGAGCACAGGCTCCGGACGCGCAGGCTCAGCGGCCATGGCTCACGGGCGCAGCCGCTCCGCGGCACGTGGGATCTTCCCGGACCGGGGCACGAACCCGCGTCCCCTGCATCGGCAGGCGGACTCTCCACCACTGCGCCGCCAGGGAAGCCCGGCGCTGTGTAATTCTTATGAACGAGGGAACAGTCCTGCTCAGCAAATGGGAGCTACTATTATGACAGTCACTAGTACTGTCACTGCAGTAGCTGCAGCCCGGTCACAGCGCTGCTGTGGACATGGAAGGGAGGCAGAACTGCCCCCGCCGGTCCCCACCAAGAGCAACGCGGCAGCCCTCCTGCAGCCCGGAGACAAGAGACTGGCCTTGGGAGAGGGGGCAGTTGTGGCCACCAGTGCTGGGCCCTGTCCCAGAATTCCCTGTGTCCCACCCAGCTCATCACAAAGCCCAGCAGACCCTGGTGGTCTGATGCAGCAAAGCCAGTTCTATTCCGGCCTCTCTCTGGGTTTTAAACGGTTGCCCGCTCTCTGCAAGAGGAAGAGGGCAGCACCTGGCCAGAGAGAAGCTCAATCTGCTCGCCTTTCCAAGAGCACCACGCGCAACTTCCAAGTCGCTATGTGACTTTGCATTGCGTGAGGCGGTGAGAAGTCTAATTTACCAGTAGATTTCTAATCTCCTTTGCCTAATGAAATGCCAACTGGGGATGGCAGCCCCGGAAAGATGCTCACGGCGTGCACTGCATGTGGGCTCCAGAAGCCAGAGAAGTGATACCTTTCCAAACCAGCCCTGGAGAATCCTCGGCCACTTCCCCACCCTCCTCGTGCCAAGGCCTGGCTTCCCACGACCTCAACGTTCACAGAGTGTCCACCGCCGAGCTTGAGGTTCATGCCCCCACCACCCGTCAAAGGATCACTCCACCGGCTCCATGGCCCAGCATCCTCATGTGCAGGTTGTCCCCAAAGCCGGGGGACTCTGGGGATATTGCACCTCCTGCATTCACCACGAGCTTATTTTAATAAGCTCCATTACTATCTCCCCCAACCTTAGCCACATTTTTTGCCAACTTGAAAAAAAATTTTATTTTTAGGAAAATAGTTTGACAGTTTCTAAAAATGTTCAACAGAGAACTACCGTAGGACCCAGCAATTCCACTCCTAGGCATATACCCAAAAGAATGGAAAACAGAGACAAACAAATCAAGGTATTCACAGCAGCAGTATTCACTATAGCCAAAGGTGGAAACAACCCAAGTGCCCATTAACCAAGGAGTGGCGAAATAAACAGAATGTGGTCTATCTGTACAACGGAATATGATTCAGCTATAAAAAAGAACCAAGCCCTGACACATGTCACAACGTGGATGAACCCTGCAAACATGATGCTAAGCGAAAGAAGCCAGACATGAAAGGACAGATACCATACGATTCCACTTATAGGAAATGATAAATCCACAGAGACAGAAAGCTGACTGGTGGTTGCCAAGGGCGGGGGGTGGGATGGAGGGAGGGGTGTGGAGCGACTCATGAGTATGGGGGTTACCATGCAATGATGGAAGTGTTTCGAAACTAGATAAAAGTGGTGTTTGCGTAACACTGTGAACGGCGGGCCAGGGGCGGGGATTAAGCTTTGACTTCATCAGCAACATTTGGAGGTGCATGCCAAGAAAAAATATGACATTACTTCATCAGAGCCAAGGGTAGGAGAGGATGAGAGCAATCCACGGGGCAACGTGGGGTCTCCTGGATCTGGTCTTGGCTGAAAAGGGTTCTGAGAGATGGATCCAGGTTAGAGCAGGAATGTGATACAGTGGCCCCAATATCACTGCAGGGTCTGGGAGCTTTGGGGTCAGGAGAGGGTGGTGGACATCCATTATCTCCAGACTCTTTGGGGTCCCCGCTGTGAGCTGAGCTCCAGGCTAGTGAATGAGGCAGGGTCCAGGCCACAGAGGGTCTCGGTGCCCCGGCAGAGTGCAGACAAGCAGCAAATGGTGACTCTGACAGCAGGCTGGGGACTCTGGAAGCCTTGGGGAGGGCGAGGGGGTGGCAAGGAGAATTTTCTGGAGCGTGAACCAGACACAGCCAGGGGAGGGGGAAGTGGAGGGGGTTCCAGGCAGAGGCCACCACCTGAGCAAGAACCCGGAGATGAGACCAGGCATGTCGTGCTTGAGAAATTCATCAAGTCATTCAAGGCCCACGGACCATGGAAAGGATGGATTCTGTTCAAAGGGCAATGGGGAGCCACAGAAGGTGGTTGAGGGAGAGAGGAAAGGATCGGGGTGTTTGACAAGCAGGCGCCGTGAAGAGTGAGCGTGGAACCCAGAGGCCTGGGGGGCTCTCGCAAGCGTCCCTGCACGAGATGACACCGGTGGGACCGGGACAGCAGGAACGGAGAAGCAACAGCAGACGGCGTGCAAGTCGAGAAGGAGCCTGCCAGCCAAAGACACATCTTGCTCTGGGGGTGAGGGAGGCCGAGCGGCCCCCCAGGGACAGGGGCCTGTCATTCCCCCCCTCAGGCAAGGTGCCTCGGGGCTCTGTCCTCAGTTTCCTCCACTGTAGACAGGGAACATGCGTGTCCCTGCTCCACGGACCCAGGAGGACAGCACACTTGTGAAGGGTGCCTGGTAAACAGCAGGTGCTCAATAAGGCAAACGCAGCCAAGTCAGGGCTCCACAGGGAAGAGACAGCGCTCTGGCGAGGTTAAGGACTGGGTTTGCCAGGCGGTGTGGGATGCTCCCGAGCCCCATAGCACGGGGACACCGCAAGCCCCACCGGGCCTCGCATATCCAAACCAAAAACCACGGGCCCACAGAGCCGGCTGGAGGAGGGCTGCAAACTGCAGGCCCAGCCCATGCTGGGAGCACCCGTGCACACGGCCAGGGCCACGCAGCCGCCCTGGGAGAGCCACATAGGCTGTAGGTCTGACTCGGCAGCGCCCCACAAGGCTGCCAAGCCCATGTTCCATCCACGGAGAAAGCTCACTGCCTGTGATTCTGTGTCTGCCTTGCAGGGCCTAGCATTGCGCTGGGCACACAGCAGGTGCTCAACGAACGAAACTGTCAGGCGGAGGTGAGCGCCAGTAACACGAGGTGAGGCTGGAGCCCGCCACACCTGCATCTCCCTGACCCTGCTGGGCAGAGGCCTCTTTCCGGGGGGGATGTTTCTGTCCTGCCCGGACATCCCCTCTCGGGCCCCAGGCAAGACTGCCAGGGAAGCCACACCAAGACACAGACTGCCAGGGAAGCCACACCAAGACACATTCCACAGATTTTCCGAGTTCGAGCAGCCAGGCTCAGATCCGGGAGGGTGGGGTTATAGCCACTGGGGCTGGGATGTCTCTGAGGGCACAGGGAGGCGGAGCGGGTGTTTGTTAAGGGGCCGGAACGGAAGCTGAAATGTGCCTGGGAGCCTTCAGACCTGAGCCCAGGAAGATGAAAGGGGAGCTGTCTGCACCGCACACGCCTGACATTTTCTTGGAACTAACGGGACCGACGCTGGGACTTGTGGCAGGTGGGGAAGCTTCAGAATTTCAAATCAGCTGCCAGGCAGGAGAGAGGCCCCCGGCCCCGGCCCCGGTGCTGACCCACGTGCTCGTCAGAACCCCCCATGGCGCTCGAGTGGCCACCAGTCCCACAGAGGGGACACGGTCTATGACACCCCACCCCAGCCAGCCTGTCTCGGGCCAGGGACACACACATGTGCTGGGAGCCTATGGGCAGGGACCCTGCCGGTCTCCTCAGTGTCTGACATATAGTAGCTGCTCCATAAATGTTTGTTTTAATTGCCTGCTGAATCCCCCATGAGGGGCATGGTGCCTGGCACACAGTAGGTGTGTTATTTTCCTGGAGCTGCCATAACAAACTGCCACGAAGTGGATGGCTAAAAACAACGGAGATGGATCCTCTCACTGATCTGGGGGCCAGAAGTCCAAAATCAAGGTGTCAGCAGGGCCACACTCCCTCCAGAGGCTCCAGGGGAGGATCCTTCCTTGTCCCTTCCAGCTCCTGGCGGCTCCAGGTTTCCTTGACTTGTGGCCCCACTGCTCCAATCTCTGCCCACCTTCGCATGGCCTGTTTTCCCGTGTGCCTGTGCTTGCTCTTCTTATAAGGACTCCAATTATATTTAAGGCCCACCCTCTCCAGCATGACGTCATCTTAACTAATTACATCTGCAGAGACCCTCTCTCCCAATCAAATCACACTCATAGGTTCCGGGTGGACATGAATTTGGGGAGGACGTCATTTAACCCAATACAATAGGTGCTCAATAAATATTTGCTTTGTTCACTGCTATATCCCAGAGCCTGGCACAAAGTAGGCATCCAATAAATATCTACTAAACAAAAAGGTGCCAGGCAGCCTGGCCCGAGGAGAATGGAGACCCGGAAGCCAGCACTGGGGCAGTGGAGGGGGGATGGGACAGGACTTGAGGACAGAAGCAGTTCTGGGGTGTGAGGCTAAGCTGCTATGGAAACACCAGCTAGAATGAAGCTGACTGTTCCCACCTTGTGTTTCTAGCTTCTGGCATGCTGTAAACATCGGGGACCGGCCAAGCATTTGATGGCCACCTTCAGCAGGGGCTCATGGCACAGAACAGATGCCCAGGAATCCAGCTCTGAACTAAGTCATAAGATGAAGATGGGAAGTGGCACTGGTGAGCCTCACCCGGCCTGGCTCACAGGAGCCTGTATGGCCCACGTGGACAGGGGCAAAGGCAAAGTTCCTGCCCCCTGCCCTGGCTGCTGCCCACTGTCAACCACGCTTTATAGGCGCCTCCTGTGGGACAGGTGCTGGGACGCAGCAGCGGATAACAGACCCAAACTCCCCGCCCTCGCGGAGCTGACATTCCACTGGGTGAGACGGGAGTAATTATAGGGTGGTGGACAGTATCTGTGCTACGGAGAAAAATAGAAGCGTGAGGTGGGTAGGCAGGCGATGGGGGGTGAGGTGCAGTTTTAAAGTGGGTGGTCCGGGACAGCCTCACCAGAAGGCATCTTTAAGCAAAGATGTGGAGGAGGGGAGAGAGGGAACCAGCAGATGTCTTGGAAGGGTGTTCCAGGCAGACGGAACGGCAAGTGCAAAGGCCCTGAGGTGGGAGAGGAACAGCAGGGAGACCCGAACGGTGAGAGTGGAGGTCACATGGGGCTTTCACTCCCAGTGAGATGAGAAGGATGCCACACCTCTGGGCACGGGTGATGTGAAGGGTCTCCTATATCAAACCTGCCCCTGGCATCTCTGGGCTCAAGGAAACTTCAGCTGTGCCCCCTGTCCAGGAGCCAAGGGTGCAGGCCTCTGTGCATAAAAGGGCTGACCCACCTGTAATCCTAATTCTATTAAAGGAGGAAGACCAGCTTCCTTGCCCCGTACCTGGCAAAGAGGTCACTGGGCTCCGTAAGGAGCAGCCAGGACCCCAATCACAGCCTGTCCTTGGCCCTGCCCGAGGGGCGGTGGTCTGGAGTAGCTGAGGGTCACCATACTCAGAGCCAACTCAGGCTGCTGCCCACAGAGGTGCCACCTGCCCCCCGCAAGCTGGGACCAAGCTAAACAAACCCATGCTCCCAAACTCCACATATTCTGGCCAATCAGGAAATTATCTGGGTATCTACAAGGTGCAGGCACCGTTGCAAACACTGGAGCTACAGCAGTGAACCAGTCAGACCAAAAGGCTTGCCACTCAGAGCTGACATCCAGTGACAGGTCTGTTCCAACCGGGAAAGCTCCCAGCCAGGCGTTCACGGGGAGATGGATGGATGGACGGACGAAGGGAGAATGGATGGATGGATGAAAGATTGATGCTAAGATGAATGAGAGATGGATGGATAAAGGAGAGATAAAGGGAAGGGGGAGGGAGGATAGATGGATGGATGGATGGATGGACAGATGGATGGACTGATCAGCCAATGCATATCTATTTCACTGTCCCATTTTCCAGGGGTTTTCTGGTCTTACTTTTTTAACCAACCCCCAGAGCCAAGCGTGTCTTTATTCCACTAATATCCCCCCACGTCAGGCTCCCTGCAAGCCACCATGGGGGACACAGATAAGCATCATCCTCCCCATGGCCCAAGCCCATACAAGTGTTCCCCAAGCCCCAGGGTGCTGGGCACAGAACCCCTGGGGAAAACTGCCTCTGGTCCCGAACTCCAGAAGCGCAATGGGAGGGTCTGAAGGCCCACCCTCCCCTGGGCACCGCTTCTCCTCCTCAAGCCATAGCCAGCACCCCTCCCTCCTGGGGAAAAGGAGAAAAGAAAAGCCAGCCCACTGCAGCCTCAGAAACATCTCCCCTGTGGCCAGCGGGGTTTACAGCCCCGGGTAACACGATCCATCACGCCACACGCATGCGCCAAGCAACAGCCAGAAAAACAGCTTCCCGTGGGCCCAGACTGTGGCACAGACCCCAGATCTGCTCCCGCCGGGCAGTCTTCCAGGGACCTGCTTCCCCCTCCCCATCCAGCTCAGCCAGGCCCCAGCGACCAGCTCAGCACGAGGCGTTATAAAGAGGACTTCACAGAAAAACCCCAATTTCTGGTGTCCCTGAAAACCAGGGGCTCTCACATATTGCCAGTGGGGACGTAAAATGGTGCAGTCACTGCAGAAACCAGTCTGGCAGCGCCTCCCTAAGCTAAACACAGAGACACCATATGACCCAGCGATTCCACTCCCAGGCATACAGCCCAAGAAATGAAAACAGGTGATGAGACAAAACGAACATGAATGTTCACAGCAGCACTATTCACAACAGCCAGAAAGTATCAATAGAAACAACCCAAATATCCATCAGCTGATGAGTAGATAAATAGAATGTGGTCCATCCAGTCACTGGAATATTATTTAGCCATAAAAAGGGACATATAAACCATGAAAACATTATGCCAAGCCACATGTTGAATGATGCCATTTGTGTGCCATGCCCAGAAGAGGCAAATCCATTGAGTCAGATGCAGGCTGGTGGCTGCCAGGGGCTGGGGGAGGGGAGGAAGGGGAGAGACTATTAATGGGTATTAGGTTTCCCTTGGGGCGGTGAACATGCTGTAGCACGAGATAGCGGTGACGGTGACACACCACTCACTCTACTAAATGCCCACGAACCGTACACTTTAATATAGTTCAAATGGTAAATCGTATGTGTATTTTCCCACAGCAAAATCACTTAGGGGCACCACCGGCTGGAGGCGGGCAGGAGCTACCCACATGGGATGGACACACCCTCTCCTGGTCAGCTATGTTCGTTTCTATCCCCAGCCTGGCCAGCGGTGCTCAAAGGCCAAGGGCTCAGTTCCCCTTCTCCGTCCGGCCTGGCTGGCTGGAGCTTTCACCTCCACCATCTCTTCCCGAGAACCTGACCCCAACTCCAACCTGCCAGCCTGGGCTCCCGCGAGCCTCTCTCTTTCTGCCGCTCCCGTGGGCCCAACACCATGCACCACCACCGTCTGTTTACCCACTGTCTCCCCACCCCCAGACTGAGCTCCTGACCTGCAGTTGGAGCCCCACCTGGTATCACATACATAGTAGGAGCCCTGGAGGCTGTGAGCTGTTACAGCCCCTCAGTCACTAAGGAAAGGTGGTGCCCTCCAGCAGGCCGCCCTAATCCTAGAGATGTACCCTCTCCACCAAGCCACCTCCTGCCCGCGCATTGCTACGTGTGGAAAGTGACCAAATGGGTTCAAATCCCAACTCTGCCACGATGTAGCTGTGTGACCTTGGGCACAGTCCCGACTTCTCTGGGCTTTATTGTCCCATCTGTAAAACTCTCTTCCAAGGGCCAGTGGAAAGAGGATGCATTGGGAAAAGATCTATGGGAAGTTCAACACCCATAAATGAGTCCCCAAAACAAGAGCTGTGGCTGTTACTACCCTGCGCTGCTCCAAAAACTGCGACGAGGGAGGGAGGCAGGCAAGGTAACGGCCACGCTAGTGATGATGCTACTGGCAGAGGTAGTTACCTTGACTATCCCCACTTTGCAGATGAGCCAACTGAGGCTGCGGGAGGTGAGCCGACCAAATGGTAGAGTGAGTCCCTAA
Organism: Mesoplodon bidens; assembly: GCF_964165515.1. NCBI lineage: Eukaryota > Metazoa > Chordata > Mammalia > Artiodactyla > Ziphiidae > Mesoplodon > Mesoplodon bidens. Next base: position 6,275,327 of record NC_138169.1, on the reverse strand, counting down.
TTAGGAGGTGAGACCAGGGACGCCCACACCTGAAAACAGAAAAAGCAGAGGGTGCTTCCCGGGGTGAGCAGGCCCTCGCAGTCTGGAAACAAGGAGAAGGGGGTGCTGCTCTTCTCAGCCCTGAGACCTTGTCTACACGACATCTCACTCATTGCCCTCTTGTTACAGATGGGAAACTGAGGCCCAAAGAGGGTCAGCAGGCTGGTGCTGCATGGCCAGACTCCACCCTCCTCAGCTGGATCGCTTGGCCCACGTGGTCCAGGCGTCTGAGGAGGTGGGCACAGTGGCCTGCGCTGAGCCCAGGGGCCACGCAGGGACGGGCTCCAGCTGCACCAGGACAGCCAGGTCCCGCAACAGAAATGCCGCTGCAGCCTGGCTGGGAGGCCATGGAGGAGAGACCCCCAAACACCACATCCTGCATCAAACCTTCCAGGGAAGGGGCTTCCCTGGCGGTCCAGTAGTTAGGACTCTGCGCTTCCACTGTAGGGGGTACGGGTTCGATCCCTGGTCGGGGAACGAAGATCCTGCAAGCTGCACAGCTCGGCCAATTAAAAAAGAAGAAGGAGAAAGAAAAAAAAAAAACCTTCCGGGGAAAAACATGCCCCCAGCACCTGCCCCACCTCTTACCTCCCTGAAAAAGGATCCCCAGCCACTAGGAGAACCTCCACCCACCCCCTGCCACTGATTCTGCTTCGGGAAGCCCTCCCAGGTCCCTCATACCCGCCCCTTGCTACTGGCAGGTTCTACCTCATCCACAGGCACCCACTCACCAGAAGAATCTGATTTCCCTCACCAAACATGATTGTCCCCATTCAACAGATCAGGAAACCGAGGATCAGAGAGGTGAACTCACTTGCCCAAGGTCACACAGCCAGAAAGCAGCCAGGCGTCATTCTGATCTCCAAAACCGCCAGCCCAGGCCCCGCACACCCCACGGTCCCTCCCAGAGCAAGCAGGGATGAGGCGCTGGTTGGAGCTGTCAAGGAGGCCAGTTTCTGTTTCCAATTTAATTGGTACGTTTGTGTCCGCTGGGCTGTGGCCAGCTCAGCCGCCCGGCCCTGCTTCCCCGCCAGGGCAAGTTCTGCTCAAAATCACTTCCTCTGCGACTCTTTTTCTTTTTTCCCCTTTTAATTTTAAAAGGAAGAGAGAGAGAGGTTGAGAGAGAAACCACAGCCCTGACAAACCTCCTGGCACACCAGGTCACAGGGTTCCGCACGAGAACCCTTGCCTGGCAACGCGACCTCCCTCTGGGGTATTTCACAAACATGACGCCGGATTTTTCCTCGCTCTTCCTCATTAAGTCCTGGGCACCCCGGGAGGGACGTGGTTTCCATTAGACCCGGCTCCTCCATCTGGCCTTCCAAACGGCAATTTTCTCTGCAGAGGGAAGCGGGGGCGGGGGACACAGAGAAGAGGCTGGTGTCTGGGCGGCGGCTGTGTGACCTGGGCAAACAGATTAACCCCCTGCCCTGAGGCTGGGATGGGGGGTGCACCTATGAAGGGGGTCCCCAGGAGGACCCTGGGATTCTAAAGGATGAGGGGCTTGGGGTCCTGGGTCCATCCACTTGGCTGCCTGGGTGGGACTGAACCAACAACTGAAGAGAAAAGAGGCCACAGAACCCAGCGCTTGACATTCTGCTAAGTGAAATAAGCCAGACACAAAAGGGCAAACACTGTAGATTCCGCCCAAATGAGGTGCCCAGAGGAGTCAGAGTCACAGAAGGTAAAAGGGTGGGTTCCAGGGCCTGGGGGAGGCATAGGGGGAGTTCGTGCTTAATGGGCACAGAGCTGCTGTTTTGCAAGATAAAAAAAGGTCTGGAGAGGATGGTGAGGATGGTTGCACAACAGTGTTAAGCATACTGAACACTACTGAACTGTACATTTAAAAATGGTCCAGACGGTCAGCTTTCTGTTATGTGTGTTGTGCCACAGTTTGAGATTTTTTTCTTTAAATTTTGAACACACACACACACACACACACACCTCCTCCAGGGAGGACTCCCTGACTGCTAGCTAAGAGCACCCAGCTGCTCTGTGGTGGTTCCCACTGTCAGAGCAGCCCCCATGAAAAAAGACAGCGTGGCCAAGGGTGCTGCCTAGCACTCAGCAGCCCCTCACAGCCAAGGGCTGAGAGGGACCACAGTCAAAGGCCGGTCTCAGCCCATCTCACCTCAGCACCCCATGGCCACGGGGCACAACTGGGCCTGCAGACGGGCGCCTCACAGCTCTGGTCCCTCAGAAGTCTCCACTGACCAGCCGTCTCCAACCAGATGGCCTGGACCCAGGGAAGGGCTGACCAGAAGCTCTCTGCCCCTTGAGATGGGCCCCTGGACCCTGAAACCCGAGGCCAGGCCCAAAGCAGCTCTCTCAATGCCCGCTGGACTGCGGTCTCCACCCCATGGCTCACAGCCAGTGCAGGGACCCCGAGGGTGAGGGCGGCAGCCCCTGGGTTCCCACCAACTCCCCTGCAGCAACATCTGGCAAACGTGTCCTCAGCTGTGCAGCTGCCGGAAACGCCGCCTCCACACACACAAGCCCTCAAGGACGGCTTTCCGAAGAATTTATGGGGTCATCCCTAATATTTCAGGGCAGATCTCTGGGGGACGTCCTCCGCCACATGTGAACAAGGACAAATGTTTCTGCTGCTAAGAATAGCTGCTCTAGGCCGGGAGCCCACCCACTCACCTACCACCCTCCCATGCATCCCCCCCCTCCTGGACCCCCAGCAAACCACCAGTCTGGACCCTTGCAGGCCCACCTCCCACAGGCCTGGCTGGGAGGCCCCTACTGCCACCCAGACGCCCAGGCCCAGGGAGAAAGGATCCACTTTGATCAGCTCTGTCCAAATGTGGACGCGACCAGGCCACTGAATTAGCCCGAGGGCATTCGTTGCTGAGTGTCTGATGACAGAGGAGTGATCAGGAATCCAAAAGGTCCTCCAGCCCTGCAGCCAGGAGTTCCAGACAGCGAACGGCTTCCCTGCCCAGGAGCGGCAGTTGATTATCAGTCCAGGGAGGGAGGAGAATCAAAAAGGTTCCAGGGCGGAGGGTCCCAGGCCGGAAGTAGGGAGGCGGAAAGAGAAAGGAGGACTATGCACATCCACCAGCCTGGCCTGCAATACCCTCAGGCCAGGCTGGGACCGTGACAAGGAGGGGGGGTGTGTGTGTGTGTGTGTGTCTGTGTGTGTGTGTGTGTGTGTGTGTGTGCGCCGTGACAAGGAGGGGCGGGGTGTGTGTGTGTGTGTGTGTGTGAGAGAGAGAGAGAGAGAGAGAGAGAGAGAGAGAAAGGGCACAGGAAGGGGGTGGCCCAGGGGATCACAGCTTCCAGTTCTTTCAGGAGAAGAAAGTCTGATTTTGAGACATCCCTCAATTTGCAATTTTTATTTAAAAAACACTGACTTGGGGACTTCCCTGGCGGCCTAGTGGTTAAGACTTCGCCTTCCAAAGCAGGGGGTGTGGGGTCGATCCCTGGTCGGGGAGCTAAGGTCCCGCATGCCGTGCAGCCAAAAAACAAAAACATAAAACAGAAGCAATACTGTAACAAATTCCATAAAGACTTTAAAAATGGTCCACATCAAAAAAAAAAATCTTTAAAAGAAAAACAAAAACACTGACTATAAACCCAATGCAATAAATCAGTCTGACATCCATATCCAGCCCTCACACTGCCAGGATGTGACCTGTGGCTTCTGACATGTGGTCAGCTGGGAGCCACAAGAGAGGGTCCAGCAAAGCCCAGGGAGCTTCAGGGAGGGGGGATGGCGAGTGTCCAACCTGGGCAAAGGCTGGAGGCGGGGCCCGGGAGGCCCCTAATGACAACAGGGAATGGGAGGGGCTGGGCCACTTACCCATCAACGACACCACCCTAACCCCAACAGGACACACACTGGCTGTGAAAGGGGGGCTGGCTCATCTCCAACACATGGAGCTGTCCATGGCAAACCAAACCCCATTGTCCTTGGGCCACCAACCCTCCTGCAGCCCTCAGTCCTGGCCTTGGGGGAGGCTGACCCCGCCTCCCAGGTCTGCCCAATCAGCACCGGTCACAGCAGCACCAGCTGCAGTGATTGATTTGGGAGGGGCTTAACTCTCAAGCTGAGCTGATAAAAGTTCATTCCCAAGAGTAGCTGGAATACCAGGCTTACCTTCCACTGGGGCCGCTGAGCTGGCATGAGGCTGTGCCACCAGGGACTGGACAAGGAAAAGCACCTCGTCACCTGAGCCCCTAGATCCAACCGTGCCTGAAGCTTACCTGAGCCTTTTGTGTTAAATACAGGAGAAGCAGGGAGTCTGACAATTGCAACCAAGAGACCTACGACAGCAACGCCCTAAAGCCCAGCTTCTAAGCCCCATGAAATCTCTCCCCAGAATCAGATCTCCTCCACCCTCTGGTCTCCTCACCTGTACAGGTAGGGAGAGGTCTAAAGCCAGCCAGAAGGAGACAAGGGGAACTGAGATGGAGCCTGGGCCAGACTCAACGTAGGAGGAAGGAGCCTGGGACACGCCTGCCCTGTCTCTCACCCAGAAGAAGTGGCGTCTCCCAGCCCAGTCCTGAGCCGTCAGTGGCTCTAAGGGGGATACAGCAGACAGCAGCTTTGCAGATAAAGGTGCCCCTCCGGAGGCTGACTCAGATCTGGGTCACTCCTCAGCCACAGGCACACCCCACCCACACTGCCCTGCGCAGTAAATTTAGCCTCCAGCCTCAGTTTCTGGAGTAACATCCCGAGCACACTTGTCTCTCTCTCTCCCTCTCTCTCTCTCTGAACATCTGCTGTCCTGAACTGAACGTGCTGATAAACAGAGGCCGGCTTGAGCAGGTCCCAGCAGCCCCAGACAGGCCAGAAGGCAGGCATTGTCTGCAGCCAGGAGGCCAAGCGGGCTGCACCCACCTACTGGCGTGCCACGGGTCCCATTCCCACTGGGGCCTCAGTTCCCTGGGCTGTAAAACGGGCAGCTGCTCCTGGCCTGGAAGGTGGCCAAGGCTTGAACCAGCAGGTGGAGATCCTGACCCTACCCCATAAGTGCTAACTTCCACCATCCCTTTCCTCCTGGCCTCCATGCGGCCCCAGACTTGTGCCGGCTCCCATTTCAAAGACAGAGAGACTGAGGGTCTGGGAGCGAAGAAGCCTGTCCAATGTCCCACAGATAGGAACGCGGCCAGGGAAAGATGAACAAACACGGCTTCTAGCTCCCAGGTTCTAAGCGGTCACTGTATCAGATCCAAGGTGAGCACCTGGCCCTCATGATCACAGCCAATCCCCAGCACACTGCTCGCTGGCATCAGTTCATCTGATCATCCCAACATCCCTGAGAGGCAAGACTGAGGCACAGAGAGGCTAAGTAACTTGTCTGAGGTCACACAGCAAGCAAGTGGCACAGCCTGGATGCAAACCCAGGTAAGCCCTCTCCAGCGTCCACCTCTTATCCAATGTGTGATGGGACCCCATCACCTCTGTACCCCTGCCACCCTGCTCAGGCTGGGGGAGACCCATCTCCCCTACCAGGCTCCAGGTGTCACACCCAACATCACTGCTCATGGGTCCAGGTCAAGTTTTGCCAGCTGGAGGCGACCACGGATCACTGCAGATGGGCCGCGGCCAACTCCATGTCTAACCAGCCAGCCCCCAAAGCTTGCCGCAAACCACCGACCCCAGGCCGCAGAAGGGGAAGGCAGACAGCATCCTTGCCTCCAGCCCAGCCCCCGGCCCTTATCAGGACCTGGAACCCTCGTTGCCAAAGTCCTGCTGCCTTATTTCCCATCCCCCCACAAGCCCAAATACAAGGTCCATGAAAGCAGGAACCACATCTGTTTTGTCCATCGCTGAATCCCAGCATGCTGCACACAGCAGGCGCTCAATAAATGCTTGTTAAATCTACAAACACTCTAAGAGCAAAATTCCAGGCTCTGAGCTGAAGCTCAAAGACCACTTTGTAAACAGAGAAACTGAGGCCAAGACAGGATCTACATAAAGCCAGATTTCAGGGTGTCATCTACACTGGGCCAACGTGTCCCAGAAACTGATCCACATCTATACTGCCTGCTCCATTTTCAAGGTGGCCCAGGACTCTGATCCCTCCCCTCCTGGGAGCTGCAATGCCAGCCCATCCATTAGCCATGACTGGGACTCTGAAGGCCGTCACCACCACCGAGGGGCTGTGTGGCCTTCTCCAGGTAGCCTGCCCTCGCTGAGCCTTGGTGTAGCCATTTCTCAAGGGCACCTGGCAAATGAGGCAGTTTGCTGGGGAATGGCGGCCATCTGGGTGCTAGGTGAGCTGCCAGGCATGTGGAGAATGGGCATTCTGGGCTTGGGGAGGGGTCCAGCGTGGAACCAGGGAGCCTCCTGGTCCTGGGCCTCATCGTTAGGGGCGGGAGAGATAGCAGCAGGCAATGGGCGGGTTCCGGAATCTGTGGATTTGGCTTCTGAGTGAGGGAGGCGGACTCCAGGCTCCTCAGATGGGGCTCCCCACACCGCTGGGCACCCGACCACCTCACTTTGTCCTGGGCCCTCAGGCTTGGGTGGGGAAAGGCACCACGCAAACCCCTCCCAGGGAGAGCTCTCCCAACCTCCAAAGACGGGGGATCACCAGCGGTATTACTTTCCCTAGATCCACTGTAAACAAATAATCACAATCCGGGTGGCTCAAAACCACTGAAATTTATTCTCTAACTGCTCTGGAGGCCAGAAGTCCGAGATCAAGGTGTCTGTAGAGCCACACCCTCCAAAGCCTCTAGGGAAGGATTCTTCCTGGCCTCTTCCAGCTCCTGGTGGCTCCAGGCATTCCTTGGCTTGTAGCCCCATCCCTCCAGTTTCTGCCCATCTTCACACGGCCATCCCTCTGTGTGTCTTCTGCCTCTTTCTGTCTCTCATAAGGACACCGGTCACTGAATTTAGGGCTCACCCACGTAACCCAGGATCACCTCATCTCAAGACACATCTGCAAAGAGCCTTTTTCCAAAGCAGGCCACATTCAGATGGGCTGGGTATTAACAGGTGCACATGTGTTTTGGGGGCCTCCATTCACCCCACTACACTGGCCTCAGCTTTTTTCTGATCGCCCACCTACTGAGAGCTCACTCCCTGCTCGGTCCGACGGCCAAGGCCCAGCACAACCCAAGGCCCAGCACAACCCGCATTAAGAAGATGAGAAAACTGAGGCGCAGACAGTTAAGCCACATGCCCAGGGTCTGAACCCATTTTCTCTGAGCAGGGCACACGGGCCTCCCTCCCGTTTAGAGGAAGCAAAAGGCTCTCACACCCACGCCCCCAGGAGAGGGCCCACCGCTGATGACTCACTCCCACTTCACAGGCCAAGAAGTGGTTCCGCATGGTTGGGGGCGGGGAAGGACACAAACCCCAGAGTCTCAGTTTGCTCCTGCGCCAAATGGGAGCAAATCCCACCTCCTGAAGGGTGAAAGGGGGTCCTGGAAGGCGAGAACCTCTGCCCCCGGATCATCACCACCCCTGCTGATGCTCACACAGCTGCCCACCCAGCCTCCCACCTCAGCACAGAAAGGGCCATTATGACATCACAGGCCTGGAATTATGTTATTAGCCTGGGAAGGAGGCAGGATCCAGGCACAAAGGGCTCACTGTCATGTAAATCCACACTGGGTGGGGGGCGGGGGTAGGAGGCAGCCCCTCCAGCCTTCCAGCTTCAGAGCTGGGCCGAGAAACCGACTCCCAGCCTTCCGGAAGAGTTTGGGCATCTCCAGGCCTCGGAGGTTCTCTCAGACTGGGAAGTGGGCCCTTTCCCAGGTCTGAGCCAGATCCCTGGAAAATAGCAGCTGCTCTGAGGAGGGTCCCCAACAGAACCTGGGTTCCAATCCTGCCTTCTCTACAGCTGTGCCACTGTCCTCTGAGACAGGGATGGCCAAAGGGACTCTGAGGGTGAAATAAAATCATCTCAAAGAGCTGCGCGGCGCTCTGCGCACAGAAACAACTGCACAGGAAACGCCACTACCTATTTTTTTTAACTTTTTATTTTATATTGGAGTAGGTGTTGTGTTAGTTTCAGGTGTACAACAAAGTGCTTCAGTTACACATATACATGTATCTGTTCTTTTTCAAATTCTTTTCCCAATTAGGTTATTACAGAGCATTGAGCAGGGTTCCCCGTGCTGTACAGTAGGTCCTTGTGGGTTACCTATTTTAAATACAGCAGTGTGTACATGCACCGCTACCTATTCCACCTCTGAGTACTGAGTGCCTGCGGCTGTGTGTCTTTGGGCAAGCTGCTTACCCTCTCTGTGCCTTATCTGGAAAGGGTGATTCAGGGCCCCCATCACAGGGGTGTTGGAAGGACTCAATATGCTAAGCTGCACCCCTCTCCTGCACCCTGGATCCCTCAAGGCCCCCCATCACCACTTTCCTTGCTCACCAGCCCCACCTCTCTGACTATCTAGGAGGTGCAGACTTTCTGGGGATGCTTGGTGGGTTCCTACAGGGCATTCCTGAGCAAACATACAATTACTGCTTTTCCAAGGACTCTAGTTTTCCAAGAATGCCCCCAAATGCATACTCAGCCCCTGGGAGCAGAACGTCTGGGGTGCAGGGAGGTGAGCTCACCATGAATTCCAGCTCGAGGGACATGGGTCTCCCTAGCCGGAGCCCTCGCAGGTGTGCATATCTGTCCCCATTCACCTTGAGAGGACAGGCCCAGGCCCACAGCTTGTGGGGGACACTGAGTCAGGAACAACTGTTTGCTAAGCACCTATGTGCCCAGTGCCAGGGACACAGTGGTTACCAAGATGAACAAAATCTCACGTGGAGGGTTTGGGGGGGACACGGCTGATGGACGTGTGTAAATCCCAGGTGATGACAGTGGCAAGGTGGCAGGAGTGATGATGGGGAGATGGAGGCCTCTCAGGAGGTGACATATGAGCAGAGGCTCAATGAGAGGAAGCTGTGAAGATCTCACAGAACGGCGTCTCAAGAAGAGCACAGCAAGTACAAAGGTCCTGAGGCAGGACCATGATCGGGGCTTCTAAGAAACAGCAAAGAGGCTCGTGGGGCTGGAACGCCCCTAACCCCCCCACCCAACTCCCCGCCCCTCCAGGCTCTGCCCAGCAAAGCCAGAACCTGAGACGCTCAGCTGTGACTGAGCTGTGACTCCCTGCCAACACAAGCCTCCATTACTCCAACATGACAGTGGAACCCCTCTCGGCAGCTCAGACCCCCGCCCCGGGTCCTACAGGCACCCACGTGTCTCCAGCCTGGGATGCTCTGAAAGCCTCCAGAATCCTGAGGCACAAAACGTGCCCTTCCTGGACCTCTTGGGATGCCCAAGGGCCCATGCTCAGTTACTAGCCGGCTATAAGGGGCACAGCCATCTGCTGACCCTCTCCCAGGAGCCCCTGGAGAAGCGTCTACCCTCGGATCAGCTTTGGCCGGACAGAAATGCTCTTCCCACGCTGAGTGCCAACGGAGATAACCCAGCTCACTCTGGGGTTAGCTGGTTACACCCCCAAAGGCCTTCTCACCACTGCTAGAGGCAGGAAGGAGTCCGAGGGAAACCAGTACCTACCACAGGGAACAGCAGGAGGTACGGCTGCGCCCACAGGGCAGAGCAAGCAGGTCAAAGTGCTCAGAGTAAAGGCGAGGTCAGCCGCCCCAGGAGTGAGCCCACAGACGGAGCTGAGAACAAGTCCCACCTTGGGGCTGCAAAGACAGGCCTCAGAGGAGGTGACTGAGACGCGTGAGCTCTGGGTGGGCCCAGGAAGTGAGAGAAGGGGCCCAGGGTCTAGGCTTTCTGGCTTTCACAGGTCACGAGCCCAGCGCCCTGTCCAGCTGACAAGTGGGGAGAGAATAAGGAGGGGACCGAGGCTCAGAGAGGGCGAACAACCTCCCCAGGGTCACCCAGCCGAAGAACCTCCACACACAGGCTCTGGCTTGGGGTTTGAGTCCCAGCTCCGGTCCTTACAAACTGTGTGCCCTTGGGTGGGTCACCTGACCCGAGCCTCGGTGTCCTCCTCTGAGAAGTGGGGCTCATACGGCACGCTCCCTTCCCGTGGCTGATTTCGGTGTGGAATGAGATAGTGCGGGGCAGACCACCGCCATCACATCAGGGTTAGACCAGTACCAATGACAGCACCCCTCCCCCCCAGCACGTGCCAGAGCCTCCCTCAGCACTTGGCATGAATCAACACGGCTCATCTCCGTGCCAACACTGCGAGGTACCAATCACTACCCCCCTTTTACAGATGAGGAAGACTGAGGCACTGCAGGGTTCAGCCACCTGCTGTAATTCACACAGCTACAAAGGAGCACACTGGGATCAAACCCGGGACAGCCAGGCCCCAGAGCCTGCGCTCTCTTTCTTTTTAGATCACTGTAGATTCACATGCAGCTGTAAGAAATAATACAGCTGGATCCCGTGGACCCTTTAGCCAGCTCCCCACAATGGTAGCATCCTTATAATAGCTGCAACCAGGAAACTGACATTGATGCAACTGGCCTTATTCAGATCCTGGGGGTTTACATGTGCTCACCTGTGAGAGAGAGAGAGAGAGAGAGAGAGAGAGAGTGTGTGTGTGTGTGTGTGTGTAGATCTACGCACTGTTATCTCAGTGTAGATTCGTGTGGCCACCACCAACGATGCAGGACAGTCCCACCGCAAGGGTCTCTGCGACCTCTGGTCTGAGCCACCACATGTGACTGTCTTTCTCAGTGGATGGGGGATCGAGTCCCCAGGACCCTCAGGGCAGGGCAGTGGTGGCAACCACACAGCTCTGTGGCTGACCCAGGTGGGCACTGAGGGCTTGGGGGCAGCAAAGGGACATTCGTGGGATCCTCTATGCACAGGCCTTTCCCGAGGTCCCCAGGAGAGGCCTAAGGACAGTGGGACAGCGGGCAGCTGGAGTGGGCAGCCTGGACACCAGGGAATTCCCCACTGGCTCCTGCTGGCCTCAGAGGAGAGGCCCCGAGCCAGCCACTGGCCCAGCATCCGGTGTCACTTACAAACACAGGACAGTTGCCACCCTCGGCAGGAGAGCCAGCCCTGTGCACCCGGCCCCCAGCCACGCCAGGCACTGTCGGGGTGCCTGGCCCAGGCTTGGTGAGGGACAGGGCAGAAACAGGCACGCACTGGGGAAGCCCCAGGGACCGCAACCCAGGTCCAAATGCAGACCGAGGCTGGGGCTGGGGAGGGACCCGTCTCACCTCACTGGGGTTTCACTTCTATAAAGTGGGAGGGCGCTCAATAGGGAAGAAAAGAAAAACCAATGGAGACCAAGATGTAGCTAACTTAATGCAAGCTTGTGGTCCACCCTGACGGAGCCTCCCCACACCTGCCCGCTTGAGGCCCCTGCGGGTGTGTCTCGGCTTTCCCCAAGGCAATGTGTGGGCTGATCTCCCTGAATGGACAGGAGAACTGAGGCTCCACGGGGCTCCATGACCTGTCCAAGGTCACCCTGTCTGTGAAGGGTGGGGCAGGAACCATTCATTAGCCCCCTTAACGCCATTCAACAACTTAGGGGTGGAGACAGATGAAGTATCCATTTGCCAGATGGGGAAACCGAGGCTCAGAGCTGTGAAGTGACTTGTTCAAGGTCACACAGCCGGGATGTGAACCCAGGCAGTCTGGCCACAGAGCGAACCAGGAGGTTGCATCCCTCCCCCCACCTCATCCTCACGCCTGTGTGGCCCCTATTACTGCCCCATTTGACAGGCAAGGAAACTGAGGTTCGCACAGGGGAGGCCCAGTGTACAAAGGGACAGAACCAGGATTCCAAGCCACGCCGTCTGGGACCCCAGCCCTCCCCGGCCTGTGCTCACACGCCCCACGAGACGTCCCGTTGCCTCCCAACGGCCCCGGCGCACCCAGACCTCAGGACAAATCACTCCCTCATCCCCTCCGCTTGCAACTGAGGGCTCCTTGTGAGCTCGGGAAGCCCTTCCAACTTTCCAGTGTTTATCCCAGCTCCTCGCTGCCAGGTCCCTGGGCAAGCCTGGGCCAGTGGCGCTGATTTCAAACCAGACACGGGCGCCCAGCCAAGAGCCACCGCGGTGGGAGCCGGGCGCCGGGGCAGTCGCAGCGCTGCCTGCACCTGGCCCCCTCCCCTGCTCCATGGCCACTGAGGCACCCGCCCCCCAAATCCCCAGGCCCCCAACCCACCCCCCGGGGCCAACACCGATGAACAGACGCCAGGAGCACCACATCCCTGGTCCTGCCCGCTCCCCCGCAGGGACGCGCACGGTACGGGGGCTCCAGAAAAGCAGCACCGTACCCCCCACGCATCACTCCCATCCTCCCGGGCCACCTGCCTGCCCAGCACCCTTTCTGGGGCTTCAGCAACTCTGATAAGGCGTCAGGGACCGCTGTGCCCCAGCCATCGCCCGCCTGCCGGGGCACAACTGGGACGTCAGAGCACAAGCCCGTCGGCCACCAAATGCGGTCTCCGGCGCAGGTCCCGGTCCTCCTGCGATCTGTGGCCCCCAATCTCTGCCCCCTCTCCCCCCGCCGGGCGGCCGGGTCACACCGCATCTCCCTGCCCACTGCCAAGCCCGGAAACTTCTCTTACCCGAGCACATGACCGGCCTCTCGCTCACGTCAGCTCCAAACACAACTTGAAGGAACTCTCCCACAAAAACAGAAAAAACAAAAAGAAAAGAAAAAGAAAGAGAAGTAGAAGGTGCCAGCAAGTGGGTCAGCGGAGTCCACACACACACACTGTTCTGCTGGCTTCCAGAGGACACGCCGCGTCCAACCTCAAACCCATCCTTCCTCCAGGGCTGACCCGGGAGAGGGGCGGCCCCTCCGAGCAGCCGTGCCGCCTTCCCGCGAGACTGCGGGCTCCCGCCCCGGCTTGGGGGGGGGGCCCTGCTGCCGGCCCGGCCCCCCAGGCCCCCGGACCGATGCCCCCCTTAGATGGGGTGGGCAGAGGTCCCCCAGGGACCACCCACGGGACCACCCGACCCACAGCAGGGTGAAAGCGCGGCGTCGGGCCCCAGGATCCCTGCTTGCCTCCTGCCCCTCCGGGCCTATAAACACAGGGAATTACATAAGTCCACTCCTCTCGTTGGGAAGCCAAAAGTACGAGCTTTTTCTCCTAGCCTTGGCAGTAAGTAATAATTCCTCATCGCCATGGTAACCCTGGCGGGCTTCCAGCCGACACTCCGGGAGCTGAAACACGGGGAGGCCTTTTTATAGCTCGGTAGAAAAACCTCACTGTTCACCGCTCGCAGGCGAAAGCGAGCTCCAGGCCAGCGTCTCCTCCTTAACCCGTCTCCTCCCAGCCGGACCGTCCACCCAGAGGGCAGCATGGCCGGCCCGGCCCCGGCGTGAACCGAAGCCGCTGCGCCTGTCCCTTCCCGGCCCTCCAGTCTCCAGGGTGACAAGGCCCCTGGGCAGGCTCTGTCTTTAAAATATTTGTCCTTGTCATCTCAGGAAAAGCAAACATGACCCCCTCACATTGGTATTCTGAACCAGGGTCGTAACAGTGACAGGCCCAGAGGGTGAAAAAAGACAAGTCACAAACACACACGCACACACACGCACGCACACAGTCCAAAATGGACGGCTTGGTGGTCAGCCAGGGGTCTGAACCTTGGCTGCAGCTAGCTGTGCGACTCAGAGACAGGTCTGAGCTTCTCTGGGTGTCAGTTTCCCATCTGCAGCCGGGCAGGCTCTGTTCTGCTTCCCCAGCGCTCCGAGCAGCAGTGCTGAGGTGTCAGGGGAAGCTCCAGAGGGATCTCCAGACTCGCCCCCCTGCCCCCAGCACCCAGGAGTTGGGCCCAGTGCTGTCTGCCTGAGATGGCATCCTGAGAGATGCCGAGGGGTCCCACGGGGTACAGATGCAGGAACAGGCCGCACGGCAGGAGGCACAGCAACTGCAAAAGTCTGGAGGCCGGATCGAGTTCGGTGTGTTGCAAAAGCAGAGAAAAATGGTGTGGCCGAGTGCAGTGGTGAACAGGGGAGAGCATTAGAGGTCAAGGTCAGGGAGTGATGGGAGAGGGGTGGGGGAGGAACGGCATGAGAACTCCGGGCAAATCACGTAACTCCGGGGCTTCCCTGGTGGCGCAGTGGTCGAGAGTCTGCCTGCTAATGCAGGGGACACGGGTTCGAGCCCTGGCTGGGAGGATCCCACATGCCGGCGGAGCAACTAGGCCCGTGAGCCACAACTACTGAGCCTGCGCATCTGGAGCCTGTGCTCTGCAACAAGAGAGGCCGCGATAGTGAGAAGCCCGCGCACCGCGATGAAGAGTGGCCCCCGCTTGCCACAACTAGAGAAAGCCCTCACACAGAAACGAAGACCCAACACAGCAAAAATAAATTAATTAATTAATAAACTCCTACCCCCAACATTAAAAAAAAAAAAAAAAATCACGTAACTCTGTGGACTGGAGACCCTCCCAAGAATAATAATGACAATGATAGTTAACGGTAGCACGTACTGTGTGTCAAGCGCTGTGTAAGCCCTTCACATGTTAACCCCTCTGTCCTCAGGACAGCACAACAAAAGGCAGGGGCACCCAATATACAAAGAAGGAAACAGGCCCAGAGAGGTCAAGTGGCTTGCCCAAGGTCACACAGCTGGCAAGTGGCTGAGCTGAGGTTTGAACCAGGCAAATCTGGCTTGCATCAACCCTGCCATTGGGTACAGTCAGCAGGGATTCAGAGAGTGTTAGGGGCAGATCACATTTGTATGTGATCTGAACTGGCCGGGGGACTGGAATGGCCACTAGGTGACCTGTGAAGAGGCCCACGTGGAGGCCACATGTGTGCTGACTTTCATCAGCTCACCCTCCAGCCTCTCCCAGAGTATTGTGGAAGAATTCTACAGATCTGCCTTCTTTTATAGGTGGGGAAAACGAGGCACAGAAAGACGTGAGCGACCAAAAGCTATATTTTTAGACCAAAGATCCCGCCCATCGACTTTCACCCTGACTGCCAGGAGGCCATGAGACTCAGGAATGGGCCAAACCAGCCCCACCAAAACACCGGCAGGCAGGCGGTGGGGGCCCAAAGCAGCAGGCTCAGAATGCATGGGTTCCTTTTGTTCTTTTCTGTTTCTTTTGACACAGACCTGCACCCAGACTTTCTCAGAGGCTGGCCCTGGAATCAGGAGTAACACATCCACAACCCCACCACAGCTATTTATGCTTCGGGCAGGTTTGATGCTGGGCTGTGTCATCCCGGGGTCACTTTTTGTGCCTCTCTTCTCCAAGAAGCTGGGGAGCAGATGGTTTGCTGAGTGACTCTATGAAGATGGCAAACCATCACAAACCAGAAACAGCCCCTGGCAGCCCCATCTAGGCAGAGCCAGTCACCAAACCCAAGTTTACATTCAGAATAAGTTAGTGTGTGGTCGTCTGCTTAGCAAAAGAAGGCCTCATCCCCCAAGCCTCTGAGGGTGAGCATCCCTCGGTGCTCTGAAAAAAACCAAGATTCACCAACATGTACTTCTAGGAACCTGGCTTCGGGCAAAGCTTTGGACAGTGGAGAAGATAAGTGAAGACGTTACAGGATACACTGTGATGGGGGCCACAGAAGCATGGGGTCCCCAAAAAGAGGCAGGAGGGGTCCCTAGACCAAGTGGCCCTGGGTAAGACCCCCAGCCTCTGCAGACATCAGTCTGCTCAGCTCTGAAATGGGGCACACCTGCCTGTTGTCTCTGTCAGGGTTAAGAGAAACTACACCTCTGGGGGTGCTCAAGGGACCAGAGGAGACCCACAGTCACCGCTCCTGCTCAGCATCCAGCTCCAAGTGGAAGGGATCCCCACTCACTCCCTCCCCACGTGGCTGCCTCCTGACCCGGCCAGTCTCCAAGATAAGGTTGGGAGCAGGGGGACTTCCCTGGTGGCGCAGTGGTTAAGAATCCGCCTGCCAATGCAGAGGACACAGGTTTGAGCCCTGGTCCATGAAGATCCCACATGCCCCGGAGCAACTAAGCCCGTGCGCCACAACTACTGAGCCTGCGCTCTAGAGCCCGCGAGCCAGAACTACTGAGCCCGCGTGCTGCAACTACTAAGGACCATGCGCCTAGAGCCTGTGAAGCCCACGCACCGCAACGAAGAGTAGCCCCCGCTCACTACGACTAGAGAAAGCCCGCACGCAGCAACCAAGACCCAACGCAGCCAAAATTTAATTAATTAATTAATTTTTAAAAAAAGGTTGGGAGCAGGGTGGGGGCTGGGGTATGAGAAAGAGAGAACAAGCTAGGAACGTCCAGCTGTGTTTTTACATCTTCCTCTCTTTTACTGAACGCCAGTGCTCCCAGATGTGGGTGGGTGATTACCCCCTCCCTGGGCAGCCTAGGTTTCCTCATCTGAAAAGCCACTTACAAGATGATTTTGTGGATGTCCATCTGCACAATGAGGGATTCGTCAGCCATAAAAAGGAATGAAGCACTGATTCATGCTACCACACGGACGAACCTCAGAAACATCATGGCAAGTGCAAGAGGTCAGACACAAAAGGTCACATTTTGTATGATCCCATTTATATGAAATGTCCAGAACAGGCAAATCCAAAGAGACAAAGCCAACTAGTGGCTGCCAGGGGCTGCGAGGAGGCAGGATGGGCAGTGAGCGCTGTTGGGTTCAGAGTCCCCTTGTGGGGTGATGGAGATCTTTTAGAAGTAGACAGAGGGGTTGGTTTACAGCATTGTTTTTTGGGGGGGTTTTTTGGTTGCACCATGCGCGTGGCATGCAGGATCTTAGTTCCCTGACCAGGGATTGAACCCGTGCCCCCTGCAGTGGAAGCGCAGAGTCTTAACCACTGGACCACCAGGGAAGTTCCAGTAAATGTCTGGTTGTTTATTTATTTATTTATTTATTTATTTACTTACTTACTTACTTATGGCTGTGTTGGGTCTTCGTTGCTGTGCACGGGCTTTCCCTAGTTGCAGTGAGCGGGGGCTACTCTTTATTGCAGTGCTCGGGCTTCACATTGCGGTGGCTTCTCTGGTTGTAGAGCATGGGCTCTAGGTGTGCGGGCTTCAGTAGTTGCAGCATGCGGGCTCAGTAGTTGTGGTGCACATGCAATCTTCCCGGACCAGGGATAGAACCCGTGTCCCCTGCATTGGCAGGTGGATTCTTAACCACTGTGCCACCGGGGAAGTCCCAACATTGTTTACAAAAAACCAATAAACTGTGCACTTTCAAATGATTAATTTTACGTGTTGTGAATTTCGCCTCAATTCAAAATAAATAAAGCGGTGGTTTGGTTGAATGGACACCATTCCAGTCCAGTTTACTGATCTTCTGAAAGCCGTGTCCACCTTTAGGAGTCCCTGACCTCAGGCCTGGAGACATCAGACATTCAACAAACACTTACGGAGTGCCAGCAACATGCATTGGACACGAAGAATAAGCAGGAACAGGACGAAGATCCCTGCCCTCGTGGGGGTAACTTGGGGAAAGGTGAGGAAGTCGGCCACAGATAAAGATGTGATGAAATTCAAGGAATGACAGTAGCTATGGACTGGTGGTTTCTGAGGTGGTGACAGCTCGACAGGGGCCTGGGTGGAGTGAGAGAGACAGGTGTGGAAACGTCTCAGAGAATAGTATCCGAGCCAAGGAAACAGCCAGGGCAAAGGCCCTCAGGTAAGGCTGCATCGCACTTGGGGAGCTCCAGGAGCAGCCAGGCGCCAGCACAGCACAGCAGGGAAGGTCAGCCTACAGGGATCGTGTCGGTCTTCAGAGTCCACCAACAGATCTTTAAGTGTGATTAAAGTAAAATTCACAACTGCATTAGTTTCCTACGGCTGCTGAAACAAATTCCTACAGACTGGACGGCTTGAAGCCAGAGCAGGGTGTTCTTTCACAGTGCGGGAGGCCAGCGGCCCCACATCAAGGGGTCAGCAGAGCTGTGTTCCCCCCGAAGGCTCCTGGGGAGGATCCTTCCTTGCATCTTCCAGCTCCTGGTGGAGCCAGGCTTCCTTGGCTTGTGGCCACATCACTCCCCTCTCTGCCTCTATCTTCACAAGGCCTGCTCCCCGGTGTGTCTTCTCTTATAAGGACTTTGGTCATCAGATTTAGGGCCCACCCGAATCTAGGATGATCTCATCTTAGACCATCAACTTGATCACATCTGCAAAGACCCTTTGTCCAAATGAGTCGCATTCACACGTTCCAAGTGGATATTTCTTTGGGGGACCACAACTCAACCCACTGCCACAATCAAGACTCACCATTCAGCAGCATCAAATGCCCGGAAACATCCCTCATCTCCCCTCTCCTTTCCACACTGATTCCAGGGGACCAGGCTGGAAGCTGCAGGGGCAAATGCTTGAGCATCTTGAGGAAATCCTCCATCCCCTCTCCCAGGGGGCCCCCTGCAGCTGGCCCTCTCCCGGCCTGAGCCAGACAAGAACAGACCCCAAAGAACCCAGACCCCCTTCCCTGAAAGACGTACCCATGAGCCACTCACAGGCAGCTGGCAGGAAAGGAGCCTCCCTGATGGGGAGCCTTTGCCCCTGAACGGAGACTTCCCCAGACCAAATGCACTGCACTTCATTACTTCTTCCAGGCACGAAAGCATCACAGTTAACCCCTGGGCCGTTTTGGCTAAAGGTAGTGAACTGTCCCTTAGGGCTGGTTTCCTGTGTGCTGTTTTTATTTATTTATTTTTATTGATTTATGGCTGCGCGCAGGCTTTCTCTAGTTGCGGCGAGCGGGGGCTACTCTTCCGTTGCAGTGTGTGGGCTTCTCATCGTGGTGGCTTCTCTTGTTGCGGAGCACGGGCTCTAGGTGCACGGGCTTCAGTAGTTGTGGCACGTGGGCTCAGTAGTTGTGGCTCACTGGCTCTAGAGCGCAGGCTCAGTAGTTGTGGCGCACGGGCTTAGCTGCTCCGCGGCACATGGGATCCTCCCAGACCAGGGCTCGAACCCATGTTCTCTGCATTGGCAGGAGGATTCTTAACCACTGCGGCAACAGGGAAGTCCCTTCTTTTTATTTTAAAAAGGTGCCGCTCCCACCCACAGCAGCTTTGAGCTGGCCGCAGGCAGGGCTAATTGCTCACATCGAAGCGCAGTGCCATCCTGCAGCCAAGGGCACAGAGCAACGGGCAACGATGGCTGGGGCAGGGTAGCCCACGCCTGGGCAGCAGAGGAAGGAGGAGATGTCCAGAGAAGCTCCTGGCCACCACCAGCCAGATGCCGGAACCCAACCCAGGAAGAACAAATTACACCAGACCAGGGACACACACTCCCAATGTGCCAGGCACTGGGGAGAACAGGTTTCACACCTGTGTGCTCCCTGATGCCTCACAACAATCCTACGGGGTGTTATCATCCCCATTTTACAGATGGGGAAACGAAGGAACAGAGAGGTGCAGTGACTTGCCCGAGGGCACACAGCTAGTAGTGGCAAAGTCAGGATCTGAACACGGGGGGTGTGATGCCCAAATCTACATCACTAACCACTAGGGTTTACTATCTCTCAGAACAGGTTGAGCTCCTCTGGAGGGCTCTGGGAGAAATTCGGCAGCCTCAGGCCTCCACGTTTGGAAATGGTATCTCTCTGGAGGCATTAAATGTGAATTCTCAAGACTTGGGACCCTCTGTGACATTCCCTGGACCGGTCTGCCCAGATCACGGAGGACAAAATATTCTGAGATGAAAGTCACAGCTAAGAGCAGAGGCCACAGAATGATGACAGCCAGCTGTGGCCACCAGGGAAGCTCTTTCTGGCACACACAATGTTTTTTTAAAAATTAGGACATTGCTTATAAAATCCAGATTTCCAGCTTCTCTTGGAAAAAAAATCAGAATATCCAGCATGCCAGTTAGCCACAATCCCCACCCCTCCCTTTTGCCTCATTCCTTTCCTTGACTGCGTCTGAGTTTGGGACACTCCTTTCCCTCACCTTGGCCACCTTCCCCCAGTGCTGAAAATAGCTGAACAAGCACTGAAGGCTTCACTGGGCAAGGAAATGGCAAAGAGAAAGGAGTGCGATTCTTGGGGCTGCAGGTGACTCTCCCTCCCCCCTGGCTTGCTGTGCTGGTGGCATGAACCTGCCTGAGAAGAAGGCCCACAGAGAAGGAAGCAGCGCTGAAACAGAGCCCGCTCTCCAAGGTGTGCTTTGAGCCCCTGGATCCAGCCATGCCTGAACGTGTCCTACCCTGGACTTTGCCATTAGGAGTGCCCATCAAGTCCTCCCTGTGGCCTAAACCTGAGTGTGTCTCCACCACAACTCAGGAGTCCTAACTAATCACCCTCAGGTCTCGCCTCAACTGATACTTGTCCAAAGAAGCCTGTCCGGACCACAGGCAAATTCGAAACTTGTTACGCTCCAGTGATACAGCCTGAACTCTGTCCACATGACCCTTACTGTTTAACTGACCCTCTCCCTCTGGACACTAAACTCCTCAAAGGCACGAACCATGCCTGATTTCCATCACTCTGACCCCAGTGGCATACAAATATCCAGAACATTCCAAGTGCCCAATAAATGTAAATTAATCAACCAGCAAAAGAAAAAAAGGGAGAAGCAAAAGCCATTAAACTTGATTTCTGCCTTAAATGTGGTAAAGGACCCAAACCCTGAGGTCTATAGAACAGCCTCAGATCCAGAGAAGTACTCCTGCTGCCCCTGGCTCTCAACATTCCTGAAACATCATGACCCCAGGGCCTTTGCACATGCTGTTCCCCCACCCCCACACACCTAGCTGGCTCATCCCTCTTCCTTGCATAGGTCTGGTTCCTTCTCATGGTCCAGGTGTCAGTTCAACTGCCACCTCCTCAGAGACCACCCTTGATTCCTCTACCTAAAACGAGTTCCCCAGAAAGCAGAGTTGCCCCACCCTGCGTCTTTCCACAGCCAGCATTTCTCTGCCTTGCAATAGCATGTTTGTTTATTGTACTGCCCATCTCCCCATCAGTCTATGGGATCCACAAGGCAAGGCCCTGGTGTCTTGTTTGCTGTGTATCACACCCCACCCCACTCCCAGGAGGCCATGGGGACACCAGGCTGGCTGCAAGGAGGCAGGAAGCAGACCCTCATGTCCTGACCAGTCCTGCCCAGCCCAGAGCAGCTGCTGCATGCCTGAGGGCCCTATGTTACACGGGGAGGCTGGCCCACCGCCGGTGCAGCCCTGCCAAGGGATTCATTTTGGCTCCAGGCTCAGGGAGGGCTGCAGGTGGTGCCTGCACGGTGCCCATAATCAACAGCAGGTGCTGTGGAGTCAAGCTTCCTGGGTTCAAATCCCAGTTCTGCCAGCTGCCAGCTGTGTGACCTTGGGGAAGTCACTTAACCTCTCTGTGCCCGCAGCATCCTTACATATAAAATGGGGATGATAATACTAGCCCCTACCTCGTAGGGCTGCCTCAGGAAGTACATTAGTGAATGTACATGATACATTTAGAACACAGCCTGGCATAAAGTAAATGTGCAGGAATCAGTAGAAATTATAGGGTTAATAAAAATGATAATGGCAAACTGTCACATAGCACTAAGGCAAGCAAAAAGTCAGGAAATGTTGGCTTGGGTAATAAATGCAGTATTTGCTCTGTGCCTGGTCCTGTTTGAAGTGCTTTACACAGGAGTTCCTACAAGGTATGCTTGTTATTATTCATTCAACGTGTTTGTTCCAGCTCTTCCAGGCAGCCTCCCCAGATTGCTCCAACCCTCAGGAGCAACATGGACACACACAATTCCTCATGTGAGTCTGTCCTCAACTCCCCTCTCCGTCCTAGGCTACAGGGAGGGGCAGGAGGGCCCCCAAACCCCATAAGACTGAAGTCAACACAAGGGTGTACGTGCCCCACACCAGCCCAAGCTGCAGCCCCTGATGGACTCCCAAAAATGCAGGCCCCATCGGGCACCCCAGAAAGTGAAACATGCTCCCTCACTGCAGTCTGCAGTGGGGCAACTCTTGGTGGAGGCCTGGGCATCCCAAGGGCATCCCAAGGGCTCAGGCCCCACTGCCCCTGACAGGGTCAGATGTCTGAGACACAGGGCACACCGTGAAAGAGGCAGTGACTTTGGCTGGGGGTCTGGGGTCTGCGTAGACGGCGTGTGAGAACAATACTGTCCGCACAGCCACTGCCATCCTTTCTGTCCCCCAAATGATATGGGTGCCGCTGGTCTCCTGGCCACCTAGCACAGCAAGGACCCCAGCGAAGCTAGCCTTTGGCGTGCACAGGCCCTTCACTTCTCAGACAGGAGAGGCAGACCCCTCCATGCCAGGGACCTGATGTGGCCCCAAACCAGGTGGTAAGAGCTGGTTAGAATGCCGGCCAAAGCACCCACCTGCTGTGTGACCTCACTCAAGTCCCTCCACCTCACTGAGCCTCAGTTTGCTCATCTGGAAAATGGGTCTAATGATCATTATCACAGGCAGGACAACGAGTGTCCAAAGAGCCAGCAAATCAAAGCCACAAAAAAAGAAACAGAAGATCTAGAAAGAGGCTATTTTAATTTCTGCAAATGGGCTTGCTTTG
Source organism: Mesoplodon bidens (assembly GCF_964165515.1). Lineage (NCBI taxonomy): Eukaryota > Metazoa > Chordata > Mammalia > Artiodactyla > Ziphiidae > Mesoplodon > Mesoplodon bidens. The sequence continues at coordinate 6,252,943 of NC_138169.1, read as the reverse complement.
TCATTAAATGAAACAAAATTTTATTTCATGGTTCAGAATGGTTTCTGTTTGGATTTACGGCAGTCCTGGAAGGAACGAGTTGATCTTTTCAGCATTTAAGCCTCTGGGTGCCTTGAGCCACCCTAAGTTAGCATCTCCCTCAAAGGGCACACGCTCAGCAGAGACAGCACTCCAGGTAACCCACACAACAGGACCTGGAGGCTAAGTCAGGAGACCTGGAAGGATGCGGGCTCTGGGGCAGACAGCCTGGGTTCGAATCTCACTGGTTGTGTGACCTCAGGCAAGTCACTTAACCTCTTTGTTCCTCAGTTTCTTCATCTGTAAAGTAGGGATGACAACAATCCCTACTTCACAGGGGGGTTGGAAGATTAATAAACTATAACAGGTAAAGTGCAACACGATTACTATGATAAACCCTGTTATTGTTATTGCTGTCATTTGCTGCAATTTCAAAAGGTTTAGAAACCCAACTGCAGGATAAAGACAAGTCCACCTGGATCCCTGGTGTCTGGGGGACCAGCACCACCCAGCTCACTGAGATCCCAGAAAGGCAGCGCCTCCCTCCTCCCTCCTCCCTCCAGCTGGGGGCAGGGATTCCTATCAGACGGAAGGAGATACATGTCAGAGCTGAAGATTAAAAACAAGTACAATTATCGGGCAGGCATCCATCCATAATTATGAATTTGATGTAATTAGGCACCCCACTAACTTCATTACTTATTTATTTACGGGATTGCTTATTTAATTTACAGGCCTCCTTCTCTGAAAAGTCATCTTGGCTAACACCCCTCGGGCGAGGGAGGAGGGGACCCCCTCCTCTGTCCCCACCCCCACTCCCCATGCTCCTGCCTTGCCCCAAAATAGCTCCCCAGAAGACCTCCGTGACTGAGACGCAAAGCCTGACATTCACTCAGCAGTGCTCAGTGCCAACCTGGAAGGCGGAAGGTGCAAAACATCCTTTACACCTTCATCTCTCCAGCAGAGGAAACCCAGGGGGAAGAAGGGTGATTCTAGGCACCGCCACCCTGTCACCAATTCCTGACGTGACCCTCTGGACCAGCAAGCACATCAGTGCAGCCAATGGGGCTGGTACTTCCCAGCTTGGAGAAGGAGAAAGAGCACTCAGCTCTCACCAAATGACCTTCGATAAGTCACCTGACTTAGAGCCTCAGTTCCCGCAACTGTCAAATGGGATTATTAAGAACAACACTCACAAGCTAGCTAACCCTAACCCCCCCCAACTGCTGCTAGTCATTGCTACCCTGTGGCCTCAGCCAATGCAATAAGGCAAGAAAAAGCAAAGTGGTTTAAAGACTTTCTAGCTTCATTCATTAATAGCCAAGAACTAGAAGCAACCTAAAGGTCCATCAACTCATGAATTGATAAACAAATGGAATCATATAAGCACACAATGACAAGTGAATCTCAAAAACTTCATGCAGAGCGAAAGAACCCAAACACCAAAAAGTACATATTTTATGATAATTTTATTATGAAAACCTAGAAGTTTCTATAACCTCTATGACAGCAGATCAGTGGTTGCTTCTGGTGCAGGGTGGGTGGAGATTCTTTTGGGGGTGATGGAAACGCTCTACAACCTGATGGTGGTGGTTATATGCATGTTTACATTTGTCAAAACTCATGGAGCTGAACCCTTAAAATGGGTGTATCTTATTACAGGTTAATTACATATCAATAGGCTTTTTTTTTAACTGTAACAGAAGAATATATACATATTTTATTAATACCACTAACTCCAATCCCCATGCCCAGGGAATATATCCCCATTTCCAGGTCAGGTCTGCTGGTTCCTTCACTGCCCCTCAAGTTCCCCCAAAGCCCCTGATTTATGAGCCCTGGACAAGTCAGGTAAGGACTGAATCCCAGATTTATCCCTTCCTTCCTGGGTCATTTAGGGCAAATCACTTTGCCTCTCTGCCTGTCAGCTACAAAAGCAGGGTTATAAATAGCATGATCCTTGGAGAGTTATTGTACACTAAAATGAACCAAGGTAAAAGTACCTGCTGCAGGCCCTGGCATACAGCAGGGGCCTCGTTACTGCTGCTGCTAAATGATGAACAGGCAAGCTCCAGGCCCAGTGTGGACAGGGCTGGCCAGTATTCTTGTCCCCCCCGCCATACATAAGCCCCCGGCCACAAGACTCCCAGCCTGGGTAGCTGCCTCCACCACTGAAGGGTCCAGGCTGCCAGGGTTCCAGCATTTAACTGATGCCTGCTGTCCGGGACAGGACACGTCTCCTTGACTCCACCCAACTCACTCCTCCCAGGAGAGGGGACACAAAAGGATGAGGGCCCTGTGGGGAGGAGCTGGCCCTGAGGGCGGGGCAGTATGCCCTAGAGGTCACTTGGGGACAGGAGCTGGCCGGCAGAGAAGAAATCCTGACGGAGAAGGGGCGTCCTGGCAGTCAGGCCATCACATATACACCAACTGGGGCAGGACAGGGTCACCCCAGAGCCCACCCATTTACGTAAGAAAAAAGACAATAGGAAAAGGACGGCAGGGAGGGGGCTTCGGGGACTGAGGGGCTCTGTGCCAGCTCCCAGGTGCCTGTCTGAAGGTGGCTCCTGCTGCCCTGGGAGTGACGGAGCAGGCATGCAGCGCCTGGCAGCCATGGCAGGAGGGGTGTCCCCCGGGCCCGATTAGAGGGCCAGCCGCAGACAGACACGCGCAACTGTCAGCCTCGTCCTCCCAGCCCGCCTTCAGAGGCACCATTAATTGCTGTCATTTGAGGGTGGCCTGTGGGGAGAAGGAGGGGGGCTGCGGGAAGGGGAGGGGAAGGAAAAAGAAGGAGGGAGAGGTGGGGGATGCAGGGAGGAGGGGAAGGGGGTGGGGGGAGGAGGGGGAAGGACAGCTTGCCCAGGGCTGAGCATCCTGAGCTGGAAGGAGAGAGAACCACCCATGCATCCTCCTCCTCCACCCAATGAAGGGACCAGCGTCCCCCCTCCTAGGGGCAGAGCTCGTCGACCCACTGCCCAGGTGGGGCAAATAGAGTCCAGAGAGGTGTGATTCTGCCCATCCCAGCCCTGTGAACCTCCCCCCGCCGCCCCACACACACCTGGCCACTTGTCTGCCTGCGGGTTGGTTGGTCCTGATCTTCCTCCCCAGGGGATCCAGAAAGCCTGGCCGCCCCCCTCCCATCCACCAGCCTCCACCCACCCCCAACCCCTCCCTCCTCCTCTCTTCGCTACCAGGCACCACGCTGGGAGAGGTTCAAGGCTGGGTCAAACCCCACTTTCCCACCGTGCCCCGCACTCAGGCAGCTTTCCCGCCCAGGATGCCCAGCGTTCCCCTCCACCACCTCCACCACCGCAGGGTCAAAGCCTACACGCCACCTCCTCCCAGGACCGCCACCCTCACAAAAGATTCTGGAGCTGGGCTCCCTCTGCCCCTTGCACACAGGGGACGTCACATCGCCTCCCTGTGCCTCCGTTTCCTCATCTGTAGAATGGGGATAAGGACAGTGCGGTGTTGAAGTGTTTGCTGCTGTTACATGATCATGCAGGACTTCTGTCTTCCTCGACCCACACACGTCTCCCCTTCTGCCTCTTATTGTGGCTCTTTCTCAGAAGTGCCTGCTACCCTGCCCCTGACTCCGAGCCCACCAGACCCAGCCCACCCTCCCCCACAAGATGAGGAGGGTCTCAAAAGGCCTCCCAAGCTGGAACATCTGGGTGTGGGGTCCATATTGTGCCTCTGTCTTCAGGAGGGGAACCCAAAGCATCTGCCCGGCCTCCATGCCCCCCGGCGGCCCCCGTGCCAGACGCCCCTGCCCGTCCCCAGACAGGCCTTGTCTCTGGGCTGAGGAGCCCCTTGGGTCCTACCAGGGGGCTCTCCCAGGAGCACTGGCTTCCTCGGCAGGGGGAGGGACCCCCGCCGCCCCCTCCCCCGTCTGTCTGCCTCGGCCTCCCTCAGACGTGATGGATCGCCCCAGAGGAGGAAGCTAAGTGCCTGCAGACAAAAAGCCCTTTTATCGTCCTCGGGTGGGCCACTGGAGTGACAAGCAGATAACTCAGCCACAGGAGGAAGGCTCTCCATTAGGTCTGTGGTGCAGATGGATGGAGGACCGAGAGGCAGAGGAGGAGAAGGAGGGAAGATCACCCCAGGCAAGGCCGCCTTCCTTCCAACTTCCAAGGCACCGAGAACGCCAGGTAGAAAACCCGGCTGGGCTGATCACTTTGGGTGGACCACCACCGGTGTCCCCCATGTTCCAAGATAAAACCCATCTCTGTGGGGCCCAGGGCCTGGCTCAGGAAGCAGGCAACCTCCAAGGCTGTCCCTCCCTCCTGCCTACTGGGGGCCCCCAAAGGCTCAGGAACAAAGGAGCAAGGCCTGACTCATGCAGACTCCTGCAAACCAGGAGGCCCATTCCACACAGCCTCAGGGCCTTTGCACGGGCTGTTCCCTCTGCCTGGGAAGCCCTTCCTCCAGAAACCTGCAGCCTCCCTTGCCTCCTCCTGCAGATCTTTGCTCCTTTTCAGGGAGGCCCACACTGACACCCCCCCATCTGAAACTGCAACCCCCAGACCACCCACACACTCCCCAAACCCCCTCTCTGCTGGTTCTTCACCCCAGCGCTCCCCACCGAAGGGCACACGACGTATCTGACTTGTGAACTGTCTGCCTCACCCAGGGAGGACGGGATTCTTGTCCAGCTTATTCCCAGCTCTATCTCCAGCACCCAGAAAAGGGCCCAGCACACAGTAGGTGCTTTAGAAAGAATCGTTCAATGAATGAAGAAAAATAAAATCTCCCAAGAGCAGCCAGTCCTGAGCCAGGACGTGCCCAGCAGTGCCCTCAGCAATCCTTGGAGGACAACCATTTGACAGATGAGGAAACCAAGGCACAGAAGTGTCTCAGCTCCTTGGGATCTGCACCCAGGTCGGCAGGAGGCCCGCCCACTGCAGAACCACCCCAGAGACCCAGGACGCCAGTCCGGGGCTGGGTGTCACAGACAAGGACTGAAACCCGACCCCAACCTGCTTCTCGGCGCTGCAGCCTCAGGGAGGCCCCTTCCTATCTCTCGGCCTCAGTTTGCCCCTCTGCAGAATGGGGTTGCACAGGTAACCACCTCCCCCCACTGTCCCTCCCAGGACACTGCCCTCCAGTCCCTACTGCACTGGTGTGGTCCTGATGAGGGAACAGCAGTCAGAAGTGCTGAGCAGAAAGTGCCAGAACTTGACCCCATCGTGGACGCCAAGGGTTGGGCTGGGGGCTCCTCAGACCCTCCTCCGGCCCTCCTTGGGGCCAGGCCCGGCTGACAACCCTTCCCAGCCCTAGAAGAACAGCTCAGTCGGTAAGGGGTAAAGAAAGATGCTGGGAGCGCTGAGTGAGCACTTCCTACCTACTAAGCACTGGTGCTCGCAGCAGCCAACGCCCCACGTCCCGAGCCCCAGCAGCTGAACAGTGCTCGGTGACACAGAGCCAGGAAGGGGTCAAGCTGTCATTTGCGGGGGGCCAGTGCCTGCGCCCCAGCAGCTGCACCCACTGACCAGCCCTTCCTCACTGGCACGGACAGGGGCTAGGCACCCCACATGCCCTCCAGATGGGCTTCCACTGCTTCCCCAAATTGCCTGACTCTCCAGAAGGCTGGGGGGTGGGGGGGTGCGGCATTTCCTCACCACGCCCACAGGGGTCTCTGGCCACATGACTGCCTCTCCCAGGCCTGGGTCAGCTGGTCACCCTGTCCCCGGGGGGCAAGGACAAGACACAGGGAGGGGACCCGCAGATTCAGCTCCCTCCTCTGCCAGGGCTCCCAGCTGCTTCGACAAAAATACAGAAACCAAAAACCTTAGCAACAATCGCCAGCTCTGTGGGGGGATTTGATTCCATCCCCATTTTACAGATGGGGAAACTGAGGCACTGGGTGGCTCGGGACCCTGCCCAAGGTCACGCAAATAACAAGCGGCAGACAGAGATATGCACTCAGGCAGCCAGGCTCCAGGGTCCCTGCCTGGGACCACTTGCCTCTCCTGGTTGAAAAGAATATAAAATAAAAGATGCCTCCCTCTACCACCAGCCAGGCCAGTACCTGAATCCCCTCCTCCAAGCCTGTGCTGGGAATTCCATGGCACTTTCACTGCTGGGGCCCGGGTTTGATCCCTGGTCGGGGAACTAAGATTCCACAAGCCGCACCGCGTGGCCAAAAAAACAAACAAACAAAAAACAAACAAGCCTGTGCCCACCCCACTGACCCTCACCTGGACCGCCTTCCCTCTCCCTGACACCCCAAACTCCGCCAGTGCCCCTAGGACCGCTCGCCACTCCCCCTGATGGAGAAGCTTTCTGGGGGTCCCTGCCGTCAGATGTACCAGGTCAGCGGGGGGACAGGGAGGGCAGTGGGCACAGACCAGCCCCACATGGGCCTCGGTCTGCTTGGCTGTAAAATAGGTGCACTGGGGAGGAATCTGCCAGGTTCCCTGGGAGAGTCAAAGAATTAGCCCCAGCTCTTTGCTTCCAGCTGAGACATGGCACAGGTGACCCATCTGTGCTTCGGTTTCCCCATTTATAAAATGAGGATAACAGCCCATTTTGGAGCACTGCTGTGAGGGTCACAAAACACGGTGACATGAAAAGCACTGTGGCGATGGGCTTTTGAGCAGCTCCTCTGTGCCAGGCGCTGCTCCATATCAGCTCATTTAATTGTCGCAGCAACCCTACAAGGGGACACTCATTACTCCAGTTTACAGACAGGGAAATGGAGGCAAAGGGAGATGAGTGACTTGTCCTGGGCGCCCAGGATGAAAGTGGCAGTGCCAGGACTGGAACCCCGGCTCTCCCGCTGGGCACGGCGACCACGGTGGCACACAGGTGTCCAGCCCGAGGGCCTCCTCCAACGTCCAACGTCCCAACTCGAGGGCCAGCACACAGGCTCCACGCTCTCCGAGCCTGCAGCCCACCATCAGGGCACAGAAGCAATGTGGCCATGAACCCCAGAGACAGAGAAAACCCACCATCACACAGCTGCACTGTTGGAACAACCCCTTCTCCCAGGCACCATCTGCACATCAGTGCACTCAGCCAGAAAATACCCCGTCCCAGGGGAACCCACAACCTCCACCCTGAGCAACACTGCTGCCCAGACCCCACCCCACAAGGCCACACAGAGCCCACCACCACATCCGCCAGCAGAACCTGGCACCCCGGCAACTGCCGACCCCCTGCCCACGAGAAGGTCCCAGCAATATGAATCCGCTGGAGACAGCAAGGAGGGATAGATGTGAACCTACCAGAAACAGCCACCAGCAACGCTGTGTCCTCAAAGACTCTGGGGGACCTGCAGGGGAAAACACAGGTCTTGTTAGCAAGGATCGCAGCATCCCCATGAATGGGCTAAGGTATGATGACCACATCAATGTGCAGGTAGAGACGGCAAGGCCCACTGGCCTGGACCTGTGTACATGAGGCCAAGTGTTTCTCCACGACAACCCTATGAGGTGGTTCTGTGACCCCATTTGACAGAGGGGGAAACTGAGGTTCAGAGAATCAAAGTCTCACGCCCCAGGTCCCAGAGCTAGGAAGTCACAGAGCTGGGATTCCAATCCGAACTATGTGGCTATAAAGGCAGCCCACACCCCAGCAAAGCCCCCAAGGGACCCTGGGCCCAGATCACACTGTTGCTGTGAAAATCCCCCATTAACTTCCCAGAGGACCCTATGAAAAGTCAGCAAGTGACACCTGACGGAGGGGTGGGCCTATGACTCTCATTCAAGAACTTCTGAGTCACCATTCAAAGTCAAAACCAGCACAATAAAAACTAGTGTCCAGGGGCTTCCCTGGTGGCGCAGTGGTTGAGAATCTGCCTGCCAATGCAGGGGACACGGGTTCGAGCCCTGGTCTGGGAAGATCCCACATGCCGCGGAGCAACTAGGCCCGTGAGCCACAATTACTGAGCCTGCGTGTCTGGAGCCTGTGCTCCGCAACAAGAGAGGCCGCAATAGTGAGAGGCCCGCGCACCGCAATGAAGAGTGGCCCCTGCTTGCCACAACTAGAGAAAGCCTTCGCACAGAAACAAAGACCCAACACAGACATAAATAAAAAATAAATTAATTAATTAAAAAAAAAAAAAAAAACTAGTGTCCAGAATATAAAAAGCATGCTCACAAATAAATAAGAGCCAATCAACCCAATAGAAAAATGGACAAAAAGACTTGATAGAACTTCACAGAAGTGGATATAGAAATGGCCAATAAGCACTTGAAAAGATGCTCAATATCATCAGTCATCAGGAAAGTGCAAACTAAGAGACCACTACACACCCACCTGGGTGGCTAAAATAAGACAGACAATGCCAAGTGTTGATGAGAATGCAGAGCAACTGGAATTCTCAGACATCACTACTTCAATGCAAAATGGTGCAACTACTTTGGAAAACAGTTTGGCAGTTTCTTACAAAGTTAAACATACATTTGGGTGACCATATGACCCAGCAACTCTACTGCTGGGTATTTACCCAAGGAAAATGAAAACATATGCTCATACAAAGATGTGTACATGAACGTTCATAACAGCTTTATTCATAGTCACAAAAAACTGAACACAGTCCATCCATAGATGAAGGGATAAACAAACAGCGGTACATACATACCATGGAACAAACTACAGACACACAACCACACGGAGGGAAGTCAGACTCAGATGCTAAGCACACGCGAGGATTCCACTTATAAGATTCTGGGAATGGCAAGACGCTACTTTCACGAGTAGAGGGGGCAGTCTGCAGGGGCAGTCACACTAGAACAAAAAGATGATTCCCACAAAAGTTAGGATGTTAATCACCTCTGGAGAGAAGAGCGCACGTGACTCCTTAACAATTATTCATTAATCTGCAGCCACGTGTTTATGCATTCTTTTTTTTTTTTTTTTTTTTTTTTTGGCTGTGCTGTGTGGCACGCAGGATCTTAGTTCCCCGACCAGGGATTGAACCCCTGCCCCCTGCATTGGGAGTGTGGAGTCTTAACCACTGGACAGCCAGGGAAGTCCCTATGCATTCTTTATTGTGTTAGCTTCTGCAAGAAAAAGAACAAGTAAACAAATAGCAATGGGCAGACCACTAGAGAGAGATCAAAACCCTGGCTGTGGACCCAGCTCCTCTACTGACAGCTGTGACCTTGGAGTCTCTGACCTTGGTTTTCCCATCCAGAAAATGGGCCCACTCCCCACGGCTGTCTCCAAGACCCGTCCGTTCGCAAACATCTCGGCCTCGAGTGGACATTTAGGGAACCCCTTCTGCACCCCTTGCCCCCATCCAGGGATCAAAGGCGAGTGGAGCTGCGGCTTCCGGCTCTCATGCAGGGCTCAGGCTCTGGGCCCAGGCTCCCTGGGTTCAAATCTGGGCTCTGCCCTTCCTAGCTGTGCACCCTGGGACAAGTAGCTTCACCTCTCTGAGCCTCAGTTTCTTCATCTCTAAAATGGAAACGAGGGGGACTTCCCTGGTGATCTAGTGGTTAGGACTCCGCGCTTTCACTACCGAGGACCCGGTTCAATACCTGGTTGGGGAACTGAGATCCCGCAAGTCATGTGGCGTGGCCAAAAGATTTTTTTTTAATTTTTAAAAATGGGAACGATGATACATTAAAAACACCGACCTTACAGGGATGCCGTGGAGGTAAAGTGCTTGCAGAGCCAGCGTGGGCTCACTAGCAGCACTCAGTTCCTGTGGGGCGTCATATTACCCCAAGGCAGGGGCTGGCAGCTAAGCTCCAAGACCCCAAGGAGCCCTACAAGGGGCAGCTGCAGGCGGCTCATGGGGAAGGACCCTGCCCCGACCTTCCTGTCCTTTTAAGGTTTTTTTTGCTACAATGCCTCCAGGCTTGACACTTGTCCTGCCACCTGCGGCAGCTCGAGAGACAGGGCCCTGCAGGAAGGCTGGAAACAGGGAGGCCCAGGCATGTCTCCGTAGCCATCCCAGCCTCCCAGAAGCCTCTGTGGCCAGCCCCCTGCAGCAGGTCCTGCAAAGGGCTCAGGCAGGGTCAGGTGGCTGGGCGCTCTCCCCAGGCACCACTGTGGAAGGCTTGGGAGATCAGACCCCACCCGCTTCTCACCTTCTCCCAGCCCCAGCCAGTCCCCCCTGCAGTCCCCCAATGGACGCAGAGCCCCTGATGGCGTGAGGTCAAGGCCGGCCTGGGCCGGCCCCACGGGGCCACACAGAGCATCTCCCAGCAATGCCGACAACACGCAGGTCCAGAGAGCAGTTCCCAGCCTAGAAGACTTGGGGACTTCCAGGGAGAAGCGACAGCCATGCTGTGCCCCACAGAGGGAAGCGAAAGGTGCGCTTGGCGCTTGGCGAGAGGATGGAGGATGGGCAATGCGGGCAGAGAACAGCTGGTGCACAGCATGGAGGCTGGAAGGAAACGGAGCGGAGTGAGTGTGTGTGTGAACGCCGCCGGGTAGGCAGGGCTGATCGCCGCAGGGCCCCTCGGACTGGGATTTTATTCCCAGGGGCGGGGAGACCCTTAGGAGGGTTTCGCATGCAGAGAAACGACAAGTCCCACCAGAATTTGGAGAGCGCGTGCGGGCTGTGGAGTGGAGGATGGGTGAGGGTGGAAGCGGACAAGTGGATGGGATGGAGAGCATTTTGCAAGTAGAATTCAGGCGGGCAGGCGAGGGATGGAAGAGGAGCCTTGACGGCTGTGCTGGGCTCCCGGCTTGGACAGCGACAGCTCTGGGGTGGGGGGTGGGGGGCGAGGAGAACCACATGCACTTCCTGTGGCCTTTCTGTGCTCCGGCTGCTTCCCCGGTACCTCATGTAATCCTCACAACCATCCCGGGAGGGAGGGAGGTACGGGGGCTTCTGTTTCCAGGCCAGGAAGCCGATGTTGAGCAGTAACTCACTCAAAGTCAGGAAGGGAAGGGGAAGAACCAGGATTTGAACCAAGTCTTTAAGCCTCGGGAGCCGGGGCACTGGTGGGGGGACCCTCCTTGGGCGTGAACAAGGAGAGCGGGAGTGGGGAGGTGGCCGCTCCCAGGTTGACCCCAGGCGCCCCCAGCAGGGAGGGGGCTCAACCTCTTCCTGAGCAGAGCTGCACCCAGTGGGACCTCCGTGGGCCCAGAAGGTCCCCGGGTCCCTGGGCCTCCTAGGAGGGGGGCGGCTCTGACCCCTGTGCAAGGGGCTCAAGCCAGGGGGCAGAGCCTCTCGTTCAAGGTCGCAGTCACACTCGTGCTCACACGGCTGCACGTCCTCAGTCACACACACACATACTCACGGCCTCATTCACTCACTTGTTCACACTCACGCATGCTTGCGCACACTGTGCTTCCACACACTCCCACACACGCGCGCTTGGCCCAGGAAGGCTCCACAGGGGAGCCTGCCCCCCGCACCGTGTTTCGTGTTTCCAGCCTCGGTCCTGTCGGTCCTGTCGTGGCCCAGCCCAACTGCTGAATCCCAGCCCCATCCTCCTCTCCCCCCACCCCTGGGGGAGAGAGTGGGGGAGGGAAGGGAAGGGGGGCTGACCAGACTGGTTTCCCAGCAAAGCAGATACAGGAAAGAGGATGGTTTCCAAGGGTTCCCCTCCCCCAGGCCCTCAGTAACCCTCTCTTAAGCACTTCAACAGCTCCCCAGGGCCCACAGGCTGAGACCTGCCCCCACATGGCACCAGGCCCCCAAACAAGCCCCATCAGGCCCCCCTCGGAGCTTTGGCCCTCAGCTCTGCCATTTGCCCTCCCACCCCTCCTCTGCCTTCCCAGCACCAGCATAACACTGCCTTTTTCCTCCTCCAGGAAGCCCACCCAGATTACCCCAGCCACAGAAGTTGACCCAAAGTGTCCATCCACCCTGCTCAGAGACAGGAAGCTAGCAGTCCAAGGCCACACAGGTGCAGGAGGGCAGAGCCAGCTGGGTTCAAACCCAGAGAGAGCTGTCCAGCTTTGACTGGGATACCAGCATCAACCTTCGGCCAGTTGACAAGCTTAACAGAGCCCCTGCACAGGGATGGGGCCATGAATACGAAAGACAAGGGTCCTCGGGGGACACGGTCACACCTACCCACACTCAAACACCACACAGATACATCAAGAAAAGAGCAAGATGGGGAATTCCCTGATGGTCCAGTAGGTAGGACTCCAAGCTTTCACTGCCAAGGGCACAGGGTTCGATCCCTGGTCCGGGAACTACGATCCCACAGCTGTGTGGCGAGGCCAAAAATAAAAAAATAAAATAAAAAGAAAGAAAAGAGCAGGACGATGTCAAAGGGCAGTGACTGAAGTAACAGACATAAACCAGCATAAACCTGCAATAAATGACAGGCGGGATGGGGGATGGGGGGAGGACTAGAAGACAGGTAGGGTCTCCCAGGAGATGACACTGGAGCCCAGGGCTGAAGAGATAAGGAGGAAGGCACAGCAAATGCAGAGGCCTGGAGATGGGACCCAGCTAAACTGGAAGCAGTGGTGGACGGGGCGAGGCGGGGGGCGATACTGGCCTGGGTTTTATTTCCAGGGCGAGGCCACGGGAGGGGAGGGGCACATTCGGATCTAACACATAGCCAAGTAGAACAGTGTGAGGCATGGCCAGGGAGGACGCTTCCGTGTCAATCCCTGTCGGCTCCATGGAGGTGGTGTCCTCTTCCCCAGGCCAAGCCTCAGCCTCTCTCTGCACTGGAGTCTCTCCTAAGGTCAGAACCTGAGGGCTGAAGTCTCAGTGCCAGGCAAGTGCTTGGTAGCTGAACCTCAGTACCTCCAAACCTTTCCCACCAGGCTGTGCCGTAGCCACCCAGAGGCAAGGCCCCGACCCCGCTGGCCCCTTGAGGCCCTAGCAACACCAGGCCTTTGCCTCCACCTGTTCCCTGGGCAGGTTGCTAAAAGTGATTGCACAAGCCAGGGCTCAGAACAAATCCTCCCTCCCAGCCCAGCCTCCTCTGGGCCTCCAGCCACGTGGGCCGTACCCTCGGCAGGGCCCCAGGAGGCACACTTTCCACGTGTGAGAAGGAGAGGGGTGTTGAGGGAGCCCCTGCAGTGCCTGCAGATGATGGGCAAGGCAGTGACGGAGGCTGCCGGGGTGCCAGTCCTAGCTCGGCCAGTCCTGCACTGGGCACCCAAGTCACTTCATCTCCCAGTGCCTCTATTTCGCTGTCTATAAACTGAGGGGTGGTAACAGTGTCCCTTCGAAGGGCTGCTGTGACCATTAAATGAGTTAATACAGCAGAGCCCCTCAGAGCAGTGCCTGGCACGGCGTAGACCTCAACAAGCTGATTAATCACAGTAAGCACTTTCTGCATCTCCCCACTTCAGGACCCTCACAGCAACACTCCAAGAGAAATGGGGAAACAGAGAAACTGAGGCACGGAATGGTCACCTGTCCCAAGTCTCTCAGCTGGAAGCAAAAGAAAAAAGCTGGGACATGAACCCTTTCTTGAATCCCCCACTCCCAGGGACCCTGGCAAATTCCTCCCCAGTGTGCTCATTTCACAGCCAAACAGACTGATCCGTATCAGACAGGTCTGTGCCCACAACTTGCCCTGGTATAAGTGACAGCAAGTTGTCTCTCCAAAGAACTCCTACACATCCCTCAAAGCCCAGCTTATGATGTCCCCTCCCCTCCCCTCGATGAATAAGCCTTTCCAGTTAGTCCAGTCATATCCTGGCCCTCACCGCCACCTCATCCAAAAACTCTGCCTGGCCTTGAGCCTTCCCGGAAAGGGCCTGCCTTATCCCTCACTGAGGCCACAAGGCCTGACGCAAAGGCAGGTGCACAGTGGGAACAGCAGGGTGAGGCTCAGAGTAAAAGAGACTGCATCCAGAGGAGGGTTCAGCACAGTAGAGCCAACGCTGTGAGGTGAAGCTGACAGCAGGGCTGAGAGAAGGCCTGGCACACAGTGGGCCCAGCCGACTCACAAGAGACCTAACACAGTGCCCGGCGCACAGTGGGGCCGGGATCACAGAAGGCACTGGGGGAGGCCTGGACCTGCCTGCCGTCTTTCACCCAATCCCCGCACTCCCCACCGCTGAAAAGCCCCACATGCACCTCCCATACCCATGCGAGTCCCACCCACACTCACAAACCCAACGGCCTCCTCCTCCAGGCAGCCCACACTCCCTCATACTCAGCTACATGCAATCTGGCTGCAGTCACAAAACCAACAACAACGGCAATAATAACAGTGGCCATAACTAGCGTTTAGTTACTCCCGTGAGGACACCAAGCCGAGCCTTTACATACTCACTTAACTCCCGACAACCTTTCAAGTAGGCTTGCTTATTTGCTTATTTGCTTGCTTGCTTGCTTATCTATCTATCTATCTATCTATCTATTTATTTTGCTGTACGAGCGCCTCTCACTGTTGTGGCCTCTCCCGTTGCGCAGGCCCCGGACGCGCAGGCTCAGCGGCCATGGCTCACGGGCCCAGCTGCTCCGCGGCATGTGGGATCCTCCCAGACCGGTGCACGAACCCACGCCCCCTGCATCGGCAGGCGGACCCCCAACCACTGCGCCACCAGGGAAGCCCTTTTTTTTTTTAAAGTCTACAGAGCATTTTTTTTTTTGGCCGTGCCACATGGCATGTGGGATCTTAGTTCCCTGACCAGGGATCGAACCTGTGCCCCCTGCTGTAGAAGCGTGGAGTGTGAACCACTGGACTGCCAGGGAAGTCCCCAGGTAGGTTATTTTATTATCCCCATTTTAAAGATGAGGAAACTGAGGCTTGGGGAGGTTGAGTCACTTGTCCCAGGGGTTATACAGCCGAAGAGAGAAGTCAGGACGGGCACCCAGGCGGCCTTAACCGTGCACATGGGGCTGAGCGCTGTTACTGTTAGTGGTACCCTTGCCCTGTGTTCTCAGACCCTGAGCCAGGCAGCAGTAACCCAACTTAACCCTCCCTGCAGCCTCCTGAGCTGCTGCTACCCATTTTCCAGATGGACAGACTGAGGCTCCAAGAGGGGAATTGCACAGCCAGGCTGCCGCCCACTTCAGTGGTTCCCCACCTCACCCCCGGGGGGCGGGATCTCCACGATTCTCTCCCCAGTCAGTGCAGAGGCCAGAAGCCAGCGCCTGACAAGAAGCAGGAGCCCCAAATAACCCACAATATCCCTACACGGTCATCACCTCCTCCCAGGGCAGGATCCCCTGCCAGGCTCTGCCGTGCCAGCCCAGGAGCCTTGGCGCCGGCCCTCAGAGAGGAGACGCTCCACCTGCAGCTCCCGCTGTCCCATCTCAACCCCCTCAGTGGGCACAGGTCAAGTTCGACCAATCTGCCAATGAGCCCAGGAGGCTGGGACAAGGTCCCTGCCCGGGACCCTCAGGGCTGGAACCAGGTCCCCGAGCCAGCCTTGGAGAAAAGATGCTCCTCCACCTGCAGCCCCTGCCTTCCCATCTCAAACCCCCTCAGTGGGCACAGGTCAAGTTCTACAAAATCACCCAGGCCCCGGGGGCTGCTGCAATGTCCGCCACTTTGAGGAGAGGGAAGTGATGCCCACGTAAGCCTCCATGTGGCAGTGTGAACCCTACGAGGCCAACATGAGCAAGCCACGAAACGTGCTCTACAGACGCCCTAAACGCGATCCCGCAGACCCGGGCATTGCCCCCAGTGGGCAGGCATAACTTCCAGAAGCCATCTCTGCAGGCTGGATTTGGGGACTTCAGGTACAGTGTGACCCAGGCACCCAGGGCAGAAGCAGCCCAGGGCCCTGAGGCGTTAGGGTGTGGGGGACCTAACACCCCTCCCAGAGCTGCCTGGGTCTGCCAGACACGTCTCTTCACACCCGATGAACCGGGACGTCTCCCCTGTCCCCTGGGACCGGGTGTCGCCCTTCCCTGTCACTGTCGTAGCAAGCAGCCCAGACAGCCAGAGCGGGAGGGAGGCAGCTCTTCCACTTAGAAGCCACTGGGATATTTTATTTTCCTTCTCAAGTGACAGCTGAGGCCGGCTCTCCTTGAAGCTGCGGAGAGGCAATCATGGAGAGTTCACCCAGGTCTCTGATTCCCCACCAGACTGCGGCAGCCAGCAACTGCCAGGGCATGGGGGCAGGGCAGTGGCGCAGCCAAGCCAAGGCCACAGCCAGTGTGGATGTGAGTGGACAGGGCCTGGGGGAGGACAAAAGGGGAGGAGGGGCTGTGGCCCAACGGAGGGGGACACGTGGTCCCACCCAAAGGGGGCACAGCATATCCAACCATGGGGGGCACAGCCCCAGTCCAGGGGGCTCAGGTCCATCCAAGGGGGGCACACAGTCAGGAGGAGAATGAGGATCAGTACTGATCCTGCCCACAAGCCCCCCAGCCCCCAGGTCCACCTATCCGGGCTCCCGAAAGAGACCTGCGCTGATCACAGGCAAAACAACCACAATGGTTGCCACAGCAATAATAACAGCCCCTCCTGCACGCACAGTCACCGTGTGCCAGGTCCTGGGCCGTCTACCCTGACCCCATTTCACAGATGGGGAAACTGAGGCCCAAAGAAGTCCAGCAACCTGCCCGAGATGGCACAGCCAGGGAGGGGCAGGGAGATGGGGGCCCGGGCGTCCTCCCTCGGCTGCCCCATCCTCCCCCCGGCTCCACCCTCAATTTGGCCCCAGAACACACTGCTCAGAAACCTCCCGCCCGCCTCCTCGCTACGGGGCGTGGGGCCCTCTGTGGAGACAGCAGGCCGACAAGAGCAATTAGACGCCAGGAAGGAGCCAGGATATCGACCGTTTCTGGAGGAAAGGGGGGCAGACGGGGGCTCAGGCCACACGGGTGTCGGCAGCCTGGCTCCCGGCCCAGCACAGGCCAAGTCAGGGCAGGCAGCACAGATCAGGCCGGGAGGGCCAGGGGCTTCGCTCCGAGGCCTGCGGAGGCCCAAGACGGCAGCACGGAGAAGCCATTTGTCTGTCTACCTGTCTGTCCACCACCGGCATCGCCAGCTGCAGACACCTGGAGCTCCCCTGAGGCTTTCGCTGCGTGGGCACCATGCTAAGCCCTGTAAATTACTAACTGGTTTAATTCTTACAACCACCGTACACATGAGTTACTATGACTCTCCCCATTTTACAGATGGGGGCAATGAGGCAGAGAGGCAAGAAAGTGTACCCAGGGTTCCCACAGCTAAGATTTGCATCCAGGCATCCACTTTAACCACACATCACCTCCGCCTGGGAGTCCCCTGAGGGGTGGGAGATAAGAAAGTGGGCTTTCTGGGAATGGGGCACAGGGGACTGCATGGGGTGGAAACTTCCAGAAGCCTCTGGAAGTCCCTCAGAGGCCCCATCATAGGCTCTCTGTAAAGCTAATTCAGTTTCCACCCTGTCGGAGCACAGGCCAAGGGCCCTACAATGCCAGCTGCTGGGTTCCCCCAGGAGGACGCTGCCTGATGGTCAGCCGGAAGGGAAAACCACTGCATAGCCTCCCACCCTGCCCCAAGCTTCCCTGCCCAAGAGCAGGGTCTGGGCCATTAGCGGCTGCAGGGCAGGGCTGGGGGCTGCCTGGGAGAGCAGGGGTGTCATGGAACCAGCGATTGATCCCCAGAAGCAATTAACTGTCTGGGTCAAGAGATGGTGAAAGAGATTTGTCACTGGGGTGCCCAGGGGATATTCCAATGAGTTCAGCAACCCAGGCGGGAGGGGTGGTTCCCGCTGACCTGGTCTCTGCACACTTCTGGAGCACCCCACTCCTCCCCCACCCCGACAGAACTACCTCTGCACACGCCCGCTCCCCAAGACCAGCCCCGACCCACCCCCGCATCTGTGACCCGTGCACCAGGGGGACCAGCCCATCCTGCACAGATGGGGACAGAGAGGCCCAGCAAGGGAGTCCATACACAGAGTCCCAGAAGCCCCGGATCTGGCCCTAGACCCGGACCCAATCCCAGCTGCACCAGGTTCTAGCTGGGCGACCCCACGCCGGTGCCTAAATTCTGAGGCTGTTTCCTCTGCTACAAGGTGGAGGTGATAAGCAGGGGAGTTAAAACCAGAACGGCTCAGGCACAAATCCCAGCTCTACCATTTTGTTAAGCCTGAGGCCGTCACCTTGCTCCTCCGAGCCTTGGTTTCCCCATCTGTAAAATGGGGGTGATGCCAAGGGCTACTTTGTGTGGAAATATGCAGTCTGGCACACAGCAGGTGCTCAGTGCAAGCTCACCATCAGGGTTCACCAGCCCACCTCCCCAGTGACGCAAGCCCAGCCCCTCAGCACCTAGGACGCCAGGCTCAAGCCCTGAGCCAG
Source organism: Mesoplodon bidens (assembly GCF_964165515.1). Taxonomy (NCBI): domain Eukaryota; kingdom Metazoa; phylum Chordata; class Mammalia; order Artiodactyla; family Ziphiidae; genus Mesoplodon; species Mesoplodon bidens. The sequence goes on along the minus strand of NC_138169.1, from coordinate 6,234,795 downwards.
GTCATGATGAGAATACCTGGGGCACAGACCCCCCGACCCCAGCCTCTGAAGCATGACCCAGTGAGAGACGTAGGCCACCATCCCCAACCGGGCTTGGCGACTGCCTGTCTGGAGAACAGAATCCCCTGGACACACGGCCCTCCACCCAGATCCTCCACGGACAGAGCTGGAGGGGATACAGGGCATGGGCCTCCCCTGTGTGAGAGTCCCCCAGTGAGCCTCCCAGCTTTCACCCCCTCGTGTCTGCATCATTTCCCTCCATGCACACCCTGGGCACATGCGGCCCCTGGGATCCACTGTTTGATGACAGTAAACACCCATAACAGCTCCCTCGCTGTTCCCACTACACAGATGAGAAAACTGAGGCCCAAAGCACCCAGCAAAGGGCAGCCTCAAAGCCAGCTCTTTGTGATGTCCCACAGGAGCTCAGCAGGTGCTCAGAAGCCCGGGTCACCGGGCCAGGGGGCAACACTGAGTCACAGTGAGAAACTTGGTAGAAACTGAAAACAGCCCCAGAGGCCCCACGTACTGCCCAGAGTGAGTCGCGCTGATTCACAGCCGGGCTCTGTGTTGGAAAGTTCCTGCTTCTGTGGTGGAGTGGAGGTGGGGGACACGGGGCACAGAACAGCCACTAGCCGCGAGCTGTGAACTGGCCCCAGGGCCTCTAGATCACATCCAGCCTCGTCCACCACCCAGCGCCCCATCAGCCCCATTAGGGAAGTGCCCGGCGGGGGAGGGGAGGGGAGAGCATGCTCTGGGCCACAGAAATACGGACACAGCATGAAAAGGGGATCTAGGTGTTCCTGCCCTCCCCTGCCCAGGGCACAATCAAGATGTGAGCCCCTAAGGCCCAATGCCCGGCCTTCACGCTAAAGACACTTGGGCCTGATCATTCGTCATTGTGGGGCTGCTCTGTGCACTGGAAGATGTTCACAGCATCTCTGGCGTCAAACCGCTATGCCTGTGACACCTCCTCCAGGCTGGGATAAACGAAATGTCTTCAGACACTGCCAAAAGAATCCTGGGGGGCTTCCCTGGTGGCGCAGTGGTTGAGAGTCCACCTGCCGATGCAGGGACATGGGTTCGTGCCCCGCTCCGGGAAGATCCCACATGCCGCGGAGCAGCTGGGCCTGCACGTCCGGAGCCTGTGCTCCGCAATGGGAGAGGCCACAACAGTGAGAGGCCCGCGTACCGCAAAAAAAAAAGAATCCTGGGGGCTATGTCGCTGCACTGACCCCACCCCTACCCTGACCCTTAAGGGCCTCTATTCCTGGGGAGGAAATAGCAGTCAGTGGCACCCACCCTCCCCTGGGCCGGCCCCTTGGTCTGGTCAGTTCCGGACAGGGTAGAACCCACTTGAGGGACAAGGGACCTGTGTCCAGGACCCGTCCTCCCCCTCCTCCAGGTCAGGCCAGGGCTGGTCTCGCTGCCAAGGGACCCATCAGCCGTCAACACTAACTGACCAAGCCCCTATTACGTCCTGACACCATTCCAGGGACTGGGGGCCTAGCAGCGGACAAGACAGAGGCAGCTCCTGCTTCCTCGGAAGTGACCTGATGTGGGAAGGCGGACAACACACCAGGGGAAGGAATCAACCAAGAAACTTCATCAATCAACAACTACAGACCTAAGTGGGGGGCTGGGACAGTGGCTGCAGGGGGTGCGGGTGCTGCTTGATTGGGCAGCCAGGAGGTCCTCCCGAGGGTGACCTCTGAGCTGAGACCTGATGGCAGCCGCCACGCCGATCGCAGGGAACAGCATCCCTGGTGGGGGAACAGCAAGTGCAGCGGCTGAGTGCAGAGGCTGGGGTTGGGAGGGATGTGGCTGGAGCGAGAGCCAGGAGATGGGTCAGTGAGGGTGAGCAGCTCCCCGGCACCCTTGGGGCCTCTGGGTTTATTCTCAGAGGAGGAGGAAAAAGGGAACGGAGAGTGTGAGACAAGGAGCTGAAGATTCTCATTCTCCTTCGGACAGGATCCCTTTGCCTGCAGCATGGAGAGCACAGCAGGGGCAAGAGAGGATGGATTCAGGGGCCAGGAGGAGGCTGTGTGGGTGCCAAGCCAGACAGTGGATGGGGGAGGGGGACCACAGGGTCTGGTCTGCCCTTATGAAAGCAGGGAGGGTCTCGACCACAGGGGTCCCACCCCCCACTAACAGCATATCGTTGTTTTTGTGCTATCAGGGCCGAGGGGGTCTCCAAGGCAGGGTCCCCACTCTGGAACATCTCAGAAACCGGCAGGGATGTTTTTGGCTGTCCTGTGACTGGCACTCAGCCAGTGGGACAGTCCCACGCCACGAAAGTCACCCTCTCCACACGATTTTCAAGTAACCTAGCCATTAACAAAAAAACCTGCCAGAACCGATCCAGACACCAGCTTCTTCTTTAGCATCACTTTCATGTGTTTCCAGAACCGAAACGCTTTCTGATCTCACTTGCGTCGCATCGACACTTACTCCTTCTGAGTGGGAACCAGCAGCACTTCCTCCCACTTCCTTTCATACCACAGTGTACACTGATTGTTGTTACTGTCGTTGTTAATTCTGTGCAAAGTCAAGACCGTGTGCAGGAGGAATTTCAGTGCCAAGGAGTAAAGGGGATTTTCCAAGTATATGCTCTAAATATCGTCAGGGGCTGTCGGGATGCTGTGTGGCTCTGGGTAAGTTAGCCGACCTTTCTGAGCCTTAGCTGTTTGCCTGTAACACAGGGAAAGCGATGATGCTAGCTCGCGAGATTGAGAGGATCAAACGAATTAACGCGGCAAGTGCCTGCTGCTATGAGACCCGGAAAAGCACCTGGCCCTCGGTCCATCATCGCATGTGGCTGAAGGGGCTGGAGGCGGGTGGGGGTAAAAGGCCCCAGCGCAGGCCCCGGCTGGGCAGGGGGTGGAGGAGAAAATCCCGCACTCCCTGCGTGGGCCAGGTGGCTCCCCGCCAGCCGGGCTTTCATCTCCAGGAGATAAGCCGCCTGCTCAAGTTCACGTTCCGGATCAAATGAACCCACTTAATCGCCTTAGGGATCTCCACTGAGCCGGATCCTCGGGGACCCGGGGAGGAGGGCAGCTGAGCCCCTCCAGCCAAGACCCCCACCTTCGCAGCCAGGCATGGAGAGGACACCCTGCCCACCCTCAGCCCCAGCCCGGCAAGGACTGCTGCAGCGCCCCCCCAAGGGCAGGTGTGTGCACACTGGCCTTCCGAGTCTGTGCACACAGGTCACACCTGCTCACCGTCACAAAGCACCTACTGTGCGCCCCGTGCCCGGGCAAAGAGGCTCTTAATCCCCACAGCCTCCCAGAAGGCAAGTGCTACCACGAATGCCACTCTCCAGATAGGGAAACTGAGGCCCGGAAAGGAAACAGCCAGCCCACGAAGGCGACGGAGCTCCTTGCGGGATCACCGGCAACCCTCAGGGCAACACCTCCCCCACTTCACAGATGAGGAGACTGAGGCAGGAACGGGCCTTAAGTCACCACCATACGCCAATGCCAAGCCGGGGCAGGTGGGCAGTGTCCGTCTATGCCTGTTGTGGGGTTGGGTGGGGTTGCTCATGCCTGGCGTGGTCCCAGCCACATCCTCGCACTTGGGACAGCTCCTGGCACACAGTAGGGACCCAGTGAGCACATCTGAATGAACAAAATCTACATGCTGGACACAGACACCAAGGAAAACTCCCTCACGGGACCTCTCTGCCCTCCTAACAGCCCTCATGTACCACAGGCGTCCTGGGGAGTGTCTGTGCCCCGCAGAGGACCCTGGGCAGTCATTCCTGGTTGTCACAATGGGTGGCGGGTACCACTGGTAGAGACCAGGGATGCTGCTAAACATTCTACAGTGCGCAGGACAGCCGCCAAAACAGAAGTATCCAGCCCAAATGTCAGCAATGCCCAGGTTGAGAAATCCTGCTTAATTGAGCACCTACAGTGTGCAGAGCTGCACAAAACCCTGCAAGGGGACGAGATCACAGGGGTGAGGTTTTCGTGTCCTATGTCACACAACAACTGCAGGGCTGAGGACGGTCCCGGGTCCAACTGACTCAAAGCCCCACCCCAGAGCCGGCAATTACCTGCCCCATTCCTGAGGATTCTGACCCACCAGGTCTAGAAGTGCGGGCTGCAGAATCTAGATAGCTTCCCGTTCCCGAACTCTCCCCAATCCAGGCAGCAACAGTCTGAGCTGTTCCTTTCCATCAAAACCCACAGACACCAGGATGCCAACAGTCTGTCTCTCGGGCGGGGGGGGGGGGGGTGAGAACATGGTTGTATTTTTTTCTTTTTTGTGTGTGCAGGCTTTTTTTGTGTCTTAATTTTCCAATTTCTAGAGAACACAGGGACTTGCCTGGCGGTCCAACGGTTAAGACCCTTGCCATGTGGTATGGCCAAAAATAAATAAAATAAGATAAAATAAAATGAAACAAAAGAAAAGAAAAATACAGAGAACAGGTTGGTTCTGCTTCTGAAAATCAAGAAAGTCTTTTTCATAAAGCAGCTGTCGAGCCACACGCCCTACCCAAGGCCTTGGCCATGGGGAGATCTCACACCCCACCACAGAGGGCCAGCCAGGGGAGCCCCCTGCAGAACCTGCCAGCATCGGCTGGAAGAGCCACAAGCCAGCAGTCCCACTCCCAGGAATACGTGGAGGAGGGGAGCACGTGAGCACCTGGAGGCACTCAGAGAAGCTCCAAACACGGCAATCAACCCAAGCGGTGTCTAGGGAATACACCAATCACATGGCCTGTATCCCCATGACGAGATACTATCTCTACAGAACTTAAAATTCATCAACTAGATCTAACTGCACCAACACGTTGCAAAATCCTATTTTCTTTTTTTTTTTTTTTTTCTTTTCTGGCCATACCACGCAGCTCGAGGGATTTTAGTTCCCAACCAGGGATGGAACCCAGGCCCTCGGCAGTGAGAGTACGGAGTCCTAACCACTGGACCACCAGGGAATTTTTAAAAATAACAATAGGTACACGATTCGCCTTGTGTATTACACTTCGAATCCTCAAAATGATCCTAGAAAATAGGTACTATTTCAGTCCCTATTTTACATATAGGGCAACTGAGGCACAGAGTGACACCTCACAGCTGGAAAGAGGCCAGGAGGGATGTGGACCCACGCCATCAGAATCCCTGCTCGGGACCACTCCAGTCTGCTTGCCTGTCTCAACGTGGAGAGGAAATTACTAGGCTGAGTTATATAAAAGCTGTCAATATTCGACCACTTTTGACCTACAAAACTGGCAGAGTCCTGTGGCTCATTCTAATAGCAGATTGCAGAGCGGCAAACACAGAAAGACACGGCCACGTGCATCTTTCCAGCCTGGAGATGAGACGGGGGCCCCAGGCCATGCAGGAAACCATGCAGAGGCCCTTGCAAGTGTGCCAACATCTTTAGACGAGCACATGTCCAGTGGAGAAGTGGCAGTCTCTGGGGAGGAAACTCAAATGACCAGACAGTCACCTGTAATTTTTATTATTTTTTTTTAATAAAAGGCAGCCGCCACTTTAGCGGGTGGCCCAGAGCCCAGCCTCCTGGACTCAGGCTGGCTAGAACATTCCCACCGTCTCCCCGTGGCAGCCTTTCTGCCCCCCAGACCCCATAGAGCCTATCCACGAGCAGTGGTTCCCCAGGGCCTGGTCTCCAGAGCCTCCTCTTCAGGCGAGAGAAGCTCTCCCCACCTAAGGATCCAGTTTCATTTAATTGCAGGCTTCAGGTTTCTGGACGCCGGCCCAGAGGGCCTTCAGGCCGAAGGCGTGGGCCATTTTCTTTCTCTTTTCAATAAAGCCGGGAAGGAAGCAGCATGTGGCATCGCCCGTCTGCTCTGAGAATGTGGAGCACTTGCCCCCTGGGAGACCCCACCCAGAAGAATCATCTGTGGCTCGTCACAGCTGGGCGGACAGGCTGGGGACACAGTTTTTTCCCCCCGGCCCTTCATTGGAGCCAGGTACCCCCACCGGATTTGAAGGAAAAAAGAAAAAATGAACACACAAACATCCCTACTTCACACCACTCCCTCCCCGCTCCAAAACCTCCAAATGGTCATCTCTCTGCTTCTAGATTTTTTTTCTTGCATTTCTTTTTCTTTTTTTTTTTGCGGTATGCGGGCCTCTCACTGTTGTGGCCTCTTCCGTTGCGGAGCACAGGTTCCGGACATGCAGGCCCAGCGGCCATGGCTCACGGGCCCAGCTGCTACGCGGCATGTGGGATCTTCCCGGACTGGGGTACGAACCCGCGTCCCCTGCATCGGCAGGCGGACTCTCAACCACTGCGCCACCAAGGAAGCCCTTGCATTTCATTTTTTTCTCCAGCACAGCCCTGTACAGTTTGCAGGTCCTTCTGTTCGCTCTGTGTCCCTCACCCATAGCCCCAGGGCAAGGGCAAGACACGGAGCGGTCACCTGATTCCAAGGTCACTGGCTGCAGGGACACACACGGTCTAAATGACCAGGTGGCACCTGGCTGCTAGGGGTCTCAGGGAAGATGAGGGCTCTTGTTTGAGTTTCCTCTTGCTGCTGTAACAAATGATCACAAACGCGGTGGCCTGAAACAGCACAGATTTCTTATCTCACAGTTCTGGAGGTCAGAAGTCTGAAATGAATCGAACAAGGCGAAAATCAGGGTGTCGGCTGGGCTGTGTCCCTGCAGCAGGCTCTCCGCGAGCCCGCATTCCTTGTTTTTTCCAGCTTCTAGAGGCTGCCTGCACTCCTTGGCTCCTTGCCCCTTCCTCCATCCTCAAAGCCAGTAGCACAGCATCTTCAAATCTCTTGGACTAACCTCCTGCCTCCTCCATATAAGGACCTCTGTGAGACCACCAGGATCATCCAGGATAACTTCCTCCACCTCAGGGTCAAATGACTGGCATCCTTAATTCCATCTGCAAGCTTAATTCCCCTTTGCCATGTAACAGCACAGTCACAGGTTCTGGGGTTCAGGGGCACGCACATCTTTGCAGGAGACCATTATCCTCCTTCCCACAGGCTCCAAAAATCTCTGGGCCTCGAGGGAACTGCTCCAAAGGCCCATCTCACAAACCCTGAGCTCCAGCAGGCAAGTATCAAGTCCACGTGACTCGGTCTCTCCACTCCTACAGAGCAGGCATACCCCGTTGCGTCATCTGTATGGTGAACACGTACCCCAAGGGTGCCCAGTCGAGCCTTTGATGAAAATGTGACTCAGGCAGAGCCCTGTGGCTCATCACTAGAGACTTCCCTAAGATGACAACAGATAACTCATCGATCAATTTTCTTGGGCAACTTTTGTGGGTTTTGGGGGCCAGTCACAAATCACCCTATTGTTCATCCCCCACTCCAGCAAGATCCATAACAGGGAAGACGCCCTGTTGAAACGTTCATGGCCCTGCATTCTAGGTCAAGAATGCCACTGGCACCAACAAAGCAAACAACCTCTGGGAAAACGGAAGGCTTTGCAAGGTTCAACTGACCGGTAACACGACTCATGCTTGGAAGACCACCCAAAGGACCAAGCCCTCACTACACAGCTGATGGGTGGTGAGCAGGGACTGGGGAAGCAGAGGCCACCCAATGTGCCCAGCAGCACGGCCACTAGGGGCATCCCTGGTGTGAGTCAGCACCCTCCCCCCATGGCTGCTGATGACCACACCTCACTGACCCCTGCCCAAGAGCCGGGTCTCCAAGGACCTGGCAGTATGCACAGGGACAAGGTGAAACCTGCCCCGTGACAACGTAACGATATTAACAATAGTAGCCATCACAGCGCGAAAGATGATAGAGGACACGATGTAATACTCTCCTTGCTTCAAAACCCTTGTGCGTCTCTTTCCTGCCAGGAAATCTGGGAGGAGGATGCCAAGGCCCAGAGAGGTTGTACAAAAATTACACAGCAACCCAGTAAACAAGATGGGTCTCAAATGCCCGGCGCCCACCCCATGGCCTGCCTCCCAGTCCAGGACCCTCCAGGCAGCTCCACCTCATCCTCCTCCACATCCCTTCCACCCTGCATCTGGAAAGGGCCCACCTCCCCTCCCCAGGCTCCCTCAATGCCCCCCTCTCACTTACCTCCCCTCCAAGGAAAACACTTACCCGTCCCCCCAGTGTCATAGCACCCACCAAACCCTCCACACTTCCCTGGCTGCCATCCAAACACCGTGGAGGCGCTCTTTACAGCATGGGGAGCTCAGAGGCATCCCGGACACATGGCCAGGGGCTTAGGGGCACAGAGAGGGCAACAGGGGCCCAAAGGTCACACAGCAAACCTGCAGAGCAGCGCCTGGGGTGCACATACTCTTCCGCCTCGGCATTCCCACTGGGAGAAGCACAGTTCCAGGAGGCGATGCAGCAAGGGGGCAGCAGCCAGAGCCCAGGTGCCATGAGGTGCAGCTTCCTGCCTGCCGCTGCGGCTGCTATTTATAGTCTAGACAGCGGGGTCAGCTTCCTGCAAGGCAGAGCCCAGGAGCCTGCGGGGAGCCTGGGAGTGTGACCTCGAGGGAAACAGGCCAGGCCAGGGCGGAGAGGCGAGGTGAGGTGCCCAGGGCTGGGCACATGGTGGACCCAGGCCGACCCCCCTGCCCGGGGATCCACAGTCCATGGGCAAGGGAGACAGGAGGAAAGGCCAGGTCCTGCCTGTGACAGCCACCCACCAAGGAAAGCGCTTACAAGCCATGTGCCCTGAACCAATGACATCACCACTCTGTGCCTTGATTCTCCCATCATTAAACAGGGAAATTAACAGTTCTGGCCACAGCTGTCACTGTGGTCCTTGTGGGGCTCTGGTTATCGTGGGGCTTAAATGAGCTAACATACAACAACACGGAGTGAGCCACCCATAAAACCTGTGTCAGCTCAGCCCCTAGCCCTGCCCAGAGACCAGACAAGGAAGGTGGGGAGGAAGATGGCATGCACACAACCTGTCCACGGCAGGTCACCATCATAGAGGCCACCCCAGGTGCCCTAATCCAGCCCACTCCCCTAGGAGGCAGGGAAGACATTTACCGCCATTTTACAGATACAGAAACTGAGGCACAGAGTGAAAGAAGAACCCGGCCCAAGAAAGGGAGAAGGGTTCCTCCTGCCCCTGGGTTTCGTGAAGTTACCTGGGGTCTTCTCTCTCAGCAAACAACAGACAGGCCTCACAGGCCCTGGGAATGCCCGCCTCGGACCCTGCAGAGCTTACCTTCCTGTGATGGAGGGGACAGGCACATGGGGCCAAGAAGGAGACGTCTCAGGTCACAAGAGCAGACAGAGGCTACCTGCCTAAGGGAATACGGGCTTAAAGTCCCCCAGGCACCTGGAGTCATCCGGCTATGATGTCTCATTCTTCCTCTAAAAACCAGCACAGCAAACTGACACCACCGCCACCAAGCACCAATCGGATTGAGGTCTTTCTCTGTGCTCTCAGCGTCAGGCAGCAAGCCCCTTCCTGTGTGACCTTACTTAACGCTCCCAATAGCCTCGAGAGATGAGCCATCTGACTGTGCCCATTTCGTGGATGGGAAAACTGAGGCCTGAAGTAGCCAGGACCTTATTATCTCAAACCTCAGCCACTCCAGAGCTCAGGAATCAGCTCTGCTCTGCAGGGGACTGTCATGACCACCCACAGGAAAGACAGGGAGGGAGCAGCTGAAGGCCCAGCGACCTCCGGGGGTCTGAGGAGGGCCACAGGTGAGGGAAAAGGTATCAGATGCAGGGAAAGGCAGACAACTTGGGATCCCAAGACATCCTGCATTGGGATGCCAGGTCAGGCCACGCCCAGCCAGAACCTGACATTCGACACATTTATTGGGCACCTACTGTGTGTCCAGAGCTGTTCTAGAATGGCGATGCAGCAGGGAATGTGGACCAAAGTCCCTGCCCTTCTGGAACATGCATTCTAGCAGGGATGACAGACAACAGCAAGTTAAACAAATAAAACCATAGTTCATCAGAAGGAGACACATGAAGGAGGGAAGGAGAGGGCTTGAGGAGGAGAGGGTACGATTTTAATTAAGACCAGAGAAGGACCCACAGAAAAGGTGACATCTGAGCAAAGATGGCAGAGAAATGACGCAAGTCGCACGGACACCTGGGGGAAGAGTGTTGCAGGCAGAACAAGTGCAAAGATCCTGAGGCAGACACATGTCAGGTAAATTTCAACAAGGAGGTCAGTGTGGCTGGTACAGAGTGGGAACAAGGGGAACAGATCAGAAAGGGAATTGGTGGAGGGTGGGAGGGGCGGGGCACAGACTGTGCAGGGACTTTTAAGCAAGATAAAGAGTTGGCTTTTATGCTGTCTGAGATGGGAGGGCTCTGAGCACAGGAGGGACAGGCCTAAAAGAAAACCCTCTGGCTGCCATGTGGGGAACAGATGGTCAGGCTGACTGGTGAGGAGGCTACTGCAATAGTCCAAGCAAGTGATGATGAGCGCTGTATTAGGTTCCTGGAGCTGCTGTAACAACTCATCACAAACTAGGGGGCTTAAAACAATACAAATTTATTCTCTCATAGCTATGGAGGTCAGAAGTCTGAAATCAAGGTGTCGGGTGGAGTGGTCCCTTCTGGAGGCTCCGAGGGAGTCTGTTCCATGGATCTAGCCAGCAATCCTCGGCTTGTAGACGCATCACTCCATTCTCTGCCTCCGTCTTCACACGACTTTCTATTCTTATAAGGACACCAGTCCTACTGGATTTAAGGCCACCCTACTCCAGCACGACCTCATCTTAACTAATTACATCTGCAGCGACCCTATTTCCAAGTACGGTCTCCTTCTGAGGTTCTGGGAAGCACATGAATTGGGGGAGGGGACACTATTCCACCCAGTACGGTGGCCTAGATGGAGTGCAGGCAGCAGAAGTGGGCAGAAGTGAAAATGGTTAAGAATACTTAGGAGGGTGGCAGACGGTGTCGGTGGGTGTGGGGGGCAGGGAAAAGTGGGCGCCTCCCAATCTCTCCCCCCGCTTTCATCCTCCCCTAGTTTAACTGGTCACAGGAGTTACCCAGGAGTCACCACCACACATAATTCCCACCAGGACCCCACCCTGCAAACCTGGCCCAAGCCCCCAGGACCCTGGCGACCCCTGACTCCCGCTGGCCTCTGCAGCATCCCTCCAGGGCCCCCGCTCCGCTCCTGGCCCGGTGGTGGCCGGTGGCTTGGCAGACAAGCCCCACTGAGCCCCAGGGCAGCACGTCCCCGACCCCCCACCTTGGCCCAGCAGGCTCGCCTCGTTAGCCTAACGAGCAGGGCTGCGGTGCCAGGCAGTTGCCATGGCCACGGGGACAGCAGCACTGGGCGATGCTCCCGGAGGGTCTGCGGCGGGCACCAGAGTTCAGCGTGAGGACAAGCAGGGACCCCCGAGGCACCCCCTCCCCACGGGGCCCCCTGCTGTGTGCACCCTCAGGCCTGGCCTCAGGGACTTCTGACTGCCAGCATCTCTCAGAGAGGCCCCCTGGGCCACAAAGAAAAATCCACTCCCCTCCCACCCACCCCTCCTGACCTCCTGGCCAGAAGTCCCCCCTCCCCCGCCAACACAGCACACAGTTATTGCAGGGGTGGCCGCCAAGGGGAGGTCGGAGGTCAGCAGACGCCGGGGCAGACAGGCCTCCAAGGCAGTGAGAAGGGCCTGGATTTCATGCAAGAAGTGCCGGGAGGCCCTGAGGGCTCATGGGGCTCTGAGTCAGGTCAGGGCACTCACCCACAGGGTCCACCCAGCAGCTCTGCACAGAACAGACTGGGGGCAGGATGGAGGCTTCTGCAGGCACTGGGCGGGTGAGAGGGCAGCTGGGGTGACCCCCAGCTCTCTGGCTCGGCCCCACACTCAAGGAGGAAGCCCAGGCTGGGGGGTCGGGGGGCGAGGGGGGACCGCGGGTCCGTTTGGGGACAGATCGGGCCTGAAGCCCCTTTGGGACAAAGGGGAGGAGGCTGCTGGATCTACCTGCCTGGCCCCAGGGTGGGCTCCGAGGGTTTACGAGCCGCAGACAGGAAGGAGAGGGACTAAGACTCGGCCTGAAGGACGCACTCACGCCTCAAATGGCCCCTCAGCTCCCTTTTCCTCACCAGACCCTCTGAGGTCGTGTGTCATTCATCACCCCATTTCACTGGTGAGTAAACTGAGAAGCTCTGCACAGAGGCTCCATTACTTGTCCTAGGCTGCATCGCACAGCCAATAAGAGGCAGACACCGGACTCCGCCCCGTGGCTCATTTGAGCTCTGTTCACAAGCCCTAAAACACAAACACACGTCACCAAAAACCAAGCCAACCCCAGGAGACAGGAGGCAGAGAGCCTGGGCCCCCGGGTCTCCGGGAGACACACCCACACATGCCCTCCAGTGGGTGGCCAGTTGCCGGTCTCATCTGATTCCACCCGTCGGTTACTTTTTCCCCCACTTCCTTTGCAGCTCAGAGGAATATCCCAGGGTCAACAGAAGGAAGCAGAAACACTGGAAAGCATCCACAGAGCACCAAGGCTGGAACCGGAGCCCAGGGGCCCCTCCATGCGGACACACCCGCAGCACTGCCACCGCAACAATTCCAAGATCCCTGGGCCCCGGGTATGGAACAGACGGGAGTGACCCTCCACCCAGGAGTGGTAAGCTTGTCACCTACCCCACTGCAGGGTCTTCCCTCAGGCCAAGTGGCCCCCAAGGGCCCCGGGGCCTCCAATAGGAATCCTGCACCTTCCAACCCGCTCACGGTCACCTTCCCAAGTCTGACCCAGGATGGACACCCAAAGACCCTGGTTCTTGCCCAGGGTATGACCTTGGTTAAGACACTCCCTGGGGCCTTGATTTCCTTCTGGAATCATCTGTTAGGAGACCACCCACCCACCACCCCGCAGGCACGCAGGGGGCACAAACCTGGAAACATCTCGCAGTGTTTTCCTCTTCCCTACTCCTGTCTGCTCCAGCCCACCCCTCAAGAACTGAGACAACTGTCAGGAATGCATAGGGTAAGGTAAAATCAGAGAGCAAGGGGCTTCCCTGGTGGCACAGTGGTTAAGAATCCGCCTCCCAATGCAGGGGACACGGGTTCGAGCCCTGTTCTGGGAAGATCCCACACGCCGCGGAGCAACTAAGCCCGTGCGCCACAACTACTGAGCCTGCATGCCACAACTACTGAAGCCCACGCGCCACAACTACTGAAGCCCACGCACCACAACTACTGAAGCCCACGCGCCTAAAGCCCATGCTCCGCAACAAGAGAAGCCACCACAATGAGAAGCCCGTGCAGTGCAATGACGGGTAGCCCCTGCTGGCTGCAACTAGAGAAAGCCCACGCGCAGCAACAAAGACCCAACGTTGCCAAAAAATAAACTAATTAATTAATTATTTAAAAAATCAGAAAGCAAGGTCAAGACAAAAAGAAAAATCAGGGACAAACCAATCTGAAATCAGGATGAAGTTGGTAAAACCAAAACACAGACCAGATCAGATTGCTGAAGGCAGGCTGCAAACTTGGCTCCGAGCATCCTAACACTCAAAGAGGGAAACAAGATGGATTAGAGACTTTGCAAAAATTTGTGAAAACTATGTAGCACCACACAGAAGGTGTTACAGCAACTCTGTAGCGCCGGACAGAAGGGATTATAGCCTCAAACATCATCTGAGAGGCCAAAAAATGGTGCCAAAGGTCATCTGCTTTAACCATCCCCACTGCCCTACTGCATTCTACAACAGCATCAGCGTAACTCAGCAAGAACAGCGAGCCAGGCAGAAGGAGGGGTTTTGGGGCCTGCTTGGTGCGACCCTCAAACTCATCAGGGCCCCAGTTTCCTTGACATAACCCTGGAAGGTTATGCTGAAGTTAAAAAGAATGTGGGAGGGGCTTCCCTGGTGGCGCAGTGGTTGAGAGTCCGCCTGCCGATGCAGGGGACATGGGTTCGTGCCCCGGTCCAGGAGGATCCCACATGCCGCGGAGCGGCTGGGCCCGTGAGCCATGGCCGCTGAGCCTGCGCGTCCAGAGCCTGTGCTCCGCAACGGGAGAGGCCACAACAGTGAGAGGCCCGTGTACCGCAAAAAAAAAAAAAAAAAGACTGTGGGAGCTCTCTATCAGGGGTCGGCAAACGTCTTCTGTAAAGAGCAGTAGAATCAATATTCTAGCCTTTGGAGGCCTTCCGGCCTCTGTCCCAACTCCTCAATTTTGCTGCTATAGCCTGAAAACCACCACAGACTAAACATGAATGGATGGGCATGGCTGCGTTCCAATAAAACTTTACTTCCAGACACTGAAATTTGAATTTCACTTAATTTCACATGTCACAAAATACTCTTCTCCTGTTTATTTTTTTCAACCATCAAAAAATGTAAAAACCATTCTTAGCTTGCGCACCATATAAAAAAGCGGAGGTGGGCTGGATTTGGCCCGCGGGCCGTAGTTTGCTAACCCCTGCTCTCTATATATTCCAGAATAAACTCCTAAGATGTATTATAATTTAAAGGAGGAAAGTAAGATGTGAATAGGATGTGGTATCATTTGTGTGCTTGTTTTTAAACGGAGCACACACATCCAAGTCCCTGTCAGGCGGACATATGGCCAGAGTATCTCTGAGAGGAAACTTTTCCCACGTGTATCTGCCTTGGGGGACAGAAATGGGAGGGTAGCAACAGGAATGAGACTTACTTCGACACCTCTGGGCTCTGTTTTAATTTTTTAACAGGCCCATGCTTTTTCTTGTAGTAAAACACATTTTTATAAAGCCCGAGGCAAGTAGCAGGGTTTCAGTGCGTTACTTTTTGGTTTTCTGTATTTTTCAAATGAAAAATAAAAGTAACGTTATCCCCCGTGCCAAAAAAAAAGTTAATCTAGTTGTTATCTACATGGAAAGACATCCATAATGTGTTAATTCATAGCAGAAAAACATATGGACCATGGCGGCCCCTATGGGAAGCAGGCCTTCCGGATGTATCTGCAGGTGCAGAAACAGACAAGGCGGGGGCTGGACCATCATCTCTACGAACCGGGATTCCTCTGAGCCTGAGTCCAAGACCCATGGACCTGAGCTCAGCTCACAGTGGGAGCTGCCCACACTTTGCACAGACCTGGGGCTGTCTCCTGTGCTCGAGAAATGACAGCCAGGGAAGGAAGTGGGGGACACTGAGCCAGCTCTCCAGTCTCAGGGACAGTGGCCTGGTAGGACCAAGAAGGGTGAGAACATCCAGCCAGTGGCCTGAATACAGGCGTCTAGTCCTGAGTCAACAGAGAAAGCAAGGCTCTAAGGTCAAGCTGCCCAAGAGGGACGGTGCCCACTACTCACATTTTAAATGTATTAAAATCATGTAGCAGGGTTTCCCTGGTGGCGCAGTGGTTGAGAATCTGCCTGCCAATGCAGGGGACACGGGTTCGAGCCCTGGTCTGGGAGGATCCCACATGCCGTGGAGCGACTGGGCCCGTGAGCCACAACTACTGAGCCTGCGCGTTCGGAGCCTGTGCTCCGCAACAGGAGAGGCCGCGACAGTGAGAGGCCCGCGCACCGCGATGAAGAGTGGCCCCCGCTCGCCGCAACTAGAGAAAGCCCTCGCACAGAGACGAAGACCCAATGCAGCCAAATAAATAAATAACATAAATTAAAAAAAAAAATCATGTAGCAAATAACATTCGGATCCTAGATGGCATTAGCATCTCTTCAGGTGCTCGGTGCCACCTGAAGAGTGGAGAGTGGCTAAGGTGTTGGGCAGATGGGGCAGGTCCGGAACGTTCGCACCATCACAGAAAGGTCTCCTGGTCAGAGCTGCCCCAGAGGCTGGTGGGACAGGAGGGGGTGGGGACATTAGGAACGGGGGCAAGGGGAGGTGGACGGAGGGCACAGGAGCCTGGGCCAGCACCCAGGAGAGCCTCAGGCTTTGCTGGGAAACAGGACCACAGAAGGGGGTGTGTCCTTCCAAGATGACAAGGATACAGTGGCACCAGGCAGAGAAAAAACACGCAAAAGAAGGAAAACACTCAGCTGCTAAGAGCCAGGCCCTGCTCCCATACACAGAATCTTGTTTCATCATCCAGTCCTGGGCCTTCTGATCAGGCACAGCCACATGTGGCTTTTTAAATTTAAGTTAATTAACATGGAATAAAATTACCAGTTCCGACAGCGCTAGCCACATTTCAAGCGCTCAAGAGCCACACACACCTAGTGGCTACGGGACAGCAAAGATCTAGAACAGTTCCCACCATCGCTGGGAGCGACTGGGCAGTGCAGCTGTGGACGGTCCTCTGAGGGAGCGTTATTTTCCACCCCTCCCCCACTTAAGGATAAGGAAACTGAGGCCGCAAGTTCAGAGACTTCGCTGAGTTTTTAACTGAGGGAAGCAGGATTTGAATCAGGTCTGACTTCAAAGGAGCCCTTTCTAGAACCATCCCCGCCCCCCGCTGCCAGGTGAAGGGGAAGCTCGGCCCTCCCCCAGGAGGCTCCCTGTGTCCTCCCCATCAGGCTTCCCCACACTTTCCAGGCTGCCCAAGCGCTCCAAGTTCAGTGCCTGACAGGCGCTGGGGGATTAAAGGCGGAATGGAAAACCTCAGCCTTCAGGGGCCCAGGGAGAGAGCTGGGCACATCTGTGAATCACCAACCAGCCCGACAGGAGAGGAGCCTGCCGCCTCCAGAGAGCAACAAGCCCAGGCCTGGGGCTCAGGTGAAGAGACTATGCCATGAGAGGATCCCTCCCAGCAGCCCTTTAGAGGGAGGAAGGGGTTGTGTCCAACCAGCCTGTCAGTGAGGACCTGGGGTGAACAATAAATTCTACAGCGGGAAGCCTTTCCTCTCCAATGGTTGGTGGGGGGCAAAGTAGCAACAGCTCCTGTGATATATCATGACATCCATCGGGTCCTCACAACAATAAAATCAGAAGTAGCATCATCATCATCATCATCATCATCATCATCATCATCCCCATCTTAGAGATGAGCAAACTGAGGCTCAGAGAAGTTAGGTAACCAGTCCAGAGTCACACAGCTTGAAACTGTAGGGCTGAACATCAAACTCAGCGCTCTCACTTTCAGCCCCTTAATCCTCTCCCCTACCCCCAGTGGGCCCTGTGCCCAGTGTACAGGCCAGGGCACCCGAACTTTCAGAGGGGCAGGGACCAGCCCCAGGGCACTCTGCTTGCGTACCGCTAAGCCGGGACTTCAACTCACCAGAACTTGAAATGATCAGAGGTGCGGATCTCGGACAAAACACTCCCAGACTGTCCTCTACTGTTGGTTTAGGATGATTCTTTATGGATCTTTAAACCGAAAGTTCCTTCCCCCAGGGCTAGCCTGAGCCCAGCTGGGCGTGGTGGTATGGAAGTGCCCAGGCAGAAAAGCCTCACTTTGGTCTAAAAGAAAGATAATGATGATGATTTTGATCATCATAAGCAAAAGTCACACAACCATGCAACCCTGGGCTGGCCTGGCACCTCTGACCTGCGCCCTCATCTGGAAAATGGGAAAAAGCTGTCATCTGCCCCAGGACCTCTCAAGGTCTCCAGCTACAAAGTACCCCAGGGCTGCCCGCCAGCGTACAGGCACTCATCTGATGCAGCTTTCTGGAGTCTCGTTATATGCCATGCTAAATAATTCAAAACCATGTTTTCATTTCAAAATAAACACAGCCCCATCGCCAGAGCGAATGCCAAATTTGCATGAATGTTTAAGATAAAAGGAGACTTCAAAGAAACTTCAGACCTGCCTCTGGCACTGCCCCTCCCCAAATCCTAGAAAGAACAAGTTCTCAGTCTCCTGCCCCCTGGGGCAAAGATCTGCAGGTGCTGCTCAAATAAGAAACATAATTTCTTTTTTCCTATCCTCTATGGCAGCTCCACAGAGCAGGTCTGCAGTATGTTCATTCTTGCTGCACCAAAGCGACCATGAGTAATGCCAGGTCTTAATTCTTGGTTCCGCATCCAAACTGTGTGACCTTGGGCAAGTCATTTAACCTCTCTGTGTTTCAATTTCACCATCTATAAAATGGGATAATAATAGCCCTGACTTCACAGGATGGTAATGAAGAGTAAAGGGGTAGATTCCCGTTGAGGGCAGATCCTGGCACATAGTAAGTGCTTTCTATGTGTCGGCTGTTATTACTATTGCATTATACATAGTATTTTCCAGCTCCTAGGCCAAAAGTTCACTTGACAGGTCGTAAAGTCCCTTCCCCCCCTCTCCAAGGATCACTTCTCTGGGGGCTCCACATACCCACCCATGGGACAAGCCTTTTAAGATGACACCCCTGGCCTGACCCTGGGCAGCTTGGCCCTCCCCAAGCAGCAGCCCAGGCTCAGGTCCCCTCCTGGCCCCCTTTCCTGGGTGCCTGGGGCAGGAATGACCAGTTCCCGCAAGCTGTTCCCCTTGCAGGGAGTCCAGTCTCGGAGGTGGCACCTGGGGAGGCTGCCGTTGGCATTAGAGAGATGAAGAGGAAACAGAGGAGGAGGGAAAAACACACACAAATAAAAGCTCTCAACCCCCTACTGTCAGAGGCAGCATTTGATGTGGGGGACTTTCTGTTCTCAGAGCTGCTGGAAGGAAGCGGTGAGAGTCCCAGCTCTCCTGCCTGTGCATCTCTGCTTCTTAAGAAGGGAGCCCCCTCCAACTTCTCCACCCACAGGCCTCAGGTCTGGGTGGGAACACAGCACAAGGTACCTCCCCCCTGCAACTCGCAGTCGGGGGTGGGGGTGGGGGGATCCGGACCAGGCAGCCTCCACATCCAGCCTGAATGGCAAGACGCTGGGGGCCGGGACTCCTGGGGCCTCCTTCCATCGCCAGCCAGCGGGCAAGCCGGCCAATCCTCCCACCCCCATGCCCTGGGAACAATCAAGCCTTCCCAGATCGGGCCTTTCACGCAGCTAAATTCGTGTTTGCAGAGCTCTCAGAAATCTTTAGGAGGTGGTATGAGTATTATTAATTGGGTGAAAAGAACGGATTATGCCAAATAAATCCTTCCCACGTAGCCAAACCCTCGCTGAGGGAGGGAGGGGGGTGCGCGCAGCCCCACGAGGGGTCTCCATCCCTCAGCGGGGCCTGACAGCCACATTACCATTTACATGGATTTATCAATAGTATTGATCCCGGAGCAAGCGTAAATAGCTCGGTGGGAAGAGGCCGGGGCTGGAGCCCGCTGCGTTCCCGCCCCCACGTCTGGGTACCGCAGACTCCCCGGGCACCCAGCGGCGGCGGCGGTGGTTAAGTTTCCAAGCAGGGACAAGGCAGCCGGCGCGGGGAAGCCAGACAGCGCCCGGGATGCCCTGGCAGCCGCCCCACCGCCGCCGCCGCCGCCGCTTCCCAGCTCACCGCCGGCTCCGGGCCAGCCGGACTCGGTCTGTGCATCTGTTCAATGGGCTGAAGGCGCCACCTGCCCTTCTCGGTCCTCACCGGGAAAAGCAAAGGGAGGTGCAAAGAAGGCCCCTTCCCTTCCCCAGATCTCCAGGCAAAATGCAAGGCAGCCCCTTCTCACAAAATGTCCAGGCCATTGGATTAAAGGCCAAGTTTTAGAACCCAGGAATCATAATAACAACAGTGGTTGTCGTAACACATATACAAATACCTTGTCTGTATTACCACCTCACTTCTCACAACAACCTTCTGAACTCGGTACTATTTTTACCCCACTTTACAGACGAGAAGCCTGAGGCACAGAGAAGTTGAGTAATGTGTCCAGGGTCACACTGCCAGTAAAGTGGCAAAAGTATGATTCCAACCCAAGGCGTTGAGTTGCAGAGTCGGCTGTGAAAGGCTCAGCTATCCCAGCTCACATCTCTTCCTTTCTGAGGGCTCTCCCTGCATCCACCAATCCAAAAAAAAAAAAAAAAAAAAAGAAAGAAAGAAAGAAAAAGAAAAAAAAAAGGCCACCCACGACGAGGTACACAACAATGCCCTGGGACGCCCTCCCAGCTCACTCCTGGCCCGGAGAGCCCCTTCTATCAAAGCAGCCGCGGGGACCCAGATCTGGTTTTAAAAGGGCAAAGTCAAGGCCACCGATAACACAACCCAACGAGCCCAGAACTCCACAGGGATCCTCTCCCCTTCCCTCCTCCCTGCCTCCCTCACACATCCTTCCTCCAAATCTGCAAAAGGGAAAAAAAAAAAATCATAATAAAACCAGTTCTCACCAACAGGGGTGGAGGAGGAGGGGGAGGAAGGGAGGAGGCTGAGCCGACAGAACAGATCCGCCTCCGCTGCCTGCACCAGACCCTCGGAGAGCAGGAGCGCACGACAGGCGGCGGGAGGGCCCTCGCTGCCAAAAAAATAAACCTACAATGTAAAAATAACGCCGGGCGCCCCACGCTAATTGGGCCCGGGCGACAGCAGCTCACA
This sequence comes from Mesoplodon bidens, assembly GCF_964165515.1. Lineage (NCBI taxonomy): Eukaryota > Metazoa > Chordata > Mammalia > Artiodactyla > Ziphiidae > Mesoplodon > Mesoplodon bidens. The sequence continues at coordinate 6,214,572 of NC_138169.1, read as the reverse complement.
GGTACAGCGTGTCTCGCCCGCCCGCCCGCCTGCCTAGCCCTCTCTCCCTCCCTCGGGCTTTTTCCTGCAAGCGTCCGGGGTAGGGAAGGCGCGCCCCACGGGTCCCTCCCACTCCCCTCCAAGTCTCTGGGGGTGCTACCCCAGCACCAGGGCCTGGGGCCTCCGGGTCCAGCCCAAGTGGGATCAGCTCCGAATTCCAACTTCCCAAACTAGTGGCATCCCAAGTATCCGCACAGCCTGGGGGAGGGACCAGGAGGCGGCCCAATGAGGCGTCACCAGCCGCGGGAGGCAGGCCCAGACACCAGGAACACCAGCCCACGGGGGAGGGGGGAGCAAGGGGTGCCTCTCCCCGGAGACCCCCATCCAGAGCCCTCCGGTCCCTCGCCCAGGAGCGCCACCGCCAACACCACCACCCCCGGTGGCGGGAACCCCCCCAGGCGCCTTCCGCAGCAGCCAGGCCGGGGAGCCGAGGGTGCCATCTCCAGGGGTTCTCCAAAGCCGCACTGCCCGCTGGAAAATAAGGCGCAGTGTCACCCCCCCAAGTCCGAGGCCGCTTGGGGAGGAGGGAGGCGCATGGCGGCCATGCCCCCAGGGCCGTGGCATACGGTGGGGGGCTGCCCTACGCAGTTCCAGGGCGCCCCTCGCCCGCCCACCCCCACGCTACTTCCCTCCTGCCCGCCCCCTCACTGGGGAGCTGGAGTTCCCCTAAGTTCCCCGGCACCTCCACGCACGCGGGCCGCAGTGTCTACGAGGCGCCTCACTCCCCAGCAGGCCACCCCCGAGAGCGCCAACTCGGGAGTGCAGGGGCCCCGCCAACTCCGCCGCGTGCGCCGCCCGATCTTCCCCGATTCCCCCGGAAGCGCGCCCTGCGCCTCACCCCGGCCCTTCGCGGGGACCCCCGGCCCCAACTCACCTCACGGAGGTGGAGGCGGCGGCGCCCGAGCACGGGGCGCGCTCGGGCTGCCCGGGCGCTCAGGCAAGTGGCGGTGCCGATCGGGCTGGGGGCGCGCAGCAGGCCCGGCCTCCAGCCGGGGCGCGATCCTCCCGCCGCCGCCTCCTAGGGCGCCAGCCCCGCGTCCCTGGTCCGCAACTTGGCGCGCATCGCGGGGCGCAGGGCGCGGGCGCACGGCTCGGGCGGGGCGCGGGCGGACGCGGGGCTCCGGTGCGGCCCGGCCTGCCCGCGGCTCCGCTCCGCGGCGGGAGCGGCGGCGGCGGCGGCGGCGGCGGCGGCGGTGGCGGCGGTGGCGGCGGCGGCGGCGGCGGGAGGGGGAGGAGGGGGCGGGGCAGGAGCCCGGGAGGCGGCGGCTCGGGCTCCCGGCTCCTGGCTCCCCGCCCGCACAGACGCGCCCCGGCCCGGCCCCCTCGGGCTCCTTAAAGGGCCCGCGTCGCCACCCCTGGGCCTGCGCTCACCCACTCGCGCGTGCACAGGCTGCCACACAGATACACACACACTTGGGCGCGACGCCGAGTTTCTTTTTAGCAGCTCCGCGAAGGAGGAAGGAGGGGGAAAGCGCCTCCCCATCCCGCCCCCTCCTCCTCCTGCGGGCCGTACGCCTTCCTCCTCCCCAGCCGCAGATACTTCTCTGGAATAGCGTTTCAGCTATTAAATTATAACTCAGGAGCGGCCAGTGGATGGGGAGGGGTCATATGGGGAGGGCCACACACAGGGCCTTTAAGGGACCCACACAGCTGTGCAGCGCCACCCACGGTGGAGCTCGCTCTTGGGGCTCTGGCACACAGTAGGGCGCAGAACTCTCACCAGTGGACATTCACACACTGGGCCTCAGCAGAGAGAACATCTAACCCAGGTGAACACGTGAGGAAACTCACAAACCCCCGCAGACGTGAGCGTAGCCTAGGACTTAGACTCATAAGACATAAGGCCACCCACAGATAAACCCCGGACACAGACAGGAGTTCACACACGCAGGCATACACACACACACACACACACACACACACGAATGTCCGTTTCTAGAGGGCGAGGATTTCTGCCCTTTCACAGTAGGGACGCAGTGCGTTGCGTGAACTCCCATTTGGGGACTTTCAGGGACACAAATGCACAGACACGATGCTGCAAGCTTGTGGTCGGGCACACACAGCACGAGTAGGTAGGGTCACAGACGAGCACACATGTGGACACTCGCCCGCGCACACGCAGGCGCTCACCGCTCCAACAGGAGCCCCACTGGCTGCCCTGACAACGGTGTGTCCTCATTTACCCTCCTCCTGCCCCTCCCAGACAGCCCTCTCAAACCCGGGGAGATCTTTTAAACAGCAGAGGGCACTGGGAGCCCCAGACCGGGACCCTCCCTCCTCCTCTGCTTTCCCCTAAGATGTACGAGAGTTTGAATTTTTTTTTTTTTCAGTTCAACTTTCCTTTTTTGGAGCGACGTCTCAGCAGATTCAGTTCTGCCATCTGCCAACATCTGAGAACCCCCAGGGGGAGTGGGGTATGGCTGCGGTGGGGAGGCGGCCATGCGGTTTCCAGGGGCTGGGCGTGCCTCTGCCTCCAGCCGGCCTGCAGGGGTTGCCAGCTGCCCTGGCAGCACTGTGTCCCTCTCGGCCTCAGGATTCTCGGGTCCTTTTTTCCTGGGGAGGGTCGGGGGGAGCACCTGAGGCTGAGGAAATCTGGAAAAAGGGAAGTGTCTGTGGAGGGGCAGTTTGCAGTTTGGAACAGAAGTGGGGGGGGTCTCAGGTCAACGGCCCCTCCCTTCCCATCCTCATCCCACCAGCTCCAGAGCTGCCCGACCAGAGCGTGGGAACCCACAGGTCAAAAGCCAGACCTAAGGAAGGAAGGACTAGCCTTCCAGAGGGGTCTGGGGGAGGGAAGGGAGGGCAGGAACTGGGGAGCCCTCCTCAGCCCTCCCACCAGGCAGGCTCCTGAGCCCTCACCCTCAACCCCTGGTCACCTGAGAACACTCCCCAGGATTTGCATTTCAATGAGATTCTGCTCTGGGATTTGGCACTGAAGAGAAGGGTTTGGGGTAAATTCAGGGGTTCCTTCTTCCAGCTTCTGCCTCCCAAGGGTTGCCGTGGGGCTCTGGCTGAGTCTAGGGGCATAGGAGGGAGTCAGGCAGGCAGGGGGACTGTCAGCTTTGTAATGTCCCAGGGGTCACATGGAAACCCCTCGAAGAGCCAAGTAGAGACTCAACCGTCGGTGTCCTCTGGACCAACCCCATGACAGATGGAAACGCCCAGGCCAGGAGAAGGGGCGGCATTTTTCTGCAGAAGACTGGCCTCTTGCCCACTCCTGTCTCTCTGGTTATTAATCTCATCCTCATGGGCTGCAGGGAGCAACACAAGTGCATGTCCTCAGAGCTCATGAATTCCCTCCAGAAACCCTCAGATGGGGGCTTGGGGGCTCCTGAGATGGGTCCCACAATACAGATGGGGAAACTGAGGCCCTGGGAGGTTAAGAAGCTAACTTGCTGGACTCACTCAGCTAGCAATTCCAGATGGGTGCTCTGAACCCTGACTCTGGAAGGATGAGGTGGAAGAGGTCTCAGCTGAGCCCCTGTACCCAGCCCCCCACAGATTGCATCCCATGCCCTGAGTGCTACTCTGTGTTCTGCATCTTTCGCTACTGGGCTCTGAGCAGCAACCCCAGGGATCCACATGTAACTAATGGGAACAGCAGCTTTGAAAAATTGTCGAACACTCTGGCCCACAAACAGCCTCTCTGGAGGGCCCCTACACCCCTCGGGAATGAGGGTTAGCTAAGAGCTTCTAATGTATGCATCCAAGGGGTTCTGGCCTGAATGGAGCCAAATTCTGCCTTAGGTTCAGATCCCACTGTCCCCCTTCCAATCATTCAACCTTTTCCTCCTAAATACCTGGCAAACTATTAAGCTCATCCCTGCCTCAGGACCTTTGCACTTGCTGTTCCCTCTGCCTGAGACAGCAATCTTCTAACGTCCAGTCCCAGGTCAATATCACCTCCTTAGAAAGGCCCTCACTGAACCTCTATCTAAAACCCCCAAGGCACTCTCTAACCCATCCCCTTATTCCTTTTCCTCACCATCTTTCGCCATCTAAAATTATCTTGGGCATGTTGCTTATATATTATCTTTTGTCATCAGAATGTCAGCTCTATGAGAGCAGACACCTCATCTGTCTGGCTCACTGCTGTATCCCCAGCACATAGTAGGCACTCAATTAAAATGTATTGAGGGACTTCTCTTGTGGCGCAGTGGATAAGACTCTGTGCTCCCAATGCAGGGGGCCCGGGTTCGATCTAGATCCCACATGCATGCCACAACTAAGAGTTCGCATGCCACAACTAAGGAGCCCACGTGCCGCAACTAAGGAGCCCGCCTGCCGCAACTAAGACCCAGCACAACCAAATAAATAGATAAATATATTTTTTAAATGTATTGAAAATGAGGGAACAAATGAATAAATGAATACAACACAGGGGAGAAGGGGGCTGGCTGGGGGTCAGGCTTGGCCCTGGAGAATCCAGAAACAAGGGGGGATGGCTGGCCTGTTTTCTAGCACTCACTCCTCTGGGATATTTCAGAGTCGAGCCTTTACTTCCCTCCATCTCTCATCCTCTAGGTAGAGGGAGGCGGGGGGGGGGGGGAGTTGCTCCCCGAGCACAGCCCAGGGCCTGACACCCAGGAGATGCCCATTCAGGGTCACTGAGTCCATATGGAAAGCCACGGTGTCAGATCAAACTTCCAGCCACTCCAGTGGCTGGAAAAAAGCCCCCCTGGCCAACCCTGGAGAAACCAGGCATTTAAAGGGTAAGAACACAGGCTGCAGGGCATGGTGCCCTAAGCCTCCTTGACCCCAGTGGCCCCAAGAGCTTCCCAGGCTGGCTGGTCGGAGCACCCACAAAGGAAGCCCCTCACTCTCAGGACCTCTATCAGCGACAAGCCAAAAGATGCTCAGATGAGCATCACAGGGGCAAGCCTCACATGCACATCAGAACAGTGTAGACACAGGAGATCTTACATATACTTTTCATACTTTTGATGTGCTTTAAAATGGGAAGGGCAGGGACTTCCCTGGTGGTCCAGTGGTTAGGACTTCACACTTCCACTGCAGGGGGCCCAGGTTCGATCCCTAGGCAGGGAGGGAACTGGGATCCCGCAAGCCATGCTGCACAGAGCACGGCCAAAATAAATTAATTAATTAATTTAATATAATATAATATAATATAATATAATGGGGAGGGCAAACGCAAAAGCCCACAGGGCTTGGCAGGAACAGCAGGTCTGTGAGTGGAGGAGAGGTGAGTAATTGGCACACCCCATGCCTGTCCCCAGACACTCAGAGCCACCCTCTATTTAAAACACAAGCATGGCCAAGCCAAACAGCAAATGCCTGGGTGGGCCACAGTCTGCAGGGGCCAGCTTGTTTGTGACCCTGCAAAGCCTTCGCTCCCCAGGCTGGTTTTCTACTCAGTGACCCATGCTTCCCACCCCTGGTGGAGGGGCCGGGTACGGGCGGGAAGTGGAAACTTCTAAGTGGACAGGGAACCCTTTTCCAGAAGTATGGGCAGGAGGAGGGAAAGCCTGGTTTCAATGAATGCATCCCAGCTTTGGTCATTCAGTATGTATTTTAGTAAGCGCCTACTGTATGCCAGGGGCTGTGAGAGGGAAGAGCAAAGGAGATCAAGCCCAGCCTCAGGGACGGGCATACGGCGGGGAGTCGACACTCAAAATCAAAGTTATGTCAATTCCTGTGTGCTAAAAGTCCGTTAAAGGGAAAGAAAAATATGCTGGTGTTTGAAGGATATTTAAATTTCACGACACAGAGGATTTTGGAAAGGACGGGGATTTCCCCAAATCCCCGTCCTTTCCTGCACAGGGGAGTCCAGGGTGCCCCTCCAATCTCACAGTCCTGCAAAAGTATCACTGAGAATGTCATTCAGAGCCACCAGCCACCCCCCACTTCACTGCAAGTAACTGCCGTGTCACCCCCGGCTTCCTCTGAGGTCTGTGCCTTTATTTATGACACTGTGTTCATTTCAGAAAGAAGGAAGCAGGGAACGAGATCAAGCCCCTGTCTGATAGGCCTGATTATATCTGAAGATAAACAACTCATTTTCTCCCAGGGCTGCACTTCTGGGGTGTTCTGTTCCCCTGCCCATCTGCTTGAGTCTTTGCTCTTAGGGGCCAGTGGGATACGAAGAGAGACATCCAGGGAGGAAGATGGTCCCCGTAGGGCTGCTCGTGGTGGCCAGAGGTCAGGGCTGCCAGAATGGACGTCAACGGGGCAGGCTGTGTGGAGCCTGGGCGTTCCTCCAATGAAACATTCGGCAGCCGTGGACAAGCACAGAACAGGCTGTGCATTCTGATGTGGGCAGAGCTCCAAGATACATTGTTTAGCACAAAAGCAGGTACAGACCTGGGCGTGCAGTGGGGTACCTCATGCACAAAATAGAAAGGGGAATAAGTGTGCAGCTACATGCTCGTCTGTGCATGGCTACTTCCGGAAGGGTATTTATTAATTCAGGAGTACCTGCTGTGTGGTAGTCACCATGTGAACTAGGCTCAGGGAATTCTGCCGTGACTGAAATAGGCAAAGTCCCTGCCCTCCTGGAGCTGACATTCTGAAGGTCGAGATGCATAAGGAAAACGAAACAAATGTATCATACGCTGTATTAGGAGGTGGTATCTGCTCTGAGAAAAAGTAAGTCAGGAAAGAAAGACACAGTAGAGGTGAGGGAGGGAACCATGCGTGCAGTATCTAGGCAAAAGCCCAATGTGCAGAGGGCACAGCCAGTTCAAAGGCCCTGGGGTGGGAATGTGCCTGGTGTATTCAGGGAACAAGAGTGAGGCCAGTAGGAGGAGAATGAATGAGTGCACAGCGAGGATGGAGGGATGCTGTGGGAGCTTGGATGGTAAAAGGACGCACAAGAGACTGATACTAGGCGTTGCCTCTGGGTGGAGGGGGCGCGCCTGGGAGTTGGGGTTCGGATGCGGGGTGGGGCGGGGGGACGGCAATTTGCTTTGACCACATCCCGAGTGGACTGTTTAAAGATGCATATTGAAAGTTCTTTTTTATTTTTTTTTAAGCTTGGACATCTGGTTTTGGACATCCCTGCATGCGCTTCTGGATTTTTTCTTGAGATTCAAGGAGGTCTCCTTTCTGGCATCTTTGCACCACATTTGCTGTTTTCCAGCCTCCCAGAGAATGTTAGGAATTAGCCCCTGGGTGGCCTGACCTCCCGGTTGGTCCTGGGAAACCAGCAAAAGCCCCAGCCTTCCCAGGGTGGTGGCTGTGCGTGGACGTCCAGGCAGTGTAAGAATCCACATTGCAGGGGTTACCACATGCGGTTCTCAGAGCAGCTCTGCCTTGAACCTCCCTGCATATGGGCCTAGAGCACAGGCCCCTGGTCAAGTCAAGATCAGAACTCAGAGGCCTGTCCACAGCCGGAGAGGCTGGAAGTCTTGGAGCTGGGCATGTGTGTCTTTCCTGGGTCCCCTCTGGCTTTTACCCAACAGAACCAATAATAACTCTCATTTTAAAAATATCAATGTGGGGCTTCCCTGGTGGCGCAGTGGTTGAGAATCTGCCTGCCAATGCAGGGGACACGGGTTCAAGCCCTGGTCTGGGAAGATCCCACATGCCGCAGAGCAACTGGGCCCGTGAGCCACAACTACTGAGCCTGCGCATCTGGAGCCTGTGCTCCGCAACAAGAGAGGCCATGACAGTGAGAGGCCCGCGCACTGCGATGAAGAGTGGCCCCCACTTGCCACAACTAGAGAAAGCCCTCGCACAGAAACGAAGACCCAACACAGCCAAAAATAAATAAATAAATAAATTTATTTAAAAAAAAAAAAAAAAAAAAAAAAAAAAAAAAATATCAATGTGGCAGGTTCAACTGACTCAGAAGGGCCCTCCAGGCCTCTCAGCGCCCTCGGGAATTACTGAAGACCCAGCACTGCGTGTGCAAAGTGTGCACAGCCCTAAAATCCCAAGGGAGGGTCCATCTAGCAAGCAAGAGCAAGTTGAAATGGAAAGGATTCATGGTTTTGAATCAGACAGATCTGGGTTCTACTCCCAACTCTGACACCTCATTAAGTCACTCAACAAACATGTATTAGGCTGGCCCCATGACCCAGCAGTGAACGGGACTCACATGGAGCTGGCTTTCTGCCAGGGCAGTGTCTATTTCTCCCTCCTCCTGGCGTGCCTTCCTGGACAGCAGAAGCCAACACTTATGTTTTCCAGACTCCCTTGCAGCGAGAGTTCTGTGTGGATTCTGGTTCCAGCAATCCACAGGTAGCTCTAGAATTCAGGACAGTTATCCACGGGGTAGAGAGAGAATCCAGCCATTGGACTAGGTGCACTGTAGTGGGGCAGGTTCTGGAACTGGCATCTGAGGGCAGCACCTCATTCAGAGGGTGGCTTCCCGAGGGCAGCAGCTCCCCTGGCAGTCCAGCTCTGCAGTGTGTCTCTGAGTGTCATTGTCTGGAAGCTTTGCCTCAAGTACAGAGGCCACTTAATACCCTGAATGGCATTAACACCCTTAATATCCTTCAACCACCAGAGCCCATTCTCTTCCATGTGAGATTTAGGGACTCAGAAAACAAACAAGTGGGACTTTCCTGGCAGTCCAGTGGTTAAGAATTCACCTTCCAATGCAGGGGTGCAGGTTCCATCCCTGGTCGCAGAGCTAAGATCGCACATGCCTCGTGGCCAAAAAACCAAAACATAAAACAGAAGCTATATTGAAACAAATTCAATAAAGACTTTAAAAATGGTCCACATCAAAAAAAACTTTAAAAAAAAAAAGAAAAGAAAACAAGCAAAGAAAGAAAGAATAAGGTTAAAAATGGTGGTGATTGCCAAAAGGAAGCTACTCAGGGACCAAGAAACCTGGAGGGAAGAAGGGAGAAGGACAGGCTTGAGGTTAGGTAATCAGGGAGGAAAGGCCTCCCTAAGGAGGTGACATCTAAGGTGGCATGCAGAGGTTGAGAAGGAGGCAGGTATGCAAAGGCCATACCGTGGGAAGTGACTCGGTGTGTTCAAAGAATGGATAGAAGCCCAGAGTGGCTGGAGTGTTAGGAGAGGCAACCCATTTTACTTCCCTGGGCCTCAGTTTTCCTCATCTGTAAAATGACTCACTGCCTGGCCAGCCTTAACAGGTGGTTTCAGGAATTCAGTGAGCAAAGACAGCCGAACACCCTTCAGAACTCCAAAGAGCTGGGGCACTTCAAAATCTTAAAGATCTTTCTTCAAGAGCTCTTTCTATAATGAGCCTTGAGCTAGCTCAGCATTTCCCAGGGTTTATTGACCTACAAGAGCTGCATAGCATAATGGTTAGACACACATACCCTGGAACCATACTGCCCGGCTATGTGACCTTGGGCAAGTTACTCAACCTCTCTGAGCCTGTTTCCTAATCTGTAAAATGGGGAACAATAACAGACCATCCCTCATAGGATTACTGTGAAAATTAAATGAATCAATGTGTGTAGATCAGGCAATGTCTGGCACATAGTCTTTTATAAGCATAAACCCTTTATGGTATTTCACTGAACCTCATAACCTGGTAAGATTGGAACTGCTACCATCCCCCCTATACAGATGGGAAAATTAAGGCACAGATGACGAAACTAAGGCTCAGAGAGGTAAATCACCAGCTCAAAGCCATCAATGGGAAGCAATTCACCTTTAACCCCAGCTCTATCTGACTCCTGAGCCTTCCCTGCACCATCCCACAAGATCCAGTTGGGTCATTGCTTTGACTGTAATTTCCACTGCTCAGAGGAGGCATTCATACCAGTGATCGAATGGGGGTGCAGGATTGATGTCCCCGTGCCCAAAAATATGGCTCACTGTCCCCACCTTGGTCCCCTGTGCATTAGAACATTACTCAGAATCTGGTGGGTATGACTCATCATTGTCATAGCACCTGCCATGCCAGAACAATCAGTTTCACTAGACTATGTTGAACAGGCAAGAAAGCAAGAGGGACAGCAGCAGGGGAGGGAAAGAGCCTGGGGGAGACTACCCTGACTCCCCCCAACCTCATCATCCCCACCCTCCCCGTCTCTGACGCTGCTCCAACACACTGGCCACCTCAAACACACCCAGAATGCTGCCTCAGGACCTTTGCACTAACTATTCCCTCTACCTGGAATGTTTTTTCCCAGATGGCCATGACTTGCTGTCTCACCTCCTACATGTCTTTGATGAAATGGTGTCTTCCTACTCTTTCTAAAACAAGCCCCTCCCCAAAGCTCTCAATCCTCCTCTCCTGCTTAACTTTCCTCCTGGTACTTATCACCTGGAGACCTGAGACACACTCCCTGATCTCACAGGGACCATCTTCTGGTGAGAGGCATCAGACAAATAAACAAATCAATACACAATGGCATGTTGTAATATCAGCTAGTATTGAAGGAAGAAGAATAAAGCAGAGGGTGACAGAGGGTGGTCAGGGAAGGCCTCTTTGAAAGGAGAGAGCCAGCCATGAGGATATCCATGGAAAAGGCATTTTAGGCAGGGGGTACAGCAAGTGCAAAGGTCCTGAGGTAGAACAGATGAGCCTGGCAAATATGAATGTCCTTGTACGCCACACAAGGAGTCCAGACTTCCCCTATCAGCACTGGGGAGACCCTGAAGGGTTTTCAGTAGGACTGTGGTCAGGTCTGGGTCACGTTTCAGAACAGTTATCCTTTTGAGCAGCACGAGGTGGGAGGCCTTGCAGTGAGAAATGATGTGTCAGGTCAGGGGCAGTGAAGTGGGGAAGAGGAAACAGATGTCGGGGAGGTTCAGAAGGCAGGATGTAGATGACCCATCCCCCCGGCATCCAAGCACAGGGGGAGACCTGCAGGGCTGGGCATGGAGACAAGTCTGGGCCAGGCGAAGGGAGTGGAGCCCGTTTGTACCTGTAAAACTGTTTGCTTTGGCAGCTGCGTGGAGGAAAAATTTCAGTTTATGTTCCCTGTGCTTCCTTTGAAGCTATTTATGGAAAGGCTTACACTGAGGGTGCAAGGCCCATCTTGTTCTCAAGGTCATCGGAGTCCAAGCCAAGCCGGTGAAGGGTGTCTGATGCAGGTGGATCAGGCCTCCTCTCATCCCATCTCATTATCATTCTTAACTTCTCCTTGCCTCAGTTTCCTCCTCTGTGAAATGGGTATCATATAAGCCCTTTCCTCTTCGAGTGGGCCTGAAATTTTTTTTTTTTTTTGGCTGCATTGGGTCTTCATTGCTGCTCTCAGGCTTCTCATTGCAGGCTTCTCTTGTTGCAGAGCACGGGCTCCAGGGGCATAGGCTTCAGTAGCTGCAGCACGTGGGCTCAGTAGCTGTGGCATGTGGGTCCTAGAGCGCAGGGGCTTCAGTAGTTGCAGTGCCTGGGCTCAGTAGTTGTGGCTTGTGGGCTCTAGAGTGCAGGCTTAGTAGTTGTGGCACACGGGCTTAGTTGCTCCGTGGCATGTGGGATCTTCCCACACCAGGGATCGAACCTGTGTCCCCTGCATTGGCAGGTGGATTCTTAACCACCGTGCCACCAGGGAAGTCCTGGGCCTGAAAATTAGATGAGATGCTGATGTAAAGTCTTTAGCACAGTGTTGGGGCCACATAAATGTCAACCTTACTCATTTTATTAGTGGTTACCAGGAAGGGGAGAGGTGGGCGTGGGCTGGAGGAATCAGGGATGACTTCCTGGCAGAGGCATGACTAGTGCTGGGACTGGTTAATAACAGCTAGGGCTGGCTGGGCTCTTACAACATGCCAAGTTCATGCTTGAACTTCCTGAATCCGTGTAAGAACCCTTAGAGGTAAACACAATTATCAGCTTCTTGTTATAAATCTCCTGTAGCTGCTATAACAAATTATCACAAACATCATAGCTTAAAACAACACAAACCTATTACTTTACAGTTCTGGAATCAGAAGTCTGAAATGAATCTCATAGGGCTAAAATCAAGATGTCTGCAAGGCTGTGTTCTTTTCGAGGCTTTGAGAAGAATCCATTTCCCTGCTTTTACCAGCTTTTAGAAATTGGTGGCCCTGCATCCCTCCGACCCCTGCTTCAGCGTCACATCTGCTTCTCTGACTCTGACTCTCCTGCCTCCCTCTTATAGGGACCCTTGTGATTACATTGGGCCCCTGGATAATCCAGGATAATCTCCCTTTTCTGAGATCCTTAACGGAATCACATCTGCAAAGTCCCTTTGTCATGTAAAGTCACATATTCACAGGTTCCGGGGATTAGGGTGTGGACATCTTTGAGGAGGTCATTATCTTGTCTATCACACCCATTTTATACACCAGAAAACCAAGGTGAGAGAATCAGCCCAAGGTCACCTGGCTCAAGAGTAGAGCACTGGCCTTGAACCAGGTCTCTCAGACTGCAGGGCTGACAGTCACCACCCTTTCGGGATTCTGGCTTTGCTGTGTTTATCATTTGAACCTGCATCTGGGTGCTCCAGCCACCCTGCTTCACCAATTATTTAACAAATATTCACTGAACACTTATTTTGTTCCAGGCACTGGAGATACAGCAGCAACCAAGACAGGAGAACATTCCTATCTGCATGAAGCTGACAGTCACTCAGTTGTATCCATTACAATCCAAGTAACAAAGCCCAGCACACAGCAGCTTGAACAATGAGATCATCTGTTATTTCACAGAGCAGGAAATCAGGAGGAGGAGGTAGTTCGGAGTTTGGTTTATTAAGTGCCACTGTCATGGACCCCCAGTTTCTTTCCATCTTTTTTGTTTCCCATCCTCAACTTTGTTCTCTTCTCAAATTCCCTTATGATCACAAAATGGCTGTCAGCTAATACATCCAGACACAACAGCCAGTAGTACCTGGAGAACAAGAAACCTTTCCCCAAAGCCCGCTGCCGCCTTTTGCTCATGTATCATTGGCTAGAACTGGGTGCCATGCCCATGGCTTAACCAATCTCTGGAAGAGGAACTGTGATCAGATAAATTGCCTGAGACCAATCTGGCTCCTCCCCAGAGCTGGGAATGTGTCGCACTGTGTCACATGAAGAGGCATGGGCCTTTAAATAAAACCAGGCTCCCACAGCAAGAAAGAAGGGGATAATTACTCACTCATCCAATCGCCTGAGTTCATATCCTGGCTCTGCCATGCTCCCTCTGGCCTCAGTTTTCTTATCTGTAAAATGGGTATAATAATGGGACCTAATTCATAGGATTGTTATGAGAATAAAAGGAGTCAATGCCTGTAAAGCCTAGCTCTCAACATACCTCAGCTACTATTACTTTTCCTTCAACCTACTCCTCAGGGTGGGGCTCAGAATATCAATTCTTATTCCATTGCCTTGACTCTAGAAGATGTTTTTCTAGTTTCTCCCCAAATTAAAATGGAAAGCTGCCCCAAATGACTGTACTTCAAGACCCCATCCTAGAAGCCAGTGGGGAAAGGACTCATGTGAGCCCTCTTCCCAGAACCAACAATAATTTTAGAGGTACTCACTAAGAGCTGGGTGCTGGCTAAGTGTCTGGCACACAGGACCTCTCTCAAGTTCACCTTTATCAGCTGCCAGTAACAGGTGAGGCCCAGAGACACAGAGCAACTTGGCTCAGGTTACCAAGAGCAGAAGCAGAGAAGTAGGATCTGAACGCAGGTTTGATGGGCCCTGAGGTCCAGCCTGCAGACGCATCACTGTGCCCTGTGCAATGTTTTAAACATCTTATTGGCCAGAATTGGGTCACATGCCCATTCCTGAACCATCCCAGGCAAAGCGGATTGGCTCACTCTCACACTAATCAGAGTCTTGCCTGGAGCTGGGGGCGGGGCTCAGCTGCCCCTGAGGTCTTACAGCTGGTGGAGAAGCCCCATAAAATCAAGGTCCCTCCTGCTGGGTAAAAACCAGCAATACTCCCTACGCCAGTCTTTCCAGAAGTGTGACATCTGTACTGCTTGATGGCACGTGTGGTGATTTTAGGTGATGAAATTTTTAACAGATTTTAGATAAACTATTTTAATAGTTATTAGGTTTTTGTTTTGTTTTTGTTTTTTTGCGGTACGCGGGCCTCTCACTGCTGTGGCCTCTCCCGTTGCGGAGCACAGGCTCCGGACGCGCAGGCTCAGCGGCCGTGGCTCACCGGCCTAGCCGCGCCACGGCATGTGGGATCTTCCCGGACCGGGGCACGAACCCGTGTCCCCTGCATCGGCAGGCAGACTCTCAACCACTGCGCCACCAGGGAAGCCCCCAGTTATTAGTTTTTATAGTAGTTATTATTACCTTTTATTTGTGGCAAGTGATACTGAGTTTTCTTTTATGCTAGCTATAGAATTGCCTTTAAAAATAAGTTTAGGTCCCACCATTAATTAAAAATAAATAAATAAATACAAGTTTAGCCAAATTTTCATACACTCGGGTGGGAGTGTCAAATGGTTCAAGTACTTTGGAAACTCTATCTACTATGTCTGAACATACACACACCTTATGACCCCAGCACTTTCTATCCCAGGTATATACCCTTTAGAAATGTGTCCATGTGTTCATAAAAACACACACAGAAGGATGTCTACACAGGGTATATTCATTACATCCCAGGATAAAAACTCCCCCCCAATACCCATCAACCTAGAATGGATAAAAACATTGTGATATATTTACACCATGGAAGGCTACACCATAGTTACACATGACAACGTGGATGAAACCAGACACAAAGGAGTCCAAACTGTAAGATTCTATTGACTTGAAGTTCCAAGTGAGGCAAAACTAATCTGTGGTTAAAAGTCAGGATAGTGGTCACCCTTGGGGGTTAGTGACTGAAGAGGTCTGGGTAGGGGAGTCCTGTGACAGTTAGGGAAGGTGGTTTTTCTTGAAGTGAGTGCTGCTTACACCAGTGTGCTCATTTGATGAAAATTCTTTAAGCTGTACATTTGAGACCTGTGACTTTTTTTGTCTGTCTAACATACTTCAGTAAAAAGTTCTAGAAGGTAAAGCGCTTTAAAGAAAAATATTAGGGGCTTCCCTGGTGGCACAGTGGTTAAGAATCCGCCTGCCAATGCAGGGGACACAGGTTCGAGCCCTGGTCCGGGAAGATCCCACATGCTGCGGAGCAACTAAGTCCGTGCGCCACAACTACTGAGCCTGCACTCTAGAGCCCACGAGCCACAACTACTGAAGCCCACGTGCCTCGAGCCTGTGCTCCACAACCAGAGAAGCCACCACAATGAGAAGCCCGTGCACCACAACGAAGAGCAGCCCCCGCTCGCCGCATCTAGACAAAGCCCACGCACAGCAACAAAGACCCAACGCAGCCAAAAATAAATTTTAAAAAAATTTTTTTAATTAAAGAAAAACTATTAATAAAAAGAAAAATATTAGCTAGACAATAAAGCCAATGGTACCCTGGCTTATGAATATGTGGAGGTTTTCAGGAATGACTGAAGTCTGAGAAGCTTATACCATCGTTATTATCATGCCTATTTTTGGTGGTTGGAGTCACATGAACAGCAAACACCTGTTGTTGATGATGCACACTAAGGAAAGAGGCTGAGGAGAACAGACGGTGCGTAGAGAGGGCTGTTTGCTTAAAGATTATTTCATTTAGCATTCAATGGAAGTAAATCTGTCTTCAGTTGCTGGGATGGCCTCTTGACATCCTCTTTCTTTAGAACAGCCTTGGGAAGGCCCAGCCCAGTCTCAGCAAATATGAGGCATGCCTACTATCCCTCCATATTCTACTCCCAGGGCAGGCATTGCTAATCGATCCTCTCTCTTGTCCATTGATTCCAGGCAAAGCCTTTAATTCTTCGGAATACAATGTCAAAGGGAGTTGCGGCAAACAACTGCAGCTGGCACTTGGATGACATTTACTTGACATTCCAGATCTAAACCTCTGCCCTGTCTTAATCAGGAAGATATTAAGCCATGGGTCCCACCTCTGCCTGGGGCACACCCAGGAGACCCACCATGACCAGTGTGTGTGGAAGAGGAGAGGTTGACAGCTTCTGCCTGAGACTGTAGCTCACACTGTGTGTTTCCTGGACACCATCTCTCTGCTCGTGGTCCTCCCTGCCCAGCCTGCAGCTGCCTTTTTGCACCCCCACCTCTGCCTCTTCTACACAGCCTTCACTTGTAGGCAGAAGGGCCTCGCATGTGTCCAGCTGTACAACCCACATACAAACAGATCCCACAAAATCACCACCTAGTTTTCATAGCCAGAGTACTACCAATCAGTTAACTCTTGTTTTCTGTATTAATGGAGGCATGGAACACAGGGAGATAATAGCAGATTCATTTTGACCTTGGGATGCCATTTAGGACTCTCTTTCGTGCAAAATCTTTGCATAATTAATCGTAATTTGATTAGGCTGTGTTTTTGCTTGACAAGCATCCATTCCTTCTCTTCCCAATAATGGCATCTCAGTTTTCCTTTAGGGAACCTTTCCTCTCTCACTACTAAATGAAATAATCTCTAATGTGGTTTGGATAGAAGATATGGCCCAACTTGGGCAGGTCGTGGTGATTGTTTCAGGAATGGGTATAAGACACAACTGGGCCAATCATAACTGGCCCAGTAACTGGAGCATTCAGTCAAGAAGTGCCCCCCTTCTGCTCAGGTTGCCAAGATGATAAGAGGTAACCTAACAGCTGTTGGCACCATCTTTCCTCCACTTGAAGAAATCCAACCTTAGAATAAAACCAATACAAAGGAAAGCAGACCCAACATATGGCAGGATACAGATTCCCAATGATATCATTTAAGCACCTGGATCCAGCTGTACCCAAAATCCATACCATACCTCTAGACATTTCTGCTTAAGACTATTTAAATTGGATTTATTTCCCTTGCAATCAAAAGACTCTTGATTGGGCTTCCCTGGTGGCGCAGTGGTTGAGAGTCTGCCTGCCGATGCAGGGGACGTGGGTTCGTGCCCCGGTCCGGGAAGATCCCACATGTCGCGGAGCGGCTGGGCCCGTGAACCATGGCCGCTGAGCCTGCGCGTCAGGAGCCTGTGCTCCGCAACGGGAGAGGCCACAACAGTGAGAGGCCCACGTACCGCAAAAAAACAAAACAAAACAAAAAGACTCTTGATTAATACTGGTTTAAGTAAGTAAATAAATAAATATTAAAATAAGTCTGAGTAGCTTTATAAATAGACAAGAAATTATTAAGGGAAGTGTCCTAAAAACATGTGGGATAGGAATAATATTGTCAGATAAAGCAGATGCAGAAGACACAAGGCAGACAATCAAGGAATTGATAACAATTCCTCCTATAAAGATAATGAAACCACTATTCGACAGATCCTTTAGGAGGATGGGGTCCTAAGGGGCCATCTGCTCTACCAAGGGGTCTCCCCATGAAAATAGGAAATTGACATCAGTCAACGCAAGGTAGCTAAGTGAACCCATGTTAGCTTCTGGTGATTATCATATTTTCTTCTAAATAGTCACGAGCCATCTGTGTAAAGCTCTGTTCCAGAATTCTGCTAAGAACTCTGGCTGTCAGACATACCCCATCTGGGGTTTCCAGAATCCATATTATTTTTCCCTTTTAGAAAATTGGGGTCTTTGCCCGTCTTCAGGCTCTTCTCTCGCGTCTTTTCTTACTGTCTCCCTGCCAGCCATGAATTCAACTCTCTCTATAGAACATATCTTCCTCCTGTGGTATTTGAAAGAACATTTGTCCTCAGTGGTGAAGGCAGAGATGCATCAAAGATGCACAGTTCAGTGTTCTTACTGTTTCCTGAGCACGTGACCCCCCAACACACACACACACAAGGGATCCATCTTTGACATCTCATTATTTCCCCTGAATTTCTGACATCCCTCTTCTTGTAAAATTCACCTGAATACCTTATTACTTGTTAAAAGTAACACACACATATGATAAAATAAGTTCCAACAGACCCAAAGGTCTCCTCCACCTGGGCTTCCAGCCCCCTGACTCCCATCCCCAAGAACGGCCAGAGTTATCAGTTTTTCCTTCCAGAGATATTTTGTTGCATATACCAGGATATACGTGCGTGTACATATATGTGTTTGTATGCCATACATATATGTGTCTCCCTGACACTTTTTTGCGTGCACGTGCGGTAAGAGATACATAATATAAATTTACCATTAATGACATTTAGCATATTCACCATTATCACCACTATCTAGTTCCAGACCATTTTCATCACTCCAAAAGGAAACTGGTACCCCTGAAGCAGTCACTCTCCGTTCCTCCCCTCCCCCAGTCCCTGGTAACCACCAATCTGCTTTCTATCTCTATAGATTTACCTATTCTGGATATTTCCGATAAATAGAATCTTACAGTATGTGGCCTTTTATGACTGGCTTCTTTCAATTAGCATCATATTTTTGAGTTTCATCCATGTTGTAGACTGTGTCAGTGCTTCATTCCTTTTTATGGCTGAAAACTATTCCATTGTATTCATAGCCAACATTTGGTTTATCCACTCATCTGTAGATGAACATCTGGGATGTTCATACCTTTCGGCCTTTGTGATTAGTGCTGCTGTGAACATTCGTGTACATGTATTTGTTTGAATCCCTGTTTTCAGTTCTTTCTGGATATACACCTAGAAGTGGAATTGCTGAGTCATAGAGTAATTCTATGTTTAACATTTCAAACTGCCATATTTTCCACAGTGGCTGCACCATTTTACATTCTCATCCACAATGCATGTGTGTTCCAATTCTTCCACAGCCTCACCAACACTTATTTTCTGTTTCTTTTTTTTTCCAATAGTCATCTTAATTGATGTGAAGTGGTATCTCCTTGTGTTTTTGTTGTTGTTGTTGTTGTTGTTGTTGTTTGCGGTACGTGGGCCTCTCACTGCTGTGGCCTCTCCCGTTGCGGAGCACAGGCTCCGGACGCGCAGGCTCAGCGGCCATGGCTCAGGGGCCCAGCCGCTCCGCGGCATGTGGGATCTTCCCGGCCCGGGCCACGAACCCGCGTCCCCTGCATCGGCAGGCAGACTCTCAACCACTGTGCCACCAGGAAAGCCCTCCTTGTGGTTTTGATTTACATTTCCTTGATGACTAATGATACTCTCCTTTTTTAACACAAACACAGACCTCTATACACACCATTTTGCTTCTCGAATATTCGCTGAATGATCTATAATTGGAGCTTATTCTATATCAGTTTAATATTGAATCCATGTTCTTCCCAGAGCTGCATAGTAATCCACTGTCCTGCTTCACCAGCCAGTCCCCTACTGAAGAGTGTAAGAATGTATCAGTCTACGCATTCCACATAATGCTGTAACAAACATCCCCCAGTGTACATCTCTGTGGGCGTTCCTCTGGTTTTCTAACTTTTCTTCCCTGGAGTCAAGGGCAGCCCCCTCCCTGCTAAGTTCTATCTCCAAGAGTCCTTCATCTTGGTCTCCCAGATTCGGCAACAAGAAAACCAACAAAGATGAGTGTTCTTTCTGAGATCTCATTTTATTCCAGGCGCTTCAGGTTCCACGCGTCACTCCACTTATTTCCCCACTGATTCTTTGAGATGACTTTTTTAACACCCATTTTTCAGGGGGGGAGACTGGGTGTAGGACCCCCCACTGAACGTAGGATCCTTGTCCTACGTTTCACAGGATCACTGGAGGCAACAGGGTCCAACCCCTGGTCTGTCTGACTCCCGGGCCATGCCCATCACCTCCGGGCAGCTCTCTTGCTTGGGACATCTGGAAAAAGGTGACCAACCCTCCCAGTTTGCCCGGGACAGAGGGGTTTCCCAGAACGTGGGAGCTTTAGTGTTAAAACCCAGAAAGCCCCAGAGAAACCACTGTGGTCTGGAAAGTCATCCAGCTTGTGTTGGGGACACATTGCCATGAGTCATTTATGCCTTTCGTCCTTCCTCTGTTGGTTTGGGACTCAGGGGCTTTGGTGGGACTTGAACCCCAAACCTTGACTCCTCATTTCCCCCACACACACGCTGGCCGGTGCAGCCTCTACCCCCAAATTTCCCCTCCCACTCAGCCCCAGCGAGGCACTGGGACCATGACCCGCAGTGAGGCAAGCCAGAGGCCTGTCCATCAGCCAAGAGAAAGCAAATTCCCGGCCTCACTGCCAAGGTTACTGAGTCAAGGAAAGTGGAGAAGTACCCTGCATTCCGTCTCCTTGGGCGTCTGCATTTTCTTTTTTTTTTTTAAATAGGTGTGAATGTTTATTTATTTGTTTGTTTGTTTATGGCTGCGTTGGGTCTTCGTTGCTGCACGCAGGCTTTCTTTAGTTGCGGCAAGTGGGGGCTACTTTTTTTTTTTTTTTTGCAGTACGCGGGCCTCTCACTGTTGTGGCCTCTCCTGTTGCGAAGCACAGGCTCCGGACGCACAGGCTCAGCAGCCATGGCTCACGGGCCCAGCGGCTCCGCGGCATGTGGGATCTTCCCAGACCGGGGCACAAACCCGCATCCCCTGCATCGGCAGGCCGACTCTCAACCACTGTGCCACCAGGGAAGCCCAGGGCTACTCTTCATTGTGGTGAGTGGGCTTCCCACTGCAGTGGCTTCTCTTGTTGAGGAGCATGGGCTCTAGGCGTGTGGGCTTCAGTAGTTGTGGCACGCAAGCTTCTGTAGTTGTGGCACGCTGGCTCAGTAGTTGTGGCTCACGGGCTTAGTTCCTCCGTGGCATGTGGGATCTTCCTGGGCCAGGGTTCGAACCCATGTCCCCTGCATTGGCAGGCAGATTCTTAACCACTGCACCACCAAGGAAGTCCCTGCATTCTCTACAGTTCCTTGAGTTCCCATCACTCATCTTGGGATGGAAGGAGGCATTCAGGGCCCAGGAGTTCAAAGATACCTATCTGAGTATTTGTGCCCCAGCCAATTTGCCAGATAAATAACTCAACTCCGTGGCACAGCCAGCCAGCGATGGCTTGGTCACATCCATAATCATTCAGAACTGCTTGCTCAGAGGAAATCCAGGGCCCTGGCTCGGCCTCTCCTCACACTCCTGGTCCGCCAGCACCATAATTAGCTTATTACCAGCCACCTCGTGTTAATAACCTTTCTGTTCATTACTGCAAGAGGAATTAAAGAGAACTTATAGATCGCGGCCAGTAATCCATTTGTAACCCTGAATTTTTTCCCTGGGTGCCGGGCGAAGAGAGAAGTCAAGGGAATTTCCATCCCCGCCTCCTCGATGCTCTGGTTCTTCTCAGACAGTTTTGTGATGTGGGGTTGACAGAGCTTCCCCTTTCGGTGGGCGCCTCTCAGGTTCTCCTGGCCCCCAGGCTGGACAAAGCCGAGGGCACTAAGCGGGCCAGAGGGGGCCCTGGGAGTCCTCCAGAGGATGGGAAGTGTGGGGAGAGGATGCTTGGCCTCCCCTTGGCCTGGCCATAGTGGCCAGCTGTGGTCAGGTTGTGGTCCATCTGGCGGCTTGATCCTGTGGCAGTGCTGTCATTTGCCCACCCAATGGCCATTCTCCCTGGACTTGTTCTTGATGGGAGAGGCTGCCTCCCCCAGTGGAGGCCAAACATTCCGGCTCCTTCCTTCCCCAGTGCAGGGAACCCTGTTGGTGCCCTGCTTTGATCCCTGGGAGGCCCTTCACAGAATCTGCACCTCCTCCCCCAGGTTCTGTGAACTTGACCTCTGACGGCTCACACCCATGACCTTCCTCAGGAGGCGGACTTGGTGCTACTGGAGCCTCCTTGCCTCCTAGTCTAGAGTGTACGTCCCCTGTCACGGCCATCTGGCTGCACTGGCTGGAGCAGGGGACGATTGCCCAGCCTCCTGCCTCAAGGCGGGACAAACTCTATGGTGCCCCAAGCAGCCCATGGGACCAGGCTGAGGCTAAGACTTGACCTCAAACTGCCCGTTGCCTGATTTCTTCCCACTTTCCTGCCCCAATTCCCCACCCCCTTCCAAATTGGCCTGGGAGCACGTCCTTAATAATACATCACCTGCACAAACATGTTCACCGCAGAGTCTGCCTCTGAGGAGACCAACCCAAGACACCCATTCGTGGCTGGGAGAGGCCCTGTGACCCTGTTTTGGACAATGGACCTAAGGGAAGTCTGAGGAAGGTTTTCCCTCCCTGATGAAAGAGTGAGACCTGTGAGGGCAATCCCCCTGCATTTTCGGTCCCTAAACACAGTTGTGTGGAAATGGGTGGCTGTGGCGACCATTTTGAGACCCTGGGGGAACATGTCTGCCACACCAAGGAGGGTGCCGTGGAGGCAGGCAAGGTCTCGGATCCTTCCTGATGCCCTGGAGTAACAATCCTATGCCCACCTCTAACTAGACCTTTGTTTTTGTGAGA
Organism: Mesoplodon bidens; assembly: GCF_964165515.1. Classification (NCBI taxonomy): domain Eukaryota; kingdom Metazoa; phylum Chordata; class Mammalia; order Artiodactyla; family Ziphiidae; genus Mesoplodon; species Mesoplodon bidens. The sequence goes on along the minus strand of NC_138169.1, from coordinate 6,192,394 downwards.
TTAGGCTAAATCCTTTGTGCGGAATCTTCTAGCTAGAAAAGCTGTTACTTGCCTCTGGAGGCATGCTCAGTGACAGAGCCCCCCAGCACCCCTTCCAGTCCAGGGGCTACATCTAACCACACCGGCAAACCCCTTTCTAGTGAGCGAGTTAGATCTGGGGGCAGACGGTCACCCTCATTCTGGCCAATGACCAGTGGAGGGACACCTTCTGAAAGGGCTTGCGCTTCGCCTTCCTCAAGACATGCTACCACCCCATGCCAAGACCAGTCAGACCTTGGTGGGCCGGGCCAGGACCCCATCTTATAGAACAGGGCTGTTTTGCAAGGCACACATGTATCAAGGACTCTCCTGTGAAATACAAATGGGCTAGTAGACAGACATTTTTAGGAGTCTTTTTTAAAAAATTGGGGTATAGCTTACGTACAGAAAAATGCACAAATGTTCCCATATGTATACATATGTACACACTCCACTCCAATCAAGACGTAGGACATTCTGGCAGGAGGGCAGGAGGTTCCCTCGTGCCCTTTGTGGCCTACCCCACCCTCACCCCAACCCTTGGCAACCACTGATATGATTTCCTTCTCTATAGCTTAGATTTGCCTGCTCCAGAGTTTCATATAATCAGAGCCATACAGTATGTATTTTTTATACCTGGCTTCTTTCACTCCACATAACGTTTCTGAGCCTCATCTGTGTCACTGCATGTATTCATATATCACCGCTGAATAGTATTCTGTGGCATGGATATACCTCAGTGTGGTTATCCATTCACCTAGTGATGGGCATTTGGGTTGCTTCCAGTTTCTGGCTATTATGAATGACGTTGCTATGAACCTGGGCGTCCAAGCCTTTGTGTGGACATACGTTTTCATTTTTCTTGGGTTAAATACCCAGGAGGTAGATTGCTGGGTCATGTGGTTAAGTGTGTGTTTAACTTTGTAAAAAAACTGCCAAACAAAATGGATAACTAAGAAGAACCTGCGGTATAAAAAAATAAATAAAATAAAATTCAAAAAAACCCCAAAAAACTGCCAAACAGGTTTCCCGAGTGGCTGTACCGTTTTGCATTCCCACCAGCAACGTGTGGGACCTCCAGCTGTTCTGCCTCCTCACTAGCACTTGGCATTATCAGTCTTTCTATTGTCAACTCTTCTAGTTGGTCTGTAGTGCTTTCTCATTGTGGTTTCAGTTTCTTTGAGAAGCAGTGTGATTGATGTGCATAGCTTTTACAGAGTGGAAAACACCCTCCCTCTTGAGGCCTCTCAGCTTCATCTCTTAATGTAAGGCTCAGAGGGAACACCCAGCCCACCCTGGGATCCCCTGCCTGGGCTTGGGAGGGCAAGGCATTCCTGTCCTGCAAGGCCCCTGAGTCCAGAGAAAGGTCCCTCTGGGTAGCTGGCACCTGGGCCATGATATGCTCCATACTGTTCAAGATGGAGGAGGCCACATCCTGGGGGCTGGTGGCTGACCCTGGGACCCCAGCCCCTGAAGGAGACAGGCATCATTGTAAATAAAATGGGTCTGGGGCTAGCACTGCAATGGAGCACCCACTGCCATTTCCCAAGTATGCAACTCTGGACAAGGAATTTCCACTTTGACCTCAGTTTTCTCTTCTGTAAAATGGGTATAATAATAGAACCCATCTCATCGGGACATCATGCAAAGCATCTATCCCAGTGTCTGGCACCCAGGGAGCACTCGAGACATTGAAGTTACAATAAAGACTTCATTCTCTCAACAAATAGTATAGCCATCCTTTAGAAAAACAGGAGTAACCTGATACTTGAGTCCTTACAAAGCCTTGTACTTTTTCTTTTTTAAGCAATTCCTATTTTAAAAAATTTTTTATTTTATTTATCTTATTTTTGGCTGTGTTGGGTCTTCATTGCTGCACGTGGGCTTTTCTCTACTTACGGTGAGCGGGGGCTACTCTTCTTTGTGGTGCGTGCGCTTCTATTGTGGTGGCTTCTCTTGTTGCAGAGCATGGGTTCTAGGCGTGTGGGCTTCAGTAGTTGTGGCACGCAGGCTCCATAGTTCTGGCTCACGGGGTCTAGAGCTCAGGCTCAGTAGTTGTGGCACACGGGCTTAGTTGCTCCGCGGCATGTGGGATCTTCCCGGACCAGGGCTCGAACCCATGTCCCCTGCATTGGCAGGCGGATTCTTAACCATTGCGCCACCAGGGAAGCCCCCTGTACTTCTTTATTTCTCTTTCATGAACTTTTTTGGTATTTTTTTTAACATCATAGCCTGGTTTGGAGCAGCAATCCCCCAATTTGAGCATCAGGATCCCCTGGAGGGCTTGTGAAAACCCTCCAGGAGATTGCTGGGCCCCACCTCCAGGTGTCTGATTCCATAGGTGTGGCCTGGGGCCTGAGAAGCGCATTTCTAGCAAGTTCCCCGATGGTGATGCTGGGGCCCGAGGACCACACTTTGGGAACCACTGGTTTGGCGTATCAAAATTAGCCTCATGGGTCTCAGCCTGGTTAGATATTAGGGTCATCATTTTAGAACTGCAGGTGCCTGTCTCCTGCCACCCAGGATTTTTATTCCACTGGTTTAGCAGTGGAACCCAAGGACATCCATATAGGTGGAAATCTCCCCCCAGGAGATTCTAAGCAAACCACCAGGTGAAAAGCTCCCCCCAGGAGATTCTAAGTAAACCACCAGGTGAAAAGCTCCCCCCAGGAGATTCTAAGTAAACCACAGGTGAGAACCACAGCCTCTGCCTGAAACCACCTCAAATTATGCTGCATGGGAGTCTTATGTCAGATCTCCAAATCATTTATACAGAGAGAGCGCCAAGAAATTTAATCCGATCTAGCCATTATAAGTCTGCATTCATAGGTGTTGGATGTCACTATAAACAAACCTCTTAAAGGTCACTTTAAAAAGTAATACAGGAAGCGGTTCCTTGCTGGAGCTCATCAATAATACACACCCACAAAGCAAATGAAACAAGCAATGTCCAAATTTATGCAAAAGGGTATTTGTGGTCTGGGATAACATTTCCAGTGGCCGCGTCATATGTAGATTCAGAAAATGCCATGTTTGAAAAGTTCTAGACATACGGGGAGCAGATGGGATCAGCCAAACTCCGTTTGATGATTCAAAACACAACGTCAAGGGCACGGATGGAGGGCTTGAAGAACATTATTTCATGAATGTAAGCCCGGAACAAAAAGACATATTTCTTAATATCTTATGTAACTTTTTAACGTGCGACTTTAAATAGGCGTAACTAGGCATATATAACTTTATTACTAATATGAATGTGCAAGTAAACATTTGACTATTTAATTTATACCACCAAACTTTTATACTTAAGTTTATCGAAAACATTGAGAGAGGAACCCTCTCACTGCTATAAAAGGGAGTTACCTTACATCATTTGGAGATATACATTTTTTTTCCTTTTTTTTTTCAGTACAATGGTAAACAAGACAGATGAGGTCTCTGCCTCTAGGAAACTGACATTAGAGGGAGAAAGACAACAAACAAGTAAATACAGTCTCACAATGAGTGCCATGATGAAAACTAAAGTAGTGCAGAAGGAAAGGACCACCAGGGAGAGGTACAGTTCCACTTGAGCAGAGACCAAAATAAAGAGAGGAATTGAGCCTTGTGAATATCTTAGGGAAGAGAATACCTGGTGTTGGGAACTATAAGTGCAAAAGCCCTGAGGTGGGTACACGCTGGCACTGTTCAGGGAACAGCAAGGATGCCAGTGGGAGGGGGGAGAGTGGGCAGGGCAGGCCAGGTCTTGCAGGGCCCAGAGGGAGGTGCATCGTATTTAGTGTGATGGAGCAGGAGTGCCCGCTTCCTTTGGGGCTGAGTGAGAGGTAACTCCTCATAATTCTAGATCTAGGACCTCTGTCCACAGCTGGGTCCAGCATTCTCGGGGCCTCCAGGATGGAAGTATTAATGTTTCCTGCTTCCCCATCTGTCTCCTACCTTCCCCCTTCTCCAAGGAGGACACTCAGGGCAGGGAGGGGCCGCAACAAGCCCCAGAGGTTAAGTAAGGGCTGTGCCTTCCCACCTCCAACTGTACGATGCAACTCAGTTGTGGGAGTGAGCACCTACCTCCCCTCCTGGAGACCAGGTACTGACCTCAGCGTGGCGCCACCAAGGTCTCCACAACACCTGCATCGGAGGCTGCAGCGAGGAGCCCACACAATCACTCTTTGTGTTTTTATGGCCCTTGAGAGTTTACTTTGCTTTCCTGCCAGGCCTTTGTCATCCCCGGGGTGGGGGTAGGGGGCAGAAAGACAGAACTGATGGTACCTACTTGGTAGGTTAGGAAAATGAGAAAGAGCAGAGAAATCCCAGATCTCCAGAACCCAGCAATCCTGATTCCCATTCCCTGTCTGGCCAACTCAGAGGTGCAAGAATCCAGGCACATCTGGACTTTCCGCACCCTACCGTGGGCTCCTGTTGCGTGCTCCAGCCACATGGGGGTGGTGGGGACAGGGCCAGCTTCCTGAGTGAGCCACTTGTGCAGCCACACAGGGACCCACACTCAGAAGGGCCCCAGGCTTGGTTTAATGCTCTGCTGTCGCCATCTTGAAATTCTCAATCATTTTTGAACAAGGGATCCTGTGTTTTCACTTTGCACCAGGACCTGGCAGATGATGTGGCTGGCCCGGACAGGGTCTGCGTCCTAGACGCACGTACAGGGACCCCGTTCTAGACGCACGTACATGGTCCCTGGCAGCCAGTGGAGACGTGAGTTGTAGCCTCACTTCAAGGCTCCAAATGCTGTGGCCTGCAGATCCCCCTGGCGACTCTCCAGCCCCCGTGTTGCCATGGACGAATCTCTGTAGATGTTGGAGATGCTCTTAGCAGACATCCGTGAAGTGATGTCTGGTTTTGATTAAATATCCAGAGTCACTCATTAACTTGCCCCACAAGCAGACTTGGAAGCCCTCCCGATATAAAACCTCCCCCGCCATCCCTGCCACCTACATCTCCTGCCGGAAACCAGGAGTCCCTCGTTCAGGGGCTGAGGACCGAGGGGCAGGGGAATGGCTCACAGTCTGGCAAAGCCTGCATCTTCCATCGTGTGAAGGTTTCCTCACCCTGCTCTCTCCTCTCCTGACTGGGGTCAGAGGCCATGTCTACCTGGTACCAATTAAAGGGGTCCAGGAGGGCATCCTGCTTACTTTGGCCACTGGGTCTGAAATTCCATCAAAGCAATCCTGTTTTGTTTGGGTGAAACCCATACTTTGAACTGTTTTGCATCTCTCACTGTAGTTTTTACGATGATTTATTTACAAGTCTGTCTCCTCTCCAGGTCAGAGCTTTGGAGGGAAAAGTCCATGCCCTGTTAATTCATTCTTCAAGAAACCTATTCCAGGGCACCCCCTGTGTTGAGACATTGGCTAGTACAAGGACTCTAGAACAGTCTTTGGATCCTGAACACTAAGCAAAGGGCATACTCTGCTTGGGGGCCTCTTAGTATTTGATGAATGAATGAATGAAAATTATGACTTACATTTGTTGAACACCTACTAGGCTCCAGGCACTGTTTTAATCAGTTTGTATGTATTTCCTCATTTAACTCTCATAATGACCCTGAGTTTTGTGCCATTCTTGCCCCCATTTTACAGAGGAGGAGACTGAGGCACTCAGAAAAGACACTTTACTTAGAGGGCTTACAACATGCATACACATACACCTGCATGCACATAAACATGCACCTCTGCCAGCCAGAAACTAGTCCATTCACAGGCAGGCAGGGTTCAGAGCCAAATTAGCAAAATATCTTGACATGGTGTTTATTTCCTCTCTAGTTCTGGAGTTCTAATGACTGTTTTTTCTCATAAACATCTAATTTGTGTGCTCAGCCTCCCAGTCAGAGTGCAGTGCCAAGTGGCTCAGAATGTTTGCTCTCTGGTGGGGTATAATGCCCCTCCCTGCCTTTTTTTTTTTTTTTTTTTTTTAATAAAACAAGACTCGGAGCCCATGCACCTTCTGGCACCTCACAGGTGGGACATGTTGTCCTCTGCAGCCTCTGGGCCTCACCAGGCCAGCAGAAGCAGGCTGGAGGGGAATGAGGGTTCCCCGCAAAGATGGCCACCGACAACGCCTCCCCTCCCGGCAGGTGCCTGAAACTCCTCCCACCAGGAGGTGGAGTCTCCTGAAAGTGGGCGGGCTCTGTGAATGCTTTGACCAATAGGAGGCAGCAGAAGTGATGCATGGGCCAGTTCTGGACAAGAGCCCTGACAGCTTCTGCTTTCCCTCTCTTGGGACCCAGCTGCTGCCACGGAAAGAAGCTCAGGCCAGATTCCAGACAAGATAAGCAAACACGTGGACAGACTGAAGCTTGAGGAAATGAGAGAGGGACCCCACCCGCCCTTCCAGCTCTTCCAGCCGGTGCCAAACATTGTGGGTAAGACCATGTGGACCATCCAGCCCCAGCCAGCACCCCGGCCCACACAAAGTGAGACAGGCCGCCCCCGCCCCACTAAGTCCTGAGGGTCAGCCCTGCAAGCAGCCTGTCCCCATGTACTCCCTCTTTCCCACCCGCTGGGAGCATGCCTGCTTGTTTTCCCAACAGGTGTTAAAATAACGACCTTTGGGCTAAAAAGGAAACTGTGTCCAGGGGTGATAAGAGGGTCTAGCTGCCTGAACCGGAAGGAGGGAGGGAGGGAACGAAGGTGGGGACAGCCTGGGGGAGAATTGGCAAATTTCAGGGAGGGCTGTCAGTGTACTGAGGGGCACAGCACTTCCTTTCCTTTCCCTCCCCATCAGAATTCAACCTCCAGTCATTTCTTCATGAACAAGATTTGCAGGAAACAAGGGCATAAGACCAAGAGCCCTCTCCTGCCTCAGGGCCTTTGCACTTACAAGTCCCTCAGCCTCAGATGCCGACCTCCTCCCCTCGCCCTTGTTTAGAAATAGGGTCACTGTAGGTGGAAGGAGTTCAGTTAGGATGAGGTCGGATCAGAGGAGGGTGGGCCTTAAATTCAATATGACTGGTGTCCTTATAAGAGAGGAGAAGGCCATAATAAAGACACTGACACAGGCAGGGAGAAGGTCATGTGACAAGGGAGGCTGAGATTGGCAGGATGCAGCTGCAAACCAAGGAACTCCAGAGATCGCTGGCAACCCACGGGGAAGAAGCTGGAAGAGGCAAGCAGGGATCCTTCATTAGAATCTGCACAGGGAGATGGCCCTGCTGACACCTTGATTTCACACTTCTGGCCTCTAGCACTGTGAGAGGACACAGCCCGTGGTCCGTACTTTGTTACAGCGGCCCTAACAAACTAATACACTCCTGCTGTGCCCTGGCCCAGTAACCTGGGACTTCAGCAAGTGCTGTTGACTCTGCCTGCAAAGTACACCCCAGATCAGCCCCTTCTCCCCACCTGTAGTGAACACCCTGGTCCAACCATCATCTTGTCTCACCTGGACTATTGCAGTAGCCTCCTCCCTGGTCTCCCAACATCCACGCATTTTTTTAATGTCCTTTTAAAAACTAAACTATTTTATGGAACAGTTTTAGATTTACAGACAAATTGCTAAGATAGTAGAGTTCCCAAACGCCCCACACGCAGTTTTCCCCATTCTTAACATCTTACATCCATACAGTGCATTTGCCCCAATGAACAAATAGATCTTGATACATTATTATTAACTAAAGTCCATACTTCATTCAGATTTTCTCGGTGTTTCCTAACGGGCTTCTTCTCTCCAGGATCCCATCCAGGACAGCATGTTACATTTGGTCCTCATGTCTTCTTAGAGCCCTCTCGGCTGTGACGGATTCCCAGACTGTCCTTGTTTTTGACGAGGCGGACAGTTTGCAGGAGCCCTGGTCAGGGATTTTACAGGATGCTTCTCACTGAGGATTGGTTTAATGCTCTTCTCAAGCTTGGACTGGGGTTACCAACTCCAGGGGCTTTTTTAAGCTGTATTGTTCAGGGTAGAAAGGCAGGTGGGTGCAGAAGACCAAGGCAGGGTCCTCCAACTGGTACTTTAAGGAATATTTTCACATTTATGTTTGTATATTTCTGTTTGTACATCCCTAGGTCACCCCTGGAAGGACACACAGAAACTGGTCCCTGCAGATGCTTCAGGGGCAGAAAAGTGGACACGTGGGGAGGAGGTGGAAGAGAGATGTCCTTTTCACTGGGCCATTTGAAAAAATCTTTAACCGTGTGTATATGCAACTGAAAAAAAACAGAGAGATAAATTGAATAAAACAGAACATGCCCCCTGCTCTGGGCCTCCAGCCCCTGAGAGCTTGGCAGGAGTCCAGAAGGAAGGTGAGATGGGGAAACAGTTGGCCAGGCAGCTGGCTGGCTGGGACTTCAAAGGACTTCAGAGGAGCTGCCCTGCCCAAGAAGGCCCACCTGGGGCCAGGGTCATTCACCTCTGGGGAGGGAAGGAAAGGTCAGCCCCTGGGGCCGTCTCAGAACATCTCCAGGGAGTGGGATGTGCCTGCCAGGCCACATGGGCAAGCAGCTTCACCTCTCTGAGCCTCAGTTTGCTCATCTGTGAATTGGGGGTGTTGAGAGCACCTGATCTCTAGGGCTGGTGGTAGGATGGATGTGAATGTGAACATCAAAGGCTTGGCTCACAGCTGAGCTTAGGACATGTGCTCTTCACACTGAGAATAGAAACACGCCTCCCTCCCAGTGGCCCACAAGGTCCTGCGTGAGTCACCCCTGCCCACCTGTCAGGCCCCATCCCCTTCTTCCTCCTCCAGTGGCTGGAGTGAGAAGGCTAGGAGGTACAGTCACAGGGGGTGTGGGGTGCAGACTCTGCAGGGCCTGGGGCTTTACAAAGACTTAGGATTTCACTGTAAGTGAGATGGGCCCACAGAGAGCTGGGAGCACAGGAGTGGCAGGACCAGGCTCCTTCTGGCTGCTGTAAGGAAAGCTAGAGGGCCAGGAGGATGCCCGGAGAGCAGGGAGGGGGCTACTGCAATGGCCCAGGCAGGAGCTGAAGGTGGCTCGGACGAGGGTAGAGCCCACTGGGGGCGCAGCTGGGAGACAAATGCACTATCACATGTGGATTCCACCTGTCCGGTGCACGGTCACTATTATAGTTCACCTGTGGACCCGTCAGCCCGTTCCAGCCCTAGAGTCTGGGACTCCCTGCCCCCTTTCCCATGAAGACCCAGGCCCCAGGGACTCTGTCCCACATGCCCCTGGGCTTTTTTTAAGGGTCTCCGTCCTGAGGACCCAGCAGAGCATCCTTCAGCCCCCTGCGCCCCAGGCAGGTGAGCACGCTGCCAAGGGCACCCCTCTCCTTGAGCACCCACCCTTTCCAGAGAACGACTGCTCTGGTTGCTACATCTGTTTTCATTTGGACACAAGTGCTCATAGCAGCCTTGGTCGTACTCGCCATAGCTGGAAACATCCCAGATGTCCGTCAGTGGGCAAACGGACCAACAAACCATGACCTGTCCATATACAAGGGAATACTCTGCAGCAATGAAAAGGAAAATGAGACACGGATACCTACAGCAACAGCTGAGAATCTCAAAGGCACTCTATTGAGTGAAAGAAGCTGGATGCAGAAAAGCACACGCTGTACAATTTCACTGTGTGAAGTTCAAGAATGGGCAGCCAGCCTAGAGGGACCGAAAGCATATGCACGGTTTCCTGCAATGCGGAGGGCATGGGGGGGCAGGTAAAGGGGGAGGTGATTAGAAGGGGCAAGAGGGCAGCAGCCAGTGTTTATTGAGATACAATTCACAATCTATGAAGTTCAGCCTTTTAACATACAATTCAGTGGCATTTAGTACATTCACAAGGTAATATAGCCATCATCTCTGTTTCCAGAACATTTTCTTCACTCCCCAAAGGAACCTCATACCCAATAGAAGTCACCCCCATTCCCCCTCCCCTAAGTCCCTAAGCACCCACTTATCTACGTTCTGTCTCTATGTATTGGCCTATTCTGGACATTTCACATAAATGGCATCATACACTATCTGGCATTTTGCGTCTGGCTTCTCTCACGTAGCATCATGTTTTCAAGGTCCATCCATGTAGTAGTCTGTGTCATTGCTTCATTCCTTTTTACGGCTGAATAACATTCCATTGTATGGCTATGACACATTTTGTCTACCTCTTTACCAACTGATGGATATTTGGGTTGTTTCCAATTTGGTGTCCTTAAAAACAATGAATGCTGCTACGTGCAAGTTTTTGTCTGGATACACGTTGCTGTTTTTCTTGGGTTAAGTACCTAGGAGTGGGATTGCCGCTGGGTCGTATGGTAGTTTGCTTAACTTTTGAGAAACTGCCAAACAGTTTTCCAGAATTCCTGCCAGAACTTTGACATGAGCTAATAAGCATCTGGAACAATCGGGAAGGTTCTATTTACCTCTTTTCGTCTTTATGAAAGGTATAATAAATGATCTGTTATGTTCTAGGAATGGAGTGATGGATGCTATGGATATGTGCCTGAGGAGGATCTGGGTGGCTCAGGAGAGGGGCAGCGGGGGGTGGCCTGAGCACTTGGGCCCCTTGAGTTGGGCTGCCTATTTTCGAACCTCCCCACCGCTTACTCACCGTGGCCCTCGAAGTGATGCCGGATTAGCATTGCTGCAGACCCAGAAAAGCAGAGCGGGGAGAAAAACAGAAGAGCCACGCTTAGCACAGGGTCCCGTAGCTGCCCTGCTCTGCCCCCACATGCCGTGCCCAGGGAGCACGTGAGTGTAGGCATCATTTGGGGCAGTGATCTGGACTGGTGCCAGCCTCCTGGGTTCAGATCCCAGTTCTTCCACTTCTTTGTGTGGCCCCAGGCAAAGTACAGAACCTCTCTGGTCTCAGTCTCCCTCTGCATGAAATGGAAATACTAACAGAGCTTGCCTCTAAAGGCTTAACCCGAGTGCTTCTTGCTTTCCAGGACTGAGTGTGTGCCTGGGAGCGTGTGCCACTCTGCAGGTGTCTGTGAAGGTGTGTGTGAGTGTGGACGCGCCCTATCCTTTGCCTTCTCCATTGGGCAGACTGGAAAGCTGTCTGAGGAGGCGTCATTGGCCAGTTTTCCTGTGGTTCTCAGAACCGTTTTCATTGGAGCCAGGCCTGTCCAGGGGCCAGTGAGGGGATCAGCTTCTAATCTGAAGCCAATCATTTAATGGGCATTTATTCAACCCGACCCAGCCGGTCTGTGATTTCTTCATGATGTCCCACTCATGAGCTTCCAGCCCACGTTACTTGGCAAGGTCCCTGCCTTAGCTTTTATCAAACACCCAAAATTAGGGACTTCCCTGGTGGCACAGTGGTTAAGAATCCGCCTGCCAATGCAGGGGACACAGGTTCGAGCCCTGGTCCAGGAAGATCCCACATGCCGTGGAGCAACTAAGCCGTGCGCCACAACTACTGAGCCTGCGTGCCACAACTACTGAAGTCAGCGCGCCTAGAGCCCGTGCTCCCCAACAAGAGAAGCCACAGCAATGAGAAGCCCGCGCACCGCAACGAAGAGTAGCCCTCGCTCTCTGCAACTAGAGAAAGCCCGTGCGCAGCAATGAAGACCCAACGCAGCCAAAAACAAAACAGAAACAAAAACAAAAACCCAAAACTATAACAAAATACGTTACCAGCTAACATTTACTGACTGGCACTGTTGCCAGGCACGGGGCCAAGCATCTTACATGCCCCGTCTCATGGAATCGCCACAATTCTGTGATGCAGTAAGACCGTCATCATCCTGATTTTACGGAGGAGGAAACTGAGGCACCGCGGTTAGAGACCTGGCCCAGGTCCCACAGCGAGTGAGTGGCAAGCTGGGGTTTGAGCCACCGTCAGCTAAGCCTTGGTCCTCCTGGCCTGGGTCCTGAGACCCCCTTCTGGAGGGGCTGGTGGTCTCATGGCCCCATCCCCGTCTGGACCCCACATAGCTGATTCACCATGCTGTGGGGATCCCAGTCCTGCCAGGGCCTCCCTCGAAGAGACCCCAAACCCTGAGCACTCGTGACTTTAACAAGAAGAACTGTTCCTGAAAGTTGGGGTCAGGGCTGCTGGCGGGGGAGCAGCAAGGAGGGGGTCCAATCTGGGGCAGTTTCTATCTGTCTGTCTATGTGTCTGTCTCTCCTCCTGCCTCTTCTCAGAATCAACGAGAATCCCTCTTTCCTCCAGCCATGCAGTTCCATGAACAACATATCTTGTTTCTGGAACATTCTTTGGGCTAGAACTCCCACCCCATGGCTTCCCCTAATGATTGTCCCAAGCAAAGGCCTCGTCTTCCCACCACCCAGGGCCTTGCCGAGGTCAGCTGAGGGGTCGGCCTGGGTTGGAGGGAGGCCCGAGAGGACGAAGCACCCGGGCTGGGAGGTATTGTCCTCGGAACCACGAGTGTTGGTTGAATGAATAAGAGATCCCCTAAAACAAGGCTGCAGGGAGGTATTGACATCGACACTTTTCAGATAAAGAAACTGAGGCTCAAGGTCACATGGCTTGTAAACAGAGGCGCCAGGGCTGAAACCCGGGTCAGCCGGCTCTCTCCCTACCCAGGGCCCCTCAGAAAACAGGGTGAAGCTCTGCAGGCGTCCCTGCGTGCCCTCATTTTGCCCCCTGGGGAGAAGCAGCCAGCGAGAAGGGAAGGTGCCAGGCAGCTGGCCTTTCCCTGGAGGCGCAGAGCCTGCAGAGTCTGACTTGTGAAGGCACAATTCATCTGCCCTTGGGCTGCGCTGGCTCCGATCCCAGCCTGGTGGTGACTGTCACTCCAGATAGAAGAGGGCGCCTCTCGCCATGGCAACGGAGACGTCACCCGGGATGTATTTGCACAAAAGGGGGTGTCGGGAAACACCCACACGCTGGCAGCAGGAACACGGGCGCCGTGGCCTCTGTCCCTGCCTGGGGACAGCTGCTGGGAGGTGGCCAAGCCTCTCTGAGCAGCCACGGCCTCCCCCAGCCCTCGTGTCTGCCCTCCCAAGAACTGGGCTGTTTTCTATTCTTTCCTGACGTAAAGAAGGAAAGAGAGGTGTGCAGCCAGATGCATCTGCTCTGTGCCTAGTGAGGTGCTGGCCACTTTCACGCCTCTTTGACTCATGACCATTGCACAGACGAGGAGACCGTGGCAGAGAGAGGCAAGGAGGCTAACCCAAGGCCTGGGAAGCCCCTCATGGCATGGCGTTACTGGTGGGGCTTTGGAGGCAGAACTGGCTGGGGTTCAAATCCCTGCTTCCCCAACCACTAGCTCTATTTCCTCAGTGAAGTCATTGAGTCTCTGAGCCTCAATGCTCTCATCTGTAAAATGGGAACAGTGATCGTTTCCAGAACAGTCACTCATCATTTTTTTTTTTTTTAAAGGCTGGGCCAGGGCTGGCACTCATCTTTTTTTTTTTCAAGCGTGGTTTTAGTATATTCATATGGTTGTGCAACCATCACCACTCTCTAATTCCAGAACATTTTTCATCAGCCTAAAAGGAAAGCCCCAACCCTTCACAGCCACTCCCATTCCCTGCCCCCAGCCCATAGCAACCAGCAACCTGCTTTCTGTCTCTATGGATTTGCTGATTCTGGACATTTCATATAAGTGGAATCCTACAATATGTGGCCTTTTGTATTTGGCTTCTCTCACTTAGCTTGTTTTCAAGGTTCATTCACCTTGTACCACATATCAAAACTTCATTCCTTTTTATAGCCGAAAAATCGTCCATCCTACTGATAGACCACAATTTGTTTGCCCATTCATCAGTTGATGGACATTTGGGTTGTTTCCGTCTTTTGGCTGTTGTAAATAGTGCTGCTATGAACATTCATATACAAGGTTCTCTGTGGATGTATGTTTCCGTTTCTCTTAGTCTCTACTTAGCAGTGAAATGGCCAGATCATATGACAGGCGTATGTTAAACTTTTTAAGGAACTGCCAAACTGTTTTCCAAAGCAGTTGGACCATTTTGCATCCTCACCAGCAACGGGTGAGAGTCCCAGTTTTTCTACATCCTCACCAGCACTTGGTACATTGCTGTCATTTTATTGTTGAAGAGGCTTTTGAAGACGCTAAAAGTAACAAAAGAGCCCATACATTACTCATAATAGTCAACTGACGGAAGCAACCCAAGAGGCCATCAACAAATGAATGGATAAATAAAATGTGTTACATACATACAACAGAATACTATTCAGCCTTAAAAAGTGCCCCCTCTAGGGCTTTCCTGGTGGTGCAGTGGTTGAGAGTCCACCTGCTGATGCAGGGGACACGGGTTCGTGCCCCGGTCCGGGAAGATCCCACATGCCGCGGAGCGGCTGGGCCCGTGAGCCATGGCCGCTGAGCCTGCGCGTCCGGAGCCTGTGCTCTGCAATGGGAGAGGCCACAGCAGTGAGAGGCCCGCGTACTGCAAAAAAAAAAAAAAAAAAGTGCCTCCTCCCACTGTGGGTACCATACGCCAGATAGGCTGAGAATGCCCCTGGAGGCTATTGGTGCTGTCCTTGTAAATATGAGCTTAAAATGACTAGCTCACAGAGACGTTAAGGCATTGAAATAATCGAATGAGTGTTTTTATAACATACCCACCTGGCATGACCATTGACATAACTTCTGATCATATGGAATCCAAACAAATAAAATGCCCAAATATTGTTTTTTTTCTTCCCTGTTGCACCAAAAAAGGAAGGAGATTCTGGCACAAGCTACAACGTGGATGAACCCTGAGGACATTATGCTAAAAGAAATCAGCCAGTCACAAAAGGACAAACACTGTATGAGTCCACTTATATGAGGCACCTAAAGTAATCAAATGTAGAGACATAAGTACAAGGGCGGTTGCCAGGAGCTGGAGTGGGGAATGGGGAGTTAGTGTTTAACCGGGATAGAGTACCAGTTTGGGAAGATGAAAGAGTTCTGGAGATGGATGATGGTGGTGGTTGCACAGCAGTGTGAATGTACATAATGCCACAGAACTGTACTCTTAAAAATGGTTAGAATCGGGGCTTCCCTGGTGGCACAGTGGTTGGGACTCTTGCTGCCAATGCAGGGGACATGGGCTTGAGCCCAGGTCTGGGAAGATCCCACATGCCGCGGAGCAACTAAGCCCGTGCGCCACAACTACTGAGCCTGCGCGCCACTACTACTGAAGCCCACGCGCCTAGAGCCCATGCTCCACGACAAGAGAATCCACCGCAGTGAAGAGCCCATGCACCGCAAAGGAGAGTAGCCCCTGCTCGCTGCAACTAGAGAAAGCTGGCACACAGCAATGAAGACCCAGTGCAGTCAAAAAAACAAAACAACAACGACAAAAAAGATTAAAATCTTAAATTTTATGTTATGTATATTTTACCACAAATTTTTATTTTATTTATTTTTAAATATTTGGACTTTAATTTTTTCATGTTTTTAAAAATATTTATTTATTTTATTTTTTGGCTGCATCAGGTCTTAGTTGCGGCATGCGGGAGCTTTGTTGCCACATACAGGCTTCTCTCTAGTTGTGGTTCTCAGGCTCAGTAGTTGCATCGCGTGGGCTTAGTTGCCCTGCGGCATGTGAGATCTTAGTTCCCCGACCAGGGATTGAACCTGCATCCCCTGCATTGGAAGGAGGATTCTTAACCACTGGACCACCAGGGAAGTCCCCACAAATTTTTTAAAATGCAGCATCCTTTAAATTTTGTCCTTGAGTCAACTGTTTTTGATTTCAAGTCATCCAGTCTACCATGTAACAGGAACAAAATTCTGCCCCTCTGGGCTTGAGGGATGCCCAGGGGAGAGGCTGTGACCCATTTGTGGCCTGTGAGACATAAGGGGAAGTCTGCTGATGGCTCCTGGGCAAGAGAGGTCTCACTATAAAATGAGAAAGATACAGGAAGAGAGACTTGTTCCCTTCTGCCCACTTTCCTTCCTGCCTTTGGATGTCATTGTGTGAGGAAGTGATGTCTGGAGCTGTGGCAGTCACCTTGTCACCATGAGGAGACGGCCAAGAGAATTTCAGAGATGTCAGCCCTGTGTTATGATATTGAGGAACTATTGAACCCACCTGGGCAGTGCCTACTTCCTGATGTCCTACTAAGTAAACAATGGATGGCCTCATGATTTAAGTCACTCTTAGCTCAGGTTTCTGTTACTTGCAGCCAAGTGTATTCCTAGCAGATACAATACACTCCTCCTTCTATGGATTCAGGATTCAGGGTTAGCAGCAAGAGACTTTGAATTCATCACAACCTGGGCTGGCCAGCTGTGTGACCACAGGGAAATTGCTCCACCCCTCTGGGCTCCCAGTTTGCCTATGGCCAATTGGAGACAATAGTGCAATATCTTTTGTAATGTAGGTGGTGTGAATTTAGTGCATTACAGGATGTCAACATGTGCCTGGTACACAGTAGGGGATTATTCAGCTGTTCCCTGGGAAGCAGGATGACCCTTTTACCCTGGGAGCAAAAAATAATGGCAATGCAGGACCGTGTCTGGGCGGGGCCGTCCCCGGCCACAGTCTTGGGCTGTGGCATTTTTTTCTGGCTGCCTGAACTGAGGAAGCTGCAGAAGCCTTGGGCTGCGGGCTGGGGAAAGGACAACGATGCAGTGTTGACTGGGGGTTTTACTTTCCCTTCTCCCGGAACAAAAGCGCTGAGCATTTGCTTAGAGAAGGCTCATAAATTCCCAGCCACTGCACAGCCTTCCAACTGGAAACGAGTCAAGCGTCCAGCGTTCCTCTTTGCTGAGTTCAAGGTTGGCCCCCCTGTTGTGCTGGCACTCGGGATCCCCTGGAATGAACTGAGTCGTTGCAGGAAAGTGGTGGTTGGAAGGAGCGGCACTGCCCCTCCCAGGAGGGACGAGGGAATCTGGGAGACAGGCAAGATCACCTAACAGGGTGTCCATTACCCTGAGGAGTGGAGAGCAAGCAGGTAAGACGAAGCTGCAAGTGGCCACAAGGCGAGGGTGGGGTGTTTTCACGCCCCTTAAGGGAGGGGGTGGTGGCAACTTTGACCTCATTAGCGTGGCTGAGTTCATCTTCCAACGGCCGGGAAACTGGCTGACCCATCTTACACTCATTCCCCAGCTGCCTCGCCTGAGGCTGTTATAGACAGGATGTTTGTGTTCCCCCACAAATTCTTATGTTGAAAGCTAACCCCTATGTGATGATTTTAGGAGGCAGTACATTTGGGAGGTAATTAGGTCATGAGGGTGGAGCCCCCATGTATGGGATTAGTGTCCTTAATAAAGATGCCCCAGAGAGCTCCCTCCACCACATGAGGACACAGACAAGGCAGCCCTCCATGAACCAGGAAGACACAGAATCTGCCAGCACCTTGATCCCAAGATCCAGGCTCCAGAACCGAGAAATAAATGTCGGTTGTTTATGCCGTCCAGTCGGCGGTATTTTGTTATAGCAGCCTGAACTGGCTAAGACAGGCCCAGGGAGACTTTGGGGTGATCCTGGAGGCAAAGGCACCCACTGCCCCTGCAGAGGTGGGAGGTCCAGGTGGCCAGCTGCACTGGACCTGCAGTAGGTAGGCACCTGCAAGGTGGCAAAGTGCTCTGGCAGTGAGCATTGTGGCAACCCCCAGTTTGTTCAGCCCGGCCTTCCTCAGGCTCCCCCACCTTCACTTCCCCAGCCATTTGTGCCAGGCCTTCTTCTCGAGGGGCTTCTTAGACCAGCTGCTGGTCCTACCTCCCTCCTCGAGGGAGTGATTCTGAAAAATGTTCCCATCCTCAGGAATGCAGACTCACTGCTTCTTGTTTAAAAAAAATAAAGGCAAATCCTAATGCAATATGAGCAAAAGCTAGGCTGCAAGAAATCCTGGGGGGGCCACAGAGAATGAGGAGGTGTGGCGGGAAGGTGGAGGTACTGAGTGCCGAGCGGAGGGCTTTGGGCTGAACTGGAAGGCAGCAGAGAGCTATGAGGGGGGCTGTTGGGGGAGGGGAGAGCTCTGTGTTGGGCCTGGACAGGCCCAACCACACAGGCCTCCTTATGGGCTCTTGAACATGCCTGGTTGGGTCCTGCCGCAGGGCCTTTGCACCTGCAATTCTCTCGCCTGGAACATTCTACCCCAGATCTTGGCACGTCTTGGGTCAAAGATCACCTCAAAAAGGGGTCTCCAATGGCCTTTCTAGCGTAGCTGCACCCCTTCTGTCACTCTCTTCCTCATCAACTCCTTTTACGGAATTCTCTCTTCCTGTTGCCCAGACTTCCAGAATTGCCTGTTTGTTTATGGTCTGTCTCTCTTACTGTCGCACAGGACTGTAGGACGAAAGAATAGGATGAACAAATGGATGGGTAGGTAGACGGATGAATGAATGAATGATGGGGGTTGTTTTGGGGGGGCGATTAATCATGGCAGCATGCACAGTGATGTCTTGAGCCTGCAGGGTGTCCGCTCCCCTTGCAGCCCCTGGCACACTCGAGGCTGGGGAAAGCTCGCTGATGGCCCTGCCCCAGGGGGCCCATTCTCCCCCCAGCGCTGTGCAGCAGCAAAGCTTTGAAGCTGCCATTCCCTGCTGGGTCTGCAGACGGGAGCTGCCTGACGTTTCTGCAGGGGCAGGAGGCTGGTGGCGGGGAGGGGCCATAAAGCAGCTGAGCTCTTGGTTTCCTGCTGGAGAACCCCCGCAGGGAAGCAGCTTTTTTTCCAGAATGCCAAGAGCAGTCTCTGTCCAAGGCACCGGGGTCCGTGCACGGTGAAGCGAGGCCTCAGGGCTGCTCTTGGCAGCAATCAGACCCCTCACAGGGCAGGACAGGAGAAGAGAAGCTCGCAGGCTGGCGGGCTCTGCTGACAACTGCACAGAGCAACCTTCAGAGCCTGAGGGATGAGACCGAAGTTTCCAGGCAACAAGCAGGCGGCCGTGGGAAGGACCCGGGCCTGGAGGAGAGGCACAGCGGTAGTGGGCCTAGGTCCTTAGTAACAGATAGCGTTTTTCAGAGATGGCTGCAGCAATATGCCCATCCCACAAGGTCTTCTCACTGTAGGACCCTGACACCCCTCCAACCTAATGGGATGGTTTACATCACCTCCCTCTTGAATCTGGGCATGTTTATGACTCATTTGTCACCAACAGAATGTGATGGAAGGGATGCGTGTGGCCAAGGTCACAGAGGGTGGTGCAGGTACATTCATGCAACAGCCCCAACATGCCATGTAAGTGCTGTGACTGCCAGGGCTGCTATGTCGTGAGGAAGCCCAAGTAGCCACAAACGGATGCCAGGTGTACCTGTTCTGACTCACAGTCCAGACGAGGTCCCAGCCAGCAGTCAGCTCCAACCACTAAATAAGATGCCTCTGCAATGCCCTGCACGAATTCTTGACCCACAGAATCTGTGAGTATAATAAGACGACTGTGGGACTTCCCTGGCAGTCCAGTGGTTAGGACTCTACACTTCCACTGCAGGGGGCACTGGTTCAATCCCTGGTTGGGGACCTAACATTTTGCAAGCTGCATGACTCAGCCAAAAAAAAAAAAAAAAAAAAAGACAGCAGTTGGAGGATGCCATGGAGTTTTGGGCGGGGGTTTGTCGCCCAGAATTGGTACCCGTCTACCCTGGCACAGGGGCTTTGAGTCAGCATTCTCACTGGTCTCCCCACCTCCACTGTGTCCCATGCAGCCACCTACCACCCAGCCAACAGGTCAGGCCCTTCCCCTGTTCAGAATTCCTCGGGGTGGATGTGACTTTACCCCTCTCTCTGAGGGTAGGAAACGTGCCCATCTTTCATCAGATTTTGCCACCTGGCTCTTTGCAGGCCTCCCACCCACCTGATGAAGAAATTAAATCTTAGAGAGGTTTCAAGGGGTCACTTTGTCTTCCCAGGGACAAAATGGTCAGAGTAGACTTAAGCCTTCTAGAAGGTAGGGCAAAAGTTCCTGCGGTCTCCCGTTCTTATGGTCGCTCCCAAAACTGTAATCACACAATAACCACACCACCACCAGCAGTAACAGTAATCGTGGGCTTGCCCTGTGCCAGTCACTGTTCTAAGCACGTCTTACACATTACCTCATTTAGACACACTCATTGTCCAAGCCGGTATGATTCTTGGGAGTAATTTCTTTTTTGTTTTTCATTTCTTTTTTATTTCTTTATTTTTGAAAAGTTTTGGCCACTCTGCACGGCACGTAGGATCTTAGTTCCCCGACTAGGGTTCGAACCCATGTCCCCTGCATTGGTACTGAGGAGTCTTAACCACTGGACCGCCAGGGAAGGCCCTGGGGGCAATTTCTTACCCAGATGATTGGGCTCCAGAGTTTGTAATAGTCAGGATAAGCCAGGTTATGCTGTGGTAACAAACAACTCTGCAATGTCAGTGACTTGACACACAAAGGTTTACTGTCCCTCACACTACACGTCCATGATGAGTCAGCTGTGGACTCTGCGCCAGGTTGTCCTCACACCAGGACCCAACCTGCTGGAAGGTGTGTTAGAACGAAAGAGAACTCTGGAAGGTCTCACGCTGGCAAATGAACGTGCAGCCTGGAATCACTCACACTCAGTGGCTGAAAACAGTCACATGGTCCCCACTACCCACCAGGGGTCAGGAAATGCCCAGAAAAAGAAATATGTGAGCAGCCTGTGCTGCCCCAGAGTCTGCAGGGCACAGTGGCTGGTATCTGGGTCCAGCATCCCCAAGGGTGCCACCCAACCCTCCCTCCCCTCCAGGGTCTATTTCCCCCTGTGCCTGGTGAGGGACGGGCACCCACCCTCACAGAACCCACCTGTAGTGGGCAGACTAACAGCCCCCCAAAAGATGCTGTCCTGTGTTACCTTACAAGGCGTGTTACTTTGGCATATGTTACCTTACACAGTGTGTTAGCTGGGGCTGCCATAACAAAATACCACAGACTGGGGTGCCCTACACAGCAGAGATTTATTTCCTCACAGTCCTGGAGGCTGGAGTCCAAGGTCAAGGTGTGGGCAGGGCTGGTTTCTCCTGAGGCCTCTCTCCTTGGCTTGCAGACAGCCATCTTCTCGTTGTGTCCTCACGTGGTCTACTCTCTGTGCGTGCATGCCTCTGGTCTCTTTTTGTATCCTAATCTCTTCTTGTACAGGCACCCGTCTCATCGGATGAGTTTGAATGACCCCATTTTAACTTATTTGCCTCTTTAAAGACTTTATCTCCAAATGCAGTCACATTCTGATGCTCCGGAGGTTAGGGCCTCAACATGTGAGTTTTGAGGGGTCAGAGTCAACCCATAGCACATGGCAAAAGGGACTTTGCAGGTGTGATTTAGTTAAGGATTTTGAGATGAAGAGATTATCCTGGGTTACCCTGGTGCATCCAAAGGCATCAAAGTGGCCCCTACAAGAGGGAGGCGGGAGGGTCAGAGTCAGAGAAGGAGACAGGAGGATGGCAGCCGAGGTTGGAGTGGCATAGCCACGATCAAGGAGCGCAGGTGCCTCTAGAAGCTGGAAAAGGCAAGGAAATGGACTCCCCCACCTGCCACGAGCCTCCAGAGGGAACCAGCCCTGCCAACACTTTGATTTCAGCCCCGTAAAATCCATTCTGATCTTTTGCCCTCCAGAACTGTAAGATGATAAATTTGTGTTGCTTTGCTGCTAAATTTGTGGTAATTTATTAGGGCGGCCACAGGAAACTGATACCGCTTGAAGCACCCATCTTTGTAGAAACTGCCCCCAGACCTACTCTACCCCCAGACAGAGGGACCCAAAGACCCAGAGCCACCACCTTGGATGATGGGGGACTGTAGGAGTTCGTAGTAAATACAAAGGGCGTGTGACCCCAAACGGCGGATCCCTTTCCCTCTACCAGGGGGACAAAACGCCTACACTCTCCACCCTCCAGCCCGCCCTGACCTCCTGACCTCCTCTCCAGCCGCACCCAGCTGCTCTTTTCAAACTCACCAGGCCCTTCCCACCTCTCTCAGCCTTTGGCCCGGCTGTTTCCTCTTCCTGGTGTCCCTGTGTGCCTGACTCATTGTCAGCCTCCAAAGAACGTGTCCCCCCCCCACCACCCCTGCCTGGCTCAGCTGAATTAATCTCATTTCACTCCCTCAATAGACGTTTACCAAGTGTCTCTTCCATTCTCACCGGGAGGTGACCAGGACAGACACAGCCCTGACTCAGAGCAAATCGGACGGAGAATTCCATGTTCCCTCCCTGCCCCATCTCCCCACCCCGGCACACAGCTTCCCCTCTTAGCAATAACTGGCATTCGGGTGACGCATTTGTTACATCCAGTGACTCAACACGGATACATCGTTTTTAACTAGAGTCCATAGTTTACATCAGGGCTCACTCTTGGTGGTGTATATTCTGTGGGGTTGGATAAATGTATAACAACAGGTATCTGCCATTATGGTATCGTACAGAATAGCTTCACGGTCCTAAAGATCCCCGCTTCACCCATTCGTCTACCCCTCCCCCCCAACCCCTGACAACCACTGATCTTTTTACTGTTTCCGCATAGTTTTACCTTTCCTAGAATGTCATAGAGTTGGCATCACACAGTTTGTAGCCTTTTCAGACTGGCTGCTTCCACTTAGTACCATGCGATGTTCCGTGTCTTTTCAGGACTTGAGAGCTCGTTTCTTTTTAGTGCTGAATAAAATTCCATTGTCTGGATGGACCACCGTTTAGTTATCCATTCACCTACTGAGGGGCATCGTGGTTGCTTCCAGTTGGGACAATTATGAGTAAGGCTGCTGTAAATATCCGTGTGCCGGTGTTTGTGTGGACAGACGTTATGAAGTCATTTGGTAAATACCTAGAAGTGTGAAGGCTGGAACACGTGGTAAGAATATCTTTAGTTTAGTAAGAAACCGCCAAACTGTCTTGCACAGTGGCTGCACCATTTCGCATTCCAACCAGCAATGAATGAGAGTTCCTGGGTTTTTACACTTTCTCATGGTTGAAAAAAAATCAGAAGAAGAGTAGTATTTTTTGGGAGATTGGAACTGACATATATACACTATTATGTATAAAATAGATAACTAATAAGAACCTGCTGTATAAAAAATAAATAAAGTTCAAAAATTCAAAAAAAAGAGTAATATTTCATGACACCTGAATACTACATTAAATTTATTTGTTTGTTTGTTTGTTTGTTTGTTTGTTTTTGCCCTGAGGCTTGTGGGATCTCAGTTAATTCCCTGACCAGGGATCGAACCTGTGCCCCCTGCAGTGGAAGCGCATAGTCCTAACCACTGGACCGCCAGGGAAGTCCCTGACTACATGAAATTTAAATTTCAGAGCCCATAAATAAAGTTTTATTAGAACACAGCCACCTCCATTCATTTAGGTATTATCTATGGCTCCTTTCATACTACAAAAGTAGAGCAGAATAGTTGAGATGGTAAGTCCCACACAAAAACATTCTACCTGACCCCTTACAGAAAAGGCTTGCCCGCCTCTGACCTAGTAGAGTGATTTACGTTACGTTGTTGTGCATGTTAAACTTCACTCCTTGCGACTTCCCTGGTGGTCCAGAGGTTAAGACTCTGCACTCCCAAAGCAGGGGGCCTGGGTTCAATCCCTGGTCCAGGAACTAGATCCCACATGCCACACGTAAGAGCCCACATACCATAACTAAGAGCCTGTGTGCCACAACTAAGACCCTGTGCAGCCAAATAAATTTAAAAAAAACAAAAAAACTGCACTTCTCTTTATTGCTGAATAGGATTCCATTGTGTGAGTACACAACAATTTATCTGGTCACCAGCCGATGGACATTAGGTGTCTCCAGTTTTTAGCTATTATGGATAAAGCAGCTATGCACTTTTGTGTATGAGAATATATGGGACATATGTCTTCATTCCTCTTGGGTAAATGCCCATGAGTGGAATTGCTGGGTCATGATGGCAGTATGCTATTTCCAACCAATGTCCCTTTTATTCCATTTCACCCAAAGAAGGGTTCCTTTCTTTGCCCTTTGCCCCTTGCCCTCTGCCAAACTAGACCCCAAAGCATTCATTGCCCAGGGGAAGAATAAGAGAGTCGAAAAGCATAACAAAGGCTGTTAGTTTCAGAAGTCAAAGCTCTTGAGTTGCAAGAACCTGGGCTTTTGTGCTGCAAAGCCAGAGCTATGAAGAGCTCCAGATATCAAATTGGTGCCCCACAAAATAGATTGGGGTGGTGGTGGAGGATGTATAGTGATAAGCCAGACTGTGCGCCCAGGAGGAGATGATGGCTCCTGGGGCTGGGACACAGAAGCCAGTGGGTGGAGAGACACTACCAGATGCCCATCAGAATCTGCTCTCTTCTCCTTTGGGCAAGCAGCAAGATGGCCCTTCCCAGCATCCTTTTTTGTTTGTTTGTTTGTTTGTTTTGCGGTATGCGGGCCTCTCACTGTTGTGGCCTCTCCCGTTGCGGAGCACAGGCTCCGGACAAGCAGGCTCAGCAGCCATGGCTCACGGGCCCAGCCGCTCCGCGGCATGTGGGATCTTCCCGGACCGGGGCACGAACCCGTGTCCCCTGCATCGGCAGGCGGACTCTCAACCACTGCGCCACCAGGGAAGCCCTCCCAGCATCCTTTGAAGTTAGCGGTGACCACGTGACTGAGCTCTTGAAGGCTGACCCTCTAAACCTCCTCTGTATGATTCTTTTTTTTTTAAATAAATTTATTTATTTATTTATTCATTTATTTTTGGCTTCATTGGGTCTTCGTTGCTGTGTGCCGGCTTTCTCTAGTTGCAGTGAGCGGGGGCTACTCTTCTTTGCTGTGCGCGGGCTTCTCATTGCTGTGGCTTCTCTTGTTGCGGAGCATAGGCACGTGGGCTTCAGTAGTTGTGGCACGCAGTCTCAGTAGTTGTAGCTTGCAGGCTCTAGAGCGCAGGCTCAGTAGTTGTGGAGCCCGGGCTTAGCTGCTCCGCGGTATGTAGAATCTTCCCGGAGCAGGACTCAAACCCGTGTCCACTGCATTGGCAGGGGGATTCTTAACCACTGCGCCACCAGGGAAGTCCCAAACCTAACTTTTCTAGAAGCTGGAAGTTTTGATGTATGTAAAATATCCTCCTCATCAAATGGCAGCAACTCATTCATGCTGGCTCGATTCAGCACATCTATGGCTGGATTTGACCTACGGGCCACCAGTTTGCAATCTCTGTCCATGGGTTCAATTAATAAGCATTTATGGAGCACCTACTGTGTGCCAGGCACAAATAAGCCACAGCCTAGGGAACTGTGGAGGGGAGAGTAATTTCCCAGCAGAGACCCAGAGGGACAGGAGGGGATGGGCAACCCAGGCTGTTGGAAATCCCCTTGCTGCTCGTCCCTCAGCCTGGTGGCTGGCCTTGGGCAGGGGTTTCCTCCCTCACCCAGCCTGTGTGCATGTTCAGAAGCCCCGCCCCTCCTGGTATGGAGGGGCTGCATGGGTGGCCCAGCAGCCTCCAGGCTTTTCCAAAGATTTACTGGGGAAAACTTTCCCTCCCTGTTGCTCAGAATTGTTCAACTCCCAGCCTTTCGCTAATTACTGTGCCCTTGAGCAAAAATGTTAATCTAAAAAATGTCAAATTATAATGGCTTACTTGACATAATTGGAACAAACAAGATGAGCAGGGAAACCACATCAGCCCCTTGAAGGCCCCAGCGGGAGGCAGGGCCCACCTGGCAGGAGGGGGCGGGTCTGGCTTCAGCCCCCAGGCAGGGCGAGCCACCAGCGGGGAGGGCCCGGGTCCCGGGCCTGGTGGGAGGAGATTTATGGGCCTTATGCCCCTTGCCTTGGGATATCGCTGGGCTCCTCTTTCTGCAGTGGGTTTCCAGCCAGAAACCCTCGTTGGGCGTGGAGCAGTCAGCGTGGATGAGAATCCCATTTCCCGCTGTGTATTCTGGGGACAGTGATTTCCCCTCTCTGTTTGCCCCTTTCCTCATCTGTGAAATGGGGCTAATAAGAATGTCCACCTCTAGGAGTTCTCCACGTGACAGGTTTGTGAACGCTGAGCACAGAACATCACACACAGCAAGTGCTGGGTACACAGCCACCCCTGTGGTTGATGCTGGGAGCCCTCGCTCAGGCCCATCTGAGGCCGGAGAGGAGGTGCATGCCTCTGTCCTTCATTTCTCTCTTTTCTCGCAGGGGCCTGTCCCAGCCCTGGCTTTAGCTATAAGGTCCCCATTTGGGGGAGACTCAACCTCCTGCCTGCCTGCCTGCCTACCTTGCTGAGAGTCCAGTAAGCCGGATTCCAGAGATTCTAGAGCCAGCAAGGAGGAAAGAAAGGAGCTGATCATCTCTTGATAAGAGATGCTCGGAGAGCCCTTAGCGGAGGAACAGCCCAGCCCTTCTTATCTGAGCAGATAAGAGGGTGAGTGGGGTGGGATCCACCCCTGCCCAGGGCTCATGCCTGCACACCAGAGCTCGCGCAATACCATCAGAGCTTGTGCGTGGACACTAAGGCCCATGCACACACCCAGAGCCCATACATGGCTAACCCTCAGCCCCAAGCTCTCTGGATAGTTGTAAGCGCTGGGATGCTTTGGGCTGCAAGTAACAGAAAATCTAACTCAAAAACAGCTTAAACTAGAAGTGAGCAAACTACTACTCAAGGGCTGGCTCTCTGTTTTTGTTAAAAAAGCTTTATTGGAACACAGCCATGCCCATTTATGTATTGCCTCTGGCAGCTTTCACTCTAGAGCAGCAGAGTAGACCAGTTGCGACAGAGACTGTCTGGTCTGTAATGCTTAAAGTATTTACTCTCTGGTCCTTTACAGAAAAGGGTTGCCAGCCTCTAGCTTGAACTATAAAGGAGACTAATTACATCATTTGATGAATGCTTACAGTGAAAGTGGTCTCTACTTATCTATGACTGGACAACAGCTCACCCCCAAATTTAGAGGTTTAAAGCAACAATAATCATTTACTATCTCATAGTTTCTGTGAGTCATGAATTCGGGAGTGGCTCTGCTGGGTGTTTTGAGCTCAGGGTGTCTCAGAGGTTGCAGGTGGAGGTGTGGGAGGTTCATGCCAGGTTGTGAAAACACCACCTGCATGGATGTATCTGGTATCTGTACTGAGAAGACAAACAGCTGGCATTTCTCAGGTATCTTCCTTCATCTTTATGCGTTCTTTCCAGCATGGCAGCCTCAGAAAAGCCAGACATTTTACACTACAGTTCATGGTTGGGTGTCTCGAGCATGTCCCAAAAGAGAGCCAGGTAGAAGTCATTTCACTTTCCTGTGCACCCACTCGTCAGAGCCATCACAAAGGTCCACCTAGGTTCAAGGAGAGGGACCTGAACTCACCTCTCCAATGCCTCAACATGACCACCAAGAATCCAGGATCCTTCCGTCTTTCTGCTCTACTGACCTTGCTCTGGGCTCAGCTAATAGCCCCATGGTCACAAAATGGCTGCTGAGGATCCAGCATTTTAAACAAACACAGCAACACCCAACAGAAGAGGAAATGATCTTGATCCTATGTCTCTCTTTTGTCTCCAACATTATTATTGAAGTATAATATACAAAAGAGCACATAGATGATAAGAACACAGAGCAATATATTTCCAGAAGTGCCACACATCCGTGTCGCCAACACCCAGACAGACAAAATAACCAGAAGCACTCAGAAGCCCCTTTACTCTCCCTCAGCCACTACCCGACCATTCTCCTCAAAGGTGATAGCTTTCCTGACCTCTATCACTGCAGCCGACTCTTGGCTGCTTTGCCTTTTATATAAACGGAGTTGCACCTAAACCTGCTTGTGTGTCTAGCTTTCCTCATGTGACATCACATTTATGAGCTTCTTCCACACTGCTGAGTGCAGTGCCAGGCAGTTCTTTTTCATTGCTGTGTAGTATTTCATTGTGAGACCCCCCCACAGTTTGAGAGGCAGCTGGGTTGCTGGGGCAATTATGAAAAGAGCTACAATTATGAAAAGAGCTACAGTTAGTATCCTCGTAGGTGTCTCCCTTTGGAAATAGGGGTGCATTGGCTATAAAACAAGGAGGGGAATTTCTGGGTTATAAGCTAGGTGAAGTTCAGCTTCAGTAGAAACTTCTGAACTGTTTCCAAAGTGACTGAAAATGTCCCTGCCCCCATGTTCAGGAGCCCCAGCACCCTACAATGGGTGACCCATTATGTCCAGTCTCCTGTCCCAGCATCATCCAGCCCTCCCCCACTAACTTATTTCCTGCCTTCCAGGGTCCAGAGCCATCAGCTCCAAAATGGGCTATAAACACAAGACCTGGTGACCTCCAGAGACAGCAAGGGCTGTAAATGACACCTCAGTAAAGAACTTTCCAATCTACAGGTTTCAAATGGGGATTTTTCTTTTTTTA
Organism: Mesoplodon bidens; assembly: GCF_964165515.1. Classification (NCBI taxonomy): domain Eukaryota; kingdom Metazoa; phylum Chordata; class Mammalia; order Artiodactyla; family Ziphiidae; genus Mesoplodon; species Mesoplodon bidens. The sequence goes on along the minus strand of NC_138169.1, from coordinate 6,164,290 downwards.
GGACAATGGCTGCTTATTGCAAAATGTTTAGAAAAAACTTACAAGTCTAAAGAAGAAAATAAAAGCCTTCTGTCATCTCATCGTTGTGCAAAAATCTCCATGGATATTTTAATGTATTTCTTTCCAGTCTTTTTTCTATGCATTTATATGGACATAAGGTTTTAGCTAACTTTCTTTCTTTTTTTTGTTTTTGGCTGCACCATGTGGCATGCAGAATCTTAGTTCCCCAACCAGGGATGGAACCCGTGCCCCCTGCAGTGGAAGCTCCGAGTCCTAACTGGACTGCCAGGGAAGTCCCTGTAGCTAACTTTCATAACACACTTACTATATACCGAGCACTGTTTCTTAAGCATTCCATATATATTAACACATTTAATTTTCATAACAATTCATCCAAGTGGCTATTACTAATCCCTACTTTCCAGATGAGGAAAATGAGACCCAGAGAGGTGAAGTGACTTGCCCAAGATCACACAGCTGTTCATCGGTACAGCAAAGACTCAAACTCAGCTTTCTCAGCCCAGTTTTGCTTTTAACCACTACAGTGTGCTTCTCCTGGCTTTGTTCTTATTCATCTGGAGTCAGAGGGTACAGACTGGACATGATCATGAATTTAGGAGCTCTGACTTCAGAGCCTGGGAGCCCCCATCCTCCCAGCCCCACTGTGGTCAGGCCACAAGCGGCACCTCCTGTCTTCTGTTCACGTGCTTGACTCCAGAGGGTCCAACCTGAGGACACTGGTCACAGAGAGCCAGCCTGACCTCCTGTTTCCCCCACCCCAGAGCCTCTGCAGAAGGTAGACGTGTTGGGCGTTTACCTGTCCACAGCCAGGTGCCTTTCATCTTTGCCTCTGAAGATAAAAATCTGTTGGCCTCCAAATGGATTTCTGGGAAACACCTAGCCATTATTCACCTGGGCAAAAAATTCACCCCAGTGCATGCTGGGTCACTGACACATACTTGGCACTTCCCAGATGCTCCAGGGGGATGCTGGTGCCCAGCAGTTCTGACTCACCGTGGGCATGAGAGCCAGACTCTGCAAGACCAGTGGTGGTGGGAGCTGCCCTGCCCAGAGCTTGGGTTCCCCGACTCACCGCACCATGATCTTGGGCAAGGTCAGGCTCCTTGAACCTCAATTTTCTCATCTGTAAAGTGGGTATGATGATACCGTCTTTCATCACAATGAAGCTGCCATCAGTGTAAGCCACACAGTGATGTTACGTACCACAAAGAAAAAACTGTTGTCACTTAAACTGCGACAAGACACAGGTTGTCAGAAATGTTTTGATTTCAGTGGTGAGGGAAACTGGGCTTCTGAGTGACAAACTCGTGTCAGCCAGCCTAACAGGGTTCGGTGCTGGTGCTGTCGTGCTGTCACTGTGACCCATCTTCTCTGACTTTCTCCCATTTTGCGGCAAGGGATGGAAAGCAGCACTAATTTCCCCAAGGGGAATCAACCTCTGGACCTCCCGTCCTGACCTTCGTGGGGGCGTGGGGAGCGTCCTCCCAGAGACCACTCCACAGGCTGGGGTCCTGGTGTTTTGCCCTCCACCCCCAGGTGACCAGGGGGACCACCCCTTGGTGACATCATTGTTCTCTCTGCTATAATAAAAGGCCCAGAGGTGGCCCTAAGGCAGCAAGGCCTCTTCAGTAGGGAGGGGTCCAAAGTGGAGATGACCTTCCAGGGCAAGGGAGAGACAGGCAACAAAGCAGATGAACAGGAAACACTCCATTATAACGTCAGGGAGACATGAGGGTCAGAAGAAAATAGAGCAGAATGAGGGTGAGCGAGCGATGGGGAGGGTCCAGCCTATTTAGATAAGGAGGTTGGGGAAGGCAATTGCCATGAGTGGTGAAAGGTGAGAAGGAGCCAGCAATGTGGACTTCTGGGGGAAAGGCATTAGGGCAGGAGGGACAGCAAGTGCAAAGGCCCTGAGGCAGGAACAAATCTGTGTCTGAAGAGAAGAAGGAAAGCCATTGAGGACAGAGCAGAGTGAATGGAAGGGAAGGGGGGTAGGTGATGAGATGGGGAGAGGCAGGGGCCTTGAAGGTCATGTGACACGAGTGGATATTCTTCTGGGAACAATGGGAGCTACTGGGGTTTAGAGCAGAGAGGTGGCATGGTCTGGGTGATGTTTGCAAAGGTCTTTCTGGCTTCTGTGGGCTACAGGGGGCAAGGGCAGCACTAACTTCATAGGAACGTCCTGGAGGTTACATGTAAGAATCCATGCGAAGTGTGCCCACCATACCTGGCATATAGTAAGTGCTTGATTAATGGTGGTCAATGTGGATATTGTTGTTATATTATTATTATCAAGATTGCATTTCCATATGCCAACAGAGGCCTCAATCCTGACATGCATCCAATCCCCAAAAGCTCAGAATCTGTCTGGGAAGATTAATTCCTCCAAGTCAGGGAGCCCCGTCCTCAGGCCCAATGAAGGCTCTAGGACCTCAGGGGAAGAAGGGTGAGCTGGGACTACCCACCTCTGACGTCCCTTCTCACGCCCTTTGAATGTTTCTCAGTCCAGAACGGGCTGGATCAACCCCCCAACTCACTCCATGCCTTCTCTCAGCTCCCTAGAAAAGCCACCATCTGTGTGCTCTGAACACACTTGCCCACTGGAAAGGCTCCTCGGCCCCAGCTACTGTTCCCTGCTCAGAATTCTCTGTGAATCTTGGCTGCAACAGTCACCAACTTGATGTCTGAGTTAATATTCCACGAGTTTCCCCAAGTCAGAGATGGTCAGAGTTTGCAGGAAATTCTGAGATGGCCAAGCTCAGGGTTGGTGAATACATAGCACTTCTCTGTGCCACGTCCGAGCAGACATCACTAATCACTCTCTCTCCAACTGAGCTTGAACATCACCTCTTCAACCTGGACCTTCAGGCAGCCACACCGCATTGCTAAGAATCGGCACAGGAGGAAAGCTCATTGTTTCACCCAGTCTAGCACAAAGCCCTCACTGTATACTAGGAAAACTGAGACCCACTTATGGGAAAGAACTAGAATTCAGGCCCCCTGACTCCCAGCCTATAGTATCACTCCTCAAGGGCAAGGGGACGTTTGTTATTTATGTCTTCCCCAGAGGACCTGGCTACAGCAGACATTTGTTCAACAAATCACAGGAATTAAATAAACGAAAACCAAAGAAAGAAAAAAGAGTTCCAGCTGCAACAGGTGGAAACTGGGTTGGAAGTGAGGAAGAAATTCATGACATCAAGCGTTGCTAGATGTTTAGAAAAGTTGCTAAGGGAAAATTTCAGAGTATCTTTCCTTGCAGGACTTTAAAAATAGTCCCCCCCAAAAAAATGCCCTGATTAAGTACCCGTCTGCCTGGGAAGCTCCCACAGAATTCTGAGTTTATTATTCATCCATCCTCGACAAGTGTTTGCTGAGCATCAACTATATGCCAAGCGTAAATCAGTCATCGAATTAAAGAGCAACAATAACAGCTAGAATCTGTGTCTCTGTATCCATGAGAGATCTTAGGCTGTGAGTGTCAAGCCAAGCCTGGGAGCTAGATGTGGCTCCTTCCAAGGCAGGTGTATTTGTTATCTACAGCTGCGTAACAAAATACGCTAAAACTTACGGGCATAAACCAACTATAAAAGTTTATTGTCTCACATAGTTTCTGTACGTCAGGAATTGGAGATCCGCTTGTCTGGGTGGTTTGCTTTGGGGTCTCCGTGTGGCTGCAGTCGAGATGCCAGCCAGGGCTGTGGTCATCTGAAGGTTTGACTGGGGCTGGAGGACCTGCTTCCAAGATGGCACCCTCAATGGCTGTTAGTAGGTGTCTGAGTCAGTTCGGACTTCCATAACAAAAGCCCACAGACTGGGTGGCTTAAACAGCAGAAATGTATTGTCTCAGTTCTGGAGGCTGGAAGCCCAAGATCAAGGTGTCAGCAGGTCTGGTTTCTGCTGATGCCTCTCTCCTTGGCTTACAGATGGCTACCTGTCACTGTGTCCTCACATGGCTTTTCTTCTATGTGTGCATCCCTGGCATCTCTTCCTCTTTGTATAAGGACATTAGTCAGATTGGATTAGGGCTCACCCTAACAGCCTCATTTTAACTTCATTACCTCTTTAAAGGATCAGTTTCCAAATGCAGTCCCATTCCAAGGAACTGGGACTCGGGGCTTCCATATAGGAAATGGGTAGGACACAATTCAGGCCCTAAGAGCAGACCTCAGGTCTTTACCAGCAGTTGGTGGGAAGCCTCAGTTCTTTGCTCCCAGCTCTGCAGGGAAAGGTCCCAGCATTGCCCTTTCCCCCCAGTGAAGTTCCAGTTCCATCAGGGTTAAATCTCATCTTACCAACCTTTGGATCTGAACGCTTTTCACACAGCATCCAGCCCGAGTCATTAAGTAATTCATTCAACAAATATTCATGCTCCATTGTGCCCCAGAGCTGGAGGTGCCGTGGCAAAAAAAGGGAAGTCCCAGCCTTTAAGGAGCTCATTGCTCTACAGGTGGGACAGAGAAGCAAGTGTCCCATCCCAGAGCAGAGTGACGATATTTTAAAATAATAAGGGGGGCTTCCCTGGTGGCGCGGTGGTTAAGAATCCGCCTGCCAATGCAGGGGACCACGGGTTCGAGCCCTGGTCTGGGAAGATCCCACATGCCGCTGAGCAACTAAGCCCATGCGCCACAGCTACTGAGCCCGTGCTCTAGAGCCCACGAGCCACAACTACTGAAGCCCGTGTGCCACAACTACTGAAGCCTGCGCGCCTAGAGCTTGTGCTCCACAGCAAGAGAAGCCACCGAAATGAGAAGCCCGCGCACCGCAACAAAGAGTAGCCCCCGCTCGCTGCAACTAGAGAAAGCCTGCGCACAGCAAAGGAAGACTCAACGCAGCCAATAAATAAATTAATAAATAAAATCTATTTAAAAAAAAAGAAAAAAATTAAAAAAAAAACTAAACTAAAATAAAATAATAAGAGACGCCGCTCACCGAGGACCCATCTTGTACCAGACGCTGGGTCAAGCTCTTTACATGTATTAAGTCACTGAGCCCTGGGGGAGGTACTGTTGCCACTCCCTCTTTACAGGTGAGGATAAGTAACCTGCCCAAGGTCATATTGCAAAGAAATGTCAGAGCTGGGCTCCAACTCAGGCACCTGGGCTCCCAAACCCAAGACTTCCACCATGATCTTCTGCGGCCATGGTGATTCTTACTGAGCGGGGGAACCGCAGGATACAACTAACGCCCAATGGATTGGCAAAAAGTATAAAGTCCAGCAACACCAGGTGCTGGTGGCGACGTGGAGCCCCCTGGGACCCCTCATGCTTGCAGGTCGGGGTGTAAACCAGCACTGCCACCTTGGAGATCAGTGCAATGCTAAGTACCCAAATTGAAGACAGTCATATCCCATGATCCAGACATCCCACTACTTGGTGTTGACTCTCAAGAGAAATGAAGTCTTGTGTCCACACAAAGATGGATGCTCATAGTAGCTTTATTCTGGAAACTGGAAAAACAAATACCCATCAACAGGTGAACGAACCAATCGAAGCGTATTCACACCACGGAATCCTACTCAGAAATGAAACAAAGAATCGAGACACACAACCACCTGGGTGGATCTCATGCCAGTGGAGAAGCCAGACTCACAGGAGAACATACTATATGATTCTATTTTTTTTGGAAAGAGGCAAAAACTGATCAACAGCGTTAGGGATGTCTAGCTGGGTGGTTAAACTATAATGCACATAAGCAACATCAGGGATGTCACAGGGGCTGGTAGGTGGTTAGCCCTTGGGGAGATGGAGGGGATGGTGATCGGGAAGGACCACATGGGCCGTGGGTGTGGGGTGGCAGCTAAGTTCTACTTCCTGCTCTGGGTGCTGGTACATTAGGCTAGTTTCATAATTATACTCCCCACTTTGTTAATGTACTATTCCCTACCTGTGCTCTATTTTGGGAGGTGAAAAGTCATGGGCTTTGGTGTTCAACATGCCTTAAGTATTTATTTCTTGAGCACCTACTATGCTCCAGACCTAATGCTAAACTATTAGGGATACAGGGAGAACCAGGCAGACATGATCTCTGCCCTCAAAGGGCTTATGGACAAGTGGGACAGACAGATATTAAGCAGATAATGACACAGGTATCTGCAGTTTGCTTATATCTGTGCCAAGTCAATGAAGAAGCATCAGGAAGGGCTACACATGCTGGTACCAGAGAGACCTGTGTGAATGAATCAAGAAGAAATAGTAGCCAATGCTTCTTGCTCTTTGCCCTCCAGTATATATAAAGACATTGTTCTATGTTCTTTTCTTAATTCCCTCACTCAGTCTCTTTAACAACATCATAAGGTAGATGGTATTTCTATGCCCACTTAACAGATGGTAAAACTGAGGCATAGAAAGCTTCAGCAACTTGTCTAAGGTTACCCAGTTCAAGTGGCAGTTAGGTGGTCTGACTCCAAAATCCCTTGAACCTGAGTCTAGCCTGCACCCTAAGGAACTGGTCTTTAAGATGAGGCCTGAAAGATGAACAGGGTCAGCAGTAGCTTTCACTAGGAAAGCAGGGAAGAGCATTTTCACCAGGGGGACTAGCATGTGCTAAAGTTCAAGCTGGAAAGCAGCTGTGGTGTCGGAGGGGCTGGAGGCTGGAGCACAGTGAAGATGTCCAGAGTCGCTGAACAGGGCTCCTGCCGAGCCCCAGGGCCAAGTACAGAACTTCAGAGCTACTCTTGGTCCCAGCGTGTCTCTCACCCTCTGCTGGGTGTAATGAGAGCTCCCTGGTTGCTGCCAGGATGAAATGGAATCACATGCAGTTGGTCCTCACCTGCATTAAATCTTTTCTTTCCGCTTTCAGTTCAAGTTCAAGGAAATAGCCTCCAAAGCCCAGAGCCATGAACAACAGTTGTAATACTACCGATATAAGAGATCTGGCACCTCCCTGCTTCACGGAACACCCATTGGTGCACACACAGCCCTTCTGCTACGTGGCATTCGGTGCTTCCATAGTCTCCAGGGACCGATGCAGCCTCATCAGGGCCCAGAGAGGAGCCCCCGCTTCCTGGGAGTCAGGCATCTGCAGCGCCCACACCAGCCACCCGACTGGGGAGGGAGCAGCAATTTCACATTCACACCCTGAACGACACAACCCCTAATTAGACACGGAGGCACTGCGAGCTAGCGGAGGTTGTGGGAGATGGTTCCTGTTTAGTAAAAGTGTCATTTCATCTCTCTCTCGCTGCTTTTGAAACTTGCTGGTGATAACAGAGATCGGAGAAAAGAGAACGCCCACAGAAACACATGCCTGGGGGCCGAGGCGCACCGGGTGGGCGTGTGAAGCGGCAGCAAGTACACGCACTCACACACGCACGTCACGGGCTCACGTGGCTGGGCTCCCAGCACAGACACCGTGCTCCGCTCCCCAGTGTCACGGTGGAGAGTGGGACTCGGGAGCCCGCAGGTCCTGGGTTCAAACCCTGGATCCGCTGCTGGTGGGCTGAGTGTCCTCAGGCAAGGAACTTGGCCTCTCTCAGCCTGCTATTCCTCAACCGTAAGATGCAGACGATTCATTACAATGATCTCACCCTCTTCGTCCTTGCTCTGTGTCTGCAGGGGCTGAGTCTGCAACACAGGAGCTGCACCAGCACACCCCCTACCCTCTGGGCTCTGGTAGGGGCTGACCGACAGGACGCATCGGAGCAGATCAGAGGGCACAGGTTGGGGGAGAAGCAGGAGGGGGGTGCCCCTCCGTCCCTCCCTCTACAGGGCTGAGGTTTGGCTGGTCCCCCTACTGAAGGTCGCAGCTCCTGGTGGGCAGCCCTTTCTGAGAGCTGCCTGTAATCGCCTCCTATTACTGCAGGAACAAATGAGCACATCCTCAGTGGCTTAAAACAGCACAAACTTACTTCTTTAGTGTCTGGAGGTCAGAAGTCTGACACAGGTCTCAATGGGCCAAAATCAAGGTGTCAGCAGGGCTGTGTTCCTTCTGGAAGTTCTGGGGGAGTGTCTGTGCCTTGCCTTTTCCGGTTTCTAGAAGACGCCAATGCCTTGGTCATGTCCCCCCTCCTCCATCCTCAAATCTCTCTGACTCTGAACTCCTGGCTCCCCCTTCCACTATTAAGGACCCTTGAGATGACAATGGGCCCGCTGGATAACCCACGATAACCTTCCCATCTCCTGGTCACCTTCCCTCCCCTTGGTCATATAAACCAGCCTAGGCACAGTTTCCAGGAATCCGGCTGTGGATGGCTTTGCAGGCCATTATTCCGCCTCTCACTCTGGCTCCGTGTTGCTCTGGTCCCCGACCCTCAGGTCTAGGAACAGGAAGGGGTCCCCACGATGCTAGTTTCCGGGTGCTACATCACCCCTGCTGCTTCCCTTAGCCTGGACACCCCACTGTCCACCATCCTTTCATCTCATCTCCCCACTGACCTCCATTCAAAGTGTCTCTCCGAGCTGTGTGAGGACAAAATAAGCCATCACGTGTACCTGTAACACCCTCAGCCTGGCGTCCGGCCCGTGGTGAGCGCTCAGCACACCTTCATCATCATTCTTTTGTAAATTTCCCTCACTAGCTGCAGGACCCTTGAAGGTGGGAACTGTATATTTTTATCTCATTTTTAAAATTTATCTCATTTATCTCGCTAGCCCAGCTGCTCTCAAAGACTAGGTGCTCAATTATTCATTTAACAAACATTTATTGAGCACTGACCGGACTCTGGGGAGGCAGAGGTGAGAAAACTTAACCCCAGGAAGCTTCTGGTCTAGTGAGGGAGCCTGCAGCTATGGCTGTCATCAGACAAATGCATAATGACAAGACTGCCACCCAAATATTCATGGAGTGCCTCCCTGGGCCAGCCACCAAATACCAGGAGTACCAAGTGAGAGAGACACAATCCCTGCCCTCAGGGCGCTGATGCTTTCAGTTTAGTGAGAGCTATGGGTGCTGTGTGCTCATCTCTCTAAGCAGGTAGTTCTTTTCTGATTCTCAGATCGGGTCTGGGGGAAGTTCTGGCAACTCTTTAGATTTTAATCCCTACGTCCTTAATCCGGTGTACACATGTGAGCAAGAGGAAAAGATAATCGTCACTTACACTCTTTTAAACAAATTTATAAATAAATTTTGAACTACGTCCGTTTAAAAAAAAGTTAGTTTCTCATTACTCCTGTAACAAGTTACCCCAAACTTAGTGGCTTAAGCAACACAGTTTCCCTGGACTAAGTCTAGGTGCCCGCAGGGCTGGTTCCTTCAGGAGGCTCCAGGGGAGACTGGCTTCCTGGCCTTTTCTAGCATTACATTTCTTGTCTCTTGATCTCATATCACTCCTACTTCTTGCCTCTGTTGTCACAGCTCCTATTTCCTCTTCTATGGTCAAGTCTCTCTCTGTCTTCATCTTTTTTCCTTGTTTTTTTTTTTCAATCATGCCGTGCAGTACGCAGGATCTAGTTCCCCGACCAGGGATTGAACCCAGGCACCCTGCATTGGGAGCACAGTCTTAACCACTGGGTTGCCAGAGAGGTCCCCCTCTTCTTTTTTTTCAGGGAGGTCCCCCTCTTCTTTTTTTTAACTTTCCTTTTTAAAATTTTTAATTTATTTTTAGTTTTTTATTTTTTGACCGTGCTGCACGGCATGTGGGATCTTAGTTCCCCCGACCAGGATCGAACCCGGGCCCCCTGCAGTGGAAGCGTGGAGTCCTAACCACTGGACTGCAGGGGAAGTCCCTCTGCCTCCCTCTTTAAAGGACACTTGTGGTTACATTTAGGCCCCCCTCGCCCCCCGCCATCATCCAGGAGGATCTCTCCATCTTGAGATCCTTCATCACAACTGCAAAGTTCCGTTTGCCATGGCAGATTCCAGAGATCAGGACCTGGGCATCTTCGGGGTCCACTATTCTGCCCACTGCATGCACGACCTACAGCCCTCCCAGGGCCCATTCCGTCCACCACATTTCTGTCTGTCCCTGTGCCAGCACATGCTGATTTGCTTCATTCTTTTCAGCCTAATGGGCACTTGCACAGCAACGGCCTGTTAAAACCACACTGGCAGCATTCACAGGGAAACGGTCAGGGTTCTACGCTCCCCTGGGAGCTGAGAGGGGTGCTGATCAGCTCTGAGAGAGTTCTGGACACGACTGAGCCTTCCCACTGCCAATACCCCCCTCCAAGGCCTCCAAGTGCCCCAAGTCAGAGGTGGCTGGTGCAATGTGTGATGTGACACCCAAGCCGGGATTTGGGGACAAAGGTGGCATAGAAGCAGAGGTCAGTATACATTAGGAAAAAGGAGATAAATTGTCCTGAAAACATAGCCATGTGCATGCAGACCAATGGGTGCCTACTTAAAACTCAATAGTTTCCTTACGTTTTACATTTACATTTATCATTTACGTAGCCCCATTTTAAGTACGCTGGTTAACTCTCAACTGCCCTTTCAGACCCTCCCTGCTCTGTGCATCAGGAGGCTGACCCTGTGGACTACATTTCCCAGGATCCCTTGCACCCTCATTTCCTGCTGGGTTCAGCCAATGGGAAGCAAGAGGGTAGACTGGAGGGCGGGAAGGGAGAGAGGTTGGGGTATTTCCCCCACCTCCCTTCCGGCCTCACTGTGATTAGAACAAGGGCTGTGTTCTTCTCCTGAAGGTCACTCCTGTTGATGGCCCGTCTCCTCCAGCTACAGCTCTCTCTGGGTTCCAGTAGCTACTCCTTCTCCACTCCTTCCAGCCTAAAGGTGGTAACAGCTGCTTGTTTTCACTAGCCCTGGACACTGCAACATTTATTCTTGGTTTCCCTGCACAGACCGTGCCTCCACCTTTGTAGACTGTCCCTTTGTTAACTCTCCCAATTATCCCATTTGAGTGCTGGAACTCATACAGATACACTGAGCAATGATATTTGTGACATCACAGGCTTGATGTGCCAGTTATAACCTTTGAACACATTAAAATAAAGATTGATTACTAAAGCAAAAAGATACAGTGGCGTTCTACTTAAAATCATCTCATATGATATCATTGGGATTCATGGCACTCAGGGACCTTGTCATGGAATAAGCCCTATTACAAGGATAATACAAAGCATGGTTGGCCTAACCATGAGGACCAAATTATCACACATCCTGAGGGAGTGGGGTGCAGCTTGCCAAGGTCAGACTGCACTAGAGATATGGCTTGGGGGAAAGACAATGGAGGAAGGTGAAGTCGGTGTAAGTACTCTGGGTACCACCTAAAATGTTAGATTCTGGTATTTCAAATGGGAAACTTACCATTTTTGTAAATAATTACTTATATGATGCTGTAACACTGCACTACTCAGAATTCTTGCTTGCAAGTGACAGAGACCAACTACAGTGACTTTATTAGTTTCCTAGACTGCCATAACAACATACCCAAAACTGGGTGGCTTAAAACAACAGGAATTTATTGTCTTACAATTCTGGGGGCCAGAAGTCTGAAATCAAGGTGTCAGTAAGGCCATGCTCTGAAGGCGCCGGGTGGGGGGGATCCCTTCCTTCCTCCTCTAGCTTCTGGTGTTTGCTGGCGACCCTAGGTGTTCCTTGGCTTGTAGATACATCATCCCAGTCACGTGGCCTTATCCCTTTGTATCTTCACATCATCTTCCCTCTGTGCATGTCTGTCTCTGTGTCCAAATTTTCCTTTTTTTATAGGGACTCCAGTCATATGGGATTAGGGCCCACCCTAATGACCTCATCCTAACTTGATGACCTCTGTAAAAACCCAATTTCCAAATAAGGTGACATTCTGAGATACTGGGGTTAGTACTTCAACACATCTTTTTGTGGGAAGGGACACAATTCAACTCATAACAGTGATTCAATTTACCCAAAAAATGGAAATTACTGGTCTGCATAATAAGAAAAATACCTGGAGTGTGTCTTCAGGTGTGGTTTGATCCAGGGCCCACTGCCTTCATGATTCGATCTCTGGCCCCCCATCTCTCCACTCGGCTTACCTGTTTTGGCTTCATTCTTAAGCAGTCTCTCTCCATGTGGGGACTCCAGGCAGCTCCAGATCCCTGCTCTCCCAGCTGAGCAAAAAAAGCAGAAAATATTCTTCTTTCTCAATACTTCCAACAAATTCCTCAGGCTGACACCCAGCTGCCTTGCTTGGATCATGTGCCTACCTCTGAACCAATCACTGAGATCAGGAGGCGGGACGATACTGATTAGGTAGGCCTGAGTCACATGCCCATCTCTGGGGAAAGGGGGAAAAGGGGAAAGGCAGGAGCCAGGTCCTGGCTGGCCTCACGGCCTAAGGCGAGGGGAGCGCAGGTCCTCCAGGTGTGGTTCCCAGAAACAGGGAGCTTGGGAGCCAACCAGCACAAACAACAGGTACCTGCTAGATGCCTGGAAAAAAAACGAACCCAGGATGAACACCTGCCAGTGGCGCACAATAGTTACCTTGGGAGTCAGAGATTTGCAGAGTTTTCACTGCCTACAGTATGCATAGCTGACTTCTGCCTTGCTAGAACTTTCTGGAAGAATGACTTTTTGCATTCCCAGGGGTGCAGTTTCTGAGAAGGAGGTTAGCATGCACAAACTGTATTAAGGTGGGCCCTTGGGATCAGCCCCATGGGAAGGGAAGGGAGGGAAACAGGAGGGGCAGAGAGAGGGGGCAGCTTGTGAACCCAGTGCACGGGGCCTCTGGAGCTAGGAAGCCCTCCCAGAGGAGTCCTGTGGGCAGTGAGCTGTCCAGGGTTTTCCACTGGCCTTCCTCAGTCATCACAGGATTTCCCAACCTGGGGACTGTTGACGTTTGAGGCCAGATCATTCTTTGTTGCGGGACAGCAGGATCCCTGGCCTCTACCCACTACATGCCAGTACCACCCCCTTCCCGGTTGTAACAACAAGAAGTGTCTCCAAACAAAGCCAAATGTCCCCTGGATGGCAAAATCGTCCTGTTGAGAACGGCGGGGTCCTCAGATGAGGGCAGTTCCAGGGGGATCATCACCCAGCAGAGGTGGCTTGGCAACGGCAGCCTTCCCGAGGTAATCCCCGACAGCACTCCCCAAAGCTAAGGCAACAGGCCCCTCCTGGAGGACAATCCGAGCGACCCATCTTAGCCTCCACCCTAACAAGTTATCAGAAAAATGTTGATTGATTGATTGACTGATCGGCCAAGCCACGTAGCTTGCGGGATCTTAGTTCCCCGACCAGGGATGGAACCCATGCCCTCGGCAATGAAAGAGTGGAGTCCTAACTGGATCCCCTACTGGACCGCCAGGGAAGTCCCCAGAAAAATATTTAATGGAGGTAAATAAAACAATAAAACACCGTGTTCCCAACATGCAGCTTGGGAAAAAATTAATCTCATGTGATCTCCTCCGCAATCCACTGGGGGCACATGCCCTGGCCCCTCACCTCACCCAGCACCTCTCCCACAACCAGTCGGCTCTCTGGGCAGGGGCTGGACCACCTTCTCCCCTACAGGGATTACACAAAGTGTGTTTGCACATTCAAAGTCTCCATGACCTGCCATGTTGGTTTGGCCTTATTAGCGATCCCCGTTCCCTGTCAATAGAACCTTGATTTTGTCCAGGTGCTGCCTTGGTCCCACCCTTGCCCCGCAGTGGACACTGGTCAGTTAAACCCAATAGTGGGAGTTCCGAGGCCTCCCTTGTTTCACAATTGGCCTAGGAGGGGTTACGTGGAGATCTCTAGCAATAGGGGAAGTGTGTCGGCCAGCTTTGGGAAAGATTTCCTTGTCTTTACATATGGCTGTGAGGAAAGGCTATTCACTCTGCTGCCTTTAGGGCTTTGTGACAAGATGCCTGGCTCACCAGCAGCCATATTGCACCATGAGGGGATGAGCCTAAAGACGGCAAAGCACAAAAATGGAAAGAGCCTAGGTCCTGGTTGACACTAAGTGGGCTGCTGAATCAACCAGCCCTGACACCATCTGTCTTCCAGTGCTGTGACATAATACACACTTCTTCCTTGGAGAAGCCATTTCGAATCAGGGCTTCTGTTATCTATGGCCTCTTGATTCACTTGGAAAAGTCCTGGAGCCACGAAATCTATTTCCCTTTGTGTTACCCAATGTTTCTCGCACTTCTCTGAGCAGAAAAAAAAAAAAAGAAAACTTTAAAAGAACACTTTAAATCAAACCTTTTTTTTTTTTTTTTTTTTTTTTGTGGTACGCAGGCCTCTCACTGCTGTGGCCTCTCCCGTTGCGGAGCACAGGCTCCGGACGCGCAGGCTCAGCGACCATGGCTCACGGGCCCAGCCGCTCTGCGGCATGTGGGATCTTCCTGGACCGGGGCACGAACCTGGGTCCCCTTCATCGGCAGGCGGACTCTCAACCACTGCGCCACCAGGGAAGCCCTAAATCAAACCTTTTGATTTTCCTCTTTAGACAATTAGCAAATGTAGCAAAAGCTGAGATACTTGGCCTTGGTGGGTTCAAATATGGTTCCCTTACTGACCAGCAGTATGACCTTGGACAAGCCCCTCTCCCCCAGGAAAGCTCCTGGGCAGGGACTGATAATTATCTTCTCAATATCCACCCTCCCCTTCTTCTTTAGCCACAACACCTCAATTTTTATCTGGGCAACATTTCCTAGCCTCACTTGCATTGAGGTTCAGCTGTGTAGCTAAAGCTGGCCAGTGAGATGAAGGTGGAAGTGTTTCATGGAACTTCCAGGAAGGCTCCTTAAAGGAGAATGACTCAGTTGAAGGATGATCTCTTTCCTTCCTCCAGCTGCCTAGAATGCAGATGTGATGGCTGGAGCTACAGGAGCCATCTTGGACGATGAGGTAACTTTGAGGATGAAAGTTACACAGTAAGATGTGGAGGAGTCCAGGGCCTGATGCGTAATAAGTGCTGAATAAATGGGAGCTGTGATTTTATCATTAATATCTACAGGACCCAGGTTTTCCCTCCACTGTATTCTGCAGAACACAAGATGCTATGTTCAAAAAAATTGATCTTTTGATACAATTGGGATATGTCTCCTACAGACACAGAATGTACATTTGATTATTAAAGGCCTTAGTAACTCCTGTACTTTCTTTTTGTTTAACCCTGCATGTCCCAGATTGATTTGGGTACTAAACTACACCCTCCTATTATCTTTTATTTTAATTATACCTACTCCCATTTCCCTGAACGAACTCCAGGAAACCCTGATCTAACCCAGAGGTTCTCGAACTTTACTGTGCACACCAATCACCTGAGGAGATTTTTAAAAGACAGACTGTAACTCAGCTGGTTTCTGGTGGAGCCTGAGATTCTGCATTTCAACAACCTAATGCTGATGGTCCGGGCATCGCACTTTGAGAAGCAAAGAGTAATAATGTCTCGTACAGCATGTCTTCATCTTACTGACTTCTCAGGCAGCCCAGGTGTCATGGGGATGAGATGGGCTTCAGCCTGTCAAGGTCAGGTTCAAATCTCACTTTACTCTTAGAGCCGTGGGCTTTTTGTCCATGTCACTTTACCTTTCTGAACCTCCATCCTGATGTATAAAATAACCCATTTCTCAGAGAGTGGCTGAGAAGGTCAAAGGAGGGAAAGAATGAACCAAATAACAAGAATATCAACTAAACTGTCCCTTAGGTACAGATGAGGAAACAGGTTCAGAGAGGTTAAGTAACTTACCAGGGACACACAGCCAGGAAGTAGCAAATCTGACTCCAGATAAACTGCTTTGATTTCCTCATCAGAAGGTTGTGGTGAGGTCTGGGGAATAAGGCCAGCATTTTACGGAATTCTGGGTGGGAATTGGTGTCAATGGTTATTTTTCTGCTTTCAGCCCCCAGAGGGTCTTGGGCTCAACAAGGCAGGGTCCCAGGCTGTCTGGCTGTCTAAGGATTGATCTCAGCCAGGAGGCTAAGGTGTCTCCATCCACTCTGGGTCACCGGGATCAACCTGTCAACCGCTGTGGAGTAGGAACAAGGCGTGAAACGCTCCCTTCCTCTTGGCCTAGTCCACTGGTGAAATCATCTTCGAATCCTGGGATGAGCAAATGAGGTCATTCGGGCAGGCCCTGCGGCTGCCTGATCCACCCTGCAGCCCTCGCTTGGGCCAGAGGATCCGTTCTGAGAGCTTTGAGGTTCGGGTTCGCTGGAATCAGTCCCCACTGATGAGGCACTTTGGGGCTTTGTTCAAAGCACCCTTTCCTCTCTCATCCCAGACCTGGGATGGGAAATAGTGGTGCCATGAGGGTAGAACAACCAACTCCACCCTGATTTGCTCAGGACTGTCCCTGCTGTAGCACCAAGAGTCCTGTGTCTCAGGAACCTCTCAGTTCGGAGCAAAGCGGGGCGGGGGGTGGCAGTTGGTGACACGCCCCCCCACGGTGGGGACTGGGGGCTTTCTGTTCTGTTCCCGTGCGGAACAAAAGGCCTGTCCGCCTGCCCTGCTCCCTTACAACTTGCTGCTGTTTCTGCGATGGCAGAGCAGGGAAATGTGTGTCTTCCTGCCTGTGTATCTGTGCAAGTACCCCCCTCAGTCTTGTCTCCTTAGAATGGGGATAAGGGTGCTATTCTCCTGGAGGAGCTGCCAAGAGGCTTAAAGGAGGTAAAGATCACAAGGGACTCAGCAAAGACTGTAAGCGCCCATACAAGGTGGTGCTTTTATTAAAAAAATAATAATAACACAAGGGGGACTTGCTGACAAGGCAAAGCGAGTCCTGGGGAAATTTCTGCAAGTGGAGGAGGTCACAGCAGGAGTGGGATGTGGGTCATGTGTCCACAGTGTGCCAGGCCCACGGGGGGCATGCAGTTGATTCATCTTGAGAACTACACAGTTGGGAGTATTATTGCCCCATTTTATAGATGAGGAAACTGAGGCTATGAGAGCAGTTGGCAAGGGTGGCTCCCTCTCCCCCTCTCGGCCGCAGCTCTCCTTTCCTGACATTCTGGGAAAGGAAGAGACTGGGTCATCCGTCCCCTGGCCCAATGACGTCCAGTGCCCCAGAGACCTGCCTGGGGTGCTCCCCCAGCTCTTTTGAGGACCCCAGGCCTGGGATGCCCTCCCAGACTCTGCCGCCCACACCTATGACTCAACTTTGTGGGGCAGGAGCCTCAGTTTCTCCCTCCATAAAATGGGGATAATGGAGCCCTGAAGGCTGTTGAAGGGAACTTTTGTTGACTCACAGAGAGCCAGTGCTGAACTGCCCGGGCCTGGGCACCTTGGGGCTCATACAAGGGGCCAGTATGAGAATTCTGATCAGGGGACGCCATCTCCTCCCCGCAGAGGGTCGGGGTGTCTCTGTCATGCTCCCCAATGGTCAGCAAGCCCCCCATATTCTGGTTATAACGCCCCGCTTACTTGCTGGCCTTGCCCATGGGTCTGTGAGGTCAGCAGAGCAGAGCCTTTCCTACCTCCTGCCGGCCAGGTCCCAGGACCAGCCCCTCCGAGCCTCGGCAGGCAAGCTGAATCCAGACACTGTCTCCTGGGGCCCCGTCCCCACCCTGCACTTTGGAGGGACAAAGCCACACGCCCACTTGCCACCCTGAATGGACCCCAGACCAGCCATTCTTTTTTTTTTTTTTTTGGCTGCGGTGCGTCTTCGTTGCTGCGTGAGGGCTTTTCTCTAGTTGCGGTGAGCGGGGGCTACTCTTCATTGTGGCTCGCGGGCTCTAGAGCACAGGCTCAGTAGTTGTGGCGCATGGGCTTAGTTGCTCTGCGGCATGTGGGATCTTCCCGGACCAGGGCTCGAACCCGTGTCCCCTGCATTGGCAGGTGGATTCTTAACCACTGTGCCACCAGGGAAACCCTAGACCAGCCATTCCTGAAGTGTGGCCTAAGGACCCCTGGGGGTCTGAGACCCTTTGGGGGGATCCACAAGGCCCTCGTTTTCCAGCCCCCAGTCAGTGAGCTGGCTTTGCTTCACTGCCTTCCACCAAGAAGACAAATAAATCACAACAGGCTGGATGTGGAGCAGATCTGAAGATCCAGATCCCGGACATTAAAGAGATTTGCACAAACAGAAAGCAAGGTCACTCCTGCCACATATTTTTTGGCTTGAGACAAATCATTTTTATGACAAATCATTATTTGTCATAAAAATATATTATTGACATTAACATGTAATAAGTGTATTATCTTTCTTTTTAAGTGAATTAATAAATGCATGTTTTAAAATTTTACCAATCTCTAATATGAGAAATACTGAATAATAGAACCCATATTAGCAAAAGCTCTTTGCTTGGGGTCCTTGATAATTTTTAAGTGTCATGGGTCTGGAGACCAAAAAGTCTGAGAACCGTTCCTTTAAACAATGGTCTCCCTTTGCTCCTTAAATTAAAATGGCTAACGGTTACATAGCACTTTCTATGTGCCGAGCATCTGCCTAGACATTTTGCATAGATATTTTTATATAAATGTGCACATAAGTATTAACTTAGTAACACAACAGTCCCCTGAGGTGAGTTCTAGATGCTCCATTCTACAGATGGGGAAACTTAGGTTCAGAGAGGGGAAGTCCCCTGCCCGAGGTGAGGGGTGGAAGGGACTTGAACCCAGGAAGCTGGAGACTTAACCACTAAGGAGCCTTGCCTCTGGGGAAGCCACACCTCCCCCACCCCCGCCACCAGGACCACCCCAGCTAGTCCGGGAGAGGCTGAGAATCAGGATCAAACCACCTGGAATCCTCAAAGTCGGGCCCCCGCTCAGGAAGTCCCCCAGGGTTCACTAGCTGGATTTCCCAGAGTCTAAAGCAGAATAGGGCGCCCCCTGGGGTAACCCCAAGCCGGGCCTGTCCAGATTACCTGTTTCAGAAGAGCGTGGCCACCCCTCACTCCCTCCCTCCAGCTCCCAGCCTCAGGGGCTTTGCACCTGCTGTTCCTCCCTGCAGACGTGCCTTTCCTCCACCATGGGGGCCCTTCAGCTCATTCAGGCCTAATGGGTCTGCCTTAGCAGCAGCCCCTCCTACCGCCATCCCTCTCCAACCCCTTTCTCTGCTATATATTTCCTTAGTAACACTTATCACCATGTGACATTATATTACATATGCCCTGGTTTAGGATTTAACGTCTGTCTTCCCTGTGAGAATCAAAGTGCCGTATAAAGAACCGGGCACAGCGACAGGTCCCACTGCTCTTGAACTAGTGAATGAACGAGCAGAGGATGGGAACAGAAAAGTCACGCCAGGCTTAAGGGGCAGGCACCTCCTCTCCCCGTTCCCTGCCTGCCCCCCCAGCCTGGGCTGATTGTGTCTACGTTGATGGCAAAGGCTTGCCAGATTTTTTGATTTTTCAAAAGAAGCTGAACATCCAGATTTTTATGTAGCATCTCCTGTTTTTTTAATTCACTAGCAACTTATTCAAATTACCAAAATGAAGAAACGGCTTGGTGAGCCAGACCTTATGTAGCTAAACGCAGTCAAGTTTGGCAAAGTGGGCCCCCCTTCCGTTGTAAGGGGAAGTGACATTTGAGCGGGGGGGGGCGCGGGGGGAAGGCTTAATAGGGGAAACTTAGGCACAGGCCAAGCAGGGGGGCTGGAGAAGAGGAATCCGGGCCGAGTCGGGTGGGGTGGGGGGCCTATGAGCTGTCCCCACCCCGTAGACAGGCTCATACCCCTCACCCCTCTCTTCGGAAGTACTCCCACTGACCCACCCCTGGTCCCAGCTGGCTGAGAGCCACGCACTTGAAGCATATGCGTGGAGTGTTTTGAGAAGGAACACACAATACACAGCAAATAAGGCTGCTTCTCCGTCTGGCCCGGACACGTCCCTGCACTCCGCCAGATGGTCCCCCATCCGCCTCCCCAGCTGAGGCCAGGGCTTTGTGAGGCTCGGGTAGAGCCTCCCCTCCATCCCCCAAGAGGTGGCTGGGAACTTCTCTCCCCAGGGGCAGCTGGGAGGATTTTTCTTGGCCCACGGACAGGAAGGCTGATTCAGCTGGGAACCTTCTGGATTTATAACCCCACCGCTTCATCCCCTGGTGACCTCGAGCCCCAGTGTGCTGGCGTTTATTGCTAATTGTTTTCAGACAGATGGCATGGCCCAGAGTCTAATTCCCCAGTCTAGGGGGCGGGGATGCTGGGGGAGGAGGCCATGCCCTTGACCGCTGCTTGCATTCTTGAAGAAAATGTTCTGGGCTGCGGCGGGGGTGAGCAGTGACAATGGTGAGGGCTTACAGAAGGGAAGCATGTCAGGGCTTTGGGAAGGGAATAGGGGAGGAGGAGGAGGAGGAGGAGGAGGGTTTTTCTGTTTGTTTTAATATTTATTTATTTATTTATTTATTTTGGCTTCGCCGGGTCTTCTTAGTTGTGACACGCGGGATCTTTTAGTTGCAGCATGTGGACTTCTTAGTCGTGGCACGCATGCGGGATCTAGTTCCCGGACCAGGGATCGAACCTTGGCCCCCTGCGTTGGGAGTGCAGAGTCTTACCCACTGGACCACCAGGGAAGTTCCGAGGAGGAAGTTTTGAAAGGAGCGAGTCAACCCGAGGGTTCAAGAGGCTGATAAAGCTGGGTGAAGAATGCCCCCTTCTCCAGGAAGTCCTCCTGGATTGAAGTCTGTGTGGCAAGGAGAATCTCTCCTTTAGGGTTGGATTTAGGGATGGAAGGAAGTAGGAGATTTGTTGGGAGGGTGGAAGACCCGCCCACAACCTAATAAGCGGCCCTCACTTTTTAATATGATTGCAATATAATTCAAGGGCTTACAGAGTCATCTGGATCCCACGAGTGCCAGGCATGAATGAAGATGCCAAATTACAAGTGAGAAAAAGAAGGTGGCCTCTGAAAGGGTAAGTGACTAGCTTGAGGTCACACAGTCAGTCCACAAAGATTCACTGAGCACCCACTGTGCCGGGGACACAACAGATAGCAGAGGACAAGACCAACAACCTCCCTGTGCTCACAGTTTCCA
Organism: Mesoplodon bidens; assembly: GCF_964165515.1. NCBI lineage: Eukaryota > Metazoa > Chordata > Mammalia > Artiodactyla > Ziphiidae > Mesoplodon > Mesoplodon bidens. The sequence continues at coordinate 6,143,493 of NC_138169.1, read as the reverse complement.
GGTTTGTGAGAGGAGGCAGACATTCATTCACAAAAAAGTGAGTTCAGAAATAATAAGGACTGGAAAGAGATAAAATAGGGAGATGAGGAGTCAGGGACCTTAGGGGAAGGTCAGGGAGGGCTTCTTGGAGGAGGCAACCTTTGCGCTGAGCCTTGAAGATGGAGTAGGACCCAGACGTGCCTAATCCCAGGGGAGGAGCATTTCAGGCAGAAGGAACAGTAAGTGCAAAGACCCTGAGGTAGGAATGAGCTTGTTGTGTCCAAGAAACCAAATAAATAGCCAGTGTGACTACAGCAGGGTAAGAGTCATGGGAGGTGAAGTGTGGGATGTGGTGGGTCTTACATAAGAGCTGCGGCCCTGAAGCCTGTTGGCCAACATCATTGGCCACCAAACACATCCACAACTGAGTGAAACTGGTGAGCCAGAGATTATAACTCTATGTTCCAGCTAATGAAACCAGGGCCCCCTCTGAGAGGGCAAGTCCCAAGTCAGCCACCAGCTAATGTGCAAGAGAATTGAGATTTGAGTGGGTGTCCTGACTCCCTCAGCAAGCTCAAGGCAGAGAAAGTAAGCCTGGCTTCCATGGGAGGCTCTGCAGAATTTCTGAAATGCGTGCCAGTTTTCTGTGTGTGTGACAGTTAGATTGAACAATGGTTGGAAATCTCTTGAGCCAGTGGCTGACACATAAGAGAAAACCCAACACTCCCTGGGGTAAACAGAGGAGAGAATTTATTGGGTCATGTAACTGGAAAGTTTCAGGGGAAAGTGACTTCAGGAATGGCTGGATCCAGGGACTCAAAAGTTCCAGGAGTCACTCTCTCTTCATCTCTCAGTCCTGTTTGCCTTTGCAGGCTCTCCCCAAAAGATGACAGAAGCACCCCAGGAGCACCTAGGATGATCAGCAGCTCAGCAAACTCCACATAGACAAAGCTTCTCTGCTGCAGTAATTTCAGCAAACGTTGCAGGGTGGACTCTCATTGCTTCATTTCAGGTCAGATGGCCATCCCTGAGCCAATCACTGTGGTCAAGGGAATGCACTTTGCTGATTGGCCATCCCTAGAACTTGGGATGTGGAACCACTCCTTCTTCTCACGGGCTGCAATTGGGAGAGAGATGGTCCCAAAGGAAGATGGAGATGCAAAAGCCAGAAACAGGAGGAAAGGATGCTGGGGAGGCCAAAGCAAGCATGCCCACTGCAGAGTTGGAGGGCGTCTCCTTCTGTATGCCTCCTACGGCCACGTCAATGTCAAGAGACTCTGCAAGGCACAAAGACAATGGCACTGGCAGCCCACGCAGCCCCTGCCATGTGGTGGCCCCTCCCCACCAGAAGGCTGGCAGAAGGGGTGGGTTGTAGGAGCATCCGGAGTGGCTGCTCACAGGCCTCTTTCAATCACTGACATCTGGCCTCGCAGTGGGACCTCCTCTCCTTATTCATTCAATAAATATTCACTCCTCATCTACTTGGTGCCAGGCACTGCACTCAGCCCTGGATATATAACCATGAATGAAACAGAAGAAAAAAAATCCTTCTTTCTGTTCCCCAAACATACCAAGAGAGGGCCTGCCTCAGGGCCTTTGCACATGCTGTTCTATCTCCCTTGCCACGTACTTCCCACTTCACTTGGCCTCACTCCTACTCACCCATCAGGTCCTAGTGAAGCATCTCTGCTCTGGGAAGCCTCCTCTGTGCCCCTGGGTGAAGTCAAGCCCCCCAGTTAAGCTCCCCCCTCCATCTCTCCGTGGAAACTCTCTTGACACTCATCCCATATGGAGGGAGAAGCAGAAAGGTGCAGTGGTTAGAGCACAGATTCTGGCACCACAGGCTGCCTGGGTGCAAATCTTGGTCTCTCACTGAAAAGCAGTGTGACCTCAACCAAGTCACTTAACCTCTCTTAGCCTGCTTTTTAAAATGAGGAGAATGATAATCCCACCCAGAAAGGATTAAATGAGATACTATATGTCGGTCGGGTGCGTGGAACAGGGCCTGATACATCGTATGTGATCAACAACTGCTGTTGTGGTCATCATGTGGAATTACTTGGTCACTGGACATCTTCCCTGCCAGGCTGCAGCTCTGGAGAGGTCAGGGCAGGGCTTTGCCTTGGGCGTGGTTACCCCTGGTTTGCAGGTGTACCTGGTGTTGCACGCGAGGTCTGGACGGGAAGGGAAAACTCAATCATCACGTGCAAACTGGACGGATGTTTTGCTCTCTGAGACCTGTGGACCCTCCATGCTACACCCCAGGGGCTCCCCTCTCCCCTCCCAGGCCCCTTACTATCAGGGCTCATCTGAGCCACACCGTGCCCCCACCCCAGCCTCCTCTAACGCCCAAGCGCAATTAAGCCAAATTTTTTATTTAAGATATTTATAAAGGCACTAAGACTGCCCTCTAACATCAGCTTATATATTCTTAATCTGCCGTTAAAGTGATTTAAAATGGAGCTCGACAGACAGGAGTGATGAAAATTAAAAGTCTCCATCACCTCGCGTCTGGCTGCGGTGCCCCTACCGACAAGGACTCAGGGGCGGGGGAGGCTGGGCACCTCCACCCCGCTGTGTGCCAGGCTCTTTCTCCAGGGCTGGGGCCGCCAGGGGCGGGGGTCTGGGGAAGGAGCCACCTGGAGGGGCTGCGCACGCGGCCTAATGAACGGTGACATCTGGTCGTCTGTTTAATTAACGAGCCGTTCTCGCTGTGGCAGGACACAGGGACCATGTCCTCTGTGCTTGCAGAGGGGAAAAAAAAAAAGCTCAGGGAGAGAGGACTGCAAATTTACAGACTGATTCTTTTTTCCTGCCTCCTTTTAGAAACCGGAGAATGGAACCCGGCTCCTGTCTTTCCTTTTCTGCAAGACAATTTCCTGGGACTCATTTCCCGAGTATCCTGGTGGGTGGACCAGCTCCCAGCCCATTCTTCTCCCTCCTCCCCACCCGCGGCCCTCCTCCCACGCAGCCCCTTCCCAGGAAAGTCTGAAATAAATGAAGGTCACAAGCACATGGGTCTGCAGCTTCCTCCAGGCCCGGCCTGAAAAGCCGTGAATCAGCAGTGAATTAAAGCTCCCCATCGTTGTCAGTTCCCTCTTCCATGAATGCCTCTCGGGTCCCCTCCACCCACTGACAATGTGCTGCCACCTAAGGAGATATAAGCCCTGGGCGGGGGGAGGGATTTGGAGATCTCACGTGCCAGGACGGGCCCACCAGATGGTGGCCTTGCAGAGCACAGCCCTGTCCGCAGGAACGTCTGGCGGTGAGTGTAAGGACTCCGCAGGGATGGATCTGCCCTCCTATCTCCCCAGGAGATCCGCCCCCAAGACGGGCAGCTCTGACCGCGCCCAGGAAGATGCTCGTAGAAGTTTCTCCCTTCAACACCATGGAGATTTGGGTCTGGAGTTCAGGTGGGAGAGAATGATTTTGGATGTGCCTAGGTCCCTTTGAGACATCTGAGTGGCAGTACTGAGTACACAGGTGGATAGGCCACTCAGAAGAAAGCCCTGGGTTGGAGACAGAAATGTGGGACTCATTGACACGTGGGTGGGCGCCAGAGCAGTGGGGGTGGGGGGGACTATAGAATGGGGAGGGGACGGGGTTCTGACAGCCTTGGGGATCTCCCCAGAGGTGGAGAACAAGCAGCGCGAGAGACAGACCCTCAGATGTTCTCCCGCGACGGCTCCCTGTCATTTTCTGGTGTTCAAGTCCCTGTGTAATCCTCTCCCCTTGTATGTGGGCAGGTTCTCAGGCTTGCTTCTCCCAGTAGAATAATTCTTAAGATCTGCAGCCTGGAGGGCACTTCATAGTCAACAGAAAAGCTCTGGTTGGGCAGAAGCAGTTCAAATCCCAGGAGGAAGGAAGGCAAATGGATTGCGTGCAATTTCTGAGCCCTGTAGGGGAGCGCGAGCCACACCCCAGGCCGAGGGACCGGCCCTTCCCGACTCAGCACCGGACACATGTGGGAACCCCCAGGTGAGGCTTCCGCCTTCCCAGGCAGCCTCTGTCTTGTCTAGGGTGGTGGGCCTGGGGCTGGCGGGCAGCGAGCCCAGGAGGCCCCCGTGCCACACCCCACGGCTGAGCTGGGGATTCTGCCCTCGCAGCTGGGCTGACCTCCTGCAGGCGGACCTCCGTCTAAACAAGGGCCCAGTGTGTTTCCCTAGGCGAGGATTTGGCTGAGGTTAGCCCAAGAGCCTGGTTCAGACAGGAGCCCTTTGAAGGCAGCATGAATTGGGCTCAATGTCTCCATCCAGCTGAGACTGGAGGTGGGGGGCAGGGGCCCAGCCAGAGCGGCTTCCAGAAGGCCTCTTGTCCAAGTATGAGAATAGGCTTGGCGTCCGTGCCCACCTCCGGTCCCGCGGCAGCACCCTCATGCCACAGCACAACCACTGCAGCAGCGATTCCCACAGCCTCTGCCAGAGCGAGCCCCGAGCAGGACAAAGATGGTCCTGGACAAACATGTGTGATTTGTAATACTTATGCATGTATGTTAAGGTGTACTAGATAAAAGCTAGCTGGCCCATCCCATCAGAGCTTTCTCAGATTTTATTGCTTTGTGCGAGGTGACATCTATTGACAGTTAAAAAGGGGCTTACTGGGAACTACCCAAATGTCCACCAGCAGTGAATAGGTAAGTGAATTGTGGTACATCCACACAGTGGAAAGCTGCTCAGCAATGCAAAGTAATACTATCCTGGTCTGCACACCATGGACCTATATGTGGAGGGCTGGGGATGGATGCCATTCTTTGTTTCGTTTTGGCCGTGCCACGCGGCTTGTGGGATCTTAGTTCCCCAACCGGGGATTGAACCCAGGGCCTCGGCAGTGAAAGCACCAAGTCCTAACCACTGGACCACCAGAGAATTCCCTGGATGCCATTCTTAAAGGAGGAAGATGCTGAGCCTGATGTCGCGTGGCACACGGGCCAAAACACAGGCTGCTCTAACGCTCCACCCCTGTGCTGGCACCCAGTCTGTGTCTATATCAAGGCAATTGTCCCCAAGAATGTCCCCCATCCCTCCTCACCCATCCATTGTCTGACTCTTACTCAGATGAACTTATTTCTCTCTCTCGGCTTCCCTTGGCCCTGCCTCTGGCCTCTTCAAACCACTCCCTCCCCCAGCCCGGGGCACAGATTAATCTTCCTAAAGTGCTGCTCTGATTGAGGCTCTCCCCCCTGCTCAAGCACCTTCAGTGGCTCCCTATTGCCAGGAAAATAAAGATCAAATGCCTCAGCCTGGTGTTTCATGTTCCCAGGATTATCTGAGCAGCCTTCTGTCCTATATCATACACCATCCACAGCAGCTAATTTTACGCTGTTTCCTGAATGTACATCACGAATTCTCACATCCTAGCCTGCTCTTTCTACCTCCCATGCCCTTTCCCACATCCCTGACTGTCAAATCCTGTCTTTTTTTTTTTTTTTTTAAGATGCAGCTTAAATGCCACGTCTTCCTTTCTGGTCAGAATCAAATACACCCGCCTTCATCGTTTCACTGCCCTGCGTCTCCATCCTGAACACCCTTATCCATTTTTCCTTGGGCCATAGTGAGTCGGGTTCCACTCTCAGGGGATCAGGATTTTAAAACAATCACTTGAGGAGGGCAATGCTTAATTCAAAGGAATTCTGCTCTGATGGTGAAACTTCAAGCACCCGTGATTACAGAAGAGGACATAGTGTGGATCAGGGGGGCCCTCCCTGTAAAGCACTTAGACCAAAGGCCACAAACTCCAACAATTAGAGTTGAGGAGAGAGGCTGTGAGCTGATATTTGTAGGGAAGACATCACAGAATAGGAAGAATTGATCTGGACATGGATGGTGGATGGGACTCAGGGAGGTGGCATGGTTCTGGGGAAAGAATTTGGAATTTGGACTTAGATAGGCTTGGACTCAAATTCTTTTTCTGCGTCATTAGAGGCCAAGAGTCTTTTGCTTATCCTAGAAACCTCAATTCAAAATGGCCTCAGTTAAAAAGAAAAGATATTGGCTTTTATAATGACAAAGTCCAAGGGTAGTGCCAGCTTCAGGTATGGCTGGATCCAGGGGCTCAATCACTGACCTCAGCATGCTCTCTCTTTCTGTCTCATGGTCATTTTTCTCTATGTTGGCTTTATTCTCAGGTAGGCCTCGCCCTCAAGATGGAAAAGGCATCCCAGCAGGCTCAGCTGAACATTCATGATGGTTAGTCACCCCCAAAATTCTCTCTTCCCAACTGTTCTAGGATTACCTCTGAGTGGACCAAACTGGGTCACCTGATGGTCCCTGAACCAATCACTGAGGCTACAGGTTTGGAAAATTCTGATTGGCCACGCTTTAGTCACATGCCCATCTATGAACCAATGGGTGGAGTCAGACTAACCCGAAACCACATGGTCTGAGGTGAGGGAGGGGTCATCTTCGAGGAAATGCAAGGACAGTGACCAGAAAAGGCATCCAAAGCAACCGATGTTCCCTAAAACTGCTGAACAGCTGTGGGAACTTGGGCAGGTGCCTTAGACTTTCTGATCCTGAGAGCCCATGGTTGTGAAGTGGGAATATTACAGGCCGACCGCAATGTGGAGCTGTGGAGAGTTAATGTGCGGATGTTAATGGAAGCAGTGAGCACTCACTAGGTGCCTGATGAAAGTCCACAGAATCAGAAGCTGGGAAGAACCTGGACTGGAATTAGAGCAGGAAATGGTGGGCGTGGCAGTGTATTTTACAAGGTGGCCACAAGTTCTAACATCTCACAAGCTATCTTTACAATATGAAGTTGTCACTCCTGCAATTGAGAGGCGGGGTCCATGTCCCTCCTCTTGGCCAGGGCTGTGGCTATGATGGAAGTGACACTATGTGACTTCTGAGGCTAGGTTACAGAAGGTGACACAGCTTCTTCCTGGCCCTCCTGAGATACTTTTTCCTACATGTTGTGAGGCCGACATGTTGTGAGGAAGCCCAAGCTGCCCGAGGAGGCCACAGTCCCAGTTGAGGTCCCAGCTGATAACCAGCCTCTACTGTGTGAGTTGCAAGATGTGTGAGCGAGCGAACAGCAAGATGACCCCAGCCCCAGGGACCATGTGACTGCAACTGAGACCTCAGTTGCAACTCAGACCCTGCCTGAGACCACCTAGCCGAGCCTCGTTGATGCCAGAACTGTGACATAATAAAATCATTGCTGTTGTTTTATGCCACTAAGTTTGGGGTGGTTTGTTACATAGCAACAGATACTGGGGAGAGTGAGCTAGTCCGAGGGATTGTGGGTGGAGGCTCTCATGGGGAGCTATTACTTGTCTGATCGCACAACAGAATCTGTCTCCAGAGCTCACTCACTCCCATGCCTGGGTTAATGCTAGTCTGTCGAGAGAAAAAAAGGAGAGGCCACGCTTGAGGCCCCTGAGGCCCCTGAGCTGCACACAGCCCTGTGCCTGCTGGCAGAAGCTGGCTCAGCCGTACCACTGGGTACTTGGTGTGAATTTCCCAGGACAATGTGGTGGCCCACATGCTTTGGGACAAACTGTCCTTTGCAGTGTTGGTCCTTCCAGAAGCTCAGGCCCAGCCCGCTCTCACTGACTCGTGAATGGCACTTGTCACCTTCTGAAAGTGGAGGAGTGGGGAAGCAAATTACACCCTTGAAGGTGAACTTGCTGGATGTTTGCATGACCCAGGCTGGAGAATTTCCTTTTGCTGAGGTTGGAGGAGGCTGAATCGCAATGGGTCCCCCGTTTTTCAGCCCCATTCTGCTCTCCACTCCCTCACTCAGGTCCTGTGGGACTTCCTGGTTCCCATTCTGTCCTGCTACCCTGGGCAGGTCACCTCTGAAAGAAGGGAGATGAAGTTGACTGTGAATTGTACCCGGGTGGCGTCTACACAGATCAGGAGATAATCCAGCTAACTGGATCCTTTGAAGCTTACAAGGAAACATTCCACTCTGGACCTCAAATGCCCAAGCTGCTACCACACACACACACACACACCCCACTCCCGGGGCATTCAGGCATCTCCGCCCCATCCCCCTGCAGCACTCATGGGACCAGTTCCTGCCCTCTCCACACCTGAACTACCATTTGCTTAATTCTTTAAAATCCACCACTTGCTTTCCCTTTAAGAACATACATTGACTTTAAAAAGACAGCTTAGATTACCCCATAATTGGAAAGCCAATATCACATGTCATAAACAGAAGGCGACCGTGAAAATAAATACAAGGACACGAAGGAGATCACCAAAATCTGGCTTCCATCCTGCTGCCTGACCGGATGAAGTTTTTTTGAGATGGAAATTTTCTCTTGCTTTGTTGTAGAGATACCTGAGCCAGCCTCAGTGAACCCCGTCAAAGACATGTCAGCACCCCGTGGAGACTTTCTCCTTCAAGTTGGCAGAAGAATGGAAAGAAGAAAGGGAGGGACTTTCTTGTCACTGAGGCTTATTTAATGCTGTCTCTGCATCCACCCCAGGTCCTCTCAGCCACGGGGGCAGGATGGTCATGATGGTGATTGCTTAAGCAGAGCTTGCTGTGGGCTTGAGTCAATTCCAGGACATTCAGTGCACTACCTCATTTAATCCTCAACAACCCTATGAGTTAGAAGTAGGTGCTGTTATCATCCTCACATGGGACCCAGAGAGGTTAAGTAACTTACCAAAGGTCACACAGCCAGTGAGTAGTGAAGCAGGGATTTGAACCCCAAGCTCCCCAGCTCACTGCCTGGGAAGCACAGGTCTACACCCATCAGGTCCAAGGACAATTGCTTGGAGTCTCTGTACTGGACTGAATAATGTCCTATCCAACCCCCCCTCCCAAATTTGTGTCTACCTGTGAAGGTGACTTTATATGGAAATAGGGTCCGTGCAGAGAGAATTAAATTAAGATGAGGTCTTACTGCAGATGAACGGATAAAGATGTGAGATACACACACACACGCACGCACACACACACACACACACACACACCCGTACACAATGGAATGCTACTCAGCCATAAAAAAGAATGGAATAATGCCATTTGCAGCAACGTGGATGGACCTAGAGATTATACAAAGTGAAGTAAGTCAGACAGACAAAAACAAATATCATACGATATCACTGATATGTGGAATCTAAAATATGGTACAAATGAACTTACTTCCAAACCAAAACAGACTCACAGGCATAGAAAACAAACTTATGGTGACCAAAGGGGAAAGTGGGGGAGGGATAAATTAAGAGTTTGGGATTAGCAGATACAGACTATCATATATAAAATAGATAAACAACAAGGACATACTATATAGCACAGGGAACTATATTCAATATCCTGTGATAAACCATAATGGAAAAGAATATATATATACATATATATATATATGTATATATATGTATATATGTATATATATGTATATATATAACTGAATTCCTTTGCTGTACACCAGAAACTAGCACAACATTGTAAACCAACTATACTTCAATTAAAAAAAAAATAGATGAGGGCTTCCCTGGTGGCGCAGTGGTTGAGAGTCCGCCTGCCGATGCAGGGGACACGGGTTCGTGCCCCGGTCCGGGAAGATCCCACATGCCGCGGAGCGGCTGGGCCCGCGAGCCATGGCTGCGGAGCCTGTGCGTCCCGAGCCTGTGCTCCGCAGCGGGAGAGGCCACAACAGTGAGAGGCCCGCTTACCGCAAAAAAAAAAAAAAAAAAAAAGTTGAGATCCAATGACTGGTGTCTTTATAAGAATATGGAAATCTGGACACAGTGATACACAGAGGGAAGACAACCATGTGACCATGGAGACAGATATGGGAGTGACGGGGCCACAAACCAAGGAATACCCAGGAAGCTGGCAACCACTAGAAGCTGGAAGAGACGTGGAAGGATCCTCCCCTAGAGCCTTCTTCAGGGGAGCACCGCCCCGCCAACACCTTGATCTCAGGGTTTTGGCCTCCAGAGCTGTTAAGAGAATATGTTTCTGTCTTTTAAGGCACCTAGTTTGTGGTAATTGTTATGGAAGCCCCGGGAAATGAATACAGTCATCTTGGCCAGTGTTTGGGGGGAAATGTCTCCCAAGAGGATGAGAGTCTCATGGGAAAGGGGTCTGGAGTTCACTGCAGGAGGTCTCTTGCTTTTTGTTGGAAAGGCTGAATTCCCAGCTTTCCCCAGCTGCTCTGACACCTGCGGGGGCAACCTGACCTTCCCTGGTCCTCCTATGCTTCTCTTGCTGTGTGACTTTGGGCAGGTGACTTAACTTCTCTGAGCCCCCAGTTCCTGTCATGGATTTAGCAAGAAATAGACCCCCGGGAGGCAGCTCTTATATCTCAGTAGATTTAGGCTTTAGGACGCTTCACCATTTAGAGTTACCTCCCTGTTGGTTTGCCTGCCTGTGTCTGTCTAAACCAGTGTTGTCCAGCAGAATTTATTTTATTTTTTATTTTACTTATTTATTTATTATTTATTTATTTTTGGCCGTGCTATACAGCATGGGGGATCTTAGTTGCTGGACCAGGGATTGAACCCACGCCCCCTGCAGTGCAAGCACAGAATCCTAACCACTGGACAGCCAGGGAATTTGCTAAACAATGCAAATTTATTCCCTTACAGTTCCTGAGGGCAGAGGTGTGAACTGGGCCTTACTGGTCTGCAGTCAAGGTGTTGGCAGGGCTGCGTTCCTCTCTGGAGACTCGGGTGGGGAGTGGGAGGGAGGAGAATGTGTTTTCTTGCCTTTTTCAGCTTCTAGAGTCTCATGGCCCCATATCACTCTGACGTCTGCTTCCATGACTGGATCTTCCCCAACTCTGACCCTCCTGCCTCCCTCTTATGAGGACTCTTGTGGTTACACTGGGCGGCCCCTCCAATAATCCAGGATAGTCTCCCTTTTCTGAGATCCCGAACTGAATCACATCTGCAAAGTCCCTTTGTCATGTAAGGTCACATATTCACAGGTTCCGGGGATTAGGACACGGACCCCTTTGGGGGCCATTATTCTGCCTCCCAAACCCCATATGGCTAGTGGCTACCATACTGGACAGTGCAGGTCTGGACCTTCCGTTCCTAGAGGATCTGACACTGATGTGTCCCCTGAGCCAGGCACACAGTAGGTGCCCAATTAACGTGTTCAATTAATGAAATTTGAATACCGCCTCTACAACATGTTTGTTGAAGGATGTGCTCGCTGTAAACTCTTAAGTCCAAGCGAAACTTTGCAAAATGGAGACCCGTATTCTGGTGCCTCTAACAGAGCCTAGGCCACTCCTTGGAAATGCTTCTTTTCCCAGCTCTACTGTGTGACCTTAAGCAAACCTCTGTGCATCTCAGCATTGACTTCCTCATCTGTACAGTCCTGAGAAACAGCTACCAAAAGCCTCACAAGAGAAAAGAAAACTGAGGCACAGAGAGGCTAAGGGGCTGGCCCAAGGGCAAGGTCATGAGGAAGGGGAGGAATCTGTTCCAAAGTCCGGAATGCGCTTCAGAAAAAGGGTGTGAGAAACCAGTAGAAAGGCTTTCTGCGCCATCTGGGGAAGAGAAGATAGCCTGGACCAGGGGTAGAGTCAATGACTGACTTCTTAAATGCTGTGCTATCTGCCTGGAGAGCTCTAAACTTTTTCTGACTGTTGAACTCCTACTCACCCATCAAGACCCAGTTCAAATGTCCCTTTTTTAAGGAAACTGTCCTTGACTCCCTGAACCCACTTCTAATGTAACCAAAAGAGCCCAAGATCCCTGGGCCTCCCACAGAAGCTATGCTGGCCCCATCACAGTCCAGATATTCTAAATCACCTGCCTAAACCCACATGGGCCAGCAAGTGACAGATCTGGATCGTGAACCCAGGTGACCTGGCTCCAATGTCTATGCTGTCATGAGGCTATACATACACACTCAGCACACACCCACACACCCCTAACTGCACACATATAAACACATGTACACACATCCATATATACAAACACACACATGCTCACACAATCCACACACACACGTATACACATCACATCTATAAATACATGCACGTACACACAACACATGAACATACACAGTCCTATTCTTTTGCACATGTGTGACCATTGAATGCACGTGCGTACATATGTGCACACACCACATAGACACGCAGATAGACCAGACGCACTTGCCCCTCGCACAAGCTTGTTCCCCTGCACACACGCATACAACATGCTGGCCCATGCACCAGCCCGTAGGCGTGTACACATAGGCGTGCAGGAAGCCCACCTGCCCACACACCCCTACATAGGGGCCTACACCTAAAAATAAAATCTAACGCTTACCACTGGGACAGCATGGGTAGGCACACACGAATGCATGTGTATGTATCCTCACACATCTAGCTAAAAATTCACATGTACCATGAACTCAATCACAGACAGAAAAATATCTAACTCAAATATGTGAACTGGAATATTCAAAATTCCACCTTCCTCCCGTGCACCCCCAGACATGCAAATGCATACTCGGGTACTTGCTCCGTCTCCTGTTCTCTGTCCCCAGGCCCCACCATGCCCACCCTCGCCAGGGTAGGAGGTATAGCAGGCAGCACGGTGTTCGTGCTGGGAAGAGGGACGGGTCCAGCCCCAGCCCTGTCCTCAGAGCCCACCTGGCCTGCTCCTTGTCTCCCTGATCACACTCCTTCTGACCCCTGCACCACCCGGCCCATGCTGGATCCTGGGGCCAGAGGCAGGCCCAACACACTCCAGGGGCCCCAGATGAGGCCCAGAAACCTGGGAGGGACAGGGACCCCTCCACCCACCCTCGGGCCTGCGCCCGCTGTTCCCGCTGAGCAGAGAGGAAGAGGAAGCACAGCATGGGCCGGTGGGGAATGGGGGGCGCCCGCCCAGACAGCCTTCTGCGCGGCCAGATGGCCAGCCATCTGCAGTCCCCTCCTCCTCTGCCGTGGTCGGGCCTGGTGCCGGGGCGAGCGGCCTCGGAGCTGGCCGAGCATGGTGGAGCCGTGTGCTGCCTGCCAGGCCCGGCTGCTGTGGCCCAACCTCTCCCCCCATAGTGCAGGCACCTCTGTTCTGGAAGATTCTGGGGCTTCGGAATCCAACCCCTTCATCCAATCACTCATTCATTCCCCAAACACCAAGTGCCTGCTAAGTGCTGGTCCTAGAGATACAATGACAAATAAAACAAATACTTGTTGAGTATCTATTCCTCTTGGTCTCTGCTCAGCTGGACAAGTTGGGGTCTCCAGGGTGGAGCGAGGGGTGCCCGTCCCCTCCCAGACTTCTGGGTCTCATCTGGGCCCACCGGGTCTGCCTCTGGTCCCAGGATCCAGGCACTTTTCTAGGAATCAGGGCTATAGCAAATATATATTTGACAACAAATATATATTAGACATCTACTCTGTGTCGGTCACTAGGCTGATGACCACAGCGAGCAAACAAATGTGTATTGAGCACCTACTATGTGCTGGGAGCTGTTCTAGGCACGGGGAATACAGCAGTGAGCAAACGAATTGTTTGTTGAACACCTACTACATGCCAGGCACTGGGGAGACAGTGGTGACCAAGAAGGACACGGTCTCTGCCCTGACCAAGTTTGCAGTCTCCGGGGCAGAGGGGACGGATGAGCTATAGGGAATACATGAAAACTAAGGGGTGAGGGAAGGACAGTGGTATTCTTATCCATTTGGTCATTTTAGACGGGCAGTCAGGGATGCCTTCTCTGAGGAGGTGACATGGAGCAAGGAGTCAGCCCTCAGGCTCCCTGGGGAAGAATGTTCTGGGCTGAGGGAACAGCCAGCAGAAAGTCCTGCAGTGGGAGCGGGCTTCATGTGCCCGAGACAGCTGTGGGGAAGCAGGGCCCCTGGGCCCGAGCAGGTGAGCCCAGGGAGGGGCAGGGGTGGGAGATGAGGGGTGGGTGGGGCCCTGGTGGGGAGTCTGGGGAAAGTGAGGCCTGGGAAGAGACCCCAGGGGTTTCGGGGGGTGGGGGAGCAGTGGGCACGTGAGGTGACAGTGATGACATCCCGACATCCTGTGCAAATGTTCTCCCTGAGGCCCACCCCCATGAGGGCTGAGTCTGCACTGGTCCCGGTAAGTCTGGGAAATGAGCACCAGGATGATTCTCATGTTACAGACCGGAAGGTGGAGGCTCATGAGAACCCTGCGGTCCGGGGCCCGCATCTCACTGGATGCTCCTGATGCTTCCAGAGCAAGCAAAGGAGACGCCCCGAGCCCACGTGGGCCCTACCCATCACCCCTGGCAGCCCCAGGCTGGTCCAGCTCCCAGTCAGTGCTGCCCCAGCCGTGGACTCTGAAGGCAACGTCCCCGGCCGACCCCTCTGCTGGCGCCTGAAGCTGTCAGCCCTGATTCCCCGTGGGCTTAGTCACCCCATACAAGTGACATTTATTTATTCCCTCGCACGGAGTGTGGCGAGAATTAATTATTCAGCGCCAAGGAAGCACTTTGAACATAAAAAGTGCTGAGGATGACCGTGACATTACAGAGAATAATGTTCCCTCCTCATGCCCGCCTGCAGGTCTGGGTGCCTGAGCTGTCGCCTTCCATGGTCCCCTGACCACCACCCCCACCACCCCCGCCCATGATGGGGGCGGAAACCCCCTGCATGGGGAAAAATTATCTGAGCACGGAATTTCTTTTCTATGCAAGCAGGAAGGAAGAGAGGGAAGGAAGAAGGAAAGGAGGGGAGGAGGGGAGAGGGAGAGAGGGAAAGAGGGGGAGGAAGAAGGAAAACAGGAGAAGGAAAGGGGGGAGGGGCGTTTCACACTCATGTTTTTCAGCTGCTCTGTGAGTTACGAAGGTGGTACAGAAGTGAGTCGCAGTGATACAGTTACAGTTTGTAAGGCACTTGCTCTGTGTTATTTTCATGAGGTCTGCAAAACAGGGTGGTTTCTCAGAGCAGAGAACGGGTTGCAGCCCCATTTTACAGATGAGGAAACTGAGGCTCTGGAAGGAGCAGCAAATACCCACCTCCCACAGCTTGGCCACCGTGGCCAGGAGCGAAACCTGTGAAAAGGAGTGTCGGGGGCTGACCCCAGGGGCTGTCTGCCGAGAGTTCTCACCTCTGTCAGGACAAGCCCCAGCTCCCCGGGCACCGGTATCCCCTGGGCACACGACACCAGCCCTTGAACTTGAGCCTCTGCCCTGCGGCCACCCTGAGGATCCGTGCATCCCGCCTCCCCCAGCCGGATGCCAGAGGGAAGGAGGCGAGAGGGGAGATCTTGCCCGGGAGGGGAGTGAGGTGGTGGGGAGACAGAACAGCTTGCCAGGGAGGTTGAAGTTTGATTTGATTTAATATTTACCCCAAAGAAGCCCCATCAGGCAGAAGAGACCGTGGAGACCGGCAGAGCTGAGTTTGCTGTAATTGCCAAGTGAGATGGTCTTTGTTCTTACCTTCAGAGGGAAAAAAAGGGTGCAGGCCACACTTGACTCCCTGCTCTAGGCCAGAGCCAAGCAATCCTAGTGGAGGTGGAGAACGGGGTCTCTGGGCCATCTGCACGCTTCTTTCTGGGGGTCCCAACTGTGCCGTGATTCATCTCCACACACCGCAGTGGCCAGAACCATGCCTGCATTCAATAGGGGCCCAGTAAATGCCTGCTCGTGCGTCCCGGGTGTCAATCTGAGGGCCCCTGTTCAGTGAAATAGAGGACTGGGGGAAGCAGCGGCCTTGCTGGGACAGGTGACTGAGGCTCTCTGTGCCTCAGTTTTCCTATCTGTAAAATAGGAGCAAAAATGCTAGACCACCACCACAGACTAATGAGGATTCGAGGACTTGTTCCCAAAGTGATTACGATGGCAACTGGGACTTCCCTGGCGGTCCAGTGGTTAGGACTACATGCTTCCACTGCAGGGGACACGGGTTCGATCCCTGGTCAGGGAACTAAGATCCCACATGCCCTGCTGTGCAGTCAAAAAATTAAAAATAAAAATAAAGTTAAAAAAATAAAAAGACAGCACCTGGTACGCAGCAAGTGTTCTTGAAGGCGGAGCTACTGGGAGGCACCGATCCAAGCCAAACCCCTGGCAGACAAGCGGTCTTCACAGCTAGATTCAAAACCTCTCACCCGTTCCAACCTCCTGGACAGATAAATGGCGTAGGAAAGGGGGCGGGGTTCCCTGGTGGGAAGGAAGGTGCTGGCCTCAGGACCCCCTCACCTTCCCACCCCCCCACTCCCAAACCCCTCTCAGACTGCAGGACGCTCTTCATGTTAATCAGGCCTCAGGGGTGGCCCTGACGTTTCCCTGTGTGGCCGCCCTCATGGGTCATAGCTGAGTGATGTGTGTTTTGAGCCAGAAGACACTCCGGCTGTAAGTCAGGAGGCTGCGCAGGGGCATGGAGGCCCTGCAGCCACCTGGCTGCCTTCAGCCAGGGAGGTGGGTGGAGACCCCACAGGCTCCTCAGACAGCTGGGAACCTGCTGGAGGCTGCTGCCATGGCAACAGCGCTGGTTGCCCTCACTCCGCGTGGGCCCCATCCTGCCTCTCCTGGGCACTGAGTGGGCTGGGGCTCAGCTGGTTACCCCTCCCTCCTCCTCCCCCAGGGGTCACTCGGGGGTCCTGAGAGCTCCCTGCCCACTTGCTACCCCAGCAGAGCAAAGCCAGCTCTAAGACATCCCTCTCTTAATAATAACTAATACTCAGCTCCTTACAAGTATTAATTACTTAATTATCATGATAACCCATTTAATAGATAAAAAGACTATAGTCCAAAAGGGCAAAATTGCTTGCCCAGGGTCACATGACTAGTAAAGAGCAAAGCCGGGGCTTGAACCCAGGATGCTGGCCCCGGGGTGCCATTGCATAATATAACGCAATGGTTAAGATACAGACTCTGGAGTGAGACAAGCTGTGTGAGCCTGGACAAGTTACTGAACCTCTCTGGGCCTCAGTTTCCCCTTCTGCAAAGTGGGATAATAGTACCTGCTTCAGAGACTCCTGGGAAGGATGAGATGAGTTAATACACGCAAAGAACTTAGAGAAGCAACGAGCAGAGTAGGCGCCTGGACAAGCTACTGAACCTCTCTGGGCCTCAGTTTCCCCGTCTGCAAAGTGGGATAATAGTACCTGCTTCAAAGACTCCTGGGAAGGATGAGATGAGTTAATACATGCAAAACACTTAGAGCAGCAACGAGCACAGAGTATGCGCCTGGGGCTTACCCAATTTTCCCCCGGAAACACATGAGGATTTGCAGCCAGGTTCTCCTGGGGAGGCCAGCAGGGAGAACAGGACAGAGAAGGAGGGGATGCCAAGCTGAGGTGTCACTTGAGTCACCGTCCCAGCCCTCGCCTGATCCGTGGGGGGCTCTGGAGCGTGAGTTACACCTCGAAGTTTGTCCTGCCTCCAGAGCAGGGGGCCGGACCCCCACACTGTCAGTGGTCGCCTAAGGGCTGTCCCAGCAGGATGACAACTCCCAGGCCGGTCAGGCTTTCTGGACACGGGGCCAAAGCACTTCCAGCTGCCCAAGAGCTGTGCGCAGAAGCAAGGCAAGAGTACGGGCAGTCAGGAGGAAAGCACACGGAATTGCAGAATCAGAGGAGAGACCCAGGCCTTGTGGGTGGAGCCCTACCTGCTGTCCTAGCCATTGTTATTTACCTTCCTAGGACGCCACAGCAAACCTGTCTGACCAGTAGAGTTGCCCTCGTTTTGCCAGAAGGTCACTTGGTTTGGTCAGAGTCACACAGATTTGGGGCAGGGGGCCAAAACTCTAGACTTTCAATTCTGCACAATTTTCACTGCACCCTGAGACCTGGTCGTGGGTCACCTTCTGCAGTACCTAGAAAAGATGATGCTTACTTGGGCAGGAGGAAAGTTAGCAGCTCAAAGGCCTGGGACACCTGGAGGAGGTTGTATCAGTCAGAATGTCTTAGGCAGCAAATTTAAAAATCTGAATTCAAACAACTTTAATAATGAAAAAGATTTCTATTTTCCATGATAAGAAACCCTGAGGTGAAGGAGCTCCCGGGCTGGTTGATTCAGCAGCTCAGTGGTGGCATCAGAACCAGGCTCTTTCCCTCTTCTCTTTTCTGTTGCCCTCAATATAGATCATGCTCTTCAAGGCCCCCAAATGGCTGCCCAGATCCAGTCATCACATCCCACCGGGACAAAGCACAGCCCAAGATGAGCCAGTCAGCTCTTTTTGTGTGTTTCTCTTTTTTAAGAGCAAGTCAAGATCCCCCATAAAACCCCTACTGGGGTCCCCCTCACATCTCATTGGCTGGAGTTGGGTTATATGACCCAACAAACAAAGGGACATAGGGACCATGATTGGCTTAGACCAGGGGTCAGCAAATTAGGGCCCGCTGGCCAAATCTGGCCCCAACCCTGCTTCTGTAAATAAAGTGTCATTGGTGCACAACCATGCCCATTTTTTTACATATGGCCGCTTTCACGCTACAACGGCAGAGCTGAGTAGTAGCAACAGAGACGTTCTGGCCCACAAAGCCTAAAAGGATTATTATTTGACTCTTTACAGAAAATCAGTTTGCTGACCCCTGACTCAGCTAATTGGGATTCACCCCATGCTGGACTGCGTCATTGTCTCCGAGGGATGAATACTGAACAAAATGATGCTCTCTGGGTGAGGCAGGCTGGTGTCTGGACTGGCAGCTAAGTCATCGTCTAGGTCTTTGCTGCTCAAGGCGTTGTCCATGGACAAGTAGCAACAGCCTCACGCAGAGCAGAGCCTGGGCTATCCCCCTTCCCAGACCAACCACACCAGGACCTACATTTGACCAAGTCCCCAGGGGGTCTGTGCACGTGGGAAAAGCCCTAGCCCTGCAGAGGGCTGAAGGCACAGGTGGGGACAGATGGGCAGCTGCCCTGGATTGACACTGAGGCGGCCTGAGTTCAAGTCCTCACTGTGACCTTGACCAGCTGTGTGGCTGCAGGCAGGTCTGGCCACCCCTCAGGGTCTTAGCACCCTCACCTGCTAAACGCCACGTGTTAGCATCCTGGGACGGCCATAACAAGGTTCCCCAGACTCTTGGCTTAGAGCAACAGTTCTGGAGGTCAGAAGTCCCACATCAAGGTATCGGCAGGGCTGGGCTCTCTCCAAAGTCTCCAGGGGAGGATCCTTCCTGGCTTCTTCCAGCTTCCCATGGCCCCAGGCGTTCCCCAGCTGTGGCTGCATCCCTCCCCCCTCCACCTCCATCCTCACGTGACTTTTTCCCTCTGTATCTTTCCTCTTCTTCTAAGGACGCCAGTCATATTAGATTAGGGCCCTGAATGACCCCATCTTAACTGGATTACATTTGCAAAAACCTTATTTCCAAGTCAGATCCCATTCACAGGTTCCGGGGACTTCAACACATCTCTATGGGGGACACGATTCGACCCATAACAGGTGGTGGCACCACCCACACATGACACGCAGGTGAAAAGGGGACACACGTGTTTGTGTCTGGGGGGAGGACAGGGCTGATGGAGGAACAGCTGGCCAGCTATGCGGGAAGCTTCCTGAAGGTAGCTGGCCCAAGGTGGCCTCCAGGAGAGCATCTCTACCCCCTCAACTGCCGCCCTCAAGGGCCTGAGCTGCTTCAGGGGCCTCCTGGGTCTGTCGAAACCAGGTCCAAGAATCCTCAGCAATTCCTGGATGAGGATGAGACAGGCAAGGCATCCAGGTGCAAGTTTCAAGGAAGCGCTCGTTCATTCTCAGGTGCCGCCTCTGCGGAGAGGGCGCACCTCCTTCCACTCTGTGCCCCGGGTGCCTTGCTCACCTCACGTCTTGACCAGTGCTGGTCCTCAGCTCTGCCTGTCATCCCAAACACCTCTCTGGGCCTCTGTTCCCAGTTGTGGGTGGGGAGCAGGTGGGCTCTGCCCCAACATCTACTGTGTGAACAGATAAAGTCCGTCTGACTTAGATAAACTGAAAACATCCAGACGTGTACCCTGAGCACCTACCTGGTGTTGAAAAGCCAGGTATATTGAGTGAACGAGGAAGTAAATTCCCAAATCCCAATTCCTCACCGTGACCCACAAGGCCCAGCATGATCTGGTCCCACTCACGTCACTGGCCTCATGCCCACCATTTCCCCCCTAAACCATGAGGCTCCAACTCCACTGACCTCCAAGTGCTTTCCAAAACATGCCAAGCCCACTCCAACCTCAGGACCTTTGCACACACTGCGCCCTCGGCCGGCATGCGTTTCCCCAGAGGCCCAGGTCTGGCTCCCTTATTTTATTCAGATATCTGTGCAGGTGGCACCTCCTCAGAGAGGCCTTCCCTGCCACGTGATCAAAGTAGACACGCTCACTCCACCCCTACCTCCACCCCACCAATACCCAGTCACTTACTGTCCCATCAAACTACTTTAATGTCTTGATAGAACTCACAACTGGAGTGTGGAGTTCTCACAGGCATTTATTGATCCATTGGCCATGTCCTCGGTGCCTAGAACAGTGGCTAGCACATAGTAGGTGCTCGGGAAAAATTTGCTACTTGACTTAATGAACCCGTTTCCCACTGGAACCCAGCCAACCTCTTAGGGAACACTCAGGCATCCCCAGGCCCCTGCATTCAAGGTCTGGCAAGCCTCGCCCTGCAGTGGAATTTTCCAGATGAAGCTGTTCCTTTTGTGCTTCAACCAGGCGTTTAATCTCAGCTCGTAGCTGGGCAGGAAGGAACCTGCTTTGCTAAAGGACTTCTGTCCTAAAGCTGCCAGGTAACGTGAGAGGGGCCTCTCAAGAGGAAAGCACAGCTCCCCACCCCACCCCTGATAAGCATCCAGCGGCCCCCTCACCTTCTCCAGGAAGCATGCCTCCACCCACAGCCGTGGCCAAAGGCTGAGACCACCCTGTGCTCACTCCCCAGCCGGCACCCCTCAAACTGCACGATGGCCCTTCAGCGGGCCAGGAGATCTTAAAAACTCCCTTTAAAAATAGCATTACTAATTTTCTTTTTTTTTTTTTTCCTTGTTAAAAATTTACACATGTAATCCACATGTGCTGACAGTGAAAAATGCCAGCATTTCTAGTGGGAAGGAGATCATCATCCCCCAGATTCCAACCTCCAGCATAGAGATGAAAACCACAGTCAAAGGCGGTGGTGCCCTTGGGAAGGACTGGATTCCTTTAACACATTCTTGTATGGCGCCCCTAGCAAATCCTCTAGGGCTGTTATATTCCTACCCCCATTTTACAGATGGAGAAAGTGAGGCTCAGAGAGGGACCGAGCTAGCCAATGGTGGGCAGTGGTGAACTCAGACAGTCTGGCTTTGATCCTCACTTTGACCACTACACCATACCACTTCTTGGCAGAAAATTTCTTGATTTGGTTTTTAACTTTTTTTTTTCTTTTTTTCCCATTTTCTGTTCCATGTTGTTCTCTGACTTGCTTTTCTCATTTAACACTCCACGTCTGGCACATCAATTCATGGCAGAGGGAACTCCCTGGCAGTCCAGTTAGGTTAGGACTTGGCACTTTCACTGCCGAGGGCCCGGGTTCAATCCCTGGTCAGTGAACTAAGATCCCGCAAGCTGCGAGGTGTAGCCAAAAAAATAAACAAATATTTCTTTAAAAAATTCATGGCAGACATACATAGGTCACCCCATCCTTTTCAATGTCTGTGTTGTATCACTAGCCCCTGACACACAGCACAGAACTACTATGATCATTTGGGTCAAAATGGTCCATTTGCGATCATCTTAAATTCTCAGTACATAATTCATTTGAATGTGCCCTATAGTAAATATGTGATACAGTGAGTACTTTTGGGGAAAACTGGTAAGATCTGGGCTTATTGGGCAGGAGAAGGTCTGAGTTTCCCTGTCACCCACAGACTCTAGGCTAAGTCTGAGATGGTGCTGGTGGAGAGAGTTAATGCATTATTATCCAGAATGTTCCCAGCTCCAAAGAGGCCACAACGGTGAAACGTCCCTTTTGCTGATCAGCTACCTGTCTAAGGACTCCAGAATGTCAAGCCTTCAAAGTACTGTGACTCATTCCCTGAACAACGATGCTTGGTAATTCACAAAGCAGCCCTAGGTACACCACAGTTTATCCACACCTCCAAAGAAAGTCCTACTCAGAATCTCCCCTGAGCAGACCAAGAGAAACAAGTCCTCTCTCCACTTCAGGCCCTGGATGCTTTTTTTGGGCTGGCATAAAGGGAGTGAGGGGGGAAGGGCATGAGTTGTCACAAAGTCAAAACGAAACTGCCAACAACACAGTTCTCTGTCTCCCAAGAGTGACTCACCCGGTGAAAACCAGAATATTGTTCCAAGTGTCAAAATCTGCAGAGCTGCCTCCAAGATTTGGGTCTTATCCAGCTTAAATGAGCCAAACATTCCAGCATCTTCCTCAGGTACCTGTGAATGGTGCATTGTCTTCTCCCTGTGGCTTTTGCTTTTGAAAGTTCATAAAGAGGAACCCAGGAGGTCAGGAGACAGGAGGGTGGCCATTTCCTTCCCCAGGACAACATTCAGACAGTTTCTACATGCCTCCCAGCACCTGCCTCCTGCCAGGGACCAAACCGGTACCCTTGGCACCCAGGCTGCCCCAGAGCACATAGGAAACCAGGACTCTGGCTGGAGGTTGAAACGTACTCCTTTGGAGAATCATCCGGCCTCCTCAGCACTGGTAGGGCCAGGCAGCGGCAGGGGGGGTGGTTATCATCATTAGGGGAGGGTTAACTTTGAACAGGGGAGAAATGTTTTAGAGTAATGTTATTAGCACTGGATTCTGGAATGCCTTTTCTATTCTTCTCAGTAATATTCTCTGCAGCCCTGTGCACCCCATAGAGGAGGAGGAAATTGACTGGTTTGTAGATGGGGAAAAGGCTGAGCCATTTCTAGCTCCTGGTTTTATTTATATGAGGGAATTCACAAGGTAATCTCAGAACACTACAGTTTGCCTTGTGGGGCTGGCTCGATCCCCATCGTCCTACTGAGTATATTTTTGGTGCATATGTTAATCCATAATGAGTCATATAAAAACCAGGACAACGTGACCTATGTCAGTTTTCAGCCTTGACGGTACTGGGATGGGAGACAGTGGGGGTAATAGTAGCTAATACCTATAAAGAGCTTTGTACAGGCTGGGCCCTGTCCAAACACTTTGCATGAATTAACATTTAACTCAGATAATGGCCCAACAAGGGAGGTACTAATATGATCACCCTTTTACAGATAAGGAATCTGAGGTACAGAAAGGTTAAGTAACTTGCTCGAGGTCACACAGCTAGAAAATGGCCAAGCTGGGATTTGAACCCAGGAGACCCACCTCCATGGTTTGTGATCTTAACTCTAGGGAGTGTTGTGTGATTGTATCAAATCTAAAGATATTGGCAATAAATGGACTCTCTGTGACAGACACTGTGACTGACCCATCACAAATTCCCAGCCTTTTCTCCATTCCTGCATCAACCACCATGTCCAGAAAGGCTAACTATTTGCTCCCTCAGGATCCTCTGCAGTTCTGGCCAATGAGATGGAGGCTGAGACCAACTGGTGAAACTGTGGGAGAGGTTTTGCTTTCCCTAATAAAAGAAGCAAAGGTAGCTGATGCCCTTGTGCCCTTTATTCATGCCTTGAACATGGATGTGATGCCTGGAGTCATGGCAGCCACCTTGTGATCTGAGGGAGCGGCCAAGAGACACACAGACAGTGACCTGAAATGACCTGAGCTTTGGAGCTGACTCCCACCTCCCAGACTTCTTTTTGAATGGGAAAATTAAACCCTGTTTGTTTACATCACTGGGTTAGGTCTTCTGTTACTTGTAGCCAAAGATCATACCAAATATTCTTTTCTCCCTTCCTCTCTCTTACTCCCACTTGAAAGTAACTGGTTGTTAAAAGCCAGCATCTTAGAAGAAGTAAGGGGACAGGGAGAGGCCTCTTTCTGAGACTATTCGATATGGAGTTCCAGTCTCCTGCAGCCTTTCCAGCTTTTTTTTTTTTTTTTTTCTGGCCTCGCCTCACAGCATGCAGGATCTTAGTTCCCCGACCAGGGATCGAACCCGTGCCCCCTGCAGTGGAAGTGCAGAGTCCTAACAACTGGACCTCCAGGGAAGTCCCTTTCCAGCTCTCGTTTACTGAGCACCTACTGTATTCCACGTATCCATGTGTATCATGGGCTCCAGGTTCATTTTTCCATCAACACTCTTACAGCCTAGGAGGGAGACCACATTTGGCTCCATTTTACAGATGATGACACTGAGGTGCTGGGACTTTAAGAACTTGCCCAGTGGGTGGGGAGCAGATTCACCCAGGCCAGCCTGACCTCAACCGCAGGGTCTTCCTGTTCTCAGCTGCGGTTGCTCTGACCCATGACCCACGGTACAGCCCTCAAGAACTTCTCCAACTCGTCAGATTTCAGGCTTCTGTTCCCTCCTGTCCGCTCAGGGTCAGTGCCTTGCCCTCAGTGCCTCTGCATTCTCATCTGTAAAGGGGGGATGACGCTAGGACCCACTCACAGGGCTGCTGTGCTGATTCAGTGGAATAATCCACTGGGCACGGAGCCTGGCACATAGGGAGCTCTCAACAGACGGTGTTCTTATTATTACCATTATTATTACTAAATACCCAGAGTCCTGTCCCCAAGAGTAATTCTCCAGGGCAGCAGTGAACGGAAAGGAGAAGCTGAGGGAACCCAGCGTCTGATTTCCATTGAGCCAGGCCTGATTTCAGACTCCCCCAGCCTGGGCACAGGTGTGCCCTTGGGTGACACCTTGGAAGGCTTCCTGCAAAGAGCCACCTGAGGAAGAAAGCTCCTGCCAGACACCTTGTCTGGAGAGGAGCACACATTCAAGGAAGGCTGTCTCCTGCCAGGGGCTCAGGGGCTCAGGGGTTGGCTGTCAGCATCACGGTCAAGGCTGGCCAGTGCACGGGGCTTGGAAATCACCCTTTCGATCCATGCCAGGGTGGCTGCCAGCTACTGCAGCAGGGGGAGAGGGGGGGGAGAGAGAGAGAGAGAGAGAGGGAGGGAGGGAGGGAGGGAGAGAGGGAGGGAGAGAAAAAGACATCTCTTTCCTGAGCCCCAGGCCACAACAAAGGGAGTCAGCCTCCAAAAGTGGAGGGGAAGAGGCTGTGTTGAATTATTTAATCCTATAATGACAATGTATTAAGTGTCAAGCGTTGGATACACAAGCTTCATTGAACCTTCACCACAGCCCTCTGACAGAAGTACTATTACCATCTCTATCTTGAAGGTGAGGAAAATGAGGCACAAAAAGGTGAAGCAGCTTGTCCAAGGTCACACAGCTGATAACTGGAGGAGCCATGGTTCTAACCCAAGTGCCCAGACCCCTGAACCAGTTTCTAAGCAATAAAGTCCTAATGAGTCTCATTCTGATGGGGCTGGGAGAGGAGGAACCAACTATAAACAAAGCAACAAGTGACGAACTAACTCCAGGTGGTGACAGCAAGTGGTTACATCACCCATATCTGTCTGATGAACCTCTGTGGGGGGCCTTGGAAGGCTTCTAAGATGAGATGGAGACTGGGGCCATCCTTGAAGGAAGGGTGGGATTTTAACTGGGAACTCGGGCATGAAAACTGTGGAGCCAGAACTTAGTATGGGTACAAATGCAGGCATACAGTTTGTGTTCCATAAATGGTCATTGTAAAGGGTATATTGGGGGTTACACCATGGGAGGCTTTAGAGGTCTGGAGGAAGTGTTTATAAATCTTCTTCCGGGGCTTTGCTCCAGCATCTCCCAACCTCAGTGTTTCTAGAGAGTCAGCCCCAGGGCCTGGGTCCTGATTGGTCCAGGATGATCATGCCCCCCAACCAGAGACTGGGCTAGCTGTGATCATGTGACACAATCTGGCCAATGGCAGGCAAGTTTCTAGGAAAGATTGTTCTCACCCTCAAAGAGGAACAATCCATCGAAGATGGCTCTTGTATTAGTTATCTATTGCTCATAACAGAAGTCCCCCAAACTTAGCAGCATTAAACAACAATTAAGTATTATCTCAGTTTCTGTGGGTCAAGCATCTGGGAGTGACTTCAGGGGTGATTCTGGCTCGGAGTCTCTCAGGAAGTTGCAGTCAAGATATCAACGGTAGTTGCTATCATCCGAGGGGTTTCTGTTCAATCTCTCTCCCTTCAGGTGAAGGTAAAAGGCGTCAGAGGTCAGCTCATCCAGTCCCAGCCTACAGACACCCAGTCTCTGGCTTTTTTCTGACACACGGATCCCAGCTTGAACATCCCCTCCTCCCTGCCCATGCCAGAGATTTTCATTCCTATCCCCTCTGCCTTACTGCCTGAGACTCTGCTCTTAACTTACCTTACTTTGTTCCTTCTTGGTTATTTACCTTTTTTGGTGTCTCTACCCCCAACTAGAATATATACTCCATGAAGCATCAGATTTTTGTCTGTCCTGTCCTCTGCTAGATTTCCCAGAGTTTAGCATAGTGCCTGGTATGTAGTAGGTGCTCAATTAAATATATGTTTGTGGTTTATGTAGTATAAGAAATAAGTGGATATTTCACAGCCCTGAAAGTGATCTGGGACATCAGGGAATTCTGAAGAACCAAGAAAGAGGCTGATAATTCTCTGTCTCTCTTTTGTGCACGCGCGCACACACACACACACACACACACTTTTTCCTCCAACTGCCTGCATCTAGGTTGCTCTCACGTGCGAAGCCCCCAGGTTCAACCCTCTCTGGTTTGCTTCCCAAATTGGCTTCTCCAATCCCACACCACCTCCTCCATCCTGTACCTACCAGATCTGTGAGGCCACCTGCACAACAAAAATTACCTGGAATTTGGAGTCAGACAGACCTGGTCCACATTTGGAACTTTCCGCATTTGATCTGACCTTGAGTGGCTCACTTCTCGTTCTGAGCCTCAGTTTCCTCATCTGTAAAATGGGGCAAAGCAAGACCACCATAGCCTGCCTTCTGCATGAACATGAGTATGCAGTTATTTCAGACGTGGAAGGGCATTGGGCTTGCCTGGAATAAGACTCCCCTCTCTGCTGCCTACAGCGGCTCAAACTCTCTCCAGTCCAACCCAGCGGTTGCCCCTCCTCTTGCAGCTGCTCCCCAGAGAGTGTGAAAGCTTAAATGGCCAATATTTTCCCCAGCTCAGCACAAAGCGCAATCATTGCAGGGCAGCCAGGAAGGGCTGTTAGCTTGATTGGGTCCTTTTTTCATCTCCACGTCAGCTGTTAGGCTGTTCAGCTCACGCAGGGTGACTGCTCCTTTATTACCCAGCTCTGGCGCGGGGTGGGTGGAGTCCTTAAGTTATAGCAAGAATGTGGCGCCACTGCATACCACCCCACACAGCAAACGCTTGGGATATCTCCTCTCTCTATTGAAAAACTAGAAATAGGACTTCCCTGGTGACACGTTGGTTGAGAGTCCGCCTGCCGATGCTCGGGACACGGGTTCGTGCCCTGGTCCGGGAAGATCCCACATGCCGCAGAGCGGCTGGGCCCATGAGCCATGGCCACTGAGCCTGCGCACCCGGAGCCTGTGCTGCTCAATGGGAGAGGCCACAACAGTGAGAGGCCCGTGTACCGCAAAAAAAAAAAAAAAAACTAGAAATAGCACCTCATTCCCAGCCAGGAATCAAGTCCAAAGCCCTCCACCCCCATCCCATGCTGAAGGTTCCCTAACCCTAACCCCACCCCCGCTTCCTCCTTTCTATTTGGGCAGGAGACATTTTTTTCAAAGTCCTCCAGATGCACTGGGATTAGGGGAATGATTACTTTAGAACACATTGGTAACTACTTCTGCTTCCTAATGGAGGTGGTACAAAACACTTGATTCCTGTACCATCCTATACCATTCTCTACAAATGCTTATAGAGAAATCGCTCTATATGTTTTCCATAAATTCACTCAATTAATCCTCACAGCAACCCTAAGACAAGTGCATTATCCATATTCCCATTCTACAGGCCAGGTTACGGAGGCAGAGAGAGGTTAAGTAACCTGCCCAAGGTCACACAACTGTTGAACAGAGGGTTTGGGACTTGAACTTAGATTTTCTGGTGCCATTAACTTACTCACTAAAGGGAGGGGAAAGTGGACATGGCAAAGGCCAAAGCTGGTTTGTCTGTGAGGCTGGGGTATGGGGAAAGAGTGGATGGCCATTTCCTTTGTAGGACACAATGATGAGGGTTTGGAGCCTGACCTTGGTAGGGGGCTGCATAGGAATGTTTAGATAATAGAGTTTCTTGGGGAGTGAGAGAAGGAAAGCACTGGAAAACAGGAAAGTGGGGGAGTCTTGAGAAAGAAGACTGGCTGCCAGACCTCTCCCTTGCTCTCCAAACCTCAGCAGAGTCTGCTGCAACGAGAAATGATCCGGGTTGGGGGATAGGGAGGGGACAATTGCATAGCCAGAGATAGACATCCAACTCTCAGATTTCTTGTTTCATGTAACTGAAAAGTCCCGGGTGGATTTCAGGCCTGGCTGGATTCAGGGGTGCAAATAATGTCATCACTTGTCTCTCCTTCCTGGTGCTACTTTCCTCTAGGCTGGTTTCTTTCTCAGGCAGGTTCAATTACATCCCACCAGCATAGCAACATAGCATAGAAAGAGAGATCTTTTTCCCAAGTGGTTCCAGCAAAAGTCCCAGGGAAGGTTCTCATTGGCCCAGCCTGAGTCACATGACTGGGTCACAAGACTGTCCCTGACCCAATGGCTGTGGCGATGGGGAGAGTTTGACTCACTTAAAGGGTGAAGTATAATGGAAGGGTGATTCCCCAGTGGGACATGAGAAATTTCCTTCCAGAAGGAAAGACCCTAGGCAGGAGGGCCACAGACATCCACTGTGGGGCCCTGAGGTGAAGAGGAGGAAGAAGAGAACAGTTGTACAACAGCATCCACCAGTGAGATTAGGAGGTTAAGGGAGAAGCCTCAAGTGATCAAACCGCATGGTCCCTGCTGCCTACTCTCACCTGAAATTGCACAGAAATCATGCTCAGGGTGCAGGGCTGCCTGCAGAATGAGCAATAAGAAAAATGCTTTGAAAGTCAAGAGCAGAGAGCTTAATAATGCACCTCAGTTTCCTTTCTGTAAAATGGGGTCAAAAATAGTACCAACTTCATAAGGTTGTGAAGATTAAAGGGGTTAATAACTGTGAAGGGTTCAGAATGGTGCACATAGGAAAGACACAGTGAACACTGGGTTCTTGGGACTTCCCTGGTGACGCAGTGGTTAAGAATCCTCCTGCCAATGCAGGGGACATGGGTTCGATCCCTGGTCCGGGAAGATCCCACATGCTGCGGAGCAACTAAGCCCATACACCACAACTATTGAGCCTGCGCTCTAGAGCCTGCGAGCCGCAACTACTGAGCCCACATGTCGCAACTACTGAAGCCTGTGTGCATAGAGCCTGTACTCCACAAGAGAAGCCACCACGATGAGAAGCCAGTGCACTGCAACGAAGAGTAGCACCCGCTCACTGCAACTAGAGAAAGCCCACACACAGCTACGAAGACCCAATGCAGTTAAAAATTAATTAATTAATTTTTAAAAAACACACTGGATTCTTTGTTAATCCAGGCCACATAGACCCTGCATATTCCCTCTGCCACCCCTTTGCCTAGATTTTCCCTCCACTACCTCCTTGGCCACATTCAGCCCTCCTCCTCCAGGAAGACCTCCTGGGATCCCCAGTGCACTCTGAGCCTCTAGAACCCCACGGACCTGGGCCTCAGCTCCAGCTCTGCGACCCTGAGAAAGTGGCTTCACCTCTCTGAGCTGGTCTCCTCTTCTGGAAATGTGGATAATTAAAAGCACCTTGGAGGGCTCTGATAGATTCTAAGCCTTTGGCTGTATTAAGAGGCTAGGGTCTCTCTGGGGTTGGGGTCCTCTCCCTCGCATTTCTCAGTGTCTTAGGGAAACCCCATTTAAGATGCTGATAAGTTCAGCTTGGGTTCTCACAGTTCAGAGCTGAGCCCTAGATTTACACATAACAGGCTGTGTGACACTGGGCAAGTCACTTTGCCTCTCTGAGCCTCAGTTCCCTCGTGATAATCCCTTTATCACAGAGAGGTTATGAGGCTGCCAATAGCCTCTACACTGTGTCTAGGAAAAGTAGACATTCATTCAATGGGCATTCTCCTTTACCCCTGCTGCCAGTCCAAATGCCACCTCTTCCGAGCAGTCTTCTGTGATTATACAACACTGATGCCCTCTTGGCCTCTCCTCTTGCCTGCACACTGGCTTCTTGGAAGTTCAGATCAGGCCAGTGTGCCTTCAGAGTCCCTACTGCCTGGCATGTGGCCCTGTAAACAGTGTGTATTCTAGAGATTTTGAGACTGATGATGATGACGATGATAATGATGATGGGCGAAAATGTCATTTGACACCTCCCAGGTGTCCTTAACTCTTCTCCCAATTTAATTTCAGCTTAACTTGATTCCAGAAATCTTTTCAAATCCACGTTTGCAAGGATGTAGGTAAAAACAAACACATAAAACCCAGCATCTTCTATGTACCCAGCTCTCTCCTAGGCTAGCCTCTTTTTTCCAGTTTCAAGCAGTGTCTTTGCCTTTAATGATGAGGCTTTCATGCAAACAGAGTTTCATGGCCTGCATGATTTGGAGTGGCACACACAGAGGAACACTTTTTACTGTCATAGTTATGTATTTATTTTAACTGGGAATTGCATTTGGCTACATATATCTAAAAACCCAAATCACAGTGACTTACTCAAATAAGAGATTTCTTTCTCTTTGGTAAGAGACAGCTCCACCATGCCATCGTAACTCGAGCCCTTTTCTAAGCCTTTTATTCTAATGATCACCTTATGGTCACAAGGCGGCTGCTCTACCGCCAGCATTGCATCTAAATTCCAGGCAGGAAGAAGGGAAAGAACAAAGGGAAGGAGATCAGCCTTAGTTCCTTCTGTTCCCCACCCCATCCCTTACTTTTTAAAGAAGTTTCACAGACCTAACCACAGCTAACTTACATCTCATTTGGCCAGAGGTGGATCATGAGCCACCCCTACGTGCAAAGGAAGCTGGGAAAGGTGGAGTTCAAACTGGGTACAGTGCTGTCCTAAACAAAACTAGGGTTTTATTACAAAGAAAGGTAAGAAGAATGGATATTGGGAAAGCAACCCGTAGTGTGGACTACGCACACCAAACCTATGATTCGCAGGAATTATTGCTTAGAGCTGCAGTTCTCATGCTTGAGCACGTGTCAAAAATCCCCTGGAAGGCTCGTGAAAACACAGGTAGCTGGGCCCACCCCCAGAGTGTCTGACTCAGTAGGCCTGGGGTGGGGCCCAAGCATTTGCATTTCTAACAAGCTTCCAGGTGACTCTTGGCTGCTGGTCTGACATTACACTTAGAGAACTGCTGACAGCAAGGCAAAGTCAGTACTCAGATAAAAATACATGAATTGTTTTTATTTTAATTTTTATTTATTTATTTATTCGCGGTATGTGGGCCTCTCACTGTTGTAGCCTCTGCCGTTGCAGAGCACAGGCTCCGGACAGGCAGACTCAGCGGCCATGGATCACGGGCCCAGCCGCTCCGTCGCATGTGGGATCTTCCCGGACTGGGGCACGAACCCGTGTCCCCTGTATCGGCAGGCAGACTCTCAACCACTGCGCTACCAGGGAAGCCCATGAATTGTTTTTAAAGGGACTAATAATGAGAATACAATGGTTTAGCTATATTATTAGCCAGGACCCCAAAAGAAAATAGAGGAGGGCACAGTCAGGTGGGAAACCGAGAAAACTTAACAAAGCGACCATTTGTAAATTTCTGGGCAGGGGATAGTACCCCTCCCCCCAATAGCAATATGGGGAGTTGTTACAGCCCATGAAAGGGACAAGGGTGAGAGCCTTACTAGAACCCGAAGCCGGGTGCTATAGGAGAGGAACACGCAATTGGAGTCTTATCCTTTATTGAAGGGATACAGCCCACCTGAAGCAAGGCAGAGAGGAAGCTGGGGAATAAATACCCTGGCTTCTTTCTCCACCAGCCTCCAACTGCCAGCTGGTACCTCCCATTGGCTGAATCCAGCTGGATACCAGAGGGCTGGGAGGTTGGGGGATGCAGCCCACAGGGGTCCGCCTGTATGGAACAGAACGGAAAAGGGGTGGAGAGTAGACTTGCAGAGACAAACGGAAGATGTCCAGCACAGACAGAGAAAATATCACGACATCATGATATACAGGAGTAGCTGATTTTGGCAAACCACAATTTAAAGTAAGTAGCCACCCAGCTCCTTTATTCATTCATTCGATTATTCATTGAGCACCTGCTGTGTACCAGGCAGTCTACCAAGTGCCAGGGATTTAGGGCTGAATTAATCATGACTCCTGCCCAGAGAGGATGCTGTCCTCTGGGGTCCAAGGCACTGTGGTAGAGGCCGGGGCGGGTCCCCTTCCCCTGCCTCCCTGCAGCCATAGCCCCACCAGCCAGACTCACTGTCCCTTCCACTGATCTCATTCACTTGTCACCCACAAGAATTTTGGGGTGATTTAAGCTTTCATTAAAGTTTAACTACGGGGGGAAGACTGCAACAACAACAAAAAATCACCTGCTTCATCAAAAATCACAATGTTATTATGTGCTGAAATAGGGGCCGTGGGACTATGCTGGGGGGATTTGGTTGGGATTAGGGACAAAATGCATTGAAGCCGCTGGGTGCCCGCACGCCCCCATGGTAACACCCCGTAAACCTTTACGCATATAGACTTATGTCCGGCGAACTGTTATTATTATTTTTTCCCCTAGCCTTCAGCGGCCCTTGTGCCGCCACGTCAGCCTTACACAAAATGTCTGTCTCCACGCTCAATAGCCAATAACAAAAATGATGAAGAATCTGATGCAGACGCGGATAATTGCTCTGGCTTCCTCTGGTGAATTTAAATAGCTTTCTTGAATTACTGCTTTTGACACGATCAATAAAATTGAGCTATTGCTGTATCAGGCCTTTCAGCAAATACACAGGAAGCTGTGCTCCTAGGGCTGATGGTTCAGGAACCCCAGCTGTCCTGGCGGGCAGGGTCAGGGTCTTGGGGACAGTTGATGGACTGAGGACAGGGATGTACTGGACTGACCAGCAGCCCAAACAAGAAAAGCAGGTGAACTTCAACATTCTGCCTTCTGGCTGACCACACTTTTCCTGTATCCCTTTCCCCCCAACAAAAAAACAGCAAAACTTACCTGTCTGACATCCCATTCCCGGTGTTTTCTAAAAGGACAGCTGGCCAATGAGATACCCCAACCTATGCCTGGGTATTAGCTCAGCACCTTCCAACAAAGGAAGTGACCCCAAAGGTGGCATTGACAACACCTTGAGACCAAAGATGAACTCTCTCGTGGTGAGACGTTAGATAAAGGAAAGATATCAAGACAGGAAAGAAAAATTTTAGGTAAAATTCACATAACGCTAAATTAACCATGTTAACGTGTACAACTCAGAGACATTTAGCCCATTCACAAGGTGCAACCACCACCTCTGTCTAGTCCCAGGACATTTTCATCACCCCAACAGGAGACCTCACACCCATTAAGCAGTCACTCCTCATTGCCGCCTCTCCCCAGCCCCTGGAAGTCTGTGTCTTCTCTAAGTATTTGCCTAGAAAAACTTTTTTTTTTTTTGGCCTGGCCGCACACGGCTTGCGGGATCTCAGTTCCCCGACCAGGGATTGAACCCAGGCCACGGCAGTGAAAGCCTGCAATCCTAACCACTAGGCCACCAGGGAACTCCCCTAGAAAAACGTAATGCCTTGTAACCCCAATATCGGCTGGTTGAGTCCATGTATTTTGAACAGAGGCTCTAAAACCCAAGTGCCTGGAAGAAATGAGGCTGCAAGAGTGATCATTCTTATTCGGGCTTCTCTTGGACTTAATATTCAGGGGTCCAGGACTTCCCTGGTGGCACAGTGGTTAGGAATCCTCCTGCCAATGCAGGGGACATGGGTTCAATCCCTGGTCTGGGAGCATCCCACATGCTGCAGAGCAACTAAGCCCACGTGCCGCAACTACTGAGCCCGCACGCCTAGAGCCTGTGCTCCGCAACAAGAGAAGCCACGGCAATCAGAAGCCTGTGCACTGCAACGAAGAGTAGCCCCCGCTCGCTGCAACTAGAGAAAGCCCGCGTGCAGCAAACGAGACCCAACGCAGCCAAAAAAAAAAAAAAATTCAGGGAGCCAGAGACTGTAAAGGTTTAGACAAAAGAGAATCTCCAGAGTCAGGCTAACATGAGTTTAAATCGCAGCTCCCTTGCTTTTCCAGCTGTGTGACCTTGGGTACTTGCTATGTCACCACTTTGAGCCTCAGTTTTCTCATCCCATCAATGGGGATTTTAACCGTACACTTGCCTCCATGGGTTGCTGTGGGGATTAAGTGGGGAGACACAGAAAGTTCAGTTCAGGGCAGGCCCTCGGGGGCTACCCTGGGTTGAATAGTGTCCTCCCCAAGTTCATGTCCACCCAGAACCTGTGAGTGTGATCTTATTTGGAAATAAGCTCTTTGCGGATGGAGTCAAGTTAAGATGGAGTCACGCTGGATTAAGGTGGACCCCAAATCCAGCGACGGCTGTGAAGACACAGGGACCCAGAGAGAAGACAGCCAGCCTGGCAGCTTCGAGCCAAGAAATGCCAAGAGTTGCTGGCAGCCGCCAGAAACTAGAAGAAAAGCAGGGAAGGACCCTCCCCTGGAGCCTTCAGAGGGAGTACGGCCATGTTGCCACCTTGATTTCAGACCCCTGGCCTCCAGAACTGTGAGAGAATACATTTCTGTTGTGTTAAACCACCTACTTTGTGGCGTAATCAGTTAGAGCAGCCTGAGGAAACTAATACAGGGAGGGTTGGACAAGTGGAAGGCCCTGTGATCACTGCTGGGTGATAACGGAGTCGCTCAGGAGGGCAAGTGGGTCAAGGGACCCAAGGGGCTATGGAAACTCTCTAGCAGCCATCATAAGAGTCAGACCTCACCTCCAGCTGCCTAGGCCTTTCAGGAGGGTAAGGTCAGGGTCAAGGATGGGTTTTGGTGGGTGAGGGCTAGAAGCTAAGTGAGGCCCAGTCCCAGGGTGAGCTGAGGGACGGGTGCCCAGGCCTCTAGACTCAACAGCCAGCTGCAGAAGGAAAAACAAGTAGCTTCTTAGAGGGGTGCCACCTGCCCCTGCTGGAATCTATCCCCCGGTCTCCTTATAGCATGGTGGAGGCAGGACACCACTGTTAACCAAGCCGTCAAGATGGATGCTGATACCCCAGAATCAGAGATGACATGGGAGGGACTTCCCTGGCGGTCCGGTGGTTAAGATTCCGCGCTTCTACTGCAGGGGATGCGGGTTCGATCCCTGGTCGGGGAGCTATAATCCCACATGCTGTGGGTCACGGCCAAAAAAATTTTTTTTTTTTTTTTGCGGTACGCGGGCCTCTCACCGTTGTGGCCTCTCCCGTTGTGGAGCACAGGCTCCGGACGCGCAGGCTCAACAGCCATGGCTCACAGGCCCAGCCGCTCCGCGGCATGTGGGATCTTCCCGGACCGGGGCAGGAACCCGTGTCCCCTGCATCGGCAGGCGGACTCTCAACCACTGCGCCACCAGGGAAGCCCCCAAAAAATTTTTAAAAATAATAACAAAAGAAAGAGATGACCTAGGGAGACACCATGGGGTGGTGGTCCAACCCCAAAGCTGCCTTCCCGCCTAGCCACCCACGGATCAGAGGCCATCCCCAAAGTGCCGGTTACATCCAGGATAACAGCCACCAAGACGTCCTGCCCGGCTTCCCTTGCACCCTGAACTTGACCCTGGGAAGCCCTGTTCTCATAGAAAATGAGCATTTTCCCAAGACAGCCCAAAGCAGAACGAAAGAAGCAAAGCCAAGGGGAAAGACGGTCATCAGCATTCATGCTACGGTTTTGCCCATTTCCACCCGATAAAATCCACACGGAAAGAATCCCAGGGAAGCTGGGAGGATGCAGGCTGAATTTTTGAGAAGATAGTTTTGGATTTCCCGGCTAGTGGGCTGACAAAGACAGCGGGAGAATGATGAACTCCTGACAGGTCAAAAGATGCTGTCTTGCCCCGGGGGCTTCCAGATAAGGGCAGGTGATTCTTAAGTCTTGCTCAGTACATGTTTCACACCAATACAGAGGTTCTGGGCACCTGGGGGCTGGGTGACAAGCCCCCAGGGTAGGTAACCACGTCCTTGTCCCAGCTCTGCACACGTGCACAAGGCAATCACTTGGCCTGCATTCCCTTGGAAGTCTCTGATTGCATAAATGTTATTGCAGATCTGGTCTCTGACCTGAGGAGATTCCAGCCGAGGCACTCACAGGGCCCCGAGAGCTTTCAGAAGAACTCCAGTTTGAATTTCTGAAGCCAAACCAAACACTGGACTCGAAAACGTTTCCTTATTATCTCATTCCCTGACTATGGAACAATCACCCCATTGAAAAGCCGTGAGCCCGCCCAAGTTTTAAATTAAACCTCTTGAGTTTTCCCTCTGAGAGCAGATAAAAATCCTTCCAGCTTATGTTTTGAGGAAAGAATTTGGTTTGTGTGTCTGGGTGTGTGTGTGTGTGTGTGCGTGTGCGTGTGCGTGTGTATTTCCCCTAAAACTCATTTTCTTTTGTTGGATACTGTGAAGCTCTGTTTAAATATTTTACTTGAGGAAATAATTACGTTTGATGAATGTTGAAATACCCTTCCAGGAGCCAGCCCTGCCTGCTGCCTGGATTCCAGAATGAAGCCCTTTCTGAAAGAAGAGGTGAGGCCCCTTTCCAAGAAGTAAGCCCCCCAGAGTGGTCTTGAAGAGCTTTGCTGACGTTGTTACAAGAGGTATTTATTCTCCACCCATCTATTTATTCGTTGGATGTCCACCACAGGCTCTGAAAATCCACTGCGTATAAAAGCTCAAGTTGCAGTGATGGAGAGCAGAGAGGGAAGAGAGTGGGTTTTGTTCCTCGGCTGCGGCAGGAAGAGGCCCGAGCTCTGCTGTGGGCTCCATCCTGAACAGCTGGGCGAATGCTGGCCAATTCCTTCCCCTCTCATCATCTTAGACGCCTCCCCCGAAAGGAAGGCTAATCACAGGAGCTCCTTTTGTGGAACCGTCATTAGCAAATGCACGGGAAATACTTGCTGCTGACAAACATTTGCCCAGCGCCTACTATGTGCCAGATTCTGTTCTAGGCACCGGGGAGACAGCGGGGAACAAGACAGACAACATCCCTGCCCTCATGGAGCTGACGTTCTAGAAGGTGGGAGAACTCATCTGTTTCAGACTCTGGGAGTAGTTTCTGATTTCGTTTTGGAAGCTATGCAGGGCTTCGTGTGGTACCTGGTACATAGGTCAACACTTCTTTTTCTTTGTTGTAATAAAATGAACGGTAAACCACCAAACACCAGAAGGGAAGGGCCCAGCCACAGTGGGTATACGGGTAGGGTTGGTGGCAATTCTGGGTCTGGAGGTGGCGGCCACTCGGGGGCCCCCATGAAGAATCCTCAGCCCAGCTGAGACGACGCTGACCACACTACACTGATAAAAGTGAGCAAAAAGGCCAGGTTTCCCTCTGCCTGCCCTCCACAGCCAGTGATGAAAAGCCAGCTCTGAAACCAAGGGCACAACCTGGCAACACGGTGGGGGAACCCAGCCTGCCGACAGATTGGGGTATTTCACACATACCCCAAATGTCTGGCTTCTCTGGAAACATCGGAGATTTTGCCACATTGGGGCGGATTCCTGCCCGGCTGTGCTGGGCTGGGGTCTCTGCTCTCCAGGTCACTCCTGTCCCCTCCTTTATGTACCCACATGGCCTCTGACAGCACCTGAGTTTTCAATCCCTTCTCTAAATGGAGTGGGCAGGAGTTCTGATGAGGTTACGGGTGGCACTGTAAGTGAAAAGAAGCTTTCTCCATCCTGGTCAGTGCGGGCGTGGGATGGCGTGGTATGAACCCAGGACTGGGAACCAGATAATCAGTGGTTCAAATCCTGGCTCTGCCACTCAGTGGCTGTGTGATCTTGGGAACCTCAGTTTTCTCATCTTGAAAATGGGAAGCTGTGTCCCACTAGGCTATTGCAAGGAATGAATGAACATGAAAGGTCTACTATGCACCAGGCACAGTCAGGGCCAGGGACACAAAGGACTAGACAAGGGGTTGAAATCCAAAACCTACAGAGATCAGACAGGTAATGTAAATGAGTAAAACGGCTTGGGTGTGGGGCAATAGGGACTGGTGGGGAGTGGGGTGACGTGAACAAGAGAGCACCCGCCTTGTTTAAAGGCCAATTCCGGCTACTTGTCATCATGTCAGAATGTCGGGCCCAAGGTTACCAAATCTCCTGATTTTTTTTTTTTTTAACAAAAGCCACAGATCCAGATTTTTAATGTGAAATCTCTTAACTTTATTATCTTTTTTTCACCGTGCCACGCAGCATGTGGGATCTTAGTTCCCTGACCAGGGATCGAACCCGCGTCCCCCTGCAGTGTAAGCACGGAGCGCTAACCACTGGACTGCCAGTGAATTCCTGAAATCCCCTAACTTTAAAATGATGCCAATTAATTTGTTAAAAATGATAAAACTGTATGCAAGGGCAACTAAGTCCCTTTGTGGACCACCCATAGGCAACGTCTCGGTGAGAAACATGGGATTTCCGCTCTCGCTGACCATGCAGCCTGGGCATTACAGGGGGGAAGCTTGCTACAAGGAAAAAATTTCACAATTCTGGATTTACCATTTGCGATCATTCTCTAAAGGGGAAGCACTGAGAGCCCGGAAAGTGCATTCTGAGGAGAAAGGGGAAGTGTCTTGAAGAAGAGATGGTTCTGCTGAGACCTGAAGGCCTGCAGGCAGGCCCAGCAGAAGGAACAGCATCAGCAAAGGCTCGGCAGCGGGACTTTAGCCTGCTGGCCTAGGGACCTGAAAGGCGTCCAGCACGACACAGATCCCTTGCCAACACAAGGGCTGCTTGTTCCATCTCTCACCCGCGTGGCAAAAAGGGGCAACCCTTCTAGAGAATTCTGTGCCAAGCTCAGGAATCACCAACCAGAATGCCGGCAAGTGGAGGGTGAATCAGGCTACCCTGGAGACACCCTCCCCATGGACCCGCTGGAAATCTGAACTGGGGGACCCTCTTCTGGGCCTCTCTGGGCCTGACCTAATCCACCACCCAAGTCTTAGCTCCCAGGCCCTGCCCCACGCCCCTCTTTCCTGAAGGAGGGAACCTGGACACACTTCAGATTCTTGTGCGATTATGTGCTGTTTGGGGCATCTGGGGCGAAGCCTGGCACATTCCAGAACAAATGGAGTTAGCGGGGGGTTCGGGGGGGAGTTGGCACCCCTTCAGCAGGGACTAGAGGGGAGGAGAGGAGGGGGGGCACATGGAGACCCACCCGTCTGGGTCCCATTCTTCCCTGCTGGGTCTGGATCCAGCTCGCCATGGGGTCTTGGAGAGGTGCTATGTGTGGGCGGGAAATTCTTCGGGGTCAGGCTCAAGGTCAAACTGATTTGCATGTGAGCACCTGCTTCAGGCCAGCACTGGGTTTACGGGGAACCAGACAGCAAAGGCTCCACCACACCTGGAGGTGGGGCCGTTTGGGAGGCAAAGTTGAGGGGACCCCTGGTGCCCCTAAATCCCTTACAACAACGGTCACATAGAAGCCCAGAGCCTCCTCTTCCTGCAGATGCTCCATTAAGAATGTTAAGGGCCAGGGCTGGGCATACAGTCAGTGCTCAATAAATGCACACCCAAAGAAAGGATGATCTGAAATGGGACCGAACAAGTCTGCTTCCTGAGATCATGCTCCACAACACAGGGAGCTTGTACACTCTCCAACGACCACTGGGAAGAAAAAATATTAATAAGTTCAACCCTAATCAAATCTGGATAATTTCACTAGAAACCTTTCCATAATTTCATCAGCATTAAAGGATTACAATAGCAACAAATTAAACCAACAGGCATGAATTTAGTTGCTCAAGAGGAAAATGTAGCTTGATTTAGAAACGGATGTTACAGTTTATTAACCAATCTAAATTAATTCGATTTTGAGCCACTGTTAAATATACATTAGGATGTATCACCCAGTAGCATAGCTGGCAGGAGGAACGAAGGGAGGGGATGGAAAAGAAGCAAGGCCAACGTGAGCTTTGTGCCTGCACACAAAACGGCGTGTTGATTCTGCCGTTTTGGGCTGGGGGCTCAAAACTGGAGAAGGGAGTACCATCCGGGTCTCCTAGTAGCAAGAATTACAAACTCAATTCAAGCTGGCTTAAGCCAGAAAAGGGGTTTCTTATCTCAGTATCTGAAAATGTCAGGGCTTGTCAAGCTTCAGGTACAGCTGAATCCAGGTGCTCAAGGTCAATAGGACTTGGCCTTTCTCTCCTTCTTAGTCTGTTTTCTTCTCTATAGACTTTACTCTCCATCAAGATAACCACCAGCAGCTCCAGATTTTCATTCTACAGGCGTAGCCACCTCGCAGAAAGAGAGCACACCCCAAATCCCAGGTAAATCTCTCACTGACCTGGCCAAGGGCATGAGCCACTCTGATGGGCTAGGCCCGGGCCCCTCACTCATCCTTGAGCTAGAGAGGAGAAGAGGATGGTCAGATCCACGTGGGGCAGGTGGACGGAAAGCAGGAGAGGGGCAGTTCCCAGTTTTGAAGGTGGAGGAAGCAGCAATGACCCTTCTAGAATGCAGGCCTCCTCCAGAAGCTAAAAGAGGCAAGGAACAAATTCTCCCCTGGAGCCTCCAGAAGGAATCAGCCCTGCCGACACCATGATTTTAGTCTGCAAGACTCATTTTCGACTTCTGACCTCCAGAATGGTAAGAGAATAAACATAGATGGTGTTAAGTCACTAAGTTCTTGAGATTTGTCAGAG
The DNA here is from genome assembly GCF_964165515.1 of Mesoplodon bidens. NCBI lineage: Eukaryota > Metazoa > Chordata > Mammalia > Artiodactyla > Ziphiidae > Mesoplodon > Mesoplodon bidens. Next base: position 6,102,847 of record NC_138169.1, on the reverse strand, counting down.
CAGTGAGAAGAAACTAATACACGTGTGTAGGACCATGCGTTCCCCTTGGGCATGAGGCATCAAACCTACCATGGGGTAGGAGAGACTTCAAAGACAACAGAGCGAAAATATTTTAGGCTGCAACAATTTCAGATCTACTAGGGTCCAGAATGCAAGATTTGCTTGAATGGCTACCCTAAAATATAAGCCGTCAAAGACATCCCAGGCTGCATGCAGGCTGTTTGTTTGTTTTATTGCAGTGTAGTTGATTTACAATGTTGTGTTAGTTTCGGGGGTACAGCAAAGTCAATCAGTTATACATATACATATATTCGCTCTTTTTTAGATTCTTTCTCCATATAGGCCATAACAGAGTACTGAGAAGAGTTCCCTGTGCTCTACAGTAGGTCCTTATTAGTTATCTATTTTACATATAGTAGTGTGTGTATAGCAATCCCAATCTCCCAATTTATCCCTGCCTCCCTTACCTCCTGGTAACCATAAGTTTGTTTTCTACATCTGTGACTCTATTTCTGTTTTGTAGATAAGTTCATTTGTACCCTTTTTTTAGAGTCCACATACAAGCAGTACCCTATGATATTTGTCTTTCTCTGTCTGATTTACCATGCCAGCTGTTTCTAACTGTGTCTTCACAGATCAGGGCACCCACTAGCAGATTCAGCACCATGACAGCCTTGACTGTCATCCCCTGGGGTCTCCCGCTGCGGGACACATGCGTGACTGATTGACAGCCCCACTGCTGTGCTCTGAACCCACCCTGAGCCACACAGGTGCTCCCACCAATGACCCAGCGAGAAAGGGAAATAAAGGTAGGCCCATCCCGGCAGGATGTGGGATGCCTACGATGGGGGACCCTGGCTCCAGGATTCCCCATCAGCCTGCACAAAAACTTCCTTAGAACCGTGCTGAGGCCTGAGCCCCTCCTGTCTCACTCCGCATGGAGGCCAGAGTTGCATCTCAGCCTGAAGCCTCTCCCACCTCCTCCTTTTCTCCTAGAGCTGTTTTCCCTAATGACCCACTTGCACATCGAATCTCACCTTGGCATCTTCTTTTTTCTTTGTTTTTTTTTTTTTTTTGCCGTGCCACGTGGCTTGCGGGATCTTAGCTCCTCGACCAGGGATCGAACCTGTGCTCGCGGCAGTGAATGCCCGGAGTCCTAACCACTGGACCGCCAGGGAAGTCCCTCATCTCGGCATTTTCTTTTCTTTTTTTTTTTTTAATAAATTTATTTATTTTGGCTGCATTGGGTCTTTATTGCTGCGCGCGGGCTTTCTCTCGTTGTGGCAAGTGGGGGCTACTCTTCGTTGGGGTGCGCAGGCTTCTCATTGTGGTGGCTTCTCTTGTGGCTGAGCACCGGCTCTAGGCGTGCGGGCTCTGTAGTTGTGGCTCGCGGGCTGTAGAGCACAGGCTCAGTAGTTCTGGCACACGGGCTTAGTTGCTCCGCGGCATGTGGGATCTTCCCGGACCAGGGCTCGAACCCATGTCCCCTGCATTAGCAGGTGGATTCTTAACCACTGCGCCACCAGGGAAGTCCCTTGGCATCTTCTTGAAGGACCCAAACTGACCCAGCACTGTGAGAACTAGAAAAAGAGAACTCCCTGGGTGGATGCATTACAACAATCAAATGCTTCTTCCAGGATAAGCAGCTGAGCAAGCAAGCCGAGCACGGCCCGAGAGCACCCCAGTCCCCTCTCCAGTGGGCGCCTTTGTGCAGCGCACAACACACACACTGCGCGTGGCAGGCTGCTGAAGACCGCTTGGCTGGAAGGGGATTTTGGACGGAACACTGATGCAGGCGGGCCAGGAAGCTCCCATCTCACTACGCGGGGGACCAGGAGAAGCCCAGGCACACCCTGCACACACAGGACCAAACGCTACTCCGCATCTGCCCTCTGGGCTGTGCCCACCACGGGCACCCCAGGAGCTGAGTGAAGACACTGTTCTCAGCTAGGACCACTCTGTGTGGCCTGCGCTGGGTTTTCTAGAACCTTGAATGACTAGATGGCATTCTTTATAAAGGTGGATTTTAGCTTCTCTTGAAAACTCAGCTGACCTCATACACAGAGTCCATGTCGTCCACTTGGGCAGTGCCACTTCACAGTGACGTCGCTCTCTGGCCAGGCCCCATGTATCCCAGCCTGCCACAGTCCCCACGTGGGCCGTTCCAACCCCTCTCCTGCCAGGGCTGGCCAAGCTGGTGATGCCACCGACTCGCTGTGTGACCTTGGCCCAGCCGCTGCCCCCCTCTGAGTCCTCCTCACCTATTCCTGCAACCGAGGGGGACAGGCTCTTCTCATCTTCAAGGGCCCTCCAGCTCCGGGCACCGACATCGCTGGGGAAGATGGAGAGGGAGATAAAGAGAAAACAGTTCTGCTTAATTGCCTCATTAAGCTCTCCTTGTTGGAAAGCCAGAATTGGAGCAAGCTTCCTCTGTTTTATTGCTTGCTTGCACCCTCCCCAGCTGAATGATGCAGCTGAATGCTGAGGGGGAGGGGGAGGGGCCTGGAGACAGAGGAGGGTCCTTGGGAAGGACCTGGCCAGCCTCAGGCATGGTGAAGTTCACATCCCTGTCAGGGTTTTATTTGGCCACATGGAACAGAACCCCTCCAAAGCCATTTTTTGTTTGTTTGTTTCTTTCTTTGTTTTGGCCAAGTCTCGCATCTTGTGGGATCTTCGATCCCAAACGACGAGGGATTGGACCGGGGCCCCCGGCAGTGAAAGCGCTGAGTCTTAACCACTGGGCCGCCGGGGAGCTCCCTCCCCAACAGCCACCTAAAAGAGAGTGGGATTTATATTCCTCCCATGTGCCAGTGATGATTACAAATGCTACTGTGGAACATGACTTATGCAGGTGCCCAGGGCTGTTCTCAGCATGGCACAGAGATGAACTCATATTAACCCATGTCTTGGGGTGATTAGTGTCTCCCCAAAATTCACATCCACCTGGAACCCGTGAATGTGACCTCATTTGGAAATGGGGGTTTGCAGATGTAACCAAGTTCAGACGAGGTCATACCAATCAGGGTGGGCCCTTAGCCAATGATGGCTGTCCTTATAAGAAGAGGGAACTTTGGACACAGAGACACACAGAGGGAAGACAGTTATGTGTTGACAGAAGCAGAAATTGCAGTGATGCATCTACAAGCCAAGCAACATCAAGGACGGCCGGCAACCACCAGAAGCTCAGAGAGGGGCACGGAATAGATTCTCCCCCAGCGACCCCAGAAGTCACCAACCTTGCTGATGGCTTGATTTCAGATTTCTGGCCTCCAGAACTGTGAGCGATTAGATTTCGGTTTTTTAAGCCACTAAGTCTATGGTACTTTTGTTGTGGCAGCCCAGGAAATGAATACACTCCAAGAAGTGGGTTCTGTCTTCATCCACATTTTACAGATGGGAAACTGAGGCACAGAGAGGGCAACTAGGGCAAAGTTGTACAGCCTGTAAGTAGTAGAGTCAGGATTTAAACCCAGCCCATTGGGTTCCACCTCAAAGATTTTCTGCCAGAGAGAGAGGCACATGCGCAAGTGGACACGCGTCTGTGTGCACAGATGCAGCCAGGAACCTCTGCAGGGTCACCTGTGGGGTGCAACAGGGTACACACGGTGCTGACACAGAGGATTTGGCCCGAGTCCACAGAAAGCGCCTGTGAAGTGATGACGAACGGGCCACGGGAACCGAGTCGCCACAGCGTGATCACATGATCACATTACCAGCTCAGTTGGAAGGAATATGGCCAGTCTGATGGATGAGATTTAGCAGGTCAGAGCCTTTGCTGATGGGATGATCCCCAATCGACTGTGCGTGGCAGGAAGCCTCAGCACAGGAAGGAATGCCTGGGCTGGCGATCAGCATGGACCATCAGGGGACGGTGCTCAAACAGAGAACGGGACGTCCTTGGAGAGCTGGGGCTTTCCTCTGACACCACTTCCCTTAGTCTGTCTGAGCCTTTGTTTCTTCCTCCGTGAAATGGGGCCACGGATACACACAACGTGGATGATCTCACAGATGTTATGTTGAGCGGAAGAAGCTAAACACAAAAAAGCACGTTCTGGATGACGCCATTTCTACGAAATTCTGCCAGGAAACTAACCTACGGGGAGAGAGTCAGAATAGTGGTTCACTCAGCAGGGTGGGTGCTACTGACAAGGAAGGGACCCAAAGGAGCCTTCTGGGGGCTGGAAATGTTGTGTATCTGGAGCTGGGGGGTTGTTACTTGGGTATATACACACATGGGGAAATTCATCAAGCTGCACCTTAAGATTAGTTCCCTTTACATATATATGTAAATGCATATGTATGTATATTTCATTGGAAGGAGGGAATGGAGGGAGGGAAGGAGAGGGGAGGGGAGGGGAGGGGAGGACAGGATGGAAGGAAGTTAGTTTTCGGTCACTAATGTCCTAAGTATTAAATCCTATAAAACGGATTGACAACTCGGGGGCTGGTACAACTTTTATTCCCATTTACAACAAGGCAGTAATTCCGAGGATGCACAGTTGGAACCCGGCAGATGGACCTTTCACCTGCACTCCCCCAAGTACCACCTCCTTTTCACCCTATGAATCCCCAGTCCTAGTCAAGAACAGTGTGGTGGGCAAAGCAGAGTTACTCCAATGAAACTTCATGGCCACAGCCCCCAGATCCTCCCCTGAGCTCCAGGAGAAAAGGAGGTGGTTGGAGGGCAACGAGCCAGGGCCCTTTGGGCTCCCCACCCCGGCAGCACAGTGGCAGAGACCGTCCTAGTTGTCCCCCCAAATCCAATGGCCCCTTCTTCCTGAGTAAGAGAAACCCTGACTTTTAGCTGGGCGCACAGCTGGCGGGAACAAAGCCAACATTTCCAGGCTCCCTTGCAGCTAGGTGTGGCCGAACAATTCAGTCCTGAAACTGAGTCCTCCTAACGCTGAGTTCCCTTATTGAGTTTATGATTAATCTCACTCTGCAAACCTTTATTCCCTTTCTTGTCCCCTCTGACCTCAATCCTGTGCTAACTGAACACTAATCACCCAGAGTCAGATGCTAAAATTGCAGTTGTTGATGACATCATTAATGTACTAAAATTGCTCTTATAGATCTCATCATTAACGTGCAAACTCAGGGTGTTTCTCCAGGGCAATATGAGCTCACAGACACCTGAGCCATGGATCATTTGACCAGAAAATCATAAACCAGAGACATCCTGAATCCTGATTAAGAAATGTCACATGATGATGATTAATCTCAGCCTCTATTGTTCTTCCTCTTTTTAAAAAAAACCCTTAACTCAAAAACCAAGTGGGAGTGGATCTGAGGCTTGTCTCCCACTCCCTTGCTTGGTGCCGTGTAATAAATTCTTACTTTGCTGCAAATTCCCACTCTCAGTCTGGCTTCCTGCACCACAGGCACGCAGGCATACTGCTCTGTTTCAGTACTGGCCACCAAGGTGTAAGTGGAAGCAGTATGTTTGATGTCTGGGAAGGATCCTTAAAGGGAAGAGAAATGGTTGTCTTCTGGCCTTCTCCTTTCTACTGGCTGGAATTCAGATATGGTGGCTGGAGCTGCAGCAGCCCTATTAGACCATGAGATGCAAGCCACGACTCCCTCCTGATTTTTTTCTTCTAAGAAGTAAACTTTTATCTTGTTTAAACTCCCATTCCGGGGTTCTCTTTCAAATGTTTTCCTAACTCATAATGACAATAAAGTGTCCAAGCAGTCACAGGGTTTCAAGGTTTTGGGGGTAGCCTCCAAATAGCCTTGTTTTGTTTGAAAGGAAGTGATCTTTTTTGAGGGTATTCCTGAGGCCTTAGCACTGATCACAGAGGTGACATTTGGAATGACAGAAGGACCCAGCCATGCTTGTATATTTTGGACTTGTGTGTAGAGGCAGTGTGATTTAAATACCTCTAACCCATCAAGTGTTACCCACCATAGGGAAAAATATTTCAAATAGCAAACTAAACTCCAGCAGCTATTACATCATCCCTATTCCAAATTCATTTTCTCAGTATCTTGTAAATTGCAAACTATCTCCAACATAGAAAGGGTAAAGTTAATAACAGTAACAGATTGTCTATCTCCAACCACACGAATTAAACAGATATTAACACTTTGCCAAATTTGCTTCAGATCTCTCCTTTTACAGAATTAAAAGGTTGCAGATCCAGCTAAAGCCCTCCTTCTCCCACAAACACACACAGCATCCTCTCCTCCAGCCCCACACCCCAGCCTCCAAACCCAGACTTCTCCTACACAGACTGTCTCCATAAACCATAGGTGGTGTGGTAAAAACCGCTTTCTTATTCTAACTATTTAAATTCATTTGCTCATACATAGTTGAAGCCATCACTTTACTGCAATTTATGTAAGACTACTGAGCCCATTGGGAGGATGTAGGTCTTTGGGGAAATTTTATTCCACCAATATTGCCCAAAGACATATGTGCTATTTTATCTTTCTCTAGTCCATGTTACAGTAAATGCGTAAGTTATTCAAATTAAAAGAAACAGCTGAACTGTGTACCAGCTAAAATTATCCTGCGTACCACCAACAGTACCCTACCAGTTGGGAACACAATCTAACCAGCCCCATGAGAGCTGGATTCTGTGACCCCACTCTCCTCCGAAGGTCAGCCAAACTAGAATGTTCCAGACACTTCTGATGGTACCCTGTGACAATAAAAATAAAACTTGAGCACCAATCCCCATGATAGGAATATTTCTTAACTTGTAATTTATGCATATGTCCTCTGGTATTAGTCAGCCGTTTTCTTACTGCTCACCTGTATTACTGGAATTATCCTCCGTCAGTCGCTTCTCTGCAGGGAGATGTTTAAGCCACTTGTCCATTTCATGAGGGTTACTTTAGTTAATCCCAGGTACTCTGGTCTTAAAGTCGCTAGCCCGGGCTTATTCACGCTGCAATTGTGACAGGTGTAGAGGGCACTCCTTCACCCCAGGTGCTGCTGAAAAACAAACAAACAAGCATTTATTGAATGCTTACTGTGTTCCAGGGCTGTTCTAAGCTGCTTTACTCAGACTAGCTCATTTAAGCCTCACAACAGCCCAGGAAGTGGTGTTATTGTTCATTTACAACTGAAGCTCAGAGGCTGAGAAAAGGTCAAGGTCACAGAGCTGTCAAAGGGGAGGCGGGAATTAAACCCAGGCTGACCAGCTCTCAGCCCACACGCTTACTTAGCCAGTGCCCTTCAGCCCTCCTGCAGGAAAAGGGCAACCCTCTGTTTTCTAAGTCATCTTGGGAAGGGATTGTGACATGGGACCCGCTGACATTTGGCCTGAGAGCAGGGGCACCCATAACGAGTCGGACCTTAAATACTAGTAGAGAATCTTTACCTGTGGATTAGGTTCTAAAGTGAACCAGTGAGTTAAAAAAAATTAATATAACCAGTTATCCTTAAATCACGCCTAAAGTAGAAGACCATGCCAGGGAAGTATAGCACAGCAAGCGGCTCCTCTGTTGTGTGTGCAGGTCTTTGCCTGCTTGCTCTACCCTTGGCTGTGACCTTTATTTGCTGGGCTGTCCAATCAGCTGGCTTCCACCCAGTGTCAGCCAATGGGAGGCACCGGTTGGAACTGGAGGGCGGGAGGAAGGGAGCACCTAGAGTGTTCAGAGTATTTCTCCCCTTCTCTCTTCTATGTTTTTTTTTTTTTTTTTTTTTTTTGGCCATGCAGCTTACGGGATGTTAGTTCCCTGACCAGGGATTGAACCCATGCCCCCTGCAATGGAAGCAGGTGTCCTAACCACTGGACTGCCAGGGAATTCCCTCCTTTGGTGGTTTTCTCCAGTAGTGGCTGCATCTCTGCTGCATGTCTACTGTATCTCTAGCTCTTGCCAGACAGCCCTGCCAGGGCTCTAGTTCCGCTGGATGAACCAAGCTCCTAGTTTGGGTACCACCACCTCCTCCATCTGTCCCTCTAGTTTAGCAACGGCAGTGGCTTCCTGCTGTTACTGACCACTGGGCTTCCCAGCTCTTCCGTCACCTGTGTGACCAAATCCCTGCATTAAACTCCTTTTGTTGAAACACCTAGGGTGATTTCTGTTTTCCTGATTGGACTCTGATTGGATATGCACTGAACAATGTTTGGGGGCCATGTCATATCAAAACTATGTACATTTGGTTGGCATTCCAAGTGTTGATAAGTAGAGCAACTGGAACTCCCAGATGTCATAGATGGTAGTGAAAACTGGGAGAGCTACTTTGGAAAACTGTCAGTAGCTACTAGAGCTAAGCCCATGCCTAGTCTATGATTCAGTAATCCCACTTCCAGACATGCTCCCAAGAAAAATGCTTACAAATGACCATCAAAAGACATAGACGAGGGGCTTCCCTGGTGGCGCAGTGGTTGAGAGTCCACCTGCCAGTGCAGGGGACACGGGTTCGTGCCCCGGTCCAGGAAGATCCCACATGCCGCGGAGCAGCTGGACCTGTGAGCCATGGCCGATGAGCCTACGCATCCGGAGCCTGTGCTCCGCAACGGGAGAGGCCACAGCAGTGAGAGGCCCGCGTACCACAAAAAAAAAAAAAAAAAAAAGAAGACATAGACGAAAACATCCACAGCAGCTTTCTCTGAAATAGCCCCTCTATTCATACAACTGAAAACTGCACAGAAATTTAAAAAGAACAAACTGTTGGTTTACATGTCAACATGAATGACTCTCACCACCAACGGAAAGCGGAAGAAGCCGGACACCGTGTCTGTTAAGAGCTCATCCGCTGTCGTTTCATTGAAGTGAGGTTTGGGAATGGGTATAAGGGATCCACGTGATGCAGTCCCAACAATAGGGACCCCCGGAAGGGAGGGGTGGGCTCTGCCGGGCATGAGGGCAACTTCTGCGGTGATCAAAATCTTCCACGTCTGGATCAGGGTGCTAATAACCTTGGCGTAAATGTGCAAAATCCACCTAGCTTCACATTTAAGATTTGTGCACCTTCCTGTGTATTGTTCCTCAATAAAAATTCTTAACTTTGACCATGAAGTTCTCTCTCAGCTTGGCAATATGACCAATGACTGACATGGCAGTGGGGACAACAGACATCCCCCCCGCCCCTGCAAGCAGGGATGTGAACAAATACTTACACACACTCATGTTCACAGCAGCACTATTCACAATAGCCGAAAGGTGGAAGTAACCCACGAGTCCATCAACAGATGAACTTAATGTGGTTTACATATACAATAGAATATTGTTTGGCCATAAAAAGTAATGAAGCTGCTGTGAACCTAAAAAATAAAGTCTATTAAAAAAAAAATAGGGCTTCCCTGGTGGCGCAGTGGTTGAGAGTCTGCCTGCCGATGCAGGGGACACGGGTTCGTGCCCCGGTCCGGGAAGATCCCACATGCTGCGGAGCAGCTGGGCCCGTGAGCCATGGCCACTGAGCCTGCGTGTCCGGAGCCTGTGCTCCGCAGCGAGAGAGGCCACAACAGTGAGAGACCCGCGTACCGCAAAAAAAAAAAAAAAAAAAAAATAGAGAGAGAGAGTGTATATGGGGGGGGGGAAGAATGAAGTACTGATACGTGCTACGGCATGGATGAACCTCAAAAACGTGATGCTAAGTCAGCCAGAGGCAAAAGGACAAATACTGTATGATTCCAATGTATGAATTTTGTAGGGGAAGCACCATTCAGTCTATAGCATGTACATTTACTACAGTAAAAAATAAAGCAAAAAAAAACCCCACAAAAAACATTATATATATATATATAAAACACACACGCACAAACCCTGACCCGCCTGGCTGAAGACAGGAATGACCCTGGTGCAATTTACGCTCCAGAGCCCAGAGCCCTGCGTGGAACCAGGCTGAGACCACACGCTTACTTTTCCTGTGCTTTTCCTGTGCTCCATCCTGCCTCTCTCTGTGGTCTTTTGCCCCAGGAAATCACTCCTGTAAGTATCCCTCTCTCTCGGGCTGCAATTATTAGGAGCAGGGGTGCAGGGGCCACACGGGGACTCAGACCACAGCCCTGGGTGTCCACCTCCCCATCCCCCCCTTTTTTTAACATTTATTTATTTATTTGGCTGCATCAGGTCTTAGTTGCGGCATGCAAGATCTTCGTTGTGGCATGTGGGATCTTTCGTTGCGGCGCCTGGGCTTCTCTCTAGTTGTGGCACGGGCTCCAGGGCATGCGGGCTCAGTAGTTGCGGCGTGGACTTAGTTGCCCCAGGGCATGTGGGATCTTAGTTCCCCGACCAGGGATCAAACCCATGTCCCCTGCGTTGGAAGGCGGATTCTTAACTACTGGACCACCAGGGAAGTCCCCCCATCCCCTTCTTTACCTGCAGCAGGCTCGGCCTGGCTGTCTAAGTGTAAAGCTGATGTGGCACCAGCCTGTCCGCAGCGTCCAAAAGTCCTTCTGAAGCCTGTGGAAAATCTGGTTTGAGAGCTAATGGCCAGGAACGGCCAGGAACAGCAGGTCTCTGCTCCCTGGGACCTGCCCCCGGGCCCCGCCTGCCGGAAGCGAACCGTGTCTTATTAAATCCACAGTCAGCACGCCTGACCCAGACTCTGATCTCAGGGGCACGGCCCCGTGACCTCACCAAGGGGTTACCAGCTGAAGCCGTGAGCACAGAGCACACAGGGGGAAGGGGAAGGGAATCACAGGGCCCGGGGCCTGGCCTGGGAAGTCTCATTTCTGGGTGGCAGAGAGCAAGCAGGGGTGTCTCAAAGATACACACAGCTCCAGGTTTCATTCTCGACTTTCTTTGCTGAAATAATCACTGTGTACAAACATGAAATATTGGGTCCCCAGACAGCACTAATTGTGTCTCCTCTGAAAGGACTGGTGACAGGATGTTGCACTGAAATAATTATGGCTTTTGCATGTGAAAGGGGAGGGAGGGGAGGAAGGGAGAAGATCTTATTTGATTATTTATAGTAAATAGCAGGAGCCCAGTTGGATAAAGAGAGAGCGTTCCATTTTTTTGCAGAGAGAAAGGCAGCCACCCCCGTCTGGGGCTGTGGAGTGACTTCTGGCCGGACGTGGGCTTCTTCACTAGGGGGACAAGAGACTTTGCTGGACCAGAAATCGAGAAAGATAGATATGCCCTGTTTGACTGAGGGCAGTCGGGTGGCTGGTGGAATCCGGGTCCCTTGTCCTAATTAATAGTCAAGTGTTAACAGTGTAAAGATTGCCAAGATGTTCCAAATATGGCCCTCCATGACCTACTGGTGTTTAGAGAAGAAGCCGTGGGGAGAAGGGAACATCGCGTGTTAAGCACCTACTACGTCCCTGCTGGGTGCTTTATCAGCATGCCTTTCATTGCCTGTGGCTGTATGTTCAAATATGCAACAAAGCTTTATTGAACACCTACTATAAGCTGCACGGCAAACAATCACAGAAGCTCAGCGCATGGCACAATAAGCATCGATTTAGCTGGGTGCAGGGTGGCCGGGACCCACTGCTCTAGGCTGGCTCACCTGGCAGTCTCTGGAGGCGTCACCTGGACGGGTTTTGCCGCTGCAGGTTGGGTGATGGAGCGGCTCAGAGGCTCAGCTCTCTCATCCTCTCTCTGGGACCAGCATCCTCTCCTCGTGGGGATGGAAGAGGAGCAGGAGCGCAAGTAAAATCCAGCAAGGGCTATGCTCGGACCTGCCACGTGGTTAAAGCCAAAATCAAGCGGTAGAAAAGCAAACCCCGCCCCCAGAGTGGGAGGAGCTGGGCAGTGGGAGGAGCTAGAAGAGTGGGAGGAGCTGTGCAGTGGGAGGAGCTAGAAGAGTGGGAAGAGCTGGGCAGTGGGAGGAGCTAGAAGAGTGGGAGGAGCTGGGCAGTGGGAGGAGCTAGAAGAGTGGGAGGAGCTGGGCAGTGGGAGGAGCTAGAAGAGTGGGAGGAGCTGGGCAGTGGGAGGAGGTGGAAAGGCGTAGAGGGTGAGGACTGGAAGCCAAGCCCAAAATATGCTGCTCGTACATCTTCTGTGCCAGACTCTGTGCTGTTTGCTTGAGGAAGCCATTGTTTATTAGACACGGAGTGTGGGCCACTTATTCATACATTCCGCAAATATTTACTGAGCGCCTGCCAGCCAGCACTGTGGAACCGGCACCGTGGAGTGCTGGAGAAACCCTTGTCAACAAAAACAGATAAGTCACTGCCCTGGTGGTCCTCACAGGGTGTGTAGGGGGAGGAGGTCACAAAACAATGTACCGCGTGCATGAATGTCAGCTATGCTTAGCGTTGTAAACAAGAGGCGCTTGTGCTAGGGACGCCTATAATACGGGACCTGACCTAGCCTTGGGGGCTGAGGGAAAGCTCTCCTAAGGAAACCATCGATGATGGAGCTGAACCTTGAGAGATGCGTGGTAATGCCCTTGTGAAGGGGGAAGAGAAAAGCATCCTGGGAGGAGGGCTCAGCAGGTGCAAAGGTCCTGCAAGGAGAAGTTTGCTTGCAGAGGCAGAGAAGGGTGGGGAGGCTGGTGGCGGGGGAGGCTGGTGGCGGAGCGCGGGTACAGGCAGCATGCTATGAACACCAGCCCCCAGGGCACTGCGGCTGATCGCCCAGTGGGCACAGCACTCAGAATCTGGCAGCTCTAAGGGCTGGTGACAATGTCCAGGACCTTAAACAGAGCATATGCTGCCTCTAAAATAGAAAAGAGTGGCAGAACTGAAGTTAATAACTGTCAACTTGGATCTTGACAGAACCTGTATTTTGTTAACAAGTCACGTGCAGCTCAAAGCAACTCTTAGAGGTCCCTGCTTTTAAACCACAGTAGTGGTAGGACTGGTGCTTCCCAGAAGATGGAGTAGGTGTGCTTTTCCCCTCTTCTTCTCACTACATATACCTTAAACCTAAAGCTGGCTTACACTTGTGTAGTCTTTTCCATCTGCAGGCACTGCTTCAAGTGCTCTAAGACCCATTCTATTAATCTCCCCCATGTACTATGTCAGATATCGGTAAGCGTTAAGGACAAAACATAAAACAGGGCAGGGAACCCAGGAGGTGCAATTTTAAGCAGAGTAGCAGAGGCGTCGCCACCGAGAAGGGGTCGGTTCACCTAAAAGGGGAAGACGGCACAGCCAGAGCAAAGGCCCGGAGGCTGGAATGTGCCTGGAAAATTTCAGGAACTGTTAGGAGGCCAGTGTGGCTGGTGCTGAGTCAGCAAAGGGGCCAATATTGAAAAACGAAGGCAGAAAGGGCATGGGGGCTTGTGCTGAGAAGCCTGAGCTGCTATGTTGCATTAAGAATGTACAGATTGGGACTTCCCTGGTGGTCTAGTGGTTAAGAATCCACGCTTCCACTGCAGGGGCCGCGGGTTCAATCCCTGGTTAGGGAACTAAGATCCCACATGCTGCACAGCCAAAAAAAAAAAAAAGAATGTGTAGATTGGGAATTCCCTGGCTGTCCAGTGGTTAGGACTTGGTGCTTTCACTGCTGGGGGCCTGGATTCCATCCCTGGTCAGGGAGCTAAGATCCCGCAAGCTCCGCAAGCTGTGCAGTGTGGCTTAAAAAAGAAAAAAAAAATGTGCGCAAGCCACCCAAAACGGGGGTCAGAGACAGGTGGCTCCCTCAGCATCCAAGCTCCCATTTTGAGGAAGTGAAACCCACGGGGTTGTTCTCATGGAAGATGCAGTTTCAATACACCCCTACAAAGGAGGCGGAGTCACAAGATTTATTCCTTACACATCCCAGAAGCGAGGGCACATGATGAGTTGGGGAGAGAAGGACGGTCTTCTGCCCCAGGTTACCAGCCAGCAAAAGACAGAAAGCAGGGTAGGGAGCACTGATGACTTCTACGGTGGTTGGGACAGAGATCGCTAACTTTTTGCGGGCTTAACTCTAAGTGGTTATTTTCAAATGTGCCCCGGGAAGATCAAAGTGCGAACTTGTGGCGGGCAGCCTAAACTCAGCCTCAACTCTAAATGTCCGGACTCTGGATGTGAGCAGGGTTATCAAACCATAAATTGTCTGGGCAGCAACGCAGAACAAAAACAGTTGTTTTTCTCATCACAGGAGGTGAGAGCGTACAGAGCTTTGAGACCACAGTGAGAACTTTGATTTTTACTCTGAGGGAAGTGGGAGCCATGGAAGACTCTACAGCAGAAGAGCAGGTTGTAAGAGGATCCCTCTGGCTGCCATGTGGGGAATGGACTCAGTGGGGCCAGTCCAGGCTGGGACCTGGGTGAGGGCAGTGGAGGTTAGGTAAAGTGATTAGACTCTGGATCTATTGTGAACAGAAAAGCAACAGGATTTCTTAATGAATTGGAAACCAGGAATGAGAGCCTCAGGCTGCTGGCAGTTGACAAAAAGAGGAGTCAGGGATGACTGAGGATTTTAGCCCAGCAACCAGAAGATGAAGTTAGCGTCCACAGAGATGGGGAGACGGCAGCAGGAGCAGGTCTGAGGTCGATTTTAAACACGATCAGCGTGAGCTGCCCGTGAGGCATCTGCAGCCAGCCAGGTTTTCCTCTAAGGACACAGCAGCAGAAAATGTAATGCACTGTCTGGTTGAAGCTTCTGAAAATCTTCACTTGTCAGATTTGTTCTCCTCTGGGGATAAAACAAACCGACCAGATCTTTCTCCACCATCTCTCCTGAGCGCAGCAAGCCTCCAACTGGGTCGGCCTCAATCGGCTGGGCAGCTGGCGCCATAAATCACCGAGTGATGATGCCAGGGCCTTCAGAGGACGTCTCCTGGTATGAGGCTCAGACAATAGAAGGGGATTCGGATGAGCTCACACAGCGGCGGGCACATTAGATTTGCCATAAATTATTACAAAGTAACAGGAAATCACAGTGATCTCAGCTGAGCTGCAGAAGGAACAAGGGGAGGGTGGAGGGACCCTCACAGCCCCGCATGCTCCAAATCATCACCTTGCTCTGTGTGTGCACACACGTGTGTGCACATGTGTGTGTGTTTGTGTCCCAGAGTAGACCATAAACAGACGTGGCATGAATGAGAAATTTGAAGGTTGAGAACATCGGGTGATTTCTCTGCTTCGCTACTGAAAAGCTGTGTGTCCTTGAGCAAGTTACGTCACCTCTCTGAGCCTCGGTTTTCTTATCTGAAAAATGTCGACAATAACTACACCTACTTCATAACACAGCGGGGGAGGACGTGTGGTAGCATTCATCCCTAAACCATTTGTTGCCTTTCTGGTTCTCCTCCCCAGCACACAGTAGGATTGCGTTTCCCCACCCCTTGAATTTAAGTGAGGTCATGTGACCTGCTTCCACCAATGAAACATGAATGGGCGTGATAGTATCGCATTAAGAGCCCATGCACGGTGCACCGTGATTCACTGCGTTCACTTCCCTTCAAATGTTCTGTTTACCAACAGCAGAGCTGCTCAAGAATACATATATATTTTTCAGATTCTTTTCCATTATATGTTATTACAAGATACTGAGTAGAGTTCCCTGTGCTATACAGTAGGTCCTTATTGGTTCTCTATTTTATATACAGTAGTTTGTATCTGTTAATCCCAAACTCCTAATTTATCCCCATCCCCCCTTCCCACTTTCATAGCTATAAGCTTGTTTTCTATGTCTGTGAGTCTATTTCTGTTTTGTAAATAAGTTCATTTGTATCATTTTTTTAGATTCCACATCTAAGTGATATGATATTTGTCTTTCTCTGATTTACTTCCCTTAGTATGATAATTTCATCTTCTTACAAGTACAGCAGTCCTATTGGATTAGGGCCCACCCTAATGATATCATTTTAACTTAGTTACCCCTTCCAAGACCCTATTTCCAAATACAGTCACATTCTGAGGTACCGAGGGTTAGGACTTCAACATATGAATTTTGGAGGGGACACAATTCATCCCATAATGGTTGGTTACCCTCCTTTGACAGCGCACAAGGAACTGAAGTCCTGCCGACACTATGTGAGCACATGAGCGATCCTTCCCCAGTTGGGCCTCCAGATGAGACCCAGTCCAGCCAACACCTTACTGCAGCCTTGCAGAGGAACCAGCTAAGCCGAGTCCAGACTCCTGACCCACAGAAACTGTGAGATAAGAAGTGTGGGTCATTTTAAGCTACTCACTTTGTGGTGATTTGAAAAGCAGCAGTAGACAGTGAACAATGAGTCATATCAGCACACTTGTCCAACTTTGTTTCCTTCTGCTGATGCTCAGCACAAAAGCTTCTATTTCCATATTCTCAAGATATTCTTCTGGGAGAACTTCAAGGACCTACATGATTCTTCAGGTTCCTCTTCTGCTTAACCTGATAACTCATCCCACTGGGCTCTCAATCCTTCACTGAAGTGATGGAATTTTGTTTTTATCCAAGTGCTTTCACATGCTTCGTTAATCTATGAGTTCATTTGCTTGTTGGGTTTTTATCTTCTTTCCAGTCACACAAGATAACTGTTCCCTCCTAAATGCAGCTGGGAAGGTGAAGGTCAGAGAGGTGATGCAATCATTGAAATAGACTCCATTCTCTGGGTGCCTTTCACATCACTAATCCAAGCAGCAAACTTGTTGGAGCACAAAGATGCTCTTTGAAAAAGGGATTCAATGGAAAACTGCAGCTCCCCTTAGAGATGCACATTGGGTATGTTGAAGGCACTGATAAATCCAGCACGGGGAGAAACCACTTCAGTGCCTTTTGAGCAACACTGCTCTGATGCACACGGTGACATTGCAGGGTAAGTAAAATTATCCCTACTTTCCAGATGAGAACATTGGGGCTTATTCTAGCACCTTGCCCAAGGTCCCCCAGTTGATACAGTCAGCCTGGGAGGCAGACCCAGGCTGGGAACACCAGAGCCTGGCCCCATATGACTTCCTAAACCAAGCAAGGAATTGAATAAAGCTTCAGCGGATCCTAAGGGGTTGGTTAAGGTCAAGAATTTGCTGGAACAAGGGCAGGGGCTGACTCGGGGGCCAAGTTGATGTTGTTTCTGCTGAAAATATCCCCTGGGTGAAATTCCAACCATCTCCTTTTGCTTTTAAGAGCTACAAATACATATAGTTTTTAAATTTTTATTTTCTTTAAAATGAAATGGGATGAAGGAACTGGCCATCTGGGCTCTGGTGCCCACTGAACTAACATGTGCCTTTTTCCCCAGAGATCTTGCTGGGAATAGTAATACTGTTATTAATAATGGTTCACATCTAGTGAGCCCTCGTGTGTGCGTAGGGTGTGTGCTGTGCTAAGCACTGGACAGTAGTTTCCCATTTAATCCCAACAAGAACCCTGTGAAGTTAGGACTGTTCATGCTCCATTTTGCAGATGAGGAAATTGGGGCATGTAGAGATCAAATGGCTTGGCGAATACCCGGCCAGCAGCAAGAGGCAAATGGCCTTCAGACACAGCGGGAGGAAACTTCGTGAGATTGTATAGAGAATTGCCAAGAGTATGAGAGATTGTGAACCTTGCCAAAATTAACATTGACTACCGGCCTTGGTTAAAAACAGCAGCTGTTTTTACCATGTGCCTAGTGCTGTTTTCAGGCCTTTGTCTGTATGCAGTTGTTTAGTTCTCAGGACAATCCAAGAAGGGAAGAAATGTTATCATCATCCCTATTTTCCAGGTGATGAAACTGAGGCGCAGAAACGTGGAGTGCCATGTCCAGGGTTCCGTAGCTAAGAAGTGGCGAAGCTGGGACTCCAGCACAGAGCCCTGTGCCCTTAACCTTGCACACCACTGCCTCTCTGGGCCTTACCTCTTTTCTTTCCCGTGTTAGCGCATTTTGCAAAGGCAGAAACTGAGCCTCTGCAAGGTGATGCAGGTTGCTCAGGACCACACAGCTGCATGGAAGCAGACTCAATACCTATTCGACCCAGAGCCAGTGTTCTAACCACCAGGCTCCCCCATCACTTCCCGGGAGCACCTGATGCCAGGCCAGAGGTGAATGGGTTGCGCCTTCACTGTGCCACATGCAGCTTGACCAGACAGGCCCCAATGGACCCCACCCTTTCCAGGCCCATTGCCACTCTCTGCTGAGATAATGCTGACCCAAAAGATCAGAGGCAGAAGATGGCTTGGTGCTTTTCACATCTGCTGCTTGCTCAGCATTCTTGCTGAACTTAAAAAAAAAAAAAAAAATCCTTGAGAATGCCAGAACCAGAGCTGTAGCTTGCTTAAAATGAAAAAAAAGAAAAGAAAAAACTGATAATGTCAGGAATCTTTCTTGCAAGCCAATGCAAATCAAACGAGCTTAAGCAGAAAAGGGAATTTATTGGCTCAAGTAACTAAAATTCCAGGAATAGTTTCAGCTTCAGGCATAGCTGGATCCAGGGGCTTAGATAATGTCATCAGGCCTGAGGGTCTCTCTCTCTCTCTCTCCTCTCTCCATGTTGGCTTCACTCACAGATGCCACAGGGTGGCAAAATGGCTGCCAGGAGTTTTATGCTACATCCCCGAGCTGGGGCTCTAACAGAAAAGAGATGCTCCCACAGCCAAGTCTCCAGGATCAGCCCTAATTGGCTATCCTCGACCAATCACAGAGGTCAGAGGAATGCAATAAGCTGATTGGCTTAGATCAGGATCCTCCTCCCTGGAGTTGGGGATGCACCATTTTTGGACTAAGAGTGGAAGGCTGGATCTCCTGAAGACTAATAGGGCTGCTGCCAGAGCAGGAGGAGCAGGTGCTGTGAAGACAGACACAGATTTCACTAGGCCAGGAAGCGAATCAGACACTGTGTGCCGGCATCTTGTGTTTGCCTGCCTCACTCTTCTCCTTCCTGCCCCCGGCTCTTTGCCTGGACGCTGACCTACACCCCCCGCAGCCCGCTGCGCTCTGCCTTCTGTATGCACTTGGCCGATGCGGAGCCCCTGCAGGACTCTGGGGGAGAGGGAGGTCAAGGGCTCCCTAGGGCTGGCTGTTTGCTTCCACTGAGGGGCACAAGGCCTCTCAAGGCAGCAGATGCTACATTCTCTCTCCTGCTGGTTTCTGCAATTTTCCCTCCCCTCCTCCCTTCCAGCCCCGGGTGATAACAGCTCCTCCATTTCTAATCCAGGATTTCCCCCGGGCGTGCCCACACCTTTGCAAATAGGCCCTTTATTCAACCCTCCTGGAATTACCCTTCTGTGACTGCGCCTCCATTTCCTGAAGCCTGGCTCCCAGAAAAGATGCCGAGAGGAAATCCAGTCCGGGCCGGGACACCTGCCTTCTCCCGTGATCCTCGTGCCCCGGCCCCGCCCCCAGGCACCCCAACCCCACCTGACCTTCCCCAAATCCGGAAAGCCAGTGAGTTGGGGAAGACGAAAAAGTTCTGATGATGGCACAACAATGTGAGTGTAACTTAATGCCGCTGAAGTGCACACTTAAATACGGTGAAAATGGTACATTTTATGTTATGTCTATTTTACCACAATTTATTTAAATGCTTGGGCGGGGGAGAGCCAATACACACGAAGCCTTCTCCACCCAGTGGCCCATTTCTGACCCCTCTCCCCAAAGGGGGCGGTTCTAGAGACTCCTGGGAGGCACTTGATGAGGGAGGCGGTCTCCTCTGAATCAATGCCGTATTGATTCTTGTTTTGTGGAGAGAACAAGGCACAGGCTGATTTTCTTCCAGTGGATCTGAACTTCAGATGCCCACAGGCCTCGGGTACGAAATGATGCAAACCATTTCCGCAGCCAACAGGGAGGCGTCCCGGCAACCCGGCCGTGGCCGTCCAGGGGGCGGGAGGGCAGGGAGAAAGGCGTTTGGCAAACCCGACCTGGGAAGGAGCCATGGTGACACGGTCCCATGAGAAGCCCAATTCCCCTTCCCGGCGCGGGAGCTGAGTCACCCTGCCCGGGCCCCCTCCCCCCGCAGCAGCTGCTCTTCCTCCTGTGGGCTGGGAATGCCCTGGTTCTGAGGACAGACGCCCACGGTCAGCGAATGAAGGATGATCCCTTCCGCTGGGAGAAACGAGGAGGCAGACCACACGGCAGCCCAGGTTCTAGATGCTGGTGATAAAGAAGTGAGTCCAGAGACCAGTGGCTGCCTTCACCCAGCTGGCATTCCAGAGTAGCTTGGAAATATAAGTGAGCCACATGCAGAATTAAAAATTCCCTGTAGCCACGTTAAGAAAAAAGGAAAAAGAAGAAAAAAAAGGCAAAAGAAACAGATGAAATTGTATAGCACAGGGAACTCTACTCAATATTCAGTGATAACCTATGAGAAAAAAATCTTAAAAAGATGAATATATGGGACTTCCCTGGTGGTGCAGTGGTTAAGAATCCACCTGCCAATGCAGGGAACACGGGTTTGAGTCCTGGTCCGGGAAGATCCCACATGCCACGGAGCAACTAAGCCCATGTGCCACAACTCCTGAGCCTGTGCTCTAGAGTCCACGAGCCACAACTACTGAAGCCCGTGCTCCTAGAGCCCATGCTCCACAACAAGAGAAGCCACCACAATAAGAAGCCCACGCACCGCCGCGAAGAGTAGCCCCGGCTCTCCATAACTAGAGAAAGCCCATGCGCAGCAACAAAGACCCAACACAGCCAAAAATAAATAAATAAATAAACAAATAAAAAAATAAATAAATGAAAGAATGAATGAATGAATAAATAAAAGAATGAATATATGTATAACTGAATCACTTTGCTGTACATCTGAAATAACCCAACATTGTAAATCGACTATACTCCAATAAAATTAAATTATAAAAAATTATTTAAAAAAAAGAAACAGATGAAATTAAGTTTAATGTTTTATTTAACCTAATCGATCAAAAATATTATTATTTCAGCATCCAATCCACATGAAAAACTATCAGTGAGATATTTACATTCCCTTTTTTCATGTGAACACTTTGGAATCCACTGTATATTCTACATTTGCAGCCCATCCCAATGTGGATGGTCAGTTCTCCTCGGAAATACTTGATCTATAGTTTGATTTCATAAAATGGACAGTTAGAAAGGTAGATGGACCCACCTGAGTTGCTCTGCAGAGACTGAAGTCTTCCAAGCACTGCATATCCAAAAATCCTTTTGTTTTAATATTTGCGTCCACATTTGTCAAAACCAGCTGGGTTTTTCATTTTAAATTTAAATTGATTAAAATTAAGTAGAATTTAAAATTGTTTTGCAGTCTCACCAACCACATTTCAGGTGCTCCATAGCCACATGCAGCTATTGTTTTGGGGCAAGGCAGGAGAGAGACGATTAAAATATATATAAATAGAATCATTTCATGTACATGGAATCACAGAGTAGGTCCTCCTTTTGTATCTAACTTTTTTCATTTAGCATAATTATTTTGAGAGTCAGCCATGTTGCTCCTTTGTGTGTTTATATACCTATAATTTTAACCAAATGGAGGTTAGTGCTAACAAAGAAATAAAGCACAAAAGGCAAGGCCGAAGAGGGGTCTGGAGTTCTTTTAGACAGAGAAGAGATCTGGGCAGGCCTCTCCGTGGAGGTGACATTTGGGCAAAGACTAGAAAGCAATAAGGGTCTGAGCCATGTTTGGATCTAGGGGAATAGGGACTAGGCAGTGCAAAGGTCCTGAGGCAGGAGTATGCCTGGTGGGTCCAGGAAGCAGGGCAGAGGTGGGGAGGGCTGGAGTGGATGGACGAGGGGGAGAAAATGAAATCAGAGGGGTCTCAGGGCCAGATCTTGTGGATCCTGTGGGACTTTGTAAGGACTTGGGCTCCCACTCGGAGAGTAATGGTCTCCTCACTGGTCTCCACTGCCCCTTCCCCAGTCCATTCTCAGCCCACTTTGTCTTCTTCTTGTCTGGTTTCTTTCATGCTGCATAGTTATGCTGAGAATCATCCATATTGTTATGTATATCAATAGTTCATTTCTTATTGTTGCAGAAGAGCATTCCATTGTGTGGATGAACCACCATACGTTTCTCCATTCACCTATTGATGGACAATTGTTCTACTTCCAGTTTTTAGTTATCCCGAAAAAAGCAACTCTGAACATTCACGTACAAGTCTCCTTGTGAACATACGCTTTCATTTCTCTTAGGTAAGTACCTAGAAGTGGGATTGCTTGGTCCTATGGTATATCAGGTATATGTTTAACCTCTTAAGAAACTCCCAGACTGTTTTCCAAAGCAGTTGCACCATCTTACATTCCTTCCAGCTGTGGATGAGAGTTCCCGTACCTCCACGTCCTCATCAACCCTGGATACTGTCTGTCTTTTTAAGTTTAGTCATTCTAGTTGGTGTGCAGTGGTATCTCATCATGATTTTGGACTACGAGATCTTTCAGGTCCAGACATTCACTGATGCATTCCACAAATATTTGCTGAGCACTCAGAAAGCCCCAGGCACTGCACAGTTATGAAGGAAAGCAAGCACAATCTTGTGGCATGCTTTGTGTATGACTGAAATTTACCAATTGTTGAACCACAGGCGCTTTAAAGGCACGTGATGCTAGGAGAGTGTGAAGCGGGAAAGCATGATCTGCTCTTGGGGGGAGGGAATCAGGGCAGGCTCCTCTGAGAAAAGGGCATAGGAGTTGAGCTCTGCATAATGAGGAAGAACTACCTAGTTGAGGGGGAAGGAGGCAGGGAAGAGAACTCCACATACAAAGGCCATGAATGAACTGGGATGCCTTCAGCTGCAAGTAACAGCTATGAAGAAATTTAATTATCTCATATAATAAATAAGAAGCCTGGAGAGCATCAGTTTCAGGATGATTTTGGCTCCACAGTCAAGGGACTTCCCTGGTGGTCCAGCAGTTAAGACGCCATGCTCCCAATGCAGGGGGCCCAGGTTCGATCCCTGGTCGGGGAACTGGATCGCACATGCTGCAACTAAAAGATCCCACGTGCCACAACTAAGACCCAGCACAACTAAATAAATAAATAAATATTAAAAAAAAAAAGAAGAACCTAGGAGCTTACTGACTTTCTGCCCTACCAAACTCAGTGGGTCAGCCATGTTTAGACTCATAGCCTTAAAGAGGTTGCTGTGGCTCCAGGCAACACTCTCTCACACAACAGTGAACCGAGCAGGAAAGAAGGGTGTGGTAACAAGAAGAGCTTTCTTCTCATGTGCTTCTCTCTTATTAAGGGGGGAAGTCTGTCCCCAGCAGAGTTCCCCTAACATCTCATTGGCTAGAACTGATTCTCATGCCCACCTCAGATCAACAAGAAATAGGACTTCTTGGACCTATCTAATTAATCTCCTGGGAGAGGGCAGCTCATCCCCCAAATAAAATCCAGGCTCTGTTGGAAAAGAAAAACAGGGAAGAGTTGCTGGCACCTGGGCCTGCCTGGCTCATAGATTACTATTTAACTGAATTGGCTGCCATCTTAGGAATGTTTAGGTTGCTGGCCTGAGGGAATTCACCTAAGGCAACATGGCAAAAACTGAAGGACAGTCCAGGTGGCCTCATTTCATACGCCAAGACTTGTTTCTCCCAAGAGGGCCCAGTGGGAGGCACAGCTGGAAGCAAGGGGTGAGTTACATGAGCCCACCCCGAGGCTTTCTTTTTTTTTTTTTTTTTTTCGGTACGCGGGCCTCTCACTGTTGTGGCCTCTCCCGTTGCGGAGCACAGGCTCTGGACGCGCAGGCTCAGCGGCCATGGCTCACAGGCCCAGCAGCTCTGCGGCATGTGGGATCTTCCTGGACTGGGGCACGAACCCGTGTCCCCTGCATCTGCAGGCGGACTCTCAACCACTGCGCCACCAGGGAAGCCCCACCCCGAGGCTTTCTGAGTGAGGGTCCAGGGCCACCCTGTCCATGCACCACTGAAACATCTGGAGTGGAGCTGGGGGCTGGGCTTGGTGGCAGCTCAAATCCTCCTTGGCACCGACCCTAGCCCAGCCAGCCACTGGCACTCAGCCAGTCCCCTCTCTCGCAAAACTCTTTGTTTTTTCACTTCCCTGTGGGAAACATCTCAGCGATTCCAGAATGCAGCTCTGAAGAGGAAGGTCAACCTGCAACAGGACTCGTCGAATGTCGGCCCTAACTCCATCCCACCCCCTCCCAGGTGAGGGGAGCCCAGCTGGGTTTGTGTACAAGAGTCTGTCCACATCTGCCATTATGTGTTCTCAGGGGGAGTGGGTGAAGCGTGTGTGAGTGGGTCTGTGTTTGCAGGGGGCGTGGACAGCCCCTGACAGGTGTGTGCTGCTCTTTTCATGCATTCGGCCAGGATTGACAAACAACCAACCTGGTGCCTGGTGCTTCTGAGTTTCCAAGAAAATAGCAGGAACAAGATTACCCCCAGCTAGCAGGCTTACATCCTCCTAGGGAAAGAGATAACAATAAATAAGAAAAAAAAAAAAAAGGGTCATTTTAGATAACACTTCTCCATGCTGGGATGCAAGGAGAGCCTGATGAGGCCTTAGATTCTTCTGCCTAAGAGGTCAGAGCAGGCCTCTCTGCACAGTTGACATCTGAGCCAAAAACTAGGTAAGAAGGAGCCAGCTGTGCTAAGACCCTGGGGAGGCTGGTTCCAGGTAGAAAGTGCGTTGAACACAAAAGCCCCGAAGTGGGAAAGTAACCAAGGAAAAGAAAGGAAAGTCTGTGAGTGTGGGGGGCAGCGTGTGTGCCGCTGAGGCTGTGTGTGAATATGATTGGAGGGCCTGGATATGAAGTCAAATCAGACCAGGAGGACTCTGTGGGCTTTGTCAGAGAAGATTTACTCTTTCTGGAAACCCTGGAGGCAGCTGGAGCAGTTAAGAAGCTGTCTTTGACTCTCGGGGCTGGGGGGCCGTGGGTGGTGTGCTCCTGGCTGAAGATTTCCTTTTCCAGCCTCCCTTGCAGACATAGGTGGTCGATGAGTGGTGAGCAGTTGTTAGGACAGACTTCTTGGAAACCGTTCTGTTTTTGTGCTTTTTTTTTTTTTTGTCAGATTTATTGAGGCATAATTTATACACAGTGTTCAGTAGCATTCCAGCAGTTTTCAGGAATTTTGTGCAGAGGTTAAACTGTTGGCATCTTGAAATCGGCAGTGCTGGGAGTATTTACACCACGGAAATGGGCAAGGGCTACACATCAGGACTTCCGGTTACCTGTTCCTACTCCCCCCAACCCAAAATAAAAAACTGACTTAAAAGATGCAACTGATATACATTTTAGCCTTTTTATGAACAGTTCAATGAATGTTGGCAAATGCATAGAGTTTGTGTATCCATCACAATCAAAATACAGAACCTGTATCATCACCCCCCAAATTCTCTCGTTCCTTTGTAGTCAAGCCTTCCCCCACCCTAGTCCCTACCAACCACTGATCTGTCTGCTGTTCTTCTAGTGTCGTCTTTTCCAGAATGTCATGTAGATGAAATCACACATCTTCTTTCACTTAGCAAAATGAATTTGAGATGTACCCATGTTGTTGAATGAATCAGTGGCTCATTCTTATTTCACTGTATGGGTACGTTAGTTTATTTATCCATTCACCTACTGAACCTGCCCTTGCCCCTTTCCCCTCCTTCCCACCTACATGTGGACATGACGACTGGAGCTACAGCAGCCATATTGTCACTATGAGACAAACAGAGGCCACAATAAGAATGGTAGTGTAAAATGGAAGGAGAAACCTGAAGACAGCAGCCCTCAACTGTCTACCTGCCTCCAGACTTCTTATAGTAAAAGAAAAAGCTCTTTTACCTAATCAACTCTTAAATGGATTTTCTCTTACTCAGCCAAATCTAATCCTAACTCAAACACTAAGCAAAGTCTAAACTTCTTTCCTCTCTCTCGCCTTGTGGGTTTCTCCAGGAGAAGGAAGGGATGTTGGAGGGCTATACACTTTAGATAGGGAGGGGAGACCATTACATGAGACAGATTCATGGGTCAGGGTACAAAGGACCCTCCAAGCCAAGTGGCCATTTCCTTCTCACTCCTTCCAAACTGGGATTCTCCCAGACTTCAAAGAGTGTATTCGTTTCCAATGCTGGGTAACAAATCACCACAAATTTATCAGCTGACAACACAGATTTATTATCTCACAGTTTCTGTGGGGCAGGAATGCAGGCCCAGGCTAGCTTGGTCCTCCACTCAGGGTCTCACCAGGCTGGAATCCAGGTGTCAGCGGAGTTGTCATCCCATCTGAGGCTCCGGTTTCTCTTGCAAACCCCCTTCAGTTGTTGGCAGAATTCGCTAGGACTGAGAGCCCCACCTTCTTGCTGGTGGTCAGCTGGGGCTGGCTCTTGGCTCTCAGAGACCAGTTAAGCTGCGCCCAGCGTACAGCTTAATTCCTCAAAGCCAGTGGGGCGGGGCGGTGGGGGGGAGGGGGGGTGGTCTCTCTCCCATCCGCTAATACAAACTTTTGTATAACGTAACCAGGGGGGTGACTATACATTTATTTATTTATTTATTTATTTATTTATTTATTTATTTTGAACCTTTAACATCAGCTAATCAAGGGAACACCCATCCCATCATACACAAACCCCAGCAGTGGGGATTGCACAAGGCTCGCACACAAGAGGAGGGAGGGTCTTGGGGCTGTTTTAGGATTCTGCCTACCGCAGAGGACAAAGCTTTTGGTGGAGGCCTGGCCTGATACAGATGCCAAACCCCAAGTCCCGGGAGGGCACAGAGACACCCCCCCCAGGGTGGTGTCCACAGTCTCACTGGGAATCCCCCACCGGCCGATCTTGAGCAACAAATTGCTGATTCCTCACCCTGCGTGACCCAGACGCTCTTGAAAAATCCAGGAGAAGTGAAGGAAAGCAGGGACAAGCCTGGAGAAAGCCAGACTCAAGACAGAGCCTTAGGACTTCCCTGGTGGCGCAGTGGTTAAGAATCTGTCTGCCAATGCAGGGGACACGGGTTCGAGCCCCGGTCTGGGAAGATCTCACGTGCCACAGAGCAACTAAGCCCACGCGCCATAACTACTGAGCCTGCGCCCTAGAGCCCACGAGCCACATCTACTGAGCGCCTAGAGCCCGTGCTCCGCAACAAGAGAAGCCACCGCAATGAGAAGCCCGTGCACCACAATGAAGTGTAGTCCCCGCTCGCCACAACTAGAGAAAGCCCGCGCACAGCAACGAAGACCCAATGCAGCCAAAAATAAAATAAATTAAAAAAAATAAAATAAATAAAAGACAGAGCCTCAAGAGGGTTAGAGGAGGCACCACCACCACAACCAGAGGACAAAGGGCCAGAGAAATGTAAAGTTAAGAGGTTGCGTGTAATAGAAAATCCATTTACTGAGCAGGGCGTGGATCCACAGGGAATTTCTAGTGGCTGCAGTCTGTAAATACAAAACAAAGCCAGCTGCCCACAGAAGGTTACCTCCATTTTACAGGTTAAGAAACTGACACTCAGAGAGGTCAAGTGACTTGCCCAGGGTCACACAGCTAGTTAGTGGCAACACTAGGATTTGAACACATTGGATTTGGCTGGTTTTTTAATCAGCCAGTAAGTCCTACTTAGTAGATCGTGCAACCCTTGACACCCACTCTGAGTCAAACCAGGGGGTGAGCTGGCCCTCAATGAGCCCATCCCTTCTCAACAAATGGGCCGAAGTCCCAGCCTTCCTCTGACAGGAACCCCTGACACACAAAGACGGCTGGCACCCACGCCAGCAAAAGAAGCATGCAGATGGGGTCAGGAGTCACTAGACCACAGACGGAAGGAGCCACATTTCCTTCTCCCATGCCACCAACAGGCCAGGGAGGATTTGCCGAGAAGCTCAGTCTCCTTTGAAGTCTGAGTCACCAGATGAAGATTCTATTTTAAAGCCCCGATAAAGCAAAACCACTGAAACCGCTGAAGCTTGAGCACGCACACCCCCCAGGACCCTGGGGTTGGTTTGACGGTAACTGAGGATGAGTCAGAGCTGGCCTGTTACTCGAGAATGATCCAGCCTGAGGCAGTCACAGGGCTGTGGCCATCAGGCTCCTCTTACAGGTGAGAAAACAGGCGACAAGAGAGGTTGCACCACCTACCCGAGGTCACACAGCTCATGAGACAGAAAATTGGGAATAAAACCCCAGTCTCCCAATGCCCCCCCAACGCTCTTTCCTCTTACCTTAGAACCAGGGGAGAATTCTCCCTCCCCTGTTGTAGAGAATGGTTGCTATTTTTAGCTACACTCCCCTTTCTAATAGGAGCAGAACCCTGGATTTCCCTCACCTGCCAAGACTCTTCAGTACAGGATGGTCCTGTGAGGCTCCACCCCCTCAAGGGGCAGAGCCTTGACCCACACGTGGCCAATCAGAGCACTGTTAGCCAGGTGATTGGCTCACAGATGGGCATGTGACCTAAGCTGGTCCAATGAGAGTAAAGACTAGGATTGTTTAGGAGTTACAGGGGAGAAAGTGTTCCACCTTTTCCGCTAGACTTGAACCAAGGCAGACGTGAGTTAAAACAACACAGATTTACTGCTGTAGAGCATGGGGAACTGTACTCAATATTCTGTAATAATCTATGTGGGCAAAGCATCTGAAAAAGGGGCTTCCCTGGTGGCACAGTGGTTAAGAATCCGCCTGCCAATGCAGGGGACACGGGTTCGAGCCCTGGTCTGGGAAGATCCCACATGCCTCGGAGCAACTAAGCCTGTGCACCACAACTACTGAGCCTGTGCTCTAGAGCTCGCGTGCCGCAACTACTGAAGCCCGCGTGCCTAGAGCCCGTGCTCCGCAACAAGAGAAGCCATTGCAATGAGAAGCCCGCGCACTGCCACGAACAATAGCTCTCACTCGCCACAACTAGAGAAAGCCTGCGTGCAGCAACGAAGACCCAACGCAGCCAAAAACAAAATAAAATTAAAATTTTTAAAAAATCTGAAAAAGAATGGATATATGGAGATGTATAACTGAATCACTTTGCTGTACACCTGAAACTAACACAACATTGTAAATCAACTATAGTCCAATATAAAATAAAAATTAAATTAAAAAATAAAGTTGCAAAAACCTAAAAAAACACACAGATTTATTATCTTATGGTTCTGGAGCTCAGAAGTCTGAAATGAGCCTCACTGGGCTAAAATCAAGATGTCAGCAAGGCTGTGTTCTTTCTGGCCATCCTAGGAGAGAAGCCATGCCTTGCCTTTCCCAGCCCCTTCTAGAGGCTGCCCACCTTCCGTGCCTCGTGACCCCTTCCAGCAATGGCATCGCTCTGATGTCTACTTCCGTAGAGTCGCACCTCCTCTCTCTGACTGGTTCTCCTTCCTCTCTTTCACTGATAAGGACCCTTGTGATCATGTTACCCATATGATAATCCAGGGTAATCTGCCCATCTCAAGATCCTAAACTGAATCACATCTGCAAAGTCCCTTTTATCATGTAAGGTACCACAGTCACAGGTTCCCTGGGATGAGGACATGGACATCTTTGGAGGAGTCCATTATTCAGCCTACCACAGAAATCAAAACCATGAGTTCTGAGCTGGAGAGAAAGTAAATCCTGGTCAATGTTTTGAGCCCCTGAGTCAAGCTGCACCTGAACCTTTCAGTTACATGATGACTCTATTGCATCCCTTTTTTGCCTAACGAAGTTTGAGGGTTCTGCTTTGTTTTATCACTTGCAAACAGAGGCTGACTAATACAATCCTGAACCCATAAGAATGTCACAATGAGTAAGAGTCTTGAGAGTCTCTCTCACGTGAGGCGGAAGTTCTCTGACAGCAGGGACAATACCTTATTTAACTTTGCATCTTCGGACCACGCACAGTCCTGGCATAACAGGCGGTACTGAACAAGTGTTTGCTGATTGAATACCAATTTGCTGATTGAACAACCGTATAAACACCCTCCCATGTGCCCTCCATCAGCGCCATCGCTAGAACAAGAGGGCAGAGAGAAGCCTCAGCAGAATTTTCCAGGGGTGAATTGCAGGCCAGTGCTTTCCTCTCTGGAGGTGGCAGCTTGCTCAGAGAGAGGCCCTGAGAGTGACCCAGACAGAAGGCTCAGAGAAGACCTGACCTTCGTGGGCAGCCAGCAGCCCTGCCATCCTGAGCCAGCACTTCCAAATTACTCCAGGAATGGCAGCTGCAGCCCTCCACCGACAAATCTATCTGAGTCATTTCTGGTCAGGAAGCGCCTCGCTCTTAAATGAGAATCACAGCAGGTCCCTTTGTGCACCCGGAAAAGACAGACTCCTCATGTTCCGCGGCTGCAGGGCCAGCCGGCCAAGGCCTGGGGAGGAGGGTTTTCACGGAGCAAGAAGAGGAAATGAGAGAAGAAAAATCTCCCTGGAAAACCTCAGTCTCTGTCCTCAGAACTGAGCTATCATTTTCATTAACAAAGTCCCTGCAATGTTTGTTCCCACACACGTCTGAGAAATGAGGTCTGAGGGAGTGTACCTTCTCTCCTTCCTGCATCCCACCCCAAACACACCTGCCTGAACCCTTCCCATCCCACACTAGAGGGTCTCATGTCTCCTCTGTGAACTCCGAAGGGCAGGGCTCAGCCTTTGCCACATCCGCACTAAGCCTTGCACTCAGCTCATAGTGCATTTAGGTGTAGCAACAATGTAAGTCTTTGCACCTGCTGTTCCTTCTACCTGGAACACCCTTCCCCACACTGGCTATACCTTTGACTGGCTACTGTCTCCTACTGATGCTCGAAGAATAAGTAGATGTGTCACTTTTGTTTATTTAATCAACTGAGATTGATACAAAGAATTAATGACATGTATATATGGCACTTAGGGTGTACCAGACTCTGCTCCATCTATTATAGATACACATAACTTACTTAATCTTCACCAAAAGTCTAAGAGATGAGAAAACTGGCACAACTGGTGAGTGGCAGACGGACAGAGCTGTCCACAGGGCTGGTTGTTTAACCCCTGAGCTGTACCAAGCTGGGGACTTGTGATCCTCGGGGCAGACTCCCTGGACCCCTGCATTTTAGTCAAGTCCTCTGCTGTGTCTGCCACCAGCCCCCAACAGACCCTGTGTTCCATGAGGACAGGAACGGCCTCATTCAACTCTGAACCCAGCACCATCCCTGAATGGATGTGTAAATACATAAATAATTGAGGATGCAGTCAAGCCACGTGACCTTGGGCACTTGACCTTTTTGTGCCTCAGTTTCTCCTTTGTGAAATGGGGATGATCAGAGCAGCCACCTTGTCAAGGGTGGACCTGAGTCCCTCCTCTTATAGGACTCAGGGGGCTCTCAAAAGTGATTCGAACAAGAGATGGGGAGGTGGTCTCAAAACACAACTTTAAGTTTGTGATTGAGGTCACACTGCCCCATAGAGGCCCAAAGGGGTGATGTTATAAATATTAACAGGCTTGCCGGCCTAGGCACCCACCATCAGAACGAAACCGGCCATAACCCTCACCCAGGACAGTGGGCTGGCATGGATCCAGGTAACTGGGCCCCCCGGGCACCTGCCAGGGGATGCAGCTCTGCCAGGTGGGTGCTCCAACCAGCCCATACCTGCATTGTGACAAGCCAGGGGGACCTTAGAGGAGCAGGAACGGTGCCCAGGATGAGTGAGTCACTGGGGCCCTGTGCAGATTCCAGGGACAGCAGCCAAGCCTGGGAAAAATGGGGTAGGGGGGCACCCTCCACTCTCCACCCAGGTTGTCCTCCCCACACCCAGGGGAGACTCTGAGGCCTGCCTGGTCCTGATACCCGCCAGGCAGGGCTTCTCTCTTTGCTCAGGCAAGCGGCTAGAGGGGTCCCATGGATGGTTCGGGACTTTAGAAGTCCAGGTTGCTGAAATTCACCAAGCCAGGAGTCCCCCAGAGAGCTGGGCTCAGAGAGAGCCTCTGAACCCACGTGTCTCTCTGATTCTGCTTAACAAGTGTAAGATCGTAGGATGACTCCTGGCAGCTCCCTAATCCTAAAGAAGCCAAATCTGGATCTTGACAAATTATAGCCAGGGGTTCTCAAGCAAGCTAGCATGTGTGGGCATACTCTGGCAGAGGAGTGATCTATCTTTGGGGACAGGAATCACAATTGCAAGCTGGCCCCAGCGGGCAGCTGACTTCCACTTACACACCCCCAGGGACGGGGAACTCACTCCTTTCTGAGTTCCTGACTCAGGACCATGAATTGAGTTCACCTCTGCAGAGAGGACTCCAGCAGCCACCCGCTCGCCCAGCTCTGCTCACACAGCTGCAAGTGCATCTCTGTACTTTGTCAAGTTCACCGCTCATCCTCCCCCAGCCCCACAGCCATTGAAATCAGTCCCAAATTGCCAGGAACCCCAGACCCTGGGCCTCCTAGGGCTTTCCTTCTTCATGGAGCTTATATTCTAGAATGAGGAGGCAGACACCCCCAAACAATCAAAGAAAGAAATCTATAGTTACAAATTGTGATAAGTTCCACAGAAAGAAATGGCAGGCAAAGGAGACAGTGGTTACTTGTAAATATGAGTTTTGACACCAAAATATTAGAACTTCCAGGATATTTCCTGGGTTTGGGGGAATGAGGATTTTTGTCCCAAAAAAGAAAGAAAGGAAAAAAGGAAGGAGGGAAGGAAAGAGGGAGGAAGAGGGAGGGAGGGAAAAGAAAAAAATAAGGAGAGAAGAAAGAAGAGATGTTCAGTCCCCATAACTATAATCTAATCCAGGAGTCAGCAAACTATAGCTGCAAGCCAAACCCAGCCTGTTTCTGTGCAGCCTGAGAACTAAGAATGATTTTTTTTTTTTTTTACATTTTTAAAGGGTCGTAAAAAAAAATCAACCAAACAAAGAAGAACATGCAACAGACCTTACGGCACACAAAGCCTAAAACATTTACCATTTGGCCCTTTTCAGAAAAAGTCTGCCGCCTCTGTATGTCACCCGTTTAAGCTCTAGAACAACTTTCCCAGCCTGGACGAGCTGGGAAATGCGGAACAGACCAGACAGCAGGGACAGACCAGACAGCAGAGAATTTTCCATTTCTGCCCACGAGGCCAAGCATGATCCATCATAAACCTTTCAAAGCCAAGGCCCAGGAGGTTAAGTGATTTCTGCTCCAGCTCCGTGAGGCGAGGTCAGGGGCCGCGGGAAAATGGATGTCCTCACACACCAAAGAAAAAGGAGTGGTCATGCGGCCTCTCTCATTATCCATTTCTCATCAGCTTTTTAGAAAGCAAGGGAATGAATTTTACCTGTTCCGCGCATGGTGAGGTAGCATTTCTGTTTTATGAAATGAAGGAAAAGACCTAGTTATGAGTCAGGGTTCTTGGTTCCAAGTGATAAAATCCCAATTCAAAAGGATTGAAGCAACAAAGAGAATTTATTGGACCATGTTATTGAAAAGTCCAGGAGTTGCACAAGCTTCAGGCATAGCTGGATCTAGGGACACCATCAGTATTCATCCTCTCCTTTTGTTCCGGGTTAGTTTCATTCTCGGGGAGGCTCTCCCCTCATGAGGCAAGATGGGAGCACCACATCCCTTCCACTTGCCAAGCCCAGCCTAAAGCGGTTCTCTCGTTAATGTTCCAAAACTGAATCTCATTGAATGCTGTCTGGATCATGTGACCCCTCCCAACCAATGACTGTGGTCAGGGGATGGAATGAGCTGATTGGCCAGGTTTGCTCATGTGTTTCTCCAGGAGTGTGGTGGGAGGGACCAGCCGGAGGGACCCGCCCCACCTGAACCACAGCCGCGGAGAGGAGAGGAGAGAAGGGAATCGTTTCCCCAAACAAGTTCAGGGGTCCGTTCTCAGAAGGAGGAACAGGTGCTGAGCCGTCAAAAGCAACTTCTGTTCCCTACAGAAGCCAACTGATATTTCTGTTATCTTTCTTTTCTTTGTTTTTGGCCACGCCGCGTGACTTGTGGGATCTTAGCTCCCTGACCAGGGATCAAACCCAAGAGCCCCGCAGTGGAAGCCCCGAGTCTTAACCACTGGACCGCCAGGGAAATCCCCCAACTCATATTTCCCAGGCAGCTTTGCTAAGTTTCACTACCACCCATCTTATAGTTGAGTAAACTGAGATCCTGGAGGTAAAGTCAGTCTCTCAAGGTGACAAACTTAGTTCATGAGGGAGGCAGGGTTCTAATCATCTGAGTCTGACTCATACTCCTGCTGCCAACACTGACCGTCACGCATCACCAATCCTGCCCTCAAAGAGCCTAAGGACCCTGTACACAGTCAGTGTGCAATGAACGCACATCACATCGAATCGTCATTGAGTGACTGCCCCCCACTGGACCATAAGATGCCTGAGGGTAGAGCACATGTCTGTCTTGTTCACCGCAGCATTCCCACCACCTGTACACAGTAGGTGCTCCAAAGACACTTGGCAAATCAATGCACATGGCCTTCGCATTTAGCACCTAGTAGGTGTTGCACAAATCGTTGGTGAATAAATGAATGAATCTCAATGGAAGTCAAGCTGCCTGGCTGTTCAAACCTTTCTAGATCATTAACAAGACAGATGGAGATAGGGAGATGGAGGAGGGGGGAGGGATGAATGAATGAATGAAGAACAGAAGGCTTTTCTAGAGTCTGAAGCACTCAGAGCAGAATCCATAGATCTTGTCCTGGACAGTAAGAGTGCCAAGGTTACTTGGAGAGCAAACCCCAGTTTTGGAAAGGGACACGGGGCCTTTGTGAGCCAGGAGGGGGTGGGTGGAGCTGGCAGGAGGAAGCCAGGTCAGCCAGAGCCCAACCAACCGGCTGTGCCAGGGACACGGCGCCCCGCCCCACTGCCCCTGACCTTGCTTCATCCCACAATAGAGCATCCATTGTAAGTGGGTAATTGGGTTCCGGCGCATCCCCTCCCCCGGCTGGGGGTGGAAGCGAAGGGAAACACAATCTGTTTTCTATTTGTCACAGCTGCCAAGATGCCACTCCCTCCTCTGTCCCCCACGCCCGCCCCCTGAGCGACAGCCGCGGTGACATTCCTTGGCTGGGGCTGAGCATGGATTAGAGCTGCCGCCCAGGCTGGCTAACCCGGGAGGATCATGACAAAAACCTAAAAACAGCCTAACAGGCCTCCCAGGCTTTGTTCGTACCCTTACCTACGGGGAACCTAAAATATTGTCCTAATTGGACAAAGGAGGGGTTCACGTCCTGGCTCCTTCTCTTTGTAGCTGTGTGACCTTGAGCCAGTCACCTAACTTCTCTGTGCCACAGTTTCCTCATTTGTAAAATGGGGATGATGATAATCCTAGGAAAGGCTATAGGTTGTCTTTTTTATTTTTATTTTTTGTCTGTCTACAGGAAATCCTCTTTCTCTTTTTAAAAAATTTTTATTGGAGTACAGTTGATTTACAATATTGTGTTAGTTTCTGCTGTACAGCAAAATGAGTCAGTTATACATACACATATATTCACTCTTTTTTAGATTCTATTCCCATATAGGTCATTACAGATTACTGAGTAGAGTTCCCTGTGCTATACAGTTAGGTCCTTATTAGTTATCTATTTTATATATAGTGGTGTGTACGTGTCAATCCCAGTCTCCCAATTTATCCCTCCCCCACCCAGCCCCCCATAGTCTGTCTTGAATGTGTTCATCCAGGCAGGGTGCTGGGCATGTAGTGTTTGGTAACAGCTGGTGATCGTTGGATTTACTGTTTAGGGAGCTGGCGCTTCCCTGTTTCAGTTTGCAGACTTGAATGTCTTTGCCTCAGACCACTCTGAGGTGGGGGAGTAAAGGGCAAATGCTCAGAGAGGGTCCTCTGTGTGAGCCCCGGGGTTGCCTTCTTGCTCTGAGCACTCACATCCAGAGGACCTACTGGGTGTCTGGTGTGTGCCCATCTTAGGCCGATGGGAGAAAAACAGGGAGGTAAGAGAAGGTACATAAGAAGAACTGCAAGGTTTGGGCTCTGCTCTAACCAACTGAGTTGGGTTTGAAGACAAACAGGCTCTGGGAATGCATCCCCAGGCCCCCAAGTTCTGTAGGAGTTGAGGGAATGCAGCAGGCATGGAGGGCTTCCTGGAGGAGGTGAGCCAGGTTTGAATCCTGCCTCTGCTGGGGATCTTAGGCAATATGTTCACCTCTCTGGGCCTTGTCATCTTTTGGGGACTTCAAGAAAAACAGTCCAAGTCAGCCAAGCCTTAATAGACAGGATTAGGGCCATTTATGAGGAAACCAAGACATCTTGAACTTGGCTTTTACTGGAGGAAATCCCAGCAAGGCCTTGGCCTGGATATTCAGAGTGACCCTGCCCCAGCCCCTGAAGGTCCAGCCATAGACAGACCTGCACTGAGGTCTGGCTCCATTCCCAAGCCACTGAACACCTCAGGCAAATCACTTAATCTCTGAGACTCAGTTTCCTCGTCTGTAAAATGGGACACCATGCCCACCAGCGTGACTGGGAGGGCTTAAGCTAATATAGACTTGGCACACAGTAACAGCTCAATAAATCACAGCCAATACTCCTAATTTCTAGGGCCAAGGGATGTCTGAAAAAAGGGGGGAGGGATAACCAACAGGCAGCAGAAGCCAGGGCTTATTTGTGGGACTCATCAAGACCCCCTCCTCCCCTTTTGATGAATAAACTAGGATGTAGAAGTAATAGCCAGCATTAGTTCTGAATGACCTCAGGTGCACAAAACAGGGTGAATCATAATCTCCTGACTCACTCCCATTGTTGGTGGGTACCTGGCCTGTTTTTATTTTATAGGTTTGTCTATTTCTTTATTACTTTCTGTGCCATTTAATTTATTATTCCATAATATAGCGGACACTCATGTGAATCACTCCCCAATGCAAGAACAAGGCTATGACTCCTACAGGTACCCATGTGTTCCCTCACCTCTCCCCAGGAGTGAGCACTATTCCTTGATGTAATAAGTATTTATTTTGTCCTCACTCCGGGCCAGGCACACAATCCGGAATTTGTGTTTGTCATTCCCTTGATTTTATTTTCTTTTTCCGCATCATGCAGCTTGTGGGATCTTAGTTCCCCAACCAGGGACTGAATCCACGCCTCCTGCATTGGAAGCGTGGAACCTTAACCACTGGACAGCCAGGGAAGTCCCCATTCCCTTGCTTCTTTGGATCAAGGTCATTGGTTGCGTCTGTGGGTACGTGTGCCCGCACCAGTGGTCCTCAGGCTTGAGTGTGTTCAGAATCACCCAGAGGGCTCTGAAAACAGATTCCGGGCCCCACCCCCAGAGTGTCTGATTCTGCAGGTCTGGAGCAGGGCCCAAGAATCTGCATTTCTAACACATTTCCAGGGGACGCTGATTCTGCTGCTCCGAGGACAACACTTTGAGAACCACGGCCCTAAATCATATAGTACAGAGTTTTAGTTGTTTGCAAACTTCATAACAAGGGTGTCATGTTATAGGTGGTCTTCTGTGGCTAGGTTTTGTCACTCAACCCCAGTGATTTTTCTACCAGGGGCAAATTTGCCTCCAGGGGCGGTTGCTCAATGTCTTGAGACATTTTTCTTATCAAGGCTGGTTGGGCGGGGTGTGTTACTGGCATCTAGCGGGTCGGCTCCAGGTATGCTGCTAAAACATCCTACCACACCCAGGAAGCTCCCTCCGACAGAATGATCCTGCCCCAAATGTCAACAGTCTCAGGAGGAATAAAAACAGTTGTCCACACAAAAATTTGTACACAAATATTCATCATAGCATTATTCACAATAGTCGAAAAGCGGGAGCAACCCAGATGTCCATCGATAGATGAATAAATAGCATACGGTCTATCCATACGAAGGAGTATGACTCAGCCATAGAAAGTAATGGAGTTCTGACACATGCCACAGTGTGGATGCACCTTGAAAACGTGATGCTGAGTGAGAGAAGCCAGACACAAAAGGTCACATATTGTGTGATTCCATTTATGTGAAATGCCCAGAAAGGACAAATCCGTGGAGACAAAAAGTAGATTGGTGGTTTCCAGGAGCTGGGGACAAGGGAAAGGGGAGTGACTGATGATAGGGAGGGGGCTTCCTTTCAGGGATGATGCAAATGTTCTAAAACTGATGGTGGTGATAGTTGCACAACTCTGTGAATAGACTAGAATCCATCAAATTGTACGATTTAAGTGAGTGGGTTGCGTCGTACATGAATTACATCTCAATAAAATTGCTATTAAAAACAATAATGAGGGCTTCCCTGGTGGCGCAGTTGTTGAGAGTCCACCTGCCGATGCAGGGGACGCGGGTTCGTGCCCCGGTCTGGGAAGATCCCACATGCCGCAGAGCGGCTGGGCCCGTGAGCCATGACCGCTGAGCCTGCGCGTCCGGAGCCTGTGCTCCGCAACGGGAGAGGCCGCGGCAGTGAGAGGCCCGTGTAGCAAAAAAAAACAAAAAACAAAACAATAATGAGGGGCTTCCCTGGCAGTCCAATGGTTAAGGCTCTGCACCTCCACTGCAGGGGGCGCAGGTTCAATCCCTGGTTGGGGAACTAAGACCCCACATGCCACACGGCCAAAAAGAAGATAATAATAATAATGAGAAAAATGTCAATAGCGTCAAAGTTGAGAAATTCTGCAATACACTCTCTTACTAAGATTCACCCTGTGTGGGCCTGGAGCTGCTGCTTTTTCATTTTCACTGCTGTGTAATACTCCATGGTGTGAACATACCACGAGGTAGTTATCCATCTTCCTGCCAATGAGTATTTGGTTTGGTCCCAGATTTTGCCACAGTGAACAGAGCTGCCGTGCACATTCTTGTACCCATCACTCAGGGCCCACATGCAAGAGTTTCACTTTGGCACATACCTAAGAGAAAAATGACTGAGTCACAAGGAGCAGGAAAGTTTACTAGAAAATGCCAGCCGTTATATTAAGGACTTTCTACTCACGCCAGGCACTGGGCTAAATATCTACCTGTATTCTCACCCACTTTAAGAGATGAGGATGCTGAGGCTCAGAGAAGTGAATGAACTGGCCTGGCCCAGAAGGGGCAGACCAGACATAAGCTCTCAGCCACACATCCTACAGCAAACTCCCCTGCAAGCGTGAGTGACAGGCTTCCCCAGGCAGACGCACTGCAAGCAGCAAGGGCGTGGGGAGGGGGGCTTGCACAGAAGCCGCTTCCAGCCCAGCCTGGGTGCGGTGACAGCTTGTGTAGAAAACAGCCCATTGTTTCTGAGACATACATATGGAAGCGCCTCCAAGAGTCTTCCCAACCTGGGGCCTGATGAACTTTCTAGAACGTTAAGCCAAAACCCACATCACACATCACAGCCCTCTCCTCAGGCAACGAGAATCCTCCACCACCCCAACGCCTCCTTCCTGCCTTGTGTCTGAACTCCGAACGACACTTGCCCACCAAGCAGGGGCAGGAGGGTGCAGCAGTGATGCCCGCGGGGTCTACTAACCACAGGCCTTGTTCCAAATCCCACTTTTTTTTTTTTTTTTTTTTGTGGTACGCGGGCCTTTCACTGCTGTGGCCTCTCCCCTTGCGGAGCACAGGCTCCGGACGCACAGGCTCAGCGGCCATGGCTCACGGGCCCAGCTGCTCTGCGGCATGTGGGATCTTCCCGGACCGGGGCACGAACCCATGTCCCCTGCATTGGCAGGCGGACTCTCAACCACTGTGCCACCAGGGAAGCCCCCAAATCCCACTTCTACTACGGACTTGCTGTGTGACCGGGGGACGGTGACTTGACATCTCTGAGCCTATCTTCTCACTTAAAATGGGGACATCGATACAGCAGCTATACATCCCAGGCCCCAAATCCAGGTCTACAGGATAGAACCAATTTTGATTTCTTTCCAATCGACGCAGAGTCAATTCCAAGCCCTCATCCTCCCAATATGATAGAAAATTTAGTCTCAGTCTCAGGATTGTGGGTCCTCCATGCTGGCTCCGGTCAGAGACCAAATCTGAGAGGTCCCTCTGGCCACTGGTTCCCACTGAGGACCCGGGAGATGTTTGGGATCCAGGACCATGTGGCCCCTTCTGGTGGGAAATTCTTCAGCATCTGTGTGGTGGGGCCGGGGGGAGGGAGCTTGCCTGCCCTGGGACCTCTTCGGTCAGGGCACCCTCTTCCTGGTGCACAATGTAACTTCTAGATCCTGTCACCTCCCAGGAGCACTGCTACCAAATGAGGTCATCAGGCCTGCTTCCCTCCTGCCAACTCCAGCGTGTGCGAATCTCCCTCCCTCTCTCTCTCTCCCTCCAGAACCAAAAGCAACTTCACAGCCAGCTCCGGGATGCCTCCTGTCCTACAGGAAGAGAACTTCCGCTGGGACCTGGCTGCTGAGCCAGAGACGCCCTCACCCAGCAGCTCTTGCTCCCCTGGGGTGCGATCGGGAATGGTTTGTGCAGCTTGCACACCACTTGCTTAACAGGAAGTTGCCTGCCTCCACTTTTTCTCTTTCTCCCCATTTCTTTTTTTTTTTTTTTTTTTTGCGGTACGCGGGCCTCTTACTGTTGTGGCCTCTCCTGTTGCAGAGCACAGGCTCCGGACGCGCAAGCTCAGCGGCCATGGCTCACGGGCCCAGCCACTTCGCAGCATGTGGGATCTTCCCAGACCGGGGCACGAACCCGTGTCCCCTGCATCGGCAGGCGGACTCTCAACCACTGCGCCACCAGGGAAGCCCTCTCCCCATTTCTGAGAGCACGTGGATCTGGTTTTGACTCTGCTTCAACCATGCCGTGAAAGACCATATCCTAGAGGTGCTGGAATAAGACAGAAGGATCTGGGTCCCCAAATGGCTGCAGAGCTGAACTTCTGGCCCTCCTGGGCATACTCCCCTCCCTCAGACCTCTTCAGAGAGATACAAACTTCTCTCTTGTTTTAATCTATGTGGTTTTTCTCTTTTTTTGGCTTTTTTGGTGGGGGGGTGGGTCTTTGTTACAGCAGCTGAGCTTATACCCTGACTAATACGTGGGGTTTTCACAAAAGGCTTGTGATGGTTAATTTTATGTGTCAACCTGACTGGACCCTGGGCTGCCCAGATATTTGGTTAAACATTATTCTGGGTATGTTCATGCGGATGCTTCTGGAGGAGACTGACATTTGAATCAGTAGACCAAGTAGAGCAGATTGCCCTCCTCAATGTGGGTGGGTCTCATTCAACCATGTGAAGGCTTGAGTAGAAGAAGAAGGTGAGGAAGGGAGAATTGACTCTCTCTGCCTGACTGTCTTCAAGCTGGGACATTGATCTTCTCCTGCCTTGGGACTCAGACTCAAACTGGAGCTCCCACCATCAGCTCTCCTGGGTTTCCAGCTTGCAGATGGCAGATTGTGGGACTTCTCAGCCTCCAACACCATGTGTGCCAATTCCTTATTTATTAATTCCTTATAATAAATCTCTTTGGACTTCCCTGGCAGTCTAGTGGTTAAGACTCCATGCTCCCAATGCAGAGGGCATGGGTTTGATCCCCGGTCAGGGAACTAAGATCTCGAATGCCACACAGTGCAACCAGAAAAAAAAAAAAAAAAATCTCCTTATAAATAGATGGGTAGAGATGCTAGGGATAGAGGTATACAGTATCCTATGAGTCTGTGTCTCTAAAGAGCCCAGATTAATACAAGGCAAATAGACTAGCTTCCAGAAACTTCTACCCTCTACTTGGAAAAAAACAGAAATCAAGAAAATACAAAGGGCTGAAGTCTGCCTTGGAATCCAGGAAAGAAAATTACAGGGTGAATAAACATGAGTGAGCAGCTCCATGAAGAGCCCTGCCAATAGTCCACAAAACCGTATCATATATTTGAAACTTGCTAAGAGAGTAGACCTTAAAAGTTCTCATCACAAGAAAGAAAAACTTGTCACTATGTGAGGGGGTGGATGTTAACTAAATTTATTGTGGTGAACATTTCACAATGTATAAATATGTCAAATCATCATGTGGAACTCCTAAAAGGGGAATACTATATTTTATGTCTATTATATCTCAATGAAACTGCGGGAGGGGAATTAAACTTGAAAAACAAAAGAATCCTGCTACAGCCATGCCTACTGTGGAGGGTTGTTTGAAGGATGAAGCGGGGAACGCGTGCACACAGGGCAGTTGGCTCATGAGGCCTGGCCTGCACTGAGTGCCCTGTAAGTGGCAATGAACCTTGGGGCAGGGGCACCGAGCACGTAGGATCCTGCCTTTGATGCTTTCCAGGACATGTGATGTTGGGTACATCATTTCACAATGGCAACAAGTAATTACTGAACACTTGCTGTGTGCCAGGCACTGTTCTAGATTCTGCGGATACAGTGGGGGGTAAGAAATACCTAGTCACAGTCCTCTGTGAGCTGGATTTGGGGGCCTTGAGAGGTGCCAGCCCAGGGGTTCTTAAATGCCAGGCTGACCAGCTTTAAGGCTCAGCAACAGACATGGACGTGCACAGCAGATGGAGTGACGTGGCAGAGGTGGGGGGAGGGTGACGAAGCTGGCCAGGAAATGCATAATGGATTAGACTCAGATAATTAGCATTTCCAGAAGGGAGAAGAAAAACCCTGACTTCTATGATGGCTCAGCAGAACAGCTATCTCTAATAAATACTAACCCTTCTGGCTTTCCTGCTAATGGTCACATGGTAGGATTTTTCTTCTCTCCTCTCACCACCGCTCCAGAAGTCAGGCATGGCCATGTGACTTGCCTGGACCAACGCGATGTGAGTGGAAGTGATGTAAGTTGCTCCTGAGAAGAAGCTTTAAGAACCAGTGAACAATTTCCCCCATGCCCAGTGATGGTCCATGTTGCACAGGGCATGTTCCATCAGTCTGTGTCCCAGAATGAGGAGGCCATGGAGCATAGACGAGACACGAACTTTGGTTGTTTTAAGCCACAGGATTCCAGGGGTTGTTTGTTACTGCAACATAACTGAGCTGACGCTGACCTGTACACCTCCATTTCACAGATGAGGAAACAAAGTCGTACACCTCCGTTTCACAGATGAAGGAACAAAGTCTGGAAGAGGTCGCATAGCTTACCCAAAGTCAAACATGGAAGCACAGCCAAGACTCAAAGCCAGGCCTGCCCGTCTCTGCAACCTTTCCGGACGTGGGGTGTCTCCACTCTCAACACATCCAGCCAAACCCCTTGTTGCTAACCCCTTCAATTAAAGCCAATTTCAGGGTCTTCTGGTTTCTAAATGAACAGCCCCGATCATGTTCATTGGAGGCCCTGTCTGCTCAGGCTGCTCATTTTATCAGAAGCCGCCAACAAGATAAATGGCCCTGTAACTTATTGTTCTGCTGCAAAGCACCTCGCAGCCAGTGGCAGCACAGATGCCAGGAATAAATCACATCTGATCTTCCGAGAGTCAGGTCGAGCTCCCTTGAGGGACGTCAGAGGCAGGGGGTTGGCCTGGAGCAGCCACAGACACTGGGGGACTTCACTAAGGACCACAGAGCTGCTGGGAGGTCTTCCTCAGGACCCCAGAGGTCTGGGGTGAGCGTCATTGGTTTTT
Source organism: Mesoplodon bidens (assembly GCF_964165515.1). Classification (NCBI taxonomy): domain Eukaryota; kingdom Metazoa; phylum Chordata; class Mammalia; order Artiodactyla; family Ziphiidae; genus Mesoplodon; species Mesoplodon bidens. The sequence goes on along the minus strand of NC_138169.1, from coordinate 6,059,819 downwards.
AATCTTCTCAGCATCTATTTCCCCTTCTTAAGGTTTAACAGCAACACTTTTTCTTTGGGGAAAATCATCTCTCCTCACTCTCAGTCAGTATGGGTCAGGTGGGGTCATGGCTTCCACCCAGCTACAGAGAGTGGACACATGATCTAGCCCAGCCACTCGCAGCCCCACATCCTGTCACCGCCATGGTTGGTTCAGGGTGGGGATATACCCTGGGATGATGGGACTCGATTCTCAGATTTCTGTTGAAACTCTAAGAAAAGAGAAGTTGTCTTTTTTTTTTTTTTTTAATAAGAGGAGTATATTTATTTATTTATTTATTTTCTTGACTATAGATCTAATATTTTATTTATTAAAAAAAATTTTTTTTCGCATCTTTATTGGAGTATAATTGCTTTACAATGTTGTGTTAATTGTTGCTGTATAACAAAGTGAATCAGCCATACGTATACATATATCTCCATATCCCCTCCCTCTTGCATCTCCCTCCCTCCCATCCTCCTTATCCCACCCCTCTAGGTGGTCACAAAGCACTGAGCTGATCTCCCTGTGTGATGCAGCTGCTTCCCACTAGCTATCTGTTTTACATTTGGTAGTGTATGAGAAGTTCCCTTTTAACAGAGGTTGCTTGCAGAAGGAATGTCTTTTTCATTGTGCTGTCTCTAGCTGCTGGCACAATTACATGCATGTAGTAGGTGCTCAGTAAAAATGGGCTGAATGAATGAGTTAGCAAGGTGGAGTCAAGACAGCTGGGTTCTTGTTTGGACTCGGCTAAATCGACTCTGTAACATCAAGAATCTCTCCTCATCTCAGTTTCCTTGCCTATGGAAATGGAGTTAATAATAGCACTTACCAATAGCTGGTTATATCGGTGAGCTATTGCCACCAATATGCCGTGTAACAAATAACCCCCAAACTCAGTGGCTTAAAACAACAATGGTGCATTATCATTCACACATCTGTCAGTTGCATTTGAGGGGTCACCTGATCCAGGCTGGGGCTTGGCTGGTCAGCTTTGCTCCACCTGTGTCTCACCCTCTTGGATCAGCTGGCTAATCCAGGGTGTATTTGTCACATATCATGGCAAAGGTGCAGAAAAGTACAAAGCCCCTTAAGGGACAGAGCTAGCCCAGAATCACTTCCACTTCTTTTTTTGGCCAAAGCAAGTCACATGGCCACACCCAAAGTCAAAGGGTAGAGAAGTGCGCTCTATCCCTTTGGTGAGCAGAAGTGTCAAGTCACACAGCAAAGAGCATAGATGCAGGGAGGGGTGAAAAACAGAGCCCAAGCGGGCATTCCTCCACACAGATGTGACCATCTTTGTTTATCTGTTTCTTTGCTCAGTGTCTGCTTCTCCACCGGAGTGTAACCTCCTCCTGTGTGTGGCTCCTTACCTGCTCCGCTCCTGGCGGTGGTGGTATCTCCAGCCCCTAGAACAGGGCCTGGGACAGCAGTGGTGTTCAGTAAACACTTGTCAAAAGACGAGAAGCTGTCCCCAACCTCCCTACACTGTCATGAAGATTAAACCAGGTCAGGCACGCAAGCAACACTCTGGGAGTTACAGAAGCCCTCCCAGAGTCACGATTCTGACCCCACCTCCACCTTAAATCTCTGCAGGGGACAGGGGTGACCGTCCCATCTCCGGGACAGGGTCCAGAGCCAGGGGTCCAGTTGTGGGTGGCGGCGTCACATCCACATCTTGGTCAGTCTGTGTCTCTCAGCCTGGCCCGGTGGTCCTGGAGAGGCCCCACGGTGCAGCTCAGACCCATTCCCTTGGATCGGGAAGTTCAGGTTCCACTGCACGCCGAGGACACAGATCTCTCTGGGGTAAGAAGGAAGTGCCCCGAAAGGCCCCAGGAGAGACAGCCCTCTGTGGCCGCTCACTTGGCCCAGAGCCCCTGAGGCCACAGTGCCGCCTTGTGTGGTCTCCCTCGAGCCCGCCCTCCCGTCTGCTGGAAACAGCCAAGTCACGGACCCTCTGCGCCCCACCCTGTTTGCCCTTCCTGGGGGAGCTGCCCGCCCCTCACGTCCATCTGGCCCTCAGTGTCTCCGTCCCTCCAGGTGGACTGGGCTCCCACCAGCCCTGCACACAGGAAACATCTCCATTCTGCCCCCGCACTGCACACTTCAGCACAAAAACCTTCTCCAGGCCCAGCCCGAAAGAACCAAATGTTCCTCTATTATGCAAGCTCATTTCTCTCTTCCTGGCGGGCCCAAATTGCAATCTGCACCAGGGGAAGAGAAGGCGACGGAGGCCTGAATCGGGGAGCCGAACAGCTGTGGCAGGAAACCCTCCCCCCCAACCAAGGCTGCACTGTCCCCGGCCCCCTCCCCTCCCCAGGACCCAGCCGGACACATCAGCAGAGGGGCAGTGTGTCAGTGCCTGTCACCAAGAACTAACCCAGCTGTCCTTGGGGTTTGCCCAGGACAGATAACCCCTGGCTATGTTCAGAAAGAGAAGAAAAGCATCACTCTTAGCAATACATCAGGGGTGGGGTCAAAGGCAGGAGCCAAGGCAAGAACTTTGCATAAAACAACACATGGGTGTCATTTACTCTGTGCCAGGCTTGGCTCTAAACACCTTCTCATTTAATCTTCATACTCTCTGAATAGATGCCCATATTATCCCCCTTTCACAGAGGAGGAAAGTGAGGCTCAGAGTGGGTGACGCAGCTGAGAAAACACAATTAGGAAGCAGCAGAGCTGGGATCCAAACCAGACAGGCCCCAGGACAGAGCTTGTCCAATTAACTGCTGCTCTGTCAAATGTGTGGATCCGTTTTTATGTCCCAAAGGGTTTCCCTGCTAGGCTAAAAGCCACACCACTTGTGAGCCAGCAAAACTACTTCTGGGTATACAGTTGACCCCTGAACAACACAGGTTTGAACTGCATGGGTCCACTTTTATGCAGATTTTTTAAAAAAATAAATGTACCATGTACACTACGGGGTTGCACGGTCCAAGGCTGGTTGAACCCATGGACGCAGAACCTTGGATACAGACAGCTGACTACAAAGTTATACTCAGATTTCCAACTGGGGTGGGGGGGTCCACACCCCTAACCTCCACATTGTTCAAGGATCAACTCTATACGCAAAAGGATTGAAAGCAGAGTCTCGAAGATATACTTGCACACCCGTGTTCATAGCAGCTTTATTCACAATAGCCAAAAGGTGGAAGCAACCCAGATTTCCATCAGTGGACGAATGGATAAGCAAAATGTGGTCTATCCATACAATGGAATACTATTGAACCTTGAAAAAGGGAAGGAAATCCTGCCACACTACAACACAGATAAACCTTGAGGGCATTATCCTAAGTGAAATAAGCCAGTCCCCAAAAGACAAATTCTGCATGATTCCACTCACATGAGGTCCCTGGAGGAGTCCAATTCATAGAGACAGAAGGTAGAAGAGTGACTGCCAGGGCCTGAGGGAAGGGGATGGGGAGTTAGTGTTTCATGGGGACAGAGTTCCAGTTTTGCAAGATGCACAACTTCCTGCTTGCCCTCCTGCACCTCCGCCATCACCGTGGATCACATCCAGGCTAGCCTGCTGGTAGAGACACACGGAACAGAGCAGAGCCCTCCCAGCAATCCACGCAGAGGCCACCCGAGATCAGCCAACAGCCAGCCACCCCCAGACACGTGCATGAGCCCAGCTGAGACAGAAGAAGCCCCAGCCAAGTCTAGCCCCAACTGTTGACCTGCAGACTCATGAGCCAAATAAATGCTTAGTGTTTGAGGTCATCAATATTTGGGGCGATTTGTTACACAGCATTATTCTGCCAATAGATGACTGATACAAACTCACATAAAAGGCCTCCAGCCCTTCAATCATTTATTCAGCTGCTCCAACACTTACGTTTGAAGCACCTACTCTGTATCCAGGACAGAACAGCTGGCAAGGCCCTCCTGGAGCCCACTGTCGAATGGGGGGAGACAGACCAAGATCCAAGTACTTATGATGATGTGATTAAGTGAAGGTCTTAAGTATAGGGGCTGTGGGAGAAGCACATGGGAAGGGCACATAGCTCAGGCTTGGGAGGTCAGGGGAGGCTTCCTGGAAGAGCAGTTGTTGAAATGAAGGCCTGAAGAAGTGGGAGACGGCCAGGTGACGTTTGTGTATAGGTAGAATCAGGGAAGGGTGTCCCAGGCAGAAGAACAGGGGTAAAGGCCTTGGCCGGTTGCGGGGACAGAGCCTGGCTGCTTGGAAGAATGGCAAGGTCGTTGAGAAAGTTGTGCTGGAGCCATTTCTGAGCTCGGACTTTATCCTGAGGGCCCGGGGGCGGGTGGATTTCAACCGTATGCTGCATGATCAGATGTGCACTTGAGAAAGATCACTCGGGCAGCGGTGCGGAAGGGGTGTGAGCCCAGCATGCACTTAAGCCCAGCTGTGAAAGCTGCCTGGAGAGTCAGAGGTCCCTGTGCCAGAGTGCAGTGCGGACAGTGCCCGGCTCACCAGGAGTCGCCAGTGTCCCCGCTGTCTCGGCTGCCCTTTCCCGGGCTGGCTCCCTCTGGGGTAGCGATGCAGAAGCTGAGGTTGTCCCCGGGCACCAATGAGGCGGCAGAGAGGAGGCCTTCAGCCACATGTCCGCCCTCTCGCCACCCAATCAGCAGGCCACCTCCAGCTGCAGAAGTCGCCCTGCCCAATCGGGACCCAGGACACTCCCCACGGGCCACCTCCAGCGCGTGGGTGGAGAGTGAATTTGCTGATTCTGGGCAGTGACAGGGCCAGAACCCTCCTGCCAACCCCATCCAAACGTGGCCACCTGGCCCTGCCCCCGGCGCCCCTGCCCCAGCTGGCCTCCCTCTGTATCCGCAAGACCCCGTCAAACACGACCATCCGCTGGCATCCATCACTCCAGAGAAAAGAAATAAAGACGTTGCCGTAGCGTTGTCCCAGGATTAATGTCCCTGCTGTGAAAACAAACGTCGCGTCTTCCCGCCAACATTTATTTTTGATAAATGCTGTGACTTTGCCTTGACATTTCGGAAGCAGCGGGAAACCATTACCCGGTGACAATGTTCTATTCCACTGACATTATCTCTTAATTATAATATGCAAGTAATGCTGAAAAAAATGGCCCATAAATAGCTCGTTTGGAGTTGCTGCATTCTGTCCTGTCGAGGAAATGCTGAACGATTTCATTCAGCGCTTGCAAATGAGGGGAGACAAATGAATCTCTGGGGGCTCCGTGTGTGTCGTGCCTCTTCAATGACAAGGCTGGCAGGGTGGCGGGACGTGGCAGGGAAGTGATGATGTCAGGGCATCAGCTGGGCTTGCACCCCAACCCCGTCCCATCCATCCCCATCCCCAAATCGGAGCGCACTTCACCCTGATCACAATTAATAAGGCTTCAACTCCAGTCCTGCAAAGCGGTTTGCTATGAGCATAGAGGAGAAAGGTAGTGCTTTTTTTTTTTTTTTCTTTCCCCAGGAAATTAATTCCGTTCAGGGGCAAAGAGGTCGAGGGAAGAACGTCTGGAGGAAATCCCATTTTGCAACTCCTCTGGGTCCTCAAGAGCCGAAGAAACATCTGCCAAAGTTCAGAGGGAACAAGGCTCCAGGAGGGGGTGCTTGGGGACAGGGCAGGCAGAGGCTTTGGAACAACGCAGGAAAGAAACCTGGACACCCCTGTGGAACTGGTGGACAGCGGAAAGGGGTCAACCAGAAGTCAGACTCATAAGGCTAACATTATGGGAACCTGACACTTTGGAAGCAAAAAGAGTCAAGTGAATTCACGCTTTGGAAGTCTCAGCGCTCCAAACACAAACCAGTGAAAACTCAAACTCTCAACCAGCGGTTCTCACAACCTGCCTGCTTCCTCCTCCAGGGGTGGTTTTGCCCTCCCCCCGCAGGAGGGCATTTGGCACCATCTGGAAACGGCCTTGGTTGTTACAACCAAGGCTTGGGCACTACTGGCATCTAATGGGTAGAGACCAGGGATGCTGCTGAAGGCTGCTTCTAGTGGGTAGAGACCAGGGATGCTGATGCCCAGGATGGCCCCACCGCAAAGAACTGTCCAGTCCAAAGGTCAACAGTGATGGTTATGAGAGGGGAGGCGTTGGTGAGTTTGTTGGAGACAAAGAGCCTCGATGGTGGTTGAGAAGAATCTAGAAAGAGCTGCCCACTTTGTGAAGAGAATGTACAAATACGTGGCTTAAACATCCAGGGGGAGCCTCTAAAGGGATGGAATACAACCTATAGTTTGTAGATGGCGGGGAAAGGGGAGCCTATGAAAGCCCATCCTGGGACTTCCCTGGCAGTCCGGTCGTTTAGACTCTGCGTTTCTACTGCAGGGAGCACGGGTTGGATCCCTGGTTGGGGAACTAAGATCCTGCGTGGTACGGCCAAAATAAGAAAAAAAGAAAGCAGCCTATCCTGGAGTATAAATACAAAAACCAACCCTGTCTCAGTTAAGTTTTCTCATCTGCCCTTTGAGACTGTTATTATGTTTTCTCTTTATTTTACAGACCAGGAAACGGAGGTTCCCCAGGTGGGCATGCCCAGTCATAACAGCAGTCAGGAAGACACAGGGGTCACAGGAAGAGGGTGGCCTGGGCTCAGATCCTGGTCACTTGCCAGCTGGTCACACTGGGTGAGCAACTTGACTTCTCAGGGCCTTTGTTTCCTCATCTGTAAAATGGGCTCATAAACCTGCCCCACGAGGTTGCCCCAGGAATGAGTTGAGATGGCCCTTATACATCAAGCAGGAACGAGAAGCCAGCTCCAGTGGTTTAAGAGATTTTAATCAAAGGAACCATGGACAGAGACGTGGGCAATGCTGGGCAGGGGTGGTGAGGCAGCCAGGGGCCGGCACCAGTGGGGAGCTGTTGCCAGGGGAACAGGGGAAGGGGCTGGGGAAGGAATATCATGCATGGAGGCAGGGGAGCGACCAAGCCAGGTTCTGGGAATCAGGACGTGGACGTTGTGAGGGAGGGGACACACAGTCATCATCGTCACCGTTGGCTCGGTCCCACGCCCCCCAATCTGGTTTGCTCCCCACCGTTCAATGCTGCTTCTCAAGAGAAAACCTGGAGCGTCGAGGGGTCGTTTTCAATGTGGCAGCAGGATGGCAATGAGGCGCTGCCCTGCTCCTCAGAACGCGTCCCCGCAGCCTGGACAGCCCCCTGCCAGCTTCTAAATGTCTGTTCCAAGAGTTCAGGTTCAGTGCAAGGTTGCGGGCTCAGATGCCACCAGGGCACGTCAGCATTTATCGAGCGCAGCTGGCCTGGGCAGTGACACGGAGAATGTCACTCTCAGCCACGACCCCAGGGGAGGGGGACGGGGACAGCTGCCAGGGAGGCATGAGGGCCCAGTGTGGCCAGATCCTTACTAGATTTTGCAAAAGTAGCTGAAATGCAGATTTTTCCATGAAGTCCCTTGCTTTTTAAGTATTGGCCACTAATTCAGGTCCCACCCCCCTTAAACACTGCGTAAGCCAAAGACAACAAGCCTATAGGCCACGGGTTTGCACCCTCTGGTCTGGTCCACGGCCACTCCTCTCCCTTGGGAGATGACCTCACACTGGCCTGGAGTTACCCTAGAACTCACCTGCCCCGGGTCATGGCCAGAGACACAGCCATGGTGGCTCCCTGCCAATGGGCCCCAGTGAACATGCACCTGAAGCTCGCTGACCCTTTACCTGTCCCCAGAGCTCTGAGCCAAATCATCTCCACAAAGACGCCCCAAGCCAGCTGGCCACCTGGCTAAGTCAGGTCACCTCCCTGAGCCTCGGTGCCCTCATCTGTATAACGGGCCTCTGTGAGGCACTGTGATCATGGAATGAGGGTGTCCAGCAGGGCCCGGCACACAGCAGTTCTCAGTCACCAGGGCAAAAATCATCGAAACCAAAAGGAACAATAAAAGATGGCCTTGGCTGGATCCTCTGGGAGAAGAGAAGGGGCCCCAAGACTGTCTTGTCTGTGTTTTCCTCTTGTTCCCAAGAATATCATGAGAGGTTAGCATAGGACCTGAGGGTAGAAGACCTGGGTTTGAATCCCAGCTGCCCTACAACCCTGCTGTGCAGCTTTTGCCAGCTCACTCAACCTCTCTGAGCCTTGGTTTCCTCACCTGTAATCTGGGATGAATTTCTCCTTGTAGGAGGAATTTGTAGGGACTGAAAGGCATAAGATTAAGTAAGCACTAAGCACATGAAAAGGCACTTGGAATGTTAGCGTCCTCTCAGAAATTCCCCACGTCCTCTTTTACCCGCTTCCTGGTTTAGGTATCGAAGAGCTTGAACTAAAAGCTTTACACCTTTAGATTTTCTGAGATGTGCGGTGCCTTCCTCCCTAAGTTCGCGCAGATGTGTGTTGTACCAGCTCTGTGTCTCCTGCTCCCCAGGCAGTGTCAATACTGGCCTCTGCCCAAGGCCTGGTTGTTACTGACGTCACAGTGGGCAGCCTGGGGTAACCTGACCACAACCTGCCTGCTTCCTCCTCCAAGGGGAGGGGCTCCCCAATACCTGCTTCCCTGCATCTGTGGACTTTCCTTCAATCCACCTGGAGGAGACAGCCACCGGGTGGCTGGAAAGGAGACTCAGTGGGTCAGAGATTTTGGTCTCTTTTGCTTACTACTCTATCCCCCAGGCCTGTTTCATTGAATCCTTGAACTACAGATGTAACACTCACTTTCACACTTTAACATAATTTCACTGAAGTCTTAGCAATAATGGTGTCAACTGTGTACCTTTAAAAATGTTGAAAATGTGCCGGGAGGTGGGTTGTATCAGTCAGGATGGTCTAGGTTATGGTGCAGTAACAAACAATCCCCCATATCTCAGTAGTTTAAAATAACAAAGGTTTGTATCTTGCTCACATTAGAGAAGTCAACATAGGGCTATACTTTGTGGAGTCCTCATTCCAGGACCTGGGCTAGTGGGGCACCCAAAATCTCAGACATTGCCTGTCACAAGGGCAGAGAGAAAAGGAGTTCTGAAGGTTCTCAACCCCACAGTTAAACGCTGCAGCCCAAGAAGTGATACTCAACTCTCATCTCATTGGCCAGAATGAATCACATGATCCTACCCAACCATGCAGGGGCCAGGAAGTACCTTCCTCCCAGGTGCCCAGAGGGTGAAAGTAAAAAGATTTGGTGTACAGACTACCAATGGCTACCACATTGGTATTTTTATTATCCTCATTTTTATAGATGAGGATATTGAAGCTCAGAGAGGTTAAGTGACTTGCCCAAGATCACACAGCTAGTAAACAGCAGATCTGTGATTCAATACCCTGCTCTGTCTGACTCTAGAAACTAGTAACTTAGCCATTACCATTTATAAACCCCAAAGTATGAGCTGTTCTACCCTGTTTGTACATAAGATAAACTCATTCTGGGAGTTCGCTGGTGGCCTAGGATTCCGGGCTTTCAATGCCGTGGCCCGGGTTCAGTCCGTGGTCAGGGAACTGAGATCCCACAAGCTGTGCAACGCTGCCCAAAAAAAAGATTAAAATTCATTTCAGTGAATTGGGCTGATGCAAGACACCTACCTACACACCTCCAGAATGGGGTGTATCACCACAGTCACTTATACTTAAATTACACAACTAACAAGCAAAGGCAAATACTGCTCAAAAACAAATAGACGAAGTCCTGTTCAAGGCATGTTTGCTTCGGCCCACAGAGTATTTTATTTAATTGGAATATGTTTCCAATAATTAAAAATCAGGAGATTTCAGGTTTTTAAAAACCATCTTCTCTTGAAATTAAAAAAAAAAAAAAAAAGTGGAAAGACCTGGCAGCAATAGCCTGCATTCCCATAAGGCAGTCGTCAGCATGACTGAAGACAAAGCTAGGTTCTCAGATGACAGAAAGGCAGCCTGGACTGGAGTCTGGAAGGAGGGGTGTCAATTAGCCCAGAACCCAAGACACAAAATGCTGCTCTCTTTAACTACAGATGTAACAGCGTCACTTTCACACTTTAACATAATTTCATTGAAGTCTTAGCAATAATGGTGTCGGGCTACCCTGGTGGCGCGGTGGTTGAGAGTCCGCCTGCCGATGCAGGGGACACGGGTTCGTGCCCCGGTCCGGGAGGATCCCACATGCCACAGAGTGGCTGGGCCCGTGAGCCATGGCCGCTGAGCCTGCGCGTCCGGAGCCTGTGCTCGGCGACGGGAGAGGCCACAACAGTGAGAGGCTCGCGTACCGCAAAAAAAAAAAAAAAAAAAGATGGTGTCAACTGTGTACCTTTAAAAATGTTGAAAATGTGCCACTTTGGGGAGGGAAAGCATCAGCCGTCCCCACGCATACCCACCAGCTGTCTAGCTAAGCTCTGTGCAGGTAAAACCTTCCCCCACTAGCTACCCTACCGCTCAGAGACCAAACATCTGGGCTTCTGGGCATATTGACACTGCTGCCTTGCTCTGTGGGCTGAACTCACCTCCACTGATCTACACACACCATTTAAAGAAGCTAGTTCTTTGCAGTAGGATATCCACCGGATGATTCAAGTGTGAGAATGTCCACGCCGTGTGTGACAGTGACATCTCCTGATGATGTACCGTTTCACAGCTCGGCTCTACTAGACCGTGTAAATATTTAGATAAACTGCACCCTGAACGTTCGTGTTTGTTTCAAGAGTACTTTGTGACACATTTGAAAGTCTTTTCAGGACTTCCCTGGTGGTCCAGTGGTTAAGACTCTGTGCTTCCACTGCAGGGGACATGGGTTCAATGCCCAGTCAGGGAACTAAGATTCCTGCATACGTGGCTAAAAAAAATTCTTAAATCATAAATAAAATAAAATGTTTTCAAACTATTTTCATCTTGAAGTGCATAAAATGTCCTTCTGTGTGACCCCCACGAGGACCTGTGAAATCAACGCAGCAGGAGTTAGAGTGCCTGTTGGAAAGAAGAGAGCAGGGGTGCCGAGGGGGCCAAAGTGACTTGCCTGCAGGACACAGCATGTCCAGGCCTCTTCTGCAAACAGCTCTGGCTTCCCAACCCCACCACCTGCCTAATCTCTGGGGCTGATATCATGGGAGAAACCACATCCTTCCCCCAAACAGCTGCTGCTGCTACAGCCGGAGACCCTAGGGCTGAGTATACCATGAACAGGACCAGAGATCTTAGTGTCTCCTCTGCGAGTTCCTGTCCCCTAAAATGGAAGAAATTCCAGCAGCCCAGGGAAGAGCAGATGGAAGAGCAGATGACACACACAGACAGAAGATCCCAGAGACCAGAAGAATGTTCCACAGCTCTGAAAGCCTGCCACAGGCTGGGCCGCCACATGAATGCTTTCCACACCGCCGTGTTCCAACACATCTGCTGAGATGTTTTCCCAGGGGAGTGGAAGTCCCATTTTGTACTGGAAGTTGAGGAGGTGAATGAGATCCAGTTTGCAGAAATGTGCATCGTGGCTAATGTTGCTCACACATCTGTCGCTTAAAGTCAAAAACAAACACCTCCGTCTCGAAGGCCCCCCTTCCCGCTTAGCCGAGGACCTCTGGATGTTGCCAAGTTTGCAGCAGCTCAGGCTTCACGGCAAATGTGTCCATAAAATTTGGAAACATTCACGACTCCAGACTCCAAGATGCAGCCATTTGGCCTTCCCGCCCTGGGAAGACACGCCAGACCTGGAATCCTCAGGAGCTGGCACCTGAGACAAGTCAGAGAAATGGCTCCTACCGAAGCAGTGGACTGTAGCCGCCCCTCTGGCAAAAGTCCTGGGTGGCTTCCTCCAGTCTCCCCTGCCCTCCCTTTGGAGTTTTGTTGTGGGTATGAGAGAGCCAAGCGCTATTTTTAGAAATGTTTATTCTTAATCCTCTCCTTCCCCTCCCATTCTCGACCTCTCTGGAATGAGCCTGGATGTTCCCTGCTGGAGGCTTTTCCGGAGGAGTCAGTCGCTGGGCACATGCTGGATGGAGCTGGGATCCAGTTCGGAGTAAATGAGTTTTTCAGTCTCAGATTGAATCAGGACCCATCTGTACAGTTTGCTTTGAAATGACGTTCCTCGAAGCTGGTTTCCCCAGCGTGATTCCAGAGGGGATACAAGAGAGTAGGAGTCTCTGGTGGCCAGCAACAGTCACGAGTCCTGGTTAACTGGACCACGAGGAGATGAAGACTGCAGCCGCTGAGCACACGTGCCTTGGACCTGAGCTTCAAATCTGGACCCTGACATTTTCCAACCATAAGACCTTGGACGGGGACTTCCCTGGGGCTCCAATGGCTACAACTCCCAATGCAGGGGGCCCTGCATTGGGCCAGGGATCAAACCAGGGATCAAACCAGGGTTTGATCCCTGGTCAGGGAACTAGATCCCACATGCCGCAACTAAAGATCCGCAGGCCGCAACTAAGACCCAATGCAAATAAATAAAAAACAAACAAATATTTTTAAAAACAAACAAACAAAAACTTGGGCGTTTACGTTGCCTCTCTGCACCTGTTTCCTCATCTGTAAAAGGAGGACAGTGACGATAATAGCGTTTACCTGGGTTGTGAGGAAAATGAGATGCACTCAGATCAAGGATTTTAAAAAGTGCACGGCACATAGGAAGCACTCAGTAAATGTTACCAACGACCTGTTTTAGGAGAGGATGCCGGTCCACCAGGGCCAGATGACTGGGCCGAGATGGACCAGCATCAGAGAATTTTTTTTTTTTTTTTTTTTTTTCCGTACGCGGGCCTCTCACTGTTGTGGCCTCTCCCGTTGCGGAGCACAGGCTCCGGACGCGCAGGCTCAGCGGCCATGGCTCACGGGCCCAGCCGCTCCACAGCACGTGGGATCCTCCCGGACCGGGGCACGAACCCGTGTCCCCTGCATCGGCAGGCGGACTCTCAACCACTGCGCCACCAGGGAAGCCCCCGTATCTGAGATTTTGATGGGGATCAAGCCCAGCCCTGGGGGACCAGCCCCGCGGCCTGGGCCCTGCATTCTCCAGGAGCCATTCTCCAGACCAGGTTGAATGTACTGTCCTTGAGCCCGGCCACCCAGACTGAAAGAATCGTAGTCATTTCCCATCAGCTAATCCTGCCCTCTGTGGACATTGCTCATTAATAACTTTATAGACCCTATTTTTCACACGGGAATGCTACACATATTTTTATGTGTAGAGACTCTTAACATGTTCCATGGAAACATACAAGGAGCACAGGTCATGCAGCCCTGGTCTGTCAATTTTTCTTTTTCTTTCTTTCTTTTTTTTTTTTTACTTTTAATAGACCCAGATCCTCAAAATATAGACGTGGCTCAGACGTGGCTCAGGCCCCCGGGCTGGCCAGACAGGCCCAAGGTGAGCCCAGGTCTTTGTACGCTAGACCAAGAGCTGCCTTTCGGAGGGCGAGCCCACAGCGCCCCCTGGTGACCAAAGCCTACACTTCCAGCATCTGGCGGCGCCCTGGGCGGGTTCTGAGGCCTGAATACAGGAGGTGGGTGAGGGGGGGAAAGGAGGGAGCGGTGCGGAGCGGGGCAGCTGCACGTGGGCGGGCTCTGCACTCTCTCCTCCGGCAGCCACACCCCCAACGCCACCACTCCCCAACGAGTCGTTCTTTTATTCCACAGAGACTTTACACACACACCTTCCAGCCAGGCTCTTGGGGATGCAGCCGGGAGCCTCACAGACCCAGCACCGGCCCTCAGGGGCTTACAGTCTGGGGACGGGACGGGGCGGGGGGGGCGGTGCGCAGAGCGTAACCAAATGCTTACACACAAATAAAGATCAAAGCCCAAAGGGCAGGGGCCTTGAGAGTGAAAAGCAAAGGGATGCAGCCTCCCCTAAAGGGACCACTTACGCAGCAAGAAGGACGGAGAAGCCAGGAAGGTGCCTCAGTTTCCCCACTTGTAAAACTGGCCTGATTCTCTTGCCCGCCATCTCACGGGGGCTCCGAGGGTCGCGTGGCAAGAGCAGGGGGCAAGAGAGACTTTGTAAACTGTAGCGTGCCTCCTGCCGAATGCCTCTGCATCCCACCTGCCCCCCACCGCAATTCCCCACACAGCCAATCAGCGATCACGTTGCTGCCCAGCTTAAACCCTCCAATGGCTCCCATTGTACTAAAATCCAAACTACAGAGCCCTGCTGCGTTTAGCCCCTGCCTAGCTCTCCAATCTCGTCAGCCTCTCAGTTTACCACACTCCAGCCACGCCCCACTCATTTCTGGTCTGCGTGTCGCTACCCCAGGGTCTTTGCACGTGCAGTTCTCAGTTCGTAACGGGCTCTTTTCCTGATCCCTTCAAAATCCTTAGGGAATCAGCATAAATGGCCCTCCTCAGAGGACACTTCTCTCATCTAAGTAGCACCTCCCTCCCCCAAACACCTCCTCTCCTCAGGCACCTGTTTCTTTTCTTTGCTTGCACCCATCACTCTCTGGAGTTATCTCATAAGTTATGAGATAACTTAATAAGTTATTCATTTACTTGTTCACTGTCTCCCCCACCCGAAGATAAACCCACGAGGGCAGGGACCTCTCCTGCTTTTTCCACCACTGTACTTCTGAGGCAGATAACACTGGTGCTCTAACAAATCCAAATAGACACCTTTTGACTGTTTCTGCGTCCCCCTGGTTTCCGGACACTTTGGCATTCAAAACCCAGTACCTGCTGGTCTTCCTCGGAAAACTGCCCTCTCTGGCTGCTGGAGCCGTTTGCCTTCCTGGGACAGCTCTTGGCCGGGAATCTATGTGTCAGCATCGCCAACCCAAGACAACTCCCAATATATACTCGAGAGTCTGACACATAGTGGGCACCCAGAAAACATTTGTTGAATGGATGGATGGATGGATGGATGGATGGATGGATGGATGGATGGATGAGTCTACACAGCCCTCTGAGTTTGACTCTCTCTCAGTGCCCAGCCAGTGCTCAGCACCCAGTAGGCATCTAATACATGCTCGCTGGAGGCTCAGCATCTGAGATCTTTCACGATAGTCCTGGACCCCGTAGAGAATGCTCACACAGCCATTTCTATTCCACCCTCACAAGGCTTCTTGGGGATTCACAGAGCAGCGATCTTCACTCCCATGGGTGGGAAACCCGAGGCTCAGAGAGGTTACAGATTGCTGCAAGGCTGCCCAGCCGCTGGCACAACTGGATTAGCATGCAGGTAGCCTGCCTCCAAGGCCAGAGCCCTTTCCTTTACATGCTAAGGAAGCGCGAATATGCCATGACCCTGCTTTTATTTTAGGAGTGTCACTCTTGCCCACGGGACCCTTGGAGAGCGTCAAGGTCCCTTTGAAAATCTGAAGAATATTAAGAAAACGCTCCCCAGAAAAAAAAAAGCTCAGACATAGGCATAAAATGAAATTTCTGGAGGTTGCAGTTTCCTGAAGCCGACTGTGACCCCAGGTAACACCCCACCAATTTAAGGAATGTAAGAGGTGATCTCAGCACCTCTGAGAACGCGGACCTCTGAACAACCTGTGTGCGCAGCTCGCCCCCCAGTGGCCGAGCCCGGAATTGCCGGGAATTGCCCAGAAACCCAGAATCGCAGCCAGAAACCGGGAAGGATTTTCCCAGCAGCCCTCGAGAAAGGAACTTGATCCTCCAGGTGCGGGAAAGCCGCACAAGGATTTAAACAAGGGATGAACCTGCTGATAGTTTACATTACAGGAAGACCTCTCAGGCCGCTGCTTGGAGAACTGACCACACAGGACACTTGTGGGAGCCAAGTGGGCCAGGCTGGCAGAGACCCCAGGGGCGTCAATCAGGACAGCTCTGGAACAGTTGGCTTGAATGCAGGGTCCCCACTGCTGAACCCATCACGCGGGGCCGCCAACTCTTTTGAACTCCACACTGACCCTGCCAGGCAGGTATTAGATTATTCCCCCCCCCTTTTTTTCTCAGAGGAGAAAAGCCACCCTAGTAACTTTAGTCACAGTGCATAGCGAGCACTCGATAAATACTGGTGGAAAAAGTGACCATGTGACTTAGCGAAGGAATAGAGAGTAACCATCTCGGTTAAGCAATCTTCCAGTTTCCCGTGCGATTGCAGGTACCAGGGATTACATTACAGGCCCATGGGGTTTAGGGGCTCCAGCAACTGGAGTTAGGACTTGTAGTATTCTAGAACATTCTAGTATCATCTAGGGTACAGACGCAGCAACCCAGGAATTCCAAGAGGGGGGAGAGCTGAGTGAGCAGAAGTGACCAGGGAGGCTTCCTGGAGGAGGGGGCGTGGTTGGAATTGAGTCTTTGATGACGGCCAGGACTGAGCCAGACAGAGGAGGGGAACCTTCCACACACTTATTCCACAGGCAGAGTGGAAAGATGAGGGAGTGCAGGACACGATAGGCACAGTGAAGTGTTCTCAAATAGGGCAGGTCTGGTAGCACCTGGGGGAACATCTTTAAGCTTTAACAGTTAAGTATTTTTTTTAATATTTTTTTCTTTTTTAATTGAGGTAAAGGATGTACAATATTATGTAAGTTGCAGGTGTACGACATAGTGGTTCACAATTTTTAAAGGTTATAGTCCATTTATAGTTGTTGTAAAATATTGGCTGTATTCCCTGTGCTGTATAGTATATCCTTATAGCTAATTTTTTTATACACAGTAGTTTGTACCTCTTAGTTCCCTACCCCTATCGTGCCCCTCCCCCCTCCCCTCTCTCCACTGGTAACCACTACTTTGTTCTCTACATCTGTGAGTCTGTTTCTTTTTTGTTACATTCACTAGTGTTTTTTTTTTTTAATATTTATTTACTTATTTGGCTGCACCGGGTCTTAGTTGCAGCATGCGGGCTCTTAGTTGTGGCATGTGGGATGTAGTTCCCTGACCAGGGATTGAACCCAGACCCCCTGCATTGGGAGTGGGGAGCCTTAACCATTGGACCACCAGGGAAGTCCCACTAGTTTGTTTCATTTTTTAGATTCCACATAGTTAAGTATTTATTTTCATGGATACTAGAAAAATATAACTTGCCGCTTGGACCCACAAGTTCAGATAAAACTGCTTTTTCAAAAGAAACAAACTTTTTACAGAAAATTTTTCTTTTAAAAGAAAATTTAAGTAAAAAGGTGGATCAAATTGAATAAAAAAATATTGTTAGCAGAGTCACATAGTGGGTGGGGTTGCGGTGTAAAGTGAGAGAGTAGGAATCAAGCCTCAGGGTCAAAGACACCCCTGAGAATTCCTGAGGCCACGAGGAGACCTGAGGCCATGTCCCTTAAGGTGGCCTCACAGCCCGTCCTTCCCATGTGGGACCAGAGGGCAGTTTCCCTCTGAGCCCTGGATGAAGTCATTGGCTGGGTTTAGGGACCACAGTTGTACCAAAACCCCCCCCCCAAAAATCAGCTTGAACCTTGCCAAGATGTTCACAAGCAAGATGCTCACACAATGAGACATGTGGAGGGTAAATTCACCTCCCATGTTCCCTTGGGACACACACACACACACACACACACATATATATATATATATATATATATATATATATATATACACACACACACACACACACACACACACACACACCCCAGAATGCTTTATGGAGATTGCCTCTTTTTTCTCTTTATGAGCAGGCAGGGCTGAATGCAAAAGTTGCAAGTGTCTGTGATGCGGCTTGGACACAGGAAAGTCAACAATCCTCTCAGTGGTCATCAGACTCAAGCTGGGGAACGCTTTTCACCTTCGGGTCTCCCCGGGATCAGGGCCAGGCGGCAGGCGCCCTTCCCCAGGCCCCCGACCCCGCAGCAGGCAGGCGCAGCTCTCCCCAGCCCTCCAGCCCCGACCTGAGGGACACTCCCAAACACTGGTTTCGAGAACTGATCTAAAGATTGAGTAATCTTTTTGCAGTTCTTTTGCAAGTCCGTGGTTTCCACTTTGCTGCCTTCTACAAATGTGAAGAAAGGTCAGATGGACGTGTCAGCTGATAAATCAGTAAAAATACTTTTTGATGACAGATTGTCACCTGATTTTTGCCCATTACTCAGCAGTATAAGAATTGAGTGACTCTATCAGGATATTCCTTCCACTGCCAGCTATTTACTTATGTAAACAAGGCTTCTCTGCACTTATACAAAATAAGAATAGAATCGATGACAAAATTGGTCGCATCCTGGCAGTAACAGTCATTCATAGATACATAAATTCGTTGGGGGTGAAGAGGAAATCGCCATCTCATTAGGAGATGTATTTCCATGCAAATAAAAAACACAGTGTGACGACACTACACGTGACGACAGTTTTTTAAAAACTGGAAGTACCAAGGTATCAGCCTGTATGCAGAGCAGGTGAAACGGTCATACCTTGATGGTGGGAATGCAGAATGGTGCAGCTACTGTGAATATTGTTAAACACAGACCTATATCACGTGTTACCATATGACCTGGCACTCTCACCCCTAGGTATTTTACTTAAGAGAAATGAAAATTGGGAATTCCCTAGAGGTCCAGTGGTTAGGACTCGGGGCTTTTGCTGCCGTCAGCCCGCGTTCGATCCCTGGTCAGGGAACTAAGATCGAGCAAGCAAAACAAAAAAAAAGAAAAGAAAATATATGTTCACACAAAAACCTGTACATTCATGTTTGTAGCAGCTTTATATTCATAATCGTCAAAAACTGGAAACATTTGAAATGTCCTTCAACTCATGAATGCTTGGAAACCTGTGGTACGTGCCTACGATGGAATTCTGCTCGACAATAAAAAGGGGGGTCGGGGTAGTGGTCCACGTGGATGCTATGCTTTCTAAACAAGAACTGAATCCACACAGAATTTATATAAAATGTTAAATATACACAAGTTTAAATTTTAGGGATTTCCTTGGTGGTGCAGTGGTTAAGAATCCGCCTGCCAATGCAGGAGACACTGGTTCGATCCCTGGTCCAGGAAGATCCCACATGCCGCAGAGCAACTAAGCCCGTGCGCCACAACTACTGAGCCTGCGCTCTAGAGCCCACGAGCCACAACTACTGAGCCCATGCGCCACAACTACTGAAGCCCACGCACGTAGAGCCTGTGCTCCGCAACAAGAGAAGCCGCTGCAATGAGAAGCCCACGCACCGCAACGAAGAGTAGCCCTCGCTCACCACATCTATGCCCGTGCACAGCAACGAAGACCCAACGCAGCCCAAAATAAATAAGTAAATAAATAAATAAGTAAATTTTAAAACAAGGGAAAGGCAAGTCTGCAGCCCAGTCCCTGAGAGACACTCATGGCACTAACCAGAAAGGAGCTACTGGCTAAGAAAAGAAGAGCCCAGAACTTCCCAGGGAGCCCTCCCGTCCCCCCTCAAACAGGCTGTCACAGACTCAATCAGTCACTTTTTAAAAAGGTTTATTATTTCAACTGTGAATTATTTTTAAAAGATGATAAAATTCATTTCTCTTCCAGTAGAAAAGAGACAGAGGTTTGCCCCAGAGATCAGAAGCCCCGGGCAGACGGGTCACCCGACCAGACACCCAGGCTGATGGACCCGGGGCCTCTCCACCTCCTCCCCGGCACCGAAGAGCTGAGGACCCTGGTGGGGGGCGGCTCGGGGCACAGGCTCCCGCCACCCTGGCCAGGGAGTGGCCGGCTCAGCATACATGAGGATGTCAGTTCAGGCTGCAGGGAAGGGGCGCAGACACCCAAATCCGGCGCCTGTGTAGACTTCAGGGAGATCACGATCCTGCAGGGAGTTAAGGCTGCGGTCGGAGACATCTCCGTTTTGAGGCCCAGATGGGTGTCCAGTGGCCACAGCTCTGGGTCCGGGCTGGGCGCTGAGCCACGGCCCACGGCCCACCTGGCTGGGGCACAAGCAGTCTGCACTCCTGGGCTAGGTTTCGGGACAGTGGCCAGCCCCTCGGAGTAAAGGCCGTGTCCTGCCTGGGCGAGCCACCAGGTGGGGGCTGCAGTGTTTCAAGACTGATTGAGAAGACCGCTGGGGAGAGGTGACCTGAGTCCTTAAGAGCCCAGGCTTGCTCACCCAAGGGAGGGGACCCCGTGCCCACAACACCTGTGGTCGGGCCTGTGGATCACATGGAGAGAAGGTTCCGGAACAGTCCTTGTTGACGAGCCTCTCCCCAAGTCCCCTCAGCAGCGGCTCCATCCCTGAGTGTCTGCACACACCTGTGCACACACGTGGACACGTGCTGGGGGTGTGTGCAGTGTGCAACAGGCATGTGGTAGCAGGGGGTGGCTCAGACTTTGGGATTAGTGGGCTGTCCGCTGAGAGAGTCCTGAAGAAGCGGGGTGTAGGGGCTGGTGAGCTGGTCTGGCTGAGCAGCCAGGCTGGGCTGGCTGGCGGCATCCTTGGGACCCTGTGGAGAAAAGGGGAGGGGCTGCATCACTAAGCCCCGCCCACCAAGCCCCGCCCGGACCCCGGACCCGCCCCTATACATCCTCCAGCAGCATGGAAACCCCCCTTGGAGCCCCCATCTGCAGCCCCCCCCCACTATCAAGCTCGAGATGAGAGAAGACTGGAGTGACCTACAGACTCCTGGGACTCCACTACAAAGGGTCTCCTCATCTCACGAAACACCATCTTGCCCTGCTCTCACCCATCTTAGAGATGGGGAAACTGAGACCCTAAGAGACTTGCCTAATACAGTGAGAAGGTCAGAGCAAGGAGTCCAGGGCTTATATAAGTAATACCGTTAACACAGGAAAGCTGGAAACCACCTAAATGTCCACGGATATCCGAATGCATTTAAAAGACAGAGTCACGAGATGGTAGTCAACCTACACAGTTGTCACACAGAAAACTGAAGAGGGTAAATCCAGCTGCGCAGTGATTCATAGAGTTGGACACCACGGAGGTAAGCTTTTTAAAAATTATCTATCGTTCACGGATACATATATACAGATTTAGAGGGGAAGAAACATGCAAACCCCAAAATCCTAGCGATGGATGTCTCTGGGGAGAGGGGGAAGGGCAGTGGGACTTGGTGAGAGGGGCAAAGGACACACAGGGAAAAGGTGAAATAGGACAAAATGTTAGCAGGATTGTTGAGTCTGGGTGAGAGGGAGCTCAGAGCGTGCAGTTCATCTAGTTTTACATGTTTAAGTTTCTCAATTGAAGGAAAATTTTAAAGGCAGCCATGATAAGAAGTGGGGGCAACTTTTCATCCCCCCAAGCCCTCTGTCTTCCTTCCCCCCGAAGAATGGAGAGGCTTCCTTGCCCAGCAGCTGTGGTCGGAAAACCCGAGACGTCCCTACCCTCTTGGGCCTTGCTCACAACCCCCAGGGGCCTGCTTCACCGCGGGGTGGGGTAAATCAAACCCCACTCTGGGTGGGGAGGGCTGGAGGACTCCTGACTCCTTTCCTCGGGGACAGGGCTCAGGCTTCCCCGGACCGAGCCACATTCCAGCCAGGGGCAAGGGGGGGTGGGTGTGCGCCCCTGCCGACACCCACCCCGACACAGAGGCAGCACGGGACAGCGGGGGTCAGGGTGGGGGGATTCTTAGCGATGTGGGCCCAGAGAGCCACGACTGGAGAAAGCCTCGCTCAAAAGTGCAAAGGGGAGGGCTTCCCTGGTGGCGCGGTGGTTGAGAGTCCGCCTGCCGATGCAGGGGACACGGGTTCGTGCCCCGGTCCGGGAAGATCTCACATGCCGTGGAGCGGCTGGGCCCGTGAGCCATGGCCCCTGAGCCTGCGCGTCCGGAGCCTGTGCTCCGCAACGGGAGAGGCCACAGCAGTGAGAGGCCCGCGTACCGCAAAAAAAAAAAAAAGTGCAAAGGGGAAACTGCCTTCCCAAGAAAGACACATGTACAAACCCTCAAGGAATACACTTCCGTTTAACTGAGGAATGAGGACTTGGAATTAATGAGAGAAAGATTCATGAGACAGCAAGAGAGATCCTGGAACATGTCACGGAAGGGCTGCCCAGTACCATTGTCCAGGCTGTTCACGGCACAAGGGCACCCAGCCAAGTGGGTATAAATGGGTTGTACTCTCTTTGCCAAGCGCTCAGCCCTAAAGCAGGCCATGTCTGCACAGAGGGGCTGTTTTTTCTTATTCACATAAAAACACCCTTCTGGGCTAGTGGAGGCCCCATGTCCTCCCTTTCCTGGAGCAAAGCAGCCCCTCAAGGCCACCCCCGTGCCCAGACGCGGGGCAAGGTATAGGACCTCCCCCAGGGACTCAGCACAGGCTGGAGGCCGAGCTGCAGGGATTCCAGGTCTCCAGGACCACTGCCGCTTCCCAGGTGCCTGGTCCCCTAAAGTAGACCCGACAGGACACTCCTGGACACTGCCTTCCCCAAGTACACGTGACCGGGGGTAGGGGTCTCATCCGGGCCAAAGGCTGGCCTGCCTTCCAGAAGACAAGGCAGTAACATCTCTTTAATCAAAACCTTCCCTAATAACTTGACATTTGGATTCTGTTGGTAAAATCATGAAGAGACTCCAGCTTTGGTTTTGTTTTATTTTTATTTTGGGGGGGCGGGGAGCAGGACACCCTGGCTGTGTCCAGGGAGGTGCAGCCACGGGGCTGAGACCTCACAAACACCAGCTCTATCTGTGCTAAAAGCGAATAACCCCCATCTCTGTGCCTGAAGACCCCACCCCTGCACCGCAAGAACGCCAAGCAAGTTTCTGCAGAAGGGAATCGTGGCTGCAAGGGGGCAGGGGTGCCAATGAGGCCAAATTGTACACAAGAAAGGCATCCCAAGAGGAATTCTGGGAGAGAGGAAGGCAACGGGGGCCTCGTCTCCAGCTAGGACACCCTGCCCCCCAAGCTCAGGAAGACACCCCCTTAACACCCAGCCCTGACGTGGTCGGGCTCTCTTATGCCCAGATCGGCAGGGGGAGCCCCCCAGAGCCTGGCTGGGGACACAGCAGTCCCTCCCTCCCACTCCTTGCAGGGCTGGCAGTACCTGCCAGCAAACACACCCACGCCCAGCGCCCATGTTCTATTTTATCTCCTCCTCCAGCCCTGGCAATCGAAGCAAACTGGAAGCAGCCAACTGGTCCCAAAGAGTAGGGTTATCACCTCATCCCCAGCCTGTGGCTCTCAAGAAAAAGCTATTTAAACCCGAGCAGGCCCAGCCCCAGAAGCTGGAGAGGGTGGCACATTTTTCAGAAACCAAAATAACTATAATCAGAGGTATAGCCATAGAGCGACTCACCCCTGCCCAAACCCCAACTGTAGGGCCCAGAGCTCTGCCTGCCACATCCCCTGGGGGGACTCGGCTCTCCTAAGACCTCAGACCTAAAGGAACACAGCCCAGGAGGTGAACCCCCAAAGGCACTAGCCTCCGTCTCCCGCACGTAGGCTGCCACATGAAAGAGGGCTGCCAGTTACATGTGAATTTCAGGTAAACAACAAACAGTTTTGCAGTATAAGCCTGTCCTGATCATTTCATGGGACACACTTAGGCTAAAAATCATTCACTGTTTACCTGGAATTCACACGTAACTGAGCATCCGTTTGTTGCTGTTGTTTCTTGGGGTCGTTTGCTTGTTTTTGCTCAATCTGGCAACCATACCCTCAGACCGAGTCCTAGATCTACAGTTGGTGCCCAGGTGATGCCTAAATTCTTTTTTCTTGGCCAGTCATCCGGATTTATTTAAACTTATCTACATCAGAATCCTGTTAGGGGGCCATTAAAATACAGATTCCTGGGCCCCATCCATGATGCTACTCCAGGAGGTCTAGAAGGATGTCCGTGGATCTGCATTTTTTCGCAGACTTTCCCAGAAGAGTCTATATGGCACCAGAGGTTTGAGAAGCAGCTGAGACCTAAACCTCGATCCTGCCTTTCTAAGACAACCTTGCAAATAAGATGCCAGCCCACTAGTCACGCTCCATCGCCTACCACGCCTGGGATCCCTCGGAACGTAAGAAGACAGCAAAATATACAAAGACGTATTTTCAATCTGTAGACACTCCAGGTGAAGGTCAGGCTGAAGAGGTGTGTAAGATCCAAAGCGTTTCAAGCCGCCAGAGTTCTACTCGCTATGGGAGGGGATGGGGGGGCGAGAGGTGTTACCTGGTACCCACCTACAGTCTTGCTTCTTGCAGTACAGTCCCCTTGGGAGCTGATGTCATCAGGGATTCAGAATAGGCCTGAATGGCCTCCTTATCCTTTGAGCCCTTTTTACTACTATTCCAAAATAAATAGCACTTCTCCTAGAAGATAACCAAGCTAATTTATAGTTGACGTTGCAGCTGAACACACACGGTTTTTATACGGTTCTCCGATTTTCAAAAAGCAGAGGGTGGGGTACAGAATTGTAGAGTCCAACCACCATTAATGACGGGAGTTGGCTGAGATTTGGGGAGTGATGGTGTCTTTCACCAAAGACAGAAATACGAGCATCTTCAGGAAACGCACTTGGTCAGACGGGCAAGCTGAGCTGAAAAAGGGTTTGTCAGCCTGAAAATTTAGGCCGAATCCAGGAGGGGAGATGGGCCGTGCTGGGCAAGGTGGATTGGCCGAGACTCAGAGAGTTGTGCAAGTGGCATTTTAAGAGTCTCACGCTCTACTGACTGAGCTAGTAGGTGGCATTTTAAATCGACCAGAAACAGCGACATTTCTGTCTAAAAACAAATTTTTTTTTCTTTCAAGAATGACTTGACAAGAGAAACAAAAATAGAAAAAAAAAAAAAAAAAAAGAATGACTTGACAAGAAAAATGTCTTTGAAGAGAAATTAAAATACGTTGAGTTTAATGACGTGCCATTCTTTTTTTTTTTTCCCCCTATCAGGACAGATACATAAAAACACGTAAGGCCTAACCCCTGCTAAACCAAAAAATACATAATGGGATAAATTTCAAGGACTGGGCCTCCAGCAAAACCTGCGGGGAGGGTGCCTCAACCATGGTCAGTAGACAATGATATTCTTATCGGATTTGGGGGACGCGGATGGGGGATGTGAAGCAGGGAAGCTTTCACATTGTGCATCCTCCCCCCCTCCCCCTCCCCCTCCCCCTTCTGATGGACCATTAGGAGAGACAGAGGGCAGAGGCTGTCTGGTCCAGCCCCTCACCGGCTGCTCCCCTGGGCCTCCTTCCTGGAAACCCACGGTGATGCTGGCCCCAGGGAGGCATCCACGGGTTGGGGGCTAGGGCTCCCGGCCCCTGTGTCCTCCCAGCAAAATTCATTCCAAAAACCCTAGGGAGTTCCCTTCTGCTCTGGCTGGGGCAGTGACAGAGGACCGGGCCCCCAGCGTTCACTGGGGGCTCAAAACACCAGAGGCCCTGGTACCCTCACACCAGTGCAAACCTTTTCCCCCAAAGGATTGGGAATTTGGAAGGGAAATCAGGTTAAGGGTCTGAAAGCCCAGGTTACGAGCCTGGAAAGGTTTATCCTCGCCCCAGCAAACAAGCAAGCAAGCGTGCGAGCTGCCTCCGAGGAAGAGGAAAAAGAGAAAAAGCTGTTTTCCAGAGCTAAAGCAAGAAAGCAGGCGTTGCAGGTGGCCCGAGGGGCAACAGGGGAGCTGGGCAGCCCCCAACCGAGGCTGAGGCCTGTGGCTCCAGGACAACTCAGGGGGCAGGGGGCACCCGGGGCGGGGAGGTTCTGGTTCATGGATTCAAAATGGCCTTTCAAGACTCCCTGCCACTGAGCAGTGTCCCCTGTCCACCAGGTAGCTGCCCACCCATCCCCGCTGCCCCGGGGGCCTTGCATCCACAGGCCTTGTCACCATGTGACGGCAGTAACTTGCTTAAAGCCCCCTGGTCTCCAGACCTCACATCCTACTCATGTCTGTATCCCCAAAACTGTGCACAGTGACCCCCCCAATAAGCTATGAAGGTGTCAGTGAATGCCATGAATGAATGAATGATGCCAAATCAAGAAGGTGTATTTGTTGGAACTTCCCTGGTGGTCCAGTGGTTAAGACTATGCACTTCCACTGCAGGGGGCATGGGTTCGATTCCTATTTGGGAAACTAAGATCCTGCCTGCCGCACAATGCGGCCAAAAAAAGGGGGGGTATTTGTTGTCGCCCCCTCTTTTTCCTGCCTCTGAATGGTAGAGGCCCCAGGGCTGGCTCTTCAGGGCTCTTCTCCATCTGTGCTCCCTTCCCCAAATACCTGCTCCTATCCTGGTCCAAGCCACCATCCTCGCTCACCTGGGCCTCTTCACTGGTCCCCCTGCTTCCGCTCTCCCATCTGAAGACCAAGTGGCCACACGTTAACTGACCCAGTCACTCCTCTCCTTTACAGCTTCCAACAGCTTCCCATCACCCCCAGAATCAGTTCCAAGCTGCTCACCCTGCATTACAGGACCAGGCATGACCTACGTCAGCCTCTCAGACACCACCTCCTCCCCCACTGCCCCCATGCCCACTCCCCTCCAGCCACCCTGGCCCTGCGGGAGCCTCCAACACACCTCACCCACCCCTGCCTCAGGGCCTTTGCACTGGCCATTCCTCCACCCGGAGCACTCTTTCCCTGACTCTGTGCTGAGCATTCACTTCTAAGCTTAAATTCAACCTCTTCCGAGAAACCTTTTCTGACATTATCTCTATAGTTGTCGCCAGCCTCCCTGGATGCTGCGGTGTCCAGCTTGGTAGCCACATATGGCCATTGAGGCTTTGAAAAGGGGCGAGTCCCAGTCAAGACCTGATGTAAATGTAAAATACACACCGAATTCCAAAGACTTAACCCGAAAAAAAATGTAAAAAATTTATATTTTTTATATTGATTCCAGGTTGACATGGTCATATTGATATTTTGGATATATTCGGATAAAATAAAAGATATGATTAAGATTAATTCCCTTTTACTTAAGGTGGCTATTAGAAAATTTAAATTTAAAATCACACACATGGCTCATGTTGTATTTGTATCAGACAGCACTGCCCTAAGCCCATCACATTTTCTATGATCCTTATCATCGGTGAAATCATCTCTTCTGTTTATTTACTTGGTTTCCACCTGTCTTTCCAACTAGAATGCTAGTCCCCGCACCCCCCTTCCCCCGGAGTAGGAACTGCCTTGTTCACTCTCATATGCCCTGTACCTGCCAGAGCCTGAAAGCCAGCAGCTGCTGACTTGAAGAACAAACCACTCAAGTACCAGGTCTCATGATCCAAAACCACCTGCAGCCCCTCCAAGGGAGGGCCCCCAGGCCTCCCAGAATAGGCAGAGAAGTGATAACAGAATATGCAACAGAAGCAAGGATGCAGCAACAGCTCCCCAGCCAGGCAGAGACCTAGGACTGCCGCCCGAGGTGGGCTGCAGGCTGAAGGTGTCTGTGGGCACAGCAGGAAGGGACGGCTGGGGAATCTGATCTGAGCCCCTCCTTCCCCCAAGCAGGCAAGCAAGGGGCACTCGGCCCCGGCCACGCTCTGGCCACCACCTACTTGGCTCCGGATTTGGTAGACGATGGGGATGAGCAGCAGGACGCAGCCCAGGGCAAGGAGCACGTACTGGGCGTAATGCAGCACCTTGGGCATCAACACCAGCTGGGTGTAGAACGTCTGAAGGGTCTCACCCTCCATTGCCCCGCTCTGGGGAAGGAGAAGGACAAACAAATGGACTGGTGCCACATACTGTGAGCTGAGGGTGCAGACGCCACCCCACACCACACCCCTCTGTCCCCCAACCCCTTTCCCATCTCAAGCCCACTGGCCAAAGCATGCGATGGGCGGAACCAGCCATGCCTCTATTTCCTCTGGGGTCACACAACAGGACTACATTTCCCAGACTCCCTTGCAGCTAGGCAGGCCCATGTGACCTGTTCTGGCCAATGGGATGGGGGCACAGTGATGCTACAACTTCCACGCCTGGCTCCCATGTGATTCTCTCCATCTCTTTCCCAATTTACTGAATGGAGACGGATTCTGAAGATCTCCAAGAGGGCAGGACCAGAAGATGGAAGGAGCCTGGATGTCCCTGAATGTCTGCGAGGAGCAGAGCTCCGCCTGCCCCCCATCAGACTGTGATGTGAGTGGGAAGTGAAATTCACATTTGGAGCCTGTCTGTTCCAGCTGTTAGCTCACCCTGATTTAAAACGAGCTAAGCCAGAAGGAACCCTGAAAAGCTGGGAGAGAAGAAATTTCAATAACAAGTTGACACCCTGAAAACCAGCTTCCCTTCATCTCAGGAGAAGGGGCCACGTGCATTAACAAAATTATTTTATACCCTGACCAGGGACTTTACAGTTTCACGCAGCTCCTGTGTTCCTCATCTCATGCGATCCTTTCAACCCAGTGGGAAAATTGACATAAAGTGCTTGGAGAGGGCGAAGTTTCTAACAGATTGTTCTGCATTACCCAGTCCAGCTACCCCAGCCCAGCCTCCCCACCACACACAGCCTCCTGCCCCAAATGCCCACATCAACTCCTCACTGAGGCACCAGACACCACGCCCGCGGGTGCCCAGTACCCCGGGAGAGGGAAGCAGCCTTACCTCTCCAAACCACATCAGTGGCAGAATCACCGGCTCGATCTTCCCAGTTTGTCTGGAAATAAGCGAGACCAAGCAAGTGAGAAGTTTTGTCGGGGTGTCTTAGATCAGACAGCTCTGGACCTGTGATCGGAAGCCCCAGGGTCAGGAGGGATTTGATGTTGCAGCAACTTGATCGGCATGGGCTTGAGGAATGGGCATCTCCT
Organism: Mesoplodon bidens; assembly: GCF_964165515.1. Lineage (NCBI taxonomy): Eukaryota > Metazoa > Chordata > Mammalia > Artiodactyla > Ziphiidae > Mesoplodon > Mesoplodon bidens. Next base: position 6,031,402 of record NC_138169.1, on the reverse strand, counting down.
GACAGGGCGCAACCTGACAATCCAACAATACCCTTTTAAATGAAAAATTCTTATGTGGAGGGGCTGCCAGGGACCTAGCTGATATCCATTTGTTCTTTTTTAGAAACAGAATCCCAATTTTATTCAGGATGGCAATACGCCCAGCTAACACACAACACGGTTTATGCTGATCACCTGCTTTCCTTTGGGGAGTCTGGAATCTGGGTCCATGCCAAGCAGAAGGCGCCTACGTGACCAGCCCCCAGTAAATACCCTGGGTGCTGAGTTTCTACTGGGCATCTCTGGTAGGAGACACTTCACGCATGTTGTCACAAGTTGTCACTGGGGGAATGAAGCGTGTCCTGGTGTGACCCTCCTGGGAGAGGGCTCTAGAAGCCTGTGCCTGGTTTCCCCACACTTCACCCTGTGAGCCTTTTCCCTTTGCCAATTATGTTTTGAATCCTTTCTCTGTAATAATTCACAGCCGTGACTATTAACTACACGCTGGGTCCTCTGAGTCTTCCCAGTGAATCATCAAACCTGAGAGTGGTCTTGGGGACCCCCGACACAGTCAGCTACTAGATAGCTGTGTGACCTTGGGCATGCTATTTACCTTCTCTGTTCCTCCTCTGTAAAATGGGGATTATAATGGAACTCCTCACAGGGCTCTAGTGAGGACGGAACGCGACACCATGAAAAATACCCAGCATATAAAAAGTGCTCTAGGGGAGTTCCCTCGTGGCCTAGTGGTTAGGATTCTGGGCTTTCACTGCTGTGGCCTGGGTTCAATCCCTGGTCAGGGAAATGAAATCCCATAAGCCGTATGGCACAGCCAAAAAAAAAAAAAAAGACATATACTGCTTGATGTTTATTATTGTTGTCTTATTGTCAAATGCCAGCAAACAACTGCACAAACAAGTATTCTGTAACTTCACCATTCTTGGGTCTGCTTAAAGAAGGCACAGCTGGAGGGGAGCTGGCACCCTCTCAGGGGACAGGCACCAGAGTCAGCACAAAAGGTCAAAATCCTCAATCACAATTCTCAAAAAGTGCTTATTCAGTAGAGTATTGTGCAGTGAAATGAATTTACACCGTATCACCTACAGAGACAGACACAGACACAGAGAACGCTCTGGAAATACAACGGCACATCCCCTTCACTTCAGCCTCTTTCATCTGAGTTTGTAAGAACTGATGTACATTGAATGCACAGCGTGTGCAACCCTGCTGCCCTTATCTTGTGAGCAAACAGCACAAAAGTCCCTCCAACGAGTCACAGCTAGACAGCTCTGCTTCCGGGCGCGGTGTCTCCGGACTTTTCCCACGTGGGTTCCTCAACAGCCCTCGGGGATGCTGATAAGCACTGCTGTTAGACCACCGCCCTTGAGACCACCATCCCAGCCCACAGGGGCAGCCAGGCAGCTGTGTGGCCTTGGTTCCGAACAGATGGGAACACAGAGGCCCAGAGACATCAGGGTGGTGGCTCAGGGCCACCGGCAGGCAGAATCCAGCCACCCAGAGAGACTGCCGGCTTGAGCAGCATTTGTCAAAAATCTGAATGAACTCCCAACAGGTGAAATTGAGAGAGCGTGTGTTAACATCCAGATTTTGAAAACTGCATTTGCAAATGCATAGGATGTGGCCACACTGCGTGCATGGGCCCTGGTGCTGGACAGAGGCTGGCCCTCAGCCCCACCCCTACAGGTTCCACTTAGTCACCTGCCGGCCCTGCACATCCAAGTTAGCAGACCAGGCACTGAGGGACGGGAGCCCTGTGGAGCTCAAGTCTGGGCAGCAGACGCCTAATGCACGCGTGGGGCCGTTTCACCAGCCACAAACGCTTCAGGAACAAACTCTCTGAGCAGCCTCAAAATGTAAAAATGAAAAGCTAGTGGGGGAGTGAGGATGAGCTGCGCTGACGATCCTCTCCACGCTCAGACAAAGTGCTATTCTTTCCAGCTGAGCGGAGTCTCACAAAGCCAAACAGATGCTCACATTCCTGCAGCCCAGGAATCTTTCCGGGGGAATTGTTTTAAAAAATGAAACTATTTCAAATATGCTAAGAAGTACAGGGGACTTCCCTGGTGGTCCAGAGGTTAAGACTCCGTGCTTCCAAGGCAGGGGACACGGGTTCGATTCCTGCTTGGGGAACTAGGAACCCGCATGCCACACAGTGCGACCAAAAGAATTTTTTAAAATAAAGAAGTACAGACCCTGACGTAACGACCAGCGTGCTCCCTCACCCAGCTCTATCCTAACTCGATGTTATAACAAGAGCTGGCAAGGATGTAGAGACACTGGCACCTCCCATGCTGCTGGTGGGAGTGTAAAATGTCGCAACCGCCCTGGAAACCAGTCTGGCAGCTCCTGAAACTCTTAAACATAGAGTCACCATATGACCCAGCAATTCTGCTGCAAGGTATCTACCCAAGAGAAAACATACATCCACACAGAAACTTTAAATATTCAAAGCGGCACTATTCATAATGGCCGAAAAGTAGAAACAACCCAAATGTCCATCAACTGATGAATAAAAACATGGTCTTTCCATGCAATGGAATATGATTCAGCCATAAAATGGAATGAAGCAGTGACACAGGCCACAACATGGATGAACTTTGAAAACATCATGTTAAGTGAAAAAAGCCAGACACATATTCTATAATTCTATTCACATGATATGGCCAGAATAGGTAAGTCCACAGGAACAGAAAGTAAATTAAGGGTTGCCTGGGGCTGGGGAAATGGGCAGTGGCTGCTAAAGGGTGTGGGGTTTCTTTCCAGGGGGTGGATGGAAATGTTTCAAAATTGATTGTGGTGATGCTGCCCAGCTCTGTGAATATCCCACAAATCACCGAATTGTGCATTTTTAAAGGGTGGGTTTTATACTATGTGAATTAAATCTTGATAAAGCGGTTACTGAAAACCAACTCAAAAAAAAAAAAAAAAGAAAAAGAAAACCAGTGCTTAAAGAATTCTTCCCGTCAAGTGAATGGTCTCACTTCAGAAGACTGTTTGCTAAGTTTCCACTTTCAAACACTTGGTTTTGGCAGGATTTAATTTTTGCTACTCTGTCGAATGGGAAACAGCTTGGATGGAAGAGTCTGGCTAATTGGGGGGACAAATGTCAAGAGAGAACAGGGCAGGGATGTCAGGATGTAGTTTGGGCTCGGCTGAGAGCTGAGACCCCCCTCAGGGGTTCAAGGGGCAGGGACCAGATTCCATATCCCGAAGGACCATCTATCTCCCCAGATGCCAGGTTCCCAAGGACATGGCCAGAGTCCCGAGTCTCTGATCTCTCAACAGCAAGGCAGCCCGGGGCTCCCAGACCCCACTCACCCGATGCCTTTCACAGACTTAATGTAGAGGCTCAGCTGCAGTTTCACAGAGCAGTTCATGGGGATTCCAGTGACCTGCAACAAAAAGAGCAGTGAGGGGTCTGGCTTCCCTGGAGCCCTGGGGACCCCTTCAAACAGCCCTCTCCCTGGTCACGCTCAAGAGGGTGCGTATCCCAAATTAACTGCCCATCCGATGGGGCTTCCGCTACCTATTCAAAGCCCTGATGGGTAAACACATGTTCCCCAAATGGCTCTTATGTCCACGACCTCGAGGGATCCCCTCTGGTGAGCCAGCCTCGCTCTGGATGGAAAAAAAACTAACCCTTTCCATCTGTTCTCTTGCACGATGCCTCCCCCAGTGCAGAAGGACCTTTCCCAGTCATCGCCCCTCCCTCCAGCCTCCAAATAAAATAAAATAGATTTGCATGTTAATAAGGTCACTATCTTCTCCATTCACCCCCCATTCCCTCCCCACCAGCGTCTCAGAGAGAAAGCCTGCAGGGAGCTTGCTCGGCCCCTAGTGCCTCTGCAATACACCTCCACCCAATCTCCATTTCAACAGATCTGGCCTCAGGCTCATGCCAAGGGCAGGCGACGGTATTTTACAGAGAGCCTAGTGATATTTTGCGTTCTTCATCGGAGATTTTTTTCTTCTTTAGCGGTGCTGCACGGCTTGTGGGATCTTAGTCCCCCAACCAGGGATTGAACCCGTGCCCCATGCTGTGGAAGCGCGGAGTCCTAACCACTGGACCGCCAGAGAATTCCCCATTTAGAGAAATTTTTAATTTCCAATTTGAGGTCATGATAGAAAGCTTCCTTTGTGCAGGATTTTTTTTTTTGATGGGATCATTTTTTTTTTTTTAAGTAGTAAGTCAATAACACAAAAAGTGACACACATATAGGACCAAAACCAGGAAGGTGCTTCCAGAATGATGTCAGGAAATGAGAGTGGAAAGGAACCTAGGTTTGAGGACAGACTGCTGCTTCTTAGCTGAGACTCTTCTGGAAAGTGGAGACAATTCTCCCCACCTCACAGGGTTTCTGCAAGGGCAAAATAGGGGATGCAAGACAGCCACACTCAGAGCCATAAATGTTGTGTTGTTATCACATACACCAGTGGGAGAGGGCATTATCTTCCAATATAGCCTGGCATCCTGAGGTCTTTTGGGACCCCAGGGGCACAGAGCAACTGGCCAAGGGCCATGCTCCCAGGACGGGGGAGAGCTTGAACTTGAGAACCCGGTGGGACGGGAGTGAGATCACCCGTGTGCAAAAGAGCCAGCAGGGGTGAGGCTGCCCTGCTAGCAAGGTTGTCCCTGGCTGGCGTCTGGGATCCTGGATTTCAGGAGGGCTCCCACCTCTCCCTGACAGATAAGAGGGGCTCACTGTACCAGGACAGTTTGTACAAACACTGTGGTTTATGCCGACACCTGATTTCCTTCCGGGAGTCTGGAATTTCGGTCTGTGCCAGGTAGACGGCGCCTATAATCAACAGCCCCAGTAAGAATCCTGGGCTCTGAGTCTCTACTGGGTGTCCCTGGTAGAAGACACCTCACACAGGGAATGAAGGGTGTCCTGTGTGACCCCCCTGGGAGAGGGCTCTGGGAGCCTGTGCCTGGTTCCCCCAGACTTCACCCCATGTGCCTTTCTCTTTGCTGACTGTGCCTTGTGTCCTTCACTGCAATACATCACAGCTGTGGGTACCACCATATGCTGGGTCCTGGGAGTCCTCCTAGCAAATCCTCCAACTTGGGGGTGATCTTGCAGACCCCGACACATCCTGCTTTCTAGACTCTACTTTCTGGGGTCTCCACTCAGGCCACTTCCTTCTCCAGGAAATGTGTCTCCTTCCTTCCTTGGCTGTCCTTCCAGCTGCTGTCCAGCCACCTCTTCTTGGGCAAAGCCCCGCCTGTCCCCCACCATCCCGCAATCTCAGAACAGAAACTTGGACCCGTGAGCCCTGTCTGTCACCACCCCCCCCCCCATCCCGGTTTCAGGAGCAGAAAAGAAGGCACCAGAGAAGCCGCTTCCAGCAGGCATTTTGTTTTCCGGACTAATGAGATCAGAAATCAGCAAATCGACCCCATGATCATCCTCCCCAAATCGACAACAAAATCCAAGGCCACTTCCTCTCCCCGTCTGCCTCTGACCTGAAATGAGAAGCAGGAGAAGCCTACTTCTGCATCAGCTGAGGGGCTGCTGCTAAACAGCTGTTTGCATCTCTCCAGCCTCCCAAACTTAACTGTTTCTTTCTCAATGTGGGGAAAAAAAGAAAAGCCACGCAGCACAATGAAAGTCACCAGTGAGAACAGAGAAAAGATCTTGCTCTTGCTGGAATGCCCAGAAGCCAGCAGAGAGAGAGAGAGATAGAGAGAGAGAGAGAGAGAAAGAGAAGCAGTGAAGTGAATGAACTACAAGAGACAGTGGAAAACCATTTGTTAGCTTTATAATAAAAGCCTTTTAAAAACTGGTTCAAAGTTTAAGACAGTATGGAAAAGCCTTAACACATCTAACAATAAAGAATGAATTTAGGGCTTCCCTGGTGGCGCAGTGGTTGAGAGTCCGCCTGCCGATGCAGGGGACACGGGTTCGTGCCCCGGTCTGGGAGGATCCCGCATGCCGCGGAGCGGCTGGGCCCGTAAGCCATGGCCGTTGAGCCTGCGCCTCCGGAGCCTGTGCTCCTCAACGGGAGAGGCCACAACAGTGAGAGGCCCACATACCGCAAAAAAAAAAAAAAAAAAAAAGAATGAATTTAACATAGAGCACGCAATGATAGTCAATTCATTAATACCCACTTAATTAACTACATATTAATACAGGACAGAATGTAGTGGGGATTAAAACAACTGTTTGTACAGCCAATATTTTAAATAACTGTAAGTGGAGTATACCCTTTAAAAATTGTGAATCACTACATTACACACCTGTCACTTGTATAATATTGTATGTCAACTATACTTCAATTTTTTAAAAAAGGCTACATACTCTATGGTTCCAACTATATGACATTCTGGAAAAGGCAAAACTACAGAGACAGTAAAGGATCAGTCACTGCCAAAGGTTGGATGGGAGTGAAGGTAGTAGGGGGATAAATGGGTAGAACACACGGGATTTTTAAGGCAGTGAAACCATTCTGTAGGAGACGGTAATGGTGGATACAGGTCATGATGCATTTGTCAAAACCCATAAACCTGAACAACACAGAATGAAGCCTAATGTAAGCTATAGTTAATAATAATGTTCATTCATCGACTGTGACAAATTTCGTGCCAGGGGAAAACGATGTCTGGGAACTCTCTGTATTTTCTGCTCAGTTTTTCTGTAAGCCTAAAACTATTCTAAAACACCGAAGTAAGGACTTCCCTAGCGGTCCAGTGGTTAAGAATCAGCACTTCCACTGCAGGGGGTGCCGGTTCGATCCCTGGTCAGGGAACTAAGATCCCATATGCCGCATGGTGCAGCCAAACAAACAAAAATGAAAGTATATTAATTTTTTTAAAAAACAGACGTATGGGGCTTCCCTGGTGGCGCAGTAGTTGAGAGTCTGCCTGCCGATGCAGGGGACACGGGTTCGTGCCCCGGTCTGGGAAGATCCCACATGCCACGGAGCGGCTGGCCCGTGAGCCATGGCCGTTGAGCCTGCGCGTCCGGAGCCTGTGCTCCGTAACGGGAGAGGCCACAACAGTGAGAAGCCCGTGTACCGCAAAAAAAAAAACAAAAAAACAACAAAAAAAAAACAGACGTATGCCATTGAGTATTCAGGTTTAGAGAAAAAGGAAATTTTAAAATAATAAAAAAAATTTAATTAAAAAACAAAGAAGACCTGTGTTTGAATTTGGCCTCATCCCTTCCTCACTCTCAAGCACTCATATCTCAGTAAATCAAACCCGTATTTACTGAGATACTAGTACTTCTGTGGTAACTGCTAGAATCCAAGCGATTAACAAGACAGAACAGACCTTTCCCTTATGGAGCCAAGAATCCCATTTACTAGCTGTAGCACTTAAAGTATTTGGGCTTCAGTTTCCCTGTCTGTAAAATGGGAATAGCAATGCCCACCTCTCAGATTATTGCGAAAATTAAATGAGTTGGTGTGGGTGGAAGAATCTAGAATTATGCCTGGAGCATAATGAGCATTCTAGAAATATTTGCTGAATGTGAAGTGTGTGCAGTCATAGCTGACTTCACTAGCTGGATGTTTATTTATTTTATTTTATTTTATTTTGTTTATTTTTTTAATTTGGCCGAGCCGCACAGCTTGTGGGATTTTAGTTCCCCGACCAGGGACTGAACCCGTGCCCTCGGCAGTGAAAGCACAGAGTCCTAACCACTGGACCGCCAGGGAAGTCTCAGCCTGGATTTTTAGTGAAAAAAAAGAGAGAGAGAGAGAGAGAGAGAGCTAGAAGGTGGAGTGCTGGGGGCTGAGGATTGAGTCAGCGGCTAAGAAAATCTGAAGAGTACCAAGGAAAACGGGATGGAACGGCACCAGGTAGAAGAGCTTCCAGAAAGGCCTGTGGAGGAGACCACAAGTGTCCACTCAGGAAACAGAAACCCACAGAATTTATTTAATCAATGATAAAAAGCCACCGAGTCCAAATGGGCAAATTTCCAGTGAACGGAGGCGCTGAGAAAAGAAGCAACTGGGTAAAAACATGCCCACGGGAGGGCCATGTGTACAGGTCTGATACCTTCCTGGTCCCTGTTTATAGACAAAACAACACACAGGACCAATTCCCCAGAACCCAGTTTATCCACAAGATGTTCCAGGCTCTTGTCGGTACCTAAAGATCTTTATGGTATATTGGCACAGCCAGAGGGCTGCCTCTGGCTAATTTGCAGGCTGATAATTCCTAATTAATTTACTTTCTTATAATCCTTTTATAGAGACAATTCCCTTATAAAGAGATAAAGTTCTTGCACTATGAAGTCTGGGCAAAATTTGAAGGCTTGATAGCCTAGAAGCTATCACTGCCAAAGAAATCCAGGCTTCCCATCACCCCCACACTGGAACAGTTTGGTGCCTAGTGGGGAGAGGAGAAAGCCAAGTGTGCACCAAACAGAAATCCCCGCACCCACCCACAGGCTGACAGGCAGGGGCTCACCGGGTGGACGTCCAGGAACAAGGAATGCTCTTCTGGGTTAGGGTGGAGGCCAGACACTGCCTCTGCCAGGACTGGGTCAGCGTTGTAGAAGTGAGGATGGGAGAGAAATAAGGGTGCGTCTAGAAGGCAGAGGGGCAGAGAGGGGATGTCAGACAAAGACAGCATGTTGGCACATCCAGAGACCTGCCCCTGTCACACCCTGAGCTGGGCAAGGGGATGCGTAGGTGATGAAACACAGCCACTGCCTGCAGTGCACCCCCCTCATGATGACGACAAGATGCAAACAACAATAACTAGACAGACAGAATTCATTCAGTCTGCAAATATTTACCAAGCGCCCAAGAGGCACCAGGGACTGGAACCCACCCAGCAGGGGACAAGCTCGGTGCCATAGGAGTGGTAAAATAGGAGCTGCTGCTTCTGTCAGGAGAGATCAAAGGAAGGAGAAGAAGCTGGCTCAAAGATGCCAGACAGAGAAGGTGAGGGAATGGCGTTGCAGGTGGAAGGGATGGCAGAAGCAAACGCAGGGAGGTGGGCAAATGCGCAGTGCATATGGAGCAGACAGTGCCTGGAGGGGAATGATGGGAGTTGAGGCTAGAAAGACTTGAACTTGGGTGAGAGGAGGGGCATCTGGATCGCCAAGCCAAGCAGCCCGGACTGTCTTCTGCACGCAACACGGCAATGATCAGAGATGCTCAGGTGTGCACACCTGCAGCCAGGTCTCCCTAACGTCCACAGGAGGGGAGAAGACACACCTGTTTTGCTCCTTCTCTCCCAGCAGCTGATCTGTGGGATGGACGCCAACGTGTGAGAACAGGGACTGACTTGGGTCCCTCTGAGTGGGAAATTCACACCCAGACACCCGAGGCTGAACCTCTCCATCAACTGACCAAGCCAGGCAAACACCAATGCATCCTCCTGTGCTCAGGTCAACATACAACAGGCCTGATGGACAATGAGTCAACGAGGAAAAGAATAAGCCTCTCAAAAACTGACAAGGATCAAGAACGGGCAAATCATAGAGACAGAACGCAGACTGGTGGTGACAGGGGCCGGGGCAGAGAGATGGGGAGTGAGTGTAACTGGGTACGGGGTCTCCTTTTGGGTTGATGAGAATGTTCTGGAGCCAGATTGTGGTGGTGGCTGCACAACGTTTTGAATGTATTAAATGTCACTGAATTGTGCACTTTAAAATGGCTAATTGCGGATTAATGAACTTCACCTCGATACGAAAAAAAGAAAGAAAAAACAAACAAAACTCACAAGGTCTTCTTCCTAAAACCAGCAGCCCATCTGCTGCCAGCCAGGTGACCCGCATTCCTGTCTATGTGTGTCTGGCAACCTCAAATGTCTAGATTCTTTCTGCTTTTCTTAGCAGAGCCAAGCACTGGTTTGGAATAAAAGCTGGGATTTAACTGCTGTCTGACTTCATTTTTCCCAGAGTCCTTTTACATTCATTGCCTTAATGCTTCTTGACATTAATTTATTCAGCCTAGTACCTCTTTGATGTATTGTCATATCCAGATACCCCCTGCCCTGTTACATAATGTGCTTCTCTGAAGCAACTGCTATTGCTTTACATAAACAGCTATATTTTAAAGGAGGAGCTTGCTATCGGAGGCATACTTGGCAAACACACGCCAGAACTAGAAAATAAATATAGGAATAAATACAATGCGAACGAATGAATGTTGTAGATTCTAACTAGAGACTGTTACCTACATGAGGCTTGGACCCTGAGACTTGCTCTTTCTCTGTCAAAAAGAAAGACAGATGAGTGTTAGAAAGGTACTTTCTTCTGGAGGTGATCAGAAGGACAGAAAGAGAATGGAGAGCAGACCTCTCTCGCCATGTAAGTCAATGGTATTTAAAGCTACCTCTTTGGACCTTTGAAGTCTTGGGCACCACCAGGGACAATGTTTCACAATTTGGAAAACCCTGTTTCCCATTCTCCCATCTCACTGTGAAAGGAGATCAACAGAGCAAGCACAAGCCCCCCCCCCCGCCCCCTGTAAGGGAAGCAGTCACCGAGCCAGGCCCTTGAAGGCGGCGAATCTCAAACAAGCCCCATCATGCCTCCAAGGCCAGGGTGGCAGGGTTCGGGGGAGACTGACATGGGCTGGGCCAATTTGCCATCACCTTCCCTTGCTTCCGCTTGCTTGGTTGGTTTTTTTAAATTAATTAATTAATTATTTATTTTTTGGGCTGTGTTGGGTCTTCGTTTCTGTGTGAGGGCTTTCTCTAGTTGCGGCGAGCAGGGGCCACTCTTCATCGCGGTGCGCGGGCCTCTCACTATCGCGGCCTCTCTTGTTGCGGAGCACAGGCTCCAGACGCGCTGGCTCAGTAGTTGTGGCTCATGGGCCTAGTTACTCCGCGGCATGTGGGATCCTCCCAGACCAGGGCTCAAACCCGTGTCCCCTGCACTGGCAGGCAGATTCTCAACCACTGTGCCACCAGGGAAGCCCAACTTGCTTGGTTCTTTAATAGTATGCATGCATGTATGTGTTTCTTTCTACTTTATTTCCAAACAGACTGAGAGACAACACCCAAGTAATAAGTGGTAATTAATTTATAGCTTTATGGCACATCTAACCAGATCTAATTGCCCAGGATCACCCCAGATTAAGGGCCTCCACTGAGCAAGTCTCAGGACCCTACACAGCACAGAGGTTGGAGGAGAAAGAGTTCTCTGGGTCCAAGAACTGCTCAAGGCCCAGAAAGGGAAATGTGTGGGTATTTCTTATCTTCAGATAAAATGCCACAGAAATACAGACACAGGTGCACCCAAAGACATGTATGAGAGAATGTTCTTAGCAGCCCTAGGGTAATGGTCAACAAGCAGAACCTCGTCGGATGCCCGTGAACAGCAAAAGAGGTAAGGCAATGGAGGTGTGGTCCCACCGTGGAATACTATACAGCAAGGAAGAGGGCACCCACAACAACAGGGATGGACCTCACCAATGCAAAAATGGGTGAAAGAGGACAGAAATAGAGAAAAAGGAATATATGCTTTATGATTCCGCTCACATAAACACCAAAGGCAAGCAAAGCTGTGCTGCCAGAAGTCAGGCCAGTGACTGGGGGGGAGGGGGTCACTCCTGTCCTCTTTCTGCATCACTTGGTGGAATTTCAAAGTGCACGTGTCAGTTGGGCATCTCTCTGTATATACGTCTATTTCAATGTAAAAGAAAAATTTTTATTTGCATAATACATACATAATTCCCTTGCACTTTTGAAGTTCTTTTGGCACATGTGCTAAGATGAAGCAGTGCAATTTTCATCCCTAGCCCTTGGCAGTGAGTGGGTGGATACGTAGTTTCTGCCTGTCCAGCACCCACTCTTTCTCCTGGAACCTATACCCCGATAAAGCCCCTCCCCTATTTTCCGCCTCCTGTCATGTGGGTGCTGGCCCCACCCACTGGAGCCAGGGGCTGAGCATGTGACACAGCCTGGCCAATCAGCATAGGCCACCCTTGGCCACTTACTGGTTCACAGCTGGTCATGTGATGCAAGCCAGTCCAATCAGAGCAAACTCTGGAACTTTTGCTGGAGTGAAGAGGAGCCAGTTGTCCCCTTTCTGCAGGACCCAGAGCTGGGAGGAGGTGAGCCTGGAGGCTGGAGGGGAGAGCCTGCCTGGCAACAAACCAGTCTGGAGGAAAACTGAGCTGGCACCTGGCGAAAGGCAGCTTCGGACAACGGCTGAGCTCTAGAGCTATGCCTAATGCAAAGGTCAACCAAGAAGCGCCCTTTTAGGCCTCATCAGGCTGGTGTAGCGCCGGCCACTTGCCACGGCAACGGTGTAGCACACAGCCTACCAGGTCTCTGCACAGTGTCAGCTCGCCTACGAGCAGAAATTCCTGTCAACACCAGTGAAGAAAGAATTAAGCAAACAGGGGACAAGGGCAGGTGGGCCAGAAGAGGCCACGACAGAGGTGGGCACTCCCAGGCCCCAGCTCCAAGCCCTTCACCCACGGAGCACCTCATCCTGCCCGAACTTGGGGAACCCATCCAACCTGATGACAGCCCTTCCCCCCAACCCTGCAGCAAACTACCCCTCCCAAATTCCCATCTCCAGCTGGAAATGTGGTTCCAACCAAACAGGCCCCAGAAGGCAAGACGTCGGAAGATAAGGAGTGGCTTCTTGTCCTACCAGCTAGGGTGTCACACCCTAGCCTTGAGCCTCAGTTCCCTCAGTGCAAGATACACCCACACATCCGTATGTTCCCATACTGTGGGAGCACCCACTACATACTGGGCCCAATTCTAGAAGCTAAGGACGGAGCCCTGCATAGAGTATTTACAATCCAATACAGGAGACAGACAATAAGTAAAATAAAAGACACACTCAGTGATTTCAGGGAGTGATGAGCACCAGGAAGACAATCAAGGGTGAAATGACAGGAGCAGCTGGGAGGTGGGGCAGGGGAGCAACTTTAGGACGGGAAGTCAGAGAGCAGGCCTCCTTGAGGAGGTGGCATCCGAACAGACCAGGAGCGGGTAAGGGAACGATTCACACAGATCTGCGGCAGCCTGGGGAACAGCTGATGCAAAGGCCCTGAGGCGGGACCAAACGAGATATTTCCTAGAAACAGGGAGAAGGTGGCGGGGCTGAAGAATATCAGTGGGGAAAGTACAGGAAGAAATGACATTAGAGACACTGGCAGAGGCCAGATCCTGACAGCACCGGGGCCTCTGTAGGGATGTGGCTCTAACGCACAGGGCACTAGTAGACATTTCAAGCAAGGGATTGGGTGGCAATCCGAGTTTTTGAAAGGTCCCCTGGGCTGCTCGCTGGAACAGCGAGTCCAACAGAACTTTCTACGAGGATGAAAATATCCTCTTTTTTCACTGTCCGTCCCACAGGGCAATCACTAGGCACGTGTGGGTGGGGATCCTTGGAAATGTGGCCAGTGCAAGGAACGCACTGCCTTTTTAATTTGAGTTCATTCAAACCAATTTCAATTTATTTTATTTTTTAATTTTTTTTGGTGGGGGGGTGGGTGCCGCACTGTGCAGCATGCAGGATCTTAGTTCCCCGACCAGGGATCGAACCTGTGCTCCCTGCGGTGGAAGCACAGTCTTAACCACCGGCCCGCCAGGGCAGTCCCCGATTTCAATTTAAATAACCACACGAGGCCAGCGGTGACCGCACTGGACAGTCTGGGAAACGGATGGTACACAGGATGGCCACAGTGCAAGAGGAGGGCCAACTAAAGGGCCCTGGACCACGAGGCGGCGGGGGAGTGGAAGAAAGCAAGGATGCAGGAGTTAATTTGGAGGCAGGATGCACGGGGCTTGCTGGCGACCCGGATGAGGGTTGGGAGAGGGAAATCGAGCTGACATCCAAGCGTCCAAATTGAGCACGTGAGGCGGGGCCGTCTCGGGGACTGGCACACAGCTGGAAGACACTGACGATGTCAGAGGACTGTGTGCCAGCGCCAGGGCCCACATCCAAGCCCACAACTGCACACTGCGGAACACGATTTCACGGAACCATCGGGCTGCTGCCAGCTTCCTCCCCTCCCCAGGTGGAGTGGAAGGTCCTCCCCACGAAGCCTCCCCCTCAAGCCACCTATCAGGACCTGGGATGCAGAACAATGCCTTTCCCAAAGATGTCCGCGTCCTCATCCCCCAGACCTGTGCATAACCTGTTAGGTTACACGACAAAGGGAATTAGGTCGCACGCAGGAGGAATGAAGGCTGCTAATCCGCTAAAAATAGGGCGCAGTGGCCTAGATTATCCAGGTGGGCCTGATACAGTCTCCAGGGCGCTGAAAACTGGACAAGGGACGCAGAAGAGCTTCAGGAAAAGAGACGGGACCACAGGCGTGGGATCAAAGCCTTGTGATGTTGCCGGTTTTGCAGACAGAGGAAGGGAAACCTGAGCGCGGAATTCTAGGGGCCTCTAGAAGCTGGGAAAGGCAAGAAAACGGAGTCTCCCCGTCAACCTCCAGAAAGGAACGCAGCCTGCTGACACCTGGATCTTAGCCTGGAGAGGCCTGTGTCCGACTCCTGAACTACGGGACTGCTTAAGATCATAAACTTGAGCTGTTCTAAGCCACCAGGTTTGTGGGAATTTATTACGACAGCAACCGATATACCCAAAGCATATATTTTTTTTTCAAGTTATCTTTCTGCTGCCCTCTTTATCTCCAGCCTAATGGGATTATCAGAGGCCATGGAGTAAAGAGACAGATAAGCCCCTCATCACAGGCCACACCCTCCCGCCCTCCCATGGGGAATGACACATACTGAACCTGCAGGTGCTGACATTCTGAATTCCCGACTCCCGGCAGGGGCAAAAGCCCTCATTGGGCGGGTAGACGGACCCGTTGGCAAATAAGGTGTTCGGAGCCACGAAGCGAAAGGTGGGGATGCCTTCGAACACCCCCTGCTCCTTGTAGATGAGCTTCATGGACCTGCGGGGACAAACGATGGAGGATGACACCCCAGAATGAGGTGGCTGGAAGTGGGTGGCCCGAGTTGAGCCACGCCCCACGGGCACGGCCGCCCCCCCCCCACCCCGGGTCCCAGCAGCCGCCGTCTCTCGCCTGGCGAATTGCAATGACCTCCCTTATGGGTCTCCCTGCCTCCCCCGCCTACGCCAATCCATTCTCCGCAAGCAGACGGAGCTTTAAAACAAGGACAGCATATATCGCGACCCCACTTAACACTGCAATGGCTTCCAGTCTAATCTAGAATAAGATCTCATGTCCTCACCATGGCCCACGAGCTTGTAGAGGGTCCAGCCCCTGCCTACCTGTACTGCACCCCACAGGTGGTATTCCTCCCACATGCTCCATCCTGTCCCAGGGCCTTTGTATCTGCTGCTCCTGGAGCCTGGAATGTTCCTCCGTCTCATCGCCACCTCAGACCTCAGCTCTCCACTCAGGTCACGGTGCGGCTGTCATAGGCAGCAGCAACGTGGCCGACACCCTATTCTCTCTTCCTCCGCTCGCCCTGCCGTATTTCTCAAAGGCACTTCTAACCTCGAACATGGGCTGTGGATCAGAACCGCTCCACCCGTGCTGTCCACGGGGGCCACTCAGCACACGTGGCCTTAGAGCCCTTGAAACAGGGCCAGTCCAAGTCAGGATGCAGCTCTACGTGTCAAATGCACTCCACATTTCTACGACTTGATACCCCCAAACAATGGAAAACAGCTCTTCAATATTTTACATCTGTTTACGCATTGTGAAGTGATACCATTTTGGATCTCCTGGGTCCAACAAAACACCATTAAAATTAATTTCACCTATTTCTCGCTACTTTTCTTCAGTGCGGCCACTAGAAAGTTTTAAACTGCAGATGGGACTTGAATTATATTTTTATTGGAGAGTGCTAGCCTAGACGATAGTATCACGTCAATGCTAAATTTCCTCATTTTGGTGACATGATGGGGTTATGTAAGAAAATGTCATTTTTAGAAAACACCCACTGAAGTATTTAGGCATCCAATGTACTCTCAAAGGGTCCAGGAAAAATATACAGAAGGAGAGAGAGAGAAAGAGAGAAGTGTGGGATGAGGATAAAGCAGAAGGGGCCAAAGAGAAACAACTGGGAAATCGGGGAAGGCAATGCGGAGAAAGTTACACATTCTCGCAACTTTCCTCTAGGCTGAAATTCCTAACTTTAAGAAGTGAACACACGCAGAGCAAAAGCACCTCCGCTCTCTGACCCTCCCCTGGGGTGCGTGGGCCTGAGTCCCCCGCCAGGACATGACTCCCAGGGAACAGAGACGGGGCCCAGCTTGTCTCTGCGGGGACCCCGGTATCTCGCACAGACAGGGCTCCATCAAGGTTTGCTGGGGAGGCAGGTGGGTCGGAGTTCACATCAGTGAGATCCCAAGCAAAGGGTTTTTCCAGAGTGGCCTGAACAGAGAAGCCGAGGACAGGGCAGCAGCCAGAGAAGAGCTCTAGGAGCCACTGTCTCTTCTCACCCCTCGGCCGGGGCCACTGCAATTGTTCAGCCGCAAGCTGACCTCCGAGGCTGCTACTCTGGAGGCTGAAGGGGCTTCAGGAGAGGCATCCAGATGTCACAGCATCCAATGGGAAATTAGGGCAGCCAGGCAAACAGCACAGGGAGCCCCCCCCACCCCCGCCCATCGCTTGCCTTATTGCACAGTCCCCTGCAATCCTACCCATTTCCTGCCCACCACGACCTCTCTCTGGGCCTTGCAAAAGCACCAGCAATTGGCGTTTGGCTCTTCATGGTGCAACCAAAGAGAATTCAAGATGGCGCCAAAGAGAATTCAAGATGGCGCCAAAGGCCGGTGGACACACAGAGAGCCAAGCGCTTTGCAAGTTCACACCACAAGCCACTTGATTCGGCTCTGAGCAGCCACAAGGCAGATTTCCCAGGAGGCCCAGAATGTCCCACGTCAGGGCAATTACCGGCAGGCCTCGGGGCTGTAGAATTCCAGCGAGGATTCAGGAGTCATAAATGGTGCCCACATCTGCCCGGAAGTCCCATTAATCATGTTGCACTGATCGGAATGCCAGAAATTGACCTGTGGGGACGCAAGACCTCTTAAAGAAATGCTCTTGGGAATTTCCAACCTGACTTGGAGCTGTGACTTCACGGGCCATGTGCCCTGGGGGATGTCACTACCCAATTGACAGAAGCCTGTCCCCTCGGAGAGACAGCCTGGTGCAAGGTGAGCAGGCTGTGTAGACAGCCAGAGACACTGTCGACGGCAGCTCCCCACTCCCTAACCATAGATCCCTGAATGTGCAACTTTGCTGGGGACTCAGTTACTTCATCTGTAAAATGGACCTGTCACTCACATCTCCAAGGAGCACAGTGAGCAGGGGACACTGACCTCCTCACCTCTCAGAGAGGAAGGACACTTCCTGAAAACAGATCAAGTTAGAAGGTAGCCCAGTAAGGAAAATATTTAAAATAATAATGGTGGCTACCAGATCTCAAAACAGTAGTTGCCTCTGGGGAGTGAGATCTGGACAGAAAAAAAACAGACTTCTCACACTCTACCCCTCTGTCCTAGGAGAAGGTTTTTAAGCATGTGTACATTTATATATATATATATATTTTTTTTTGGGGGGGGTCCCATGTGGAATCTCAGTTCCCCGACCAGGGATCGAACCCAGGTCCCCTGCAGTGGAAGCACAGAGTCCTAACCAACGGCTCTCCAGGGAAGTCCCTGTACATTTTTATATTGAAAAAGCAAGCCAAAGAGAAGTTCAGTAGCGCCCATTCGGAACGGTTATTAATGGCTGCAAATGGTAACCCTGCCACTCTGGGCACTGATGGGGAATAACCTGTCCGCCCCCCCTCAGGTCTTTGCCACCATCACCCAGATAAGCGTTTGGCAGGTGTGAGCACCACCACTGCACAATCATTCTTGTGCATGATAACAAAAGGCCACCAGGTAAAAAAAGCAAGTCGCAAAACAATGCACATAGGATGATTTCACTCTGCTCCAAGAAGAAAAAAAAAAAAAACCCACGTGCAAATCGATACAAATAGACAGGAAGAATATACCCAACGCTGATAACTCAGGGTTTCCTCTGTGACTCAGGTGGGAGTGGGGCTGGGTGTGTGAAGTTATACAAAGTGCACTTTATATCTATTATTTTATTTTTTCATGCGAATGTCTTCCTGTGTTTCTAGCGTAATTTTTTTTTTACTCAATAATCTTTTACTGCAATGGATGGTTATATCATCAGTGTAATATTTTTGAAGCATTCTTGTAAGTGAAGCATCAAAGAAACACTTCTGTTCCTAGCATACACGTACATAATCAGTGTCTATGCCCCCCACACACACCTGGAACAAAGAGCTAGGTTTTTGGGTTTGGTTTTTTTTTCGTTTTTTTGTTTTTGTTTTTAGCCGCATCTTGCGGCATGTGGAACTTCCCCAACCGGGTTGAACCCGTGCCCCCTGCAGTGGAAGCCCTGAGTCTTAACCACTGGACCGCCAGGGAAGTCTTAGTTGAGCCTTAAACATAGGTAAGATCCCCAACTCTGAGAGCATCTCTCCTGCGGGTGCAACCCCCTCCTGTTTTTGTTTTGTTTTGTTTTGTTAATTGGAGCATAGTTGATTAACAATGTTGTGTTAGTTCCAGGTGTACAGCAAAGTGATTCAGTTCTACATATACGTGTATCTATTCTTTTTCAAACTCTTTTCCCATTTAGCTTATTACAGAATATTGAGCAGCATTTCCTGTGCTATACAGTAGGTCTTTGTTGGTTATCTATTTTACGTATAGCAGTGTGTACATGTCAATCCCAAACCCCTGTTTTAAGAGGAAGAAGGTGTACTAGGTGGCCTGCCCTGGCAGCCCCTGCCATCCCTACCCGGCCCCTGTACAGGACGGCCGGCGCCTCTTGCCCTCACCTTGCTGACCCCGTTCCACTTGTCCACGAGATGGATCCTGCTGAAGTTTTTGACCCCCGTGAACACCGTGAAGAGCCCGGAATCAGAGTTGTTGAGCTGCAGACAACGGCAGAGAATGACACCTTTAAGCCCCAGGATGGAGACAAAGGACCCGGGGACCAGTAGTCAAGCCAGCCCGCTTAGTTACAGGCGGCTCCCTCTTCACCCGGAGGACAGGGGCCTCGTCATCTTGTTCACCGCTGCATCCCCAGCGCCTGGGGGTCAAGAGGAGGAGGACTTGGGGGCTTTCTAGGAGGGACACTCCCCTGATGACAGCATCCGTCCTAGAAAGAGTCCCACCTTCCCTCCCAGACTCTAGGAGAGTCTGGTTCTCCTCCTAGGTGAATGGTAGGGTCACCCCGTTACTGCCCCCAAGTTAAAATAAAGCATGGCCACGTGACCTCTTTGATCAGTGAAAACGATCAATGAGGAGAGAAGTGGTTTGTCACTTCCAGGTGGAAGCTTTAAGAGCCGGTGCATGAGAATTTCCCCGTGCTTTCTGTCGCTGTTACAGAAACCAGGGAAGTGTGTGTCCAGCTGGAGCCTCCCTCAGCCTGGGTCCCTGAGTGACAGCAAAGAGCAGAGGCCCACGGGTCACCCGCACTGGACATGGCATATAAGCAAGAGATACACTTTTGTTGTTTTAAGCCACTGAGATTTGAGGGCTGTTAAACCTGGCGTATCCTGAAGCATACAGGCACACAGGACCTGATGTTTATCAAGTACTTTCTAGACAGGCTTTGGCACCCTGAGGGTATTTCTTAGAAAAAGATTTCTAATTCAAAGCAAAAACATGCAAAGCGTACAAAGAAATGAGTGGCTGCTGGGTAAAATCTAGAAAGCACCCTTTTACCTCCGAGGACGCCATACAATGTAAGGTGTAGCACCCATTAGGAACTCAATAGGGGTCGTTTAGTGGCCAAAGAGCTACCTTGATTACTGACTGGTTAAGCCAACAGGGCCCAAGTTCAAAGCCTGCCCTGGCTTCCTAATATCTGTGTGTTCTGTCACCTGTCCATTTAGAGCTTCATGAGCCCAAACTTTAGCCAATATAAGGGGACTGCAACAGGAGCCACTATTAAATATGAGAATATTAAAAGAGCTAATGTGTAAAACTGCTGAGCACAGTGCCTGAGAGATGATAAGAACTCAAAATGCTTTATTATTATTATTGTTATTATTATTAATAAATGCTCACCCAAAAGGATACTAACACAGTCATTATAATAGACAAAGTGTATCAGAGACTGCTAGTCACTACCCAAAGTCCATTCTCCCCTTTCTCCTTCAGAACAAAACCCAAACCTTACTCAGGGCACCAACACACCAGCTAAAAGGTAACATTTTCCAGCTTGCCTTGCAGCCAAGTGTGGCCACATGACTAAGTTCTGGGCAATGGAAAGCAAGCGGAACTTGGTTTTCTCCCTCCTAACGAGGGAAACAGCTGGTACATTCTGCTTTGTCCTCAGCTCCCCTGACGGCCCCTAAAACCCCCACCACTTCCTACTTCCTGCTGTTGCCTAGAATGTGGATGCGATAGCCGGTGCTCTGGCAGCCATCTTGGACCATGTGGTAATCTTGAGCATGGAAACCACACCCTCAGGAGGGCAGAGCAGCGTAGTAGAAGAATTCTAGATCCCTCAAGAGTGTGAGACCACCACAGGAACACTGAACAGTCCCTGCTGGGCTGTTATTTTGGGATTTCCACTATACATACTCAAAAATAAGTTTTAACATGCTACTCAATTGGTAATAACTTTCATTTGTTTACAAGCTTACAGTTTGCTTTGACAAGAATCATGTCACTTACCTTAAACTTGCCAACTTACCCACACACCCAGAACCTGTCATCCTAGTCAAAAAGGTACTGAGCAGCTATCATGTGCCCAGAACAGAATCAGGATTTCTCCCTCCCACTGCCCCCAACACCAGGTCAGCGGAGCCCCAAAAGGAGGCTGAAGCTGGAGCAACTCAGAGGACTGGTTACAATTCGTGGCTGAGGGAGCCAAGGTCAGGGATCTGACTCTACATCAGATCATGATTCAGGATCCCAATCACTGACCCTACTAGGTTACCAGGGGTCAAGATGAAGAAAAAGCAGGCAACTCAGAGCAATGCTATAGTTGACATTGGTGACCCGCCTCCCCAGCAGCCACTCCCTTTTCTTTCAGCAACAGTAACATCATTTGAGCCTGGATCAAGCTGCATCTGAAACCACCCCTAGAGTTTTCAATTATATAAGCCAATGAATTCTCTCTTTTGCTTAAGCCAGTTTGAGTTAGATTTTCTGTAATTTACAACCCACAGCTCCTGGGCCCCCAGCCAGCTCCAAGAGCGAGCTGGTAACCGGTTCCCTGGCTGTGCCAGTGGAGGACAAGACAGAGGCCCTGAGCTTCTCACTGGGCCACACTTACCTCAGCAAATAACCCGAACTTGCCCTTGAAGGGGAACATGTTTGGGAAGTACTTATTGATGAGGTGGATGAGGGGATCCTCGTAGCCCCACATGATCTCGCTGACAGTGCGGTTCATGAAGGCACGTTCACCAAGGGTGCTGAATGCCAAGGTCATGATCAGCTTCAGGCTCATGGGCCCATTCTCCATCATCATTGCTGCACTCTGCAGAGCCAGGGGACACCACGGGTTAGAGGCCAGACAGAGCGGGTCTGAGCTCCCTGAACTTCAAGCCAGGCTTCAAGGCACAGCCCATCTAGAGAAACGTTCAGGCCTAGAAGGGTCCCTGCAGTGGACATGCAGGGCGTCTGGGTCATCCGGAACCATTCCCTGATCCTTCAGGAATAGGGCCACCTGTGCTCTTGAGTTCAGGCCGAGTTAACTCCAACCCTAGCCCCACAGGCAGGCATGTGCCTTAGGCCTGGCCAATAAGAAACGTTCCTCTCGGGACTTCCCTGGTGGTCCAGTGGTTAAGAATCTGCCTTCCAATGCAGGGGACGTGGGTTCGATCCCTGGTTGGGGAACTAAGATCCCACATGCCGCAGGGCAACTAAGCCTGTGTGCTCTGGAGCCCGCACACCACAACTAGAGAGAAGCCTGCGCGCCGCAACGAAAGACCCCACATGCCGCACCAAGACCCAATGCAGCCAAACAAATAAGTATTTTTTAAAAAAACAGTAAGAAAGAAACGTTCCTCTCTATGTGTATGTAGCCCAATCACAGCCAACAAGCCCCAAGGAGCCAGTCGGCTGGGACTGTTGGGTAGAGAGGGGAAGTGCCTGCGGCTGTCCTTGAACGTGGGGTGTGCAAGGCTGTAGCCACCCTGAGGGGCAGGTCGGCCAGAGCATGGAACCATCACAGATCCGGGCAACCTTCTTTGCACTCTGGATCAAGCCACATCGGAAACCAGACCAACTCCTGCCCTTTCAGTAACAAGAGCCCACATATGCCCTTTTTGCCTATACCAATTTAGAGCACCTTTTACTATAACCTTGTAGCCAAAAGAATCTTCATGGAGACTCGACTCTACGTCCTTAGCATCTCCCTCCCAAACTCCAAGACCCCAAGCACCTGTTCTACCCAATATCTGGGTGCTTAGAACTTAGGTGATTTTATTTTCTAATTTTTGCTTTCCTCTGGAGATACTGTCTTGGCACTTGCTTTGTTTTTTAAAGGCATCTCATCCAAAAGCTAATCTCCACCTGTAGAAACGGGAACAGAGCCAGCATTTCCTAAAACACAGAGGTCTGATTCCATGGGAACTCACAAGGGTCTCCTTAACATTATGATTTTCTAAAGGTAATAAATAGATGGTTTTTAAAAATCATAAAAGGATACAAAACAAAAGTCCCTCTCCAACCCCTGACCCTCCTCTTCCTATTCTTCTCCCCCAAGGCAACCCACCGCTCTGGGGTCTTGAGTATTCCTGCAGAGAGAATCTACACCAGAAGTCAGCAAACTATGGCCCGTGGGCCAAAGCCAGCCCACGGCCTGCTTTTGTACAGTCCGGGAGCTAAGAATGTTTTTTTATATTTTCAAATGGTTGAAAGGAAAACAAAAGAAGACTACTCTGAAAAACATGAAAATTATATGAAACTCACATTCCCATATTCATGAAACAGTTCCACTGGAATATAGCCACACCCACTCATTTATGTTTTTGTCTTGGGCTGCTTTTGTGTTATACTTTCAGAGCTGATCAGCTGCAACAGAGAACATCTAGGCATCCAAGGCTAAAATATCTATCTGGCCTTTTACAGAAGAAGCCCACCCTGGTCTAGGCACGTAAAAGCGCTTGTGTGGAAGTGGGTATGTGCGTGCAAGTATTTCTCCTTTAGAAATATTATAAGTAGGGGCCTCACACATGTGTTCTGCACCTTGCTTTTCCCCAGTTAGATTTAACTAAGAGACTGTTCCATGACACACCCTGCAGCCCTGACTCCTTTTGCTGGCTGTATACTAGTCCACTGCCCACCCGCAGTAGATTCTCACAACATAACTCCACATAACACACGTTTAGGTTGCTTCTAGATGTTTGCTCTGAATATGTTGCTGAAATAAATATCCTTGAGAACAAACATCTTTGCCCACGTGTGTTATTCTGTCAAGAGGACAAATTCCTACCTATGAAATTTCTGAGGTCAAAGGCGTGTGCAATTTACATTGAAAATCACTACCTTCCAACACCTCATACCAGTTCCATGCCTAACGACAGTATCTGTTTCCACACACGCTCCTAAGCCCTGGGCGTTATCACACAGTCTTTGCCAACCGGCTCGGTGGGAGAAAATGACTTCACTGCCAAAACATGCGTATCTCTGAGGGGGGCAGCTGCAAGGCTTTGGGCTGCATTTTCTGAGCTTCTGTTCCGTCCACCCAACGGACTTACCAGGTGCCTTCACGTCTGATCCTGAGCCCAGCCCGGGGCCAGGCCCAGAGCAAATGACGGATGACCTTCAACTGGGTGGACAGAGGATTGAATGGAGGGCTGAGTGCCACAGAGGGCAGACTCATAGCCCAAACTTCG
This sequence comes from Mesoplodon bidens, assembly GCF_964165515.1. NCBI lineage: Eukaryota > Metazoa > Chordata > Mammalia > Artiodactyla > Ziphiidae > Mesoplodon > Mesoplodon bidens. The sequence goes on along the minus strand of NC_138169.1, from coordinate 6,007,608 downwards.
CAGGTTCAAAACCCTAATCTGCTACTCAGTAGCTGAGCGACCTTAGGTAAGTCACCTAACCTCTCTGTTCTTCAGTTCTCCTCCTCTACAAATGGAGAAAATAATGGTCCCTAATGACCATGGGATCGCTGACAAGTAAACAAGGTAACATGTGTACAGCCTTAAACACAAGTTCTAACACGCAGTGTTAGCAAGATACTCATCCAGCAGGCCTGAGACTCTCTAGAAAGGCCTGCTGGCCAGGCTGGCCTTTGGCTGGTGTCTGAGATCCTGGCTTTAGGAGGGCTCTCACACCCCCTAACTAAGAGGGGCTCACTGCTCCTGGACTGTACCAACGTGGTTTATGCAGACCACCTGCTTTCCTGGAACCTGGGTCTGTGCCAGGCAGAGGGCACCTACGTGACCACCCCCCAATAAACACCCTGGACGCTGAGTCTCTAGTGGGCGTTCCTGGTGGAGGACACCCACCTGTATTGTCACGAGTCACCGCTGAAGGAATGAAGCGTGCGCCGTGTGACTCCCCTGGGAGAGGGCTCTGGAAGCCTGTGTCTGGTCTCCACCCCACGTGCCCCTTCCCTCTGCTGAGTCTGTTCTGTCTCCTTCCACTCTGCCAAACCATAGCCAAGAGCAGGACCACATCTGCTGGGTCCTGTGAGCCCTCCTAGTGAGTCAGCGAACCTGGGGGTGGTCTTGGGGACCCTGACACTCATGGCAGGCAGTAAATCCAGCTACTACCATGACTCTCACCTGCAGAGAACGGACGCCCTGCCCTTAACCTCCCCCTAAACACCACAGACGACGACACGGACCCCCGTTCAGCTCCCCCCAGCCAGTACCTCCTTTTGGAGATTTTAGATTTACAGAATTGAAAAGAGGGAGACCATGACTTTGGCCAATATCCCCAAACCAGAGCCCAGGATGCGCCCAGGAAGCCCACTGGGCTTAATGTCACCGCAGGAGCCACAGGCTGTGCCCTCAAGGGACTGACTGGTGCAGGGGGCAGACAGAGAGACGGAAGGGGCGCCTCACCAAGACCAGGATGTTAGGCATGACGATATTGTCGCTCTCCAGGCCGCGGGACTTGTCAGGCTGGAACTGGAAGCTGCGGTACTCGAGGAAGGACACCGTGTCATTGTCGTTGAAGGTGATGTTGCTCTTGTGTCTGAACTCCCTGTGGGCGAGGAAGCCGGTGGGTCAGCTGCCTGGGAGCCAGAGGCCCTCGGATGTCTGCACCGAGCTTGTCCGCCTCCCCTGCATCTGTCCTCCCGCCGCCTGCCCACTGCAGGACACGGCACCAAAGCCTCTGTAACCAAATCCCAACACGCCCCCCTCCCCCTGGCCAAGCCGCCGCTGTCCCTCATCAGTCTCTTCCCGGGCTTCCCTGCTCCTCCAGGGTAGGCGGGGAGGATGGTGGTTAGGAATATGCACTCTGAAGACAGAGGGTGGGGACTTGAATCCTGTCTCCATCATTTACTACCCCAGCCTCAGTCTTCCCACCTATAAAATGGGAGTAATGGGACTTTCCTGACGGTACAGTGGTTAAGACTCCACACTTCCGTTGCAGGGGGCACGGGTTCAATCCCCGGTCGGGAACTAAGACCCCACATGCCGCAGGGCAAGGCCAAAAATAAAATAAAATAAAATGGGAGTAATAACAAAACCTACTTCATTAGGCCCCTACTTGTGAGGATTAAGTGAGTTAATGCACATCAAGCAATTAAAATGGTTGTCAGATGCAAAGAAAACATTACAAATCAGCTGCAAGTTTCACTGCTGTTATGCTGTCATTATTCCCTCTTGTTCTGCAAACTGTTCTCCACAGAGCATCCAGAAGAATCTTTGGAGAGGGGAAATCAGATCACGTCATCCTCTCGCCCACTACCCTCCTTTGCACACAGGATAAAATCAAGCTCCTACTGTGGCCTCCGGGGTCCTCACCATCTGACTCCATCCCGTTCTCGGGCTTCCTCTCTCCCACTATCCCCCTCACTCCTAACACACCAGCATTTAGGCTGCTTGGTTTTACCTTACTTGTCCACTTGTTTATTCCCTCCCCGCTCGCTCCCCATCGGAATGTCAGCTCTGTGAGGCAGGGGCTTTTGTCTGCCTTTAACAGTGAACTGGGGGACTTCCCTGGGGGTCCAGCGGCTAAGACTCCGCACCCCCAATGCAGGGGGCCTGGGTTCGATCCCTGGTCCGGGAACTAGACCCCACATGCATGCCACAACTAAGAGTTTGCATGCCACAACTAAGGAGCCCGCCTGCCGCAACTAAGACCTAGCGCAGCCAAATAAATAAATACTTAATAAAACAAAACAAAAACAGCGAACTGGCACAGTGCTTGGCACACAGGAGGCACTCAATAAACGCTTACGGAACGAAGGAATAAATAGGAACTTTGGCAAACCAGACTCAGCTCTGATATAGAAGCTTTTCATGGGTGAGCTAAGCCAGGATCACAGTTTCCTGAAGGCACAACAGGCAGAACAAGAAATCGGGCCTCCTATTCCAACAGGCCTCCCTGCCTCTTGGAAAACTGCTCGGGCCAATCCAAGGAGCTCAGTAGCCACTGGAGATATGCACCCTCCCAAAGAAAACGATCAAACGAAGAGGCTGAGGCAGCAGTGGTCAGAATGGAACGGAGCAGGACCCCAACATACCCTTTCCATGTCCCCCGTTTTTTGTTTGTAGGAAATAGGCTTCATTCAGCTTCCTTGACCTCCCCTGAGTTCCAAAGGGCAGGTTCAAACAGTTGCTAATCAGGGGAGGGAGGGGATGCAGAGATAAGGGAGGAGCAGTCAGGAGACAATAGTGCAGCCTTGGGGCAGGGTCCTGGTTCCCCCTCAAGGGATACACAGAACAATATCTTTGAGTTCTTCTGTAGGAACTAAGACCCCCACCCAGGTGGAGGATGGTAACTTCAGGCCGAGCACAAGATTCCTGGGACACCGCCCTGTTACCTCATCACCAACCAATCAGAAGAAAGTCTGCACACAGTGGGAGGTGATGAAGGCTCTGACCCGCTCCCCAAATGATTTCCCTTTAAAAACTTTCCTGGTCAAGCAGAATCTTTGGAACTGGTTTTTGGACATGAGTCTGCCTTCTCCCCAGGTTGCCGGCCTCCTGAATAAAGCAACCTTTCCTTTCCAACCAACACTTGCCTCTTTTTTTTTTTTTTTTTTTTTACTTTTTGGCCGCACCTCACGGCATATAGGATCTTAGTTCCCCAACCAGGGACACTGTGCCCCCTTCAGTGGAAGCTCAGAGTCTTAGCCACTGGACCGCCAGGGAAGTCCCAACACTTGCCTTCTGAGCAGCGAGCAGCTGAACTCAGGTAACAATACTATGTTAACAGCTGATGTTTATTGAGCACTTACTACATGCCAGGCACTGTGCTGGGCTTTCCGCTAACCATCTTATCCAATCCTCATAACCACCCACAGTGCGTACTGTCATCCCCATTTTACAGAGCGGGAAACTGAGGCACAGGGAAGGAAAGGCCTGTGCCCATGGTCAGAGAGCTGCTGAGTGGCAAAGCCAGGCAGTCACGCTCCAAGTCTCAAGCACTACAGCACCAGACTGGGAGAAGCAGATTGACCTTGAACAAGCCCCACTGCTGCGAGGGGCCTGTTTTCTCATCTGTAAAATGGGGTGATGACCTGAGTGCCAGCCCAGCCCCCTCCATCCTCACCTGTACACATAGGGTCCACGCTCCCGCACCTGCGGCTTCTGGCCTTGGAGGATCTCCTTGGGGTTGACGACATCAAAAAAGTAGACAGAGAGGTAGAAGGGGACGGGGATCTCCTTCCACATGTTGAAGGACAGGCTGCTGGGGTCGATGCGCACATTCTGTGGGGGTGAGACAAACAGGTCCGTGAGGAGGAGGGCCAGGGCCCCCGCCCACCTACCCACCCGGCTCCAAAACAGCTGCCCGGTGCCAGCCTGTGCTGCAGACTCCACAGGCACATCAGGGAAGGGGCTCCCTGGAGGGGGGTGCTCTGGGGGCAGGAGGAGGTGGGAATGCTGCTCTGGAGTTGACATAATTAATGTTAATAGGTAATATTATTTTTACATGGTATTTTTTTTTATAAATTTATTTTATTTTTTAGTTATTTTACTTTTGGCTGCATTGGGTCTTTGTTGCTGCGTGTGGGCTTTCTCTAGTTGCGGCGAGCGGGAGCTACTGTTCATTGCGGTGTGCGGGCTTCTCATTGCGGTGGCTTCTCTTGTTGCAGAGCACAGGTTCTAGGCACGTGAGCTTCAGTAGTTGTGGCGCACGGGCTTAGTTGCTCCGCGGCATGTGGGATCCTCCTGGACCAGAGATCAAACCCGTATCCCCTGCATTGGCAGGCAGATTCTTAACCACTGCGCCACCAGGGAAGCCCCATGTGTTATTTTTAAAATGTGTTTTCATAACGGCAGCCTGACTGGGGGACCAGGAGGTGGCTGCTGCTTGACCACAGCACTTGGCACCCAGCGGAAAGTGGGCCAAATGTGTCATTCATTCATTCACTCATTCATTCAACACACATTTTAAAAAAACTTTAGTATAATTGATTTATAATGTTCCAGGTGTACAGCAAAATATTCAATTTTACATATATATATATATATTCTTTTTCAGATTCTTTACTATTATAGGTAAGATATTGAATATAGTTCCTCGTGCTATACAGTAGGTCCTTCTTGTTTACCTACTTTATATATAGTAGTGTGTATCTGTTAATCCCAAATTCCTAATTTAGGCCTCCCCATCCCACTTCCCCCTTTGGTGACCGTAAGTTTGTTTTCTATGTCTGTCAACACACATTTATTGAGCAGTTACTACAAGTCAGGCCCTTTTCTAAGAGCTGGGGATAGGAGAGCGAACAAGACAGACCCAGATCTCCAACGTCGTGTGGCTCTTATTCCAGTAAGGGAAAGGTCTTCAATAATTAGGGTAAAGTGCATGCTATGTGGCAGGGCATAGTGAAAACAGAGCAGGGACAGGGAAGAAGACTGCAATTTTAAACAGAGGAGTCAGGCAGGTGAAATGTAAGGAAAAACAAAAGACCAAAACTAAACCAAAATTAAAAACTAAGGGCACTGAGGGGAACACGTGTATTTGGTGGTGGTGGGTAAGTCCATGAAGAAGCCACAGCCCGTGCAAAGGCCCTGAGGCAGGGAGGAGCTGAGACCGAGCATTCAGGAACAGCAAGGAGGCCAGCATGGCCAGAGCAGAGTCTATGAGGGGGAGAGCAGAAGGAGATGAGACCAGAAGCAGTTTTCCACGAAAAGCCAGCAAAGCAGAAATTTATATAAGCTATAAATCTCCAGATTTATAAAGCTTGGCCAAAATTTGATTTCCTTAAACGGCGGAAGATAACAGGTCTGAAGCTCACTCGGAGAGTCTGTCAGATACACTGGCCTCTAATCCCTGCTTCGCTCCTCAGCTCTGAGCTCCCTGCCCCAGTGACACAGGAGGTCCCCCCAGTGCCACCCAACCCCTCCCCCACCCAGCCTGACCCAGCCCATCAGATAGAGGCTCAATGTTGCAAAGCTAGATGTCTGGGCAGCTTGCGTCACCCTCACCCTTTCTCTGAACGTGGTCTTCCAGGACAAGGACAGCCACCCCCGCTGTCCCCAAACAGACTGTCCCAGAACCAATGGGCAGCAGCCCCAGAGGAGGCAGAAGGCTGGAGCTGGAGGTCAGGCTCGGCCCCGTGTCCCCAACCGGCAGGCTCTGGGAAGGAGCAGATTGGAGGGAGTCTGACCCGAGGGCCCTTCGAGCAAGTTGGTCGGCCCTGAACCTCAGTTTTCCCATCTGTACAATGGGGCCAGTGACTCTATAGCCTCAGCTGTGCCTCATTTGACCTACGTGGCATTTAAATGAAGAAAAGTTGAACTCATTGCCAAGAACAAAAAACTGGGAGATTGAACATAAAATCTGGACTTCAGGGTTCTCTTGAAAATATCAGGAGATCAGAGACTTGCCTTCAGGTGTAACAATCCTTTATTGATAAACACGTCTTCCTACCAGCTACGGGAGTCACAAGGATCATTTTTATAACCCGAGCATCCAGTACCTGCAAATAAAGGTGACTAGTAAACACGGTTCGTACAAAGCAACAAAAAAGGGTATTTCCCTGCTGGAGAGGGTGTGGAGAAAAGAGAACCCTCCTACACTGTTGGTGGGAATGTAAATTGGTGCAGCCACTATGAAGGACAGTATGGAGGTTCCTCAAAAAACGAAAAATAGAACTACCATATGGTCCAGCAATCCCACCCTTGGGTATGTATCCAGAGAAAACTCTAATTCGAAAAGATACATGCACCTCAGTGTTCACTGCAGCACTATTTACAATAGCCAGGTCATGGAAGCAACCTAAATGTCCATCGACAGAAGAATGGATAAAGAAGATGTGGTACACATATACAGTGGAATGTTACTCAGCCGTAAAAAAGAATAAAATCATGCCATTTGCAGCAACATGGATGGATCTAGAGATGACTATACTAAGTGAAGTAAGTCGGACAGAGAAAGAGAAATATCACACATATCACTTATATGTGGAGTCTAAAAAAAATGATACAAATGAACTTATTTACAAAACAGAAACAGACTCACAGACACAGAAAACAAATTTACGGTTACCAAAGGGAAATTAGGAGGTTGGGATTAACATATAGACACTACTATATATAAATCACTTAGTTGTACACCTGAAACTAACACAACAGTGTAAATCAACTATACTCCAATATAAAACTAAAAAAAGAAAAACACGAGCATTTCCCAAGCGGGCCTTGTGTCAGGTGCTTGTTCTAGACTCTTAGCTGCATTGTCACTTCCCTGACTAGCACCACGATCCTTCGAGGCAGCCACTATTATTATTATGATGATTATAATTATTATTACTATTATTATTATTGGTTTCCTCTGTCAGTTTTAGTGAAGACGTAAGTGAGGGAGTTCGGTGCAGGGTGCAGGAGGGTCCACTGTGACAGGTGACTGCTGACCTCTTCAGTGCGAGGGAAAAGGCCACAAGACCCTGGTGGGGGCCAGCCCTGAGCGCGCCTCTCCCAAGTTTAAGGCAGGGAGGGGGAAGCCAGCATCCGGGCCTCCCAGCCCCCAGCTCTGGAGCTGCAGAGCCCAGTGGGGGCACATCCCGGGGCTGGCCAGGAGAAGGGGAGGAGGAATGGAGTGGCAGTCCCCGTGTACAGCTGTAGGCAGGGCCCGTCCCCAGCTCAGTCCTGACACATACAACCAAGAGGGCAATTCGCGTGAGCATGGAGGTGGGGAGGACATGGTGGACGGAAGGGGTCACCCCCCCCAAAACAAAGGCAGCAGCTGCAACTTCCCTCCAGGCCCCTGAGGTCCCCGGGGCTTGGGTTTTTCCAGCTCCTCCCATGTTTTGTGAGCTGCCATAAATCCAGATGTTTCTATGGCATCTCCCAATTGTTTCAATGGCAGCAACTTATTTTTCAAAATCAAACACACCCGGGGGCTTCCCTGGTGGCGCAGTGGTTGAGAATCCGCCTGTCAATGCAGGGGACACGGGTTCGAGCCCTGGTCTGGGAGGATCCCATATCCGCGGGGCAACTAGGCTCGTGAGCCACAACTACTGAGCCTGCGCGTCTGGAGCTTGTGCTCCGCAACAAGAGAGGCCGCGACAGTGAGAGGCCCGCGCACTGCGATGAAGAGTGGGCCCCCGCTCGCCACAACTAGAGAAAGTCCTTGCACAGAAACGAAGACCCAACACAACCAAAAAATAAAAATAAATTAAAAAATAATTTTTTTTTTAAATGTGCAGTTCCATCACATTAAAAAAAAAAAAACAAAAAACACACCCAAGAGGCAGATCACACATCTTCAGGCCACGGCTGGACCGCCAGGATGCCCCTTTGTTACACCTGCCGGAGCACCTCACCTGCACCATCTCCCGGAGGGGGTGACCTCTCTGTGTTACGGCGGGGGTGGGGCTGGGGCCTGGGAGGCTGGGTAGCTCTCCCCCTCCCCACTGGCCCACAGCAGGTCCCACCCCAGAGGCCATTCCCCCAGCTCCCTCCCACCAGCCACAGGCTTGGAGAGTGGAATTCAAACGTCAGCCTGGAGGCTGCTCTGGGGGTTGCAGGCATGGGGGGGGGCGGTTGTTAGTCATGCAGGATGGAAATCTTTAACCCAAAGCAACAAAGACAGGCCCACGGGGAGGAGCGACAGACGGGCGGTGCCATCATGCCCTCTCTCCATCCCCCATCCACAGAACAGGTACACCCGGGGCTAGTAGGTAGGGGGCCCGCCTGTCCTGGCTTCAGTCAGCGCACTCGGCCAGGAGAAAACGCGACATCAATCCAGTTTCCTTCTTTTGACGTGTTTGGGATAAAATGTAACAGGGAAGAGCCCAATCGGACTCCACGTTGGATCTGTTTCTTTTACTTTAAACTTTGCTTTCCGCTGCTTGTGTTCACTTAAAGGACTCTGTCTATACAGAACGGCCTGCCTCGGGGAACCCGGTCCCCCTGCCTGAATGTTAAACCAAAGTGCCTTTGTTCAGGGAAGCATCCTGACCCTGTCCACCTGTGGATGGCTGCAAGAAAGAAGAAATGAACACATCCCCTCCCCGAGGCTGGACATTCCAGGGGATATTCACAAAACGTATGGCCATTTTACTTTACTTCCTCATCTCCTCCCCCTCTCTGTGCTATAAAAGAAACTAGCATCCAAACCCTGTAAGATGGTTACTTTGAGACATTAGTCGGCTGTCTTCTCCGTCTGCTGGCTTTACGAATGAACAGTCGTATAGACAATGGACTCGAGGACATGGGGAGTGGGGAAGGGTAAGCTGGGACGAAGCGAGAGAGTGGCATGGACACATATACACGACCAAATGTAGAATAGATAGCTAGTGGGAAGCAGCCGCAGAGCACAGGGAGATCAGCTCGGTGCTTTGTGACCACCTAGAGGGATGGGATAGGGAGGGTGGGAAGGGGACACAAGAGGGAGGGGATATGGGGATATATGTATATGTATAACTGATTCACTTTGTTATACAGCAGAAACTAACACAACATTTAAAGCAGTTATACTCCAATAAAAATGTTGAAAAAAAAATTCGTATTGCCTGCCTCAGCACCTCGTCTCTGATTTATTGGCCTGGCATGCGGCAAGCAGAGCGAGCTTGGACTCGGTAGCAAAAATATATAACATGAGATCTACCCTCTTAGCAAATATTGAAATATACAACGCAGTATTGCTAACTCTTATTCATCATGCATAACTACTGTTACTACTACTACCAATAATAACAAACATAAATAAAGAGCTTGGGAGGAAACTTTCGGAGGTGATGGACGTCTTGATCGTGGTGATGGTTTCACAGGTGTATACTTCTCTCCAAACTCATCGAGTTGCATAATTATATACATATAGTTTTTTCAAATGTCAACGATACCTCAATAAAGTGGTTTAAAATTAAAAAAAGTTTCCAGTTCCTGCCTCCCTCCCCCAGCCCTGTTTCTTGGCAAAGGAACCTTGACCCGGACAAGGCTTTTTTGGAATTCTGGAATCCCTCTGTGCTTTCCTAATCTCCTGGCCTGCCCACCTGGTTCAGGGATAAATCAGCGCCAAACCGATGAGTCACCAGATGAAGCCATGTGTCTCTCCCTCCAACAGAAGGGGTTTTGGGGCCCTGGGGTCCCACCCCTGTTCATTGGGCAATCTCCTGTGACCCAGCTCTGCCTTCTGGGATAAGTCACTGATCCTCTCTGCACCTCAGTTTCCTCATCCATAAAATGGGTATAATGATAGCGTCCAAAATAAGTGGGTATGTAGAGGTAAAGTGCTTAGAACAGGGTACAGTAGAGCCTGGGGACCCAGAAGATCAGCCATGCAGTTACCTGGCACGAAGTGACCAGCCCTTCCTCCTCCCCGTCACTGCCCCACCTCCAGTGGGGGTTGGACTTTGCACTGCTTGCGATCCACAGGATAACTTTGTTTCGGTCACAACGGACCAGAGGCATCAGGACCAGGCAGCTGATTAGATAACAGTGCACAGGCCAAGCTCAGGGCCTTTTGACTAACAACTGATTCTATCCCTGCCCCCTCCCCTAAGGTCAAAGATCACAGCCCGAAAACAAAGGCTGAGAGAGAAGGCCAAGGTGATCCCTCGTTGGACGCCACTCCCTTTTATCCAACCAGATTTCCCTTTTATCCAACCAGATTCTCCAGGCTCATTCCGGACAGTCAGGAGGGCTGCCTGGAAGAGAGGGCATGTGAGCTGGGGATTGAACAAAGGAGTTGGGCTTTGCCAGGGAAGGAAGATGGGGAGGGCGGTCCTGGCAGGCGCCCAACCTCTGCAAAGGCTAGGAAGCCTTTAAGAGCATGACTTACCTAAATGTCCGTCAATCACAAATATGTTTTTTTGGTGTTTTTTTTTTTTGCGGTACGCGGGCCTCTCACTCTTGTGGCCTCTCCCGTTGTGGAGCACAGGCTTCGGACACGCAGGCTCAGTGGCCATGGCTCACGGGCCCAGCCGCTCCGTGGCATGTGGGATCTTCCCGGACCAGGGAACGAACCCGTGTCCCCTGCATCGGCAGGCAGACTCTCAACCACTGCGCCACCAGGGAAGCCCACAAATTTGTTTTTAAAACAACTCAAACATCCACAATGGATAAACCAACTGCTGTGCATCCATACAATAGAATAAATGTTCGGTAATAAAAAGGAGCCAACTGCTGATAAATGCGACATGGATGAACCCCAAAAGCCTATGTTAGGGACTTCCCTGGCGGTCCAGTGATTAAGACTCTGAGCTGCCAATGCAGGGGGCACAGGTTCGATCCCTGGTCGGGGAACTAAGATCCCGCATGCCACAAGGCAAGGCCAAAAAAAAAAAAAAAATTAGACAAGAAAGCCTATGTTAAATTGAAAGAGCCAGATACAAAAAGCTACATACTATATGATTTCACTTATATGACATTGTGGAAAAGGGAAAACGCTAGGGACAGAAACCAGATCAGTGGTTGCCAGGGGCTCGGGGGAGGGAGGAAGCTGACTGCAAAAGGGCACCAGGAAGCTATTTGGGGTGATGAAAACGTCCCATCCCTTGATTTTGGTGAGATGCATACATTTGATAAAGCTCATCAAACTGCACTTAAAAAGGATGAATGTTATGGATGAACCTTGAAAACACGACACTAGGATTTTCTGACAGTTTTATTGAGATCTGATTCAGATACCACACAATGTATCCATTTAAAGTGTGCGACTCAATGGTTTCTAGTCTATTCTCAGAGTTGCGCAGCCATCACCACAGTCTAATTTCAGAACATTTCATCACCCGAAACAGAACCTCGTTAGCACTCAATTCTCTCCCCCAGTCCCTGGCAACCACCAGTCTGCTTTCTGTCTCTACGGATTTGCCTTTTCTCCGATAAAGAGAATCATACTAGTCTTCAAATGTGTCCATAATTCTCTATTTCTTAAAAACAAGCAGAGACACAAAAAGCACATATGTCTTCTTTCACTTAGCAAAATGTTATCGAGGTCCTGATCATTCATCCTTTTTATGTGTAGTTTGTTGAGCTTTAATCCAATGTATATACCTCACCAGCGTGGAAACTAAAATCAGGAGAAGGGACATTTTCATCAAGCCTTTTTTAAAAGGGGGTATATGAGCACATCTATGTTCACAGCAGCATTATCTACAATAGCCAACAGGTGGAAGCAACCCAAGTGTCCATCGATGGATGAGTGGATAAATGCAATGTGGTGTATCCAATGTTATTCAGCCTTTAAAAAGAAGGAAATTCTGGGCTTCCCTGGTGGCACAGTGGTTGAGAGTCCGCCTGCCAATGCAGAGGACACGGGTTCGTGCCCCGGTCCGGGAAGATCCCACATGCTGTGGAGCGGCTGGGCCCGTGAGCCATGGCCGCTGAGCCTGTGCGTCTGGAGCCTGTGCTCCGCAACGGGAGAGGCTGCAACAGTGAGAGGCCCGCGTATCGCAAAAAAAAAAAAAAAAAAAAAAAAAAAAAGAAGAAGAAGAAGGAAATTCTGACACAGGCTATATACCATGGATGAACTTTGAAAACATTACTAAGTGAAATAAGCCAGTTGCAAAAGGACACACGCTGTATGGTTCCATTTACGTGAAGTGTCTAGAATAAGCAAGGGAGTTCCCTGGTGACCTAGTGGTTAGGATTCCGGGTTTTCACTGCTGTGGCCCAGGTTCAATTGCTGGTCGGGGAACTGAAATCCTGCAAGCTGCGCAGCGCGGCCGAAAAAAAAAAGAATAGGCAAATCCATAGGGACAGAAAGCAGCCTGGTGGCTGCCAAGGGAGCATTGGGGAGGGACTCCTTTATGGGTATAGGGTTTCCTTTTGGGGTGATGAAGAAGTTCTGGAACTAGACAGTGGTAATGGCTGCACAACATTGCAAATGGACTCAATACCACTCAATTGTACACTTTTTAACAGTTTAAATGGTGAGCTTTATGTTAAGTGAAATTTACCACAATTTAAAAAAGAAAAAAGATTAGCTGCAAATTAAAAGGAGATATTTCCCAAAAGATGGACACAAATTAAGTCACCTGAGAAAACCAAGTGCGAGTAAAGGTGTGGGGAAACAGAGGTGCCCCAGAACGTGAGGCACGCCCCCATGACCCTGCGGTCTCCTGCTCTGCACACTGGCTCTCAGACACTGCTGGCCCCGCCCAGGACCACAACCTACACACTTGGGGTGACTGAAACAAGCTTCAGGAAAGAACACCCGCCTTTCCAATATGATGTCACACTCCCAACGGATTATTTGCTCCTCAGATATTCTCTCCCAGTCCATTCTGTTTTTACAGTGTTGGTCCCCACTGACCCCACTCACCTCACATCCCTCTATCGGACCACAGCCCACAGCTGGACAACTCTGCCCTAGAGATAGTCCCACGTGTGTGCGAGAGGGCTGCAAAAGAATCGTCGGGGGACTTCCCTGGCGGTCCAGAGGCTAAGACTCCTAGCTTCTACTGCAGGGGGCACAGGTTCGATCCCTGGTCGGGGAACTAAGATCCCGCATGCCTCAGAATCGTCGAATCTCAAAAAGGATCAGACGGTTCAGCAGATTCTCAGCCAGAGATAAATCGGGCTTCTGCACACAACTATATCACGCAAAATGAATGAAAGGACCCGGTCTACCTGGATAAGGCTCAGAGAAAGAATCTTGAGTGAAAAAAAAAGGCAAACTGCAGAAAGGTAACAGTCACTATTGGCTCTTCACACGAATTTTTCAAACACACAAAATAACATGGAACATTTTATATCTTGGAAATGATATTAACCTAAAAGCTGCCAGCTCAGCATTGGTCTATACGTCCCTCCATCTGGTCTGGCCCCTGCGGCCTCTCCAGGCCCCACATCCTACCATGTCCCTGTCACTCACTCAGCCCGTCCATGCTGGCCTCCTTGCTGTCCCCTGTATATGCAGGCACACTCCTGCCCCAGGGCCTTTGCATGGGCTGTTCCCTCTGCCCTCAATGTTTTTCCTGACGTAGCAGCATGGCCAAATCTCTCACCCCTCCTAATCTTTCCTCACATGCCCCCTCTCAGGAAGACCCACCCCATCCACCTTCAAATTCCTGAACACCCCCCAACCTGCTCTGGTTTTTCCATAGTCCTTGTCACCTTCCGGCATAATTATAATTAATTGTGTCTATTGTTCTTCATCTGTCCGCCCCGCTAGATCATAAATCCACCAGGACTGGATCCTCAGCTGCTCACTGATGTACCTCCAGGGCCTGGAACAGTGCTTGGCACTCAGCAGGTGCTCAGCAATGTGAGCTCGGGAACAAATAGAATCAAAGTAGAAACGTCTAGGGAGCGGTGATCTGCTTTCTCCTTTGTGTATGTTTTAAAAAGCTCGTAACTGAGGGAATGTGGGGAGGCGGGCGTGCTGCATGGCTTGCAGGATCTTAGGTCCCCGACCAGGGATTGAACCCGGGCCCACAGCAGTGAACGCGCAGAGTCCTAACCACTGGACCTCCAGGGAATTCCCGAGATAATTTTTTTTTTTTAAATACACAGGGACCATGGCCTATCTGGGGCCCAAGCAGCTCAGTGGATGTGTGATGGAACAAATGAAAATTTCATGTTTCAATGAAATACATCTTAAAAATCACCATTTTAATAAAAATGTGAGCTGCAACCTCACAGGCCAGGCCACAGCCTCAGGACTGGGGTAAACGGATGATGAGGCTCAGGCCACTGTCCCATCCAAGGGTGGTCCCACCTCCAACAGACCCCATCTCCTTTCCAGGCCAGGCAGTGAGGACCCTGCCCGGGGACAGGGCAGAGCAGATGTCCTGAGGCCCGGAGGATGCAGGGTGAGGGACACCAGGCCAGCCTTCTGCTTCGCAGAGAGGCCAGCGGAAGGCAGGGGAGAGGCCCAGGCCTCACACGGCTGTCCCTCCAGGGGCCTCAGGTCAGCCAGGCAGGCCTCCTGCACACGCATGGGATGAGCTTGGAGTAGAGAAGCAGGCAGAGGCTGAGAGGGGCCCCATGACTCCAGGGACCGCTACCTTCACCCTCAGGAGCCAACAGCCAGAGCATGGGACCTCAGAGGCCAGAAAAAGCATCTCTTGCCGGGTCTCGAGGGCCAGGAAGTCCGTGACCCCGGTGAAACCACCTACCAGGAAATCTCCTCTCGCCCATCTCCCGAGCAGTAAAGCATCTGCGTTAGGCCCCTTAGGCCGCTGGAACAAAGTCACACACTGGGTGACTTAGAACATGTATCCTCTCCCAGTTCTGGAGGCCGGAAGTCCGGAATCAAGGTGTGGGCCGGGCCGTGCTCCTTTGGAAGGCTCCAGGGAAGGCTCCTAACTTGCTTGTCTAGGTCCTGGTGGTCTCGGGCTTTCCTAGGCGCATCCCTCCAACCTCTTCCTCTGTCATCACGTCCCCCCGCCACGTGTCCTCTCCTTATAAGGACGTTCGTGTTGGACTTGGGGCCCACCTGGCCCTTACCTTAATCACACCTGCAAAGACCCTATTTCCAAATAAGGTCACCTTCGCAGGTAACGGGGGTTAGGACTTGGACGTACCATTTTTTTTGGGGGGGGACCCTATTCAGCCCAACCCAGGGGCAAAAAGCCAGGGCAAAGCGAAGTGATCAGGGTGTCGCTTGAACCCACAAGTGGCCACTGCCCTCCCACGGCACTCTCCCTGCTCCCAGGATGGCCCTGACTGCCAAATCCAAAACCCCACTCTCCAGGTGCCACCTCCTCCACGAAGCCTTTGGGGAGCTAACTACAATGAGCCTGCTCTGACCTACATAGGACCCAGGTCATTCTGTGGACAGTCACCCACCCCGTGCTAGATGATATGTTCTGAATTTAAAGATGAACAAGACGGGGCCCCTGAGAAGCTGGGGGAGGGTCGGGGAGCTGGAGAATCCTATCCACCATCTGTAAAGCACGGCTCAGGTAGCAAAACACTTCCACCTACCTCACCTCATTAAATTCTCAAAGGCCCATTGAACAGACACAGACACTGAAGATCGAGGGCCAAACATCACCCCGATGTCACAGGTGCTGGAAGAGACCAAGCCACAGGTCCTGCATCAACATGCAGGCCAGTGTCCTCACATTGCTCTCCCACTGGGCTCAGAGCACACAGGACAAGAGTTTCGCAAATTAATCATTAATTTTGACCTGGCCATTGAATTGCAAAACCCAATCCCTCCCCAAGTGATAACAGGAAACACACGTCTGACCAGATGAGCCAGGAGGCTGACTCACCTGTCTGAGGCCAGGTTCTGGGACAGGACCAGACCCTTCCCACTCCAATAAGTCACTTCCTACCCCCTGCATCCGAGGGCTCCAGAGATGTCCCCAGCCCCGTGGGGCCCATGAACGCAGGGAAGACTGCAGCATGGGCTGATTCAGTCTGGAATTTGGGAACGCCACACCCTTGGCTAATGTTCCAACTTCTTTTGATTTTAAAGGAAGAAGGATAAAAGAAAAGGTTTTGTATAGAAAACCCAAGCACGTTGCTGAAACAGCGGGGTGAGTTGCTTAAGCTAAGAAGTTGAGTCATGCGTGATTCCTCCATTTCTCTCCCACCCAAAAACCATCCATCAGGAAGTCTTGCTCTAAGATGCACCAAAAATCCATCCAACCACCCCAGCTCCTATCATCACTTGCCCCGACAGATGCAGTCACCTCTTCACTGGTTTTCTCACTTTTGCTTTTGTCCTTAGTCTATTTCCCGCATAGATCAGAGCTACCCTTTTTTTTTTTTTTTTTTTTTTTGCGGTACGCGGGCCTCTCACTCTTGTGGCCTCTCCCGTTGCGGAGCACAGGCTCCGGACGCGCAGGCTCAGCGGCCATGGCTCACGGGCCCAGCCGCTCCGCGGCATGTGGGACCTTCCCGGACCGGGGCACGACCCCGTGTCCCCTGCGTCGGCAGGCGGACTCTCAACCACTGCGCCACCAGGGAAGCCCCAGAGTTACCCTTTCAAAAGGTACATCTGATCATGGTATTCCCCCCACTCAAACACCTCCCACGGCTCCCTACTTATCTTGGAATTAAATCCAAATCTCTGACAGTGACCTACAAGGTCTTGCACCGTCTGGCTCCCTGCAGCTATACCAAGCGTAGCTCCCTTTGCCGTCCACCTCGCTCACTCTGATCCAGCCACACTGGCCTCACTGTTCCTGAGCCCATTGGGCAAGATTCTGCCACAGGGCCTTTGCACTCACTGTTTGCTCCTCCAAGGGCAATCTTCCCGCCGATGCCCACATAGGTGACCCCCTCATTTCTCAAGTCTGAAGTCACTTTTTCAACAAGACCTTCCCTCAACAATATTTACTGGTTTCTCACTGCATGTCAGGCTCTGTTCTAGGTCTGGGGACTCTAGCAGTGGATGACATGGACAAAGAAACCACCCTTTCTAAAGTAGCCCTTCCCCCATCACATTCTATCCATCACCTGTTTTGTCTTCCCAGCATCATCAACATCGGCAATTCCTACGTATCTGTTGACAAGTCCCCCTTCCTGCTGCCTGGACTGCAGACAGGATGGACTGAGCTACAGCAGCCACCTTGGATCATGAGGCAGTCTTGAGAATGGAAGCCACACACAAAGGATGGTAGAGTAGAAAGACAGGAAGCTCAATCCCCGTGACTTCACAGAGCCACCCCACCTGCCCTGGGCAGTGTAGTCATCAGAGAAAGGTCCATTAGACTCACAGGGAGATCCTACACCATACACCAAAAAGGCAAACATGAAAAAGACTGACCGAAAAAAAAACCTATTGGGATAAATAAGGAGTATGCAATCAACAGTTACACACTACTATATATAAAATAAATAAGCTACAAGGATTACTGTATAACACAGGAAACAACATTCAATATCTTATAATAAACTATAATGGAAAATAATCTGAAAAAATATACATATAATAATAATTAAATACATATATATAACAGAAAAAAGAAAAGGATAAGAAAAAGACTGACAATAACAAATGTCAGCAAGGATGTGCAGCAACCAAGAATGCTCACACATGGGCTTCCCTGGTGGCGCAGTGGTTGAGAGTCCGCCTGCTGATGCAGGGGACCCGGGTTCATGCCCCGGTCCGGGAAGATCCCACATGCCGCGGAGCGGCTGGGCCCGTGAGCCATGGCCGCTGAGCCTGCGTGTCCGGAGCCTGTGCTCCGCAACAGGAGAGGCCACAACAGTGAGAGGCCCGCGTACCGCAAAAAAAAAAAAAAAGAATGCTCACACACTGCTGGTGGAAGTGTCATTTGGTACAATTGCCATAGAAAGCACTGTGGCATTATCTCCTAAAGCTAAATAACGCAAATGTCCACAAACAAGTGGATGGATGACAAATGGGGGCACCTTCATACAATGGGGCATCACTCAGCAAAGAAAGGGAGTGGACACAGATGAACCGTACAAGCACAACGTGACGAAGAGATGCTCGACACCCAAGAGAACTCGCTGCATGAGTCCGTTTCTGTGCTGTTCCAGGGAACGGGCAAAGCTAATCTCTGGTGATAGGGGTGGGCGTTGACAGAAAGGGGTGCAGGAGAGCCTTCTACAGGTGAGCGTGGCAAGTGTGCACGCCCACATAAAAATTCATCAACCTCCACACCTGAGGCTGTGCACTTTCCTGTATGGATGTTAAATTTAGATATTTATTTATTTATTTATTTATTTTGGCTGAGCCACACAGCTTGTGGGGTCTTAGTACCCCAACTAGGGATCATACCCGTGCCCCCTGCAGTGGAAGCACAGAGCCCTTACCACTGGACTGCCAGGGAATTCCCTAAATTTAGATTTTTTTTAATGAAAAAGAAAATTAAAGCAAAAATTTAATATGGAGGTGAGTGCTTTTAAGCCATTTATCACTCCCTCAAGGGGAGCCTCAGCCCACGAAGGCTCAACAAGGGGGCTGCGTTCCATCAAATCGGACCTCCGAAGCTCTCCGCCTAACCCCCTGGAGAACAGCGAGGAGACTGCTGGAGGCACGGGGAGGGGGGGGCCGGGAGCGCCCCCTCACAAGCAAGGAGACCCAGCCCTACGTCTGCAGCGAGCTGCTCCCTACCTCCTAACTTCCTGCCCTTCTCCTCCTACCAACAGGGGCCCGACACAGCTTCCTGTGCCTCGGTTTCCTCATCTGTAAAAAGGGATTGGGAACAGGACCAGCCTCAACAGGGGCGTCATGTTGACATAACGGGATGAGCGCGGCACTTGCCCTCTGTGCACTTCCTCCCCAGACCCAGAAACCACAGTCGAATCATGAGAGAAACATCAGACAAATCCCAAGAGAAGGACATCTGACAAAACCCCTGACCAGTGCTCTTCAAAATCATCCAGGTCACCAAAACCAAGGATGGTCTAAGAAATGGGCACGGCCGAGAGGAGCCTGAGGGGACACAGTGACTAAGTGTGACATGGTGTCCCAGACGGGATCCCGCGACAGAAAAAGGAGGTGAAATAGAAATTAAGGAAATCCCAACAAAGTGCAGACTTTAGTTAATACTAAAGTATCACCACTGGTTCATTCGCTGTAATAAATGGACCACACTAATTAAAGATGCTAACAACAGGAAGACCAGGTGTGAGGTACACTCTGTACTATCTCCTCCATTTTTCTGTAAATCTAAAACTGTTCTAAAATAGGAAGCTATTGAAACACAAAACAGGACCTATCTCACAGGGCTACCGTGAGGTTCAAATCAGTGCCTGGCCAAGTCACATCAGAGTTTGAAGCAAAGGAAAAATGTGAGCCCCTAGATACATTCTTTTTCCAGAACATTAAAGTCGTTGAAAAAATACTGAAATGTTTAAAAGTAGATATATGAAAAGAATATGATTTTACGTTTAAAGATTTTACTTAAACGGGAACCAGAATGTGTTAGAAGTTTACTTCCCTGGCTTTCATGGAAGCAAATTCATTGCATTCGTTTCCTATTGCCGCTGTGACAAATGATCGAAAACGTACCAGCTTAAAACATCACAAATTTAGTACCTTACACTTTGGGAGGTCAGAAGTCCAAAATAGGTCTCACCCCGAAATAGGGCTAAAATCAAGGTGTCGGCAGGGCCCGTTCCCTCTGGAGGCTCTCGGGGAGAATCCAAGTCCCTGCCTTTTCCAGCTTCTAGAATCCTCCCGCATTCCTTGGCTGTGGCGCCCTTATCACTTCAACCTCTGCTTTCATCATCACACTTTCTGACCCCCCTGCCTCCCTCTTACCCTTAGGATGGCACTGGTCCCACCCAGATAATCCCGGACAATCTCCCCATCACCCAAATCCTTAATCACATCTGCAAAGTCCCTTTTGTCACGCGGGGCAACACATTCACAGGTCCCGGGATCAGGATGTCTTTGGGGGGGGGCCCATCGTCCCGCCTGCCACACCCACTGAGAGATGCGGGGCTTCCTCCCATACAGCCCCTTCCACACCCAGGAGCACCCAAATGCCGCGGCAGAGGGACATCTGTTCCTCATGTACCGCTTCCTTTCCAGAGCATCCCTGTCTGCAGCCAACAGGCGGGGCCCCCGCCGGGGACACGGTGGACCAGGTCCCGCCGTGGGAAGCCCCCTGTCCTGAAGTGCAGCCCCACGCCCGGCCCAGGATGCTCGGTCCACCCCTCCTTGTTTGAACCCCTGTGCTTTATTTGCAGCCCGAGCTTCCTTAAAAGAAACGCAGGGCTGAACACAATCTGGGTGGGACTTCGTGCAAGTGCTGCAGTGCGGGGTGGGTGGGACCTTGTTCTCAAAGCTTGCATCTGCAGAGAAGCCCTTTTTGGGCTGCAGACGGGCCCCTGCCTCCTCCCGAATTCTAAGACCAAAGGACAGTCTGGCTTCACGGTGACACAAGGGTGTCCCTCAGAACAGGAACTGAGACACCCTCCAAAGGGCTCAGCCAGCTGCAGTGTCAGCTGGGAACACGGGGCAGGAGGGGCTGAGGGGCCCTGGAAGGCCAGCCTCCCCTCTCCTGGGGCAACATCAGAACCAGGGCGGGGCATCTCCCCAAAGCAGGCCTCCAAAAGCCAACAGGTTCCCACAGGACAGGTTCGGGGGAGCAAAGGTCAGAGGACAGAGTGATTCGGGATGCTAGGGGGCCTCGGGGAGCTTCCTGGCTGGGCAGAGACCGATCGACCACTGAGCCGCACTTCCTCAGCCCCCCAAAAGGGACTCAACTGCAGGGGGTGGGGACGCAGGGCATTTCTGAATAGCTGATCAGGTTCCTCATTTCAAAAACTCATGGCTCTTCCTTGGAATTTGTTTTCACGGGATAACAGCATCGGGGCAGCAACAGGGGCAGGGGGTCTTCTGCTTCATGTCCTTGTTTACCACGTACCTGTTCAAGCAGTGGTTCTCAAAGCGTGGTCCCTGGACCAGCAACGTCAGCATCACCTGGGAACTTGATAGAAAAGCTGGCTCTCAGGCCCCATCTCAGACCTGCCAACTCAGTAACGCTGGGGGAGGGGCCCAGACATCTGTGTTTTAACAAGCCCTCCAGGGCTTCTGCTGCAGGAGACAGTCCGCGAACCACCGTGTTAGAGACTCAGACGAACTGACGTCAGATACATGCTTCAGAATAACTCGGGGAAGGAGAAATGGACGCAGGTGGTGGTACACATGAAACCAGAGGGCGCGGGACTCAATGTCCATTAACGCAGATGAGTGGCACAGGGCAATCATACTGTTCTCTCTCTCTCTTTTCTTTTTTTTTTTGGCCACACCCCGCGGCATGTGGACCAGGGATCAAACCCGCGCCCCCTGCAGTGGAAGGGCGGAATCTTAACCACTGGACTGCCAGGGAAGTCCCGAGTTCTCTCCTTTTTTTTCATGGACATTTGAAATTTTCATAACAAGTTTCTTTTAAACCACTTAAAGATTCGAACTCCTCCCCCA
Source organism: Mesoplodon bidens (assembly GCF_964165515.1). Classification (NCBI taxonomy): domain Eukaryota; kingdom Metazoa; phylum Chordata; class Mammalia; order Artiodactyla; family Ziphiidae; genus Mesoplodon; species Mesoplodon bidens. Next base: position 5,986,214 of record NC_138169.1, on the reverse strand, counting down.
CCCCCAAAGAAAAAGACAGGTCTTCTGTCTTCCTGAAGCCAACTCCACAAACTGTCCGATTTGGCCAGTGGATGAGTTTTGGATCACATGGTATTTCAAAATATTTGAATTTGCTGACAACATCTTAAAAACGGCAGATAGGGCTTCCCGGTGGCGCAGTGGTTAAGAATCCGCCTGCCAATGCAGGGGACACGGGTTCAAGCTCCGGTCCGGGAAGATCCCACATGCCGCGGAGCAACTAAGCCCGTGAGCCACAACTACTGAGCCCGAGTGCCACAACTACTGAAGCCTGCGCTCTGGATCCCGCGAGCCACAACAACTCAGCCCACGTGCCACAACTACTGAAGCCCGTGCGCCTAGAGCCCGTGCTCCACGACAAGAGAAGCCACTGCACTGAGAAGCCTGCGCACCACAACGAAGAGCAGCCCCCGCTCGCCGCCAGTAGAGAAAGCCCGCGCGCAGCAGTGAAGACCCAACACAGCCAAACATAAATAAATAAATAATTTTTAAAAATAAAAATAAAAATGGCAGATAAATTCTGAAAAACCAGGAGGTGTGCCAGCGCTGGGCCTGCTGAGCTGAGCAGCAGCTGCTCCTGGTGTGGGATCTGCTCTCCAGGTTACCACAGGCCTCAGTGCTCCCTATCGCCTCACACCAGGTGGCTTCACTCACCGGAGTTGCTGCATGACCCTCACGGGTATCTGAGTTTGCAATCCCTGTCCTACAGCAACACAGGATGAGAACATGATACTCATTCATTCATTCATTCCAACCCTGCCTGAGCATCTAATATGCTCAAAGCTGGTCCTCAGTGCTGTGGGGGGCAAAGTTCATCGGAGAGGAGCTGAGCAGGGATTGGAAAAATGACAGGTTACTCACAAACGACTCAGACACACAACAGGAAGAGCTCAGCTCATCAAATGTATTTATTGGCAACCACTGGCCAGCACCAGACATCGTTTAACATTAGGACTGTCACTAGGTACAAGCACTTTGGAATATTGTTGGGGCACTAGCTACTAAAGCTAAAGTCCATGCCCTACAGCCCAGTGATTCCATTCCTGGGTATCACCTAAGAGAAACGAAAACACATGTCCACACAAAGACTTGTACACAAATGTTCCCAGCAGCTTTACTCCTCAAACCAGAAACAACCCAAATATTAATCAGACATCACTATATGTTCACACAGCAGTGAGAAAGAACAGCCATGTGCAGTGTGGGTGGATCTCACAAGCCTAATGTTGAACAAAGAAGCCAGACCACAACAGTACCCGCTGGCTGACTCCATTTTGATAAAGTACAAAACCAGGTAAAACTAAGCTATGCTGGAAGAAGTCAGGGTAGCAGTCACCCTTGGGGCTGGGTAGCAACAGGGGATTCTGGGGGTGCTGCTGATTACTTGGGGATGTTAGGTTGTGAAAGTTCTGCCTGCCTGACATGTACTAGGCTAACGTTGACAATGACGCCAGCATTTACTGGGTGCCAGGCCATATGCTAAATAAGCATTCGATGTGGCAGGCCCAAAGGCCACCTTTATCCCCTCCTCCCACTAAGTGAACCCTGACTTGCTTCTAGTATTGGGGAGAAAGCCCTAAGTCTCAGAGAAAATGGGCCCAGACTGTAGTCCAGGCCCATGAGCCTGTCTAACCAATGAGAAGGAAAAAGAAGTCTGCTGGCAGCTTCTGAGAAAAGAAAAGATCCTCTTCCAATAAGAGGAAGAACTGAACAGAGCCCTCCCATTGCACCATCCCTCCTTCTGGCTTTGAATGATGTGTGTGACAGTGTGATGTCCGGCACTGTGGCAGCCATCATGAGGCTATGAGGGCAAGGCTGAGAGAGTTGCATAGACACTGACCCAGTCCCCTGACATCACTGAACAGCTGAATAAATCTGGAGACATCCACCACCTCCAGTCTCTCATGAAGCACAATAATAAACCTCTGTATTATACCAGCCACTTGGAAGCAGCTTTTCTGTTGCTTGCAGCCCAAAACATCCCATTCGATGCAATGCTTGCTTTCATCTAAATATGACCATTAGTCCGTGAGGTAGGTACCATTATTTGCTTTGTTTTGTTGAGGAGGAAACTGAGGCACAGAGAGATTAAACTACTTACTTGCCCAAGGGCACAAACCCAGTAGTGACAGAGGGTCCTCAACTCCAGTCTGCCCCCAAAGCCTGAGCTCTAACATTCTACTGCCTCCATAGAGGCTCACCGCAGGTGTGGATAGATAAGGCTCACAGGGAAGGGAGATGACTGCTGGAAGGCGCACGCAGTTCCGATCCCAGGCTCCCAGGCAAATCAAGCACACTCTCACCCTCCACCTGTAAGCCGACCCACCAACTACACTACCGTGATGGGAACTCCAGGCAGTCTACCTGTCTGTGCTCTTTGGGACGAGCACAGGGCTGACTTGTGCCCCACTTTCTCCACATAATTCAGGCAGAGGACAGCCCTTCCTTCAAACACCACAATTTCACCCCAATCATAAAGCAGCCTGTTTGCACGCAAGAAAGGGCTCAGCAAACTACAGCCTGCGGGCCACATCTGGCCTGTTTCTGTTCATCCCGGGAGCTAGCAACGGTTTTACATTTTTACATGTTTCAAAAAAAAAAAAAAAAAACAGAAGAATACTAACTCAAGACACATGAAAGTTACATAAAATTCACATGTTGGTGTCGACAAATAAAGCTGTGTGGCACTCAGCCAGCCCCCTCACAGATATATGGTCCACGCAGCTTCTGTACCACGGCTACGGAGGTGAGAGGCGGAGACAGAACCTGTTTGGCCCGTAAAGCTGAGAATATTCACTGTTTGTCCTTTACAGAGAGTGTGCCAACCCCTGTCCTCTGCCCCTTGGTCCCCTGACCGGCCACATGGAGACGTGAGTACCTCCCTTTCCTCCTTGGTGGCAGTACCGAGAATCAAGTGACAAGGACACGCACTGCTCTGAAGAAGGCACCCGGGTGTACACGGGCCACAAGGACGCTTGCTAAATGAGCTTTCCGCCACTCACCTTGGCCCTGGTTCCAGAACGCGTGCGGAAGCTTGCCAAGGTCTCGTAAGATGGTGCAGTGGTGGTTTGAGCCTGGAGGAATCAGGGGCTCGGGGCTGCCTCCTCCAAAAGCTCAATCTTTTGCAAGAGGCTCAGCGTGCTGTAATCACCCTGGCCAGGGGCTGGTCAATCCGTTCTACCACCTACGAACCCGAAACCGATCCTTGACGCCTGGATTGGTGGGGCGGGGGGAGGGGCGGGAGGGGGACCGGTACTGATCCCCCTCAGGTTAAACCCCATCATGAGGTTTTTTGTTTTTGTTTTTTTTTTGGCTGGGCCACTCAGCACGCAGGATCTTAGTTCCCTGACCAGGGATCAAACCCGCACCCCCTGCAGTGGAAGTGTGGAGTCCTAGCCACTGGACCACCAGGGAATTTCCCCCATCACTTTTTAAAACTGTGGTCAAATACACATAACAGCACATGTACCATCTTTACCATTTTTAAGCGTACAGTTCAGTGGCATTAAGTACATTCACACTGTCGTGCAATCATCCCCACCATCAGTCTCCAGAAATTTTCATCTTCCCCGACTGAAATTCTATTCCCATTAAACACTAACTCCCCTCCCCCAGCCCCTGGCACCCACCCTCTATTCTCTGTCTCTATGAATTTGCCCCCCATAGGGACTTCATATAAGTAGAATCACAAAATATTCTGCTTCATATAAGCAGAATCACACAATATGTGCCTTTTTGTGACTGGCTTTTTTCACTTAGCATAATATCCTCAAAGTTCATCCATGTATGGCCTGTGTCAGAATTTCTTTCCTTTTTAAGGCTGAATCACATTCCAGTGTATGGATGGACCATATTCTGTTTATCCATCCATCTAGTGATGGTCACTTGGGTTGTTTCCACCTTTGGGCTATTGTGAATAGTGCTGCGATGAGCATGAGTGTGCAAATATCTCTTCAAGTCCCTGCTTTCAATTATTTTGGATATGTACCCAGAAGTAGAATTGCTGCATCTGATGGTAATTCTATGTTTCAATTTTTTGAGGAACTACCAGACTTGCCCACAGCAGCTGCACCATTTATATTCCCTCCAACACTGTACAAGGGTTCCAGTTTCTCCACAACCTGACTAATCACTGTCATTTTTTGATAGCAGCCAGCCTGGTGGGCACGGGTGATGGTTCACTGTGGTTAGCATTTGCATTCTGCTAATCATGAGTGATGCGGGGCGCTTCCTCGTGTGCCTGTTGGTCACTTGCATATCTTCTTCGGAGAAATCTCTATGAAGTCCTTGGCCCGTTTTCTAATCAGGTCGGTTTCTGTTGTGAATGAGCTGTCCCACCAAGAATTTAGGACCAGATTTACGGCCCACACTTTCCATCTGCTCTTGACTGCCCTCCCGGATATTTCCATCTTAGAAAACAGCTCCACCAGCCACTGAGTCCCTCAGATAGAAGTTCAAGAGACTTATTTCTCTCCTCCCCTCCCAGCCCAAGTCTAACGCAGCGGCATACCTGGTTCACGCTCCCTACAAGAGGAATCGTGACTCTGTTCCCTCCTTCCAATTATACTGCCTCTGCCCTGGCCCGAGGCACCCCCTGTCTTCCCTGCCTCCTCTCAACCCCCCAACACTGCCTCCTCGCCCCGCAGCAGCCAGAGGGCTCTGTAAGACAGGCATCAGATCATGCCCCGCCCCCCACTCAGAACCCTCCACTGGCATCTCAAGGAATTGAAACCCAAATCTCACCTCCTCCCCATGTCCTACAAGGCCCCGGCCCGCCTCTCCCCTCTCACCACCCCCTTGTCCCCAAGCCCACTGGCCTGCTTATCACATTAGAGTGATAAGTTGCTGATCGCTCCAATGTGATAGCCACTTCCCACCTCCGGGCCTTTGCACTTGCTGTGCCCTGTGCCTGGCGTGCTGTTCCTACGCCCAACTCCTCATCAGCTCCAACGGCCCCTCCTCAGGGAGGCCCTCCTGACCACCTACCCAAAGGAGAAGGACCCGGCCTGGGGTGTCCAGGACTGCAGCTCCCATGCCTGGTACAATGCCCAGCACACAGTACGAGCTCAGAACACACGCGCTGAAGGCTGCTTACGTCCCAAACCACAAAGAGGAGTCAAAGAACACCCTCCCCACGCCTACCCCCCGCCACCGGGGTTGAAGGACTTCTGAAACCTCAGCTGGACGCTGCCCCAGCCCCCGGCCTTTCTCCCTCCCCCGCCAAGGACACAGATGGCCAGGACTGCTGACAGCTGTACCCCACTTATCTGGGCTCCGCGGCCACACACAAGCTGCCGGAGCCCAAGGGAGCACGGAGGTGACGTCATTCTCCTGCAGCAGAGGACAGGGAGGGCCAGGCTGCCCCCCAAGAACAGGCTCCCCCCCAGGCCTATGGCCACAGCCACCTCCACTCCCACGCCCCCAGGCCATGAGCTCCAGGTGCCTGACACACCCTTCATCACCACCGCCCCACCATCCCCACCCCCACCCCCACCACCCCCTCCCCCACCATCCCCACCCCCACCTCCACCATCCCCACCGCCACCCCCACCATCCCCACTGCTCTCACCAGGAGGGGGCAACACTCAAGCACTTGGCTCCCTGAGTCCTCACGACGCCCCATGCAGTGGATGCTAACATATCCCACCTTACAGTTGGGGAAACTGAGGCTCAGGAAGATTAGGTCGCTGCCCAAGTATGGCCAGTTTTCTGAATCCTCAACTCTCTATATACTGCTACATATATTAAAATAATAATTACAGTCAAAAATTATATTTTTAGGGCCTTCCTGGTGGCGCAGTGGTTGAGAGTCCGCCTGCCGATGCAGGGGACGCGGGTTCGTGCCCCTGGTCTGGGAAGATCCCACATGCCGTGGAGCGGCTGGGCCCGTGAGCCATGGCCGCTGAGCCCGCGTGTCCGGAGCCTGTGCTCCGCAACGGGAGAGGCCCGCGTTCCGCAAAAAAGAAAAAAAAATTATATTTTTAAATTCCTTTCATTATTCCCTCATTTGAGCAGGTAGAAAGAACAGGTGCTGATAGAGATGAGGAAACTAAGGCAGGAGGCTTACAATGAGCCTCAGGCCATAAGCTGCATCAGAACCCCAAGGGGCTCCCGACTGCCCAGTTTTCCTCTGTGATGAACGCGTCCATGACCCAGGACCCTGGACGGCCTCCATGAACTAAGTCTGAATTTATTCCAAAAGAAGGTTGGTAATTAACAGCCACAAGGCCAGCCTGACGCAGTAGCACTCACTCACTTCCCATTTATCAACCCACTTATCCGTCGCAGCAACAGCCATGAGGCCAGGCCATGATTATCCCCACTTTACAGATGAGGAAATCAAGGTCTGGAGGGGCCAAGTCACTTGCCCACGGCCAAGGAGCTGGGAAGCATCAACCTGGTGAGAATGAGATCTGCCGAGGAAGAGACCTCATCCAACGGGGGCCGCCCCCGGCCGACAGCTGCCGTGTAGAGTTTCCAAACTGTCAGGAGTGCCTCAAAATGTAGATTTGGATCTAAATCTGCCTGTCTTTAAATGCTGGCGACCGATATAATTTTTTTAATTTTTAATTTAATTTTTTAATTTTTTTTAAATACCAGCGTGGGCCACACAAAACACCTCTCCAGCGAGGTCTGGGTCTGGGAGAGGCTGGGCTGTAACCTTGGGACAAAAGTGAGGGTTCCAGGTTCCGCTTCTACCACCAGCTGTGTGACCTCAGGCAGGTGCCTCAACCTCTCTGAGCCGCCATGACTCCAGCCAGAAAATAAGCATAACCACACCTCGGAGGGGGTTATGAAGACAATGAACCTGTACCACACGCAGCTTGGTGCCTGGCACATACTAAGTTCTGCCCCAAAACCTATGAATGTGACCTTATTTAGAAAAAGGGTCTTTGCAGATTTAATTAAGGCTCTCAAAGTGAGATCATCCTGGATTATGCGGGTGGACCTTAAATCCAACGATGAGTGTCCTTAGAAGAGCATACACAGAGGCAGAAATTGGAGGGATGCGGCCACAAGCCAAGGAATGCCTGGAGCCACCAGGAGCAGAAGAGACAAGGCAGGATCCTCCCCTAGAGCCTTCAGTGGGAGCACGGCCAACACCTCGATTTCAGACTTCTGGCCTCCAGAACTGGGAGAGAATACATCTCTATTCTAAACCACCCGTCTGTGATCACGTGTTATGGCAGCCCCAGGAAACATATGCTCCCTGAGAAAGCTCCAGAAGACACACAGGCGTCTCCAGCAGGAAGATTTTTTCTAGAATGGATCCCAACCTGCACCTTCCTTTGCCAGGTCCCAAGGAACGAGGACTCCTTCCCACGCAGGCCTTGCATCACTGCTCCAGCAGTAACAGGGAAACAGCCCCGTCCTTTGCAGCGCTCCGTGTACAAAGCCCGCCGGGCAGAGAGGCAGACCCACAGGCCACAGGAGGGTGAGCTCTGGGCCAGTACAAAGGTCTCCAAGATCCACCCCTCAGTGCCAAACCCAAGGGGGAAAAAGGCATGCAGGGTCCTCAAGGGTGGACCTGGGACAGGAGGATATCCCGGTCCCTGTGGACACAAACGATGTTTTTCAGGAAGGAACTATTAACCCAAGTTGCCTTTGGAGCCAAGACCCACTGTGGGGAGAGACAGTGGTGACTTTTCACATTGTGCCCTTTTTTTTTTTTTTGAGGTTGTAATGCTTCCAATCTTTTTTCATTGTACCCCACTGTACTTTCCTTATTTTTGATGCCAGTGGGGGCTGTCTGGGCAAGAGCTGGCCCTGCCAAGCACATCCTATCCAGCTGTCATAAGTGACGCGACCATCCGAGGCTGCTCTACCTGAATTTTAATCTGTGGGAGGTAAGAAAATCAGCCCCAACTGCAAAAGAGGACATCGGCTTTTAAAGAAAATCAAGTTCCCAGAGAACCCAAGAACTAGGACCTGGATTTCAACCCGGAGTTCTGTGGGTCTGCAGGTCGGGCAAACACTTGGTTGTGGGTCAAATGGCGTCCCCCAGAATTCATGGAACCGCAGAAGCTGACCTTATTTGGCAATGGTGTCTTTGACGATGTGAACAACTTACGGATCTCGACATGACGTCATCCTTGATTTGGGGGGGCCCTAAATCCAATGACAGGTGTCCTTATAAGAAGAGGCAAGGACACAGAGGGGACGTCCACGTGAGGACAAAGGCCTCGGAAAGTAATACACACATTACAGTTACACAGCAAGGAGGCCACAGGCCCGCCCCTAGCAGGAGGGGACCCCTAAGCCGGTTGCAGACAGCAGGCGGGTATGTGGGGTCAGCCACATTCCCTCCCCGTCCTGCACAAGGCTGACCTCTCCCTCTGAGCCTTTTCAGCTGAAGAGAGGCCCCTCACATCCACTGTCCTCTCCCTGCAGCTGACCTCGGTCACCGAGGACCAAAGATTTCTGATGAAACCAAGTCCAAGTCCCGGGATCTATCCCTAGCTTGCTGTGTGCCCCCCACACCCCGCAAGCCCCTCCAACTCTCTGAGCCTCAGACCCCATCCCCCCACTGACTTAGAAAAGGAAGAAGGCTCAAACACACAACTCAGAAATACAAATCAAAACAACACCCATCACAACCACACACAGACTAGAAAGCCAGACGGTATCGGGCGATGGAGCAGATGTGGGAGGGAACGGCAACGGCCCTTCTGGAAGGCACATTTGATGACACTGGCTCCCTGCCTCCCCCCTCCCGTGCCCTTGGACCTGGCAGCTCCACTCCCCGCACATCCCGAGGAAATTCTTGGGAACTTTAAGATGGAAGGTTCCAGGATGTCTGCTGTCTGGGGCGGCAGGAGCGGACGGAACCAGGTACTGGTCACGAAAGGAATAAACAAAGCTTGAGGAATGTAAACTCGGAAACCCAGGCAGTAGCAGGAAGCCATGAGCCAGATAAGAATACGGCACCATAGATAGATTTCCAAGAGCGTGATGGGAGAAAAGTAGGGCTCAGAGCAGGAGTCAGGTACCAAGGGCAGAGGTCGCCCTCTCCCCAGGCTCTGGCAGCCCATGTGCTGCGCGTGGGGCCTGCTCGGCCACGCCCAGCTCAAAGCACTTACCACCTGTTAGCCTGCTCAGTCCTCACCTCAACCCTACAGGAAGGTGTGGTGTGTCCCATTTTACAGGAGCCTATCCAAACCCGAGACCCGAGGAACCTACCCCAGGTCACCCGCAGGCAAGTGGCAAAGCCAGGATTGGCCCCCATGCCCACCTGGCTCCAGGATTGAGCTCCAGCCCACTGTTCTGTGAGCAGACTCCTGGCACCACCTGTGGCACAAGGACACACATGTCCTATTAAAAGACATAGCACCCAGGGAATGGGTGCCAGGGCAAGCAGGGGTGAGACATGAGAGGGATAAGGGGAAGAAGAGGAAATAGAAGGAGATAAGGGAAAATAGATAAACAGGCACATGTACGCACATATCCGGAGCAGCACTATTCACAGTGACCAAAAGGTGGAAATAACCCAAGTGTCCCTCAACTGATGGATGAGGAAACAGAATGTGGTCCATCCACACAGTGAAATATGATTCAGCCATAAAAAGGAGTAAAGCACATAGGGCTTCCCTGGTGGCACAGCGGTTGAGAGTCTGCCTGCCGATGCAGGGGACACGGGTTCGTGCCCCAGTCCGGGAAGATCCCACATGCCGTGGGGCGGCTGGGCCCGTGAGCCTTGGCCGCTGAGCCTGCGCGTCCGGAGCCTGTGCTCCGCAACGGGAGAGGCCACAACAGTGAGAGGCCTGCGTACCACCAAAAAAAAAAAAAAAAAGGGGTAAAGCACTGACCCAAGCTACCATTTGAAGAACCTTGAAAACGTGATGCTGAGTGAAGGAAGCCAGGCACCAAGGACCACACAGGGTAGGATTCCATTTATAGGAAATGTCCAGAACAGATACATCCACAGATACAGAAAGCAGACTAACGGCTGACAGGGAAGGGGGGAGCTGGAAGGAAGAAAAGATGGAGAGTGGGGTTTCACTTTGGGGTGACCAGAAACATTTTAGAAGCAGAAAGAGGTGATGGTTCACACTGTGAATGTGCTAACTGCCACCGAATGGATCACTTTAAAATGATTAATTTTATGTTCTTTGAATTTCATCTCTATAGGTTATTAATTAAAAAACTTGTGGACTTCCCTGGCAGTCCAGTGGTTAAGACTCCACGCTTCCACCACAGGGGGCACGGGTTTGATCCCTGGTCCGGGAACTAAGGTCCCGCATGCCGCAGGGCAGCTAAGCTCGCGCACCACAACTACAGAGCCCACACGCCACAACTAGAGAAGCCTGTGTGCCGCAACAAAGACCCAACGCAGCCAAATAAATTAATTAATTAACTAATTAATTTTTTAAAAGATGGGGTGTGGTTTATTGCAACAACACGGATGGGTCTCACAAATATAATGGGAAGCAAGAACAAGACAAAATAAAAAAATACAGAGCATGTGCCTTATTCCGTTAGGGCTGGGCTGCTGTAACAAAACATCACAGACTGGGTGGCTTATAAACAACAGACATTGATTTCCTTCGGTCAGGAGGCTGGAAGTCTGAGATCGGGGTGCTGGCATGGTCCAATGAGGGCCCTCTTCTGGCTTGCAGACTTCTCGCTATGTTATCACATGGTGGAAGGGGTGAGGGAGCTCTCCGGGGTCTCTTTCACAAGGGCGCTAATCCTATTCACGAGGGCTACACCCTCATGACCTAATCATCTCCCCAAAGCCCCACCTCCTAACACCATCCCTTTGGGCATTAGGATTTCAACGCATGAATTTTGAGGCATTCAGACCATAGCAATATGATTCCGTTCAAGTGAAGTTCAAAACCAGACAAAACTAAGCCCAGTGTTTAGGGATATAGATGGGGTAACACGATAAAAAGCCAAGCAAGCTGGGAACAAGTCTCCTCTGCAGGGGCTACTGGAGGGCAGATGAGGTTCTGCTTTCTCATCTGGGGATGATCACACTGGTGTTCGTTTTAGTTATTTATTTAATTGCGTGTGTCTCAGGCACTTTCCTTGAAGTGCATAAGATTTCACAATAAACAGAAATCAAAGTTGAAGGTCCAAAGCAGGAGGTTGCTGCAGGTGGAATCCGGGGACCCTGGGAACAAGCGGTCAAAGGAAGTCCTGAGGCCTAGAGAGTCTTTCAAAGCTGCCAAGGGATTCCAGCTACAGCGGGCTCCCAGCCGAGTAAAGCCACAGTGACCTTCCTGTGCCAGCCAAAGGGCCAGATGGGGCCAGGGGGACCTGGCACAAGAATTTCTGCGAGCCTCAGAGGGACAGGCGGCAGAGATGAGAAGCCCCCCCACCTGCCATCCCATCTCCACCAGACAGGCCCTGACACCCCAGGGCTGCAACGCCTTCCCAGCCCAGAGGATTAGGCAGCATCCAACCCAGCCCGTGGCCCTCAAGTCCATGGCGCTGGGAGATGGGGAGGGCTGGAGGGGAGGAGACAGGCTGACCGAGGGCTGCTGGAAGGATCCGCACGCCTGGGCATGAGGGCAAGGAATCAGAGCTGAGAAAATGCGGAAGCAGATGGAGGAACAGCTAAGCGAGGCAAGGCCTGATGGAATCACTGGCTTCTTCCCGTCCGAGGGGAGGTTCAAACTCGCCTGGGGGCGCAGGCCTGCTGTGGGATGGGGTCACCAAGCTGGGATGCGGGTGGGGTCCAGGCGCCCATCCCAACTCCGCCAGGAGACCTCTACTCCCATCTGACTCACACAAGGAGGCTTTTGTGTAGGACTCCGTCGGAAGAAAATGTGCACTCACGAGGAAACAATTAGACAAATCCAACTCGAGAGGCATCCCGCCAGAAAAACTGGTCTGGTCCCTTAATAAACGCCAGTGTTGTGAAGGACCCAGTCAAAAGAATATGGCTGGAGGACTGGTCTGGATTAAAGGAGGAGAAATAAACAAGGCAACTGGACACAGGACGTGATTTAAACAATAAGAACCAAAAAACTGCTACAAAGGGTGCTCCTGGGTCAATAAGAGACTCTGATTGTAACCTGAGCGTCAAAGATGTAAATTATTACGAGCTTTCCTGAGTGTGACTGTGGTCTGTGGTTACAGAAAAAAATAGTCTTGTCCTTAAGACACGCACACTGCAGTATTCTGGGGCGAGGTGTCCTGGCGTCTGCAAGCAACCCTCAAATGGTCTGGCAACGAGAGAGACAGACAGACAGACAGAGACGGAGAACGAAAATGCAGCAAATTGTAAACATTGGTGGAGCTCAGGAAACGGCTTACAGGAATTCGTTGCACTGTTCTTGCGATTTTTCCAAAATAAAATTTTTCAAACTGAAACGTCGAGGTGGGAAAAGAACACTTTCGGCTGCTTTATGGATTATTTCACAAGTTTGAAAGCTCCCTCCTGGGAATGGCTCGTACATCCACACCGTGGGATGTTCAGTCATCTAGATACCCAGTCAGAGCTACCCAAGCAACCGGGGAAAGTTTAGAGAAGAGACGCAGTGAGGAAAGCAAGATGTGGGGAAGTGGGCATAGTATGGTCCCGTTTCGGTAAAATGACAGACTAACTAATCCTACTATAGGTGTGTGTATAAGGTTAAGATGATGACAACAGCAAACACTTATGTGACACTTGCCAAGCTGTTATTCTAAGGGCTCTACATGTGTCCACTCCTCCATCTTCATAAGAGCCCTGTACAGGAGATACTAACATTAATGCCATTTTACAGAGGGGGAAATAAGGCACAGAGAGGTTAAGTTACTTGTCCAAAGACACACAGCTGGAAAGGGGCAGAACCAGGATTTGAACCCAGGCTGTCTGGCTCCAAAGTCTATGCTCTTGGGTCCACCTAAACTCCTGGATGCCAAAACCCTGGCCAAGGGCTAGAGAGAGTCATGCAGGTTTGAGAACCCATGCCTGACCTTGAGACGGTGACATGCCCCCACTGCCTTCCAGCTCCCCATGTTCCAGTCTGCCTCATGCCTCTCACTCAGGTGGAAGGTTATCATGTGGGCACACAGGGCTCTCTCAGCACACAAAGGGATGCCCCCAGAGGCCCTGGGGGCCTGGCTGTCCAGGCAGGTCCCTCTCACACACAGCTCCTTGCTGTCCTAGGTGAAGAAGGGTGTGCCCCAGAGTTTGGGGCAAGGGCCAACAAGCTGGCAGCCGTTCATCCGGGGGACTGTTGATGACAGAGGTGCTGGTTCACATTGCAGAACACACCTGCTGGCAACAGGGATTCCAGATCAACTCCTCGGCAACTGTACCTGGGCAGATTATGATAACGGTCAGAGTCTTTACTCATCCCTCCTCTGGCCCATCCCCTCCAGGGCACACCACTGGCGCCTCCCACCCGGGGCAGACAAAGCCTGCACTTTGGCACACCCCAGCCCTGACACCTCTCCCAGTTTACAACACACACCTCCTTCCCATCGTGCCAGGAGGTGGGCGGACAGGAATACAGACAGGGGACCCTGGGGACTTTCTGCCTGAAGAATGCTAGCTAATGACTTGCTTTTACAACTACTTGGCTTCTTCCAAGCCCTGCTCCGGGGGCCCATCTGACTTCCACCTACATCCCCCGCCCACCTGAGACAGTCTTCCCTGCCAGTACTCACTGCTAATTTGCTCTGTGGCCTTACTTAAATCTTTGCTCCCTTTGGGTTCTGGTTTCCCCAAAGAAAAAATAAAAGATGGAACTGAGTAAAACCCAAGCACCAGACCTAGAAATCTGAGTTTATGAAACCTTTCCTGATAAAAACAATTAGCTGATAAGCTACCATCTCCTCCAGAGGTCTTGGGTCAAGCCAAAGAAAATAATCTCTAATACTATAATAACAAGAAGCAATGAGATGAAGTGAGAAAGCTACTCTGGGGAAAAGGGCACATCAATCATTTTTGCTGCCTGTCACCCTTTCCTCCTTCTGCTAACAGTGCCCCCCCCCCACCTTTTCCTTTAGGGCACCATCCCACGCCACCTCAGTCCCTCTGCTTTGGGGAAAAAAGTCCTCCTTCTCCAGCTCCAAGAATGGGCATGTAATCCAAGCCTGACCAGTCGGAGCAGTCCATTTCTCAAGCTACAGTGATTGGCTCAGGGATAAGCATGAGAGACAAGCCCAGCCGATCAAAGCCCATGAGCATTCACACCACAACTTTTCCCAGCCACTGGGAAAATTCTCTAATTATCTTTGAAGGTCCCTCCATAAGGTTTCCCTTTGGAGACCTCTGGGGAAATTCAGAGGAGCCAGTTTCTCCCCCATGTGGTACAGACGGCCATCTGAGCCCCAGATAAAGCTGCTGGCCAGTGATACAAAAGCACGCATACAAAAAATGAATTTTTAACTGTTGGATTGCATTCAAGCGGGACCCATTATGGGACCCCACAGGAGGAAGAGCAGGGCCACAAGAAGCTCCCTCCCCACCCTCTCTGCGCTCTCCAGGCCAACACTAACCCAGTCGACTTGTGGATAACTGAGTGCAGGTGAAAGATTTTGCCTGGTTGAGCTGATGTGCGATCCTGTACGTACAGAGCAAGTACGTATCACCAGCAAACTGGACCTGGGTCTCCCAACTCCAGCCTCATGAGGTTTCCACTCATAAGGACAGGAAACGCAAGTGGCTCCACTTTAAGGCTGAACTTGGGCTTGAATGCAGCAGGAGGGAAACACCGCCACACCCCCAGTCCAAGCCACCCAGCTGAGGCCAAGATGCCAGCATGAAGATCCCTTCTCCTTCCGAGAGGCAGATCGAGGCAGCCCCAGACCAGCCTCCACGCCTCCCCTGGCCCCTTGGACAGGACAGATGCTCCTTCTTTACCCACCACCCCCAGATGGCCCCAACGATATCTTTGTAAACCTGTGTCCCTTCCTTCTGGCGACTCCGCCTTCACGTTGGGACGGAGGAGGGGTCAATCAACACTCAGCCAGTAGAAACACCCAGTCACTGGAGTCAGAGAGACGTCTCTGGAATCCAGGCAGGGCTTGTTAAGACTTAGGCCCTGAATCCACGAACACATCACGGACAGCAGGCTCCCGGGTGCTCCTGGTGCCGGGTGCTCCCTGGTGCCGGGCACACAGAGAGGAGGGGAAGAGCCAGTATTGGAAGCCAAGGAGTCTGGCTTCAAAACTCCATGCTTTTGAGGATCCTGATTGGAATCGTCTCACTGCCTCGACCCAAGGTCCCACCCCAGCCAGGTCTCTGCCCTGGACCAGGGTCCCCAACCATGGAATACAGTCATGAACGAGACAGACAAGGCCCCTGCCTCATGGAACCTCAAGCAAGTGAACCATATAATTCCAGAGCATGGTGACGGCTTGGAAGACAGTAACACGGAACGCTTATAACACAGCTGGGGTGGGGTTCATGGGGGGAGGGGGGGTCTCTTCTTCAAGAGGTCACATTTGAGCTGAAACATAAGAGGAACCTAACATAAAAGCCAGGAGAAAGGAACAGTCTGTGCAAAGGTCCGGAGGCAGAAAAGAACATAGTGTATTGGAGGAAAAGAAGGGCCTGTGAGGCTATAGCAGGGCGGAAGTGCAGGGCGTGGAGGCAAGTGGCTGACAGGCCATGGCGGGCAGACGGGTTTCAGACCACACGCAAGAAGGTTTTCATCAGGGCTGTGGAATGGTCCAACGTGCAGTATTTTAAAGAGCATTCTAGCTGCAGCAGGGGAAACGGACAACAGAGGGGCAGGAATAGGAGCGGGCAGGCAGGAGAGGAAGCTCCTGCAGCAGGTGAGAGGTGGAACGGCTGGATGTGGAGTGGGGGCCGTGCAGCGGGAGGGGCGCGGTCCCCAGGTCCCCGCACAGGACGACAACCTGACACTCATCACGGACCTCCCTGTGAAACCACCCTCATCTTCTAAGCATCCGTTCAGTAACTACTTGAGAACCTACCATTATGTGCTAGGCGTCGTTCCAAGTGCTTGGGACACAGCGATGAACAAACACTAAGGCCCCTGCCCTCATGGGCCCGACATTCTCACAGGGAGAAACAGACAATAAGTGATAAACAGGATGCCTAGGTAAAGTCGGCCGTATCTCAGCAGGTGACAGGACGACAGAAAAACACAACGGGGTAAGGAGGGTTCGGAGCACCAGGGAATGGGAAGGGAACTTGCAATATTCAAAAAGAGAGATCCGTGGGCAAGTGAGATCTGAACAAAGGCCTAAAGGAGGTGGGAGCGTGAATCACGCACATGTCACATCAGGGAAAGAGCTGTGGGCGGAGGGAGGAACTTAGTCAGGCAGATGTGCCAGTAAGTCTGAGGAACTGCCAGAAGGGCCCTGTGCAAGGTCAAGGTGAAGGGGAGGACAGGCAGGGTCAGGATCAGATGGCACAGGCCTCAAGGGACAACAGAAGGGCTCACCTTGACTCGGAGGGGACGGGGCAGGTTCACTGCAGGGCTTTCAGCAGAGGAGGACGGGGCAATTTTCATAGGATTCCTTTGGCTGCTGTGCTGAAAAACCTGACCAGGGAGCAAAGGTGGGCGCAGGGATCCTGCAGGAATCCAGGTGAGAGCCGATGGCACCTTGGACCAGGGGAGTGGCCGTGGGTGTGGAGAGAAGTTGGATTCTGGTTATATTTCGAAGATGAAGTCATAAAATATCCTGATGGTTCAGGGTGAGAAGTGAGACAAAGTCAAGGCTGACTCCAAGGCTTTCGGCCTGGGCAGCTGGAGAATGGACAAGCGACGGCCTGAGATGGGAATGTGGGTTTCACGGGGAGTGATGGGAAGTCAGGCGCTGGCTAGGGAAAGCGTGAGCTGCCTTTGACCACCCAGGTTGAGATATGGAGTTGGCCACTGGATGCTTGAGGCTGGAGTTCAAGGGGAAAGGTCTGGGTCTGGGATATCAATTTGGGAGGTGCCAGGACAGAGATGGCATTTGACACGTGAGACCGGGTGAGCGCGGCCAGGAAAGGCCTGAGCCCTGGGACGTGCCAATGGCCGGCGGTCAGGGAGATAAGGAGACACCAGCATCTGAGTCCACGAGCGGCCCAGAAGAGCACACATTAAAGCGTCTCAAGAGTCCTTCTAGAAAAATGGTACAGATGAACCGGTTTGCAGGGCAGAGATAGAGACACAGATGTAGAGAACAAACGTATGGACGCCAAGGGGGGAAAGTGGCAGGAGGGCTCGGGGGGTGGGATGAACTGGGAGATTGGGATTGACATGTATACACTGATATGTATAAAATGGATAACTGATAAGAACCTGCTGTATAAAAAAAAAAAAAGAGTCCTTCTAGAAGCTTCCAGAAAAGGTGGAAGGAACGTCACCCAAAATGCCAGGAAGTAAGCATAGTTCAGGGCACTCCTGTTCCTTCCTCCGCCCCAGCACGAAGCAATCAGGGAACAGTAGGAAACAGTGGGGCGGAGGTGGGGGAAGGAAGCAAGACAATGAAGCCAGCTGTGCCCTGAGCCATCAGGGGCCCGGACCTCTGGGTTTGGGGAGGTTCTGAGCAAAATGATCCTGAGCTTCAAATCAGAACCACCTATAACTCACCAGCTCCTGGGCCCTGGAAATCTCTAAAGCCAAGAATTAACTTTTGTGTGTTGTTTTTACTTCTCTTTGCATTTCAGCTCTGGTGGCCACTCCCAGGGCCAGTGGAGGCCAAGGTCGCATTTGACCAAGGGGGAGGGAGACGAGGCACATGAAAGGACTTCACCTTTTGTCTTGCTTTTTTATTTCTGGCCGATTGCTGCAGTTGAATTCTTTGCACCATAAATGTGTTTATGGGGACGAAGCTGCTAGATCTCTGTGGCACAGAAAGGCCGGGGTGTGAGAGGGAGGTGGGTGCTCAGGGTGGACTCCCCATAACTGAATTCTCTAGTTCTAAGATTATGAGCCAGAAAGGTCAGCCTTGTGGCTGAAACCAGCCTTGGGGGCGGCTTATGACCCCAGGGGCCTCTCTGCTGTTGACCAAGGGCATAGGATCACCCTTCCGGGCACCATGACCACCGGGAGGACCCACGGTCTTTGATGGAGCGGACATGCCTGTGCCGGGGCTCCAGCGGGACCAAACTGCCCAAGGGAAGCTCTTCAACAAACAAGTCCTCGACACTGACTCACTTCTGTCCCGTTTGCTGGAAGTTGAAGCCAGAACAGGATGATTCCAGGTAACTGTCACCAAATTCTAGCTAATCACATGAGTCATGGAGCGGAGGCCCAGCCAGTATGAGTCATTCTAGGAAGGGATGGGGAACGTGTCCTGAAATGGGAAGAGCCAGGCGCACTGAACACAGCCCTGTGCCAGGCCTCAGGAAGGCCAGACCGTGGTGGGACACATGGCCACACGTGTGTGCACACACCCCAACACATGCGGATACGTGTGAACACGTGTGTCCACATGTCCCCGTGTGTAACTATACACTCAACCAGTGTCAACACACGTGTGTGAGCCCACACATAGACACATATATAACGGCACGTGTGAACCCGTGTGTGCCAGGCTACCACACGTGGGCTCACGTCATGTGTGTACACATGTGTTCATGCACATACACTGTATGCCATCACAGACACTGTGCTCCATGCCAACACATGCTGACACGCAACACTTGTCTGTGTGTGCGTGCTTCAGCACATGGCCACACGCAGGCGTGCATGGGCACATGCCAACACGTGTTCCTGTGTCACCAGTCAGCGTGCACAGCCGGCACACGTGTGCACACACATGAAGCCGGAGGAGCGAATCTGTCAGCAGCAAAGAGGGGAACAAAAATAACCAACGCTCGGGGAGACTAAAAATAGCCCGTATTTTCAGCTGTGGCTCTGGAGGGATAGGAAGCTCCCGGCAGGAAAGAGGAAGAAAAACACAGCAGAATCGGAGCACACCTGCGACCCCACTGCCCCCCGAGAAGGGAGCACCGTCCCCCCGTCCGTGGCCATGGGTCAAGTCCGCGGCCAGATGGAGCCTGATGTGGTCAGAGGCGGTCAGCCCGCGGACGCCGTGACGCCCTCTGAGACGCAACCCCGGGGCTTTGTGGAGGCCCAGACGGACGGCAGGGCACAGAGCTGGCCGAGCAGACCCTGCAGGACAGGCGGGGTCACCCTGAGGGTCGCTGGGACCAAGGGCCAGGGAGAGGCTGCCCTCCGCAGCTTCCCTTGGCATCTGTGATTCTAGAGCTGCCCGGGCCTAGCAGACAGCCCTGGAGGGAAGACTTCAGGACGTACTCTGTAATCGTAGTTTGGGGGAGGTGATTATCAGGGGAAAGGCCTGGGAAGGACCCCACTGCCCCGCTGTCTGTGCAGGAAAAAGACAAGGAAAGGTGGACCGAAGCAGAGAACAGGGGAAGGGCCTGCCCTGCCCCCAAATGTCAAGTCGAGCTGCTCAGAAATACTGTATGGAGAGTGGGGAGGACGGGGTCCACAGGGGGCGGACTCGCTGGAATCTTGTTTCCGCCACGTCAGCTGTGTGACCTGGGGCAAGTGTCCTTCCGGCTCTGTGCTTCCATTTCCCTCAATAAAAGAGAGGCAGAGGGAGCTATTTAGATACTAAATGAAGTGACTGAATGTCTAGTGCATAATCAGGTTCCACTGACTGTCTTCCCTCCCCAACCCCTGCCTTTGAACTGACAGGCAAAGGAGATTTGCCAGAGGGCACGAAGCACGGGGGCAGGGCACAGTATTCCTGAAGGCTCTCTGGGTGGCCCTCGCCAAGGGAGGAGTGGGCAAAATAGAGTCGGAGGCTGGGGGTGGGGGTGGGGAGAGGCTAAGGAAATAGGCTGACCTCCAAGTGCTCGGCGTCTGCTCACCCCACCATCCTACTGTGAACCCAAGCACTGCTCTGGTCCTGGGGACACTGCAGGGAGAGCGACAGGACAGCCCGCGCCCCTGCTCATGAGGCAGAAAGAGAATGCACAAATAAACATATAACGTAAGGGGGTGACTTTTAGGGACATGAGGGGTGAACTGTGCCGATATCTGGGGATGAGCCTTCTGGGCGGTAGAGAAAGCAAGCCAGAGTTTGGTGGGACCAGGCTTGCCGGGTTCAAGGACTTCAAAGAGATAAGCATGGCAGGTGAGCAGAGGAGCCAAGAGGGGGTGAGAGAGGGAAGGAGGGCTGCCTCGTGGCGGGGGGACTTCAGGCCACTGAAATGACCTTGGTATTCACTCAGAGTGAGACGGGAAACCTCAGTGGGTTGTGAGCAGAGGGGGCACATGATCTGGTTGTCTATGGAGACCAGAGCTGAGACCACTGCACTAGTCCAAGCAGTGGATGGAGGAGGGCAGAGTGGCGGAGACGTTGACAAGGGGTCCGAATGCAGATATGCCTCTGAAGGGAAGCCGGTAAGATGTGCTGATGGACCAGATACAGGGATATCACAAAAAGCATGCAGTCAAGGATGACCCAAGGTTTTTGCCTCTACTCTTGGAGGGAACGAATGGAGCTATCACTTATTGAGATGGGGACACAGATGGGAGAAGACCTTGGCAGCTGGAAAAATTCATGGAGATAGCACCCAAGGCTGATTCCAACTAGAAAACATAGAAGACAGCAGAGGGGGACTCAGCTTCCCACCCCACCCCCGGCCGTGGAGAAGGCCACCAGGCCCATCATGGCACATGGTGGCCCAGCGAACGAACCCCTTCCCCTGTGGCCCAGCGGGGCCTTCCCTGGTGTACCAGAGACACCCAGTAACTTGGAAATACACGACCTGGACTGTGCTTCCTAATCCATGCAAACACAGAGGGCCACGCATGCCAGGCTCTGTTCTAGGCTGTGGATATAAGAGCGCCCGTCCTCCTGGGGTTTGCCTCAGGATTTTTTCACACACACACACACACACACACACACACACACACACAGAGCAGCAAGGTAACTTGGGCAAATTACTCTCTTAAACTTCTGTTTCTCTAACGGTGGATGAGAGTGAGATGTGTGTCCCAGAATTCTCCCAGGACTAAAGGAAATGATTAACATTTACAAAGATGCCTAGCACACCATCACCCTCGATTATACTCCTGAGTGCATTCGGTCTGAACACCTCTTGCCCAACCCTACCCACTGGGGGAAAGGAGAAGAAATTAGTCTCATTCTCCCCCAAGGCCTCTCCCAGCTACCTCCATCTCCCGGGCCCCTCCACTGTGTGCCTCCTGCATTCTGCATCTAACTCATTTGGCCATTCTTTGGGGAAAGCTATGGATTCGTTACTAATTTTTAACTAAACACATAACACGTGAATACATTCTCCTTATTTACAAAGAAAAAGTATGAGCCTTACAGATAATGCATAAATATTTCCCCTGCCACACCCCCAGTCCCCTGAGAGTAACCACTTTTGTCAGTCTGGTGCACACCCTTCCACACCTTTTTCTGTGCTTTTACATGCACTGATAGAAACCCAGTGAAAAGACAGAGTATCGTTTTGTGGAGTTTTGGGGGGTTGTTTTGGTTTTTTCTAACACGAGTAGCCTCAAAGCTTTTTTTCAATTAGTAATGTGTTTTTTCTACTTTTCTGTGCCCAAACGTAAATATCTAGTTCCTTCTCTCTAACTTTCACCTAGAAATCCACTGGATGAAGGACTCCTGCTTTACTTCCTATGCCCCTACTGAAATGTAGACCAGATTTGGCAGTCAGGATTCCTGCCCGAAACTGCTACAAGCTGTGTAAACCGGGTACATCCAGAGCAGTTTCACACACAGGTCACCGCCTTTGTACTTTATCATCCTGCCAGGAAACAAACTAAATCCAACCCCTGCCTCAGAGCTGAAGACACATGTCCTGGCTCAGAGGTGAAGTAACTGGCCTGAGGTCCCCAGCCAGCAAATGGCACAGCCAGGTCTGCAAACCCTGAGCTCTGGAAACTGACATCGGATTCAAAACAAGCTACGCCCCTATGCAACCCCATCAGTAACCTGAGAAATGTAACTCACACACATCAGATTAACCCCCACCCCAAAATTATAATAAGAAATTGGTAATCCCAATAATGGCAGAGATGCAGGGGAGTGACTAGTTTCATACTCTGTGGATGGGACTATAAATGCCCTCAGTCTTCAGAAGGGCCATTAGGCTGTGTCCAAATGCAAACTGGACATACCATCTGGACTAGAGGCTTCTCTTCTAGAAATGTACCCGGTGGAAGTGTTCATCCAGGTACACAGAGATGTATGTATGAGAAAATTATCAGTCAACGGAGAAACAGGTAAGTAATTAAGTGTACAGCCATTCAAAGGAATACTATGCAGCAGTGAAAAGTGTGACTGATTTATATGTTTTGACACGGAAAAATTCCCAAGCGATATCTGTGAATTGAAAAGCAGACTGCAGGCTATTTTGACATAGTTTAGTTCAATATATGTAAATATATATATATTAATGTGTCTAAATCCATGCTCGTGATGTGTATCTCCATAAAAATCTAGAAAGATACTCTCAGATGACGGTGGTACTATCACAGGAGGGGAATAAAATGGGGGGAACCTTTTTTTCCTTCCACTTGAATTTTTTTTTTTTTTTTACAAACAAGAATCCATGTATTTTATATACACGGACTTCTTTAACCCCAAAGCATTAAAAAAAAAAAAAAAAAAAGTAGGGCTTCCCTGGTGGCGCAGTGGTTGAGAGTTCGCCTGCCGATGCAGGGGACACGGGTTCGTGCCCCGCTCCAGGAGGATCCCACATGCCGCGGAGCGGCTGGGCCCGTGAGCCATGGCCGCTGAGCCTGCGCGTCCGGAACCTGTGCTCCGCAACGGGAGAGGCCACAACGGTGAGAGGCCCGCGTATAGCAAAAAAAAAAAAAAAAAAAAAGTAGAAATCAAAGCACAAGCCCTCCCATTCAAGTTGTACGTGGACACGTGCAGCCAAAGAAAACACCAGCGGGCCATCCCTCCCTCTCCTAGCATCCCACCCACCCGGTCCCCTGAACACAGATGCTCTTCTTCCAAGGGAAGGCGCTTGGCCAGGGCTCAGCCTGAGCTGTCCAAGAAGAAACTGTCACAGGCTGGGCTCGCCTCCGTGCCTTCACGCCACTCAGCCACAAACCAATCACCTTTGGGATATTCACGGAGAACGCTGGGTGGCTCTCACTCAAGTTTAAGCCCAGAAATCTTAGCTCTGGGACAACTGAGGACAGTGGCGCTTTCCTCTTTGGAAGCCCTGAGGAGGAGTGGGAAATTAGGTAGGGCGTGCAGGTGTGCCTGTACACACACACACACACACACACACACACACACACACACATCCTTCATCTGATTGAGAGCCGTGAAAAGAAAACACCTGAATTAAGTCCAAGAAGGACTGGGCTGACAAGATTCTGCATCAGCTATAAATCCCACTTATCCCCACACCCCCAAAAGCAACAGGCTCTCTGCACGGGATCACGACGGGCTTGCCACGCTTACAGCACCCAAGTGATGGTCTCTCCAGGGCTCACACAGTACAGAAACCACAAATTTGGCGGGCGTTTACCGCCGGCTTTCACTAAGATAAAGCTCTCACAGCTACTTTGTAAAGCAAAACAGGTACAGCCGTTGGCCACCACGGGAGAGAAAGAAGCAGTTCTGGTCGCTCTCAGGCTTCCCCAAGAAACTTTTTCCCGCCACTTCACAGGCAAGAAAAAAAAACCACTAAGAGGAGCTCGGGGCTCAGTGTCACCATCGGCCAGGATCTCCTTGCAATCAGATTACAGGATTTAATGGGACAAGATTTGACAACAAAACAAAGGACACAGTGTGGCCAAGATGACTCAGACAACCGCTCACCCAGAGACCTCGAGAAAAACCAAACGTTGCTCCAGCTTTAAAGCCAAAAAATGGCAGCCGGGTCCAAGCAGATGCAGTCTTCATTCATTCGCTCATTCATTCATCTCCCAAGCATCCTGCGCTGGGCATGGGGCACAGACACGAAATGGGGACAAGTCCCCATTCTCAAGAAACTCGCCTAA
The DNA here is from genome assembly GCF_964165515.1 of Mesoplodon bidens. Lineage (NCBI taxonomy): Eukaryota > Metazoa > Chordata > Mammalia > Artiodactyla > Ziphiidae > Mesoplodon > Mesoplodon bidens. The sequence continues at coordinate 5,962,317 of NC_138169.1, read as the reverse complement.
AGAAGCCGGTTAAGGGGAAAAGCGAAATCAATTAGCAAGTGATGACAGCCACATCTTTACGCGTCTGGCTGGATCTTGGGCCAAGGTGAGCCTCAGTTTCCCCTCCCGGCCCTGCAGGTGCTGGCCTTTCCTTCAAAGAGCTGAATGCTTTTACCTCAAGTCTGATACTCTGCAATCTCCCTGTCCTTCAGTGACTCCAGGCTCATTCAAAAATGCCACCAGACACCCAGGGCAGAGTCTGACGGTCTGAAGGCCAGCTGACAGCCTTAATTTGTCTCCCTGGTTGAAAGGGCAGTGGTGTATAAGGTTAGGACCGCAGGAAAGCTCTCAGGCTGTGGACTCCCCAAGGACCCTGCTTATGCAGCCTTGGGCTTATGCCTGCCTCTGTGTGGATCTGGGGAGAAAAGCGGCTTATCGCTGCCAATCTGCATCAGGAAGGCAGCTCCGGGAAGGACAGAGCAGCCCATTCCAGCTCTGAGAAGGGGTTCGTATGGGGAGGTTCTGGACAGCAGAGACCGCTCTCCTGAGCACCCACCGGCCTGGGCACCCATGTGAGTCTCACATGCACATGCATGGAGGGTTCCCGTCCTCCTGTGCTCACAGGAAACAAGCAAAGTGCAGCCCTCGTTTTACCACACGCTGTCACAGGCTGCCGTAGAAGAGGCAAGAAGCATGCGAGCCCGTTCCTGGGCTCCTCCAGGCAGTACCAGAAACGTGGCCACACTCCAGGCCCGCCTTGGACCCCAGACGCTTAAGGTGAGGTCAGGCTCCCAGGTGGTCTCTAATTCAGGCTTCCCCAACCCGGGCCTGCGCCTCCAGCAAAAGCCCTGGATGCCCTCCTTGGCCCCCAAACTCAGCCTGCGTCCTGGGTCGGGGAGGTTCCTGGGAAGGTGGCCAGCTGCCCCTCCTCATGCCCTCTGGTCTCTCCGGTGCTCAGGGGCCCCGGCCCTCCTCGGCGCCCAGCGCCCTCCAGCCCCGGAGGGGCCCGCGTGCACTGACCCCCGGGCCCCTCACCCACCTTGAGGACCTGCTGCTTGATTATCGAGGGCACCATCACGATCATGATAACGCCCAGCACGGCGCACAGCAGCCCGGCGAAGCCCAGCGTCGCGGCCGCCCGGCGCGCTCTAGAGCGGCTGCCCATGTCTGCGCGCCCCGGCGCCCGTGCGGTGCTCGCGGGGCTCCGCGCCTGTGGAGGGACCGAGGCGGGGACGGAGGTGACGGAGGCAGCGACTCCGCGGACGCGGGCCGCAGCGGCACGGCGGGCCCCGGACCGCAGCGCACGGAGGAGCGGCCCGGCAGGTGGCCAGCGGTTTTATGTGCCATCGCCGGGGCGGACCGCCCCCGGGACGCCCTGGGCACCAAGATCTGGGCGGGCGCCAGCATCTGGGCGGGCAGCAGCGGGCGGGGGCGGAGGGGCGGGGCCTAAGTTCGCAAGGGGCGTGGCCGGGGCAGGGCGCGGAGAGATGGTCCGATTGGGGCGGGGCCACGGCCACCGGCCCCAAGCTCTAGCTTCCGTTTCCGTGGGAGGGAGGCTCGGAGGTCTCGTGGGCTGCGTGCAACGTTGGGCTCGGCTCCCCTGCACCTCGTAACCCTTCTCCCCTTCCTCACTCCCAGCTGCTCCCCGCTCACCCCTTTTCCTGCTCCCGCCTCCCCATCTTCTCCCCCCTCCTCCAATGTCTCCTCGTCCTCCCCCGCCTCTCCCTCCTCCCCCTGCCTCCCAGACCCTCCTCCTCCCCTCTTCTTCTCCCCTCCTCCCCTCCCACTTCCTCTGTCCTGAGCGTCGTCACTGTTCGTATTTAGTAGGAATTGCCCAACTCTGGCAGGGACTCCAGAGCGCCCGCCCCCAGCTCTGCGACCTCCTCTCCCCGCAGGGCGCCACACACACCTTCCCGCGTGTGCGCACATGCTATTGCACACATGCTATTGCAGCCTCTCTCTCCGTGGAACAAGCCCAGCGGACTCCCGCCTCAGGACCTTGTACCCCTACGACTTGGAATTCTGTCCCCCCCCAGATATCTGCCCGGCTCCTTCCTTCACGACTGCTCCGCCACCTTATCAGAAAGGCTCTTCCCTGCCACCCTGTGTGAAATAAAATAGCGGCCAGTTCTCCCCTCACCCCTCACCCTTATCACCGGGCCACCACCTGGCCTGTTCCACGTTCATGTGTTCTTGCGTTCTGACCATCGCCAGGCGCTAGAATGCTACAGGCAGAAGCTTCGTCTCTTGACAAAGCTTGAGCGCTGCCTGGCTGGGAACGCCTGCTCACAAGGAACGTTTTAGAATGAATCAGCGAGGAGCCTTCTAGGTGGGGTCCTTGTGCTAAGTGCCTGGCCCACAGCGACTCCATTCTACAGATAAGGAAATGGGCACAGAGGGTTAGGTCAACAAACTCAAGTCCCTGCTTTCTAACGAACAGGGAGACAGGCGATTGGCAAGTGAACAAATGAAAGAGGGATTGCAGATAAGTGCTACAAGGAATGAAACCTGGGTGCGCGCTCCGCTGCAGCCCTCAAGCCCCACCCACCTGCTCCTAATGCCTGCAAGCCCTCCTCCCCACCTGGACTTCTGGACCCCTGATGTAGACCAGTCCCCTCAGTCTCTAGTGGGGGCCACGCAGGGATAGGAGGGCAGTGTCCCCAGCACCTGCGTAAGGCAGGCCAGTCCCTGAGGGCTCAGAATGAGGCCTTCTGAAACTCTTCTTCAACCCTGGAAGGAAGCAGCCTTCTCCCAGGCCCACCCTTAAGCAACACAGCCTGGCCTGAGTCAGTATTTATCAGGCACCTGCTGTGACTAGCCAGAGAGCCTTGCCTGGCATTGTGTTCCCCTTGAGAGACCCAACATTGTCCAGGGCACCGGGAGCAGGGACCCGACCCCTGACCTAGATCCAGATGGCTGGGGCAAAGGTGGCTAGATGAGGCGGCTGTGGTGTCAGATGGGGACAGCTTCCAAGAAGTCCATGCTACAGGATTTCCTACCCTAGAGTCCTGGGGAAAGTGGCTTGGCCCGTTCTGTGCCTCAGTTTGTTCACCTGTCAAATGGGGATAATAAGAGCCTCTCTCCAAGGGCTATTGCGAGGATGAAATGAGTTGGGAAGATGTGACCGTGCGTAGAATAGTGCCCCAGGGTGAGAGCACCTTGAAGCTGGCTGTTCTTGCTGCTGCCCTGAGGTCCTAACTGACCTGGCTTCCGCTCACCTTTCTGCCCCCATGTCCCAACCTCTGCCCCTTGTTCTCTCTACCCCAGCCTTCTGGGCCTTCTTTCTGTTCCTTAAACAGCCCCAGCTCCTTCCAGCCACAGGGTCTTTGCACTTGCTGTTCCCTCTGCTTAGAATACACTTCCCCGGGCTTCCCTGGTGGCGCAGTGGTTGAGAATCTGCCTGCCAATGCAGGGGACACGGGTTCAAGCCCTGGTCTGGGAAGATCCCACATGCCACAGAGCAACTAAGCCCGTGTGCCACAGCTACTGAGCCTGCGCATCTGGAGCCTGTGCTCCGCAACAACAGAGGCCACGACAGTGAGAGGCCCGCACACCACAGTGAAGAGTGGCCCCCGCTCGCCGCAACTAGAGAAAACCCTCGCACAGAAACGAAGACCCAACACAGCCAAAAATAAATTAATTAATTAAAATAAATAAAAAGAATACACGTCCCCACACCTGACGCCTTCTCCTCCTGCAGGTCTCACTTCAAAGCCTGCTCCTTGGAGAGGCCTTCCCTGTGTAATCTGTCCAAAATGAAAGTCCCAACCCACCAGTTACTCTCTATCAAATCACCCCATTTTATCTAAAATTGTCTTATTCGTTTATCTCTTTACTTCTTTCTCTCCCCAGCTCCCAAGAGAGAGAAAAGCTGGTCTGTTTTTGCGAATGGATGTATCCCCAGCACCTGGAACAATGCCTGGCACCTAGTACATACTCAATAAAGGCTTGAAATAATTAACCTTTAATTCATTAACCAACTCATTCATTAATTAATATAATTTCATTGAATTCCTTAAGGCCTTCAGCGGCTATCAGCTATGGGGATTGTTTTATGTTTGCTGACTTTTGTAGTTCTTGGGAATTAACGAATTAACTAAAATCTGGGGTCTGTGCTCGCCCTGACGCCACCCCCTTCTCTGATACCCAGCTTCCCTCGGCAAGGACTGGCTCGCCTTGACCATCTCACCCAATCTAACTTTCAAGTCTTCAAGGTCCAAATGTACGTGATGCTTACCAAAGAGAGCCCCCAAGGCCACAGCAAGAGTGTTCTCATGTCACGCCACACTGTCACTTGACAAGAGAGAAAGCAGAGATGAAAGGATGTCTGAGACACGTGACCAGCTGTGACCTCGCTGTGGGGAGTCACATCCACTGGGGGTGTAGGGGGCGGTGACCTAAGAAGCCAGAGAAAAGACTTCGTCATGTTTCAGAGGGAGGCTTTTCCAGGACGAGGCAAGACAATGATGCAGAAGGAAAAGAAAGATTAAAGATAGCAAAATATTATCAACGTGCATGTCAGAGAGATCCTGTAAACGCCAAGTCAGATGACGTTCCTCCTCAGCTCAAAACCCTCCCACGATCGAAAGACAGTTAGTGGGAGTGTTGGCAAAGAGGTGGAGAAATTGAGACCCTCATACACTGCTGGTGGGATTGTAAAATGGCACGGCCACTGGGGAGAACAGTCTGGAAACGGCTCCTCCAAAGACTAAACACAGAGTTGCCATAAATCCCCGCAGTTCCCCTCCTGGGTATACACGAGAGAAATGAAAACTGTGTCCGCACAAAAATTTGTACATGACAGCAGTCTTCATCGTAGCCAGAAGGTGGAAGAAGCAACCTAAATACCCCCACTGACACATGGATAAATAAAACGTGCAATATCCCACAATGGAGTACTATTTAATATTAAAAAACGAAGTACTGACTCATGCTGCAACACGGATGACTTTGAAAACATTACCCTAAGTGAAAGAGGCAGTTACAAAAGACCACATACAGGGCTTCCCTGGTGGCGCAGTGGTTGAGAGTCCGCCTGCCGATGCAGGGGACACGGGTTCGTGCCCCGGTCCGGGAGGATCCCACACGCCGCGGAGCGACTCGGCCTGTGAACCATAGCCGCTGAGCCTGCACGTCCGGAGCCTGTGCTCCGCAACGGGAGAGGCCACAACAGTGAGAGGCCCGCGTACCGCAAAAAAAAAAAAAAAAAAAAAAAGACCGCATACAGTATGATTCCATTTCCATGAAATGCCCAGAACAGGTAAATCCATAGAGACAGAAAACAGGTTGGTTAGTGTTTGCCTAGGCTGGGGGGCAGAAAGAATCGGGAGTGACTGTTAAGGGTTCTTTTTGGGGTGACAGAAAGTTCTAAGATCGATTGTGGGGATGGTTGTACTGCTCTGTGAATGGACTAAAACCCATTGACTTGTACATTTTACATGAGTGGGTTGTGTGCTATATGAAGTATAGCATATTTCCTGTGGTTCCCACCTGACTCAGAGTAAAAGCCCAAGTCCTCACCACAGGCTCTGTGAGCTCTGTGGGTCCCCCTCTCCCCCAGCCCACTCTGCTCTACCTCCTAGGTGTTCCTCAAACCTGCTGCCTTGCCCCTGCCTCAGGGCCTTTGCACTTACTGGTCCCTCTGCTGGACCACTCTTCTCTCAAACCTCCATGTGGTCACCTTCCCTTCCTTCAAGTCCTTCTTTATATGTCCTCTTCTCAGCAAAGACTTCCTTCCTATCAACCTTCTCAAATTACAGCCACACCCACAATCCCCCCATCTCCCTGCCCTGCTTTATTTTTCTCCATTATGCTCACCACCATCCAACACTACATTATTCCTGTATTTGCTTGTTTTATTGGTTCTCTTCCTCCTCTGGAATGAAAAAGTCTCCATGAGGGCAGGAATCTGTCTATTTTGTTCATTGCTGTATCCCCAACTCCTAGAACAGTGCCTGGAACATGGTAGGTCCTTAATCAATAGGCATTGATAAACAACAGCTATAAGAACCCAATGGTTAAGAACCTGCAGCCAGGGCTTCCCTGGTGGCGCAGTGGTTGAGAGTCCGCCTGCCGATGCAGGGGACACGGGTTCGTGCCCCAGTTGGGGAGGATCCCACATGCCGCGCAGAGCGGCTGGGCCCATGAGCCATGGCCGCTGAGCCTGCGCGTCCGGAGCCTGTGCTCCGCAACGGGAGAGGCCACAACAGTGAGAAGCCCGCGTACCGCAAAAAAAAAAAAAAAAAAAAAAAAGAACCTGCAGCCAGGTTACATAGCTGTGTGACCTTGGGCAAGTTGCTTAACCTCTCTGTGCCCTGGCTTCTTCCTTATCTATGCAGTAGAGATCATCTCAATAGTGCCCACCTCCTGGCGTAGTCATGGGATTAAATCAGCTAATCCTGGTTACACACTTATCGAGGTGCCATCCTTACATGGGATCCTCACTGCGTGCAGGCTGCCACACTTGGTCCGCCCCACCTCAGCCCAGGAGGAATTCTTATTACCTCCTGGGGCAATGCATGAGCGGTATTGCATGGAAGCTGAATGGCTTGATTCAGAAGAGTCATAGCTGGTTAGCGGCAGAGCAGGGATGGAACCAAGTCACTCGGCTCCAGAGCCCAGACATGAATCATTACTCCCTTTGCTGAAGAAAAAGTGGAGAGAGGGAAAACAGGAAGTAGTTGGGGAGGGTGAGAGAAAGCTCAGGGAAAAAAGAAAAAGCCAACGAGGAAGAGGAAACAATCACGTTTGGCCACATCTGCCACCTAGGTCGCCACTGGGTGAAGACGGACCCAGAGCTCACATTCGCTGCTTTTATTCATTCAGCCGATATTGACCTACTATATGCCAGGCACTCTGCTAGGTGCTGGGGACCCAGCAGTGAACATACAAAGCCTTGCTGATCTTCTATTCCAGCAGACAAGCAAGATCAATAAATGGTAAACATAATCATTGGTAACTTTTATAACATGCCAGGGCTGCGCTGCCCTATACGGTAGCCACTGACCACGCACGGTGACAAGACACTCGAATTGATGTTCACGTGACAGCTGCTGTGTCCTACACACGCCAGGTTTCAAGGACCTACTGTGAAATAAAGATCATAAAATATCTCAATATTTTTATGTTGATTACACATTGAAATGACAACATTGGGATATGTTGGGCTAATTAAAAATATACTATTGAGGGCTTCACTGGTGGCGCAGTGGTTGAGAGTCCGCCTGCTGATGCAGGGGACACGGGTTTGTGCCCCGGTCTGGGAAGATCCCACATGCCACGGAGCGGCTGGGCCCGTGAGCCATGGCCGCTGAGCCTGCGCGTCCGGAGCCTGTGCTCCGCAACGGGAGAGGCCACAACAGTGAGAAGCCCGCGTACCGCAAAAAAAAAAAAAAAAAAAAAATACTATTGAGATTAATTTCTCCTGTTTCTTTTTACTTTTTAAAATGCAGCTACTGGAATTCCCTGGTGGTCCAGTGGTTACGACTCCACACTTTCACTGCCGAGGGTGAGGGTTCGATCCCTGGTTGGGGAACTGAGATACCACAAGCCAAAAAAAAAATAAAATGCTGCCGGTAAAAATTTTTTTTAATTGCACATGTGGCTCCCATTGCATTTCTGTTGGACTGCGCTGTGTTAGAGGATGATACATGATTTAGCAGGAAAAATAAGAGAACAGGGTAAGTGCCCCCAGTGGGCAGGGTTGCAATTTAAATGGGGTGGTTGGGGGAGGGCCTCTGTGAGAGGATGACATTTGAGCAAAGACTTAAAGTAAGTGCAGGAACGAGCCACGTAGATATCTGGGGAAGGTCTTTCCAGGCCCAGGCAACAAGTCAGTGCAAAGGTCCTGAGGCAGGAGTGTGCCTGGATAGATGTTCGTTAAGATGCTATAATATCCCATTGATGCAAATGACTTCTTAGGAGCTGTTTTTCTTCAGTAGGTGAAAATGACTCCTGCAATTTTTTTTTTACAATCCTTTTTTTTTTTTTTTGGCCATGCCAGGCAGCTTGCTTGCAGGATCCTAATTCCCCAACCAAGGACTGAACCCATGCCCCCTGCAGTGGAAGCACGGAGTCCTAACCACTGGACTGCCAGGCAATTCCCGGAACACTTTTTTAGAATTTAGGAAAGTAGATTTTATTTGACACAGAGTACAATAGGGCTGCAGGAAGAGCAAACTGAAAAGACAAAGCAGGAGAGACACAGTTCTATTGAACAGTTAAGTAACAGGAGGGCAAGTCATTAAATGAAGAACAAAACAGTTGAGCTTGATCAACGAATGCTCTTTTTCTAATGCCCATGCTTTTGGAATTCCCGCTCTCTGTTGTCCAGCGGACACAACTACTGTGTTTTGAGGCAGCGGGAGATGCAGGGGAAGTGCTTAAACTCCCCCGTGCAACGGCGCATCTTCAGAAGTAGCAGACACCTGAGTAGCTTGACATTCTATGCAAAGATTCATAACGTGGTTCCTGCAGATGGCACAGTTACCAACAACGCTATCCCAGGCTCAGAGGGCTACCACATTTCCCCCTTTTCATGTCAAAGTGCTTCTTGCCTGCACTGATGCTGGTGCCACCCCAGGTATCCACATCCATCACCGCCGCCATTTTGGAAACACACAGACCCTTGCAGCTGTGTGCATATTAATGTTAGTGGAGGTCTCCAGAGTCTCACCACCACCACCACATCCCCTAGGAGACTCAGCCAAGCCCCTACAAAACCCTGACTTCCTGCAGAATCATCCACCACCTTGGGAGTCTCCAGACGTCTTCCTTCACTAAAAGCTGCCAGTTGAACTTCACCTTTGCCCCTGCCTCTCAGGACTTGAGACATGTACGTCTCTCTGGCAAGAGCTAAGTCTCCAACACAAAACCACCTTCCATCTCAAAGGTGTAAGTGTGTGGGAGGGCTCAGCTGGCAACCAGGAGCTAACAACTCTGTTCTGTGTCTGCCGGATCACAAGAGAAAAGCCTCTGCCTGTTCCCACAGCCCAGATGGCTGGAGACGTGAGGATGGTTCCAGTTCCAGGACCCAGGAGGCTCCTCTGAGGTCACCTGGCCCTGCCAGACCTGCAGGGATGAACACCCATCCATCCATTCATATAGCAGATATTCACCCAGCACCCACTCTGTGCCAGGCCTACTGTGTGCTAGGGGCAGGGGATAGAATAGTGAACAAGACAGACAGGTCCCCTCTGTCCCGGCCTCACGTTTCAGCAGGGTAGAGAGATTTTAAAACAAAACACACCTAAGCAAATAAATAAGGATTTTATATGATGCTAAAGTGCCAATGAGAGAAACAGATGAGGTAACACCCCAGAGAAATGAGGGGGTGGAGGGGTGAGACCAGAAGGGTGAGACCGGGGAGGACATTCTGGCAAAATACCCAGTAAGTGCAAAGGCCCTGTGGCAGGGAGATGTCCCATCTGTTCAAGGAACAGATAAGCAGAGACGGTGCCATGAAGAGCAGGCCCCTCAGATAGCATGACCGCCCAGTTTCTATCTCTTGTCCCAATATGATTATTGCTAGCACCCTCCCCCTTTTACTCTCAAAGTTTGTGCAATAAATGAATTGTTAGGTTTTTCTTAGGCCATGGTAAAGAATTCCAATTTTAGCCGTGGAGATCTCATACCAGAAGAATAACCTAAATCAGAGTGATCTGATTTAGGTTTTAAAATACCTTTCAGGGAATTCCCTGGCGGTCCAGTGGTTAGGACTCTGTGCTTTCACTGCCAGGGCCCAGGTTCAATCCCTAGTCGGGGAACTAAGATCCCACAAGCTGCGCAGCACGGCCAAAAAATAAAAAATAAAAGAAATATATGGGATTTCTCTGGCGGTCCAGTGGTTAAGACCCCACGCTTCCCCTGCAGGGGGCACGGGTTCGAGCTCTGGTCAGGGATCTAAGATCCCATGTGCTGTGTGGTGCGACCAAAAAAACTAAACTTTCAATGATTGCTAATTTTGAAGGGGTGATAACTGTTACATGAAGCATTTTCGAGGTGTGTACTGCAGGATGTACGGGAGAAAGGCCATTGTGTCTGAGAGTAGCTTCAAAATAATTCACTAAAAGAGAAAGTGAAGAGGATGGATGAAGCAGCTGTAACAAAAAAACTTGATAGGTGTTGAATCTGAAAAATGGGTCCATGGAGGTTCATGGTACGATTTTCTCTACTTTTGTGTCTGTTCCTACTATAGACTGAATGTTTGTGCCTCCCACACACACAACACACACACACAAAAGTCATGTGTTAAATCTTAAGCCACAGCGTGATGGTATTTGGAGATGGGGGGTCTCTGGGTGGTGATTAGGTCATGAGGTTGGAGCCATTTTGAATGAAATTAGTGCTCGTATAAAGGAAACCCCAGAGAGCTCCCTCACCACTTCAGCCACATGAGAACACAGGGAACCTATAACCATCTATGAACCAGGAAGTGGGCTGTCACCAGACACAGAATCTGCCAGCCCCTTGGTCTCGGACTTTGAGCCTCCAGAACCATGAGGAAAAAAAATATCTGTTGTTTATAAGCTACCCAGTCTGCGGTATTCTGTTACAGCAGACACAGCAAACTAAGACAATTTCCCTTTTTTTTTTTTTTAAAGAATAAAAATACATCTCCCTGACTGCTGCTTGAGGGTCAAGAGTAAAAAGTGTGGCTCAGCTAGGATGAGAATGAGGTTGCCCTGAGCAGCCTGGGTTGTAGTGACTTGGGTTGGGGAAGCCAGGGAGACCTGGACGGATGGAAGGTGTATTTGGGACGGATGGATCGGGGGTGAGGGGTAAAGGCGGGGAAGAAATCTGTGTCATATCAGGAAGGGCTCAGTCATTCAACAAATATTCATTGAGCATCTACCCTGTGCCAGACACAGTGCTGCGCTGGGGGACCCAGTGCTGGGCGAAGCAGCCATGGTCCCAGCCCTCTTGGAGCTCACAGTACTGAAGGAGAGACTGACAATAAATTAGCACAGAGGTCTAGAATTACAAACTGCACAACAAAGGAAAAAGAGAGAGTTCTCACAGAGCTTGAGAGTGGGAGGTCCTATGCCAGGATATTGTCCTGTCCCTCAAGAACCACCTTCTGCTTCTCCATCTTGATGTCTTCCCTAAGAAGGTGACCCTCAGAAACCAGGTCAGCAGCCTCCTTTGTCCTCTGGTTTCTAGCTGGCTCTGGCCACTAGGAGGTAGGAGATCTGAAGAAGCTGAGTGAGGGAAAATGAGATGTTCCCCAGCCTCCTCTGGTGCTATGTTCTTAGTAAAGATACCATTCATCCTCCTTTGCTACTCCTCTTATCTAGAATCCATTTTCCTTCCCCCAGAATCTGGGCTGACACTGTGACCTCTGTCAACCACAGGTTGACTGTGGCAGAAGTGACCCTGGGTAGCCTCCAAGAGTGGACCTTAATCCATCAGCAGCTCTGCCTTCACCTCCTAAAACACTCCTTCTTGAACTCGGCCACCATGTTGTGAGGAAGCCCAAGCAGCTGTGTGGAGAAGCCATGTGAATGAGGACCATGCCCTCAGCCACCAGCCCAGCTGAGCTCCCAGCTGGCAGCCAGCATCTGTGGACCTGCCAGGCAATATCCTGGCATAGGACCATGGCATTCCAGAACTATTCAAGCCAGAAGATGATAAGAAATACTAAATTTTGTTGTTTTAAGTCACTACCTTTTGGGTTTTTTTTTTTTTTTTTTAGCAGCAACGGATAACAGAAACGCTCAGGCTGGCCACGACCCTTGCCAAGTAAGGCAGCCCCTCTCCTTCCAGGTTCCAAGGTCATTCCCTCCCCTCCAACCTTCAGCCCTAGGAGTGAGAACAGCTTCACGACTCCTTTTGTTTTCCTCACACCTTTAAAACAGTCCCTGTACTAAACCCTCTTCAAAATCTCCCAGTTTTAGTGCACTGTCCCCTTCCTGCTTGGACCCTGACAGATATGAGAACTGATTCTGCGGTGAAAAAGGAATTAATTAGAGAAGAGGAAGAGAATCCTAGAGATAGCGTTCTGGGGCAAAAGCCTGGAGGTAAGAAAGAATAGTCATTAAAAACAGCACGTCCCGGGCTTCCCTGGTGGCACAGTGGTTGAGAGTCCGCCTGCCGATGCAGGGGACACGGGTTCGTGCCCCGATCCGGGAAGATCCCACATTGCCGTGGAGTGACTAGGCCCGTGAGCCATGACCGCTGAGCCTGCGCATCTGGAGCCTGTGCTCCGCAACGGGAGAGGCCACAACAGTGAGAGGCCCTCATACCACACACACACACACAAAAACAGCAAGTCTGGAGCCAGATAATCCAGGTTCAAATCTCGGCTCACCTGTGGGCATGATATTTACTTCTCTGGACTTCAATTGCCCCATCTGTAAAATGGCGCTAATAATACCTATTTCAGAGGTCTGTGGTGTGAATCAAGTGAGCTCCTATCTGTGAAGCCCTTAGAACCTTAGCGTGCTTATTTAATAAAACAAACAAACTGAAAGGTCTCAGGTTGGTAGAGGGGAGAGGTGAGAATGTGAGATGTGAGGTCAAAAAGTAAGCAAAGGTGGGACTTCCCTGGTGGTCCAGTGGTTAAGACTCCTGGCTTCCACTGCAGGGGGCGCGGGTTCAACCCCTGGTCAGGGGACTAAGATCCTACATGCCGCGCGGTGACGCCCCCCCAAAAAAGCAGAGGTGAGGCCCTCCTTGTCCACCATATGTCAATTCAGAAAGCCTTCACTGGCTGGCCCAGATGGGGTCAGGTCCCTCAATCATTCATTCATTCATTCCACAAACCATGGCATGCATTGGGCCCTGCTGTGAAGACAGGCAATGTCTTTGCCCTCGTGGTGCTTTCATAGTAGTGGGGGGGACAGACATAAGCAATCAGGCTGGGTAAAATTAGAGTGCCATGAAAATAAAACAAGAAGACGTCATAAGGAGAGTTACTTGAGATGGGCCGTCCAGGGGAGGCCTCTCCGAGGAGGTGGCATTGGAGCCAGACTTTGAGGGAGAAGGTGGGGACCTGTGAAAAGTGCTTAGAGCAGTGAGCACAGCACATGTCAAGGTCCTGGGGTGAGCACAGGCTGGACACATCAGCAGATCCACAAGAGGCTAGGGAGGCTGCATCTCAGGGAGTGGCAGGGGAAGTGGGGGACCTGGACCAGCACCAGAGCTGCAGGGCCTTGTGGGCCCTGGGGAGGGGTCTGGGCTTTATACCTGGGCAACGGGAAGCCAGTGCAGGATTTAAGCAGGAAGTAACTCGATCTTGTTTGCTTTGAAAAAGGTTCACTCTGCGACCTCTGTAATACACCCTCCCGGAAGCAGATTCCTTTCCCTGAGAGCATTTTTCTCAGGTGCAGGTGGCATTATAGACTCAGTGGTGTGAGGATAATATCTTTGTCCCCACTGGTCTGGGACCTGTGTGAGACCGTGTCCCCCTTGCTCACAGGAAACTCTCAGTAAACACAGTTAAACAAAGAACCCTGTGAGTGAGTGTCCTGTGGTCCCTCTCAGCACCACTCCATCTCTGCCCAAATGGGAGCTTCTGCTGCTGGCAGCCGTGTGCAGAATGGTGTTGCCATCCACTTCTTGCCAAAGAATATTTCCGGAACCTGCTTGGACCTGGGTTTCAGCCACCCCTGGCACACACCTCAACCTGGTGTCCAGAAACAGTGTCCCCACTGAGGAAAGAAAATGGCAACTTTGCTGTTCTACAGTTGAGTGAATTTTTTAAAAGGGCAAAGGCCTTTTCTATCCTAAAGGAGTCTTTGTACCAACGTTGGCCTCAACAACACTCCTGCCTGTTGGCACAGCGGCCGTCCTCTTGCTCTGTTGCTGTGGGATGTATCCCCGGGCGTCGGCAGGCCCCAGGCATACAAGGTGGGTGTTGTAAAGGAAGGGGCCGTGACAGGAGCTGCAGTTTTCTGGGCAGGACAGAAAATGTTCTGGCAGGAAAAACAGCAAAACAGATGGGGACCTGCTGCAGACAGAGCTGTTTAGTTAGGCTGAAGCACGAACACTTGGCTTTCATTGAAGAAAGCCAATGTACAGCAGGCCACACACGGTGAGAGGTTAAGTGGTTCTCTTGAGTTAGGAAGAGAAGCCTGAAAAACTCCGCTCAGATTTCAACAAACCAGTCCTAGCACACTTTGGACCTGAAAACAAAAGCCCTAAGAAATTGAGAGAAAGAGAGAGAAAAAGTTGGACTGTGGGGCTTTTGTGTGCTTTTAGATACTTCCCTGAGGCTGCTGGCATAATCATGCCACCTTCACATTCCACATTTCAGTTCCTTGAACAAAGTGCACTCCCACCCCAGGGCCTTTGCACCTGCTGTGCCCTCTGCCTGGAATCCTTCCCCTGCCCCTCTTCACACAGTTGGCTCTTCTTCATTCAGTTCTCTGCTCAAATGTCACCTTCCCAGAGAAGCCCCACCCTCCCTCCCTCTCCAGCAAACCACTCTATTTTCCTTCTTGAACGCTGTCTGAAATTATTCTGTTGGTTTATTTGTGGGCTTGCTGTTGTGTCTGTCTCCACCCGCTGGAATGCAGTTCTACGACAGCGGGGACCTCTCTCATGCTCTGCAGTACCCAGAACCATCCTGACACACAGAAGACACTCAGTAAACATCCACTGCCTAAGTAAATCAATAAAGCTGTTGACTGTGGCTGCTGGCTCCTTGCCAGAGGGTTTCACATCTTCAGCCATTGAGATGCTTCTGGCTGAAAGTACTAGAAAGCACCAACCTGAGCCGTTGAACAATGAAGACATTTATTATTTCCACAAAAGGGGCAAGTCCTGAGATGGAGCAGCTTTGGGGTTCTCAGTTTCCGTGGTCAAGGATGGACATCATCGAGCACCCACGTTCTTTGCATCTTCCCGGCCCAGCATCTGCGCCAGTGCAAGGCGGCAGCCATCAACCCGGAAGTCCCCCAGCACACCACCCCCGCGTCTTATTGGCCAGAATTTGGTCACGTGCCCACTTCTCAGCCAATCATAGCGAGGGAATGGTGTCAACCTCAAACTTAGCTGACCTTTAGAATCCTGGGGGGCTTCAAAGTCAGAGCTCATGCCCCATCCTCGGAGATTTTTGGGGTCCGGGGTCCAGCACTGGGGTTGGTGTTTTTAACTCCCTGTGTGACCCCCACGTGCAGCGGGGGCTCAGAGCCATTCATCTCGGGCTGTGGTTCTCCGTTCTGAGAGATGGGAACAAAATCGAAATGCAAATTCTTGGTCCTTACCCCAGACCTGCTGAATCAGACACTCCAGAGTGAGGCCCATAGATCTGTGTCTTCACAAGCCCTCCAGGGGATCAGAACTCCTGGGGACTGCGAGAAGGGAGGAGAAGAATCTTCCAGAAGAACAAATGCTTTGAGTGCAGCCTGTGGTTGGGAGGGAGGGACTCCCACGCTGACGGGTCCCCCAGCTCCTCTGCCCGGAGACAGGCCCATGGTCTCCCATTCCATCCTTTCCTTTGAGGCTGCTGAGACCTGCAGCAGCTTCAGATGTCCTCGGGCTCTGTGACCTTGATTTTGATTTTGGCTCTCAAGTGTGGCCTGAATTGCAGTTAGTGCAAGGCTCCATGGGCCTTGAAGGGCATCTTCTCTTCCAGCTCCTCTCTCCCCAGACCTGGCCCGCGGGGAACGGAGACAGGTTCTCAGGCGGGAAGGAGTTTATTTCAGCAAGGTGTTTACCGGTCATAAGATACTGGAATCAAGTTCCTGAAACTCTACCCTAAGGAACTCATTCAGAGAGGAGCAAGACACCAGCGTCAGTCCAGGCTTTGTTATTGATGTAAAAGCATTTGAGTCGTTTTTCCTCTTCGTTCTGTTTTCTCTCCCTCCTACTCCCAGCTAACCATTAAGATTTCTCTTGTCTTGATATTTCTCGAATCCTTTTATTTCTCTCCATATGTAGTGGGTAGAATTGTGTCCCCCCAAAAAGATATGTTCAAGTCTTAACCCCCAGGACCTGTGAGTGTGACCTTATCTGGAAATAGGGACTTTGCAGGTGTGACCAAGTGAAGATGAGGTCATCAGGATTGGGGTGGGCCCTAAATCCAATGACTGGTGTCTTTATAAGAGGAGGGGACACAGGGGAGGCTGGAGTGATGGGTCTACAAGCCAAGGAACACCAGCAGAAAAAGCAAGGATGTTTCCTCCGGTAGAGGCTTTGGAGAGCATGCGACACCGTGATTTCCAACTTCTGGCCCCCAGAGCTCTGAGAAATACATTTCTGTTGTTTGAAGCCGCCCAGTTTGTGGTACTTTGTTATGGCAGTCCTAGCAAATGAATGCCCCATTTCCACCGCCTTGGTTAGACCAGTGGTTCTCACACCTGAGGCACTTCAGAATCACCTGGTGGGATGGGGGTAGGGGGGACCCAAAGATCTGCCCCGCCCCAACCCGGGGGCCTGATTCAGTAGGTCTGGACGGGCTTATAATTTTGCATTTCTAGCAAGTTCCCAGGAGACACTGATGCTGCTATTTTGGAGACCACACTTTGAGAATCACTGAAACACCATCATCCTGCCTGGACGACAGACCCATCCCCCAAATGGCCTAAACTGTCTTCTCCATCCTCCACCTGCAGGCAGGCAGAGCTTCTTAAAACTCACCTTGGAAACTGTGTCTCCCAGATTTAAAACCTCCAGGAGCTTCTCAGGACCTGCAGGACAAAGTCCGAACACCTTCACAAGCCACCCTTACTGCCTGGTCTCAGCTGTGGGCACTTGGAACTGACACCTCCACCTTGCTCCAGGGCACAAGAAGAAATAGAGGAAGAATCGCTTTTAAGCACTGCTTTTCTTTGACTTTATCAAGTAATTTTCAATAGATATTGTATTAGTCTCCTTGGGCTGCTGTAATAAAGTACCACAAACGGGGTGACTTAAAATACAGAGATGTATTCCCTGATAATTCTGGGGGCTAAAATCTGGAATCAGAGTGTGGGCAGGGCCACGCTCCCTCTGAAGGCTCCAGGGGAGGATCCTTCTTCTCCTCTTCCAGCTTCTGGTGGTCGCTGGCTTCCTTGGTGTTCCTTGACTTGTAGACACATCTCATCCCGTGGCCATCTTCTCCCTGTGTGTCTTCAGAGGCCCTGAACAGAACACCCAGCTAAGCTGTACCCAGATCGCTGACCCACAGACACGTTAAAAGGTGTCTCACCAGTCACCTTGGATTAGGGGCCCACCCTATTCCAATATGACTTCATCTTCACTAATCTGCCATGACCCAATTTCCAAATAAGGTCACGTTCTGAGGGGGTTAGGGCTTCCGTGTACCTTTTTGGAGGACACAGTTCAACCATAACAGATATTGATCATAATAAGAGCTGACATTAGGACTTCCCTGGTGGTCCAGTGGGTAAGACTCCACACTCCCAATGCAGGGGGCCCAGGTTCAATCCCTGGTCGGGGAACTAGATCCCGCGTGCGTGCCGCGATGAAAAGCCCACATGCCGCAACTAAGACCTTCGCACAGCCAAAATAAATAAATAAATATTAAAAAAAATAATAATAGCTGACATTTAGGGACCCTGAACTGTGCCGGGCGCTGTTCTGAATGCTTTATATCTTTGCTCACTGAATCCTTACACTGACCCTCTGAAGTCAGAACCCATAATATCCCTACTTTCCAGATGAGGAAACTGAGGCACAGAGCAGTGAAGTGACCTGTCCAGGGTCACACAACCAGGTAGTGACCAAGCCTGAATCTGAACCCAGGTCTTCAGATTTCAGAGCCTAAGAGCTACAAAATTCAAGAGAAACAGAAAGGCCTATTTGATGAAGCCAGTCCCCTCCCTCGCCTGTCCCCCAGCCTCCTGTTCCACTCGTACAATTCTGAAACGATTTTGTATTTAATATTTTTAAAATGCATCCAAGTGGCCAGCGTGAGAAGATCATCAGAAAGCTGTTAGAGGACTTCCCTGGTGGTCCAGTGGTTAAAACTCCGGGCTTCCACTGTAGTGGGCACGGGTTCAATCCCTGGTCGGAGAAGTTCCTCATGCCATGAGGTGAGGCCAAAAAAAAAAACAAGCAAGCAAGCTGTTAGACTTGCTTTACCCACTTTACTGCTGAGCCACGTGGTCATTTTGAATCACTTCTTTGGGAGAGGGCACCATAATTTTTTTCAGAATTGAAAACCTCCAAAAGCTCCCCTGCAGACTCTGACAGCAGAGGTCTGCCCAGCAGCCATTCCTCGGCCCCTCCTCCCCAGCTCACAGAGCCCTGACTGTGCTTGGCCAGCAGAGTTTGCAAAGCCTTCCTCAGGCCTAGAACCTGGCATCCTTATGATATTATATGTTATAGTTATAATGTCAAGGTAAAACAACGGAAGTTGTTTTTTTTAATATTGGAGTATAGTTAATTAACAATGTTGTGTTAGTTTCAGGTGTACAGCAAAGTAATTCAGTTATACACATACATGTATCTGTTCTTTTTCAAATTCTTTTCCCATTTAGGTTATTACAGAGCATTGAGTAGAGTTCCCTGTGCTATACAGTAGATCCTTGTTGGTTATCTATTTTATATACAGCAGTGTGTATATGTCAATCCCAAACTTCCAATTTATCCCTCCCTGCTAAAAACAACGGAAGTTTTAAAACACACACACACAGTTTGCATCTCTCTTTATATTTATGTGTATATATGAAAAAACAAGGCAATGTTAAAGACAGATTTTGAAGGATGGTGAGGAAAAATAGGGTGGGGGGACCGTACAAAGTCAGATCTCAGTCATTGTCAAAGCCTTGGTTTTTATTTTGGATGATGGATTACTTTAAAATAACAGGGGGAGTTGGTGTTGACTGGATATTCGTATAAACTTTTTAAAGAGATGCGTGATAGAGCTAACCCTTATCTGTAAGTTTTGAATTTATATTGTTTCCTCCCATGTACAAAACCATTTTTGTCCTACGGAGTTTTTTGGTTTTGTTTTGTTTTTTTTTTTTGCGTTGGTGGGTTATAAAGGAAAGCAGAATGTTTAAAAAAAAAAAAAAAAACAGGGGGAATTCCCTGGCGGTTCAGTGGTTAGGACTCTGAGCTTCCACTGCAGGGGGCACAGGTTCAAATCCCTGGTGGGAGAACTAAGATCCCACATGCTGTGCAGTGTGGTCAAAAATTTTTTTTCCGTTAAAAAAAATAACCAATTAACTTTTCTTCCCCTGTCCCCCTTTTGGCCGCATCACATGGTATGCAAGGTCTTAGTTCCCCGGCCAGGGATCGAACCCGGGCCCCCTGCAGTAGAAAGGCAGAGTCTTAACCACTGGACCGCCAGGGAAGTCCCTTAACTTCCTCTTAAAAAAAACAATTTTATTGAGTCACACACCATAAAGTTCAGCCTTTGAAGGCATACGATTCCATGGGTTTTAGTACGTTCGTAATGTTGTACAACTCTCACCACCATCTAATTCCAGAACATTTTTATCTCCCCCAAAAGAAACCCCATACCCTTTAAAAAGTCACTCACTGCTCCCCCTCCCCCAGCCCCTGACAACCACTAATCTGCTTTCTGTTTCTGTGGATTTGCTTATTCGCACAGTTCATATAGATGGAATCCAATTAACTGTTAAAAAGAACATAAGCAGGACTTGAAAGGACCAAATGATGAGATTGTGGTGCGAACCACGGATTACAGTTCATTCAGTTCTGTGCTCTGACAGCCAGCGGGAAAAGCCAGAATCTGGGTCCTTGTGGCGATGTTCAGGTACTAAATTAACCCCTACTGGAGCAGCCCCATTTCTGGCACCTTGTTGCGCAACGTAACAAAGGTCTCTATTGTTCGAGTCGCTTTCCACCCCCCCCCAGTCGCTTTTGATTGGATTTTTCCTTACTTACCACCCAGAGCCCTCAAAGTGATATGACCTAGAAACCCACACCCCTACGGCTGCAGCTCCTTCCAGCCACGAGCCTTTGCACATGCTGTTCCCCGCTGCCTGGAAAGACTCTCCGACCAGCTGTGGCTTCCCTGTCCTTTTGACTTCAGCCTCTGTTTAAAAGTTACCAGAAAGTCTTATTTTAGGGGCTTGCTGGAGGCCCTGTCTACATCTTGCTGGGTGGGCCCATCAGCATTCACGCAGGACACATGCGTTGTAGAGGAGGGGGTTCTGCCTCAGAGAAGGAAGGAGGAGAAAGATCCTGGCGAGGCAACCACCAGTGCCACCTGCATGTCCATGGGATTGAACACCCAGCCCTGAGCCCGCTGGATCCAAAGTATGCACCTTTTTCATTTTGAAAAGCTTTCCCAAGCCAGTCTCCAAAAAGAGTATCACCATTTATACTCCCAGTGACAGTATACACAAGAACCTTTTCTGTATCCTCAACAGTTGGGTATTTTCAAACTCTTCATTTTCGCACACTGGAGAGGTGAAAAATTACTAATTGCTTGGCTCTGCACTTCTGTTCATTATAAATGAGGCCGAACATTTTTTCATATAGTTATCAGCCATTTGTGAACTTCACGTTGACCTCCTGTGATCATTTCTTCTACTGGCTTGTTTGTTAGCACTCGCTCTTTGTATATGAAGGACACCAATTCTTTGCCTAACATCAGAGTTACAAATATATTTTCCAAGTCAGCTTTGCCTTCAATATTTTGCAAAAGATGAAATTTTATTTTCTCGTGATCAGATTTACTTTTTCTATGAACTCTTAGTCTTGTGTTATATTCAGAAAAGTCTCCCAAACCAAGAATTTTTTTAAAATCTGCATTCTCTTCCAGGGATTTGTAGGTGTTTCTATTTTTATATCTCTGCTCTATTTGGAATTAATTTGTTTTCAGCTATGGAGTAAGAAAGGAATCCAGTTATGCCAATCCAATGTATTACAAGTCCTTTCTCCATTGAATGAAGTCACCATCTTTAACAAGCCAGTTTCTTTATATACTTTCATCTCTCTCTGGATTTTTCTCTTATGACAATGCTCAATCCAGCCATTCCTTCTCTAGGGCCAACTGTATCTAATACTCCACCTTTATAATTCATTATAATATTTGGTAAAGCTAATCTCCCCTCTCTAGTCTCCATTTCCAGAATTTTCCTGACAATTCTCACGTATTCATTTTTTTCTGTGTACTTCAGCACCATTTTCTCAAAGTCCCCCATAATTTCCTGTTGGTTATTTAACTGGGATTGCACTGATTTCTGGCTATATTTAGGGAACTCTGACATCATTCCAAAATGGATTCTTCTTCTCTAAGAACTAAGATCATCTCGCCACTCATCCAAGCTTCCTTCTATATTTAATAGTAGAATTTTAACACATTTTATATTTATATCCTCCGCATTTCTTGAGAAGTTTCCTGCTAAATATTTCATCATTATGGTTGCTATTGTAAATTGGATCCTTTCTTCCATGATAAGTAAAGTTGTATATTTATAGCCAAGTCCAAAGATTGATTTAGCAGGTATGGATTGAAACTCCAAGAATTCTGCATTGTTAATCCACAATCCAGCCCATCATGACACTTACTGGAGTCTGAGAACCTTTTTCATTCAACACTACGAATCTCAGATTGGAGAAGAATCTTAGGCCAAGGCAGCAAATTTGTTTCTTGCTGTGTGTGTGTGCCACGTTTCACATCCTTTGCAATTTCAGAAAAGTAAGAACTGAAATTAGAGTTTTGCCCAGCACGGAACTGACAAGAGGAAATGTGTTCTTATTTAAGTGAAACAAAACACAAACTTAGATTCCCGTGAATGAGCAACTCAGACTCTGCTCAGAGCAAATGCTTTCTCCTTTAAGAAATCGTTTCCAAGGCAAGACCAAACCTCCATAAACTGAGTGAAAGGAGGCTCCAGGAGCACATGGGAAAGTGCTCTTTTTTTTTTTTTTTTTTTCTTTTTGCGGTATGCGGGCCTCTCACTGTTGTGGCCTCTCCCGTTGCGGAGCACAGGCTCCGGATGCGCAGGCCCAGCGGCCATGGCTCACGGGCCCAGCCGCTCCGCGGCATATGGGATCCTCCCAGACCGGGGCACGAACCCGTATCCCCTGCATCGGCAGGCGGACTCTCAACCACTGCGCCACCAGGGAGGCCCGGAAAGTGCTCTTTTCCAGCATGTGGCCGGTGTTCATCCAGGATGAAGGGTCTTTGCAAATCACCCACTCCAACTGTCCTATGTTACAAATGAGGGTCATGAGGTCCCGAGAGACCTGTTCCAGAGGATCCAAGGCCCACCTCATAGTTCATTTTGCATAAATACAAACTGTGCACAACTTCTATGGAAAATTTACATCACAAAGCCTCAAAGAAAACCTCTGGAAAGCTGCACAAGAAACCAGTAACAGAGGTTATCTCAGCGGAAGGCAGTCAAAGCAGAGGGAGACATTTTTTACCCCCCCAAAACCCTTTCATGCTTGTGGTAGCTTTAAAACATGCCTGTGAATTCTTTGACATTTATCCATGAAAAGGTGGAGCCTGTTATACACCAAAGGACACGGTCAACAGAGCGAAAAGGCAACCTACAGAATGGCAGAAAATATTTGCAAATCATATATCTACTAAGGGGTTAATCCAGAATATATAAAGAGCTCTTACAACTCCACAACACCAAAATCAAATAACCCAATTTAAAAATGGACAAGGGACTTGAATTGAAATTTCTACAAGGATGTTATACAAATAGCCAACTAACATATGAAAAGATGCTCAACATCACTGATCATCAGAAAAATGCAAATCGAAACCACAGTGAGATATCACCTTACACACATTAGGATGGCTACTATCAAAACAAAATGAACAAACAAACAAATAAAACAGAAAATAACAAGTGTTGGGAAGGATGTGAAGAAATTGGAACCTTGGGCACTGTTAGTGGGAATGTAAAATGGTGCAGCCATTATGGAAAACAGTATGGCAATTCCTCAAAAAATCAAAATAGAACTACCATATGATCTACCAATTCCATCTCTGAGTATATACCCAAAAGAATTCAGAGCAGGACCTCAAAGAGATATTTGCACCTCCATGCAAATAGCAGCATTATTTATGACGGCCAAGAGGTCGAAGCAACCCAAGAGTCCACTGATGGATGGATAAACAAAATGTAGTATACACATACAATGGAATATTATTCAGCCTTAAAAATTAGGAAGGAAATCCGGTCACATGATACAACATGGATGAACCTTGATGAGATTATGCTAAGTGAAATAAGCCAGTCACAAAAAAGACAAATACTGTATGATTTCACTTATATGAGGTACCCAGAGTAGTGAAACTCATAGAGACTGAAAGTAAAATTCTGGTTGCCAGAGGCTGGGTGGAGTGGGGTGGGAAGTTGTTATTCAGTGACTTTTAGTTTTGCAAGATGCAGAAGTTCTGGGCACCTGTTGTACAAAGATGTGCATATAGTTAACACTACTGAACTGCATACTTAAAAATGGTTAAGATGGTACATTATATGTTATGTGTTTTTTAACCACATTGGAGTGGGGCGGGGAAAGAAAGCAAAAACCAGAACAAAAAAGTAGAAACTAATTCTCTTCCCCTTGAATGTTTAGGCAGCTGTCTCGCTGCTCTGCCGTACACTTACCCCGCCCGAGAGGGTCAGAGCTGGCTCACTGGCAGCCTGTCCCCATTCCAGCCCAAGGGCAGAGGGAAAGTGAGTGGAGGACAACCAGGTTCCTTTTTAACAACATGACCTTGAAGTTGTACCTTCTAGCTGTACTTGCTTCTTAGGCATAGAAGGTGGCAGAAGTGATGCAGTGTTCACCTGGCTCTCAAGGGCTGCTGGCTCTTGGAACCCAGCCACCATGCTGGGAGGAACCCCTAACCACATGAAGTTGCTCTGTGTAGAGTTCTGGCAAGAGCCCCCACTGAGGTCCCAGCCAAAACCAGCTCGAGGAAGCCTCCCTGACTCCTCCCCCCATTTTTGACCCCAAGCACGTGAGAGATCCCTGCAGCGACCACCTTGCTGAGCCCACTCACCCCAGAACCATGGGAGATCATCAGAATAGATCATAGTGGTTTTCCACCACTAAGTTCGGAATGGTTTATGAAGCAGCAATAGATAATCAAAGCAATACTGTTGAATTTTTTTAAATCGTGTATATGTATTAGGTATTTTTTTAATTTTAAAAAGACATGGGACTTCCCTGGTGGCACAGTGGTTAAGAATCCACCTGCCAATGCAGGAGACATGGGTTCGAGCCCTGGTCTGGGAAGATCCCACATGCTGCGGAGCAGCTAAGCCCATGCGCCACAACTACTGAGCCCGTGTGCCTAGAGCCCGTGCTCTGCAACAAGAGAAGCCACCGCAATGAGAAGCCCGTGCACTGCAATGAAGAGCAGCCCCTGCTCGCGGCTCATACAACTAGAGAAAGCCCACGCACAGCAGTGAAGACTCAACACAGCCAAATAAATAAATAAGTAAATAAATAAATTTATAATTTTAAAAAGATAATCAAAGCCTTATTGCTGCTTTTAAAGTTTAAAGATTTACATAAAAGCTAAAAAGATTCTACATCATAGGTTTTTTTGCCCATGTATCCTAAAGAACTACTTTCAGAATTCTTTCCTGATTGTGGAATATTTTAAACATTCATGAAAGCATAGGGAATAACATATTCAGCATCCAGCTCTATTGAACCTTAATATTATGACATATTTGGTGCGCTTGTTTTCTAAAAATACTTTTTAAACATTTTAAATTGTGATTTTAAAAAGACACATAAGAGGGCTTCCCTTGTGGCTCAGTGGTTAAGAATCCGCCTGCCAATGCAAGGGACACAGGTTCGAGCCCTGGTCCGGGAAGATCCCACATGCCGCGGAGCAACTAAACCTGGGCGCCACAACTACTGAGCCTGCGCTCTAGAGTCCGTGAGCCACAACTACTGAGCCCACGTGCCACAACTACTGAAGCCCACGCACCTAGAGCCCATGCTCTGCAACAAGAGAAACCCGTGCTCCGCAATGAAGAGTAGCCCCCGCTCACCACAACTAGAGAAAGCATGCGCGCAGCAGTGAAGACCCAATGCAGCCAAATATAAATACATTTTTAAAAAATAAAAAAACAAAAAGACACATAACCGGGAACTCCCTGGCGGTCCAGTGGTTAAGACCCTGGGCTTCCACTTCAGGGGGCACGGGTTCGATCCCTAATAGGAGAAGATACCAAATGGGAGCCTCTATGACTATTTTCTGTTTCTCCACCTATTTCCTAAACACTTTTCCATGTGTGCACTGTTTTTCTTTAGTCATTTTAACCATCCTGCAAGTGTACAGTTCAGTGGCATTAAGTACATTCACATTGTTGTGCCACCATCACCATCATCCATCTCCAGAACTTTTCCATCTTCCCCAACTGAAACTCTGTCCCACTTAAACAACAACTCCTCATCTCCCTCCCCCAGCCCCTGGCAGCAACCCCCATTCTACTTCCTGTCTCCATGAATTTGACTTCTCCAGGGACCTCATATGACTGAAATCCTACGTTATTTGCCCTTTTGTGACTGGCTGATCTTACTTAGCATTATGTCCTCAAGATCATTCATGTTAAAAAAAAAAAAAAAAAAAAAAAAAAAAAGGACTTCCCTGGTGGCACAGTCGTTGAGAGTTTGCCTGCCGATGCAGGGGACACAGGTTCGTGCCCTGGTTCGGGAAGATCCCACATGCCGCAGAGCAGCTGGGCCCACGGGCCTTGGCCGCTGAGCCTGCGCGTCCGGAGCCTGTGCTCCGCAATGGGAGAGGCCACAACAGTGAGAGGCCCGTGTACTGAAAAAAAAAAAAAAAAAAAAATCATCCATGTTGCAGCCTGTGTCAGAAATCCCTTCCTTTTCATGGCTGAATAATAGCCTAATAATAATAGCCTAATAGATACACCACATTTTGTTTATCCACTCATCTGTTGATAGACATTTGTATTCTTTCCACAATTTTGGCTATGGAACAGTGCTGCTCCAAACATGGGTGTACCAAAATTATCTTTAAATGTTACATAGTTTAAAAGTCAACAGTCCTGGGCTTCCCTGGTGGCGCAGTGGTTGAGAGTCCGCCTGCCGATGCAGGGGACACCGGTTCACGTCCCGGTCCGGGAAGATCCCACATGCCGTGGAGCTGCTGGGCCCGTGAGCCATGGCTGATGAGCCTGCGCATCCACAGCCTGCGCTCTGCAACGGAAGAGGCCACAACAGTGAGAGGCCCGCATACCGCAAAAAAATAAAAATAAATAAAATAAATAAATAAAAATAAAAAAAGTCAACAGTCCTGTGTATCTGCCACTGCAGATTTGCATTCCGAGAGCAAAAAGTCAATTACTCATGAGGAAAAGGACTAGGTGACAGCCCCTTACCTGTGCAATTAAATGAACAATCTGTACCTGATGATGGAGTCTCTTATGAGATACATCAGATTATTTTTTTAAGTGACAGCCGGGCCCTTTTATAATTTGTCGTAGCTTTGGGCGTTCCATATCCAATTCTACTCTTCCTTCCGAATCCACATAGCTAATAATTAGCAGCACACAGTTCAACACCAGTGACGGGTGAGGCAATCAATATAAACGGTAGACGCTGCCCTGAAGGACAAAGTCTCCAACTAAGACACAAAGAACTTGGAGAAATGTTTTTCATATTGAAAGTGCTTTTGTCAGTGAAATAATGAATGAGGTTAGGGGAAACTTAAAATAATTTTCAAATTAAAACTATTGTAAGGTACCATTATTCACCTAGCAGACAAGCAAAGATCAAAGTTTGAGAAGTCCCAGTGCTGGCCAGGGTGTGGGGAAACAGGGGCTGTTGATTATTGTTGGCAGAGTGTAAATTTGTGTAACCTCTTTGGAGGGGGACTTGGCAAAGTCTGTCTAAATTTCAAAAGCATGTGCCCTTTGACCCACAAGTTCCCTTGAGAAACGTATCTATCAGATATACATGCGCACATGGGCAAAGATCTATGTGTAAGAATAGCCATATAGGGAATTTCCTGGCAGCCCATTGGTTGGGACTCTGAGCTCTCACTGCCGAGGGCCTGGGTTCAATCCCTGGTCGGGGAGCTAAGATCCCACAAACCGCACAGTGAAGCCAAAACAAAACAAAACAAAACAAACAAACAAAAAAAGAAAACCTTATTTAAAAAAAGAATAGTCTTATAATCTTGTTCCACTGATTATAGTAGAAAAATATTGGAAGCAACGTGAATAGCCAACAGCAGAAGGATGCTTAAGTAAGTGATGGTCCACCTACACCAGCACCATCCAATGGAACTTTCTGCCATGATGGAAACATGTCCACTAGTCACATGTTTCTACTCAACTTTTTTTTTTTTTATTTTGGCCTCACCACACAGCTTGCCAGATCTTAGTTCCCCGACCAGGGATTGAACCCAGGCCACAGCAATGAAAGGGCCGAATCCTAACCACCAGACCACCAGGGAACTCCCCCACTGCTAGACTCTTAACATGTGGCCAGTGCAATGGATGAACACATTTTATTTAATTTTAATTAATTTAAATGTAAATAGCCATGTGTGGTTAGCTTCTTGGAATCGAACTATGAACTTCTAACAACTTGGCCTTGTCTTTCTCTTATCCACGCCAATGAATCACCCCTGAGACGTCCCTGAAGTCATTCATCCTGCCGCTCCTAAATGTACGACATGACAGACCATTCTTGCTCTACGACCCAGCCCGGCAAGAAGATAAAAGGTTTCTTCTTGGAATCAGAGCCTGAATCAGACGCTTTGGGTTCCGAGCACTGAGAGCTGCGGTCACAGCAATAAAACAGAAAAAACCCCAGTCTTCGTGGTGCTTCCATGGGGATCTGAGGCATAGTGGTTAAGACCGTGGAGCTGGGTAATCCCACTCTTGGATATATAACCGGAAAAAAAAAAAAAAACACTAATTCAAAAAGATACATGCACCCCAGCGTTCCTAGCAGCCTTGTTTCCGATGGCCAAGATATGGAAGCAACCTGAGTGTCCATCCACAGATGAATGGATAAAGAAGATGTGGTACATATATATACAATGGAATACTACTCAGCCATAAAAAAGAACAAAATGTTGCCATTTGCAGCAACATGGATGGACTTGGAAGTCATTATGCTAAGTGAAATAAGTCAGATAGAAAAAGGCAAATACTGTATGATATCACTTAAATGTGGAATCTCAAAAATACAACAAACTAGTGAATATCATAAAAAAGAAGCGCACTCACAGATACAGAGAACAAACTAGCGGTTATCAGTAGGGAGGGGCACTTTAGGAGTGAGGGCGTGGGAGGTACAAACTATCTATCGGGTGTAAGGTAGGCTCAGGGATGTACTGTACAATGCAGGGAATAGAGCCAATACTTTGTAATAACTGTAAATGGGAAGTAACCTTTAAAATTGTATTAAAAAAATAAAAATACAAAAAAATAAATAAAAATCTATACAAATATATATTCTATAACATTAAAAAAAAAAAAGTCTGGAACTGGGACCAGACTGCCTGGTGCCTTCCCTGTACCTCTCTGTGCCTCAGTTTCTGCATCAATAAAATCTGGACGTTCACCGTGCCTTGGTCTCAGAGTCGTTAAGAAGTTTCGGACTGGGACTTCCCTGGCAGTCCAGTGGTTAAGACTCTGAGCTTCCAGTGCAAGGGGCACAGGTTCGATCCCTGGTCGGGGAACTAAGATCCCACATGCCAGGCAGAGCAGCCAAAAAAAATTAAAAAAAAAAAAAAAGGACAACGAAGAAGTTTCGGATTGAAGTGAGTGCCATGCATGATGAGGAATGAATTATCAGTATGCTAACAGGTAGGGGAACTAACAGTAGACAAATATCCAACCAGTCAGAAAATTCCAGATACTGAGAAGCGGTATGAAGGACCTAGCAGTGGATCATGGGATGAGACTAGTTGAGAGCCAGTGGACTAGTTTAAAATGGTGGTCATGGAAGGGAGGTTGGAGTTGAGACCTGAGAGAGGAGGTGGGTCCTCTGATGGGAGGATCTAGGGGAGGGCGTTCCAGGCAGAGCTGAGTGCAAAGGCTCTGAAGCAGGAAAAGCCTTGGGCTGTTCCTAAGCCGTAAAGAAAACCACGCAGCTAAGGGAGAATGAATGGGAGCAGAACAGCAGCAATGAGGCCAAGAGATAGGACAGCTGGTCTTTGGGGATTTTTAAGCAGGGGAGGGCTTCTTGTTTCCAATAACTAACTGGGATGGCAAACCAGCAAGCAGGAAGACCTGGACACGAGGGCCGGAGGTCCACGTGCTGACACACTGTCACCTTCTGGGGGTCCCCTGGGCCTCATCCCCCTCCCCATGGCCTTCACACCCTCCTGATTGTTGTATTTGCCCAAAGAGAGAGTCAGAAATGAGGAATGAGGGACATAGGCTCAAGCCATCAGCTTTCTGGAAATCTGCACATCCCACACTACTTGGAGGAGGGTGGATCATCCAGGGCCCAAGTGGGAGCAGAGACCCGTTGGGGGGTTAAGATGAAAGAAATGGGTGCCTCGGATCAGGGTGTTGGCCTGGAGGAAGAGCCACAAGAGTCTGGCTATGTTTTAGAGGCTGAGTGGATGGGATTTGCTGATGAATTGGACCGGATGGATGAAAGAAAGAGAGGGTAAGGCTTTGGCTGGAACAGGAAGACACGGAGGAGATATTAGCTGAGACGGAAAGATGAAGGGACAGACAGGTAGAGTGCAAATTGGGAGACAATAAATGTGTTCTATTATCTATATGTTTCAAAATGGCACACACATATGAGGAAACAATCAGACAAATCCAGAATGGGAGACATTAGTTAAATCGGCTGGCGTGGTTCTTCAGTCAGTGTCCTAGGAAATACAAAAGACACAGGGTTTTTCTAGATTAAGAGAAAGAGAGGGTGTGGGGAATTCCCTGGCAGTCTAGTGGTTAGGACTCTGCCTCTCACTGCTGAGGTCCTGGGTTCAATCCCTGGTCAGGGAACTAAGATCCCACAGGCCACACTGAACAGCCAAAGAAAAAGAGAGACAGAGGAGGGGTGTTGTGTGAACGGAGAGAAGGTTAGCTCTCCCCTGGACTAGGATAGAAGAGGCCCTCAGGCCTGACAACACAGATATGGTTAAAGTACAGCCACCTACCCACGGTTTCTCAAAGTTGTGTGCCTGAGGTACACTGGTGGGGAATTCAGGGCCACATCTGCCCTGACCCCTGAGATCTGCCCCCTAGGTCTGTCTCCAAAAAAGGTTGGTGATGACATCGCCAAGGCAACCAGTGACTGGAAGCGTCTGAGGATGACAGTGAAACTGACCATTCAGAACCAACAGGCTCAGACTGAGGTGGTACATTTTGCCTCTGCGCTGATCATCAAAGTCCTCAAGGAACGGCCAAGAGACAGAAAGCAGCAGAAAAACATTAAGTGGGAGTATCACTTTGACGGGATTGTCAACATTGCTCAACAGATGCAGCACCAGTCTTTGGTTAGAGAATTCTCTTGGAACCATCAGGAGACCCTGAGGACTGCCCAGTTTGTGAGGTGTTGTGCTGATGGCCACCACCATCACGACATGAAAGATGACATCAACAGTGGTGCCATGCAATGCCCAGTTAGTTAAAAACTAGAAAGGGAAGTGTTTCAATAAAGGAGCACGTAAATAAAGAATCATTTCACAACCAAACCAAAAAAAAGAGGGAGAAACATAAAGGAGATATAATAACCAATGCAAAGCATGAATCTTTACTGGATCCTGGATCAAAAAATAAATCAGCTCTACTGACATTCTTGGGATGATTTATTCCAAAAACTTTCAAAATTCTCTTTTGGCATGGAAACATTTGAAAAACAAATGTCTAATCTGTTTTCAATTTCTTTTTAAATGAAAGAAAAGAACAGGGCCATTTTAAGACCCATGTAGGCCCTAGACATTTTTACTTTGGATGCCACAGCCAAATATAAAGCATTTCATATTATATCTTGCATTAAAAAGTACCCCCATTAAATACAAGTCCCTATGTCAGCGTTGAAGTCTGGGCCAGTTTATGTGTTACCTTTTGAAGATTCTAAAATATTTAAATTCATTCTTGTAATTTTCATATATTGGATACAATGTATTTTTTACAGTCTCAAGCATTTCCGTGGGGCGGGGGTGCTTTGAAAACTCTAGTGAAGCCCATCAGGTTGGACTATGCCAGGGGAATGACCAATAGGGAGGAGGGGGCAGGGAGTTGTGACTCAGCATCTGTGTGGGCCAGTGTGGAGGAGTCAGCATTTCCTTTAAAGCCCATATGACCGGTCTGTTCTGCATTGTGTGTGACCGCCTCTAGGAAGTCCACTTATCAGTTTCCCTTCCCTGGTATTTTTGGGGGTTTCTGAGGAATGCTTACACTTTCCACAAATCTGTGCTGATAGCCCCTTGCTGCTCAGCCAGCCTCCTGCCTCAGGAAATTCTGCCAGTGACCTCTTGCCATCCTATACACGCCTTCTCTGGGCCGCAATATAACCTCTCTGTGCTGTCCCAGGAACCCAGCTCTTTCCTTACTGTAGCCAAGGCTATAGACTTGTTTTTTTTTTTAAGTCAGACATAGGGGAAAGGTGGTATTTTAGAAAGAGGGAGCAGCTGGAGTGAAACAAGGAAGTAGAAAATGTCAGGGAGCATATGGGGAAAAAGAAAGTGGTCAGCAGATAAGAGAAGCAGGGAGAAGGGCATTTTGAGGTGTTAGATCTGATGACATACTGTAAGAAACAGAGAATCTACACTGAATAATAGCTACATTAGATGCTATGGAGTCATTCCAGCTGGAATGGAAAAGGAGATGGCTTGGGGCTTCCCTGGTGGCGCAGAGGTTAAGAATCCACCTGCCAATGCAGTCGAACCAGGGATGGGTTGGTCCGGGAAGATCCCACATGCCGTGGAGCAACTAAGCCCGTGCATCACAACTACTGGGCCTGCGCTCTAGAGCCCGCGAGCCACAACTACTGAAGCCCGTGCGCCTACAGCCTGTGCTCCACAACAAGAGAAGCCACCGCAATGAGAAGTCTGCTCACTTCAGTGAAGAGTAGCCCCGCTCGCAGCAACTAGAGAAAAACCTGCATGCAGCAACGAAGACCCAACGCAGCCAAAAAATAAATTAAAAAAAAAATGGAGATGGCTTCAGGACCGGCAGAAACAGGATAAAGTAAAAGGCATTTGGGAGGACAGTAAACTAACTTTTAGTAATGAGTAAACAACCCACTGTGAGAAATAGAAAAGTAAAAGCACAAATCGCCTAGTCAACCACACCGCTTGGGGGCGCTGCAGGCTTCATGACTAAACCAAAGTCTGTTCCAGTAGCTCCCTCTTCCGGCAGAGATATCACTGCACACAAAGGCTGACATCCTTGAATTAAAAAGCGCTTGCCAGTCTCTAGACAGCATTACCTCTCTGAGGACCATACTTATAATAACTTGACGAGGACTTCGTTGTGCTTTCAGACAAAACATAAAAAGGAACACTAAACAAACATGAGCCACGCATTTTTCTTCTGGTTTATTCAAGATTCACACAATCACATCTATGTAAATGAATCCTTACATAGTATTAACTCACGTGTGAAACCAAACTTTGGGGTGCTTTAAGATCATTCAACGAAACTGAGCAAGTCTAGCATCTCTGTTCTTTAGCCTCAGAATCCCTTGATGATAGAAACGCTTCTCGTTCATCACTATATCGCTATTTTTCCTGTCATGCTTGTTATTTGTTGAGTGAAGGGTCCTGTAAATGTGCACTAGGGACTGTGTTGCTCTCGTGGTCTTTATTCTTGAGAAAATTACATGAAAGGTATTTTTCCTTTATAATGAAAGGATATTAGAACTCTGTCAAAACTATAAAAGACAAAGTGAAAAAGCATGGTGCAGGACAGACTGCAAGCCAGTATGCTACCTTTTGCATAAAGGGGAATTAATAATTAGTAGTTGCTTGTACATGCATAGAGAAATCCTGAAAGAACGTACTAGAGGAGGTGGAGAACCAAGTAGCTGGGAGACAAAATTGGAAACTTTTCATTATATACTGTTTTAAACTTTTTATATGTCTGAAACACATGAATGTATTATCTACTCAAAAAAAGAAAAGTAGGAAAATATGAGACAGAAACAAATAATCATTATTTATAAAACTGTTTTAAGGCTGATTTTTAAAGTTATCCCCAAGAGGGGCTTCCCTGGTGGCGCAGTGGTTGAGAGTCCGCCTGCCGATGCAGGGGACACAGGTTCGTGCCCTGGTCCGGGAAGATCCCACATGCCACGGAGCGGCTGGGCCCGTGAGCCATGGCCACTGAGCCTGCGAGTCTGGAGCCTGTGCTCCGCAACGGGAGAGGCCACAGCAGTGAGAGGCCTGCGTACCGCAAAAAAAAAAAATTATCCCCAAGAACCTTATTAAATAGAAATCTTGTATTTTTATGCTATCCTTTCAAAATATTAGTATATGACAGATATGTGTATAAGGATGTACTTTACAGCAGGATTGTAACAGCAAAAACCTAGAATCAAGTGTTGGTGGACAGGTTAAATAAGTCACAGGTCATCTATACAATGAAATACTAGCTGGAGTATTAAAAAGAATGATGGAGAGCTTGATATGCTGGCATGGAAAGAAGTCCGTAATTACCTAGTTTAAAAAAAAAGCTGAGAAACACTATGTTGTGAATGGCCCTATTTGTATTTATGTGTACATCTATATGTATTTACTACATAGGAGGAAAGCCCAAAGGAATATCACACTTTAAAATTAGTTATCACTGGGAAGGAATATGGTTAGTTAACTACTTAGGAGCTTAGGTGGGCTACCTTTGACTTTATAAAACACACTATGTATACATTGTAATTAGAAACAGTAAGAGGCAAATATACTCATTTTCCTGGGAGTAAGCTTATGTGGAACTTCCACTTCCTTTATGATTTTAATGTTTGTACTATATCGTATGCATATTTTAATATTTAATATATAGTTTGTACCATCACTGATTTTAATGTAATTGTTTTTCAAATCTTTTCTAGTGTTTACACCTGTAATTAGCAATTCCTTTCACTAAACTTGACAGGAAGGAGCCAAGTGTTCCTCAGCGAGGTCTCCATTGAGCATCCCCACCCCTAGGACACCCACACAGCTTTATGCTCTAATGCCAAGATCCTTCTAACTGCATGTCGCACACATGGTCCCCCCCATGAACTGACCCAGCCCCACATTCTGAAGCATCACTAGCCACTGACCACCTCACGCTTGAAGACAAAGCACTCATCACCAACACCGCCTTAGGAATCTTGCAAAACCCGTCCTGCAGAGCAGTCATTTTCAAGATGCTATTGAGCTTTTTTCCCCTGTTATGACCACTTATTTTTAATAAAAAATAAAATTTCTTACACAAAAACTACTCACAGCGACTGGACGTGGTTACAGGTGCTGGTGGAGTTCCAGGGATTTTTGTAACGTTGTTTCTCGACCTGTATGTTCATTTGCAAGGGTGATTCATGGAAATCCAGTGAACTATACATTTTCTAGTGTCAATAAAGTGAAAACCCACAATAAGTAACGGATTTGCCTAAGACAAACTTCTCAAATGACATTTCCTAGTTGTGATTCCCTAAAGCAAGGACTTAAGCCTGTTGACTTCAGCTATTTTAGAACTGGCTGTAATACAGAATTTCCTCTGCATCAGAAGTTACACATGCATACCCTGAAAGTGGGAGAGGGAGAAGCTAGCGGGAGTGATGCTCTTTGGAGAGAACAATCCCTTATTTCGAGTCCTTCAAGTAAGGATCTGATTTCTGGGGTACCTACCAACCAGTGCCAGCTCCTCATATTAAACCAGCTTCCCTGCAACTTTCACCTTTGGCTCTAGTTATGACAAAGATACTTACCAGTAGCACCTGATTGGGTCACTACTATAAAAGACCAAGAGCCAACAGCTTCACCCACCAATTTAGCTATATACAAATCTTTCACCTAGCCACAGAAAATTAAGGAATCTTGACTTTATCTTAGCAAAAATTATGACAATAGCTTTAATTCTCTAACTACTAACTCCTAAACTTTCTAGCATAACGCCTAATGAGACTTTAGTAAAAATTAAACTGCCACGTCCTAGAGAACATATGGACACCAAGAGGGGAAAGTAGCAGGGGGCGGTGGTGTGATGAATTTGGACATTGGGATTAACATATATACACTAATATGCATAAAATAGATAGTAAGAACCTGCTGTATAAAAAATAAAATTCAAAAAAACATTGCCACATCCTTTTTAAAAAACACCACCTAGTCAAATGACTTTCTATGCAGCTCAACGTGAATTTAAACAGAGCTATGTACTAAAACTGCTTTTTCTGTAGGTTCCCTTCCACCACTCCGGCCCTCTAATAGCTCCTCCCTGCAGGTATTCCAGAAACTCTCCCACTCAGGGACCACACGCAAACTCAGTATTTTTAAAGTCAGTAGTTTACAAGTAAATCTACATCTAAGAATCCACGTGGAAAATTCTAACTGCAACCTCCAACTTGTCTGGGTTTTATTTATACTCACCCACTACAGTTCTATGTTAAGGCCACCTTTTATTGACATTGCTTACCTCCAGGTTACCACAGAATCAGCTGGTAGACCAAAACTTTGATCCCTCACACCCCACCCCTAGTTAAAAAGAATCTTCTGGAAACACTTAATAAAAATAAATAGGGCTTCCCTGGTGGCGCAGTGGTTGAGTCCGCCTGCTGATGCAGGGGAACACGGACTCATGCCCCGGTCCGGGAAGATCCCACATACCACGGAGCAGCTGGGCCCATGAGCCATGGCCGCTGAGCCTGCGGGTCCGGAGCCTGTGCTCCACAACAGGAGAGGCCGCAACAGTGAGAGGCCCGCGTATCGCAAAAAAATAAAATAAATAAATAAATTACACTATTTGAGAATGCCAACAACTTTATTGAAAGAAAAGTGCAACGAAACTTGTCAAAAGCTTAAAAGGGAGAACTTAGACACCTCCCCTCAAGCGCAGGACCAGGTGCAGAGTGGACTCTTTCTGGATGTTGTAGTCAGACAGGGTGCGCCCATCTTCCAGCTGTTTCCCGGCAAAGATCAACCTCTGCTGGTCAGGGGGGATGCCCTCCTTGTCTTGGATCTTCGCCTTGACGTTCTCGATGGTGTCACTGGGCTCCACCTCCAGGGTGATGGTCTTACCCGTCAAGGTCTTCACGAAGATCTGCATCCCACCTCTGAGGCGGAGGACCAGGTGCAGAGTGGACTCTTTCTGGATGTTGTAGTCAGACAGGGTGCGCCCATCTTCCAGCTGTTTCCCGGCAAAGATCAACCTCTGCTGGTCTGGGGGGATGCCCTCCTTGTCTTGGATCTTCGCCTTGACGTTCTCGATGGTGTCACTGGGCTCCACCTCCAGGGTGATGGTCTTACCCGTCAAGGTCTTCACGAAGATCTGCATCCCACCTCTGAGGCGGAGGACCAGGTGCAGAGTGGACTCTTTCTGGATGTTGTAGTCAGACAGGGTGCGCCCATCTTCCAGCTGTTTCCCGGCAAAGATCAACCTCTGCTGGTCAGGGGGGATGCCCTCCTTGTCTTGGATCTTCGCCTTGACGTTCTCGATGGTGTCACTGGGCTCCACCTCCAGGGTGATGGTCTTACCCGTCAAGGTCTTCACGAAGATCTGCATCCCACCTCTGAGGCGGAGGACCAGGTGCAGAGTGGACTCTTTCTGGATGTTGTAGTCAGACAGGGTGCGCCCATCTTCCAGCTGTTTCCCGGCAAAGATCAACCTCTGCTGGTCTGGGGGGATGCCCTCCTTGTCTTGGATCTTCGCCTTGACGTTCTCGATGGTGTCACTGGGCTCCACCTCCAGGGTGATGGTCTTACCCGTCAAGGTCTTCACGAAGATCTGCATCCCACCTCTGAGGCGGAGGACCAGGTGCAGAGTGGACTCTTTCTGGATGTTGTAGTCAGACAGGGTGCGCCCATCTTCCAGCTGTTTCCCGGCAAAGATCAACCTCTGCTGGTCTGGGGGGATGCCCTCCTTGTCTTGGATCTTCGCCTTGACGTTCTCGATGGTGTCACTGGGCTCCACCTCCAGGGTGATGGTCTTACCCGTCAAGGTCTTCACGAAGATCTGCATCCCACCTCTGAGGCGGAGGACCAGGTGCAGAGTGGACTCTTTCTGGATGTTGTAGTCAGACAGGGTGCGCCCATCTTCCAGCTGTTTCCCGGCAAAGATCAACCTCTGCTGGTCTGGGGGGATGCCCTCCTTGTCTTGGATCTTCGCCTTGACGTTCTCGATGGTGTCACTGGGCTCCACCTCCAGGGTGATGGTCTTACCCGTCAAGGTCTTCACGAAGATCTGCATCCCACCTCTGAGGCGGAGGACCAGGTGCAGAGTGGACTCTTTCTGGATGTTGTAGTCAGACAGGGTGCGCCCATCTTCCAGCTGTTTCCCGGCAAAGATCAACCTCTGCTGGTCTGGGGGGATGCCCTCCTTGTCTTGGATCTTCGCCTTGACGTTCTCGATGGTGTCACTGGGCTCCACCTCCAGGGTGATGGTCTTACCCGTCAAGGTCTTCACGAAGATCTGCATCCCACCTCTGAGGCGGAGGACCAGGTGCAGAGTGGACTCTTTCTGGATGTTGTAGTCAGACAGGGTGCGCCCATCTTCCAGCTGTTTCCCGGCAAAGATCAACCTCTGCTGGTCTGGGGGGATGCCCTCCTTGTCTTGGATCTTCGCCTTGACGTTCTCGATGGTGTCACTGGGCTCCACCTCCAGGGTGATGGTCTTACCCGTCAAGGTCTTCACGAAGATCTGCATCCCACCTCTGAGGCGGAGGACCAGGTGCAGAGTGGACTCTTTCTGGATGTTGTAGTCAGACAGGGTGCGCCCATCTTCCAGCTGTTTCCCGGCAAAGATCAACCTCTGCTGGTCTGGGGGGATGCCCTCCTTGTCTTGGATCTTCGCCTTGACGTTCTCGATGGTGTCACTGGGCTCCACCTCCAGGGTGATGGTCTTACCCGTCAAGGTCTTCACGAAGATCTGCATTGTCTGCTGGAACAAAAAAATTAACAGAAAAAATAACCCCAGCGTTTAACAGGTAATTCAGAAGTCAACACAAACCTAATGCTACAAAATTATACGTCACAATATACTAACCAAATGACTAACTTGCCGCAACACTCAAAAGCTTGACAAATAAGGTCAAAACCAACGTTTCACGCACTTAAGAAAAGCAGGGAAACCTGACCCCAGTCAATTCGCGGGCCCCACTTATCCTCCCCCCTCACTGGCTGGCTGTCTCCTGCCAACACGGCAGCGACCACCCCAGGCCCAAACCCTGTGCCCCGAGACTAGAAAAACTCTCCCTCCACACATACCAGCAGGCGGCCCCACCCTCGATTATGAGCCCACAGAAGGGATGACGCCTCGTAACCGCGGTGGCGAGCGGGTCCCCTCCCCCATCGCGGGCGCAGGACGGCTCCGTGGCATCGGCAATTAATGTCCCCTTACTGGGACGGGAAACCGAGTTCTCGCTCGAGTCCAACTGTGACCTAGTGTTCGATTCCCTCACACGCTGCCCAACCCCGTTCCCCAAAAAGCTGGGCCCCGCCGCCACGGAGGCCTCACGGGCCTCTCGCGTTTCCTTTCCACCCGCAATCCCCTCCCTCGCCCCCATCTTCTCTCTCCCACTTCATAGCCCGCTTCGGAGTCCGGCGTCTCCCACCGAGGACGGCGAACGGACGCCATTTTGCCGCGTTCCTCCCCTTCAGGACCACCCTGCTGCTAGCGGGCCCCGGGTGACTAAAGGCCTCGGCTGCCCCCTCTGCCGCAGCAAGTCGACCCCCCGCGCCCCCCGCGGCCGCGAACCCCCCGGGCCCCCTCCTTACCAAGTGGTGGTGACGGCAGCAAACGCAGAAAAACTGCAACTCACGTCCCAGTCTTCACGAAACCGCCTGCGCAGCGCCCCCAACGGCGCTCCCTTATATAGTTACAGGTAGCGCCGCTCCGATAGATCCTTCCGCAGAAACGCCGAGAAGGGACTACTTTTCGCAGCCCTCCTGCCCTCTGAAGAGAAACCCCAGACTCGACTAATTCCACTCATAAAATGCTCTCCTGTGAAGACTGGAGCTTTGGGGCCGAATCTGGCGCGGAGCCGGCCTCCGTCCCGAGAGGCGGGGCGGAGGGATCAGCGCGCTCGTTGAGTGCTGCGTCCGCGGACTTGCCCGGGGCTCGACTTGAGGGGAGGGAGAATGGGGAGCGGGCGGCCTGAAAACCCGGCGTGGAGTCGCCCAGACGTCCGGAGCGGGCTGTCTCCACCGCCCGGCCTCGATGCCCCCTCCCCCCGGCCCGGACGGGCCCCGCCGTTCGCGAGAGCCGCCTTAGGCGGACAGGGGTCCGGCCGAGCGCCTCACACCGAGTCGGGGTCCCGCTCCCCCAGCGCACACCCCGCCCTGCCCCTCCCCCCCGCGAATAAAGAGGGGTGTTTATTGTGAGTCACATTTAGATAACAGTAGTGTTTCTGTTGCCCTGAACTTCCCCCTCATCCTCAGCCCGTCGCTAGGCCTCTCTGGGAGTCCAGCCCCCCAACTTGTGGCGGCCGCGCCCATTCTCCACCGGGCGGGCACCGGGACAAGACGAATGACTCGACAAATCCCAGGGCCGCGGCCTCAAGCCCGCCTCAGGCGGGTCGTCAGGAGCCTCAGGAATTCCTCAGAACACAGGAGTGAAAACTAAGTTTCCAAGGGAATTTTGAAAAGAACAGCAGAAATTCCACACAGCTGTGTAAAACTCTTTGAGCTGGGCTTGAAAGCTGACAGAACTTTCCAGATTGCTCTTCAGCTTTCCTGGTTTGTGCTTGATTATCAACAGGGAGGCGTTGGAATTTGAATTCTGTTGACATTTAGTTGAGCTCAGAAATCAGAAATCAAACCTATTTAAGCCCGAGATTTTAAGAAGATACTTATTGAATCTAAGTTCGGTTTATTCCTGGGGAAAAAAAATTAATATCCCAAATATAAAATTTAATTCTCTAGGCAAATTCCCTTTGGGTAAAAGAAGAGAAAAAGATTGTCAGTTAGATCTTTTTCCTTTTTTTATGACAATCTATTTTATGATCTCTACGTCCTTTCTCCAGCAGATTTTTAAAGTATTTTGAAATATATGAACATGATGCCAACAGATTTTTTTGAAGTTTACAGTGGAAAATCTTCCTCATGCCTTCATTTCCCCAGCCACCGTTCTTTCTGGACTCTTCTAGAAATATTCCCTATTTGTACAAATGAGGGGAGGGTGTTTTTAATTTTTACCCTTAAAGCCTTCAAAAAAAAATATAGAGAGAGAAAGGGGCAACTGACTAAAAAATGTTCTGCCATTAGGAAAAGACTACATTCCTGCTTGAAATTATGAACATTATATTATTTAAACATTATACTTAAAACGTGAATCAGAACAAAACTGCTATATATTTTCTTTGGTAACCTGTGTATGTATTTATGAAAAAGGTCTGAGCAATTTTCAAAATAGACTTTAACTTCTATCATTTTTAACATTTTTCAGAATGAATTTATTACTGGGAAATTAGAATGAATAATAAAAATAAAATGTCATTTTTCAGGTTAGCAGGAGACCCCAGTTGACAGGGACAGCGGAAAGAGACAAAGTTGGTGATTAAATATTATCGTTAATCCCACTAGGGGGTTGTAAGTAGAGAAAAAAGTATGTAAGTTAAGTGGTCTTTCACTCAAGAAAGCAGGTTTACTTAACCACAAAACCAGCAGGCTTGTTTAGCCAAAAACCCATGCAACAGAAGCATGAGACATGCCCCGAAACAAACAACAGTGGAAGGAGACCCATATCCTGCCCA
Source organism: Mesoplodon bidens (assembly GCF_964165515.1). Classification (NCBI taxonomy): domain Eukaryota; kingdom Metazoa; phylum Chordata; class Mammalia; order Artiodactyla; family Ziphiidae; genus Mesoplodon; species Mesoplodon bidens. Next base: position 5,921,595 of record NC_138169.1, on the reverse strand, counting down.
GTGAGCTCAGTAACTTAATGATTCCTAGGACATGCTCCTCTGGGCATACTAAAAACAAACCTGTAAGGAAAGAGTGACATTATACTGAAACCTGAGATGATTTACCATTTTTAATATATGTTACCACCTTTTTGCTCATTTCCACTGTGCCATGACATTCCTGACTTGACTATGGAGCGACAAGAAAACTCCCCTGCCTGACATGGAGGAGGAACTGGTGATGGAAGCTTAACATCTACTCAAGAATGAGGAAGAAGGTGGTCTTTTCCCCCTCCCCATTTTTTGTTGGATTCTAAAACTGTAGCCCACTAAGTTCTCAGGGTGCAGCCCCCTCTCGCCCACCCACTTGGAAGCCTCACAAGCGTCCTCTTCTAATAAATCACTCCTTATCTATCACTTTGCCTCTCGCTGAATTCTTTCTGAGCTGAGACGTAAAGAACTGGAGCTCCTCGGAGCCTCCCACCCCCAGATGCATTTCTGCTGTTTCACAGTAACTTCCAGTACAGACTTCCGTGAAGGTTATTTCTAAATTTTTGGAAAGGGGGTTTAAAGGAACAGAACATCAAGGCTCTTTATAAAGTTTTTTTCTTTTTTTCTCCCTAAATTTCAGAAAGAAGTTTTCAGAGGAACAAAAAGCTGAGGTTCTTTCTCAGGTGACCAGACCTGGCTTCAAACCACACCCTATTTGCTTTTGGCTGTTCCTTTCCTGCAAGCCTTGTGATTCCTGTTGTTTAAAGGCTGAGTCACGAGTTTTGTGACATAGTTTTTTTCATGGTCCAAAAGGTACAGAGAAAAACAGGCCTGATTTCAGAGGCAAGGGAGAGGGAAAGAAGGAGAAAGAGGGGGGAGAGGAGGGAGAAGAGAGGCTCAGAGGGTGGGGAATGGGCCCGGGGTTATCTCCAAAGAGAAAACAACATTCTTACGAGCTGAGAACACTGTGTTGTCTCTAGCAGAAAAATTCTCTGTACCACCCCTGCGGTCCCTAACTTAAGTCTAACTGTGGGTTCGGTCGAAGCAAATAGAAATAAACATTTGTCCAAGGGCCCTGAGGTGAGGGGGAGGGGAGGGAAAAATGACCTCCCCAAAGACAGGTGGCTGCTGTTTATCTCGAGCAGTGGTTCTCAACCACGAGTGATTTGGCCCATCGGTGGACATTTGGCCATGTCTGGAGAATTTTTTTTTTTTTTTTTGGCCCCCTCTCCGCTCTTGGGATCTTAGTTCCCCGACCAGCGATTGAACCCAGGCCACAGCAGTGAAAGCACCGAGTCCTAACCACTGGACTGCCAGGGAATTCCCAGGAGACATTTTTGGTTGTCATACTGTGGTATTGGGGGTGAGGGGTGCCACTAGCATCTAGTGATAAAGGCCAGGGATGCTGCTAAACCCTTCAATGGACGGTCCCCCATAATACAGAATTACCCGGTCCCCAATGTCAGTAATCCATTGGGTTGATAAACCCTGCTGTACAGAGGATTTTTGTTGCTGTTGTTACAACTGCTTTTCTATTTGCTGAGAAGGGCCCCCAAAGTCTAAATGTCCCACTTGGATTCAGGAATCGGGTATCAAGTTACACTCCTAAAATCCCCTGACCTAGAATGCAATGTGCTAGAACATGCCAGAAGCAGCTTGAGTCACCGAATCCAATCCATTTTCAGCTCCTTCATCCACTGACCCATCCTTTGCAGGCACCCCAGAAGGGATTGCTTCAGAGCTGGCACCAATGGAAGAGTGACAGAGACCCAGCAACAAGGCGGGATTGGTGGGCAGGCATGAGCACGTGATGAGCTGAGCTCACAAAGGGCCTGGGTGTTGGGCTGCAGGGGGTTGGACTGGTGCCTGTTTGTCCGCCTGCCTTTCCTCCTTCCCCCAAAGGATTCAGCTCCCCTGAAGGTCACACAACCTTGTATGGGACTTAACTCAGCATCATGAGAATGTTCGCAAAACGACCAGCAAACATTTTCCTCCCAAGGGAAAGGGTGAAATCGGAGAGCTGGATGGGAAAGGTTTGCCTTGTGTTGTCATCAGTTATATAACCATAAAAGGAAGTCAAGGGAATCTGCAGCTTAGGGGGGAAAATAAAAGAAGAAGCCCTAGAGGCTCTGTTCCTTTTCCTGCTTATATTTGTGTATTTGCATTGTGTGGCAGAAAACAAACTGCTCCGGCTTCAAAATAACCCATTTCATCCCCCACCAGTCAGAAAATCAGACCGAAGTTCCAGTCCCCAATTTTGCCTGGTATAGGAACGTTACGAAGTTAGTTAACTTATTGGGTCTTTGTTTGTGTTTTAATTTGTTGTCTTTAAATTGTGGCAAAATACACACAAAATATATCATCTCAACCATTTTTTAGTGTACAGTTCAGTAGCGTTAACTATATTGTAGGGAAGGAAAAATAATTTTCCTTTTACCCTCTGATTTCTTAGCTGAGATGCCTGTAATGAAAGACAGAGTAACAAGAGAAACAAAACAAAACAAAGCACAATAATTTATTAAGATGCACACGTCTTTAATATATGGGAGATACCCCGTAGGGAAAATGTGTCACTCAAAGATGTGACTTTAGAATTTAGGCTTAAATACCATCTTAACAGGGAAATACCATCTTAAGGGAGAGTAAATGATTTTTGCTGGGAGACTAGAAGAATGGATAGAGATATGATAGCTTGTGACACAGTTTGGTATCAACTTTTAGTCTCTCCTGTGTCAAGAGCCACTCTTCCCTGGTTGGTGAAACTCCTGGGGAGGGGATCTAGGACCATGGAGTTCCTTTTGAAGGATCTGTCTTTGGGCGGAGAAGGGGAGTTCAGTGAAAGCCTTGCTTTGCATTTGCTGTTTTTCAAGTGCCGACAGCTCAAAATAACGTCAGGGGCATGTTCTGCTACCTTTCAACTTTCACCCTGTTGTGCAGCCATCACCGCCATCCATCTCCACTCTTCATATTGCAAGACTGAAATTCTGTACCCAGTAAACGCTAACCCTTCACCCCCAGCCCTTGGCAACCATCATGCTTTCTGTTTCTATGAATTTGGCTAGTTTTTAAATTTTAGATCTTAGACCAGGATCGAACCTGAGTCCCCCTGCAGTGGGAACGCGGAGGCTTAACCACTAGACCGCCGGGAAGTCGCAAGAATGTGACTACCTTTGGTACCTCATATAATGGATTTTGATTTTTTTTAATTGTAAAATCAAATCTAATCATTGGAAAACATTTTTTTTCAAAGATTTACGACATCTTTTCTAGAAAGCTCCATTTCTCAGCACACCTTGTTCTTTTTTCCTTATGGTGTTTTTTTTTCCTTGTCATTGTGCTATTAGAAACATTTAAGCATAAGATACAAAGTAAAACAGAATCGTATGATTCATTTCATGGGAGGCCTGATAACTTTAGAGATAACTTCAACGTTTTGTCCTCTTAAAACCTTGTTGACATTTAGGGAGAAATAACCTTCACGGAAGTTCATTACCAAGAGAAGCTGTCACCAGTACTCCACTCCCTAACTGGGTGAGTCATTTCATGAATTTGTTTCATCTCAAAAAACGAAGGCTGTGCGGAGTCAGATCCTTCCAGCTCTAAGATGAGGTGTTTTTATGATTTAAAACATGAGGTCAAATCAAATGAGAGACAGGATTTGATGGATGAGGAATTCATTATTTCTGCAGACGAAGAACCACCGAACCCAGAGTGCAACAGGACCCCTTCTTTTAATAAAATAGCTTTTATTTTTAATGGTAAAGTACAGTGTATAAACATAGGTTTAAACAGTAGGTGTGCCACAGCCATTCATGCGTTCATACGTGGCCTGTCGCTGAGGAAGCAGGAAGCACAGTCCCGCCTGCTGTGTCTGCTGGTTTCCTTTTGGGTGGCTCCCTTTCGGAGGGAGTTACTGAGAGCACAACTAAAGGGCAAGGGCCCGCACAGACGCTCAGACCTTTGAACGACGTCCCCACGTTGTCGTCTGATGGCCGGGAACGAGTCACCAGGCCTCCAGGCCTTTTACTCAGTCACAATGCCAGGAAGCGTAGGGTAAATTCCCTGAATGATCATTCTCACTTTTTCCGTGGTTTCAGTCATCATGTCAGGTTTTGCCTCTACCTGTTTCTTGTAACTGCTTCCTTTGCCTCTTCTAACAAAATTACATTGGGAGTGTTAGCGACTTCAAGAAGGGCAGATCCCGCCTATTGTGAAAATCCCACTTCCAAGTAGTGACCGGAGGAGTAATACCTGTTATAATCACGTCCATGGTGTTTGTATGATGAACAGGGGCAGAAATTTGAGGGGAAAAAAAAAAAAAAAATCAGAGAAGGTATAGTGGAGATGCCGGGGATCGAACCCGGGGCCTCATACATGCAAAGCATGCGCTCTACCGCTGAGCTACATCCCCCTCCCCTTTTCTTTTCCTTTCTGAAATTCTCTGCTATAGTCTATTCTTTAGATTTTTTTCCCCCTAAATTAAAATGTTGTATACCTAAATGGGTGTTAAAGTTTAAAGCAAACCAAAATAAATCGTTTTATGTTTCCCAACTAGACCCGTCCTGATACCGGAACCAAGGAGCAAAGGGAGACAGACCTATTCTTGAATGTTGCTCCTCACAGACAGAAAAGAAGGAACAGAAAATAGAAGAGTTTCTTTCCAATAAATAAGGACATTGCCCCCATTGCACCTCCACCCGGAAATCTCCTGTTTCCTGGTCTTTAAAACCATGCCAACCTTTGGTGACTGTGAGGTTTGCAGTTTATTTTTCTTTTAATTTTTCTCCAACAAGAACTCTGAATATTGAGACTTCCTGGTGGCGCAGTGGTTAAGAATCCGCCTGCCAATGCAGGGAACACGGGTTCGAGCTCTGGTCTGGGAAGATTCCCACATGCTGCGGAGCAACAAAGCCCGAACGCCACAACTACTGAGTCTGCGCTCTAGAGCCCGCGAGCCACAACTACTGAGCCCGCATACCGCAACTACTGAAGCCTGCGCACCTTGGAGCCCGTGCTCCGCCACAAGAGAAGCCACCTCGATGAAAAGCCCGCGCACCGCAAAGAAGACCCAACGCAGACAAAAAAAAAAAAAAAAAAAGAGCTCTGAATGTCAACATGAACCCTCAGTGGAAAGGAATCTGAAAAAGAATATATACATATATACACTTGAAACTAACACAAGACTTCAATTAAAAAAAGATATATTCAAAAAAAACCAAACAGATCCACCCCCACTAAAACGCTGAGGAAGGAAGGAATCTCTTTGAGATAGCTCACTGAAAAGATCCATTCCTTAGCTGTCAATTAGCGCCTCTTTTCCAGAGTGCTCCCCAAGGGGAGAGAAGTCACAGTGCGTATGGAGTGTCCTTCAAGTCATCAAGGTGCCACTCGCTGGTTCGGTGAGAGACAAGGAGAACACCGAAAAGTGAGGCTACGCCTCTTTCCACCAGCGCTTGAGATTTCCTGGCAAGAAATAGAGTCACTTTACTATGATGTGGAGAACGCACCCCAAAATACACTGCCACCTCAGTCCTTAACTAATCGTCTCCCTTACAGCCTGCCAGTACCTGAAACCCTTCATAGTAAAGTCCCAAATGGGCTGGTGGCCGGGACATTGGACCCAGCAGCTGTAACTTCATTACCTCACCTCTCTGGGCCTCATCTGTGAAATGGAGATTTGACTAGTAACTGCTTCACAGGGTGATCGTGACCATTGAATGAGTTACACAGAGCAGGTGTAGAACGAACAGTGCCTGGTACGAGGCCCCTGCTCTGAAATGCCAGTTCCCATGATTAAAAATGCTGTTATTATTATATGAACTCCAGCGAAGAGCTACTACTTCTCATATTCACCCCATGTGTGAACTGACACTTTGCTGATACTGTTTTGGTGAAACAGGAAAAGAGCAGGAGGGCGATGGGGTGAGTTGCGGAATGGGGCTCCGTTGAAAGCCATCCTCTCTCCTTATTGTTCTAGCTCGAGAGGGCGGCCATGAGAGCTGCGACCTTAGCCACAGAACGGAAGAAGGACGGCAACATAAGTGGTGGTATTTTGGACGTGGTTCGGGAGCGAGCTGAGGGGTTGTAGTCAGTTCAGCAGGTGCCCCTGCTTGTTCTGCTCCAAACAAACCCGATTATGTTTGCTTTTCTGTGTAAAACTTAGAATCAAATCCATGCTCCTAACTCTGGCCTTTAAGGCGCTCGGTGATCTGGCCTCTGTTGACCCGCCCTAACGTCCCTCCATTACGCCCCTGCTCCTCTCTACGGGCACTCTAGCCACACCTGCCTCCTAGCTGTTCCTCAGGCGACCAGGCTGCTATGCACCTCAGGGCCTTTGCACTTGACATTCCCGCTGTCTGGAAAGCTGTTCCCCAGATCTCCTCATGGTTGGCTTCTTTTCATTGCCGGGGTCCTCAGGAAGGCCTTCCTGGCCACCTCTCTTAAGAGACCTATGGGACCGTCCCTGGTGGTCCAGTGGTTAAGACTCTGCCCTTCCACTGCAGGGGCTGAGGGTTCGATCCCTGGTCGGGGAAATAAGATCCCGCGTGCTGCGCGGTGTGGCCAAGAGTTTTTTTTAATAAAAAAAACACATTTTTTTTAAATGAAGGGACCTGTGAATCCCATGCATTCGCTATCTCATCGCTTCGATTTGTTTTGTTTTTCTCCAGAGCATTTATCACCCTCAGAACCTGTGTTTATACAATTCGCTTATTGTCTGTTTCCATGCCTTGGTCCTAAGCTCAGTAGGGCAGAGCCTTGCCTGTTTTGTTTCCTGCTCTATCCCCTGAGCCTTGAACAGTGCCTGGCACGTAATAAGTACTCAGTAAATATTTATGGAATTAATGTGAAAAAAAAAAAGAACAGACAAATAAATGAATGAAGATGAGGAGCCTGGGAAGGATGATAGCCATATATTCAGGAAGCTGAGTCTGCAACTGAAGTAAGACCAAAAAAAAAAAAAAAAAAACGGTCCAGTTTAGACTCACCCTACCTCCTGTCTCAAATCCATAGACATTTTCTGAGGGCCAGCCTCTGGGCCGGCGCAAGACATAAGAAGATGAAATATTGGCAGCCGAATGAGCATTTCCTGGCCTGAGGAGTTGACGGTTTTACTCAGGGAGATCATTATATAAACCAAACACTTGACAGCGGCGCTGTGGCATGCAGAAAATGGAAAATTCCACTTCAACGTGAGAACTTTTTTTTTTCTTTCTTGTAACCATGTGACGGGAGGACGCTTGTCCTGACTAGACCAAGCGGATGATAGATAACCGCCGGTGCAAATCTCGCTTGCCTGCCAGGTTGATTCTTTCAAAGAGTAAGGAATTTGTATGAGAGTTATTTATTTGGAAGAGAAATGAAAATGTACTGAAGCTCGAAAAGAGGTCGCCTCCCCGTCGGGGAATCGAACCCCGGTCTCCCGCGTGACAGGCGGGGATACTCACCACTATACTAACGAGGACTAGCTCTCGAAACACCTTTTCGGCTCTCCCCTAAAAGGCACATTCAGCGTTCCCTAAATAGTCACATGTTCCAAAAGGTTAAATATTTCACCTTCTCCTACAAAACAAAAGAAGGAAAGATCCCACTTTATTTAATTCCATCTTAAAGATTACTTTTCCTCCCTGGTCCGTGATTTAGCCGTGAGGGTTCAGAGAGCAAAAATTAATAAACAGCAAAAATTAACCAACAGACATCTAACAGAGGTTAAGTGTCTATGAAGTGAAAGAAACGGAGTTAGGGAACTCTTGGTCTTGTCCTATTTTTCCAGTTGGGGAGTTGTAAGGAGGTTCCCATATCCTCTGGCTTCCCTTCGATACTGCTCGGAGATGTTTTAAACAAAGAAAATGAAACCCCTTTATTCGTTTGAAAGAATCATTTCGTCTTTTTTGTTTTCCCCCGACACATGGGAAGAAAAACTAAGCTGCCGAAACCCGGGATCGAACCAGGGACCTTTAGATCTTCAGTCTAACGCTCTCCCAACTGAGCTATTTCGGCGCCTGTCGCTTCTAGCCTGCGCTTTTGTCCTCCTCGTCGTCTAATGGCCCTGGTCCTCGACCTGTGGATCCGCTGCTGAGGAACCGGGGTCGGCGGGAACGCATGCCTGCCAGGCTCGCCCCGCACCCGCCCATTCTCGTCCTTCAGAGCCACCGCCTCCGAGAAGCCTTCCCTGATCACACCTCCCTACGCGACCCCAGCCCTTTATTGTTTACCGTTAGCTCAGGTATTGTTTTCCTTGTCCATTATCTGTCCCCCCGGTTAGAATGACAGACCCACGACGGGCAGGGAACTCATCAGCCTCTGTCACTGCTGTATCGCTTAAGGCCGACAACAGTGCCTGGCACCTAATAGGTGCTTAAAAATAATTGCTGAATTAAGGAAAGAGCGAATCTTACCTGGCTCAGAGCTCCGCTTTCTCAGGCTCCCTTCTCTGCGCAACTGAACAAGGTCTCCCCTTGGGTGCAGCTCACCAAGCAGCCCAACGCATGGCAGGGATGCTGACCACGCCAAGGCATGTGGGAGGCCGTATGGGCTTTCCTTGGGGCAGTGACACAGATCCGGCCTCCAAGCATGGCCACCCCACCTGTGGCAACTGCTCAGCTTCAAGGCACGAAGAAATCAACAGGTCGGCATCCAGGTTTGGTTCTTTCTGCTTCCCTGCCCTTTGGGAGATGGGTGGCTGGGGAGTGTTGTCTGGGACAGGATGAACAAGTGTGGACGCCCTTCATGATGTGAAGTCATTTAATACGTGTTTGCTAAGTACCTAATGACCCTGTAACCCAGTCACAAATACAGTAACAAAATAGTTCGTCATAATAGGAATGCTAAGAAGCAAAATAAATGGTAGTGATGGGATGGAACACCTGGGATGGGGGCAGTAAGAGAAGGAGAGAGTGCTGAGAAGACTTGGAGAATGAAGAGCCTGCTGGGGGAAGAGCCTCTGGAACAGAGGCAACAGCTGATGCAAAGGCCCTGAGGCTGAAACAGAGTCCGGCCAGTTATATGAATGGAAAGAAAGTCAGCGTGGAAGAGGTGAAGAGGTTGAGGGGACAGGAGATAGGAGGCAAGGACAAAGAGGTGGGCAGAGGCCAGACCTTGCCGGCCTGGAAAGCCACGGTGAAGGGTTTGTACTTTCTTCTGTGTTGGAAAGCTGCTGGGGAGTGAGTGATATGATTTACCTCGTAAAGCCTCCCTTGACTGCTGTATGGAGAATGGACAGGAGGGGCTCAAGTGGCAGCAAGGAGACCAGTGAGGTGCTGACGGCTCAAAATAAACAGTACACCAAAACGGGATGTCCTAAATTCCTTCAGGAGCAAGGGGATACAGCAGGGGACCCTACCGCTGCTTTTCACGAAAGCGTAGTAGCTCTTGAAAAACTAAGTGTACCAATTTAATAAAACTCGAGTAAGGAAGAAATGAAGGAAGGAAGGGAAGGAGAGCGGGAAAATAAATAAATAAAATTGAAACAGTCCAGAAAACTACCGAACGGAAAGGCAGAGTCACTCCCACCTTATCCCAGTCCTTCTCCCCAGAAGTAACCAGGGTCTAGACCAGACTGATTCATGTGACCTCGGACAAGTTACTGGATCCACGCTCTGTGCCTGCATTTCATCTGTCTGATGTGATAAAATAGCCCCTACTAGGCTTATTGTGAGGACTAAATGGGTGCACACCTGTAAAGGACTAAATGAGTGCACACCTGCCTGGTGCATGATGGGAACTATATAACGTTCGCTCTAGTTGTTGCCGTAATCCGATCAGAAAGATAAACACGAATATACTCACTATGTATATTTATTCTTACATAGAAGGGAGCCTATAGTGCTCATGGCTGAGTATACAGTCTTTTCCACTATCTTCTTGAGGAAATGGACATCTTCCGAAAACCAGATTTACACGGTTTCACGCATATCTGTCTATCATAGTCATCATTTTGGAGAAGATGCCCCAAATGTCTGTGTGTGTGTTAAAACAATCGCCTAGCCTCCCCGTCGGGGAATCGAACCCCGGTCTCCCGCGTGACAGGCGGGGATACTTACCACTATACTAACGAGGACGAGCTATACTTCGGATTCTCCCGCGAAACCTATAAAGAAACACCATTCTCTGGCTGCTACACCCGTCTACTCCGGACACTGGTCTCCACGGGCGCAGTGCCGGGCGCCCCTGGTTGGTGGGCTTCCTGGGACGGGAAAGACTTACTTGCGTCTCTGAAGGGGCTGAGCCTCCAGAACGGAAGAAACGTGGAGGAACGAAGTCACTACTTCCTATATCCTCAGTTCCAGGAGGTAAATCCGCGGGTCTGGGGATGTAGCTCAGTGGTAGAGCGCATGCTTTGCATGTATGAGGCCCCGGGTTCAATCCCCGGCATCTCCACGTTTTCACCCACAATTAGTTTTTTCCCCCTCTGGATCGCAGTCACACGACCAAAAGGCAAAGCAGGGAAGGGGACCCAAAGCCCCCGCATCAGCTGGCTTAAGAAGGGAGCTCCGTTGGAGAGGGCGGCGCTAGTCAAACGCCCTTGGTCTCAATCACAGATGCCCGTGTCCCCTCCCCTGGAGATTCGGATTCAGGTCAGCAGTGGGCTGCGTTTTTAAACACACTCCTAGTGATTCACATCATCAAGCAGTTAGAAAACACTGGATTTCTAAGGAGGGTTTTGCAACTGGCCATTCATCCCGTGACTCCTGAGCGCCTAGTGCCAAGAAATGCGGACACGTTGAGCGCCTACTGTGTGCTCAGGTAGTGTCAAGTACCCTTGTATCCCCATATACCCCAGGCAAGGTTTCTCAGCCCTCCTGTCCTCAGTATTCCAGTCTAGGGAACTAGCAATAAGCAAGTAGCAATGAGCTTTATGAATATGGCAATTGTGATGAGATGGAGACTAAAGGGGGAGGACGTGGAGACTGCGGTAGATAAAGTGTCAGGGGGGCCTGTCTGCAGAAAGAGGAAGTGGCAGGTGCAAAGGCCCTGAGGTTGAAGGGGGGCAGCGGGAGGAATCTGCATGGAAGGAACAGGAAAAAAGCCCTGTGCATGTTTAACGAATGAGGGAAGGAGAGGGTTGAATCCTTCAAGACACTGGAAGGCCTGCTGCAGGGGAATGACAGGATTTCCTTAGGTTTTAAAACAGCTCCCTCTGGCTGCCATGTGGAGTCCACCACAGGTGGGCAGAGTGGACCTGAGACCCGCCAGGAAGCCACTGCCGTGGCCCAAGCAGGAGCTGCTGGAGGCTCGCTGGAAGCAGAGGTGGGGATGGCACAGCAGTGGAAGTGGGGAGCACGAGGGGGTTCTGGACAAATCCCGGACGTGGACTAACAGACCTTGCAGATGGCTTAAATGCAGAGGGAGTGGGGTAGGGGAGACCGCCTAGTTTGGGGGAACAGTAGGGTTAGTAGCTAGGCTGTGGAGAAAGTGAATAGTTTTGGAATATTAAACACGTATCTCTGTTTTTTTGTCTTACGTATGTGTTTATGTTACAGAATTTGTGTTTATTTTTTACTTTTCTGGCAGTGCTGCGCGGCTTGCAGGATCTTAGTTCCCCAACCAGGGATCGAACCCGTGCCCCCTGCAGTGGACCACCAGGGAATTCCCGAATTTATGCGTTGATATTAATACAAACTGATTCAGGAAAAATACCTAAAGTAAAAGTGAGAAAAATGATCAACCTCTATAACTGTGCCACAGGATTACCACTAACACGTTCATGAGCATCCATCCAGACTAGTCTCCACGGATGTGTGCACGCGCACATGCAGATGTCCCTGGACCACCCCCATGTTCAGAGGTTGGCCCAAAGAACTTCAGTAGACGCGGTATACACCTGTTGTCACAGTCAAGGTTTATTACAGCAATGTAGCCAGCGGGGAGCTGACTCCAGGGAGGGGACACCCACTCCACAGGAGCCGGAGGGAGCCTTGGGGGACCTCGCTGGCTGTGGGCAGGGTGCACCACACCCGCAGGGAACAGGGAGTGGAGGAAGGGCCCATGGTCGCCTTCACCCTCCAGCCAGCCCTGCTGCTCTACAAGGGACTAATGTCGTCCACAGAGCACGTTTAAAGCAGGACCAGCATGGGAGATAAAACCATGATCCACCCTGTAATAAAGAGTTACAAAAGCCACCCCGCGTGGGACTGCCCAGGGCGGCAGCAAGCTGTGCCCAGAATCGAGCCAAGATGACCAAGGGTGTCCAGGGGGCTCCACCTGCCTCCTGGGAGCAGTCTGGGGTCAGGGTGACCATGGTGGCCACCGGCCACTGCCAGCCCCCTGGGTCCTCAGGCCAGTCCTCGGCCCTGCAGGCCGGCACCGGGTCAGCGGTCAGGAGTGGGTGGCCAGGCTTTCTCGATGTTGGCGTGCACGGCCTGCGGGAACCACTCGCAGTACTCGGCCAGCAGGTCTGCAGGGGTGGGAGGGAGGACGGTCAGGGCGGCTCTGTGCCTGCCCACCCGCCACAGGGCGCACCCTCCCGCTAACCCTGGGCTCCCTCGGTGGCCCCATCCTGTCCCCCTGCAATGCCCTCGCCACGGGGCACCCTTCCTGGTCAGACTCACATTTGGGGTTCTTCCTCCAAGCAGCCAGCAAGGCGTCTCGGCAGTCGGCTTTCTCAGCAACAAGGGCTCTCAGGAGGTTCTCTGTCCTGGGCTGCAGCCTGCGGGTGGGGAGGCAGGACGTGGGGCGTCACGAGGCCCACACGCGGGCACCGCTGCCAGGTGTGCCCAGGAACTGCAGGGAGTCCCCTTCCCTCCGGCAGGCTGGGGGTGCCGGCCGGATGGAAGGATCCAGACTCCATCACCTCCCACCGCTTGCCTCTGACCCGCCCACCCAGTGCTCGTCCATCTGGAACCTTCCTCCAGACTCCCGCCCGGCTCGCAGCCCTGCCCCCCCTGACCCTGCTCAGTCAGCCTTTCCTGACTGAGCCCGCCCGCCCGCCGCCTCACCTCCACATCCTGCTTTGACCCTTCGTAGCTGTGCCACCCCTGCCACTTGTACTAGTTGTTCTGTTTGGGGACAACCTCCCTGCCCTGGGACACGCCACGGGACAGGGTCACGGCTCGATCGTAACACGAGAACGCGCTCGGCACAGAGCGGATGCTCAGAACCAAGTGCTGGCTGGGGCTCCTGGACCCACAGCCTCACCCTGAGTCCCCGGGAGTGCCACAAGAGAAGAGACTCCTGTCTTCGTAAGGCTCTCAGTGGGTGGGGATCTGTTACGGCGGCCCCAGGACACTAGTCTCAGCTCCCTCCACCACCACGTGCTGAGCCGACGCCCCCGGGAGAGACTGTACCTGGCCCACGTCTTCAGCATCGTGCTGGGGCTGGACAGCAAACAGCTCTTGTATGAGGCCAGCTTGTGGAAGACCTGGGGAGACACCACAGGATGGGGAGAGAGATCTGGGGCTCACGTCCCACCCGAGGTGCCAAGGAAGGGGCCAAGGGAGCTGTGCCGCCTACCTGCCCCTCCAGGAGAACCCGGGCAAAGTGCTTGTAGCAGTCAAGGCCTTCCGGAAAATCCACCTGGACCGCGGGGAGTGGCCAGCCGACGCGACCTGGGGCGCGCGAGCCGGTGAGCAGGGGCCACGATGGAGCCCCACGCCACCCTCCCCCGCCAGTCCCCTCCCCGCCCGCCAAGGGGGCCCGCAGCCTGGGATGACACGGCGCAGGACACACACACCGCCCAGGGCACTCGGGAGGCGGGACCACGTGTCCAGTGGAGCCCAAGGCCGCCGGGAAGTCACCCCGACTCACAGAACACGCTGGCCCGGTGACACAGCATCCGCCCCTTCTCGGGGCAGTAGGTGGGGGGCGGCTCCTCAAGGGGCTTGTCAAACTGGCAGTAAGAAGGCAGCAGGACCGGGATCCACTGCACCTCCACAGTCGAGACGCCTGGGGGCCCAGGAAAGAAGGGATGGGGGCTCGGCGAAGGGCTCATGGGTTCTCCCCTCAAGGGTCCAGCGACACGGCTCACCAGAGCCACGTGGGTCAGGCGAGGGGCTGGCCAGCTGCGCTACCTTTCATGTACATCTTGGTGGTCTCCACAATTTCCTGGTAGACCACAAACTCAGGGAGCTCCCTGAAGAGCACGGAACTGGGGTGAATGAAGACTGGGTCGTCGAGGAGGGGGGTCTGCGAGAGAGACGGCGGGTGGGCGTGAGTCTGGGGGATGCATGAGCGCCAGGTGAGGCTGACCCCCTGAATCCAGTTACACCCTCAGCCAGGAAAGCAGGAGGGCATCCGTCAAGTGACAAACGGCCACCCTGGTGGCGTGTGTCCGCCGACGGAGCGCGTACCCTGCCGTGAGAGGTACTGACACGGATTGCAGCGTGACTCGCCAAAAAGCGCAGCACTGAGCGAAGGAAGCCAGTGCAAGAGGCCACGCGGTGGAGGATCCCATTCGTGTGAGACGTATAGAACAGCAAATCCGTAGAGACAGAAAACAGATTCACGGGGTGGGGAGACTCAAGAGAAAATGGGGAGTGACCGCAATGGCTATCCAGAGTCTTTTTGGGATAATAAAAACGTTCTGAACTTAATTGTGGTGATGGGTACACAACTCTGAATAGACTAAAATCCCCTGAATTGTACACTTTACAATGACAGGTTGTACGAGATGTGCTTCTATCTCCATTCAGTGAAGTTGGGGCGAAGCTCACGCCCAAAGGGAGAAGTGGCTGCACCGTCACTCCACCTTGGCCCTGGGTGGGGACCTTCCCAGAGGCAGCGGGACCCGTGACCCGGGAGGACAGGCCCATCCACACCCAAGGGTCCCCCCGGCTGCCCCTCACAGGCGTCCTGACGCTGCCCAGAGCTGGGCGTCTGGAGTGCCCAGGCTGCCAGGACGTGAGACTGAGGGCAGGGAGGGCGGGGGGCCTGGGCGCAGCGACTGCCCTGCTGCGCGTCCCCGAGCCAGCGTCCAACCTTGTAGGCGTTCTTCCACTTGTCGTCCAGCAGGTCCTCACTCTGGACCCTGCGGGCCAGGTGGTCACCCAGGCCGGCCGTCACGATCTGGCGCAGGTAGGTCACCTGGCTCTCGGAAGGCGGCTGCATCTTGGGGTCCACGAAGAGCCCGGCCTCGGGGCACATGGCGTTGACTGGGGGGAGATCCAGGCGTGAGGAAGGCGAGGCGGGGGCTGGCTCCACCCGGCCTTCTGGAAGGCCCCACGCCGTGCAGCTCGGAGCTCTGGCCTCAGCGACTTGCGCATCTCGGCCCCCGTCCACCGAGGATGCCCACCCACACCCACGTCTGCCTCGTCCTTGGGACAAAACCCCAATTCCCTTGCAGGCAGCGGGCTGTGCTGCTGCTAGACCTCGCACTTGACTCCGTCGGCTTCGGGGCAGGGAGCACGCCCAGCCAGGAGACATGGCAGACGAGCCACGGTCTCTGAGCAGGACGAGTGTGGAGACCACCTCTCCCCTCGAGGGCCCTGCGCTGCTGAGCCCAGGCGCGAGACGCGGGGCGAGGCCTCCTTCTTCTGCATGAGAAGGATCTGAAGCTCTGGAAAACTTCGCAGGTGGGGAGAAAGGAGCTGGGGCTTTGGGCCCTGCTGCTTGTGGCGGGAGGCGGCGGCAGGGAAACAACGAGAGGAGGACGGGGGAGGAAGGTGGGGAGAGTGGGCTTGCGGATCTCAGCTCCCCGACCGGGGACCGAACCCGTGGCCCTGCAGTGGAAGCATGGGGTCCTAACCACTGGGCCGCCGGGGGAGTCCAGGGCTTTCTGTTCTGAGGTTTGCAATGTAAATCTGTCTTCCCTACAGAACCTTCAGTGAAACCTATGTTGTTTAACTTAAAAAGAGAGAGAAGAAGAAAGAAACAGGAAGAAGGCAGAACACTGGGACGGGACGCGGAAGACCTGCCACCCACGCACAGCCCTAATGTGGCTTCAAACAGGTCCGGTCCCCACCACTCAGACCAACAGGAGCGGGAAGCAGGGGCTGAACCGTCAGCTGCTCCCCGACTCCAACGAGAGGGGCCCCTTCCACTGCTGGAGAAACCAACCAGGGCCGGACCCTACTCGGGAGCAGGGACCCCTGCACGAGGCTGCTGGGCAGGAGGTGCGGCCAGCAGCCGGTCCAGGCCAGAGCCGGGACAGAGGGTGACGAGAGAGATGTCACCGAGGGAAGGATGAGCTGGACAGACAGCCTGACGGGAGAGCGTGCACACGTCACTGCCCTGCTCATGTGCGTGCCCTCGAAGGACCACAGAAGTGGCAAAAGCACTAAAACAGATTCCAACGAACAGGTGAATTCGCAGATGTGGAATCTGTGAATAACGGAGATCGACTGTACGTGGGTGACGTCGCTCAAAAGCGACTTTAAACGCCAACGGGGTCCAGTTCTCTGCCGGGCGCAGGGCCATACCCGCAGTGGTCAGCTGGCCCCTCAGGCGCCGGATCTCCATCATGGCCCGATACCGCAGCCCGTTGGCCTCACAGAACTGCGGAGAGCAGCCCGCGTACTCGCAGGCCCCCACGGCACCTGTGGATGGGGTGGGGGGGGCGTCACTCCTTCTCGCTGCCCTGTCCCACCCCGCGTGACCTCCCCACCAGCCACACGCCACACCACGCAGGGCACTCACCCAGCAGCACCATGAGGTCCCCAAGTTTCAGAGAGGCTCCCTGCCCCGCCCAGATCCTCTTCATCTGGGCTACCCGGGCCCGCTTGCCCTTCAGCCTGGCGAGCTCGTCGTCGCTGGCAGCTGGCCTGCAAACACACACACTACGTAGGCTGTTGCCCTGGCCACACACGGCTGCAGGGGCAGGGGACACGCCAGTTACTCAGGGTGGGCCCAAAAATGCCTGGTGGGGGTCACTGATCAACATGACCCTGATCATGGGACTTCCCTGGCGGTGCAGTGGTTAGAACTCCTGCGCTTCCACTGCAGGGAGCACGGGTTTCATCCCTGGTCAGGGAACTGAGATCCCACAAGGTACACGGCGTGGCCAAAAACAAAAACGAAAACAAACAGAGGTCGGTAGAGATCAGAATGCTGCCAGGCGCAGGGCGGGCGAGGGTCTCGTACAAGACCACTCAACAAGTCAGAGGTGCCCTAGGAGGCCAGGCTCCACACCATGGCTCAGCCAAGGGCAGGCGGCCCCCGAATGCCCAGCCCCCGGCTCCCACCTGTCCAGCTCCTCAAACAGCTCCCGGACAGTCATGGCAGCCACGATGGTGATGGCGTATGGCAGGCAGCCGTGTTGCCTGCTCAGCGCCAGCATCTTGGCGTAGCGCGGTGCCACAGGGAACGTGGCCATGGTCCTGCCCAGCTCAGTGATGGGGCGGCTCCACCGGGACCTCTGCAGCTGCTTCACCCTGGAGGACGGAGGCCTGTGGTGGGTGCGGGGAAGGCTCCACGAGAAGCCTTCGGCACCCAGAGGCCTGGTGCTCGGTCAGCTCGGGAGAGGGGAGAGGGCAGAGAGCGGGGCGGGACCTGGGCCCCCCACTGCCCCCAAGCTCCTGCCCCACCTTTCTGTTTTTGGGGGCGCCTGCAGGGCACCCAGTGCGATCAGCAGCTCCTCGGCGGCGATGAGGGCCTCCACAGAGGGGGGCGTCGCGAAGGGGAAGTTGATGACCTGGGACACAGGGAGACACGGCAGGAGGCGGGTGAATGCCGAGGAGGAAGCAGGGGACCGGAGGAGGGAGCAAGGCCGGGCCTGGCAGGAGGACGGGGCTCCTACCGCCTGCCCTCCGAGCACCACTCACACTCAGAACATGGGACATGGGGGCCCGGACACATGCCAAATCCACGGGCCGGGGAAACTCCAGAGGCCCTCTTCCTTCGTTCATTCACACCATCCACTCACTCAAAAGCATGTACTGAGCACCTCGTGTGCGCCAGAGGCTGTTCTTGGTGATGGAGATAGAGAAAAACAAGACAAGGATTCAGCCTCCATCGAGCTTTCATTCAGCCACAAGGGGCCGCAGACGACCAGTGAGTATACACGAGAAGAAACGTCATCACAGGAGAAAATGTGCCCAGACAGTGAGATGATCAGGGGACAGATCAGGGACAGGGAGTGACCGGGGTCAGGGAGGGTGGCACCGTAGAGTGACCAACTCAAAACAGCATTCAAATAAGCATCTGTACATACATGTTCACAGCACCACCGGGCACGGCGGCCAAAAGGCAGGAACAACCCAAATATCCATCGATAGATGGAAAAACCAGGGTCCATCCATACGATGGAATGTGACTCAGCCATAAAAAGGAACTAAATTCTGACACATGCAACAGTGTGGACGAACCTTTAAAACACAACGCTGCTACGTTCAGCCGTGGATTATCCAAACAACAGAAATATAAAACAGGTATCGATTTACAATATTTGCTGAGAGTAACTGACTCTGATTCAAACTGTCAGCTAGGTTCTCTGACACTGAAAATAAAATACCAAACATAACTAATGTAAAAACTTTTAGCAAGGAAAAGCATGGTCCTATCTTTTATATTATCTTACTGTGTGTTGAACAGATAGATGAAGTTTACATTGGCTAGAAAACAACCCCGAAAAAAACCAACCACGATGTTGAGTGAAAGAAGCCAGACAAAAGAGGACAAATATCATGATTCCATTTTTATGAAATGTCCAAACTGTAAATCCATAGGGACAGCAAGAAAGCAGCCTCGTGGTTGTCAGGGGCTGGGGGGAAGGGAGGGCTGGGACTGGCTGCTGATGGGGGCGGTTCTCTCTGCCTGCACCAGCCCTCCCGGGGCAGGGCAGAGGCGGGCACCCCTGGACACAGTCACTGGGTGCAGCACTGGGGAGGTGGGGGGCCCACAAGAAACCGCCAGGGGGCTGGGCAAGCACCACAGGGCTCAGCTCCTAGGGCTTCCTGGGCTGCAGGGAAGGAGGAACAACCCATGAGGGGCTGGGGTCGCCCTTGCCCACCAGACTGGACACAGGTACCCTGGCAGATCAGTGGGGTGATGGCAGGGCTAGTGCTGCAACTGACCTTTTCTATGTTGAGAGCTTTCATCTGAAGGGTCAAGTCTTCGACAGGCCTCCGGGTGATTTCAGGAGGGGGGAACTTCTCAAAGTCACCGAAAACCGCAGATGAATAGAGTCTGAGCAGAAGGAGGCACCAGAGACTAAGAAATGTTAAGTGAATAAGGAAGAAACTCAGCCCAACTACCTGGCATTGAATCTTGACTCCACCACTTTACTAGGCAAGGTGTTTACCCTCTTCCTGCCTCACTTTCCTCACCTGTGAAATGGGCGAACATAGCAGCTGCCCCGTTGGGATTGGTAAAGATACTTCAGGTATCTTCACATAGACTGCTTAGAACTGCCTGGCACACGGCACTCGGGACGCTTTAACTACTTTATTGCTTACGAGTTTTCTTGGCATAGTTTCTCAATTTTCTTTTCTTTTGTAATGTAAAGCAACGTTAAAAAGAACAGCATACAGCTATTGAAAACAAACAAATAAAACCCAGCATACAGACTGGGAGAAAATATTTGCCAATGATACCTCTGACAAGGATCCAACACTAGGATTATACAAAGAACACTTACAACTCACCAATCAAACGACAAACAACCTGACTGAAAAGTAAATGATAGGGACTTCTCTGGTGGCGCAGTGGTTAAGACTCCACGCTCCCAATGCAGGGTGCCCAGGTTCGATCCCTGGTCAGGGAACTAGATCCCACATGCGTGCTGCAACTAACAGCTCGCATGCTGTAACTATGGAGCCCGCGAGCCGCAACTACAGAGCCCGCCTGTGGAGCCCACCTGCCGCAACTAAGACCTGGCACAACCAAGTAAATAAATAAAATAAAATAGCAAATACTATAAAAAGAAAAAAATAAATGATGGATCTGAATAGACATCCCTCCAGAGAATACGTACAAATGGCCCATAAGCACGTGAAAAGATGCTCAACGTCATTAGAGAAATGCAAACCAAGACCACTGTGAGATACCACCTCGTACTTTCATTTTTATAAAGTAGAAAAGAGTGAGCATCGGTGAGATGTGGAGAAATTAGAACCTTCACACACTGCTGGTGAGAATGTATAGATAAAATGGAGTAGCTGCCATGGAAAACAGTCTGGTCGTTCCTCAAAATGTGAAACACAGAGTCATCGTACAACCCAGCAATTCTACTCCTAGGTATATACCCGAGAGGCATGGGAACAGACGTTCAAATACTTGTACATGAATGTTCACGGCAGCACTATTCACAGTGGACAAAGTGTGGACGCAACCCAAGGGTCTATCAACAGATGAATGGACAGTGAGATGCGGCCCCTCCACGCAACAGCATGTTACTCAGCCATTAAAAAGAATGAAGCACTGACACAGGCAACCATGTGGATGAACCTTGAAAACATGATGTTGCGTGAAAGAAGCCAGACACGAGAGGTCACATATTGTCCGATTCCATGTACAGAAAATCTCCAGAATGAGCACGTGCGTAGAGACAGGAAGTGGATGAGTGGCTGCCGGGCGCTGGGGGGTTGGGAGTGGTAGGGAGATGCGGGGAGAAACTGATTAATGGGTACAACTGATAAATGCGGTCTCTTTTGGGGTGAAGAGAACGTTTAAAAATTAATAGTGGTGATGGCTGCACAACACTGTCAATATACTAAAACCCACAGAATTGCACACTTTAAATGGTGAGTTTTATGGTATGTGAACTTTACCTCAAAAAAGGTGTTAATAAAACAAAACAAAAATCGAGGTGCTCATAAACACAGGGCCCGACGTCAGTAGCAGAATAAAGAAATAACGCAAGTGCCTGAAAGCCAACAGAAAAGGGGGTGTGAAGGACGCTTTCCAGCGGGACACGGGACCCCCCTTTCCTCGCCCGTGGGTGGGTGACCACCGCACAGTGGCCCCAGCGTCACTGGAGGGGCCCCTGGGAGCCCCACCTGTAGCAGTGGCCGGGCTCCGTCCGGCCCGCGCGTCCTGCCCGCTGGTCGGCCGAGGCCTGGGAGACCCAGGTGACGCGGAACGAGGACACACCGGTGACACGGTCGTAGTGCCGCCTCTTGACCTTCCCGCAGTCCACCACGTACTTGATGCCTGGGATGGTGAGGGATGTCTCGGCCACGTTGGTGGCCACAACACACAGCCGTGTCCCCTCTGGAGGAGGTTGGAAGACCTAGGATGGGGGGACAGGAGCAACAAGAAAACTGACCTTTGTCCCACCAGAGTCAGGGAAGAATTCGCGGGACAGGGGTCAGAGGAAGTCAGCCAGGCGGGGCAGGGCCTGGAGGTGACGCTCCCCGCCTCGGGCCACTGCTCCCCAACTAAATGAGGGAAGCGTTTCCGTCCTCCGAGTAGGAGATCCCCATACCCTCTCAAAAGTCTGGGGCGCTGAGCAGACAGCTGATGGAGAGGGTGACCCGGGGTCTGACCTGCTCCCACCTCAACGCCTTTGGGTGCCCCCCACCCGGCATCCATCCCAGGCCCCACACGGTTACCTGCGCCTGCTTCTCCGGGGCCAGCAAAGAGTAGAGAGGGAGCACGTGGAGGGGACGCGAGGCATCGGGCTGCTCACCTGCAGGGGAGGCAGAGGCCTGCGGCACCCCGCTCCCCTGCCGTCCAGCACCCCCGCCCGCTCTGCCGGGGAGGCCCCCCTGCAGCCCCGCTGCCAGGGCTCAACCCTGGGCACCGGCAGAGAGGGTCGGCAAAGCCAGCCACGCTGCAGCCTCTCCTCCTCGGAAGAGCCCCAGGCCCTGTGTGGGGACCCCTAAGGGCTTGATTCTGCACCCCCCAAACCCCCAAGGCCTGCGTTCACCCAGCAAAGCCGAGCCCGGGGGTGGCGCCCCCATTACAACCGGCACAACAGAGACCTGAGGGCCTCCTGTGTCCGGCGGTTTCAGGAGCTCAGGAGACGGCAGGGGGCAGGGCAGGCAGGAACCCCAGCTCCCCGGGGGCTCGTTGCCGGACAGGCCCATCGCGCGACCCAGGCCCACGCGGTGGAAGCAGAGGCCCCGGCGGGTCCCACCTCCGTCCGTCCCGTCGTCCCCCAGGTCCAGGTCCAGGTCGGAGCCCAGGGCCTCCTCGTCCTCCTCGTCCATTTCCGCTTCCCTGTCCTCGTCACCTTCGCCCGCTGGCAACACCGAGTAATTGTCCAAACTGATCTGGGGCAGCGTCTATGGTAAACAAGACATCAGCACCGCGGGCTGCGAGGGACCCTGCGTAGAGACCGGCGTTGCGAGCAGAGCCCGCGGCCACGTGAGCCTGGGCAGGTCACTCGACCCTGTCCTGCCTCAGTGTCCTCATCTAAGAGTTGGGGACGATCACGGGACTTCTCGAAGGGCTGCCGTGATGATGCTACGAGCTAACACATGTGCAGCCCTGAGACCACTGCCTGGCATGCTGTAAGAGCAGAAGTGATGTCGTGCAGACGCCCTGGGGTAAAAGCTCCCCATGTCCGGCCACCCCCCCACCCCCAGCTCTTCAGCAAGCACGAGGGGTCCCTTTCCCTTGTCCGACCCTCCCTGGGCATCCATGCAGGCCCTGCTCAGGGCTCGGGGCTGGGCCTTCCAGAAACTTCCTCCAGGCCCCCAGTACAGGGAGCCTGGAATGTTTTAAGTCGCAGCCCACCCTGCAGCCTCCGGAGCGGCACCAGTCAACCTCTCCCTCCACGGCAGGAAGGTTCTAGACCCCTGCTGCCCAAAAAGGCCACCAACAGCCCCAGATGGCCACTGGGCACCTGAAATGTGTCTAACACGACTGAGGAGTTGAATCTTAATTTTATTTGGTTTTACTTAAATTTACATCTGTGCAGCCATATGGGGCTAGTGGCCACCACACGGCCAAGGCAGCTGCAGAGCCTGAGCTGCCCCCTCCAGCCTCTACGTACCGTGGCCTTGGCCTTCCTCGCCCGAGCCTGTGACTTCTTAAACCTCCGCATTTCTTCTACCGAATCTTTCTGATCGTCCTTTTCTGGGAAAAGATGAGCAAGTTAGGGAAAAGGCCATCTTGTGGCTGGTGCCAGGTCATCAGGGTCCAGGGTGAGGTCACTGCATCGATCACCATTCACTGGGGGGACGGGAGGGCGGGCAAAGGGCTGGCTCTTTTGGGGGAGGCTCCAAAGCCCAGGCTGACCGCCCGCAGCCTCTTGGGTGAGGGGCTTCAGCTCGGGGTTACCTGGAGGCCTGTGCCGGGCAACCGGGAAGGCTCTCCTCAGCCTGCGGCACAGCGCGTGCACCTCTGCCTGCCCCGTCAGGAACACCAGGATGCCACCTGTAGGGAGAACCAGCCCCGCCGTGACCCGCTCATTCACACAGCAGACGCTGCCTTGGCCGTGACCGTGTGCCAGGCCTTGATTTGAGAGCTGGGGTGTGAGGCAGTGCTCATCAAACCAGGGCTGAAGAGGCCCAGACGAGCAACGGGCAGCTGCCCACACACTGAGGGCGCCGGGACAAGGAGCTAAACAGTTGCTGTGGGAGCCGGCATCCCATCCCCCGGTATGAGCCCAAAAGACGGGGAAAGCAGCCCTACTCTGGGGAAGTGGGAGCAACCCAAGGGTCCATCACCTGGTGAACGGAACTAACGGAGCACGTGCCACGGGGATATGGTGAGAACTGTGAGGGGGTCAGGAGTGAGACTCAGGTGGGACACACCTGTTCACCTGCCCTGCGTCTGTGGGGACAAAAGGCTCCCTCCACCCCCTCACCCCCTGCCCAGTTAGTCCCTGAAGCCTCACGATCCTTGGGGCGGAACATGGCAGGGCAGGTGCTGTGAGCGCTCCGGGACCAGTGAGGACACTGAGGCACAGCGAGGCCAAGTGACCACCTGCGTCCCCGCTGCCCGCACCCCCCGGTCTGCAAGGGGCGGACCGGCCTCCTCCTGGCCAGGGCCTCACCTGCGGGCAGCATGCGGTGGATCTTGCAGACTTTCCGGAAGCACTCCCCACTGTAGTCTTCCAGCGGCGTCCGCTTGTTAAAATGCACCGTCACTGGGAACTGCCGGGACTCAACCTACGAGGACGCCCAGGGAAGTACGGGGTCGGGGGTCGGGGGTCAGGCGTGACCTGAGCCCAGGCCCGGGCCCTCCCCTTCCCTGAACTCTCTGACCACGAAGGTCTCCGTTTGGTGCTACGATCCCACCCATCTCCCCCGCAGCAGGCGTCCTGCGCTCTGTCGCAGTTGACAGAGGGGCCCGGCCTCCCCCGGCGTCCTGAGACCCCGGCCTGGGCGGTACCTTGATGACGGGGGGCGGCTGGGCGAAGAGCCTCTGGTTCTGGGTGAAGTCCTCCACCCGCAGCGTGGCCGACATGATGAGCAGCTTCAGCGGCAAGTGCCTCTGGGGGACGACAGACCCGGGGACCCATAGCCGCCCGGGGCCAGGAACACTGACGGGGGGGCGGGGGGCGGGCCCTTGGGGGAGACCTGCTCTGCCCTCCGGGCCTCCCTCCAGCCCCACCCCGCCCCAATCCTCAATCCTTTCTGGTTGCCAAAGATCTAAGAAAAAGTGGAAGAAGTGGGCGGCAGTGGCTTGTTAAAGGAGCCCTTAAGATACCCCCGAGGGGTCTTCCCTGGTGGCGCAGTGGTTAAGAATCCGCCTGCCAATGCTGGGGACACGGGTTCGAGCCTTGGTCCGGGAAGATCCCACATGCCGCGGAGCAACTAGGCCCGTGCGCCACAACTACTGAGCCTGCGCTCTAGAGCCCAAGAGCCACAACTACTGAGCCCACGTGCCACAACTACTTCAGCCCGTGCACCTAGAGCCCATGCTCCACAACAAGAGAAGCCTGTGCACCACAATGAAGAGCAGCCCTGGCTCACCACAACTAGAGAAAGCTCACGCGCAGCAACGAAGACCCAACACAGCCAAAAATAAACTAATTAATTAATTAATTTATTTATTTAAAAAAAAAAGAAGATAGCCCTGAGGGACCTCCCTGGTGGTCCAGTAGTTAGGACTCGGTGCTTTCACTGCCGAGGGCGTGGGTTCAATCCCTGGTCAGGGAACTAAGATCCCGCAAGCCGTGCGGTGTGGCCAAAAGGAATAAAAAAAGATTCCCCCAAGTCAAGCTCTGATGGTGTGAGACTAGACAGCAGGGCCGAGCCTGGGGTCCACCTGGCACACCGGCACAATGGGTGTGGTGGTCTCAGTCCTCCCTCCCCCTCGAGGCTGTGACTGCGGTGGCGGGTGCCTGGTTCCCAGCCCCCTGGGCAGCACCTACTGTGCCCCCTGGCGGGCTCTGCTCTCGAGCCCTTGGAAGCTGTCCTCTGAGGCTCGTAAGGTCCAAACCCCAAAGTTCAGCGTTTTCGGCGAACAGAAGACAAGGTGGGAGGCACAGCGCAGACCAAAGGCCCCATCTCCTTCCTGCAACAACTTCCCGTTTGCCCTACCCCGCGTACCTCCCTGCATCTCCTGTTCTCCCCACCTCCCTCACTCCGCTCCGCCACCCTAGGCTGCCTGACAGTCCTCAACACACAAATCCAGACCATGGCGAGGACTAAAATCATGGAAAATCCCAAGCGTGGGCGAGGACGTGAACTGGCAGCCTGTCCACTGCTGGCGGAACATAAGGGGTGCAGCCGCTGCGGAGGATGGTCTGGGATGGTTGAAATGGTTAAACGCAGAGCTCCCGTGGGGCCTGGCAGCTCTGTTCCTGGGCACAGACCCAAGAGAAAGGAAACAAGTCCACACGGAGACCCGGACACGGACTTCACGAGAGCCAAAACGCGGAAAGAGCCCAACTGTCCTCCAACAGATGAATGGATACGTGAAATGTGGTCCGTCCACACATGCTGACTCAGCCATCAAAAGGAATGAAGCACTGACACAGGCTACACTGGAGATGAACTTTGAAAATGTGCTAAGTGAAAGATGCCAATCAAAAAAGGCCACACGTGTCATTTCATTTACATGAAATACCCAGAATAGATAAATCCAGAGAGACAGAAAGCACACTGATGGATGCCTTGAGACGGGGGGAGTGTAGGAGAACGGGGGTGACAGCTAAAGGGTACAGGGTTTCTTTTCAGGGTGACAGAAATATTTTAAAGTTGACCGTGGTGATGATATAACAACTCTGAATATGCTAAAAACCACTGAATTGTACAGTGTAAGTGCATCCATTATGTAAAATAAAGTCACAACCCCCCCCAGATATCAGGCCAACACCTGCCCCAGGGCCTTTGCACTGGCTATTCTCAATTCTCAGAATCTCCTCCCACCAGTACCCCTCCTCACTCCCTCACTTCCTCCCGCCCCTCCACTCAAAGGTCACCCTCTCAGTGAGTCTTCTCTCACTACCAACCCTCCACCTTCTGCCTGGTACTGCCCCCTCTCCCCGGCTCTGTCCGTCACCAGCTCACAGGCTTTCTGAGTTTGCTTACTGTCAGTTGCCCTCATGAAAATGGAAACCCCAGAAAGGCAGGAACCTGTCCTGTTCACTGCGATGTGCTTGGTGCCTGGCACACAGCACACACAGACCTGATGTCTATTTGATAAAAGTTCTGCACTTCTAAGAACTGGGCGTGGTAAAGTGCCAACCTCTCGGTGGGACTGGCGGGGGCCAGAATAGGACTGTCGCACAGAGCTCCCACCCCAGGGCAGCATCCCTCTGACATCCACCTCTGCCTGATCTGGGGTGGGGGAGATGCAGGCAGAGGCAGACCCCAGGCCGGGCGCCAAGGCAAGCATCTCAGAGCACATGGAGCATAAAGGCTTGGCTGGGTGGCCCCACCAGCACTGCGGGTTCCAAAGACCCGGCTGGCGTCTTAAAGCTGGCTGCAGTGGAGCCTGGCCCACCACGGTCTCCTTGCTTGAGCCTCTTGCTCTGGACAGAGGGAAGGGTCACAGCGGATGAGGCTGGACCCAGGACGGGGATCACACAGGGTCTATTTACACCAAGACCCGCAGCCCAGCACGGGGCCTGGGGGGTCCTGTCCCGGGAGACCCTCTCATGGCAGCGGCCTGGGTGTAGACCGCCGTGGGCTGTGGGAGCCGTGGCCTGGGACTCGGGGCTCCCCGGCACCCTCACCTACCTTCTCCCGGAGACGCACTATGCGGGACAGGAGGCCGATGAGGATGTCGGTGTACACGCTCCTCTCGTGGGCTTCGTCAATGATCAACACCTTGTACTTCAGCAGCAGGAAGTCCTGGGTGGGGAGGTCCGGGGATGAGGCCAGCCAGCCGGGCCTGAGCACCCCAGGGTCATTGCACCCCAAAGTGCCTGCTCAAGGAGCCCCTCTGGTAGCCACCACAGATCCGGGAGCACTCGGCCTGCGGGGAGGTCCTGGCCTATGACCCTGGGCCAGTTGCTTCACCTCCCAGGCCTCTTTCTTCATCTGTCAAATGGGACAATGGGACCCATCTCATGGGGTCACGGTGAAGTTTCGGTGACAATTACTATCTATAAAGTACACAGCACGGGGCCTGGGCCCTGGCAGAGAAATTTCTAGAGAAAAGGCAGCTACGATCTATTAGAGCCGAGCTACCAAATGCAGATGCCCATGGGGCGGGGAGGGCAGGCAGGAAACAGGAACGAGGGGATGTTGGGTGGGGACCAGGGGCAAGAGCTCAGCACATGCCATAGAGAAAGGGGCCATCGGACGCCACAACACACTCACAGCCACCGTCCCAGGTGGCCTCGAGGCAGAGGCAGGAGTCACCTCTGCCCTCCCCAGTGACCCCTGCCCGGGGGACGTCATACAGCCCAAGAGAAGCAGTGTGCATTTGGCTAACACACAGTCTGTGAACCAAACCACATTGAAAATACAAGTTCACGGGCTTCCCTGGTGGCGCAGTGGTTGAGAGTCCGCCTGCCGATGCAAGGGACGCGGGTTCCTGCCCCGGTCCGGGAAGATCCCACATTTCGTGGAGCGGCTGGGCCCGTGAGCCATGGCCGCTGAGCCTGCGCGTCCGGAGCCTGTGCTCCGCAACGGGAGAGGCCACAGCAGTGAGAGGCCCGCGTACCGCAAAAAAATAAAAAGAGAGAAAAAAAAAATACAAGTTCACGTTTAATGAGCACTTACGAGGTGGTGTGCTAAGGTGCTTTCGTGTGTCACACGGTTTTTGTTTCAAAGCAATTAGGAGGAAGGTACCAGCTTGCAGATGGAGAAACCAAGGATCACAGAGGTTGCATAACTTGCACAAGGTCACACAGCAGCACGGTGGTAAACACAGTGCTTTGCCAACATTCGCTGCTCACATCCCAGGTGACATCCTAGCCACCCCGCCCCCCATGCTTACCAGCCTTGCTTTGTGACACCAGATGAGCAACCAACCTTTTGGATTTCCTTGAGCAAGACGCCATCAGTCATGAACTTGATTCTGGTCTCTTCGGTCACGTTTCCCTCGTATCGGATCTGATAGGAGACGACCCTGTGGGCACAGGCTACGGTTCGGTCCCCCAGAGCTGCAGCTGCCTGGGGCTGCAGCCGTGCGGCCACTCCAAGGTGGGCAGAGGAACAGGCCTGGCCCCGCTGGGCAAGCGGCCGAGGGTAGGGCCCACCGGCTCCCCCAGCAAGGCCCGGACACAGGTCCAACCCGCCTCCCTCTCCAGGAGCTGTCATGGGCAAGTGAAGAGCATGTCAATCAAATATGCACACGGACCCTGGCTGGAGCCCGATTTGAACAACCAACTGTAAAAGCTGTTTAGGAGACAACCCGGGAAGTGGTAACACGGACCAGAGCACACTCTGGAGTTATGATACACTCGTTAGTGACGGTGGCGGTACTGCAGTTATGTTTTCAGAACCCTTATCTTAAAAAAAACAAACAAACAAAAAAACAAACCCAGGGACTTCCCTGGTGGTCCCGTGGCTAGGACTCTGCGCTTCCACTGCAGGGGGCACGGGTTCGATCCCTGGTCAGGGAACTAAGATTCCCCAAGCCTCGGGGCACGGCCAAGAAAACAAACAACCCAAAAACCCCCCAGACTCATGATCTTTCAGACCCGCGCAGTGAAATATTGAGGCTGAGATGATGCGAGATCTGAGACTTGCTCCAAACTGGGTCTCAGGTACATGGGGGCTCATCATACTAGTCTTTCCACTTTTGTATACGCTTGAAGATTTCACACTAAAAAGTTGAAGAGAATTGGGCTTCCCTGGTGGCGCAGTGGTTGAGAGTCTGCCTGCCGGCACAGGGGACACAGGTTCGAGCCCTGGTCTGGGAGGATCCCACATGCTGCGGAGCGGCTGGGCTCGTGGGCCACAATTACTGAGCCTGCGCGCCTGGAGCCTGTGCTCTGCAACAGGAGAGAGAGGCCCGCGCACTGCGATGAAGAGTGGCCCCCGCTTGCCACAGCTAGAGAAAGCCCTCGCACAGAAATGAAGACCCAACACAGCCATAAATAAATAAATAAATAAATAAATTTAAAAGTTGAAGAGAATGAAAGAAAGGGGCGGCTTTGTATGTACTGTAATTCTCAAGGTACGCATTGAAATGGCACAAGAAAGATACAGAAGGGCATGAACAGTAGAACCATTCACGCAGCAGCCAGACAGCGAGAAACACAGAGACACAGGACTGCCTGTCTGTGCACAGAACTGTCTAGAAGGATCCACAGGAAATGTGCAGTAGTGGCTGCCACCAGGGAGAGGAGCTGGGGGCGCCTCGCCCACCTAAGATGCGAACAGAACAAGGCTCCCCAGTTTGCGTGCTGGGCCCAGCGGGGGCAGGCTTCTGTCCCCAGAGCCAGGACGGGCCTGAACCGTGGCAGGTCCTGGTCGGTAAACATCTGATGACAGTGTGGATGGCGGGCACTCTGCCTCTATACGATTCCGTGCTTTCTTTTTTCTTTCTCCTTGGCCGTGTGGCGCAGCTTGTGGGATCTTTGTTCCCTGACCAGGGATCAAACCCGGGCCCTCGGCAGTGAAAGCGTGGAGTCCTAACCACTGGACCGCTGGGATATTCCCTACAGTTCTGTGCTTTCTGGGCCTCAGACCACACTGGACACGCCACGCCTTCCAGCCTGAACTGGATGGTCTGGGCTGAGACCCAGGCGTCTGCGTTATAAACACGGCGCGGAGCCACCCTCAGGCCAGGGCTATGCTGTGTTCAAACTGCTCTCCGAGGCAAGTCCTGCAGACTTACTGCCGGGAGAGGATTTCCGTTTGGAAACCTGAGCTGTAGAGTAACCCGGCCACGCTATTCGCCTCCCGCCTGCCTTCGGCCACCTGCTGCTCGGCTCTGCCCTCAAGGCCCTGGAAGGGCCACTCGGTCCCCTCACCAAGGGCCTGGCTGGCGTGTCCCTGCTTCACGACGCCCCTGGCAGGAGGGTCCTACTGTCGGCGTGTAGGGAACCGCCCTGTGCTTAGATGCAGACGTGGCGCCCCCTCCCGGCGCCCCCCAGGGGAAGGAGGGCCTGCGCCGCGGCTCAGGTCTCGGGGGGCCGGAGGGCCACCCCCAACTCTCCCATAGAAGGCAGAGCCCTCACCGCGGTGACAGATTCATCTCCTGGGCCACTCGCTGGGACATGGCCACGGCGGCCACTCGGCGGGGCTCCGTGACGCCAATGATGCTGTTGTCACTGGGGGAGAAGAACACAAGGCATCAGCAGGGCTCCGCCCCCACGGCTGCCCCGAGGTCACACGCGGCCCACACTGGGGGTGACGGGACACGGGCGCCAGGCAAGGCACCGCAGCATCACTTAACAGCAAAAGGGAACGGCCCACAGGGCATTCTACAGGAGATGCTCCGATAATCGCGGGGCGAAGGGGTCCAGGCAGCCGCAAACAAGAACGAGGCCTAGGTGGACCTGGGCCTGCAGCCCGGGGGCTTGTCCAACCCAGCCGAGCACCTGTGCCTCCACAGAACCTACCCAGGGGACGGGTGGTGGATTCTGGGCAGGAAAGAGTCGACCCAGCAGGCCCGAGGCTGCTCTCCCTACAAAGCTCTGCTTCCAGGGCAGCCCCTGGCTGGTGTCTGGGATCCTGGATTGCAGGAGGGCTCCTGCCTCTCCCTGATGGACAAGAGGGGCTCACTGCGCCTGAACTGTCTGTACAAACAAGGTGGCTCATGCTGACACCTGCTTTCCTTTGGGGAGTCTAGCATTGGGTAGGTACCAGGCAGAGGGCGCCTGTGTGACCAGCCCCCAGTAAGAACCCCGGGCGCTAAGCCTCTACTGGGCATCCCTGTTTGATGACATCTCTCACGGGCAATGAAGCGTGTCCTGTGTGACCCCTGCCCTGGGAGAGGGCTCTGGGGGCCTGTGCCTGGTTCGCCAGACGTCACCCCGTGAGCCTTTCCCTTTGCTGGCTGTGCTTTGTGTCCTTCACAGTAATTTATCACAGCCGTGAGTACGACTACATGCTGGGTCCCGGGAGTGTTCCCAGCAAATTGCTGAACCTCGGGGTGGTCCTGCGGACCCTGACACACACGGGTCAGAAGGGCCAATAGGAGTTGACACGCCATCCCTCCCACCAGGGACCAACCTAAATGTTTTACACAAATTCAGTCATTTCATCTACGTAACAACCCCGTGAAGTAGGTGCAGTGATGAACCCCATGTCACAGCTGAGGAAACTGAGGCCCAGAGAGGTTAAGGAGCTTGCCCCAAGTCACACAGCACGGCAACGGCAGAGCCAGAATTAGATCCCCAGGAGCCCTGCCCCTAACAACTTCTGGGGGCCACATCTCACTGTCACCCAAGGGACCTGCGAGGGACCCTGTGGCCAGCCCCCACCTGCTGTAGCCTGCTTCGTAGAGAAACTGGGGCACCTGGGTGGTCTTCCCGCTGCCGGTCTCGCCGCACACGATGACAATGGGGTGCTCAGCCACTGCCTCCATGATCACTTGTTCTTCAGAGAGAATCGGGAGCTTCAGCCGCTCTTCCTGGCGAGAGAGGGGAAGTCAGCGCTCACGGAATGGGGGTGGGGGGGTGTCGTCCCCTGCAGAAGGGCGGAGGGGATGGGGGGCTTGGCTCAAAGCAAGATTACGTAGGGTGACGTGGTTCCTATAAAGGCAGCAGCCGGCATCCAGCCAAGGGGAACAGGTGTGCCCGCTGGAGGATGGAAGCCCTGACGGCTGGGGAGGGGCAGAGACATGGGCTGGGTCCTCGGGGACAGCGTGGTGCAGAGAAGCCCCTCTGGGCACAAGGAACTCTTGCCTGCTGCTGGGGGGAGCCTACACTTATGGCACAATCACTTCGGCAAACAACCGGGTGCTAATTTTACCAAAATCGAGAATGTGAGATACAGCGATTCCTTTCCTAGGTCCTAGGTACTCACACATGGGTGCGCGTGCACACACACGTACACACGCTCACACAAGTATTACATAGTGGGGGAGAAGTTCCGTGACCCCCTGCTTGCCCTTGTTATGTGTGAAGCACGCTGGCACACTAATTTTAAACATTCCGTTCTCTAACTCTATTCCATTCCATTGGTTTAAAAAAATAAAAAAATAAAGGTGCTGGCCATCTCATGACTTCACAATGGCTGTGACTTCCAGTCTGTAGACGCTGTTCCCCCCCAAATTTTTGTACCTGTGGCTTTGAGAACAAGGCAAGAATGTTTAAATCAGCAGTGAAGATGGTAGCAAAAAGCTAAAACCACCCAAATGCCCAGCCAGAGAAGGGTACTTAAACTGTGCTCTATCCACGCAACGTAATGCTCTATGGCAGTGAAAAAAAAAAAACCAAAACAAAACCCAAACGGACCTTGGTGACACACATCTACACGGATAAACAGATCTCGGGAACACAATGCCGACTAACAAATAAGCAAAGTGCTGAAAAATATGTATGATGTGAGGCCGCTTATAAAAACAGGCAAACCTAGGCTTAAAAACATGCACGTGGAAAAACCACAGAGAAAGGCAGGGGATGAACCCCAGCGGGCACCACGGACACTGGATGGCGGAGCCCTGGTTCCTGAATGGCCATGTGGAGGAGGATCTCACACACTGGGCTCTGACATCACCTACAAGGAAACCTTTGTGGCGTGAAGCACTTCAGGGCCTGTCAGAGCAGCCAGCTCACCCTAACTGCTTACATATGAGCACACAGACGTACCTGTGACTGAAACCACCTCATTTCCACAATCCAATCTGTGGTTGTTTTCTTTTTTACGTAGGCGGGCCTCTCACCATTGCGGCCTCTCCCGTTGCGGAGCACAGGCTCCGGACGCGCAGGCTCAGCGGCCATGGCTCACGGGCCCAGCCGCTCCGCGGCGTGTGGGATCTTCCTGGACCGGGGCACGAACCCGTGTCCCCTGCATTGGCAGGTGGACTCTCAACCACTGCGCCACCAGGGAAGCCCCAATCTGTGGTTTTAAACAGCTGCCCTAAGACCCAGGAACCCTCTGCCTCAGGCCTTTGCTCATGCACTTCTCGGTGTGGGACGGCCCCCACGTTCTCATCTGGTCCCTGAGCTCCCGACCCGGATGCCCTCCCTGATGAGGCCAGGCCCTCCTGTGCTCCCCGCCTCATGGTATCCGATCTTCCCCTCCGTGGCTCTTGTCCCATGTGTGGTCGACCTCGGTCTCCCCTGCTGGACCGAGAGCTCCGAGCCTGCAGATCGCTCCACCTCCTGTGCTGGCCCACAGCACGTGCTCCATGGAAATGTGTGGACGGAACCACCACCCGCGATGGGCCAGACCCTGCTGCATCACCAGCCTCACGGCTCCCCAAGTACGTTCCATGGGCCTCGGGCTTCACCTCCCTGAATCTTGTTGTCATGACAACCCAGTGTGACCCTCATTTTACCAGACAAGGATACGAAGTATAGAGAGGCGGAGTCCCTGTGAGTAGATGGGTAGCCCACGCTATGGATGAAAACGAGGCCCAGAATGAGCTGGAAGGTGGGGGAACCAGCACTCCGTTCCAGGTCAACTGACTCCAGAGCCCAAGCTCTTGTCCCAGTGAGCAGATGCCTGGACCAGGACCTGTGGTCAGAGGCTGAAGGTGACGGTGACCAGACGATGATAAGGGCAGCGGACACCCAGCAGCCCCGACCATGTGCCGGGAACCCGCTCGTCAGCCCTACAACAACCCTGCAAGGTGGGTACAGCTATCCCCCTTTTCCAGGCAAGGAAACTGAGGCACAGAAGGCAATGCAACCTGCTCAGGTCCTGGGATGCCCTCTCTCTGCACCCTCAGCCTCCTCACAGCACTGACCTGAGCACCTAAGCTCTTAATCACACACCAGAGAGGCCAACCTGCATTTCGGGGGAGCGGTTCACGGGGATGAAGACGGCGGGCTTCGCTGGGGGCCTGGCCAGGGCAGAGGCTGCCGCAGGAGGAGCTGATGAAGGGGCAGGAGTCTCGGCCAGACCGCTGGGCACTGGGCTCTGGCCCCTGGCCCCGGGCGGAGCCGGTGGCAGATGCGCTGGGGACGACCCTGCACCGGCCTCTGCCGGCTCATCTGCTGGGGTCTCCTCGGGTCCAGACTCCGCTGAGGACTCAGACTCCTCCTCGTCTGCCTCCTGGCGGTGGCGCTTCCGGTGGGCCCCGCTGAGGCTGCTGATCTTCTCCAGACCCTGGGCTGCCAAGCTGTCGGGCTTCCTGCCGGGAGAGCCAGAAGTCAGACCCTGGGACGGGCCAGTCAACCTGAGGCAGCTGTGGGCCGCTGCAGGCTCCTCAGAGGTCAGGACGCAAAGGCCACGTCCCTTCCTGCCGCAGGGCCTTTGCACCCGCTGTCCATGCTCCCTGAAGACAACTGCTCCCTTACTTGATTCCAAGGACGCCTCTCGGGAAGACTTTCCCTTACTGTGTAGCCTCAGTCACCTCCCCCACCCGCCTCCATCCTCTTCTACCTGCTCTTTTCTGCTTAGTGCTCACTAGCACTAAATATATATGTAGTCACTGGATCACTGCCCATCTCCCCACCATTAGAATGTGAGTTTCTTAAGGGAAGAAATTTAATTTTTGTGCACTGCTCTATTCCTAGGGCCCAAAGGAGAGCCTGAGATGCAGTTTGCACTTGATAAGCAGTCGTTAAACGCACAAGGCTTAACAGGCCAGTACTGGAAATGAGCAGAGAGGGCCAAGTGTGAGAGCAGAGGGCAGGGGCCCGGGCTGGGGGGAGCACACGGGCCCCATCTAACGCCGGCTGCTCTGTGGGAAGGCCAGCTGGTGCGGCCACATCATCCAACTGGTCAAGACCGGGGGGGACCCTGGATTTTCATGTGAAATCTCCTAATTCTTAAATGTTGACTGTTGAATAGTGTCTCCCCAAAATTCATGGCCACCCAGATGCTCAGAATGTGACCTTATTTGGAAACAGGGCCGGCAGGATGTCATTAAGATGAGGTCATACGAGATTAGGATGGGCCCTAAATCCGATGACTGGTGTCCTTAGAAGAAAACAGAGACCCAGGGGACTTCCTTGGTGGTCCAGTGGTTAAGACTCCATGCTCCCAATGCAGGGGGCATGGGTTCAATCCCTGGTCGGGGAACTAGGATCCCGCATGCTGCGTGGCCAGAAAAAAAAAAAAAAGATAAAAGAAAACAGAGACCTGGACACACACAGAAGGCCATGGAAGACACACAGAGGATGCCACGTGACGATGAGGCAGACTGCGGTGATGTGTTTACCAGCCACGGAGCGCCCAGGATGGCTGGCACCACCAGAGGCTGGGGGAGAGGCTGGAACAGATTCTCTGGCCTGCAGCAGGAACCAACCCCACCAACACCTTGACTTTGGACTTCTGGCGGTCAGAACCACAAGAATAAATTCCTCTTATTTCAAGGTCCCCAGTTTGTGGTGACCTGTTACCGCAGCCCTAGGAGACTCATACATGTGCAAAAGATCCAAATGTCTAATGATGCTACAGGAACCAAACAAAACCTGCTAATGGGCTAAATCAAACCCTTGACCTCCTTGATGACGACTTCTGGCCTACTCGTCCCTGCCAAAGCTGGAAGGACCTGTAATGCAGGACTCAGTGTTGCAGGAAAACACCAGCATCCTGGAGTAAGAACTTTGCCATCCTGTGCACTGTAGGATATTTTGCATTATCTGAGGCCTCTACCATTTGAGGCATTTTAGCACACGGGTCATTGCAAATGCAGTTTCTCATAACCCCAGAAGACGCCATGACCCTTGAGCCCCCCTGGGAGCCCTGGCGGGAAGGACGGGCTTCAGGGAGGAGCCAGCGACTCACTCTTTGGTGCGGTACATGCGGTCCCCAGTGCCCAGTTTGGACGTGGTGTAAAACAGTCTCATCTCAGCTTCCGAAACCTGGACTTCGCTCAATTTCTGGAGCATCTCTGCTCGCTGGGGAAGGAAATGAGTGTGTTACACATTTGGCATCATGATCCTCTCTTCAGAAGGGAAGTTGAGACTCTAAATAAAATTCCAGCATCACTAACACCTACAGTCTTTTTTAAGCCGAAGGTTGAACTGCAATTACCATCCTTCACGGAGTTCTTAACGCCGACAGACGCGTGAGCTGAGGGTGGCTTTTTGCCCCCTTACGGAGTCTGGGATTGGATAAACAAGGCTCTCTTTGCACCACGGTGTGTCGTAAGGGAAGATCATTGACTATCCAGATGCCCATCAACAGGAGATGGAATAAATAAAGTAGGGCCCATTTGTATAATGCAAGACTTCCCGGTAGTCAGGTACAAGGGAAGAACAGCTGTGTGTGTGACAGGAAGTGGTCCCCACTCTGCCTCGAATAAAGCAGTGAGCAGGGGCGGGTCCAGTTGGTTCCTTTCCCCTGGGTGAGCAATTCATGAGTGTTTGTTTTGTTATTCTTGAAATCACACAGATATTTTATATCTGCTTTTATACGTGTATATGTGTATATATATATATATATACACACACACACACACACACACACACACACATTTCATAATCGATAAAAAACAACGTACAGAACAGCAAGAAAAGATGCTCACAGCATTTAAATAGGACACACTCAGAGGACAGTGAGCCTCCCCCGTATGAAGGGCTCCAGGGACCAAGCGTCAGAGCTGCTAACGGGAGGCCTGTGTGTCCCCTGGTGGACACAGCACACCGTGTGGTCACTGCCAGAAAGACTAACGAAAGAGAACCTCCTGAAGCCTCTAGATCAGGGTTTCTCAGCCTTCACGCTACTGGCATTTGGGACCAGATAATTTTTTGATGTTATGAGCACTGCAGGCTGCTTAGCAGCATCCCAGACCTCTACCCACCAGATGCCAGTAGCATCCCCCAAAGCGTCACAACCCCAAATATGTCCAGATTTGGTCAAATGTTCCCGGGGGGGTGGGGCAAAACTGTCCCAGTTGAGAGTCACTGCCCCAGACCCAAATACCAATTTATAGGAAATTCGGAGGGTGGAAGACCATGTTTATATCAGAGACAAAAAGTTTTTAATCCAGACCGTGGGAAAGTCTCTGAGACAAACAAACCAATCTCTCCAACAAATATAAGGGAGAAAGACAAGAGATACGGGTGGAGAGCATCTATGAAACAATCAGAAATTTGACTATTTACTGGATATCTAATGGTATTTTGAAAAAATTTAGACATGCTAATGGCATTGTGGTAATTTGAAATGGTCCTTATTTTAGAGATGCAAACTGAAATATTCAGGGATATGTATATGGGTTGAATGGTCCTCCGAAAACATATATCCATGTCCCAGAATGGGATCTTATTCAGAAAAAGGGCCTTTTTAAGTGAAGGGTAATTAGCTTAAGGATCTCAAGATGAAATCCTGAATTATCCAGGTGAGTCCTAAATTCAAAGACAAGTGTCCTTGGGACTTCCCCGGCGGTCCAGTGGTTAAGACCCTGCGCTTCCACTGCAGGCCGCACAGGTTCCATCCCTGGTCAGGAACTAAGATCCTGCATACCACATGGTGCAGCCAAAACATTTTTTTTAAAAAAAGAAAAAGACAAGTGTCCTCATCAGAGATACACAGAGGAGGGACACACAGGGGAGCAGGCCACATAAAGACAGAGGCAGAGGCTGGAGCAATGTGGCCATGAGCCGAGGAAACCTGGAGCCACAGGAGCTGGAAGAGGCCAGGTAGGACCGTCCCCTGGAAACTTCAGAAGGGGCACGGCCCTGCTGACACCTCGATTTCAGACTTCTGGCTTCCAGATCACTGAGAGAACACATTTCCATAGTTTTAAGCTACCCAGTTTGTGGTCACTTGTCAAGGCAGCCACAGAAACTAGTACAGATTGATGCTGCCTGGGCTCTGACCCAGGGGGTGGGAAAGTGACCGGCTGTGGAGATGACCAAGGTTGGCCATGAGCCTGACGACTGTTGGAGCTGGTGACAGGTACACTGGAGGCCATGACACTACTGTCTCTACCTTTATATATGTTTGAATTTCTCATTACAAAGTTTTCTCCTTAAAAAAATATTAAGCAAAAAAGGTTAAAATTCTCCAGAATGAAGTTAAAAAATAAACAACAAAATGAATGAGGAGGGAAAATAAAAAGTGAGCACGTTGATCGACCAACTCCTGGCTCAACAAACACGTGGCCTCCACAAAGCTGGACCTGTCCCAGACTGACGGATACCCAAGTAGCACATCTCCCAAGGACTGGAAAGGTTCTGGATCTGTGTGTCCCATACGGGGCACTAGTCACACGTGGCTATTTGCATTTAAGTTAACTAAAACCAAATCACATTAAAAATCCAATTCCTCGGCCACACTGGCCACATCTCAAGCGCTCAACAGCCACGTGTGGCTGGTGACCACTGTACTGGACATTGCAGACACAGAACTTGTCCCTCCTTCTGGAAAGTTCTATCCGACAGTCCAGCCACAGGGATCACGTTGGGGGTCACGGACACCCCGACCCATCCCTCGCCGTGCAGACAGAGCGTGCATACCTGGCGCTTCTTCTCCTTCTGGTCTAAGATTCTCTGCAGCATCTTCCGCTCTTTCTTGGTCAGGGGTTTCTTCTCCTTCTTGGACAGGGGAGGGGCTTTGGTCTTCTTCTTCTTCTTGCTGGGCAGGACGAGTGCGTTGCTTGCATCGACTCCTTTCAACGTGTCCTTATCTGAAAAGACACGCTTGCCTGACCCACAGCCCTGGAGGACGGAAAGCACGGACGCCTGCGAGTCTCAAGATGCTGCGTTAACGCCGATTTCCTCCGGGCTGACCCTCCTGCCCACAGTGAGAGCCACCCGAGCCCCCGCATAGGAACGGGGGCGCAGGCCCGTCACACCTTCATTCCACCAGTCCACCCAGCACCTGCCACGGGTCAGCCGTCCTCGCGTTGCGGGGAGAGGGATGCGGGCACAGCAAGGAGGGAACAGGCTGCAACAGTGCCTCCCTCCCAGCGGGGCCCTGCGTTTGGCGGGGCCATCTTTACAATAAACCATCTTTACAATAACTCTGAAAGACACTCTCTCACATGTGTACAGTGGACTGAGTACCAAGCTTGCGTCACAGCTATTTTTAAATGGTGGAGTTTGGGACATCCCTGGTGGTCCAGTTGTTAGGACTCCGTGCTTCCACTGCCAGGGGCATGGGTTCAATCCCTGGTCGGGGAACTAAGATCCCAAAAGCCGTGTGGCATGGCCAAAAAAAAAAAAAAGTCGGAATTTGAAAGTATACGTTTCAGACCAAAATCCAGCTTGCCTTATCACCCTTCAACTCAAACCTACTGCAGCACCATGGGGAGGAGGGCGCTTGGGGAGCACCTATTTCTGCCTGACACCCGACGCTGGAGTCCCCGTACGGGCAGTGTCTGACATTTATTAACTTCTCAGGCTTTGTACATCTTTATGACATTACCAAGTGCAGGAGAGGTTGTGCGCTCCTCAGTGAGAAAAATGGGACTATTTTAAGCAATGCAAGCCATCCATTCTGCAGTTCTCAGACAGAATTAAAAGCAGGGGGAGAAAAAGAAAAGAGTATATAGCAGCATTTTTCAAAGGCTCCAAATTGTGAGACGTGGTGACAGCTAAAGGAGTGTGTGCTTGTACGCGCTTGTGTTTCAAAATCTCTCGGTTTTAATTTCTAATATGGTAAATATCGACAGACACAACCCACACTAACAAAAGCACTTTGGTTCCTCAATTTTTAGGAATGTAAAAGGGTCCTTGGTGCAAAAAATTTGAGAACCTCTGTGCTATAGAAAAAAGGGGTGGGGGAGATGTGCTAAAAATAAAAATAAGAAAAAGGGTGATATTGGATTGGGGAAAGCGCTTTGAAGAAGGTAACCTGCTTTATATCCTTGTAAGATCCCTCTGGCCCCTGAGAAAGGTGGGGATAGACAGAGATGTCTTGTTCTGGGGTGAGAAACAACTTTCCCCAAATCTTTGAGTCTAAGAGACCTCGGGTCCCTCTGCTCTCACCCAACTGTCAGTCCAGGGGTCTTCTGCCCTCTTAGAGGGGCCATCTCACTTCCTGAGCTGTCACTGCTGTTACAATGGATGACGCCCATCACAGGACAACGTCACATCTCTACAGCTTGTCTTTACTTTTCAAAGCATTCCCGTTTCAGTCACAAACATATTCTCCCAAAATACCACCTCCATGACTCTGAGAGCAGGTAGGATGACTGTTACTGCTGGACCCATTTGACAGCTGAGAACACTGAGGCACAGAGATGTCAAGGCGATTTGCTTCAACTCCCAGACTATCCCTGCAACTTCCGAGGAGGGAATTCGGACTCCAGATTCCCACTCTGACAATCTTTCCTATAACCCCACTGCCTTCTGGGTCCAAGAGGAGAGTGTGGAAGAAGAGGCTGATGAGCGGGGTCGAGGGAAGCAGGCTTTCCCAGCGGCCCCGGCTCTCCCTCCCTCCCTCCACCTCCTGAATCTAGACTCAGTCTTCCCTAACACCTAAATCTGCTTGGCCCTCAGGGATCCTATACAAGCAGCTGGATGAGTCCAATTTTGGAATGTGTTCCGTCTCAGGGGCCTGCAAGACAGCTGAACCCATTCAATCACTTCAGCCCAACTCTCCCCCGAAACTGGACCCATCACGGTCGCCGATGGCCTCCCCAGTGTTACATCCACGGTCCTTTCTCTCCCTGCCTGATCCCACGGCCACATCTGACACAGACGGCGGGTCTTCCTCTTGGTCCCCGGACAACCACACTCTCCCAGGGTTCTCTTCCCACCTCACTGGACCGGACTCATTGCCTCAGCGAGCCAGTCTGGTCTTCAGACTTCAAATAAGCTGCAATCTCCCCTGGACTTCCCTCTCTCAAGCGTCCGATTCAGCAGCGGCCTGCTGACCCTTCTACTTGGATATCTGACAGGCCCCCCAAACCACTCATATCCAAAGCCAAGCTCCTGGCCTCCCCGCAAGCTGCCCATGCCTGCTTCCTCCAGCCTCCAGCCTCCAGCCGCACGCCTGGGATTTGTTCTTGACATGTCCTTTGCCAGAACAAAGCTCCATCTTCCAAGTACATCCTGAATCCAACCACCTCTCACCACCTCTCCTGCTACCTCCCTGGTCCAAGCATCAACTCTTGCCAGAGTCAATGTACTCAGCAGCCTCCTATCGGATCGCCCAGATTCTCTGCCCTCTACTGCTTTTCCTCAACACAGCAAAGTGATGCTGTTAAAACCTAAGCCCTGGGCTTCCCTGGTGGCACAGTGGTTGAGAATCCGCTTGCCAATGCAGAGGACACGGGTTCGAGCCCTGGTCAGGGAAGATCTTCCACATGCCGCGGAGCAACGAAGCCCGTGTGCCACAACTACTGAGTCTGTGCTCTAGAGCCCGCGAGCCACAACTACTGAGCCCGCGTGCTGCAACTACTGAAGCCCGCACGCCTAGAGCCCATGCTTTGCAACAAGAGAAGCCACCACAATGAGAAGCCCGCGCACCACAACGAAGAGTAGCCCCCGCTCGCCGCAGCTAGAGAGAGCCTGTTGGCAGCAACGAAGACCCAACGCAGCCAAAAATAAATAAATAAAATAAATTAAAAAACAAAACCAAAAAAAACCTAAGCCCACCCTGAGTCCTTCCTCTGCTCTCAACTCTGCAGGGCCACCATCCTCACCATGACCCACCAGGCCCTACAAGATCCTGCCCCCATTTTATTTTATTTTATTTTTTTCTACCCCCATTTTAAATTTCATCTCCACTCAGCCATTCTGACTGCCTTCAGGTCTTAAAAAAGGATTCAACGTCTTCTCAATAGGGCCTTCCCCGCCGCCCCCCCCCACCATGAAACACTGCAACCTGCCCAAACACCTCTTGTGCTTTATCTCTTTAGTATGAATGTATGCAAAACGTTCTATGTATTTTGTGTTTATCTTTGCTTGTCTCTTCCCAGAAGCATCTGAACTCTGCAGGGCAGGGATTTTTTCCCTTAATCTCCTCTTCTGTTACTCTCCTAGAATAGTGCCTGGCACATAGTAACCATTCCTAACAAAACGGAGGAGTCTGGGCAGAAATGTTAAGCAGCCTGGAGCTAAGCAGACAGGTCTGGGCTGAAAAATACAAACTTAGGGGTCGCTGGTAGGGAGGTTATAATGGAAGCCATCAGAATGGATGGACTTACCTTGTAATTCCTTACCCAAACTCCCCCTATAGCTATACTTGGGCTGGACCCCACTGGAAAGAAACTCCAGGTATTGTTCCAAATTCAGTTAAAACGAAACTGTCACTATTCCCCCTTCCTTTCTATCATCTGGGAGGGGGGTGTCTCTCCGTGTGTCCCGCCCGAGTCGCGGAGGCAGGGCATAGTCCGGGAGCCCTTCGGCCCCCATTGGCCAGCCCTGGCTCCGAGGCCCTGGTTGGTCCCTCCCCCGAATCCCAGCCCTCGTCCGGGGGCGCCTTACTTACCCTCCAGTTCCAGGCGCACAGGGGGCGGCTCGGGAGGGCCCTTCGAAGGGCCGGGGGCCGCCTGCTGACGCCCCTTGATGTTGTACCTCCGGCGCAGCTTCCCCATGGCACCCGGCTCCTGTTCCGCTCCCGCGGGTCCTACGACCAGCACACTACGAAGCCCAACCCACGTGGAATCCCACCGAGCGTTCCGGCCGGAAAACTTCCGGGCTGCGCTCTCGCGAGAGCTGAAACTAACGGAGTCCCTGGGGGCGGGGCTGGAGGCGGGGCCACGCTGATAGCAACGGCCGGCCGGCGGCGGAGGCGGGACCAAGTTAGAGGAGGGGGCGGGGCTGCGGAGGGCTCAGTTTAAGCCCAGGGCTGTTCTCACAGAGGTTTGGTCTGAGTCTCTAAATACTAATATTAATTTGGCTATTTGGGAATGGGAGTGTTCTGTCACCTTTAAAAATATAACCCTGCCCCAATACAATCTTCTTCCCTCTCTTTTTTGCTTATCTGCATTTTCTGATATTCCTACAAGAAACAGTTGTGTAATAAAAAGGCCCTAAATATTTCCATTCCAGTGACAGGTAGAACTAAAAGAAGGCATCTAATAGACAACTTTGAATTCTCATGACCACATCCCATTGTCTGTAGCGCACTGGGAAATAATGTATTTTCTGAATCCTGTATCTTGCGACTAGAACATCTATATTGTGCCTCCTTTTTTCTGTTAAAAGCATTAATTGGTTAAGGGCAAACATTTAAATTATATCACAAAAAAAGGGAAGGCACTAGACGTTATTTTAGAATTTTAGAAAGGATAAAGTTATTTTTAAGACTTATTTGAAGTTACTGCCCCAGGAAAAACATTTGAATAACGCAGAACAAGATCTGGCTGCAGAGCAGGTAAGCAATAAATTGTTGTTGATTGGAATGAATGAATGAATGAATGAAGAGTGTGATTAATTTGGATAAGCTCCCCTCTTACCCCGAAAAGCAAAAGCAAAAACAAACCCCCCTTTTGTTGTGGTCATCCATTTACAATGCTTGGTGTCAGTTTATTTATCTCTTGTAAAAATAAAATACAGGGCTTCCCTGGTGGCGCAGTGGTTGAGAGTCCGCCTGCCAATGCAGGGGACACGGGTTCGTGCCCCGGTCCGGGAAAATCCCACATGCCGCGGAACGGCTGGGCCAGTGAGCCATGGCCGCTGCGCCTGCACGTCCAGAGCCTGCGCTCCGCAACAGGAGAGGCCACAACAGTGAGAGGCCCGCGTACCGCAAAAAAATAAAATAAAATAAAATACAGTGTGTGTGTGTGGAAAAAAAAAAAGCCCCC
Source organism: Mesoplodon bidens (assembly GCF_964165515.1). NCBI lineage: Eukaryota > Metazoa > Chordata > Mammalia > Artiodactyla > Ziphiidae > Mesoplodon > Mesoplodon bidens. The sequence goes on along the minus strand of NC_138169.1, from coordinate 5,877,690 downwards.
ACGAACACACAGGAGGTGCGTGAGAGGATTTAGATAGTATACATATGAACATGCTTTTAATTAATTAAAAAGGATTTTGGGGGAAAAAGTTATAATGAGCAAATCAAACCTGTGTTTTCATGGGTTTTATTGCTTAGGATGATAGTGATCTACAGTTTCTTCTTTAAATAAGTTTACTTAAGTAAATAAAAAGTGTGTTCATCTTCAAATTATTAGATAGGTAATAGAACATTCTCTTATATTTTCTTCTAAAATATTATATACCGAAGTATTATCTCCAGAAGTTATAAAGAACACACTATAAAGCAAAAGGAGAAAAGGCAAATACACAACAGCATGGATCTCATTAATATAATGTTGAACAAAAGAAGCCAATCACAAAAGATCATACTTTATGATCCAATTCACATAAAGTTCAAAAACAGGCAAAATGAATCCCCTAAATTTTGGAGGGGGCATAGTGAATGGGAGAGGGCAAAGGGAGCCATTTTGCAAAGCTGGTAATGTTCCTTTTCTCAACCTGGGTGCTGGTCACCTTGTGTGTCGTTTAAATTCATGGAGAGGCACCTTATGATTTGTGTATTTTTCTGTTGGTATGCTATACTTCAATATAAAAAAAATTCCTTTAAAAAAAAAGAAGAAGGGACTTCCCTGGCAGCCTAGTGGTTACGACTCTGAGCTTCCCCTGCAGGGGACAAGGGTTCGATCCTTCGTCAGGGAACTAAGATCCCACATGCTGCACGGTGTGGCCAAAAAAAAAAAAAAAAAAAAAAAAAAAAGAAGAAATACAAGGCCAGTGAATATATGAAAACCTCACCAGGAATCTAGAAAAATGTAAGTTCAAAAAGAGGTAATTTTTCACTCTTTGGGTTGACAAAAGTTAAGTTTTATTTTCCTGGTGGTCTCAAAAAATGTCTGGTTAGACATGGTTTGATTTAGGATGCAAACAAGGCTCTTGCGTTGTATTTGGTTATTATAGCTCTTAAGTCTTTTAAAACCAATAAAACTCCCCTGCCTTCATTTTTTATGTCATTTACTTATTGAGGAAACTGGGTCGTTAATCCTGTTGAATGCTCCACATTCTGGCTTTAGCTGATTGCTTCTGCTGCTTCTAATTTTTTTCCTCCATCCCCCATATTTCCTGTAAACTGTTGGTTAGATATGGAGGCCACATCAAGTTAGGGTCCAAAGTGTTTGGCAAGAATCCATCATAGGTGGCGCTGGTACTTGTGCCACTAAGACTGGCGGGTCCAGGTCCTGACCACCTGGCCCCTCCTTTTTTAAGTTCCCCACCGACCTGCCACCTTTTGGTTTTAGTGTCTTGATGATCGTGGCCTGGACCCGTCATTTCATTAAGGAGTGCAAACGGATTTTCTAATTTCTAATTTTCTAATCTCTTTCACTCCCTCCTCATTTACTAGCGGGACTTTCCTAAAAAGAACTTTCGGTCCTCAACTATTTTGTGACTCTGAAATAGAGTTCTTTGAAGAAGGGCAGGAGGGATGCTTAATGCTTTTCTTTTAAACATTTCAGAATGAATGAATAAGCTCGTGCCCATGCCATCGGCAACGGTGGCCAATTTTGGGGTGTCAAATTCAGCGATATATAAAATGTATACAGTTCATATTTTCCAATCAATTGCAGTCATTGTCCTTGTTGGGGCTGTTTCCACTTTTACAAGCTTGGGTTGCTTTTTATAGAAAAGTTAAAAATAAAAATTATTTTAAAAAAAGGACAAGGTTAAAGCCCCACCAGGTCAGGGAAGACTTCCGGGGGGTGGGGGCGGGGAGATCATCAACCTCACAGCCGCCTCTCGCGCTCCAGCCAGGTCGCCGGAGGGTCCCGGGTCCGGGGGCGGAGCGCGGCGTGCGCAGGGCCTTCGAGGGAGTGCGCGCGGGGCGGGGCAGGTGGCGCGGCGGCGGCGGCGGCGGCGGCGGCAGCGGCGCGGGCAGAGGTGCGGCGCTCGGCCACCGAGCGCGCCAACGTGGTCCCAGCCGGAGTCGCGGCGTCCCACCGTGAGGCTCTCACCCTTCTTCCAGACCCCGCATCCCACCGGCCCCAGGATGGGCGCGCGCGCTTCGGGCGGACCCCGGGCCCAGACTGGGTTCCTGCTGCTGCTGCTGCTCGGGCTGCTGGCCCCGGGCGTGCAAGGGGCACGGGGCCGCGGCGGCACCGAGAAGAACAGCTACCGCCGCACGGTCAACACCTTCTCGCAGAGCGTCAGCAGCCTGTTCGGCGAGGACAACGTGCGCGCCGCTCAGAAGGTGGGCGCCGCGCCCGCGGTCACCTTGCCGCAGCCGCCGCGCACCCGGGGCCCGCCTGGGCCGTGCGCGGCCTCCGGGGCTGCAGGCCGGCCGGGGCGCGGGAAGAGGGGGGCCCGGGTCTGGGGCGGGGGAGCCCGGCCTGAGCCCCGGGGCCTTCCGCCTGCCGCCCAGGCCCCGCCCGGCCAGCGTTGGGTCTGGGGGCCGGTTCCGGCGCAGGGCCTCGGGGCGCCCTCTGTGCCATGCGGTACTTCTCCTTGGACCTTGCCCCCGGGGGTGTGCGACCCGGGTCTCCTCTGGGCGGCGCTGACGCCGGCCGCGCCTCTCATTCATTCATTCAACACGTTTGAATGAGCGTCTACTGTGAGCCAGGCACCGTGGCGGCTGCCCGGGGCGGTGGGGGGCGGGGGGGCGCCCTGCCAGCCAGCGCCCGCGCCCTCTCCCCACGCTGCTGCGCTCTCCCCAGCAACCCCGAATTTCCTGTAGCCTTGCACCCGACCCACTTCCCCTGAGCACCCGAGGCCCTCCTTCTTCTGCTTTGAAGATATTTAGGCTTTTTACTTTTTATTTTTTAAATTATTTTTTAAGAATGGGAGTAACGCAGTCTGCTCTGTTGCTTTGGCAACCTGGCACCATAACAACACTTTTAAGCACCTACTGTGTGCTGGGCCTTTCACTTGGAGCGTTTTGTTTACTTTGGAGCTGTTGAGGAGCCTCAGACCCCTGGGGGTGGTGTTGAGCGCTCCGGAGAAGCGCAGGGAGTTCTTTCTCCCTTCTCTGCCCTTGGTAGCCGGGTGAGCCATTCGGGGTAAAAGTCCACCGAGAAAGGGGAAGTGAATAGGGGCACAGTTACCTGTGGTCAGGCGGTTCCTTGAGTACAGCCCTTACTGTTCGTCCTCTTAATTCCTTTGCTCTGCGCCAGTCCTGGGGTTTTGGAGCGGAGAGAAGTTTGGGTTTAAGTTCCAGCTTTGACTGGATGGCTTTGGGCAAGTGGCTTCACTTTTTTGAGCCTCCGTTTCTTTATTCCTTAAATGGGGCTAATGATAATATCCTCTTGGTTATGAGTTTGTAATTATGAATCGTTGGTACCTTCTTGGCCCAGAGTAACGGCAGAATCAGTGTGAGCTACTGTTGTTAGTTAAGTTCCTGGCCAAGGAGCAAATCAACATTGCGAAGCCCCGCTGAAAGGGCTTTCAGGGTTTAAAAGAAGTTTTCTGGTGCTTGAGGTGGAGGGGAAAGAAAAGAATATTAAAGCCCAAATCAGATTGGCTGGATATTCTAATTGGATGAGATGAAATACGAGTTAATTTGTTGGGAAAACTAACTTCTGACCACCATCTCCTATGGGTGTTCTGAGCCTCCGTAGAGGTTGTGGGTTCTGGCGGGGATCTCTTTGTAGGTGGCCACGGAGGGAGAAAACAAAAACACCTGAGTGCAGAAAGGTGGCCGTCCAGTCTGCCTGAGCGTAAAGGGTGAATCTGCACTTCCCTCCTGCCATGTGCCTGAGCCATTTGAAGGCAGAAATCATTTCTTTTTTTTTTTTTTTTTTATAAATTTATTTATTTATTTATATTTATTTTTGGCTGTGTTGGGTCTTCGTTTCTGTGCAAGGGCTTTCTCCAGTTGCGGCGAGCAGGGGCCACTCTTCATTGCGGTGTGCGGGCCTCTCACTGTCGTGGCCTCTCCCGTTGCGGAGCACAGGCTCAGTAGTTGTGGCTCTGAGATTAGCCACTTAGCCACTAAGGGCTTAGCCACTCCGCGGCATGTGGGATCTTCCCAGACCAGGGCTCGAACCCGTGTCCCCTGCACTGTCAGGCAGACTCCCAACCACTGCGCCACCAGGGAAGCCCCAGAAATCATTTCTTTTACAGCAAAAACAAGTCTGACTTTTTTTGAGGAGGCTAAGCACAAGTAACCCATGTCTTGGCCGACGGTCCTATCTGAGAATATAAGGTCCACGGACGTGAAATACAAAATAGATACTTGAGTTTAAATATGGGTTGGTGCCAGTAAGACAGCTGTATTCTGGCAAAGAATCTGAGAATCTCGAGGTCAGAAACGAAGTTTTGTGCCTTCAGTAGAGATGACAATAATACTAATTTGTTATTTGTTTAGGATGCACCTTTTTTCCTTTTTTTTTGGCCAGGCGACATGCAGGATCTTAGTTCCCTGACCAGGGATCGGCCAGGGATTGTACCTGAGCCCCCTGCAGTGGAAGCGCAGGATCTTAACCACTGGACTGCCAGGGAAGTCCCAAAATGCGCCTTTTTAAAAACGATCTAATTGGTTTTATTCAGCAATTCATGAACTGGGCAGCATCCCTTCTAGCAAATAGGTGGTCCATGTTCTAAGTCCTTTTATAGGTAGAGTAACTCACTTAATCCTTAGAACAGACCTATGAGGTAGGTACTGTTAATGTTTCCCTTTTACACATAGGGAAACTGAGGCACAGAGTGGTGAAGTGACTGGCTTCAGGTCAGACTGGGTGGAAGAGCCAGGATTTGAACCAGGCACAGTGGGTCTGGGGACCACACTGGTACCCTCACTGGTCTTCCAGCATCATGACCTTCCTGATTCCCCTAATTATTGTGGCATCTAGAATGAGGCTGCCCTGATATTTCCTGCCTAGTGTAGCCCAGACCGGCCAGGCTTGGGGGAGATGGTTTTGTTCATCTTAATTAAAAGAAACTGGGTCTGCTAGCAACCGTAGCTTTCAGCAAGCCAGACCTGCTTAGTGGGTTGTGAAGTTTGAGGGCGTTTAATGAAACACTTCATGTTCTATCTAGGACTTGTCTAACATTAACCCTTGACCTTCTTCTGGTTTGGAGCATGGGCCTTGCTCTCCAACAGACATGGGTTCGAATCCCAGCTCTGCGTCTCACTAGCTCTCTGACCTTGGGCCGGTTGCTTGACCTCTGTGTGTCTCATTTTTGCAAAGGAGGTAAATTGGAGGGTTGAATGTGATTAGTCAGGTTGTACAATACCAGGCACTTACTAAGCATTTAGTAAATGGTAGAAGATATTTATATAAGAAGGACTCGCCAGTGTAAGGAAGCACCGCCATTCAACCTACTCCTGATGGCCAGTGTTTCATTAGTTTCCTGTCTTTTGCCACGTGAATCCTGGCTGCAGTCAAGGTCCTTCTATATCAATTTTTTGGAGTGCGCTTAGACAAGTTCATCTGTAAATTGTTAGAAATGTAATTGCTGAGCCAAAGGATCTGTGCGTTTTAAAATTTTGAATTGAAATATAATTGGTGCACTTTTCTGTATAAGTTATACAACATAATGAATTGTCACACACCAAACACGCCCATGTGACCAGCATGTAGATCTAGAAAAGTATGGTCGAAATCCCCCTGCCCCAAGACAGCCCCTCTCCTGACACTGATAGCATAAATTAGTTTTTGTTTGTTTGTTTGTTTTGCGGTACGCGGGCCTCTCACTGTTGTGGCCTCTCCCGTTGCGAAGCACAGGCTCCAGATGCGCAGGCAGCGGCCATGGCTCATGGGCCCAGCCGCTCCGCGGCATGTGGGATCTTCTCGGACTGGGGCACGAACCCGTGTCCCCTGCATCGGCAGGCGGACTCTCAACCACTGCGCCACCAGGGAAGCCCCATAAATTAGTTTTGATTGCCGTGGCCTTTATGCACAGTTCCAGTTCATGTACTTTTTTAGTACCAAGAGATATTACTGAATTGTTTTCCAGTTATACTCCCATCATACGTGTGAGGGCTGGTTCCCAAACCCTCTCCAATGAAGTGTCAGTAAACTTTTTGGTTTGATTATTTTACTGTGAGATAGATGGTCTTTTCACTTATCCAGAATCCATTGGCGTCTTCTTTTCTGGGAACTACTTTTGGTTTTCCTTTGCCATTATTGAACTGTTGGTCTTTTTTTTTTTTTAAGAGGCTTACATGCTTTTGCTTTGTAAGAAAATATTTTGAGCAGAGTAACTTTGACACTTTCCAGTCTTTTTTTTTTCCCCACCAACATTTTAACAGCTTTATGGAGGTGTAATCGACATAGACTACACATATTTAAAGTGGGACAAAAGTGTACACGTTGGTAAATTTTGCCATATGGATATACCCCTGAAGACATCACCACAATCAAAATAATATTTCCTTTTTATTTTGAAAAGCTGAAAGAATTGAATAAGGAGCAACTAGAAACTCCATCTGGGTTCACCATTTCCCCCCCAAACTGTTTCTTTTTCACTACAAGCACACACATACACACACTTTTTTTGAAAGTAAATTGCAGACATCATGACACTTTCTCCTACAAAACCATCATACTATGACCCCTCCACCCCAAAACTTAAATTCAGTACAATAATATTTTGTAATATACAGCCCATATTTGCATTTCCTTTATAGCTTTTTAAAAAAAAAGTCAGCACCCAATCAACGATTGCTCATCACATTTGATTTTCATGTCTCTTTAATTCCCTTTAGTCTGTCAAAGTCCCTTCACCCATTTGGGGGTAAGGGAGGCTTTTATCACATTGACATTTATGTCTTTTTTTTAAAAATAGATTTATTGAGCTGTAATTCAGATACTATACAATTCATTCATTGAAAGTTCCGTGATTTTTATTATATGCACAGGGTTGTGCAGCCATCACCACAGTCAATTTTAGAATATTTTCATCCCCCCTCCAAAGAAACCCTATATTCATTAGCAATCACCCCACCTCCCCCAGCCCCTGACAACCCATCATCTTCTTTGTCTTTATGGATTCGCCTATTCTGTGCATTTCCTATAAATGGAATCATACAGTGTGGTCTTTTGCATCTGGCTTCTTTCTCACTCAGCATCGTGCTTTTAAGGTTCATCCCTTTTGTAACCTGTGTCAGTATTTCATACCTTCTTATGGCTTTTTATTTATCCATTTATCAGTTGATGGTCATTTGGGTTGTTCCCACTTTCTGGATTCTATGACTAGTGCTGCTCTGAACATTCATGTGCAAGTTTTTATGCGAATATATGTTTTCTGTATTTTGGAGTATGTACCTAGGAGTGGAATTGCTGGGTCGTATGGCAGCTCTCACATTTCAAGGAACCTCTGTACAGCTGTACCATTTTACGTTCCCACTAGCAGTGTATGAGGATTCCTTTCTCCCCATCCTCGCCAACCCATGTTCTTGTCTTCCCCCCACTCCTTGGATACATTTTATTTAATTTATTTTTTAATTGAAATATAGTTGATTTGCAATATTATATTAGTTTCAGGTGTACACCATAGTGATTCAATATCTTTTTGGACTATACTTCATTTATAGTTATTTTAGAATACTGGCTGTATTCCCTGTGCTGTACAGTATATCCTTGTAACTTATGTATTTTATACACAGGAGTTTGTACCTCTTAAACCCCTACCCCTATCTTGCCCCTCCCCCTTCCCTCTCCCCACTGGTAACCACTAGTTTGTTCTCTGTATCTGTGCGTCTGCTTCTTTTTTGCTATATTCACTGTTGTATTTTTTAGATTCCACATATAACAATTATCATACAGTATTTGTCTTTCCTTCTTTCTTTCTTACTTTTTAACTTTTTAGCTGCCTGGCGTGCAGGATCTTAGTTCCTGGACCAGGGATCGAACTTGCGCCCCCTGCAGTGGAAGCACGGAGTCTCTTTTTTTTTATAATTAATTTTTATTGGAGTATAGTTGCTTTACAATGTTGTGTTAGCTTCTACTGCACAGCAAAATAAATCAGCCATACATATACACATATCCCCTCCATTTAGGACACTACAGTGCATTAAGTAGAGTTCCCTGTGCTATACAGTATGTTCCCATCAGTTGTCTGTTTTATAGATAGTATCAATAGTGTATATGTGTCAATCCCAGTTCCTCCCACCCCACTCCTTTCCCCCTTGGTATCCATACATTTGTTCTCTACATCTACGTCTCTGTTTCTGCTTGACGGGAAGCGTGGAGTCTCAACCACTGGACCTCCAGGGAAGCCCCAGTTTTTGTCTTTCTCTGTCTGACTTATTTCACTAAGCGTAGTACGCTCCAGGTCCATCCAAGCTGTTGCAAATGGCAAAATTTCATTCTTTTTTATGGCCGAGTAGTATTCCGGGGTATGAGTGTGTACGTGGTCTGTGTGCGTGAACCACATCTTTCACCATTCATCTGTTGATAGTTGTCTGTCTCTTTTAGTGTAGCCACTTTAGTGGGGCTGACATGGTATCTCCGTGGGATTGGGACAGGCCAGTTGACTTTTGAATTTTCGCACGATGCATCTCACCTGATTGCATCCTCAGGGTTAGACTGAGGAATTACAATTCCAGCAGGAATTCTACGCGAGGGTCTCGTGTCCTTGCTGGGGCAGCACATCAGGGCACAGGGTGTCGGCTTGTCCCATGACTTTGATCTTCCGTTGAGGCCTTCCATCCTGGAGGTGCCTTTTCCCCTATGTAATTCATTCGTGCAGGTGGTCTGCACGTGTGTTCCAGCACCTTCAGTTCACGTAACCTTTGTCTCTCATTGTGTTCCTCAGATGCTTGGGTAACCTCTGAACTGCAGAAACTCGCCCCTTCTCTGCCTTGCTCATGAAGACACATGTGCCCTTACAGCCTGATTCCCTGGGAGCCAGTGTGCACGTGCCTGGGGGTGATAGGGACGAGGAGAACTGCAGGACGTCCTCCAGATTTAGGAGGAGGGTGATGCAACCCTGAGCTGGAGTAATCGTGTTTTCTCCCATAGCCCTGGCCACGGCCGCAGGCCTCCTGAGTCGGTTCACCTGAATCTCCCTCGTTTTAACTTTTCATCCTGAAAATTATCCAACAGACACAAAGGGGGAAAGAAATGTGTAATGAACCCCAGTACCCATCACTCAGCTTTGCCATTTTTGTTACATTACTCTCCCCATCCAAAAAGTTTTTGAAGCCTGGCATAGTATTTTAAAGCTAATCCAAGACATAACGGTTTACTTTTGAATACTTCGGTCTGCATCTTTAACAGGTGAACATTTTGCAAAGATCGCAGCCATAGTACCATCGTCACAGCTCGTGACAATTCTTTTTTTAAATTTTATTTTGTTAGAAAAGTATTTATTTATTGACTGCATTGGGTCTTCGTTGCTGCGTGCAGGCTTTCTCTAGTTGCGGCGAGAGGGGGCTACTCTTTGTTGCGGTGCGTGGGCTTCTCATTGCAGTGGCTTCTCTTGTTGCGGAGCATGGGCTCTAGGCGCGCAGGCTTCAGTAGTTGTGTCTCGTGGGCTCTAGAGCGCAGGCTCAGTAGCTGTGGCACACGGGCTTAGTTGCTCTGTGGCATGTGGGATCTTCCCGGACCAGGGCTCGAACCCGTGTTCCCTGCTTTGGCAGGCAGATTCTTAACCACTACGCCACCGGGGAAGCCCCGACAATTCCTAATAAGCAACCCAAGTCCATTTTCCGATCTCCCTGATCGACTCAAAACGTCTTTATGCAAAACTGCTTTGTTTGAATTGGGATCCAAACAAAGTCTACACTTGCATTTCACTGATAGGTCTTTTAAGTCTCTCTCTCTCTCTTCATTTTAATTTATTTATTTTCTTTGGCCTTGCTGCACACATGTAGGACCTTAGTTCCCTAGTTCCCCAACCAGGGATGGAGCCCGGGCCTCTTCAGTGAAAGCACAGAATCCTAACCACTAGGCTACCACGGAACTCCCAAGTTTTGTTTTGTTTAGTTTTAATTTTATTAAATTTTTTATTTATTATTAAAATTTTTATTGAGGTATACTTGATGTCCAATATTATACAAATTGTACAATATTATATAAATTTCAGGGGTACACATAGTGATTCACAATTCTTACAGGTTATACTCCATTGATAGTTATTGTAAGATATTGGCCTAGTTTATAGGTTGTAGAAAACATACAACCTGTGCCATAGGTTCAGCTTTTCACCTGATTTCTGTGAACTGCTTCAGGCTCCGGGCTCCGCTGACGCCCCCGTCGTAGGCTGCAGGGCTGCCATCAGGAAGGACCACAGCCTGGGCAGCTCACACAGAAAGTATCATCTGGAAGTTCTGGAGGCTGGAAACCTGAGATCGAGGTGCTGGCAGGGTTGGTTTCTCCTGAGGCCTGTCTCCTTGGCTAGCAGGTGGCCGGCTTCTCCCTGTGTCCTCACGTGGTCTTTCCTCTGTGTGTGTCTATGTCCCCATCTCTTCTTGTAGGGCCACCAGTCCTGTTGGATCAGGGTCCCTCATACTGATCCCGTTTCACCCTCGCTGAGATTTGGAGGAACAGAGTGCAGCCTGCAGCACTCCCTGAGGGCTCCTGTGTCTTCACACAGACAAGGGGGCCAGGGAGTCACATTGCCCAAGGGGAAGCCACAGTGAGGGGTGCCAGCCCCCGGGGGCAGAGAGCAAGTGTGGTTCCCACCGCTCAGTCCAAAAGGCCCACGATGGGTCTGTCCCTGCAACACCCTCTCCTGCCCTGGACAGTCCCCAGGGTGGGCCTGACTTTCCTCTGAGCAAGGCCAGACCCTGGTTGGGCCTGTGGGTTTCTGAGCACCTGCTTGAAGACGTTTGTTAGGGTGGGGAGGGGATGGCTCCGTTTGGAGAGAGGGCCGCACCTCCGTCCTTGCTGGGAGCAGCTGGGTTGCCTAAGCAACCTAAGCAGCTCCCATGTCCTGAGGCCTTTACAGGTTCTTATGGCTGTCTTATCTTAGTCCCATTTTACAGCTGAGAAAGTGGAGGCAACAGCAGCAATTGTTGTCTCTTCCTCTCCAGATAAGTACTTCCTCACACCCTTTCTAGGAGAGCTGGTGCCCTTGAAAAGCCCGATAGCTTGTGGTGTGGAGCTCTTGCCTCTTTCCTCCACTTGAACAAAATGTACAAGTTGCTACCTATTGGCAAACGTGTACAGATCACGCGTACTTTAAAGAATTACGACAGGAGAAACAAAACGCGGTAGATCCCTGAAAGGGAATGCTGTTTGGCAAGAAAGAGAAATTAAGTACCGATACACGCTGCAGCACGGGTGAACCTTGACAATGTTATTTTGAGTGCAAGGAGCCAGGCACAAAAGGTCACGGATTGCCTGATTCCACTGGTATGGAAAGTCCAGGAAAGGCAAATCCATGGAGATGGGAAGGAGATTAGTGGTTGCCTAGGTTGGGGGTGGGAGGCAATGGGGAGTGACTGCTGACGGGGGGACAAGACTCCTTTTGGGGTGGTGAAAATGTTCTAATGTTAGATTATGGGGAATTTCTAAAAAAAAAGCTGTGAATCGTGCCTTTTAAAAACGGGAACTTTATGGTATGTAAATGATATGTCAGTAAGTTTCTAACCGGAAAAGAATTATAACTAAACCAACACCAGTGTGCCTTCTCTCCAGGTGATGATACATTCTCCGAAATCCCCTTACCCACCTACCCCTGCCAAAGAGAGGGACAGTGACCCTCTCTTCTCTCAGACACACATACTTCCTCCTTTTTTTTTTTTTTTACGTCAACCCTTCCATTATTTTTTTTTTACTCTTCCAGTTTAAAAAACCTTTTTTCAGATAGGACTACAGTTGATTTACAATGTTATGTGAGTACCCTTCCAGTTTTTAAATAGCAGCTTATTGAGGTATAATTCACATACCATACAGTTCATCCATTTAAAGTATATCATTCATATATAATTTCCGTATATTCACAGGGTTGTGTAACCATCACCACATTTTCTTCACCTCAAAGAAAAACCCTTTAGCTATCAACCTCTCTCCCTAACCCCTAGCAACTGCTGATTTACTTTCTGTCTCTATGGATTTGCCTATTCTGCATATTTCCTATACATGGAATCACACGTTATGGTCTTTTGCCTCTGGCTTCTTGTCCTTATTGGAAGGTTTTTACGTTTCATCCTTCTAGAAGCATGTGTCAGTGCTTCATTCATTTTCATGGCTGAATAATATCCCATCGGGTGGATATGTCAGGTTTATCCATTCACCAGCTGATGGCCACGTGGTCTTTATACAAATCCCTTTGGTGCTTGCAGCTAGGAAATTTAAGGCTAAAGGGATGATGTCCTTGCAGAAGGGTCTTGGGGCCAAAGCTTCTGTTAGAAGATCGGGGACTTCCCTGGTGGTCCAGTGGGTAAGAATCCGTCTTGCAATGCAGGGGACTCCGGTTCGATCCCACAGGCCGTGGGGGCAACTAAGCCCGGGCCCCACACCGAAAGATCCCACGTGTCTCAACTAAGACCCAAGGCAGCCAAAAAGATAAATATTTTTTTAAACACAGTGAAATGAAGCTGCACCTCATATTCATCCTCGGAGAGCTTCAGAAGCCCCGGGTCCTTAAAGCTGGGATGGACGTGGGTCTCTACTGTTTGCACACGCTAGGGAGATGCTGTTGGGACTCGAGTGTGAGAACCACGGTTCTCGCCCTTCAGAGTTGCTCCCATGCAGCAGTGTCCCGGCCTCCGGGTGAAATAGGTTGGTTGCAGCACCTCCCACTGTTTAAAAATGAGAAATCAGGAGGAGACTTTGACAAAAGAGTCGGCCTAGAAGGGCTCCAGGAGGAATCGGAGGTGGAGTGAGCAGCTGTGCAGAGAGCTCCCGGCTCCCCCGATGCATCCCTTCCCCCGTAGGAGGGAGATTTGTCTAGATTCGCTTGGTTCTTGGCACCTGGCCAGTTAGTCCCGAGCTCCGTCAGTCCCCTGGGCTACGCGGCCAGTCCTGGGGTGGCCTTCGTCATCGGCCGGCTGTGTTTTCTCGTCCAAGTGTAAGCTTGGCCGGACTAGGCAGGAGGGAGCTTTGGCCAGGTTGTTAATGATCTCGCTCTCGTTTCTGCAGTTCCTGACGAGGCTGACCGAGAGGTTCGTGCTGGGAGTGGACATGTTTGTGGAAACCCTGTGGAAAGTTTGGGCGGAGCTCTTGGACGTCCTTGGACTTGACGGTAGGTGTGGGGGGCATTCATTTGAAGGCACTGTTTCATTCTGGTGCTTGTCAAATTATGGGAGTGGTACCCATGGCGGGTGGCACAAGAGAAAACTAGGGGGGCAGTGAGGATACGTGTCATTGTTGCATGTGTAAATAGCTGAGATTCCCAGATGCTATTTAGGATAAGGTGCAGGTGGACAGTGCCAACTTGTGTGCCCCCAGGCAAACCTCGGGGACTGGAGGTGGAGTCTCTAGGTTGTTGGGGTCCGTAACCAACTACTCCAGTTACTTAGACAGAAAGGGATTTAGTACAGGGAATGCGGCGCTCACACAATCACCAGAAGGGCTGAAGGAGCGATGTGTGACCCCCGCCCCAAGGTCTAGGAATTGGACGGCAGCTGCTGGAACCCTTTGAATTCAAGCTCACAGCCCTGGTCCAGGCTGCTGCCTGTCTCCAGGAAGCCTGCAGCAGTCTGTGTCGGGGTCCCCTAGACCATCCCCAGGTCCTGTGCATCTCCAGGAGGACCCCCAGGACCCAGCATGTGGTCGTACCCACAGCTGTGGTGTATCACAGTGAAGGACACAAGGCACAGTCAGCAAAGGGAAAGGCTCACGGGGTGACGTCTGGGGGAACCAGGCACAGGCCCCCAGAGCCCTCCCCCAGGGGGGGTCACACAGGACACCCTTTATTCCCCGAGGGAGGTGTCATCTACCAGGGACGCCCAGTAGAGGCTCAGCCTCCAGGGTGTTTATTGGCGGCTGGTCATGTAGGCGCCCTCTGCCTGCACCTTCCAAATTCCCGACTCCCCGAAGGAAAGCAGGTGTCAGCGTGAACCACACTGATTGTAAAAAACCTCCAAGCCAGGGAGCCCCTGTTCTTGGGGAGAGGAGGGAGCTCTCACTGCAATGTGTATGCAAGTCACTCAGCTCTCCGGGACGCTGACCAGGTGCCCCCAAGTTGAACTCAATTCTAACCCTATCACCTTGGAGGTAGCATCTGATCCCACAGGTCAAGGGCTCAGTCCCACAGTCGGCCCCACTTCAGACACGAGTCACAGATCCGGGTTGTCACCCGTGCTTCTGACAGACTAGCATGGATCAGAGGTTCCCACGACCCGTCCGGTCACCGTGGGTTCAATTAATTTGCTAGAGCCGCTTGCAGAGCTCAGGAAAGTTTACTCACTGTCTGTTTACTCACTCACCAGATTACTGGTTTATTATGAAAGGATATAACTCAGGAACAGCCAGGTGAAGGAGATGCATGGGGCAGGGTTGGCGGGCAGGGACTCCAAGCTTCCACGTTCTGAGTTCTATTGTCTCCTTGGCCATTGGTGATGGATTCAACCTTCAGCCCCTCCTGGAGGTTAGAGGGCCCAACCCTCTAATCATCTGGTTGGTTCCCCTGGCAACCAGCCTACATCCTGAGAGGCTTTCCAGAATCACCTGATTAACAAGCGCAGGTGTGGGTGAAAGGGGCTATGAATTATCAAGACTTCTGTTGCACTTGTCACTTAGGAGATTCCAGAGGTCTTAGGAGTCTATGCCAGAAATGGGGATGGACACCAAATACAGGTTTCTTAAACATCACAACCTCACACTCCAGAAATCCAAGTTCCCAGATGCCAGCCAAGGGCCCACCTTGCCAGCAGGTGATTCTAAAGAGTGGCCTCAGGCCTGCTGGGTGAACTCTTCCCTGCACAGCTCCTAACTAGGGTCCCTTCTTAACAAATCAGCCAGAGCAATTTTTTTTATTACTGCTTTTATAGTAGTGATTTAAAAAAAAAAAAGAAGGCAGGTCAAGTCACTCTCCTTAAAGCTGCCCGGTGACTCCTTGCTGCACTTGGAATCGACCAGGTTCACACCAAGGACACTGCAAGCAGCAAGGATCTGCCCAGCCCCCATCCTGTTCTTGGACACGCTGGGGTCTTTGACACCTTCCTGTCCCTCCAGGTGTTCCCTGCTGGGGATGATCCTCCCAGCCCTTTGCCTGCTCCCATCTTTCCCATGCTTGGGTCTCTGGTACGTGACACCTCCTTCAAGAGGCCCCTCCTGACTACCCTGTGTGAGGAACCTTGTCCTTAGTTCTCACCCTCAGCTGTAACATCTCCCTCCCGTGTGCGTGTGTTACGCACCTCCCTTCTGAGATCCCGTGAGTGGGGTCTTGCCCACCTCCTCCAGGCTGCAGCCTCGGGCCTGGCTCTGCCCTGGCACAAAGGGGCCCATCGTTAATACGAATTGGAGGCCTGGGCTTCCCTGGTGGTGCAGTGGTTAAGAATCTGCCTGTCGATGCAGGGGACATGGGTTCGAGCCCTGGTCCGGGAGGATCCCACATGCTGCGGAGCGACTAAGCCCGTGTGCCACAACTACTGAGCCTGCGCTCTAGAGCCCGTGAGCCACAACTACTGAGCCTGTGTGCCACAACCACTGAAGCCCGCGTGCCTAGAGCCCGTGCTCTGCAACAAGAGAAGCCACCGCAATGAGAAGCCCGCGCACCCCAACAAAGAGTAGCCCCTGCTCGCCGCAACTAGAGAAAGCCTGGGCGCAGCAACAAAGACACAACGCAGCTCAAAATTAATTAATTAATTAATTAAAAAAAAAGGTATATGATGGCCAACAGGTACAAGAAAATGTATCAATGCTACATTACTAGTGGTTCAACATTACTAGTCATTAGGGAAATGCAAATGAAAACCACAATGAGATATTAATTACCTCATGCCTATTAGCATGGCTATTATCAAAAAGATAAGAGATAACAAATGTTGGTGAGGATGTGGAGAAATTGGAACCCTTGTACACTGTTGGTGGGATGTAAATTGGTGCAGCCACTATGGAAAACAGTGTGGAGGTTCCTCAAAAAACTAAAAATAGGGGCTTCCCTGGTGGCTCAGTGGTTGAGAATCTGCCTGCTAATGCAGGGGACATGGGTTCGAGCCCTGGTCTGGGAGGATCCCACAGGCCGCGGAACAACTAGGCCCGTGAGCCACAACTACTGAGCCTGCGCGTCCAGAGCCTGTGCTCCGCAACAAGAGAGGCCGCGATAGTGAGAAACCCGCGCACCGCAATGAAGAGTGGTCCTGCTTGCCACAACTGGAGAAAGCCCTCGCACAGAAACGAAGACCCAATGAAGCCAAAAATAAATTAAAAAACAAAAAAACAAAAAAACAACTAAAAATAGGGAATTCCCTGGCGGTCCAGTGGTTAGGACTTCACACTTTCACTGCCGAGGGCACAGGTTCAGTCCCTGGTCTGGGAACTAATATCCCAGAAGCCATGCAGCGTGGCCAAAAAAAAAGAAAAATTAAAAATAGAACTACCATATGATCCAGCAATTCCACTTCTGTGCATATATCTGAAGGAAACAAAAACACCCTGTCACAGAGATAACTACACCCCCATGTTCATTGCAGCACTATTTACAATAGCCAAGACGTGGGAACAACCTAAGTGTTCATTGACAGGTGAATGGATAAAGAAATTTTGGTGTGGGCTTCCCTGGTGGCACAGTGGTTAAGAATCTGTCTGCCAGTTGAGGGGACACAGGTTCGATCCCTGGTCCAGGAAGATCCCACATGCCTCAGAGCAGCTAAGCCTGTGCACCACAACTACTGAGCCAGCACTCTAGAACCTGCGAGCCACAACTACTGAAGCCCGCCTGCCTAGAGCCCATGCTCCGCAACAAGAGAAGCCACTGCAATGAGAAGCCTGTGCACCACAACGAAGAGGAGGCCCCTCTCGCCGCAACTAGAGAAAGCCTGCGCACAGCAATGAAGACCCAACGCAGCCAAAAATAAATAAAATTAAAAAAAACAACAACGAATTTTTGGTGTGTGTATATATACAATGGAGTATTATTTAACCATAAAACGAAGGGAATCCTGCCATTTGAAACAACGTGGATGGACCTGGAGGGCATTAAGCTAAGTGAAATAAGAGAAAGGCAAATACTGTAGGATCTCACTTGTATGTGGAATTAAAAAAAAAAAACTCATAAAATGAGAGATCAGATTTGTGGTTGCCAGAGACAGCAAGTGGGAGGCAGGGGAATTGGAGGAAGATGGTCAAAAGGTACAAATTTGCAGTTATAGGATAGATAAGTCCTGGGGATGTCATGTACAACATGATGACTGTAGCTAACACTGCTGTACCGTATAGTTGAAAGTTATCAGGAGAGTTAGTAGATCCTAAACGTTCTCAGGAAAAGAGAAAAAACTTTTTTTTTTTTTGTATCTATATGAGGTGATGGATACTAACTAAACTTGTGGTCATCTCACAATATATGTAAGTCAAGTCACACTGTACACTTTCAACTTATATAGTGCTGTATG
Source organism: Mesoplodon bidens (assembly GCF_964165515.1). NCBI lineage: Eukaryota > Metazoa > Chordata > Mammalia > Artiodactyla > Ziphiidae > Mesoplodon > Mesoplodon bidens. The sequence continues at coordinate 5,860,231 of NC_138169.1, read as the reverse complement.
TCAGTTATATCTTAATAAAACTAGGAAAGAAAGCTGCATGCTGAAGTAGGATGTGTGCCTCTTTCAAATGGTTTGGTTAAAAAGAAAAAAAAGGTACGTGACTAGAAATGGAGCAAAACGTTAACCATTGTTAAAACCTAGGTGGTTTTGATAGGAGTATTTATTTTACTATCCTTTAAAATTTTCTATTTGAAAATTTTCTTAAGTCAGGCACACAGAAGATGCAAGTCCTCCATTTCACTCCATTCTTAAGATGGAACTTCATGTGTGGGTACCAGTTACAATTAGGTTTGACTGTGAGTAACAGAGACCCCAAATAACAGTAGCTTAAACAAGATGGAAGCTTATTTCTCTTATGTGAAAGTTCACAGGTAGGTGGTTAGGCAGGTAGGTGGCTTTGTAGCACATTCTTCTCGGGTCCGAGGCCCCTTCCATCTTATTGCTCCCCAATTGGTGACCTCCCTTCCCTCATGACACAAGACAGCTGCTCCTATTCCAGCCATCTCACCCACATTCCAGCAGGCAGAAGAAGAAGAGGTAAAGGGCATATTCCCACTACTTCTAGGAAGCCACCCCAAAACATTTCTGCTCACCTCTCCTTGACCAAAACTTAGTTATGTAGCCGCAAGGGAGGCTGGGAAACGTCCTTATCCTAGGCAGCCGTGTGCCCAGCCTAACACTGGGCATTTGTTACTATGGAAGACAGGAAGGAAGGAAATTGAAGGCCAGTTTTCAGGCTCTGCCCCACCTGAAAGGTGTTTCAAACCCACGATATGACGGCGTTGCCCTGTCTTTTCCCAGGACTTAGTATAAAGGCTAATGAGGCAGCCGACTTTAGTTCCTTGGGTGTAGCAGAGGCGCAACCAGTGAGCTGAGCTGCCCACCCCCGGCTTGCAGAGAACCCCCTGACCCCGTGTAACCGGCCGCTGTCCCTCTGTTCTGTCCTGCAGTCTCGAACCTGTCCCAGTACTTCAATCCGAGCTCGGTGGCCAACAGCCCCACACGTGCCCTCCTGCTGGTGGGTGTCGTCCTCCTGGCCTACTGGTTCTTGTCTCTGACCCTGGGCTTCACCTTCAGCGTCCTGCACGTGGTGTTCGGCCGCTTCTTCTGGGTGGTGCGGGTCATCCTGTTCTCCATGTCGTGCGTGTACATCTTGCACAAGTACGAGGGCGAGCCCGAGAACGCCGTGCTGCCTCTGTGCTTCGTGGTGGCCATCTACTTCATGACCGGGCCCATGGGCTTCTACTGGCGCAGCAGCCCCAGTGGCCCCAGCGTGGAGGAGAAGCTGGAACAGCTGGAGAACCAGGTCAGACTGCTCAACATCCGTCTCAACCGAGTGCTGGAGAGTCTTGACCGCTCCAACGGCAAGTGACAACCAGCCAGCCGGCCGGGTCCCCTCCTCCCGGCGCCCTCTCTCCGGAAACAAAAAAGAAGAAGGAAAAAAAGAACGCCAAACCCCAAACAATCTTAATAAACATGTCTGAGCAGGAGAGTGGCGCTTTGCGAGGGTGTTTCCGGCCACGTGTCAACTCTTAGGACAATCTTCCGGGAAGAATGGGACAAGATCGTTGATGTAGAACGAACCACCCACCAAGTGTCATTAGTGGAAAGCAATCTTTTTTAAACGAAGGATATAACCATATTAGCTGTACAGGAAGAGAAGTTTATCTGTGCACAGAGCATAAAGTTAATTTTTTCAAGCATTTAAATACACCTTTTGTAAAGTTTTCTAACACAGGCAGATCGACTCAAGTTTTAATAACCTTAAAACTTTACAGGGAGGGGACGAAATTGCTCATTCGACCCTTTGCAAGAGTTTCAAGGCAAGCATTTGTTTTTGCAGCGTAGGGGTTGGTGGGTGAGGTCTGTGTGCAGTCTTTTCAGGTTCCAAAGCTGTGACCTTCATTACATGTCGTTTTTCACTGATGTCGACCTGATGAATGTTCTCACTTCTGAACGTGGGCCGTTGGGTTTCAAGGAGGAAACTAAACATCTTTCGGATCCTAGTGACCCCAGCCAAGCCCCCTTCAATCCTATTTCTAAATGAAGAAATCATTATTTGTAGAAAACCTACGATTTTTTTCCCCCTTCTGTACTTGGATGTATTTTAACCTCCACATTTTGTAAAGGGAAATTCAAGGACCAGGCAAAGAAATGTCTTTGGGGTTTGATGCCGGGAGCTGCCTGGGTCAGCTCGTTCAGGAATCTATTTGATGTCCTAATTTCGCCATTTGCCAGCTAGGTTGATACAGGAAAGATACACTCTCTAGGGTTTTTTGTTCATTTGTTTCATCTTGGTTTTGGGGGACTCAGGACCTTAGAAGGAAAACCAACCATAGCAGCTAATAACATTTTCAAGTCTGTTGCTGCTTATAAAGCATTCTCAGGAACTATAAGCTGGAATAAGCCAGACTTGGAGAAGATCTGAATTATTTTTCCTGAAATTTTTACAGTACATGTGTTAGGTGCTTTTTGCCTGGAGTCTGGGGTGACCTCATTTTTAGGTGGTCCCTAGGGGCAGAGAGAGGTACGTGCAGGGCAGACAGCTGTGGGGTCCTGGACAAACGGGGCTTTGCAAGGCTTGGATCAGGGGCTAGTGGAGATGCCCCTTTCTGGGCACTAACAAGCACAGGAGGGCAAGGAAAGGATTCCCCAGGTTTGGATGCCAGGGGTCCTGACTGTCTTTCCCTGCCCACCTGCGTCATGCCCTAGCAGCCCCCTCGCAGGAGCCCCTCTACGCAGGGTTGCAGAGTCCCATGTCAGATCAGGTAGAACCAAGACCTTTTGGTCCAGGTATCATTTTGGGGAAAACTCAGCTGCCTGCCAACTCCGCCTGTGCTGCTTTTCTGTGACGTTTTACTTGGGGTTACAAGTACCTGGAAAACGGAAGCAAATGTTTTCTGAGGATGTTTGTGAAACTTCTGTCTTTAAGGTGCACACTAACGGGACCCAAACTCTCCTGCATTCAGTTCGCTTCCTGAAACACATGTTCTCTAGAATTTGCTTGGGCAAATCTTTACCCATGGGCATTTGACCCCCGTGTTTTCTGCATTGAAACCGTTCCAGTTTTGTCAGTTAGATACTGACAGACAATTCTGTTTTAGCACAGGGTACGAAGAACTCCAGGGAGGTTATCTTTGCCTTCCTTTCTTTTGTGCATTTGGCTTCTGTGTATTTGGCACGTTTAGGTATTTGCTTTGCTCCTGTTAGCCAGAAGGGAAATTGACATTCTCTGCGCAAAGCTTTTAAGTCTTACATTACTGTTCTGGGTATAACACCCACTCTGTTCTCTCACCCGCCCTCACACATGGAAACCTGATGGGCACTGTGCTGTGTTGAGATCCAGGCAGGAAAACCATTTTAACTTCTAGTAGCGCGAGGAAGGCTCACGTGTCTAGTTGCTGGTGGACTCAGGCCACAGCATCAACTGGAAATTGCTGTCGAGAATATGCACCTTGTTTTCCAAATTGGCTAAGTGTAGGCTATGAAGCCAGTTTTATAGTTCAGTACACTCAGAGGAATAATGTCTTTATTTTTAACAAAAGTTAAATAGTTAATTAGTTCACTAGAAGTATCACTTCAGGGTAGAACAGTCCTTGAAATTCTGATAGAAATCACGGATGTTCGATCTGAATAAGGCCTGCTTTTTAATGCGTAAATTTGACTTTTGCTTGGGCGTTTTCTTAACCCCAGATAATTTGGGGTTTTTTTTTTTTTTTTTTTTGCTTTCTCCATTCCATGGAAGCTTGTAGGGTATTTGGCCTCCCCCACGCCCCCTCATCTCTTCCTTTTTTCTCTCTTTCGTACATGGAGAAACGTATTTTTGTACCATATCTCATACCTTGAAGAGAAACCTTTTTTATATCTTCAGGGCTGTAGAATATATTAGTGTAACACGTCATTCAACGTGGTATGAAAACATACTGACGAAAACTACTGTGGATCTCTGTTTTCGTTAAGACTCAGTTTTTCAGGTATCTTCAAATTCATCAATGTTAATTTCCCAGTGCTTCAGTATCCCAGTAAATACCAAGAACAGAAAATAGTCCAGAAAAGAGAAAGGACCAGCTATCTCCAGATTGCTGCATTTCTGGGGATATCTGGGGATAATGTTTGGAGCAATCTCTTCCTTGACATCCTAGCCAAGATGCTTTCGTGGCACGTCAGCCTTCTGTAAATGTATTTTCCAGTACCAATCAGCGTTACCTGCCTTCTGGGTTTTTTGGTTTGCTCGTTTTTGTTTTTTGTACCCCGTATCATTTCTGGTAGCAAAGTGCAACAACAGAATTTCCTGAAAGCTAGCCTTGTGAATTATGCCAGGGGTCTTAACTTATGAAGGTGACCGAGTGACAGCATGGAGAGAGGTTAGTGCCGTTGAAAGAAGGTTTTTAATACCCACACTTTCCTGGACACGACAAACATACCATGCCACGTGGGACCACAGGAAGCCTGATCCATGCAGGGTCAGGAAGCAGACGGAGGGCAACTGGGTCTGTGCTCTTCTGACTGTGGTGGGAAGTAGCTAGTTGGGGACCTCACCTGTTGGAACTAAGGGTGAACATGTAAGGTGGGGTCGGTGCTTGGGAGGGTTAGAATAGGACTTTTGTACACCCACGAGGGCTGGCTTGCAGGGAAGATGAAAATCACTTTGGTCGTTAGTCTGGCCTTGTGATCCAGCAGCCTCCTGGCTAGGAATAACATGTCAGATGTCCAGTGCAGAATCTGAAACATGGCAAAGACACCTTCTCCCTAGTGGGAATCCTGCTTTGCTTCATCTCCATGCTTCCGGCTGCTTCTTAAGATGCTTTTGAGGAATGATACCTGCCTTACAATGTGCCACCTGAGCACTTCTCCCTGATGGGTTTTGAATTGGCCGATTTAATCAAAAAACCAGCTCTCCCATCCAGCTAGCTCACTTTAAAAGGAATTCCTGGGACTTCCCTGGTGGTCCAGTGGTTAGGACTCGGTGCTCTTACTGCCGTGGCCTGGGTTCAATCCCTGGTTGGGGAACTAAGATCCTGCAAGCTGCTCGGCACGGCCAAAAAAATAATAATAATAAAAGGAATTCTTTAAGGTCCTAAAGGTGTCAACCTGCTCCCCCAACTTTTTTTTTTTTTTTGCGGTACGCGGGCCTCTCACTGTTGTGGCCTCTCCCGTTGTGGAGCACAGGCTCCGGATGCGCAGGCTCAGCGGCCATGGCTCGCGGGCCCAGCCGCTCCGCGGCATGTGGGATCTTCCCGGACCGGGGCACGAGCCCGTGTCCCCTGCATCGGCAGGCGGACTCTCAACCACTGCGCCACCAGGGAAGCCCTCCCCCAACTTTTAAAAATAATATATCATCATTTTTGTTGATGGCCATTTGAGTAGTTGAGCCTTTCCTCTTCACTTGTGAATAATAGAAGTATATATTTTTGCAGGATCTAACACAGTACCCTTAAAATTAGTACTGGATAACCATCAATATGGTGTATAGTATCTGGGATGAACAAACCTTATCCAGCGTACTCAGTTCTGTGCCCTGCTCTTCATTGATTCCTTGATATGTAGGAGATGCCCCAGCACCAGTTTTTCCCTGGTGATGGCATAAAAAGCTGATTGTCCTTTGCGCCGTCTACCGAAGACCTGCGGCAGCTAACGTTGTTATGAGCCATACGTTCTCATGTCTTTTTGCATTTTTAAAGGTTTTATTGTAGTGTCAGTTTAATATCCGCATGTGTGTTAAATCTTTGAATACTGTAATTAAATCGATTTCTTGTGGTGGTGATTAGCTCTCACTTAAAATTATTTCCCTCTTAACTGGAAATCATATTTGTGAGGTATGGTACCCATCATCCACAGTGTATTCATGAGTCAAATTTGTATTTTGTGTATCTGGTTATAAATTTTACGTAGCATTTAATTTCATACTATAAATCCACTTGATTTTAATATAGTGGTGTGTGTGTGTGCGTATGTGGTGTGTGCGCACTTTAGTTTCATGAGCCTTGGGAAACTGATTCTACAAATATAAATAGGCATAAATGTATAAGGCTTATTTTTTTGGCAGAGCGAGCCGTACATCCCTCCTATTTATTAAATCACTGGCTTTGGTGTTATGTAGAGATATTTGTAGACCGATTTCAGAACAGAATTAAAATATTGTGAAAATTAACAGCTTAATAAATGTTTATGGTAATTTTGTTGTACAGACTTCCTAAATATATTTCATTACTCCCAACCAAGCATTTGTGTTTTCCCAATCTTGACCTGTAATGCTGATTCCATGATTCTGTTCCCCAGTCCAAGGAGAGTCATACAATCTTGAATCTAATTGTTTGATTGGAGGTAGTGTTGCCACATAAAATACAGGACACCCAGTTAAATCTGAGTTTCAGATAAACAACAAATGCTTGTTTAGTGTAAATACGTCCCGTGCAATATTTGGGACATACTTACACCAAAGGAAAAACAAAAAAGAGTTGTTGCTTATTTGAAATTCAACTGGGCATTGTATATTTTTATTTGCTAATTCAGGCAATCCTAGCAGGGTATAGCAACTGATGTACACACCTCCACCCCACCCTGAACTGGAATGCTTTTGTGGGTACTAAAAATTGTTCCCTAGCCTTAGCAAACATTCAGGAACAAATGTAAAAGGGGAACAGAGACGTTAAATACACTTACGACCTGAGAGTATTGCTCCTGGGAATATTTATATTGCAAAGAAAATTTCACAGGGGTCTCCAGGGGACAGTTTGAGGCCAGTCATGGTGACGTAATCTGGAGGCCCCCTGGCTGGCCCAGCACTGGGAGAGCGAACAGGTCAAAAGCAGGGACCTCACACCACGGAGGACAATGCAGCAGTGAGTTGCACCATCAGTGCTGGGTGAGAAAGTGGGGACGGGAAGGAGGAATGACAACATTGCCCACTTGAGTGAGTTAAATACATCTGATTAATCATTTTGCAAGAGTACATTAAAAAAAAAGAAATATCCGCGCACCCCAATGTTCTTAGCAGCACTACTTGCAATAGCCAAGACATGGAAACAACCTAAATGTCCATCGACAGAGGAATGGATAAAGAAGATGTGGTACATATATACAATGGAATATTGCTCAGCCATAAAAAAGAATGAAATAATGCCATTTGCAGCTACATGGATGGACCTAGAGATTATACTAAGTGAAGTAAGTCAGAGACAAATATATGATTCATATCACTTATATGTGGAATCTAATAAAAAATTATACAGATGAACTTATTTACAAAACAGAAACAGGCTCACAGATCTTGAAATCAGACTTATGGTTACCAAAGGGGAAACGGGTGGGAAGTGATAAATTAGTAGATCGGGATTAACGTATACACACTACTATATATAAAATAGATAGGGAGTGGTTAGGATTTGGTGCTCTCACTGCTGTGGCCAGGGTTCAATCCCTGGTTGGGGAACTGAGATCCCACATGCCTTGCAGCGGTGGCCCAAAAATAAAATAGATAACTAATAAGGACCTACTGTATAGCACAGGGAACTCTACTCAATATTCTATAATAACCTATATGGGAAAAGAATCTGAAAAAGGATGGATATGAGTATGTGTATGGCTGATTCACTTTGCTGTGCACCTGAAACTAACATGGCATCGTGCATCAACTATACTCCAATAAAAAATTTTTTTTAAATAATAACAAAATAAAAATAATAAAATGTGGCTACTAGGAAATCTTATTTTATTTACTTATTTTTTTTGGCCCTGCCGCACAGCAGGTGGGATCTTAGTTCCCAGACCAGGGATAGAACCGGCACCCCCTGCAGTGGAAGTGTGGAGTCTTAGCCACCGGACCGCCAGGGAAGTCCGTACTAGGAAATTTTAAATTACACATGTGGTTTGCATTTGTGGCTTTCATTATATTTTTACCAGACCTCACTGAATTATATAAACAGCGCTGGAACAGGGCCAACTTCAATCACTCAGGTGCTGATTACATTGAAGCATAGTGGTGGTAATGCCTGGCTCTGCAGGCTTATGTGGCCCCTGGGGAGGGAAGAAGTGTGACTTCAGTGGTCTTTATGCCCAGCAGGGGCTCAATGCATATTTGTTGGGAAACAAATGAATCTTGTAACTCAGGACAGTAATTCATCTGCACAATACGAAGTATACTTGAGTCTGGGCCTAGAAATTGTCTCATCCTAGGATAATCTACCCTGATAACCCTCAGGTTAATCAATTCCAGCTTGACAGGTCCTCTGTCCTGCACACCATTGTGAAATGGCCAGAGCATCAGATAAAGATGAGGCTGGAGGATTTCCAATTATCGAGCTGGAATTAGAGAAATGCAGGGGGGTGGTCCTAGGGAAGGATGATGGGATTTTATGCTATAATAAGAAATATATATTTGGTCTTCATTCCTGGTTCCTGACACAGAGCTCCTAAAATCCTTGGAATTTCCTGAGTGATGGGGGCGAAAGGGGCATCTTTTGCTATTCGTAACACGCCCTTTCAACCTTACTGGAGTTTATGCTAATGACGTGGCTCTCGGCGGGCCCCAGGATGGGGGCTGGCTGCCAAAAGAACCAACAGTGCAATTAGGGGATTGGAATTTTCAGCTCCCCGGCCCCTAGCTTCCAGGTTGGGGAAGGCATCCTTGTACCAGGAGGGCGCACCCGCATCTCCACTTGGACAAGAGCTCCTATACTTGGGACCCCTCCAGACCTCGCCCTATCTACCGCTGGCTGTTCATCTTTATCCTTTGTCACATCCTCCGTAATAAACTAGTAATAGTAAATAAAGCTGTTTCCCCGAGTACTCTGAGCCATTCTAGCGCATTATTGAACCTGAGGAGGGTGTCATGGAAACTCTGATCCGTAGCCAGGCTGGACAGAAACGTGGGCAACCTGGGGACCCACGTACTTTTGATCCGCATCTGAAGTTGGGGGGGCAGTCTTGGGGGACTGACCCTTAACCGGTGGGGTCTGCACTGACTTCTGGTAGTTGGTGTCCGGAATACTTCATGTGAGGGAAAACTCCACGCATTTGGTGGTCAGAGTGTTCGATTGTTTTACCTTAGATGAGTTTTAAGACCAAGGGTCCCCCAGGTTGACATGAAAGGTAACAGAAGGGACTGCCCCGGCGGTCCAGTGGTTAGGACTCCACACTCTCAACTGCCGAGGGCGTGGGTTCCATCCCTGGTCAGGGAACTAAGATTCTGCAAGCCTCACAGCCTCACGCGTGGCCAAAAAGAAAAAAAAAAAGAAAAGAAAGGTAACAGGAGAGGGATGGTGATTGCATGGCCCCTGTAAGTGATAGCAGTAATTCTCATAAACAGAGCCTTCTGTGTGTCAGCTCTGCTCAACCTGCCCTGGCTTGTTGAAGCTACCCACTCTGTTAGCCAAGAAGGGATTATCTCTGTAATACAAACGAGAAAACCCAGGCTCAGAGACGTTGAGGAATACTGCCCATCATCAAATGGCAGAAGTCATTATACCCTTTATGGTCTCTCTCCCGGTGAAGTTGTGGCTTTCGAGGGGTTTTTCCAAACTTGTATCAGTAAAGATATTCATTAGTCACCAAAACGATGACTATAAAAGATGACAATCAGAAAGCTCAAATAACTACCATCTCCTCTATGCTGAAGAGTGGCAGCGGGGAGTAATGATAGATAGTTTTTGCTGTTCTACAGTTTACCATTTTTTGAGAAAATTTAAGACTTACAACAAATTCTTGTTTCGTATGTAGCTCAGAGAGGTTAAGCTCCTTGGACAAAATGGCACAGCTAGTAAGAAGTGTGGGGAGAATATTACTCAGCCATAAAAAAAGAACGAAATAATGCCATTTGCAGCAACATGGATGGACCTAGAGATTATCATACTAAGTGAAGTTAAGTCAGACAAAGAAAGACAAATCTCATATGATATCACTCACGTGGAATCTATTTTTTTAAAAAAAATGATATAAATGAACTTATTTACAAAGCAGAAACAGACTCACAGATTTCGAAAACTAACTTATGGTTACCAAAGGGGAAATGTGGTGGGGAGGTCAGATAAATTAGGAGCTTGGGATGAATATACACACACTACTAGACATAAGACAGATAACCAACAGTGACCTACTGTAGAGCACGGGGAACTCTACTCAATATTCTATAATAACCTATATGGGAAAAGAATCTAAAAAAGACTGGATATATGTATAACTGATTCATGTTGACGATACAGTGGAGATATATATATATCTGATTCACTTTGCTGTACACCTGAAATTAACACAACATTGTAAATCAACTATGCTCCAATAAAATTTAAAAAAAAAAAAAAAAAAGAAGAGGTGTGGGGAGCCAGGACTGAAACCCAGCACTGCAGACTCCACATCACATCCAGTTTTCCACTGGATGGAGTGTGCGGAGGCATAGAGTGTGTCCTCTGTATCATCAAAGTTTACGTATAACAACAGTTGGAGAACGTATAAATGCATGCATTTGGTCATTCTCCCTCCATTAAACCAATCTGCAGCCATGCCGGGAAAGTAGGAGCTTAATGTACCTTCACAGCTTTTTAGACATTCAGGAGAATCTCAGTTCGGATTGATTTTTTTCTGGACACTTTTTGGCTTTCAGGGGTCTCGGGTCATCCTATTCCAAGAGGTTATGTTACTAGGATCGAGGATCTTGGTCCAGTGGAGTGAAATAGTTCTTGCCTCAGGAATCGGACAAAACCAGCGTACCAAGTGTACTCCCATCAACTTAGATTTTGAAAGACGGCAGAGTTGCCTTGGCTTAGTTGTTGTTGTTGTTGTTGTTTAACATCTTTATTGGAGTATAATTGCTTTACAATGGTGTGTTAGTTTCTGCTGTATAAGAACGTGAATCAGCTATACGTATACATATATCCCCATATCCCCTCCCTCTTGCATCTCCCTCCCACCCTCCCTATCCCAGCCCTCTAGGTGGACACAGAGCACCAAGCTGATCTCCCTGTGCTATGTGGCTGCTTCCCACTAGCTATCTATTTTACGTTTGGTAGTGTATATATGTCCATGCCACTCTCTCACTTTGTCCCAGCTTACCCTTCCCCCTCCCCGTGTCCTCAAGTCCATTCTCTAGTAGGTCTGCGTCTATATTCCCGTCTTGCCCCTAGGTTCTTCATGACCATTTTGTTTGTTTTTTAAATTCCATATATATGTGTTAGCATATGGTATTTGTTTTTCTCTTTCTGACTTACTTCACTCTGTATGACAGACTCTAGGTCCATCCACCTCACTACAAATAACTCAATTTCGTTTCTTTTTATGGCTGAGTAATATTCCATTGTATATATGTGCCACATCTTCTTTATCCATTCATCTGTCGATGGACACTTAGGTTGCTTCCATGTCCTGGCTATTGTAAACAGAGCTGCAATGAACATTTTGGTACATGACTCTTTTTGAATTATGGTTTTCTCAGGGTATATGCCCAGTAGTGGGATTGCTGGGTTGTATGGTAGTTCTATTTTTAGTTTTTTAAGGAACCTCCATACTGTTCTCCATAGTGACTGTATCAATTTACATTCCCACCAACAGTGCAAGACGGTTCCCTTTTCTCCACATCCTCTCCAGCATTTATTGTTTGTAGTTTTTTTTTTTTTTTTTTTTTTTTTTTGCAGTGCATGGGCCTCTCACTGCTGTGGCCTCTCCCGTTGCGGAGCACAGGCTCCGGACTCGCAGGCCCAGTGGCCATGGCTCATTGGCCCAGCCGCTCCGTGGCATGTGGGATCTTCCCGGACCGGGGCATGAACCTGTGTCCCCTGCATCGGCAGGCGGACTCTCAACCACTGCGCCACCAGGGAAGCCCTATTTGTAGATTTTTTGATGATGGCCATTCTCACTGGTGTGAGGTGATACCTCATTGTAGTTTTGATTTGCATTTCTCTAATGATTAGTGATATCGAGCATCTTTTCATGTGTTTGTTGGCAATCTGTGTATCTTCTTTGGAGAAATGTCTATTTAGATCTTCTGCCCATTTTTGGACTGTTTGTTTTTTTGATATTGAGCTTCATGAGCTGCTTGTATATTTTGGAGATTAATCCTTTGTCAGATGCTTCGTTTGCAAATATTTTCTCCCATTCTGAGGGTTGTCTTTTTGTCTTTTTTATGGTTTCCTTTGCTGTGCAAAAGCTTTTAAGTTTCATTACGTCCCATTTGTTTATTTTTGTTTTTATTTCCATTTCTCCAGGAGGTGGGTTACAAAGGATCTTGCTGTGATTTATGTCATAGAGTGTTCTTCCTATATTTTCCTTTAAGAGTTTTATATTGTTTGGCCTTACATTTAGGTCTTTAATCCATTTTGAGTTTATTTTTGGGTGTGGTGTTAGGGAGTGTTCTAATTTCATTCTGTTGTTTGTTTGTTTTTTGCAGTACGCGGGCCCCTCACTGTTGTGGCCTCTCCCGTGGCGGAGCACAGGCTCCGGACGCACAGGCTCAGCGGCCGTGGCTCACGGGCCCAGCCACTCCGCAGCATGTGGGATCCCCCCAGACCGGGGCACGAACCCGCGTCCCCTGCATCAGCAGGTGGACTCTCAACCACTGCGCCACCAGGGAAGCCCCTAATTTCATTCTTTTACGTGTAGCTGTCCAGTTTTCCCAGCACCACTTATTGAAGAGGCTTTCTTTTCTCCACTGTATACTCTTGCCTCCTTTATCAAAGATACGGTGACCATATGCTCATGGGTTTATCTCTGGGCTTTCTATCCTGTTCCATTGATCTATTTCTGTTTTTGTGCCAGTACCATACTGTCTTGATTACTGTAGCTTTGTAATATAGTCTGAAGTCAGGGAGCCTGATTCCTCCAGCTCCATTTTTCTTTCTCAAGATTGCTTTGGCTATTCAGGGTCTTTTGTGTTTCCATACAAATTGTGAAATTTTTTGTTCTAGTTCTGTGAAAAATGCCATTGGTAGTTTGATAGGGATTGCATTGAATCTGTAGATTGCTTTGGGTAGTATAGTCATTTTCACAATGTTGATTCTTCCAGTCCAAGAACATAATATATCTCTCCATCTGTTTGTATCATCTTTAATTTTTTTCATCAGTGTCTTACAGTTTTCTGCATACAGGTCTTCTGTCTCCTTAGGTAGGTTTATTCCTAGGTATTTTATTATTTTCGTTGCAGTGGTAAATGGGAGTGTTTCCTTAATTTCTCTTCCATATTTTTCATCATTAGTGTATAGGAATGCAAGAGATTTCTGTGCATTAATTTTGTATCCTGCTACTCTACCAAATTCATTGATTAGCTCTGGTAGTTTTCTGGTAGCATCTTTAGGATTCTCTATGTATAGTATCATGTCATCTGCAAACAGTGACTGTTTTACTTCTTCTTTTCTGATTTGGATTCCTTTTATTTCCTTTTCTTCTCTGATTGCTGTGGCTAAAACTTCCAAGACTATTCTGAATAATAGTGGTGAGAGTGAGCAACCTTGTCTTGTTCCTGATTTTAGAGGAAATGGTTTCAGTTTTTCCTTATTGAGAACGATGTTGGCTGTGGGTTTGTCATATATGGCTTTTATTATGTTGAGGTAGGTTCCCTCTATGCCTACTTTCTGGAGAGTTTTTATCATAAATGGGTATTGAATTTTTTTTTTTTTTTTTTTTTTTTAATTTTGCGGTACGCGGGCCTCTCACTGTTGTGGCCTCTCCCCTTGCGGAGCACAGGCTCCGGATGCGCAGGCTCAGCGGCCATGGCTCACGGGCCCAGCCGCTCCGCGGCATATGGGATCCTCCCGGACCGGGGCATGAACCCGTATCCCCTGCATCGGCAGGCGGACTCTCAACCACTGCGCCACCAGGGAGGCCCAATGGGTATTGAATTTTGTCTAAAGCTTTTTCTGCATCTATTGAGATGATCACATGGTTTTTCTCCTTCAATTTGTTAATATGGTGTATCACATTGATTGATTTGCATATATTGAAGAATCCTTGCATTCCTAGGATAAACCCCACTTGATCATGGTGTATGATCCTTTTAATGTACTTTTGGATTCTGTTTGCTAGTATTTTGTTGAGGATTTTTCATCTGTGTTCATCAGAGATATTGGCCTGTAGTTTTCTTTTTTTGTGACATCTTTGTCTGGTTTTGGTATCAGGGTGATGGTTGCCTCATAGAATGAGTTTGGGAGTGTTCCTCCCTCTGCTATATTTTGGAAGAGTTTGAGAAGGATAGGTGTTAGCTCTTCTCTAAATGTTTAATAGAGTTTGCCTGTGAAGCCGTCTGGTCTGGGGCATTTGTTTGTTGGAAGATTTTTAATCACAGTGTCAATCTCAGTGCTTGTGATTGGTCTGTTCCTATTTTCTGTTTCTTCCTGATTCAGTCTTGGCAGGTTGTGCATTTCTAAGAATCTGTCCATTTCTTCCAGGTTGTCCATTTTATTGGCATAGAGTTGCTTGTAGTAATCTCTCATGATCTTTTGTATTTCTGCAGTGTCAGTTGTTACTTCTCCTTTTTCATTTCTAATTCTGTTGATTTGAGTCTTCTCCCTTTTCTTCTTGATGAGTCTGGCTAATGGTTTATCAATTTTGTTTATCTTCTCAAAGAACCAGCTTTTAATTTTATTGATCTTTGCTATTGTTTCCTTCATTTCTTTTTCATTTATTTCTGATCTGATCTTTATGATTTCTTTCCTTCTGCTAACTTTGGGGTTTTTTTGTTCTTCTTTCTCTAATTGCTTTAGGTGTAAGGTTAAGTTGTTTATTTGAGATTTTTCTTGTTTCTTGAGGTAAGATTATATCGCTATAAACTTCCCTCTTAGAACTGCTTTTGCTGCATCCCATAGGTTTTGGTTCATCGTGTTTTCATTGTCATTTGCCTCTAGGCATTTTTTTATTTCCTCTTTGATTTCTTCAGTGTTCTCTTGGTTGTTTAGTAGCATATTGTTTAGCCTCCATGTGTTTGTATTTTTTACAGTCTTTTTCCTGTAATTGATATCTAGTCTCATAGCATTGTGGTCAAAAAGGATACTTGGCACAATTTCAATTTTCTTAAATTTCCCGAGGCTTGGTTTGTGACCCAAGACATGATCTATCCTGTAGAATGTTCCATGAGCACTTGAGAAGAAAGTGTATTCTGTTGTTTTTGGATGGAATGTCCTATAAAGGTCAGTTAAGTTCATCTTGTCTAATATGTCATTTAAAGCTTGTGTTTCCTTATTTATTTCATTTTGGATGATCTGTCCACTGGTGAAAGTGGGGTGTTAAAGTCCCCTACTATGATTGTGTTACTGTCGATTTCACCTGTCATGGCTGTTAGCATTTTCCTTATGTATTGAGGTGCTCCTCTCTTGGGTGCATAACTATTTACAATTGTTATATCTTCTTCTTGGATTGATCCCTTCATCATTATGTAGTGTCCTTCTTTGTCTCTTGTGATAGTCTTTATTTTAAAGTCTATTTTGTCTGACATGAGAATTGCTACTCCAGCTTTCTTTTGATTTCCATTTGCATGGAATATCTTTTTCCGTCCCCTCACTTTCAGTCTCTTTGTGTCCCTAGGTCTGAAGTGGGTCTCTTGTAGACAGCATATGTACAGTTCTTGTTTTTGTATCCATTCAGCCAGTCTATGTCTTTTGATTGGAGCATTTAATCCATTGACATTTAAGGTAATTATCGATATGTATGTTCCTATTACCATTTTCTTAATTGTTTTGGGTTTGTTTTTGTAGGTCTTTTCCTTCTTTTGTGTTTCCTGCGTAGAGAAGTTCCTTTAGCATTTGTTGTAAAGCTGGTTTGCTGGTGCTGAATTGTCTTAACTTTTGCTTACCTGTAAAGCTTTTAATTTCTCCATTGAGTCTGAATGAGATCCTTGTTGGGTAGAGTAATGTTGGTTGTAGGGTTTTCCCTTTCATCACTTTAAATATGTCCTGCCACTCCCTTCTGGCTTGCAGAATTTCTGCTGAAAAATCAGCTGTTAACCTTATGGGGATTCCCTTGTATGTTATTTGTTGCTTTTCCCTTGCCTTGGCTTAGTTTTAAAATCCTTTCCTTATATTGCTTAGAACACCCTGTGTGAATTACATAAAATCATTTGAATGTTATCCCACAAGCATGTGTATATACATATGTGTGTGTGTGTATGTATAGATACATAATATATGTATATATATAGACACACATATATATTTTTTCTCACATGGAGGAAGACTTGGACGCTTAAAAATGTTCACTCAAAACAAAAAAAACAAAAAACAAAAAACAAAAAAAAAGAAGGGACTTCCCTGGTGGTCCAGTGGTTAAGACTCCATGCTCCCAAAGCAGGGGGCCCGGGGTCAATCCCACAAGCTGCGCGGTGCGGCTGGGTGGGGTGTGGAGGGGGATGAAGTGTTCACTCATTTATTCCTTTATTCATTCATTGGCCTAGGCCTGCGGTTCTCAGAGTGTGGTCTGGGTTCTAATTACATAAAATACTATTAGTCGTTAAGTTATTTGCATTTTTCACTCTCATTTTCTCACAAATGTACAGTGGAGTTTTCCAGAGGCTACAAGACGTGTGATATCATAATAGACAGACTGCTGCATCCGAGATGAGGATTCAGCTGTTTTCCTTAAGGGAGATATTAGAGATTTGTAAAAACGGGAAATGATGACACTCTTCTGACTAATTTTTTTTTTGTTTTGCAAAGTATAGTTATTTTTCCAAAAATATGTTGTTTATGGTACCATGTAATGAACTTTTTATTATTTTTAAATGAATATATATATATATATATATATATATATATATATATATATATATACGTACCTATATTTGTTTCTCAGTTTCTATTTCTAATTTGGTAATTATTTCTAACTTGATTGTTAATTCTAATTGACAGATTCTAATTCTAATTGATAAGCCACAGAAACAAAAGCTTTTGGGGTCTTCAGTAAGTCAAAGAATATATAACGTTCCTCACCTTAGTCTGTTTGGGCTTCTATAATGAAAATACCATCAGTTCGGTGGCTTAAACATTTATTTCTCACAGTTCTGGAGGCTGGGAAGTCCAAGATCAAGGCAGCCTCGGATTTGGTGTCTGGTGAGGACCCGTTTCCTGCTTCAGAGACAGCTGTCCTCTCTCTGTGTCTTCATATGGCAGAAAAAGAGCTAGTTTTTCTTATAAGGGCATTAATCCCATTAATGAGGGGTCCACGTGCATGACCAATTCACCTCCCAAAGGCTTCATTGCCAAATACAATCACATTGGGGGTTGGGTTTCAATATGTGAATTTGAGGGAACACAGACATTCCATCTATAGCAGTCCTGAAACCAGAAAGTACAAGACCTGCTGTCAAAGTTAAACGATCCCATAGTACACAGTTCAGAGGAACAAAAGGGTGTTGGGTGAACACCAGGTCTTGCTCCTGCCCTGCCCCCGACCACCACATTCTCCTCCCCAAGGCGACACCTTCATCAGTTTCTTATGACTCCTGCTAGGGATGACAAATGCC
This sequence comes from Mesoplodon bidens, assembly GCF_964165515.1. Lineage (NCBI taxonomy): Eukaryota > Metazoa > Chordata > Mammalia > Artiodactyla > Ziphiidae > Mesoplodon > Mesoplodon bidens. The sequence goes on along the minus strand of NC_138169.1, from coordinate 5,842,797 downwards.
TGCAGTAGTAGGTATGCATATACCATTATTTAACAAATAATAGTATATTATACACACTTTTCTGGACCCTGTTTTTTGTTTGTTTCTTTGTACATACACCTCAGTTTGCTATACCATTCTTTGGCTGATAGTACCCCATTTTATGGATATACCACAATTTATTTAACCATTCCCTTATTCCTTTATTAAGGACATTGGTAAATTTGTTCTGATCAATGGCTGCACTTCCTAAATTGACTTATTTACCTTATGTGCCCATTGTGTTTCTGTGATTTTTATGCAAGTGGTTGCACTTAGTACAAATATAAAACTATTAACATTATTATGTAACACAATATAACACTGTTACATGACATAACACAATATATTGTTATTGAGTGTTTAGTTTTGCCGATAGTCTTCTAGGAACTAGGCTGTTAATTTCATTTTACCCATCTTTCCCTTGGTGCAGAAAATCAGAAACCAATCTATGGTGATCGAACAAAAAGGTGCATTTACATCATTAGTCTAATGCAGCGGTCCCCAACCTTTTTGTCACCAGGGACCGGTTTCATCGAAGACAATTTTTCCACAAAAGGCAAAGGGGTGGAGAGATGGCTCAGGCGGTAATGTGAGCCATGGGGAGCGATGGGGAGTGGCAGATGAAGCTTCACTCGCTCTCCGCTCGCCTCCTGCTGTGCGGCCCGGTTCCTAACAGGCCGAGGACCAGTACTGGTCCACGGCCCAGGGGTTGGGGACCCCTGGTCTAATGGATAAGCTTGCTTGTTTTTTTTCCCCCAAACATGTCATTTGTCCCATCTATTCCAGTTGCAACACAATGAGGCTTAGCATTATTAACCAGAGTGAAATTAAAAGTGGTAGTATTTAATCCCAGGGCTCCTTAAGGCAGGCCAATTTCATTCAGGGCCCAGGGATTTGGGATTATTCTTCAGTGGTGTATGTGCACTAAGATTTTGTGTGTTCTGTGGCAAAGGTGTGCAGGCCCATGTCCTGGCGCTGGCTGAGTGTCTGCAGCTATGCCCACAGCTCAGCATCTCCTCCAGAGTCTCAAGAGTATGTTAAGTATTCAGCGCTCTATTTTCTTGTCCTGTGGAACCACTGGACATTCTGCCATGACCGAGAGGCTCCAAACACTTTTTATTTTTTATTTTTATTTTTATTTTTTTTGCGGTACGTGGGCCTCTCACTGCTGTAGCCTCTCCCGTTGCGGAGCACAGGCTCCGGATGTGCAGGCTCAGCGGCCATGGCCCACGGGCCCAGCCGCTCCGCGGCATGTGGGATCTTCCCGGACTGGGGCACGAACCCATGTCCCCTGCATCGGCAGGCGGACTCTCAACCACTGTGCCACCAGGGAAGCCCTCCAAACACTTTTTAAAGATTACTTTCTCACAACAGGCAAGTTTACAAGTCTGGAACACACCTTGATCATGTTAGCATTAGGTCTTATAATTTAGCAGCAGGTAGAGGAGGGAAACAGCATCTTATAATATAAAAGTTTCAACAACTGGATTTCATATTCAAAACACTCACCCATAGCCAGCTATGACTTCTATCCTTATAGTCACTAAAGAGGTAATGCCAATTACTTCCAATTACTGCTGAATTCAGATTTTTTTTCTCATTCTTAAACCTATACTTGACTGCAACATTGGCAGGCTACTGTGAATTGGATGTTGATTAAATCATAAAATGTAAGCATTGGGAAAATGTAAATTACAGGCCATGAAATCAAAAATTAACAGAATTAGGGACTTCCCTGGCAGTCCAATGGTTAAGACTCCACACATCCACTACAGGGAGCACGGGTTTGATCCCTGATCTGGGAATGAAGATCCCACATGCCACATGGTGTGGAAAAAAAAAAAAAATTAACAGAATTAGTGAAAGAAACTTTTGCAAAGAAGTTATCTCATAGGGCTTCCCTGGTGGGCAGTGGTTAAGAATCCGCCTGTCAATGCAGGGGACAGAGGTTCCAGCCCTGATCCAGGAAGATCCCACATGCCACAGAGCAACTAAGCCCGTGCGCCACAACTACTAAGCCTGTGCTCTAGAGCCCACGAGCCACAACTACTGAGCCCATGTGCCACAACTACTGAAGCCCGCACACCTGGAGCCCATGCTCTGCAACAGGAGAAGCCACTGCAATGAGAAGCCCACGCACCTCAACAAAGAGTAGGCCCCCTTGCCGCAACTAGAGAAAGTCCGTGCAGCAACGAAGACTCAACACAGCCAAAAATAAATATATATAATAAATAAATTTATTTTTTAAAAAAAGTTATCTCATAAAAGAGAATGAAATCAGCATTTAAGTGTCAACCAATTGGAGAAAGAAAAGGAATCTAAAGAAAGGATGAATGATGAAAGCTGTTCAGGTCTAGACAATGGTCAGAAAGGCCCCTATCAGATTATGGGTAAAAATGTATATCAGTGAATAAATACGTATTGAGTGCCTACAGTTTGCCCTGCGTTATGACAATGAATTCTTTCCTCTCTTACATTTGTTTTTCTGTGTCGAAATTCTTCTGGAAGTGTTTTATTTCAATGATTGCAAGTCTTTATTTATAAGGCTGGTCAGAAAATAATACCACCATTAAAAAGAGCTGATTTTAGAAATCTGAGAATGCAAATATAAGCTAGCTATACATACATATTCTATACATATCTGTATGTTTAGAAAATGTTTCAAAGAACAGAACTGGATGGGAATTCCTCGGTGGTCCAGCGGTTAGGACTGGGCGCTTTCACTGCCAAGGGCCTGGGTTCAGTCCCTGGTCGGGGAACTGAGATCCTGCAAGTGGCAAGGCATGGCCAAAAAATGAAAAAAAGAAAAAGAAAAAGAAAAAGAAAAGACAACAGAACTGGAGAAAATAACAGAAAAGGAAACAGATCATTATGGAGCCTTATCAGAGCTAGAAGCTATGAACTCAGGTTAAATTATCTTTTTATTTCTAGAGTTATATGACTGGAGTGTCACTTTCCTCCTTCTTCTACTTTAGTATTTTCAGTCACGTGTATATATTTATGTTAATTTGGCTCTGGCTCCCACCTTCACAAAAGTCTCAAGTTAGCCTGTGAACTTATCTCTAAGAGTGATTATTTCTACAGTCACAGATTCACTGTTTTGCAAGTATACCATTTTCATCACATGACTTTAAACACACTGTCTGTTGTAAGTACATAATAATCAAAGTCTTTAATAAATCCTAAAAATTTCCCCCGAATAGCACAAAGCATTGTGTTGTGTATATATTCCAACATTGTATTAAAATAATTAGCATTAACTGAAAGCATTATTTTATTAAATATAAACATTTAAAATAGGCATTTCTGGGAGTTCCCTTGTGGTCTAGTGGTTAAGATTCAGTGCTTTCACTGCCCTCGCATGGGTTCAATCCCTGGTCAGCGAACTGAGATCCCACAAGCTGGGTGGCAAAAAGAAAAAAAGAGAGACATTTAACTCATAACCCAGTTCCAGCATTTCTTCACTTTTTTTTATCCTATACACAAAAATATGTAAGTGGCTTGGTCCTCTTTCTCAGCCTCTGAGTTTGGGTAGGTAGTGTATTACTATTTAGAGAAGAAATGCTCCATAAATGTTGAAAGACTGAGTTCCTGTAAGGAAAAGCAGAGTCATTTTTCTAAGGTTTTGTCCTTGGGGCGGTGGGGCATTCTGCAAGGAAGTGAAGGTCTAAGTCTCCAACAAGACTCAGGGCTGCCTTGAAATGCCTGCATCGCTTAGTCGTGTCATGGGATCCGACCACAGTCACCTTTGCAAGATCCCTCAGCTCCTCAGACCTCACCCCAAGGCAGCACAACCTCGGAAACCTACGATATGTGCGTGTACGAAACACAAACGTATCCCGGTCCTGCCCTGAAGAGGCCACCTGATAGCTTCTCAAGCCCATTTTGTCTTCAGGAGGGGGAATGAGTGTGGTCGGACCAATTGGGGCAGGGAGAGCTTCACATCCCCTTGGAGGCACCTGCGTTTGCGGCATCCAGTCTGCGGGTCCCACACCTCTGCTTGCCGCAAAGCCAAGCAGAGGGGATGGTGGAAAACTGCCTCCGGCACGGATCACATCTGTAATTCTAAAGAGCCCAAAGGTTAACTCAGACCATGCCCACATCAAAAGTAGCCCCCTCCTCACCTCCACCCCCCGCCACTCTCTAACCTGTGACTTTATTATCTTCGGGCACCTCTCACTAACTTGAGTGATCTGATGAATTTGTTCACTTTCTTCCCACCGGACTTTGTCGGGTTCCCTCTGATTCCCCCAGTGCATTGAGCCTCGCACATACTAGGAGCCCACTATACACGCCTGAACATCTACATGAAAGACTAAGCATGTCCCAGACACTTCAGACGCAAATCCCCGCTTTAGCCCCACAGGAGTCGAGTTCGGGGCTGTGACTCAGTGAGGTCAACGGTGAATATTCTGGGATTGGGGGAGACAAACAGTTCCTGCAGGACTGAGTTATCAAGGTGACAGCACTCCGCCCCAGAGGTCGAAGTATGACCCCGCCCCGCGGCCCAGCGCCAATTGGGCACGGCTTTTTCCGAATCCCCTTTTCGATTGGCTGAGAGGCGCGGCCTCGATGCACCGTAACGCCTTGCGATTGGTGGCGCTCTGGCCCGCCTTCCTAGGTGCGGCGGCCTGGGCTGATGCGAGGCCAATTCGCTGCCAGCCAATCAATGTGCGATCTGAGTGTGGTTCGACCGTGCGACTCGGATCCCTCCGCCGCCGCCGCCGCGGGCGCGGCCTCTTGTCTGAGCTGGCAGCGCCCGGTTAGGCTTCCGTTAGGGTCGGGGCGGGGTCCGGTATCTTGGGAGAGGCCGAAGAGAGTGCCGTCGTGCCAGCTGGAGGAGAAAGGGACGGAGGCCGGCGGCTTTGTCCAGAGGGCGCTTTCCCTCCTTCTAAGGACCCCCTCCAGCAAATTCAGACTCTTTCGTGGCATCCTAAAAGTTTAAAAAACAAAAACAAAAGAATCTCGAGTACAAATGCACACAATAAGTAAAAGAACGCTAATAAAAATAAAAGATTTCAATTGCCCGAAATTTCCAAAAGAAATGCCCAATAGAGACTTATAATACAGACAGCCAAATTCTGAACCCTCAGTATCTTTCATCTCCCCGTAAGTATTTATTGAACTGCTACTTTGTCCCGGCAGCCGATGGGCAAGAACCAAGTGCTGCCCTGGAGGCACACCAAGGACTTAGTTTCAGATGGTGATTAGCGCGGTGGGTGAAAAGGCCATTAGGGTGGAGAGTCTGGGCCGTATTTTGAATTGTAACCACCTACAATGAAATGGTGGGGGAAGCGTGTGTGTGTAAATAAGATTTCTCTGCATCTTATTACACCATCTATCTCCCCCCTTCACCATTTGTGCCCCCTGACTGCACTAGAGACAAGTTTTCAGGAAATAACAGTCCTCCTGGGAGCCTGGCTCCTGAAGAATGAACTTTGTAAATACATAAGAAGCCAAATCAAGCCAGAGGGTGGCAAGTCACCTCATCTGGTCACGGTTTCTTGCCCTGTTAAAACCAATATAGAGGGCTTCCCTGGTGGCGCAGTGGTTGACAGTCCGCCTGCCGATGCAGGGGACACGGGTTCGTGCCCCGGTTGGGGAAGATCCCACATGCCGCGGAGCGGCTGGGCCCGTGAGCCATGGCCGCTGAGCCTGCGCGTCCGGAACCTGTGCTCCACAACGGGAGAGGCCACAACAGTGAGAGGCCCGCGTGCAAAAAAAAAAAAAAAAAGTATAGAGAGGAAACCATGGCAAGCCTTAGAGGACTTGTATGGCTGGTTTAAATCTGTACGATTAAATGAGGCCTCTGCTTGCAGGAATACCTCTTTCACCAGAAGCACTTGGCTAATAAGGATTAGGGCTGTCTTAAAACCCAGTACATAGTGTATCACCGAGTTGTGGGTGATCTTGAGTGGCTGAGTGTCATACAGAAAGCACAAGAAAGTGGCCTGTGCCCTCTGGGTGTTTGCCTTAAAAAAATGGACAACGTTAAGAGTTGCAAGTTAAGTTTTATTTGGGGCAAAATGAGGACTGCAGCCTGGGAGACAGCGCTTCAGATAACTCTGAGAACCTGCTCCAAGGAGGCGAGGGGGGAGCCAGGATATATAGGAGTTTTGCAACAAAGGGCGGGTAGCCGGGAATGTCAAAAGATTCTTGTTAATTAAAGAAAACCAGACATCTCAAGTTAAGGGATTTAGCGCTTTTCTCTGTCTGGTAAGATGCAAGAGTCTGGGCTCACTGAAATCATTCCTTTGAGATGCACCTCAACTACCTGGGGCCAGTATCCTGTATTTTCACATCCTGAGTTTCCTCAGGGCTCACGGGCTCACGTTAGAGGGTTGCAATCTTTGATGACTGTGACATCCTTTGTTTATTGATGTGGCAGGAAATATTCCATTTACAAATATTCCATTTATCAAGTGGTAGAGATCAGTGAGCTGTAGGGGACATTTGCATTCATGTGACACATATTTCTTGCCTGCCACGTGCCACCACAAGGAGAAGGGACCCTGCTTTCATGGAATTTCATGGCAGTGGGAGAAGACAGAATAGAAAAAAGTAAAGAAATTAATAATCAGAATGATTTAGACTTAGACTTTGAAGGAAGCAGAGTGAAATACTTGTAGCTTGGGGAAGGGGAAGGAAGGTGTATCTAATTGTTGGCTGGCTGGGGAGGGCCTAAGGGAGGGGATGACAGTGGAACTAATAACAAATGTCTATGTCCGGTCATACCAGAAGTGGTCCAATTCATCCAAAACCAATTTGCCAAATGCCAATGTGCCAAATAAGCAATTCACTGGGTTAGCAGAATTGGCCAGATTTACCAATTTATCAAAAAACAGGTTTTATGTGAAAGCCACTGATAAAATTTCATCCCATTCTCCTACTCACGATTTTTGTAACCAAATGAGCCTTGCATTTCCCCTGCCTCAGCTCATGCCTCTGTATACCACCGAAAATATTCACCCACCTTTCATTTCTTTTATATGTATTTGCCCTTCATCAAAGTCTATGTCAAATTCAACATATCCGTGAAAGCTTCAGTTCTGAATGAAATCATGAGAAAAGTACTTATTTGGCACTTTCATAGGAGATCACACTGAGGCAGGAGGTAGATGGGCTCCAGGCTATAGACGTTTACAACTGGCCTCCTGTTCACACTTCTGGGGGGAGAAGAAGATGGGCTCCAGGCCAGACATTCATTCCCAGCCCCCTGTTTACATTTGCTGAAGCAAGAGGCCAACAGGCTCCAGGACTACATATTTATGACCAGACTCCTGTCTATATTTAGAGACCTGCACCTCAATATAAAAACCAGCAATAGAAATAGGGTAAATAACCAGACATTGGACATTTTTATGGCAGGAACAGAGTGGGACTAAATCCTGTTAAAAGATCAAGAGGTCATACATCTCTGATCCTTGGGGCAAGGGAGACATTGCACATGCGCAGAAAAGCTCCTTGGGGGTCAAAAAGGAGGGGACACCATCCCATAATAGGTGATGCTAAGGTCATCGCATAGGCGTCCGGGCTGTAATCCATGTTGGAAAGAAGTTGCACACGCGTGTTTTGGAGGGTCCTAGGGCAGGGCAGGTGTGGAGAAAGAAACCAGATAATTGGCCAGAGGTGAACAGAGACCCGGAAGAACTGTCCTATATGCATGACTTAACCGCCTCTTTACTGGGGTCCTCCTCATTAGTGGGATGCCCACACACTTGCTCTCTGGGTGTGCATCTCTGCCTTGTTTCTTTTTTTTTATTATTTTATAAATTTATTTATTTATTTTTGGCTGTGTTGGGTCTTTGTTTCTGTGCGAGAGCTTTCTCTAGTTGCGGCGAGTGGGGGCCACTCCTCATCGTGGCGCGCGGGCCTCTCACTGTCACGGCCTCTTTTGTTGCGGAGCACAGGCTCCAGACACGCAGGCTCAGTAGTTGTGGCTCATGGGTCTAGTTACTCCGCGGCATGTGGGATCTTCCCAGACCAGGGCTCGAAGCCGTGTCCCCTGCACTGGCAGGCAGATTCTCAACCACTGCGCCACCAGGGAAGCCCTATTTCTGTCTTAACTAAGCAAACTGTTTCTCTGTGTGCTCTCCCACTTGTTGTTGTGCTGTGTCTCTAATAATAAACTTGCACCTGTTTTTACAGTTTTGCCTCGGTGAGAAATGCGTTTTTCCCTGGGGGCAAGAGCCAGGGGGTGTGCTGGCTGGGATTCCTGGTTTTCATCCAGGCTCCCCACCTTCAAGTCCCGGGCAGGGAGTTAAGATCTCGCTTCTCGCCACCACTCACTGCTGCCTCTCCGAGATCATCACTGTGAAAGTTTGCTCCTGGTTTTTAAAAGATGTGTGCTTCATCTGACCTCATTCACAATCGCTGTGGTCACTTTCAAAACGGTGACTTAATCCAGCTATAATGCAGTTAATAAAAAATATTTTGGAACAGGTATGAAAGTTCTTAATAAATACCAATGTATTGTTTTAAAAATCATTAATCAAAGCAAATAATCATTCTTTACATGCAGACTTAATATTCTGCGAATGTAAAATTGTCATGAAAATTCGTAAATAATTTAAAGCAATCAAGAGCCTTAAAGAAAGAAACAGAAAACACAAGGTTTTATGGCTTCATCTTCTTGAATTAGATTTGGTGAGTCAGAATATAGTCTTCTGATTTTTCCTTGAATATAGAAAATATGCTTCATGAATCTATTCTTTTTTTTTTTTTTTTTTGCGGTACGCGGGCCTCTCACTGTTGTGGCCTCTCCCGTTGCGAAGCACAGGCTCCGGACGCGCAGGCTCAGTGGACATGGCTCATGGGCCCAGCCGCTCCACGGCATGTGGGATCCTCCTGGACCGGGACATGAACCCGTGTCCCCTGCATCGGCAGGTGGACTCTCAACCACTGCACCACCGGGGAAACCCATGAATCTATTCTTATTCAGTCTTTAAAAAAAAATTTTACTTATTTAATTTATTTATTTTTGGCTGCGTTGGGTCTTCCTTGCTGTGCGTGGGCTTTCTCTAGTTGTGGCAAGCAGGGGCTACTGTTCGCTGCAGTGCGCAGGCTTCTCATTGTGGTGGCTTCTCTTGTTGCGGAGCATGGGCTCTAGGCTCGCGGGCTCAGTAGTTGTGGCTCGCGGGTTCTAGAGCCCAGGCTCAGTAGTTGTGGCACAGGGGCTTAGTTGCTCCGCAGGCATGTGGGATCTTCCCGGACCAGGGCTCGAACCCGTGTTTCCTGCATCGGCAGGTGGATTCTTAACCACTGCGCCACCAGGGAAGCCCTTATTCAGTCTACTGAGGAGCATCCAGCCAGAGGACCTTGAGTGTTAACCTTGAGGGTTCTATCTTGTTCTGTCTGTCCCTGATTCATAAGCCCTTGTGTATGTGGGGAAGGGCCGTGCTGTGATTGTCTTGCTCCCTCCTGTAGCCTCTGAGGCATTCTAGGCTTTTGTATCGATCAAAAACAATTTGTTGAGTGATTGAGTTCCATGTCCAAACCATGCCCATGGAAATCGTTCTTTCTAGGCTCCAGGAAAGAGAAGCCTTGAAGTGGGGGGGCTCTGAGCATGGATGGACATTTGGAAGTACTTACATACACCGTGATCCTTTATTTATTGATTCTGCCTATCTTTACGGAGCATCCTTGGAGCGCCAGGCTGTTCTCTTGGCTATGGTACAAAACTGACAGAGACCCAGATCTCATGGAGCTGACATTCTAAGGGGGAGCCAGAGCATGGACGGGTGAACCAAGATAATAAGTTTTAACACTGCAAGGAATAACCGAATACATTCCCCTTATAAAAAATAGGAACACAGGGACTTCCCTGGTGGTTGAGTGGTTAAGACTCCGCCCTTCCCTTGCAGGGGGCACAGGTTTGATCCCTGGTCGGGGAGCTAAGATCTAGCATGCCACACAGCGCGGCCAAATAAAAAACGAACACAGCAGACAAGATTACAGCGTCTTTCGACATCTGCTCCATGGATTCCATCGGGTGACTCTCCCGCTATTTATTTACCCCGATTCCTGGTGAGGACCTTGGGTTGTGGCCGCGTCTTCTCCTCCGCTCTCCCCTTGGGGCTTGAGAGGAGGTGGAGAGGTTGAACTCTGGGCCATCAGTTCAGGCACATCTGGCCTGGGTACCATCCTCCCGGTTTCCACAGCCCCATGGGTGGGCGGGGCGAGTTGAGGCAACCACACCATGGAGGCGAGAAAAACAAATTTTCAAACAACCCTTTGACCTGGTAAACTCAGGGAACTTGGCTGAGTCCCTGATTGGAAGAACCCTTTCGCCTTTCTTCTGGAGCAGCCCGGGAGAACCTCTTGGGCACTAGCTGCTGGAAATGAAAATATGCCAGCGTCTTGCCTCAGCAGGTCTTCTCTCTTCTTCCTTGAGTCCCACTCCATGACTCCTTTAGTTAGGACTTGGGGGAAATCAGTTTTCTGCTACAACTTACTTTCATCTTGTCTGGGCTCCAAGGATTGCGTGTTTTACCTTCCAAACTCTCTCTCTCTATATATAGACATTTAAAGATGTGGGGACGTCCCTGGTGGGGCAGTGGTTAAGACTCCGTGCTCCCCATGCAGGGGTCCCGGGTTCAATCCCCAGTTGGGGAACTAGATCCCACAAGCCGCAACTAAGAGCCCCCTGCTGCAACGACGATCCCATGTGCCGCAACTAAGACCCGGCACAAACAAATAAATAAATAAAAATAAATAAATATTTTTAAAAAAAGCAGAGCGAAGAATTAACAGAAATAAATAAATAAGCTACTGGTACATGGGGAAGATGGGAACTGTAGAGACCCCCGGAGGTTACCCACAGACAGTTTAAGGTTCTCGGTAAAGGAAAGTCCTTCCAGCTCTGTTCCCATTTTATTTATTCATTTTTAATTTCATTTTTATTTTCTATTGGAGTCTAGTTGATTTACAGTGTTGTGTCACTTTCAGGTGTTCAGCAACATGATTGTTGTACATATACACATATCCATTCTTTTTCAGATTCTTTTCCCATATAAGTTATTATCAAATACTGAGTAGAGCTCCTTGTGCTCTACAGTACGTCCTTGTTCGTTATCTATTTTAAATATAGTAGTCTGTATATGTTAATCCCAAACTCCTAATTTATCCCTCCCCCACTCTGTTTTCATTTTAAACGGGAAGAACTTTCTTGAATCGCTTCCTTTTCCTCCTCTCTGAGCTTGTTAAGAAGGATATGGGGTAGTGAGGAGGGGCCTGAAAAGGGTGAGAGTGTCAAGGGGTGACGACAAATAGCCTGTTAATTTTTTTTTAAGTTTTCAAAATGTAATATTTGTATTTATGATGAAAAATGTTAAATGTCCACTAGAAATTATGCAAGAGAGAACACAATTTTTCAAAATTATTTTTAGAGGCGTATGTGGACAAACCCATTTCAAGACCATTGAGTTCAATGGAAACATTGGTGGCCAACGTGGGGCGAGCAGAAAGAACACCGGCCGAGCCCGGGACCCCAGGAGACCTCGGCTTAGCCAGTTATTTTGACTGTAGCTTACTTCTCCTCAGGTTCTCCTATAGGTTCTGTGCCTGGTTGGGGGGCGCCGAGGTGAAGGAATTAAGAATGAACCAAGCGGCTGTCAGGTGTATAAGTCCAGCCCTCCTGTTCCATGAGAAATTGTCAGCCCACTGGTGAGACTCTGGAATCCCATGCCCCATGAGGGCTGGGTCTATGCTTTACACCGTGGAACTCCTCACACCCCCTGCCCCCCGCCCTTGCTAGCCCACAGGGTTTACTCACTGGGCATTTCTGAATGAATGAATGTTTCTTGAGTTCCTACTATGGATCGGGCTCTGGGCACCTTGTGGTGACCAGTTAGACAGGGTTTTTGCTCCCGTGGAATGTGCATTCCAGTGTTAAAGGGATGAACATACATACATGAATCCCTCGCAGATGAGTCTTCTTCTGGTTGAGATGGACTCATGCTTTCACAAAGGAGATGACTTGCAGACGGAGCTAGAATTGGTCCAGAACTTGGAGGTCAGGGGAGGGGGATACTCTGGAAGCACCCTGTCTTAAGTTAGAATCTATGTTTCTTTGTCGTGACTGGGAGATGGACACTCTTTAGGATTAAGTGGTGGAGGTAGGGGGTTGCTTCCTAAAGCTCCAACACTGCAAAAAACTGTATTGGGGGAAGCTGATTGGGTTGCTGTTAGAATAAAGAACGACGAGGAATATGGGAAGATCCCTAGCACAGTGCCAGCGTGCAGTAAGATTCCAGTAAATAAAACTTCAAAATACATCCCATCCCATTTTTCCCTCCATCTCCACAGCCACCATCATCTCTTGCAACATCATCGTAACCAGCCCCCTGCTTATATCCTTACTTCCTGAAGGCTATTCTCAACACAGCAGCCAGAGGGATTCCTATGACAGCTATAGTCAGAGCATGTCCTTCTGTTCACCCCCTTCCAATGTTCTCATGTCACCCAGGGTAAAACCAAAGTCTTCAGCGGTCTCCAGGACCCACCTGAGCTTCCACCTCTTCCGTTATTGACCTTGTTTTCTACTCTAGGTCTCTCTAGTGAAAGACATTGGCCTCCCTGCTAGTTCACTAACCATGTCCAACACTCTCCTGCCTCAGGACCCTAGCACGTGCTGTTCCCTCTGCCTGGAAACTTTTCTCCCAGATACTAAATAGCTCACTCCTTCTTCAAGTTATTGATGGAAGTACCCTTTTTAATGGACCTTCCCTGACAAGCTTTTTTAAATAGAAACACTCCTCCCATGTTTTCTACCCTCCCCTGATTTTTCATAGCACTTATTACTTTTATTATATGAGTGATAATCTACATATTACTCTATTATGTATATTATGATACTCATTGGTACACTGTTTTTATTGTATATATTATACTATGTATGACATATATAATGTATAATATTTGTTGATTGACTCCGCTTCTCCCCACACCTGTCCCCCACCCCTTATCTCTTGTTGACAAAGGGCAGGAATTTTGCTTCTGCAAAATTTTGTATCTGCAAAGCCCGCAGTGTCCGGTACCCAGCAGGCGCTCGGTAAATAAAGGCAGGAAGAATAAATCAATCGTGAATGAATGAACACATGAACGAGCCTGCGGCCTCTGGCTCTTGCCCTCCGGCGCTGCTTTAACCCCTTCGCTCTCCAGGTGAGGTCGGGGAGCCCGGGCCCAACGCGCCTGCGCAGCCCCACCGGGTCGGCGGGCTCAGGCTCTAGTCCCGGCGGCGGCAGCACTCCTTTGAGAGGCGCGGCGCCCGCGGAAGGTTACACTCGGGGCGTGTCAGCGCTTCCGACCGGAAGCCTTCGGGGGCGGGGCCTTCGGGGGCGGGGCCTTCGGGGGCGGGGCTTGCTGAGAGTCCAGTTAGGGCTGCATCTCCTCTTGCCGTTGCTCCACGTCGGCCGCTCCGCTCAGCCTCGTGTCCCGCGCCCCGGCCTCCGCCGCCGCCCGCGGCCCGGTCTCCATCCCGCGCAGCCCCGGCCTTCCCGCCGATCGTGCCCGTCGCAGCCATGTCCAAGGAGCCGCGGACTGGGCGGGAGGAGATCGTGGAATGCCAGGTGATGTGGGAGCCTGACAGCAAGAAGAACACGCAGATGGACCGCTTCCGGGCGGTCGTGGGCGCCGCCTACGGCCTGGCGCTGGGTGAGTGCGGGGCGCGCGTTCTGGGGGCTCCCCGGCCACCTCCCGGGGCCAGGAGCTTCCAGAAATCGGGCGCCCCCCTTGGGGGTCCGAGGGACCACCTGACAGAGGGACCCTCCTCCTGGGGTCCCGGGCGCCCCCTTTTCCTGGGCGTTGGTGTCAGGGTCCCTTCTAGTTGTTGGAATGGTCTCCTGATTTCCAGTTTCCCTCCTCTGGGGGTTGGACGAGCCGCTGGACGGGGGGGCCCCTCCCCAGGGGTGGGACATCTTCTGACTGCGGTTTTGCCCCCTTGTCTGTGCGGGTTGTCACCTCCTCTGCTTTCAGGGAGCCAGTCTCCTCTTCACTGCAGCATCCATCTCCCTGAGAGGGTTCCCCATCTGGTCTTGGAACCCCTGTGGACCGAGAGGTCCCTTGCTAGGCGTTCCTTCCTGTGAGGTGTGCTCCCTGGGGCCTTGCCCTCCAGCCTTGGGGGCTTCCTCCCAGACCCAGGGCCTTTCTGACTTTTAGCTCTTCCCTTCTGTTGGTGGGGAGTCACTTGTCAGCCAACAGCACCTCGTGCTGCTCCCTCATCGCCCCCGCCCAGGCTGACCCTGCTAGAGGCCAGCATGGATTCTGGGCACTGGGGAGAAGGGGGGTCAGGTAGGAGTCTGCCTCTGCGACTGGGGCCGGACTCCATCCCCTCACGTGTTTACACTCCCAGCTGCAAACCGAACCTAGTCAAGGGCCTCCCTTCCAGCTGCCGCCCTGGCCTCAGGAGCCACCTGGCTGGGTGTGGACCTGGACCAGGAGGCCCTTTTCCGGATGAGACGCTTTCCCCCGCATCTACCTGGCTGGTCCACCTACCTCCTGCACCCTCCCCTCCTCAGGGGTTTTTAACTCATTAGGGCCCTTTCCCTCCTCTTCTGGCCCCCTCCGCTGGCTGCAGGGACTCCTGTGTTTCTGTTGGTGGCATCACAGTTCTCAGGGAGCCTCACAGAAATGGAGACGTGGGTCGTCTGACTTCTTACGTCGTGCCCTTTCCAGCCCAGTGTCAGCATTCCCCCTGGGAACCTCCTTTCCTCTTCCCTGAACTGGTTGGTTTTCCTGCTTCCTGCTTTTCCTCCCTCTGCCGTTCAGTGCCGCCTGCGTGCGGGCTTTGCCAGAGCAGTCTTGATGCACAGGTCTGACTTTGTCACGCCTGGGCTCCAGGGCTTACAGTGGCTCCTTGTTGACTGAGGGTTTGCAAACCCTGCCGCCTGGCGGCTTCCAAGTCCTCCACAGCACGGTGGATGTCATAGCTTCCACGGAGCCCCGTCCCTTGGCTAGCCCAGCTGCATCCCTCTCCCGCCCTCCCGCTCCCTGGACAGGGAGCCCCTGTAGATAGGTGTGGCTTATTACACGCCGGGCCTTCTTTCAGGTAGTAGTTGGTAATGTGTGTTGGATTGGGAGATAGACTTTTTTTTTTTTTTGCCGCGCTGTGCGGCTTGTGGCATCTTAGTTCCCCGACCAGGGATTGAACCCAGGCCCTTGGCGGTGAAAGCGCGGAGTCCTAACCACTGGACCGCCAGGGAATTCCCTGGGGGACCGACTTGATTCCTAAGAAGAGCCAGGAGCGGACCTGCGTTCTCTGTGTTACGGTGCCTTGGTGCCAGCTGTTCCCCCTGCTGCTTTACAGAATGAGTTCACAGAAGGGCCGTCCTGTGAGGTGCGTGAGACTGAGCTGTAATCTGACTGCTGGGATTTTGAAGTGGCTCCCCCACTTCCTAGCTGTGTGATCAGAAGGAAGTCACCCGATCTCCTGAGCCTTGGTTTCCACACCTGTAAAATGGGCATAATGAGAGGACCCGTATCACTGGGTGACAGATGATCGGGCCGAGCTCCCGCCCGCACCTGGCCTGTGGGGTTTGCTGAGTAGACACTGGCAGAGGCACCAGTAGCTCCCAGTCTGCCTGCCCAGCTCCTCTCTGCCCTTCAAGGCTGGGACTGGTGGCCTGCGGGCCATGTCGGGCCTGCAGACTTAGTTCGGGCGGCTCACACACCGAAAGACCGCATAGGAAAAGTAAGGTTTGCAACTTCTTTTGAAAACCCAAAGGCGCGTGCTGCTGGGTCTGTGTCCTCACGTGATGGCGTCAGCTGAGCTGAGCGGGGCTCCTCTCTCGGTCTGGGGGTGGCTTAGACCTTGGTGTTTTGCTTTTCCTCCTCTCCCATGACTGACGGTTAACCCACCTTGCTTCTCTCCTTTCCGTGGGCCTGGCCCTGGACGTTTTGGTCTTTGCTTTAAGAACCAACTCAAACGCTGCCTTCTCTCTGATTATTCTCTCTGACCGTTTTCTCCTTTCCTCTACTCTCCAAGTGCATGTAATTTGGGCTTTCAGCCTGTCTTGCCTGTTCATTTATTTGTGAGCATTTTTTTTTTTTTGGCTGAGCAGTATGCGGGATCTTAGTTCCCTGACCGGGGATCGAGCCTGTGCCCCCTGCAGTGGAATCGTGGAGTCTTAACCACTGGACCGCCAGGGAAGTCCTCAAGTGTCTTTATACCACAAACTGCAACTCGCCTCTGCGTGCCAGCCTCTGGGACAGAGCTGGCCAACAAATAGAAGGCTTGGTCTCTGTTCTCCAGCAGCTCAGGTGTACTTGTGGGGAGAAGGCTCGTGCAAAGGTAGCAGCGCTGAGCGGTGGGCGTAGGGGTGCGTGCTGTCCGCCTTCTGAGCTCTGGGTCTATCAGGATGCTGTTGAAGAGGGCTGGCAGGATCTTGAGCTGAGACTTGAAGGTGTAGGCTGGTCAGAATTCTCACAGATGGAGAGGAAGAAGCAGGTGAAGTGGCAAGCGAGGCTTACAAACTCGGATGCCTGCAGGGACCAGGCAGGTGACAGGGGTATTAATAACAGCTAATATTTAGTGAGCACTTCCTGCACGCCAGGCCCCATTCGGGAACTTTACACAGATTAACTAACTTAATTCTCAATAACCTGGCTAAGTAGCTGCGGCTTTGATCTCATTTCCCAGCTGAGAAAGTGGAAGCTCAAAGTCTTGGTTGAGATCTCGCAGCTGTGAGCCGTGGAGCTGTGAGCCGTGGAGCTGCTCGTCACTGCTGTGTTAGGTTGCCTCTCGCATGTGTGTGAAGGGCCAGGTGGGGCAGCTGTTACCTGCTTGAGCTGATTGTCACCGTGTGGAGTGACAGGGCATCAGCTACCTATTGCTGCATTGCAAATCACCCCAAGACTTAGTGACATAAAACAATGGTAAATGTTTAGTATTTCTCAGTTTCCGCGGGCCAGGCTTCTGGGAGTGGCTTAGCTGGTGGTTCTGGCTCTGGGTCTCCCGTAGCTGCATCCACCCGTGGGCTGGGGCTGGAGGCCCACTTCCCAGGGGCCGTCTCACGTGGCAGTGAGTCAGTGCTGGTCGTGGGCGGGAGGCCTCCGTTTCACGCTGCCTAGGACTGCTTGAGTGTCCTCACAACATGGCCACTGGCTTCCTGCAGAGCAAGTGATCAAGGCGGAAGCTGCAGTGTCCTTAGGACCTTATGACCCGGCCTCACAAGGTGCACTCGGTCATTTCCTTAACAGTCCGGCTCAGCGGGGGGAGGGGACGACACAAGGACATAAATACCAGGAGGCGACACTCGTTGGCCGGCTTCCATGGCCAGATGTCCTGTCTTCTCAGGAGAAGCCAGAAATCCTGCACTTCATTTGGAAACCGAATTTAACATCAGCCCGTTCAGTTCCTGAGCATCGCGCAGACTGAACTAAACGTGCCGGTGGTCCGTCCCCCGGGCTTCTAGATAGCAGCCTCTGAGCTGGGGTGGGGGGGAAGTGGGGGACACGTGTGGGCAGAAGCCCCAGGAGCCCCTGCTCGACTGGAGAATCGTGTCGATCCCTTGGCTGAGTCGTGGATGGTGGGAAAGTTTCCGCTCAAAGCCCACCCACTCTTCTGCCGTCCGCTGGGGTCCTCGCGATGCTGAGATGCTGCTGTGACTGCTCGCTCCCCGGGTCGGCAGGCTAGTTACATCCTCCGCCCTCCCGGATGCTGTGGTGGCGCCCTTTGTGATGATGGGCTTTCCAGGTCTTCAGGGGAGGCCCTGCTCCATCTCTTGTGTCAGCCCAGAGGAGTTTTTGGTGCTGGAGCTCTTTGCAGTTTGTGAGGACCAAGGTGACTTAAAAAGCACTTACATAGATTGCCTGAGGCCTCACAGCTAATAAATGGCCAAGCCAGGATTTGAACCCAGGCCTTCTGGGTCCAGAGTCCATGGTTTTTAGGCATGCTGGTTAAGATATAAAATCACCGCCTCGTGACTTTTGTTCATTTGGGGACTAGCGGTGGTGGGTAAGATGCCCTGCGCTCCCAAGACCCTCTCTCATCAGGTGCCTTTGAACCCCTCAGACACACATAACTCCTCAGGTGTATCCATCTCATCACTGAACCAAGACTTTCCTCCTAAGATCTGTCGGAGTTATGTGCCTTTTTTTTCTTTCTTTTTTGTTTCAGAAAATTATGATGACTTATATCATTGGTCAGTTGAGTCATATTCGGACTTCTGGGCAGAGTTCTGGAAATTCAGTGGAATTGTCTTCTCACGCATGTATGATGAGGTAAGTAGAGATTGTGCTTACACATTATCTTTTCATGGTTCTGATCCAAAATGAAGTGTTAATTTTGAGGAAGACTAAATCATATCTTCTTTTAAATCCCCACATCAGCGGGAAAAAGTCATTGCCCTAGAGAGTTGGCAGGAAATTGTGTTGGGGTCACGGACCTCATGGGGACTCTGCAGGCTCCGGGCCCCCCGATGCGTGTGGACCCAGGCCTTGTCCTGGGAATCTGAGTGATCCGAAGAGTAGGGCATCGCTATATTTTTATTTTATTAAAATTTTTTAGAATTGCGGTAAAATACACATAGCACAAAATTTACCATTTTATCCATTTTAAAGTGTACAGTTCAGTGATGTTCCATACATTCACATTTTTAAAATTTATTTGTTTTATTTATTTATTTTTGGCCGCACTGTGCGGCCTGCGGGATCTTAGTTCCCCAATCAGGGATGGAACCTGGGCCCCCCACCATGGAAGTGTGGCGTCTAAACCACCGGACCACCAGGGAAGTCCCCATACTATAATTGTTTTTTCTTTTTAAAATTTATTTAGTTATTTATTTTTGGCTGCGTTGGGTCTTCATTGCTGCGCGCGGGCTTTCTCTAGTTGTGGTGAGTGGGGGCTACTCTTTGTTGCGGTGCGTGGGCTTCTCATGGCTTCTCTTGTTGCAGAGCACGGGCTCTAGGCATGTGGGCTTCAGTAGTTGTGGCTCACAGGCTCTAGAGCACAGGCTCAGTAGTTGTGGCGCATGGGCTTAGTTGCTCTGCGGCATGTGGTATCTTAACCAGACCAGGGCTCGAACCTGTGTCCCCTGCATTGGCAGGCAGATTCTCAACCACTACACCACCAGGGAAGCCCCCTGTAATTGTTTTTTAAACTATCAGTAGTTTTGTTATTTACCTGGATTTTATTTTATTTTATTTTTTTGCGGTACGTGAGCCTCTCACTGTTTTGGCCTCTCCTGTTGCGGAGCACAGGCTCTGGACATGTAGGCTCAGTGGCCACGGCTCACAGGCCTAGCCGCTCCGCGGCATGTGGGATCCTCCTGCACCGGGGCACGAACCCGCGTCCCCTGCATCGGCAGGTGGACTCTCAACCACTGCGCCACCAGGGAAGCCCTTACCTGGATTTTAGAGATTTTTATTTATTCCCTCAATAAATATCCAGGGAATAAGAAGTCTGTTGTGTGTTTGGTTTGATTATGGGCTGAGCCATTCTGAAAGGTTCACCTGGAGAAGAAACCAAGGTTCCAGCCCTGAGGGAGGAGGCACGGATCCAAATTCCTAAAAACTGTGGCGGGGTGTCCGGTGGGCCTTGCACTTTGATCTCCTGGTTTCCATGCTCTGGTCAGCCCTGGAACATGCGGCAGCTGCCGTGTCTGTCTGTCTGTCCTTCTTTCATCAGCATTGCTCATAAAGTAGGTGCTTAATAATTAACAGACTAAATTAGTGGGGCGGTGTTTTCCCTTAGCATTAATTTTTTTTTAACTTTAGTGAGGAATAATTGATACATATAATTTGTTTTTTTTATTTGGTTGCACTGGGTCTTAGTAACGGCACGCGTGCTCCTTAGTTGTGGCATGCGAACTCTTAGTTGCGGCATGCGTGTGGGATCTAGTTCCCTGACCAGGGATTGAACCCGGGGCCCCTGCATAGGGAGCACGGAGTGTTAACCACTGCCCCACCAGGGAAGTCCTGATACATATAATTGTATATATTTCAAGTGTACATGTGAATGATTTGATATACATATGCCTTGCGGAATGAGTACCAAGATAACTGACACATCCGTCACCTCACACAGTTACCTTTTTCTTTTTTTTTTTTTTTTTGTGGTGAGAATGCTGAAGGTCTACTCTCAGCAACTGTCAGGTACACAATATCACATTCATTTCTATTTTCAGTTTCAAGCCTTTGGGCCAGGTCTGCGTTCAGTCTGTACAGCGATCTAGTGATGCCTGGGCCAGCGAGTTAGCTGGACTCCTGTGACGCGGAATCCCTTCTGTGCATCTGGTGTTGCTCTCACGCACGTGTGTGTCTCGGTTTGCTGTTATCCTCTGTAGGTCGTGGACACGTCCAAAGAGATTGCGGACGTCCCTGAGTGGTTCAAAGGCAGTCGCCTCAACTACGCGGAAAACCTCCTGCAACATGGGGAAAATGACGGAGTGGCCCTTTACGTAGCACGTGAGTCCTGACAGCTACTCGGATTTTCCTCTCGCAGTGTGATGGGGCCACGTGTTCAGAGAGGCTCCGAAGCACTCAGAACCTGCAGTGTATGATTCCAAACAATAGCTCGGCACCTTTTTTTTTTTTGTGGTGAAAAACACAAAATACTAACTTTACTATCACTTTTTTTTTAATGTACAATTTAAATGTACAATTCAGTGGTGTTAAGTATATTCACATTGTTGTGCGGTAGATCCCTGGAACTTTTTCACTGAAACTCTGTCCCCACTAAACACTGATTTCCCCTCCTCCTCCCCCAGCCCAGCCCTTGGAAAATTATATTAAAAAAATCACAACCAGGGCTTCCCTGGTGGCGCAGTGGTTGAGAGTCTGCCTGCCGGTGCAGGGGACACGAGTTCGTGCCCCGGTCCAGGAGGATCCCACATGCTGCGGAGCGGCTGGGCCCGTGAGCCATGGCCGCTGAGCCTGCGCGTCCGGAGCCTGTGCTCCGCAACGGGAGAGGCCACAACAGTGAGAGGCCTGCGTACCGCAAAAAAAAAAAAAAAAAAAATCACAACCAAATCAAAGGATTCTTCACTTAATAAAAACATTCCCAGTAGTAAAAAAAGAATCTTTAAATGGCAAATTCTGGACGTGCGTCTCAAGGATGCCCTTTTCCAAACCTTTCTTTTCCGGAACGTCGGGTAAACCTGCATCTGGTTTGCGTCCCCTGCACCTGTCGCGTCTCCTGGGTGCGTATCTCTAACCTGTGTTTGAACAGGTGTGAGTTTTCATCTGTGTCTGTGACTCAGAACCTCTCTTTTTAGGATGGTCCAAGGATGACCTGTCCTTTTTCTCTTCCCAGGGGAAGGCAGGGAGGAGATCGTGAAGGTGAGTTTTGCAGAGCTGCGGAAACAGGTGGCTTTGTACGCCGCGGCGATGAGGAAGATGGGCGTGAGGAGCGGAGACCGGGTCGTCGGTGGGTACTCCTGGTGCCTGTCACAGTGGGGGCAGGGGCGTGGCTCGGAAGGAATGAGGTGGCGTTGGGTCAGCTTGCACGCACACGGCTTCGCGTGTGTACACGTGCGGCACAAACCAGACCAAGAGGGACGATCGTTGCAAGTGCGGCCCAGCCAGAGTGAGCTGGGCTGTGAGGGTCCCCGGCTCCCGGCCTCCATGTGGGCATGTCCTCCTGAGCCAGTGCTCACAGACGTCTACTATTATTATTAATAATAATTTAAAAAATGAATTTGTTATTATTTTTTTTAATGAAATGTGGTCCTTAAACTAAACACAAACCAGAAAGTTCATCAGGTCCTTGATGACAAAGCCAGGACTCCTTCCAGGGTTGGGAAAAGCTGCTGCATTTTCTGGGTCTGCCCACCTCCAACTCGATGCTTTCCTGAGGAATTCCTGAGGGCTGGTTTCCATTCTGTGATGTTCACCGTCTGTGCTGACACGATTGTAGACTGATTCCTAATCCCCAAAACCCAGCAGAGGGAGTTTTATCAGTGGAGAGACTCACTAGACTGATTTCCTCTGACCCACAGACGCCAGGGCAGGTGCCACCAGCCTGCTTGTTTCCCAGATGAAAAACCGAGGCCCAGAAGAGAAAAGTAAACTAACCATTTTTTTTTTTAAACTTGGAAAGGATTTTATTTAAAAAATGGGCGCTGATTTAAACAGTATAGACAATTTCAGTTCATAAGGTCGTTAACTGGAAGTATGTGGATATACTCAGCCTCTGGAGGTAATACATAGACAGTTACTTTTTTTTGGCCGAGCCACTTGTGGGGTCTCAGGCCCCGACCAGGGATTGAACTTGGGCCCTTGGCAGTGAAAGTGCAGAGTCCTAACCACTCGACTGCCAGGAAATTCCCTGAGAGTTAGTGAGGCATGAAATCTGATAGCCAGGACCCTTCATCACACATCTGTTGAACGATGGATTGTAATTATCTGGTGCCGCGATAGAGCAGCGTGCGCCTGGGCCCGAGTTTCCTGGTGCCTGGCTGCTGGCCCGAGGCCACACTGTTCCTTGGGATCCCCACCTGGGCCTCCTCACTCAGTGCGGCTTCTCCCACTTAGTTCTTCCTGGTGAGGACTTGTTTAGCAGCATCCACTCCCTGGAGTCAGGAGACCTTCCCTCGGTGCCTGGCGCTGCCTTTGGGCCTGTGGGTTTGGATGAGGACTTCTCTTCCCTGGACCTCGAGTTTCTGCGTCTTTAAACAGGGCAGCAGAGAGGCTGAGAGGCTTTTTATGCAGAGTCTCCCGTGGGCAGAGAAGTTAGGTGGGCTTTCTTGGCCCTGCCCATCCACACGCACCCCGGGAGGGGCTGGTGACCATGACGGATGTGTCCAGGGGCGGTTCCCAGTCTGGGTCTGCCTGGGGTTCTGTGTGCTTTTTGCTGCAGTGCTGGGGTCAGAGTTTACATTGCTCCTTCCGGGATCAGGCATCAGATCTTATTCTTAAACCAAAGAAGAGGGCTTATCTGTCCTCTGGCCACACGACTTCTCTCGTGGCACCAACCCCAGTGGCATCGATGGTGTCCGTCCCCTGCTCGGAGGCTCGCTGACCCCCGCTGCCTCCAAGGTGGGACGAGAACCTGGGGCCCGGTCGGCAGCCCCGTGCACTCGCTTCCTTCCTGCCTCCGCACTCCCCTCCCGGCCCCTGTCCTCCTAAGAGTGTCCGGCAGAGCCTTTGCTGGGAAGCCGGCCTCCGCCCCGCCTGCCCCCAGCTCTGTCCCCAGATGGCCTCACTCAGGGAAGCCCCCTGGTTGCCCCTGAGCCAGGCCCTCCTGTTGGACCCTCTGTCGGCATCTTGTTTTCATTCTTCAAAGGATGCGTCGTTGGTAGTTATCTGTTTGGTTTTCTGATTATTTGGGCATCGGTCTCCTTTGTTTGGCTCTAAAACCCACGAGGCCTGGGGGTCTGGCTGCTGGGCTGCCCTCCCCACCTCCGGGGGCCATGGGACCAGGGCTGCAGGCCGGGCCGTCAGCAGGAGAAGCCACCGGGCATCTTGGCCTGACCGTGCCTCTCCCGTGGGACTCACTGCAAGTGGGCGCTTGGCCTGTGTTTGCAAAGAGGGCAGCCTTACCCTGTGTGAACCATGTGAAGGGGCCAGGCCCCGAGTCTCCTTCTCAGATGATGGAGCTGGGCATGGAGCGACCCCGCGCTGTGTTACTTGACTGGAGAGGAATGAATAGTAAAGGATGTGTAAGGGATGTGCCGCGTTATCGCCTGTCTCAGCCAGGGATGGAATGTTCTCCTACAGATCCAAAGGTTTACCCTGGTTCATTGAGGTCTCTGCTCAGAAGCCGTCCGTGCTGTCCTGTGGAAAAATCCATCACCGCTTTCTCAGCACCCCGCTTTATTTTCCTTTGTTGCCTTACTGCCTTCTTGAAATCACAGGATTATGTGTGTGTGTGCGTGTGTGTGTGTGTGCACGTCTGTCTGTCCTCCAGTACCAGAGGATGGGGCTTTGTCTTCTGTTCACTGCTGCATCTCAGTCTGCGGGTACCTGGCGCATAGTAGGTGTATAACGAGCGTGTATTGGATGAATGCCTGAGAGTGCTGGGTCAGAGCAGGCATTTTTGTGGTTGAAACCTCAATACCTTGGGTTCTTCGTGGTCCAATTTAATTTGTCTAGAAAAGGAATTCAAAAGGTTCTTCTCCCTTCCAGTAATTTTTCTTCCCCCCAATTTTCATTTTTTTTTTTTTTTTCCGGTATGCGGGCCTCTCACCGTTGTGGCCTCTCCTGTTGCGGAGCACAGGCTCCGGATGCGCAGGCTCAGCGGCCATGGCTCACGGGTCCAGCCGCTCCGTGGCGTGTGGGATCTTCCCAGACCGGGGCACGAACCCGTGTCCCCTGCATCGGCAGGCGGACTCTCAACCACTGCGCCACCAGGGAAGCCCCAATTTTCATTTTTAAAAATCTCCCTTTGAAGCAAACGTTTCTTGAGAAGGAGAAACGGAGAGCAGGACGTCCCGGGGCTGCCGCTTGGCCGTGTCACGTGGGGGACGCCTGCTCCGTTGCCGTTCACTCCTCAGAGTCAGGCTGGTGCTTGGTGACACCCCCTTCTTGAGTGTCACATCTTGGATTCTAATTTGACCTGATCGCAGTTACTAGGACAGGGGACTGTGTTTCCCAGAAGAGAGCGCTAGGGAAGAGCACAGAGGGGGATTGAATGGGGAGATGCTTGGAGGCCTTCAAAGATGTAGTCACAGCTGCTCACTGCTCACGGCACTGTTTCTCGTCTGTGAAGCGGGCGTCTCCTGGCTGCGTGTCAGTCCCCACAGCCAGCAGGTCACCCAGCCTCCCTGGGTGGTGAGTCCCGCCCTGCCTGGGGCGATGGCACCGTGGAGACACCTCAGTACGCTCACAGCCAAGTGTCTTCTCGGCAGCCGACATCCGTCAGCGGGCCTGCTGTGTGCCACGGCTGGGCGGAGCCCGGGGGCCGTGTGAGCAATGCACGACCCCTGCGCCATGGGACACCCAGCAGGGGAGATGCAGTGAACCCAAAGAAACGAAGTACCCACTGCTGTGGTCAAGTAGGCAGTTCAGAGCCATGGGAGGAGGGACAGCAGGAGAGCTGTTCAGGGCACCACGGGGTGTTGGAGCCCAGAGGGCTTTTGTGTCACCCAGGGAGGGAGCTGTGCTCAGGGGAGGCCCGGGACCTTCTGCTCCCTGGTGCCTTGTGCACAAATCCTTTTCTCTGGAGCATTTAGGACGATCTGTTTAATTGATCATAGTCTTTTCGTCCATAAAGAGTCTCTGCCTCTATTATCATAAAAGCCCAGAGGACTTCCCTGGCGGTCCAGTGGTTAAGACTCCGCTCTTCCACTGCAGGGGGCCCGGGTTCGATCCCTGGTCGGGGAACTAGGATCCCGCAGGCCACGTGGTGCGGCCAAAAAAAAAACCAAAACAAAACTCAGCTTCCTACTAGATGGAGGGCTGAGTCCCTTGCAGGACTTCATATGTCTTGACTGCTCTGCTGAGTCTTCATTCCCCTGTAGCCTCTCCTTCCCTCCCTGCATCCAAGCATCCTCCCACCAGCCGGCCAGTAGACCCATATCTGCGGACCTTGATCTGCAGGGCGTACCAGAAGGCATTGGGTAAAGCAGGGAGCGAGACAGGCAACGTCCCTGCCCTCACGAGAGAACCAGATATGAAGTTGCCAGTTATGATGATTATACTTAGGTGGTTATCATGCTAGATCTGGTGAGGGAGAAACACTGTGTGCTTTGTGGGCGACTGGCCAGGGGACCTGAGTTCTTGGGGTGGCCTTGGAGAAGGCTTCCCTGCGGGAGTTCCATCTGCCTTCGGAGCTGAAGGATGAGTAGCGAAGGCTGGTGTGGGTGGACGTGTCCAGGCAACGCAGGCAGCTTGTGCAAAGGCCCTGAGGCAGGGGGAGTTTAGAACTGAAGGGAGGCTGTTGTGACTGAGCCCAGAGTGGGAGGCGGAGCGGAGCGAGAAGAGGCCGGGATCGTGCAGGGATCCCTGATCGGAATGTGTCGGAGGGGGTGATGACGGGAAGTGGTCAGGCTGGCGGCAGTGATTGGGTCATCCGAGCAAATGTCAAGGTGGTGGGGTTGGGCCTGGCCCTGCTCTGTGAGCCGCTCACAGCCAGCCCCTCTCCCCACTCCCACCGTGACTCTGGGAGGTGCTTCTGGAAGTCCGCGGCATCCTCACACCCTGAACCAAGCTTTCTCCCTGTATCCCCTCCACAGGTTATTTACCCAACAGCGCGCACGCTGTGGAGGCCATGCTGGCGGCCACGAGCATCGGCGCCATCTGGAGCTCCACGTCCCCAGACTTCGGCGTGAATGTGAGTCGGGGTCCCCTCAAGTGCCCCGGGTTTGCGGCCCCCGCAGGGGAACAGTCCTTGTGATTTCCCCATGACATCTTGGGTTGGGGTGTGGGCAGCCGCCAGGCAGGGCCGGCCAGGCTGGGAGGAAACAGTGTCACGATGGCCTCCCGTCTCCCCGGCGGGTGACTCGCAATCAGCAGGAGAGAAGGAGCCAGAAGTAGCAAATCTCTCTTTAAGTCTAAAAGTGAACGATCCTTCCTTTCCAATATTGCCCATGCCCAGCCGTGCGCATTGGCTGCGTCAGTGCATGTTATGTGTGACAGGCGGTGTTGTGAGCATCCAGCAGGAGACGCCCGGTCGCGGCTCCTGTGACCTCATGGCCACGTGAGGGCTTCTGACGTGTTTCCTCTGCAGATTTGCTCATGGAAGATTTGCTTACGGAAAGTTTGCTCCATAATTGCCATTCCTGATGTCTTACTTCGGGGCTGAGCTTTGCGCTCTGTGCGGGAGTGTGGCAGGCCTCTTCATCCCCGTAAACCCCAAGGGCACCAGGGACCAGGGTGCACCAGCGGCGGAGTGGCCCAGGCAGGGGCAGGAAGCACGCACTGAGCCCCTCCGTGGGGAAGGAAGAAGCGGCAGAGCAGGACTTCCTGGGACCCCTACCTCCTGATCAGGAACCTTTACTGGTTGCAGAACCTCGGGAATGAGGGACCCTCAGGAGCCACGAGGCTGGGCCCGTTAGAGGACATGCCGGGCATCCACGTCCCTGACCGTTCCTCCTCTGCTCTGGGCGTGGCCCCTGTGCTGGGCGCCGGTCAGTGCGGCCCAGGGGCTAAGGGCTGGCCTGGCTTTGCTGGCCATGCATTCCTGGGTGAGTTATTTATCCTCACGTGCAAAGCAGGGGCATCAGGAAGAGAGAGTCTCATGATACGAGCGTAGACTGCGTGGGCCTGTGATTGACGCGGGAGGATTGATACACTTAGGATACAGGTGCAGGGACGGCGCTGTTCCAGCTCCGTGCTCTGCAGTCCATGTGCCTTGTCCACAGGCTGGGCATTGTGGGTGTGAGCTTGATACTCAACCTCTGCCCTGAGACTTGCTCTTCTGGAAAAGGTTTTCAAGGTATTTCTTTGCTTTTTAAAAATATTTATTTATTTATTTGGCTGCACCGGGTCTTAGTTACGGCACGCGGGATCTTTTTAGTTGCGGCACGCGGGATCTTTTTAGTTGCGGCAGCCGGGATCTAGTTCCCTGACCAGGGATCGAACCTGGGCCCCCTGCATCGGGAACGCGAAGTCTTAACTGCTGGACTACCGGGGAGGTCTCTCAAGGTATTTCTTATCTCCCCCCACACCGTGCAGAGGAGGGACAGACGTGCTTCCGCGACACACAGGCCTGGAGCGGTGAGGCGATTGGCTGAGGCCGGCCCTGGCCCCATGGGATGAGGACTGGGCCCTGCTGAGTTCGGGGAGGGGGTGGTCACCCCAGACCTCACTGCTGGTGGCCGTGGTTGTGCCTCCTGGGGCTTTGCTGGGCCTCTCCCAGATCGCCTCCGCCCCGGACCACCCAGGCAGGGCAGCCAGGACTGACCTGAGCCCGGAGCTCCAGGGGGCCACTTGGTCCCCAAGGCCCTCTGTGAGGCCGTGTGAGCTGCTTGGGATCAGGCCATCCTCTTGGGGAGTCCTGGAGGGTTGGGACCCTGTCCCTGGGCACTGTCGTCCTTGGATCCCTCAGCAGGCCTTGAGCTGTGCTGCTGGGAAGCGGTGAAGGAGCCTCGGGGCTGGAGAAGGCATGTGGCGTGGAGGTTACCAGCAGGCAGGCTCTTGCCTGGGTTTGAATCCGCCTCTGCCGCTTCCTGTCTCTGTGTCCTCGGGGACACACCGTAGGAGGGCTTGTGAGGACAACACCATTGACACCCATCTGGGGTTGGGACAGCGCTCAGACCTACCCGCCCCCCCACCCCACAGCTTGGTGAATGTCAGCTGTTCCCGATGAGTAGAGAGTGGGTGTTTCTGAGTGAATAGGAACTTGTAAGCAGTTGTGATGCTGGAGAAGCATCGTGCAGCGTGGGGGCGGGGGCGGGGCCTTCTAGGGCCCGAACGAAGCCTCTGCCTGAGGGCTTCCCAGAGAGCAGAGCTCCTGGGTTGGCCTCGGGTGGCGGGTCTGAGCCACCTGGTGCAGGGCTGGAGGCTTAGGGGACGGGCTGGGGCCCAGCCACCTCCTGCTTGCCTGTAGCATCAGCAGCTGGCCTTGACCCTGCGCCCATCCTCGTGGGGTCTGTCTTGTGCAAAATGTCACCACTGCAGACCACTCTGGCTGACTCTGGTCCCAGGTCCTGTTGTGCAGAGGATGCAGCCAGTGGCTCTGGAGCGGCATCCCTGGCGTTCCTTCCCTGGTTTGAGGCTGGTTCGGGTTTTCCGGGGTGGCGGCTCTCGTTGGAAGCGCACGCGCACTAGGTGGCAGCCTGGCTCCGCCCTGGCCACGGCCTTCAGCACAGTTGCTTGTGGGAGTTGTGGGCGTGATGGCCTGAGCCTCAGGAGAGCCCTCTATTCGGTCAGAAAGTGACAGGGCCAAACGCCGTTCTACTAAGATGCTTCGCTCTGCCCTGAGCTCTGGAAAGCGGTCGTCATTTTGCTGGGACCCTGGTGTAGAGCCAGAGGCAGGTAGCCATGTGCACGATCCTTTGGAGTGATTGTTGAGCAGTGAATGACAGTTAATGTATCAACCTGGTGACTTCAGGGCCCCCGGCTGCTGGCACCACCTGCCAGCTCCCAAGGGTGAGCCCTCCTGGCCGGGAAGCCCTGGTCCGGGTCACGAGACACAGCGCTTGCTCATGTGGGCACCGGTACCTGTGTGCTGAGGACCTGGGACAAAGCAATGACTCCAGAGCCTCAGATGTCTTCTCTGTTCTTTTCCAGTAGCTAAAACCTGCAGCGAAGCATCTAGAGTTAATGACGAGGTGCGGCCTGGGGCGGGACAGAGGGGTCACGGGGGCCCAGGATGGTCCTCTTCAGTGGTTTGCAAATCTCTGCTTTAAAAAGAGGCTCCTGGGACTTCCCTGGTGGCCCAGTGGTTGGGACTCTGAGCTTCCACTGCAGGGGGCAGGGATTCGACGCCAGGTCGGGGAACTAAGACCCTGCATGCCACGCAGCCAAAAAGAAAAAAAAAAGGAGGCTCCTGTTCTTAATTTCCGACGTCACCGTTTTGCACTTCAGATGGTCTCCCAGTTTCAGTAAAGGGTATGTTTCTGAAATTTGCAGTGAAACACAAATGTTTTTCCTACTTTCAATTGTTTGCTGCAAATCACTGAAGAATTTTCTCTATAATAAAGGGAGAATTGCCACTCTCTTGCAAATCCTGATTTTAATTATTTGGTTCTTTTACAATGGGGCCACATCTTTACTGACTACGAAGTAAGTTCTAGCCCCGTGGCACACACGTGTGCGATGGTTACCAGGCAGTTTACAGGTATGGGGGCGGGGTCTCCATACACGTGGATTCATTCACCTGCCCAGAAACGCGGTGGTGACCTCCCCTCGCCTTGCCAGGCTGGTGATGAAAGGACGCCGTCTGTTGGCAGGCCGTATGCCTGTCTGCGCAGGCTGCTCCAGGGAGGGGTGGGGACACGGCCTGTGCTCGAGGATGCTGGGGAGCATCGCTCACTTCTCTTGAAGCCCCGTGGCTCTGCGTGTGCCCTGCCCCTGCCCCTCTGCTCACCGCGTGCCCCATCCTCCAACTCTCCCACGTCTCCCCCCCCATCTGCTTGGATTTCCCACGCCCATTGGGCTCGTGGGCATCTCCACGTGCGGGGTCTGCTTGTTCTTTGGGTCCCCAACCTGCCAGTCTCACCAAGACCTCCAGGTCCTGTTTTTTTTTTTTTTTTTTTTTTTTTTTTTGCGGTACGCGGGCCTCTCACCGTTGTGGCCTCTCCCGTTGCGGAGCACAGGCTCCGGACGCGCAGGCCCAGTGGCCGTGGCTCACGGGCCCAGCCGCTCCGCGGCATGTGGGATCCTCCCGGACCGGGGCACAAACCCGTGTCCCCTGCATCGGCAGGCAGACTCTCAACCACTGCGCCACCAGGGAAGCCCCTTGAATCATTTTTGATAAATTTACGTCTTCTTGGGGAATCATCCACTTCATCTGGCTTTCATGAATTTATTAACAAAATTGAACATAGTGCTTTGTCACTTATTATTCCCTCTTTCTGTAGTAAAGTGTGGTTTCCGATTTTGTATGGTTGTATGCCTCAGTTTATCCATCTGGAATATGGGAATAATAATTCTATGTCAGAGCATTAAGTGAGTGAATATTAGTAAAGTGCCTAGGACAGTGCCTGATACGTAGTAAATACTATGTAAGTGTTAGCTAGAAATACCTGTCTTCTTGGTCAGATTTGTCAAGAGGCTTATTTTATTGATCTTTTTGGAAAAAAGATTTTGGTTTTATTGATCAAGTCCATCATTAATTTTCCCTTATGGCTTTTTTTAAATTTTTTTTTAATTTTTTTAAATTTTTTGCTTTATAACAAATTTAATCAGTTATACATATACATATGTTCCCATATCCCCTCCCTTTTGCGTCTCCCTCCCACCCTCCCTATCCCACCCCTCCAGGTGGTCACAAAGCACCGAGCTGATCTCCCTGTGCTATGTGGCTGCTCCCCACTTCCCTTATGGCTTTAATTCCTCCCTTTCCCCCCTCCCTCCCTCCCTTCTTGCCTTCCTTCTTTTCATTTTCCTGGCTACCTAAACCATGGGTATAGTTCACTGAAAACAATTAGAAACTGGAAACAAAGACATTTATAATTGCTTTGCTACTCCCCCACCCCAATAGATTATATGTTCCAAGGAGAAAGAACTCTGTTTGCTTGCCTGGCACAGTAGATGGAATAAACAAATGCTTCTTCCTCTTCTCAGCCCGCAGCTCTTCTCTGTTAATTCAGCTTCTGGTCTTGAAAATCTGAAGGCATTGAAAATAGAATCAGTCCTTGAATCTTTAGCCCAGAGAGTCAAATTTTATTGTGCATTAGAATCACCCGAAGCACTTGTGAAAACACAGATTGCTGGGCCAACTCCAGACCTTCCAGTTCAGTAGGTCTGGGGCCCCGAGTGATGCTGTTGTCGCCAGGACCCCTCTGAGGGGCCCTGGCCTCCCCTTGTCTTAGGCATGTGCTTTGCTGACTCCTGGGAGCTCTGAGAAGCAGTGCCGGGCCCACTCCAGGCCAGCTCATTAGTTACCTAATGAGTTTAATTAATCGTCACGCCACAGGTGGCTCTAACCTGCAGCCAGGGTGGAGACCCTGCCCATCAGGTCCTCACACGGAGGCTCTGGCATCACTGCTGGTACCCTTGGAGTAGCCCAGGCATTGACCTTGAGCCGCTGCATTGGACTGAGGGATTAGGAGTGCCATCTGGGTGATGCCTTCCAGATGCTGTTCCTGTGGATGGAAATGGCTCCACCACGGTCTGCACTTGGCAGGCTGAGAGGGGAGCGGGAGGGGAGTCCATCCGAGAGGGCCTGTACCCGTCACCCTCGGTGTCACACGCAGGTTGTATCAATGCATCATGAGGTTGCGTGCGGCAGTTCACAGCAGTTCCCAAAACAAGTTCCGCGTGTGCACGGGGGGTGTGCCTTCTCTCAGGGAGAGGTGGGTGCTTGGCGGGACGGTGATTCCGTGTGTGGAGAGACAGACAGCTGGGTGTGGAGAGCCTGCTTTTTCTCATGGGGCTTGTTTACGAGTGTACACATTTGTGAGTTCATACATTTGCTTGGCAAGAAATATCATTCGGAGGATTCAGGTACCTCTTTGATTGAAGATTAAAGGAGGGCCTAAATGTGGCACCACTTTGCATACAGAGCTGCCTTCTGGGAAGGTGAGTCTTCACTTACATGTGCCAGAGGAGCTGTGTTGGGAGGCTCTTGCTGTAAAATGGGGGATCTCTGTGGTCGTGCAGATACTCACCCTGTGTTTTCCCATTTGATAGACTCAGTGTATGTCTGTAAGTCCGTCCGGTGTTTCTTTGTACCGATGCTTTCTTTGAAGTGATGATCCTGTCTCAGGTGCATGTCCCGTTTGCTTGGCTGTCTTTCTTGGCCTCTGGATGACGGGGATGCAGGGATGTGGCTAGTGCACTGGGCACGCTGCTTTTTCTTTCCCTGGAGATGCAGCCGTCCCGTTGGCTGCTGGAGGATTTTGCCTTCTGGATGAACAATGACGACGCTTTCCTTCCACTCTAGGGCGTTCTGGACCGGTTTTCTCAGATTCAGCCAAAGCTCATCTTTTCTGTGGAGGCCGTCGTGTACAATGGCAAAGAGCACGACCACATGGACAAGCTGCAGCAGGTCGTTAAAGGTGCGTGGGCTGGCGTGGGGGGCACGGTGCAGGGGTGAGAGCCCCCCAGGCGTCCCAAGAGCCCTGCAAAAATGGAGTAGTCTCAGTCCTAGGTTGTGTTCCATTTTAGCAAAAAAAGAAAAAGATTAGCAACTAGGTATGTTGTGTCCTGTAAGCTTGTGTTTTCTCCTCCCCGCTGTTTTCAGGACTAGCAGACCTGAAAAAAGTGGTGGTGATTCCTTACGTTTCCTCCAGAGAGAAGATAGACATTTCCAAGATTCCAAACAGGTAAGCCAGCCGCATGCTGATCACTGGTTGCATGTGAAACCCACTCAAAGTCCCACCGGGCTGCAGGTTCTGTGGATCTTTGCACTTGGGGTTGGAGTGTTTTAGAGGTGCAAGATGTCTTAGTTAAAAATCGTCATTCTGTAGATGGGGACCCGAGGGCCCCAGGAGGAATCCCTTGGGGCCATGTGGTAACTTAGTGTCAGAACAGAGACTGTCCCAGGCATCCTAACTCTTCCTGTCTTGTGTCCCTTGGAAGTGGTGGGATTGGATGGGGCCTGGCTGGCTCCCCGGATTGGCCACAGCAGTTCTGAACGGTGACTAATGTGTATCCACAGGTGCATATGTGTGAGGATGTGCATATGTGCAGACACACATACACCTCTGTGTATGTGGTTCATATGTATGTTTATTTGTATGCATGTGTATATACACACATGCATCCACACAAAGGTATACACATACATAATATGTATGTATTTTTTTTTCATTTTACAACCTATTTTTTGTTGCCATTGCTAATGGCATCTTCCTTTGCTTTTCTGACATTTATAAGCTAATAGACCACAGGCCTTGACGTGGAATAGAATGGTGAGCACCTTAATTCTGAACAGTTAAGAAAATGGATTATGGTTTGGTCCAAGTTGATATTCTTCCCAAAGTTCTTGTTATACACCTTTCATCTCTTTGTAAGCCATCATAGAGGAGCAAGTTCTGAGATCAGGTGTGTTTACCTGTGCAGGTAAACCTGTCCCTTTAGCCTCGCATCTGGGCTGCAGGCAGGAGTCTCTGAGTGGCCTCAGGCCTCATGAGAAGCAGCGGCAGAGCCGCAGGTGGGGATCCTGTGTGTGCCGTGGTGGGAGGGAGGCGGCGAGGAGGCCTTGCTACTCAGACAGACGGGGTGGACGCGTGGCTGAGCGGCGCTGTGCAGGCGCCCTCCGGGGGGCATGGAGGGGGCTAGAGCTCATGTGCTGTCCCCCACGTTTACAGTCGAGCTGGGGGGACAAGACACGCCTGCAGGAAGGGGGAGCTGTGACCGCTGGGCCCAGTAGACACAGCCGTGCTCACTGAGCTGGGGACAGGAAGTGCCCAGGAGGTGAGAGAAGGGCGTGGTTGCTTCTCTGTGGGGCCTGGGGGGGGGGTGACACCTGAGGGACCTTGAGAGGTGAGCAGGGTCTGGGGACAGCTGCAGTACCAGGCTTCCAGAGGCTGAAGGGAGCTGCAGCAAAGTGACTGTTCCTTTAAGGCCATGGTCTCGAGCCACACTGCTTGGGTCAGATCTCAGCTGTGTGGCTCCGGGCCAGTGATCAACCTCTCTGTCCCTTGTTTTCCCCATCTGTAAAATGGGGGTAACAGTACCTTCCTCGCAGGCTTAGCAGTGTGCATGAAGTTAGCTCTCAGTAACGTCGTCTGTCATTATGAGCAGGTGAGAGCTGCAGGCCAGAGTGGGCTGTGTCCTCTGGAGCATCCGGGTCGGGATGTGCAGGTCCTTTCAGGCAGGCCTGGGCGCTTGGACTGTCCCCTAGACTGTGGGAACCCTGCCGACCTTGATAAATTACACCCCTGCCGTGAATATAGCTCCCCTGGTTTGACTGACGGGGCCGTGTGCACAAAGGCCAGGAGGAAAACAGGACGGTTTGCTGGCCCCGCGGTGGCCCGGCTTTTATTTTTCTCGATGTGTTTATTGATGATTGATAGAAAGTGAGCGCATCCAGAAGCAACATGAACCACCTCGTTTAGCTTCAGGCTGTGCGGAGAGCTCCGCAGCCCCGGTCCCCCCGGGAAGCAGGCCCCCGGCGCTCTCCAGCCTTTGATTGCTGGGTGCCGCAGATAAACCGAAAGCGCCTCTGCGCCTCTGTGGGGGGACTGCCCTTTGGGTTTTTCCTTTTTAGAGGAAGCAACAAAAGTAATCGCTATTTACTGTGATTTATAGACCGATGGGAAGAAAACGTTTTTCTCCATGTGGAGCATCCGATTCGATTGGGCCCTTTGTGTAAATGGGATTTGGATGGGAGGTGGAGGCGGAATGGGGTTTTCATTCGCTGGAAGGTTCCACAGTGAATAATCTTCCTGACACTCTGGAGAGGAAGGGTCTGCTTGTTTACCGCTCAGAATTATTTGGGGTGCCCATTTCAAATGGCCGCACCTCCCCCAGGAGACATCCTCATCTTTTTTGTTTAAAGATTTATTTTTATGTATTTATTTATTTATTTTGGCTGCGCTGGGTCTTAGATGCAGCGTGTGGGATCTTCGTTGAGGCATTTGGGATCTTTTAGTTGCGGCACGCATGCAGGATCTAGTTCCCCGACCAGGGATCGAACGCAGGCCCCCTGCATTGGGAGTGCGGAGTCTTACCCACTGGACCACCAGGGAAGTCCCACATCCTCATCTTTCAGGGTGCCTTTCCATGCAAGACAGCACACTTCTTCACTTTTTCATGTGCATCCGTTTGTATTTCAGAGTAATTCTCCTTGGCAGTTTGCCGCAGGCCAAGTTTAACTGACTTCTCCCCTTTCCTTGAAAGAAAGTTCCATTTGACAAAACAGTAGTTTCGATTTTTCCCCTTTCTTCTCCCTTCTAAACCAGTGGAGGAACAGGGCCGGGGTTTTGGATTCGATGTTTCCGCCGATCTCAAAATAGAGAAACCGCCTCTCTCCCAAGGTGGCTTTGTGGCTTCCGCTACCCTGTTTCTGCTCAGAAAACAGCCCCTTCGGCGGTTCTTGGTGACATGCAGTGGCGCTTTACGGCCGCTTTGGGGGCAGGGTAGGGGCAGGCTGTTCAGGCTGGAGGCGATAGCTGGGCTTAATTTTATTTGTTCCTGGACAGATATTTGCATCTGGCCATTGTAAACCTCAGGATACAGGAAAATAGTGAGAACAATTGCCCTGCAGGTTTTCTGTCACAGAAACTCTCGAGTTGGGACCTTGGCACCACTTTCTGGCTGTGCCCTTCAGGTGTCAGAAGAGCTTACACAACCTGGCACCTCCTCCCCTCCCTTCTCCTGGGGGGAAAGGGAAGGATTCAGACACCCTGGACTCTAGCTTGCCTTTGGGGAACCTGGGGAAACCAGGCATCTGCTGATCAGACAGCTAGTAGCAAACAGTTAGTAGCGCCTGGGCTCCGGGGACTTGAGCATCACTTCAGACCCCCTCCTCCGCAGAGTTTGCATACAAACAGCCAATGTGTTAATTGCAAGGGATCCTTCTCCACAGTGTTTATTAAAGCGCTTAGATTCTCTGGAGAGACAGCCCTTGGTCCCATCAACGGTGCTAATACAGCAAGCGGAAATTTTCGGGACTTCCCTGGTGGTCCAGTGGGTAAGACTCCGAGCTCCTAATGCAGGGGGCCCGGGTTTGATTCCTGGTCGGGGAACTAAATCCCGCATGCCTGCCGCAACTAAGACCCAGAGCAGCCGAAATAAATAAATAAATATTAAGAAAAAGCAACCGGAAATTTTCACTCAGTCACTTTTTATTCAATTAGCATGAATCCGTGAGCCCCGACTTCTCCCTTCTCTCTTGGGAAGCTTCCAGACAAGGCAGGTTCCTGGAATCTAGGTCGCCCCCCAGGTAGACGTGGAGGGGGGTGAACGGGAGGATGCGACCGATTTCCGCACCCCTGCCCCGCCCGGCGTTCTAGAACCTTCACCGTTTGTCTCCCGCGCCTCTTTGCCCGCAGCGTGTTCCTGGAGGACTTCCTGGCCACCGGGCGAGGCGCACAGGCCCCGCAGATGGAGTTCGAGCAGCTGCCCTCCAGCCACCCGCTCTTCATCATGTTCTCGTCGGGCACGACCGGAGCGCCCAAGTGCATGGTGCACTCGGCCGGGGTAGGTCTGCACGCCGTCCCTGCCTGGGGGCTTCCTGCTGGCTAGGGCGCACCCCGCCCCCGCTCTCCAGGTGGGGTGCTGCGCCGAGATCCGGCCTCGAGCCGGGCGGTGGGGGGCTGCTGCCCCAGCTGCTGTGGCCCCGTCGCCATGGGGTACCGGGACGCCACAGCGCCACCAGGGCAGGGCCTGCGCCGGGCGAGCCGGTGACAGTCACGCTGCACGTCATGACCCCTTAGGGTATTGTGAGTCTGACAGATGGGCCCTGCCCGCATTTTATTTTACTTATTTATTTTTAAATTAATTTTCTTGGAGTAGAGTTGCTTTACAATGTTGTGTTAGTTTCTGCTGTACAGCAAAGTGAATCCGTTATACGCATATCCCCTCTCTTTTGGATTTCCTTCCCGTTTAGGTCACCACAGTGCACTGAGTAGAGTTCCCTGTGCTCTACAGTAGATTCTCATCAGTTATGTATTTTATACATAGTATCAATAGTGTATGTGTGTCAGTCCCAATCTCCCAATTCCTCCCACCCGCTGCCCCCCTTTCCCCTTTGGTGTCCATACATTTGTTCTCTATGTCTGTCTCTCTGTTTCTGCTTTGCGAACAAGGTCATCTATACTATTTTTCTAGATTCCACATATGTTAATATACGATGTTTGTTTTTCTCTTTCTGCCTTACTTCACTCTGTAGGACAGTCTCTAGGTCCATCCGCATCTCCACAAATGACCCAATTCATTCCTTTTTATGGCCTAGTAATATTCTATTGTATATATGTACCACATCTTCTTTATCCATTCGTCTATCGATGGCATTTAGGCTGCTTCCATGTCCTGGCTATTGTAAATAGAGCTGCAATGAACATTGTGGTCCATGACTCTTTTTGAATTATGGTTTTCTCACGGTATATGCCCAGGAGTGGGATTGCTGGGTCATATGGTAGTTCTGTTTGTAGTTTTTTAAGGAACCTCCATACTGTTCTCCATAGTGGCTGTATCAATTTACATTCCCACCAACAGTGCAGGAGGGTTCCCTTTTCTCCACGCCCTCTCCAGCATTTATTGTTTGTAGATTTTGTGGTGATGGCCATTATGACCATGTGAGGTGATACCTCGTTGTAGCTTTGATTTGCATTTCTCTGATTAGTGATGGTGAACATCTTTTCATGTGTTTTTTGGCCATCTGCCGGCATTTTAAACAGAAGGAAACAGGTTAGGTGAGAAGAGAAAATACCAGCGCATCAAGGGTCCTAAGAGGTGTTGGTGTGTTTTCTCAAAGCTGTCATGTAAGCGCGGGTACGGACGGTGCACGTGCTGGGCGGCGTCGCCAAACTTCTGTCTGACCGTGGGCTGGGGTCAAAAAGTTTGAAAGCCTCCGGGTTATGTTATAAAGTGTGGTTAACCGAGGGAAGACTTACTGTGCTGTGAGTCAGCTCACGCTGCCGTAGCAAAATAGCACGGGCTGGGGGGTCTTAAACAACGAAGATTTACTTCCTTGTGGCTCTGGAGGCTGGGTGTCCAAGGCCGGGGTGTGGGCAGGGTTGGTTCCCTCTGAGCCTCTGTCATCGGCTCGCAGGCGGCTGCCTTCTCGCTGTGTCCTCACATGCTCTTTCCTCTCTACACGCACGTTCCCAGCGTCTCTTTGGGGTCTAATTTTCCTCTCTTCCTAAGGACATCCATCGCGGTGGACGAGCGCCCACCCTATCGGCCTCGTTTTAACCTCCTCCCCTCTTGGAGGCCCGAGGATTATCTGAGTGGAGAAACCTCACGTTGTCTAACAGCCTTCTAGCTATCGCTCGGCCAGATGGCGGTATTTGAACGTGAAATATAAAATTTCTCTTATCCCAGCTCATTTAGCTTGTACAGCTGTTCTCTGCTAGAACATCTAGAAGCTGTTTGAACCCCTGCCGTAGAATCACTCTAACGCCTTAATACAGCTCTTGACACAGTGTTTTCATCAGAACGTGGAAAGAGGTTAATACAATTTTGTCATTACCTGCATTTGGATCCAAGGAAGATCCGATGGCAGGTTAGGAATTATAACCGCCAGATACACATGAGCCTGTTCACAGACGGTGGGCGACTCCGGAACCACGGAGCGGGAGGGAGGGGACATCGGGGGCCAAAGGCTTGATTTCTGGAAGCAGCGCTGACCGAGCCCAGTGGCCTCTTTGTAGGAGGGAGTTCTTGTTGCTCACCATCCTGTTTTATCGCGCTGAGTCGGGCATGTTCAGAGCCTAAGGTGTAGCTGCTGGCATCGTGTTTTGCCTGGAGGGGGACCCCTGGTGTGCCTGGTCGGAGGCCCGATATCCGGCCACAGAGATGAGTGTTTTTAGAGGCCTTGCGGGCGAGGGCGTTGGGGGTGTGTGTGTGGGAAGACAGCACATTTTAGGAAAAACTGAAATGCCCGACTGTACTTTTATTTTTAGTGCTCTTTGCCTAGCGAATGTCCCTTTTTTAGGAGTGGAACATAAAAATGTATTAGATAAAATGTAGTTTGCTCATAAAATCATTGTGCTTGGTATATTTAGAATATGGAAAAGTCAGGAAAAATTATATTAATTCTGGCTTCGCTGGGCTCTTGCATCTCCAGAGAAGTGACTAAGCATCTTGCCTGTTTTCAAGAGTTATCTCAAGAGGAAACTTGAAAGCAGCGCCGGGGGACTGCCGACAGTGCCCCTGGGGCTGGCATGGCAGCAGGGTCAGGGCTGGGTTGGGAGGTTGGGATCCTCGTTTGCTGTTTTGTGGTTTCTAAGCCCACAGAAGAGCCCAGAAAACAGCCTCCCTCTTCCTTCTTTTATATTACTCTTCTTGCTTGAGATCCAGAAACCATGCTGCTTATACTTCCTGACGCTCGGGGAAAGCATTCAGACTTGCCATAAATATTTAGAAATTAAGGGACGAGCTATTGACGCGACTCATTAAGGTTCATACAGAGGGAAGCCAAGGAGAGTTTTGTGCCATCAAGAGGGTGAGGGTGCTGAGCGGGTGAGTACGTGGCGGGTTATGAACGGGCCAGGCT
Organism: Mesoplodon bidens; assembly: GCF_964165515.1. Lineage (NCBI taxonomy): Eukaryota > Metazoa > Chordata > Mammalia > Artiodactyla > Ziphiidae > Mesoplodon > Mesoplodon bidens. The sequence continues at coordinate 5,803,124 of NC_138169.1, read as the reverse complement.
TATGGAGGCAGACCGTACTGGCGAAGATGCAGTTTAGAGGCCAATCTAAGTGAAAAGGGAAATCGAGGGGGATCTGCCACGGGTTCCCATAATCCAGGAGCTCCCAGTCCTTTCTGTGGATTTGCCACGTGAACACTTAGCGTTCATCGAAAGGGTTCCTGAAATGTTTGTTGTCCCCACGTGGTCACCCGCCTGCTCTGAGTGCGAGCAGTGTGTGTTGAGGGACTTTCCGAGGAAGGCTGTGACTGTCCTGGGTGGGCGCGGGTGTGCTGTCCCTGACCCTACAGTGCACACACGGTGACGCCACCGGGCTCTGGGCTCCCGCGTGCAGACCCAGGGTGGCCTCGGGGAGCCCTCAGAACGGGCTCTCCCTCCCGGCAGCCTGTCTACCACTGTCTCTCCGACCCCCGTGTGGTCCATCCCCAGGGCAGGCGTCCCCGCTGCGGGCCTGGTGACGGGGTGCCATCAGGACAGATTCGGGAATAGGAGCGCTGGCTCTTGAGTTAGAGAATTTGTTGGGTAGGATTGTTTCTGTTGAGCTTTGAAAGCGATCTTCTCCTCCTACTGGCTTGTGTTTTTTTTTTTTTTTCCTGCGGTACACATGCCTCTCACTGTTGTGGCCTCTCCCGTTGCGGAGCACAGGCTCCGGACGCGCAGGCTCAGCGGCCATGGCTCACAGGCCCAGCCGCCCCGCGGCATGTGGGATCTTCCCGGACCGGGGCACGAACCCGCGTCCCCCACATCGGCAGACGGACTCTCAACCACTGCGCCACCAGGGAAGCCCTGGCTTGTTTTTTGTTTCCCTTGGGTACAATGAGGGTCATCAAGGCTGGTTTTAATATGTGGGTCCCGATAGTTCTTAAACAACCAGGGCCACCGTTGCCGTCAGCTGGCGGCTCCCATCTGTGGCCAGACTGAGTGCAGTGGTTGGCCTTTTCAGGGGCTTCGGAGGGGCCGCGTCCCTCATCTAGCCTCAGGATCTTGTGTGAGATCCATTGAAAGGATGGGAAAACCGAGCGATGAAACAGCTGGTTCAGGGTCCCCTGCTCTGCTGTCTGCATTGTCCTTGGGGCTGGGAAGCCTCCTGTCCTCCCTGCGAGCCACAGACGACACAGAGTCATTTGGAACAAGTGGGGTCTGGGCAGTGGAATACTATACAGCTGTACAAAAAACCGTGAGGGAAGCTCCCTCTATTGATAAATGGAAAAAGCAAACTGCAGGACAGTGCATCCAAATAAAAAACCAGCATAAATAAATACATGCAGATAGGCAAGAAACATACCTGGAAATGTACACGGGAAACGTCTATGGTTACTGGTTGCAGAAGTGGGTGGGGGGCTTGTCATGGTGTATGCTTTCGAGTTTCGGTCCAAGTGAATATACTGCCCAGTGAACATTAAAATAAAAAATAATAGATCACATGTCGGGGTTGGGAGAGAGGGGTCTGACGGGGCGTTTGAGCTGAAAGCAGGGTCTCGAGCTACCCCTCGGCCAAGGAGTCCCTGAGCTCTGATCCGAGGCTCTCAGAGCTGCAGACCCAGCAACGGCTGTGCACCCCGGGGACAGTCTTGCTCAGGCATCCAGTCTTCCCCGTCCACCACGAGGGAGCAGGGCTGGCCTGTAGTGCCCTGGTCTGGAGGGGCAGGTGTCCCTGCACCCAGCCTTTTACCCTCATCTTTGTGGCTCTCCACTCCGTGGTCTTCATTCCCCTCTGCCTGAGGTTGGTGGGTCCCCTGTGCTCCTGATCACCTGGCGCCCGGAGCCTGCAGGCCGGCAGGGTCGGGTCAGGGTTTCCTCTCGTGTCCCCGGCGAGCCTTAGGGGTCAGGTGGCAGAGGGACCAGAGCATTGCTCGTCACGGTGAGGGTGCTCAGAGCTCTGCCTGTTCCTTGACCCCTCCTGCCCCAGGGCCGAGCGTCTGGGCTGCGCGTGCCTCTGTGCCCTCGGAGGAAGCAGCCCGGTTCACACGGCATTCCCCCGCTTCTCCCCAGGGAACCCTCATCCAGCACCTGAAGGAGCACATTCTTCACGGCAACATGAGCAGCAGTGACATCATCCTGTACTACACCACGGTGAGTGCGGTGCTGTGCTGAGACGGGCGCCCTCCCCCTGCTCCGCACCCTCCCACGACGGGCTTTGGTTCCTTCAGGTAGGGAGGCCTTTATCGTTACTCTTCTTTTTGCCTCTCCACCTCTGCACATGTCAGTAGCCAGAAGCGCAGCTCGAGCCGCAGGCAGTGTGCACCAGACCCCGGGCTGCATGCGCCAGACCCCTGGCCGCGTGCACGAGCAGCCCCTTCTGCGGGATCCTTCACTCTCACTCTTTCTCTCCCTCCTGGCAGCTGCCCACTTGAATCTTGGCACCAAGGTTGAGCACCAGCTTGGCCCGTCCCCCTGTGTTGACCACGGTTGCTGCTGGGAGCCCTGGGGAAATCTAGAGAAACCGAGGAGACTGTTTTTTTGCTTGTTTGTTTTCGGGTTTTTTTGCGGTATGCGGGCCTCTCACCATTGTGGCCTCTCCCATTGCAGAGCACAGGCTCCGGACGCGCAGGTCCAGCGGCCATGGCTCACGGGCCCAGCCGCTCCGCGGCATGTGGGATCTTCCCGGACCGGGGCACGAACCCGTGTCCTCTGCCTCGGCAGGTGGACTCTCAACCACTGCACCATCAGGGAAGCCCCCGAGGAGACTGTTAATTCAGTCTCTTGAGCCTGTAGCGGTGGGGAGGAGTGTCACATGATGGAAATCTGTGGCTCAGCCAGGGGGACAGGAACTTACCAGAGATGCCACGAGGATGGTCAGTTCTTAGTCGTGTGCAATAGTAAAGGGACTCTGACCAGTTGAGGCGGAAAAGGAATTTACTGGAAGGCCGTGGGGTGGCGTGCTGAGAGGCAGAATAACGGCCCCAAAGGCGCCCATGTCCTCACTCCCGGAGCCTGTGCATGTCACCTGATGCGGCGAAGGGGCTCTGCAGATGTGATTCGGCTGCGGCTCCGGAGACCAGGAGAGTGTCCTGCGTTATCCAGGGCCCAGGGTGATCACCAGGGCCCTTACAAGAGGGAGGCAGGAGCGGTGGAGCCAGAGGGGGCGGACGACAGAGCAGAGGCCAGAGCGCGGTGGGACCACGAGCCCAGGAGCGCGGGGGCCCCTGGAAGCTGGAAAAGGCAACGAAAGACCCTCCCCTGGAGCCTCCAGAAGGAACTCCCAGCCCCGCTGACACCTGATTTTGGACACCCGACCTTCAGAACTCTCAGACAGTGCATTTAGGCCACTGGGTTTGTGGCCGTTGTTTACAGCAGCCAGAGGAAGGGCGCGCAGGGCGGCTTGAGCAGTTACTTCCATGGCTGGGGATCCAGGCGTGAGACCAGGCGGGGCCTGCGGGTGGCTGCGCACGCAGCCGAGAGCTGCTGCTGTACTGCAGCGCCTACGGGAGGCCCGCGGTCCTGCCCCCAGGACGGAGGTGGTCCCGCTTCCAGCCCTTCCCGTGGCTTAGCGTGGAGTGGGTGTCACCAAACCAGAGCTTGAGCTCAAGGCGCTGGAGCTGTTCCCAACGCTGCTGAAGCCTGGAAGGTGAAAGGTCATCAAGCCGAAGGAAGTGCTCTTTGTCCCAAGGGAAGAAAACTCAAAATCAGCTTTTTCCAAGACCGCAAATATCCAGAGGCTCCAGAGTGATTTAGCTCCCTTTCCTGGATGACAATTCCATTCTGAGTTTTCAAGGAAGCAGAATGCTGAGGCATCTTCCTAACCTGGGAGGTCGAGGCCCAGGCCCTGCTGCGTCCCTGTGCCAGAGCCCCAGGACCCGACACAGACACAGGAGGGAGGGTTGACGTGCGACCAGGGGCAGGTCGCCTCATCTCCCCGGGTGCCCAGCTGTAAATCCAGGGCTTTGGGCCAAATGATTTGGGTTTCTTTCAGCTGCAGGCTTTCCTTCCATCCCCCTCCCCCATCGTGGAACAGTGAGTGGTGCTGGGTCCCCGCCAGGCTCCGGCCTTTTCACACAGGAAGCCCAGCCCTGGGGCGTTAGGAGCAGCGTTTTGAATTGCACAACCCCACCCCCGGGGCCGCTACAGCTACGCTGACCTCCAACTCAGCTGCCTCCCTGGGACACGGTGATTCAGAAACACAGGGTTTGCACCAAGCGGACAAGGGAAGGACTCCAGGATCCAGAGCAGTTCTCTCAGAAGCAGCTCACTTTTCTGGGAAACATCCTGCCCACGAAGGATGGGGCTGTTGCATTTTTCGGTGGAGGCCGCCAGGTGCCAGCAGCAGCCTCGGGTGCCCCCAGCCGGCCCCAGCCAGGCCTATGCTGTCACTTGCTGACTCACTTTAACAGCTGGACAGAGAGGTGGCCAGGAGAGGTGGCCACTGCTGCCTAGTACAATAATTCCTTGGGAACTCCCTGGTGGTCCAGTGGTTAGGACTCAACACCTTCACAGCCGAGGGCCCGGGTTCAATCCCTGGTTGGGGAACTAAGATCCCACAAGACGTGCTGTGAGGCCAAAAAAAAAAGAAAAGTAAAAAAGATTCCTTATTAGAAGAAACTCAACTTAGGATGTTAAAACCCTTAAAAAAAAAAAAAAAGGCAACTCAACTAAATGGAGGTTTTTGTGTGACCCCTGGTTCCCTTTGCCGTTTCCATGGTGCCAAAGGGGGAGCATAGGTTGGTCATCGCGCTCTTACCCGCGTCACTCACACTGTTGTGACCTGTCTGGGGATTCTTAACTGCCACTTGGGTGCCACCTCACGTGGCCGCCTGGTCCCCGATGGCAGGATTCTGACCTGGGGACACCGGGTGACCCGGGACACTGGGCCGCATCTGCTCCAGGCTCATGGATGGGCATCCTCCTGCCGTCCTTGCTTACGGGGTGGAATTGGGTTGTTTTGCCCTCTGGACAGAGATTCCTGCTTCCTTGTTCTGTTGCTATATTGCTTTAGGCTGGAATCGCCTACAAATTCTCCCAGCGTGGATGGGAGTGCCCTTGTCAGTGAGGCTATGAGCACACTCTTTGGCTGTGAAATTTTTTTTAATTAAAAGAAAAAAAATGCTCTACTTGCACGTGGTAAGCATTTCATGCAGCACATGGGAACTTGGTGAGAGGTTGGCGTCTTCCAGGGCCCAGTGGCCGCCACGTCCACCCTGCTCACTCCCCTGCCCCTCGGGCCCCTTTGCAGGCCCAGGGGTGGGGCTGGGGGTTCTGTATACGAATGGGGCGCTGCACACCCTCTGCCGGGCTGGCTCTGCCACTTTACGGTCTGTCTTCGAGACTGTTCTGCACAAAGCCAGGCCTCGTTCTTTTAGATGGCTGCACAGTGGCCGACTCCTGAGTGCTTGCTGGGTGCCAGGCGCTGTTTCCCACGTCCGACCTGGGTGGCCTGCTCCAGCGCCCAGGGTTCCCTGCATGTGTGCACCACGTGACCGCGCAGCGGGCACCTCTGTTGCCTTCGGTCCCTTGTTGTCACCAGTGAGGCTGCGGGAAACATTCTCCGACATGTCTTAGTGCACACGTGTGCGTTGATCCCTGCCATAAACTCTTTTAATTTTAATTTTTATTTTGGCTTCCTTGGGTCTTCGTTGCTGCGCGCGGGCTTTCTCTAGTTGCGGCGAGCGGGGTCTACTCTTTGCTGCGGTGCGTGGGCTTCTCATTACGGTGGCTTCTCTTGTTGCAAAGCCTGGGCTCTAGCTGCGTGGGCTTCAGTAGTTGTGGCATGCGGGCTCAGTAGTTGTGGCACACGGGCTCAGTAGTTGTGATGCACGGGCTTAGTTGCTCCGTGGCACGTGGAATCTTCTCAGACCAGAGATTGAACCCGGGTCCCCTGCATTGGCAGGCGGATTCTTAACCTCTGCGCCACCAGGGAAGTCCCTTACTGTAAACTGTTGACTGGGGAATTGCTGGGCAGAGCGTCGTGCATTTGGGCCGGGCAGTTCTTGGCTACTTTGGCTCAGCATCGGGTGGTTTTCTAGGGATGTGAGAGGCTGCGTGACGGGGCTGAGGGGAGCCAGCCCGGCGCTGGGTTGACACGTGTTCCCTTCCGTCCGCTCCAGGTCGGCTGGATGATGTGGAACTGGATGGTGTCTGCTCTCGCCACGGGGGCGGCCGTGGTCCTATATGACGGCTCCCCGCTGGTGCCCACCCCCAATGTGCTCTGGGACCTGGTCGACAGGATCGGGTAGGTACCCGGGATGCTCAGACACAGGGCGGCCGCTCTGAGGACCTGGCTGCTGTCTCTGGAATGCTTTGCCACCCTCGATGTCCCCCTCTTGGCGGGGGTGGCTGTGTGAGGGTGTGGAGGTGCCAGGAGTAGGTGAAGCTGTCAAGGAGGGTGGGAAGGGGCGGGCGCCCCTGACAGGAACCGACCACAGAGATCCATGTAGTGAGGAGGGGGCTGCCCCGCCCCCCGAGGCCCAGGGGTGAGCTCTGAAACCTCGGGCACCGGGAGAGGGAACGTGGTCTTTTTTTTTGTAACTCTGGATTCTAAGAACTTGCAGAGCAGCGACCCAGAAGAGAGGCAGACTGCGGGCTGATGAGAGCATTGTTTCACACGGGGCCCACGGCCGCAAGGGTGATAGAGAATGACCCAGGCTGAACGTACATACCTGTTCGGGGGATGGTGTGGAGATGCTCAGCCAGGGGAGGGCAGGTCTGCTTCTGGGGCGTTCCCAGCGTTTGGCCTTCCCACCCGCCTTTCTGCGAGCCCTCAGGGCTGGCCAGCGCCTCCAGGGTCTCCCCAGACTCAGCAGCGTGCTTCCAGATGCCCCGCTGCCAGTGCTGCAGATGGGCATCCCCGCCTCCCCGCAGTCCTGTTCATAGATGACAAGCGGGCATCCTGATGACAGAGGCAGCGGCCAGCTAAGGGGCAGTGTCAGGGGAAGGGGGAAGTGGCCCCTCGTCTCCCCCAGTCCCTCCTCCTCGTCATTGCCAGAAAGTGTCAGAAGACCCTGTTCCACTGGCACTTTCTTTGCTGAGGAATTAATCATAGCCAGCTGATGCATTCTCGCCACTGCGGCTGGTGGTCACCGTTGGCCTAATGATCGTGCTTCCAGGAACGAGAACACGGAAGCTGGCAGAGCTCCTGTGGCCCAGAAGTCAGCCTCGCTCTGAAATGTTCTAATTACTTTACCTTTGAGTCCATTTACATTGGGGAAACAGGAGGAACCGCTAATGTTCTTAAATCCTTGGGCATTAATATTTTAAGTGTAACTTTGGCCCAGGTGATATTTAAATCCTGACATTTGTCTCGCAATATTAGCGAAGAAATTTATTTCCTAATGAGCTTGTTGCCAGTGAAAGGTTAACCAAATCCCTGGGAAGATCTCTGCCCTGAGTACCTGTGAGCCGCGCTCAGGAGGAGACACTCTGGACGTGTATGCCTGTGCCATGGGAGGAGGGATGGAGGGAGAAAGGTACATCCCCGGGGCTTAGCGCTAATGGAGTTGAAGGATGGAGGGCCCAGGCAGACCCAGCTTTGAGTGTGTGTACGTGCACAAGTGTGAGTGTATATGCACCTGAGTGTGAACGTGTGAGTGTGTGTGTGCATGTGCACAGGTGCACGAGACTGTGAGCAGCATGTCTGTGAATGTGTGCAGGTGTGCGTGTGTGCACATGTGTATATGCATGTGCACATACACATGTGCACAGGAAAGTGGGTGTGTGAGAGGATGTGCACACGTGGGTGTGAGAACACCCATGCCTGTGGATGAGTGTGTGTATGCATGCATGTGACTGTGTGCAGGTGTGTGTGCAAGCGTGCGTGTGTGACTGCGTTCGCAGCCCTGTGGTCTGGGTCTGTGTAGAGCGCACGTGCTGGGTCTCCGCCTTACATCCCGGTTTGGCCTGTGCCCCGGACGCCAGCTGAGCCGTGGCCTTGGCCGTCCTCAGGGCCCCTCGGGCCTGGCCCTTCACCCGGCTGGGGGGGCTCATCTGCTGAGGTCAGCGAGGCAGGTGCCACTCGCTGGCCTGTGAGGGGCGCCCACGCGGGTGACAGGAGAGGGGGCGGGTTAGACGGGGCGGGACGCCTTCACTCCAGCTTTGCCACCTCCCGACGCTGAAGTGACACCAAGTCAGACGTGCTTTCACCTAAAATCCTGTGGGTTCGTGGCAGGAGGAGCGACGCTTCAGCGCTGGCGGGGCGGGCAGGGGCCTCGCAGTGCGATTTAAGGGCCTCTCATGTTTAGAGTAACGTTGATGCACTTAGGGACGAAATCTTCGTTGACTGTCATCGTGTCAGCCCACAGGCTTACTAACACGTTTCATAACTGGGCAGTTCTTTTGCAGACGTGAACAAGGTTAAAGGACGGATTGTCCCTTTGTTTGGGGTGTGTTGCTGGGCTCTCCAGGGCTGGGCCGGGGAACATTCTGGTTGGGGTCGGGGCAGAGCTCTGGGGTCTTCGTCCAGGTTTGCAACTGGGCAGGCAGTTCACGTTTAGGACTGCGGGACGCATGTTCCAGGCCAGGGGAGCGGCGCGTGCCGAGGCCCCAAGGGGACCGAGATGGGGGTGGTGCGGAGGCTGGGAGGAGGCCCTCGCGGCCGGATGTGGGCAGTCGATTCGGGCGGTGGAGCTGGATGAGGGGGGAGGGCAGGGTCCCCCAGGGATTTCGGGGCTGTGCCGCAGGACGGGTGTCTTCCGCGTGACGTGACACCCCTTTGGGGCGTTGAACTTGGTGGCGCTACATGATCCCCCCGTGAACTGTGGGGTCGAGGGCAGACCGGGGAGACCGGGGCTCAGGCTGGCGGAGCCTTGGAGGAGCTGCGTCTGCAGGCGGCTCCTTGCAGGGCTCCGGGCTGGGGCAAGCCAGGGAGCTGCCTCATTCTTTGTGGGGTGCTTCCCAGCAGCACTCGCGAAAAACACACAGCGCCGAGCACACAGGCACGGGCGCCCGCGCTTCATGAACTCTGTGTTTTTTAAACCGCCTTACCCAAGCCCTGGAGACAGACGGGGAGGCCTGGCCGTTCCTTCACACAAGCAGGCCTGGGGCCCAGCCCCGGGGACGCCGTGGCAGTCTTTACACATCGCTGAGGGCACGGTTTGCAGACAGACACCTGCTACTTGGGGAGAGGGGGCGGATGGGGGATGAGCAGAAATCCGCATGCTGCTCTGTGTGGTTGGTGGCTGGAGGTCTCTGTACCTGTGGCTGAGGCCATCACTGCTGTCTGTCAGCGTGTGATGGGTCCCTGGTCTCCTGTTGAAATACGGGTGACGCCTTAATTCTCAGAGGTTATCTGGAATTAGCTAATCAGACTACCTGAGTTTATGGAATAAGTGAGGAGGGGGTGGGGATTGTGTACGTTTCCTGATCCCCACGACCTCCCAGCTCCCAAAACAGCCTTCACCAGGACACAGCGACCCAGGAGGCGTCTGCGGTTTTAGTGGTGGCAGGGTGTCCCAGAGAAGTGAAGAGAAGAAAGGGACAGGAGGCAGGAAAGACAGTAGTTCTGAGCCGTGGATCCTGCCCCTCCCAGCCCAGCCGGCCCTGGTTCTGTGTGTCTGTGCCTCTGAGCTCCGTCAAGCATCAGACAGCACATGGCTGTCTCCCGGGAATGAATCTCGCCAGCCAGGTGTGAAGGGATGGGTTTTGCCGCCCAGAGCGGGGAGGAGGGACCTGGATTTTATGGCCTCCTTCAGCCCCCAGGGGAAAACAGCCATTAGTTAGGAAGGTAGAGCTTTCCTGGAAGGAAACAGAACATGAAGTAACACTCTCCCCTTGAAAACACAATGATTTCTACTCAGCATAACGTGTTGTTCTCAGTGCAAACTCGGGGACAAAGGACTAGATTTTAAACGTTCAAAAAGAGAAGAAGAGTGGTTTCCTAAGTTTCATAAAAATGTGAGCTTATTTAAAAGGGGGGATGGGTCAGGAATTCCAGGCATGGCCCCTGTCCTGACAGAAGCTCCCACGGCCCTCTCCACTCCCCTGGAAAACGATCGCGAGCGCTCAGAATTTGCGGGGTCTCGATTCTGTGGCCTCCTTTGGTCCCCCCGAGAGAAAACATCCTGCAGTTGGGAAGATGGTGGGTTTATGTGCAGACAGTTGTTTTAAGTAGAGTCAAAGGTTAAAGGGAGCCCGGGTGCCCTGCAGACGTGTCAGTGCTGGCCTCAGAGTAGCGCAGGTGTTGGAACTGGCTTTCAACTACATATTAAGCATTCATTCAACCCAGAAAAATGACATGTCTTGGATTTTGCCATCTTGTCCGAAATGGGTCACTCCTTTGAGAAAGCTTTGGTGCTTGGACTATGCAGGAGCCTTGACGAGTTTCTGGTGTCTTCTTAACTTCAGCATCACCATCCTTGGAACGGGTGCGAAGTGGCTGTCAGTGCTGGAAGAGAAAGACGTGAAGCCAGGTAAGTGTGCCTCCCAGGGCGTCCGTTCCCTGTCTCACCAGTCGCGGAAATCACATCCACTCTGTTACCTGGTTCCTGCAAGCCAGGCAGAGGGTGTCGGGTTTGGCTCTAATCTCTCAGTGATTCTGGCTCTAGTGGAAACTCACAGTCTCCAGACGCTGCACACGATCCTGTCCACCGGCTCACCACTGAAAGCCCAGAGCTACGACTATGTCTACAGATGCATCAAGAGCAGCGTCCTCCTGGGCTCCATCTCAGGTATGACCCCCGCCATGTGCCTGTGCCGTGGAGAAGGTTCTGGAAGAACCAGAGGACTCGGGGACCAGGCTTGGCCCTTAAGCGTGCTTCCCCTGTGACCCAGCAAGTCCACCGGCTTGAATTTATCTGCGTGAACAGTCAGCAGGGCATGCACGTTTGCACGGTCGATGTTCCTTATTCTCGGTAGTTATGTTCTAGGGAGAGGCTACAAACACTGACTCAGCCATTCCTGAACCTTTGCCGGGCGTGGAGAACATACATACACACCGCACTCTGATCATAACCTTAGATCCTAAACAACTCATCCTGGTAGATTCTATTTTCTTTACAAAAGAGAAAACAAGGTTCGCACGTGCCAAGTGACTGGCCTGAGGCCACCCACTAGCTGGGTGCAGAGTGGGGTTCAAACCTGCTCCTGCCGCCTCAGAGCAGAGCATCCCGCCCGCCCAGCGCATCCCCTGGTCCTCCCCAGAGCCCGCCTGGTGGGCAGGGGTGCTGCGGTCGGATGGGCGTGGGGCTGTCTGCCGGGCCGGCCCAGCCCATCTCGGGGCAGCCACGTGTGTTAGGCTCTCGGCCTGTCCACCTGCCGCTGTCCCGAGCGCCCCAGCTCCAATCCAGAAGCAGCTGAAGCAGCACTTCTGCTCCCAGTGCTGTGCTTCCTTGGGGCGCGAGACTGCCCGGAGCTTGCTGGTCACGGCCGTGAACGCGACTCTCCCATCTTCATGGGACGCGCCAGCCGGCACCTCGAGGTGTCTGGAGGAGGGGGGCAGGTCTGCACGCTTCGATTCCGCCCGGAATTAATCCTGCCAGGTGTTGAAGCATCGAAACACTTTATGTGGGTTTCGATCGCCCTGCCCCACCCCGTTCATATACGCAGAGCGTGACCGGAGAGAAGACACTTCTTAAATCACAAGGCTGTCTTTTTAGGTGGACAAACAGGTGTAAAGGGGAGCACGGACACCAGTGTCCGGATCGCCGAGTCTAGGAAGGGACCAAGTCGGGGCTCCGTGTATGCCCCCTGCCCACGGCCTCCCCCCGCTTTCCTCCCTGGGCTGCCGTCTCCAGCCGCTGTGTGCCCCAGTGGGCCCCGTGCATGTCCCTGTGCCCACAGAGCATCCCGCACCGCGGGCACGTGTGAGGGGGCAGTTGTCACCGGCTGGGCCCAGGTCCAGGCGTTAATGCCACTCCCTCTTGATGGCACCCGGGGTCCGACTCTCTTTCGAGCCCCTCCCTGAAACGGAGTGTTTCGCATCCAGCACGTGCTCTCGTGCGGGAGACGCGCACTCCAGGGACCACAGGGTTTCTGCTTCTCCGATGATTAAGTGAACATAAACCACAGCAAAGAGACTCTGCACGTGACCCGTCTGCTGCGGCAGTTCCTGCAGACGGGTCTGATGGGGCGAAGCTTCCACTTTCGTGAACCTGAGTCTAGGATTTCCGTGCGGCCACAAGAGGTCATTTATTTGGTTTCTCCTTCAGCGCGTAGCCCTGGTCAAAACGATAAATCACCCAGACACGGGAGGTTCAGTCCAGTTTCTAAGTCACCTCCCCGCTCCCTCCCTGAAGAGAAGCTCAGCTCTCTGGGAGTTTTTCAGTATTTATCTGGAGAAAGAGTAGTATATATTTGTCCTCCGGGGTCTTTCTCCTTTATTGTTCATTAATAAAAAACATGGACAGTTTGTCTCGGTCTTCTGAAATTTTTTTTTTTTTTTGGCTGTGCTGTGTGGCTTGTGGGATCCTACTTCCCCAACCAGAGATCGAACCCAGGCCCTCGGCAGTGAAAGCCCGGAGCCCTAACCACTGGACCGCTGGGGAAGTCCCGGTCTTGCGAATCTTGAATCTCCTTTTGTTTGCAGGTGGCACCGACATCATATCTTGCTTCGTGGGCCAGAATCCTTCCATTCCTGTGTACAGAGGGGAGATTCAGGCCCGGAACCTGGGCATGGCCGTGGAGGTGTGGAACGAGGAAGGTGACGGCTCCAAACCCTTTCTCTCTCTGGGACGAGGTGTGAGTGGTAACTTAGATACGCTTGGATGTGTAACTTTGCTTGGGGCCAGTTCTCCAAAACCGCCCTGTCTGAGGGGCTGGCCCCTGCCACTGCTCACAGACTGATGGCCCCCGAGCCTGGCTGAACACCCGCCGGGCTCCCCGGCCTCCTGCAGCCCGTCCGGCTGAGGAGTAGGTGTTGGCCTGCAGCACAGACGGAGGGCCACGTGCTTGGAACACCAGGCAGGCATGCAAACTTTGGGGACGCTGCTGAGGCCACCCCACTGCCTCAGCAGCCTCGTGCCCTGACCCTGATGAGGACCCAGAGCAAGGTGCAGGACCCGAGGGGCAGCGCGATACCATTTGTGCAGCGTTTAGAAACACGCAAAATGACGTGTTATTCAGGTGCACGTAGATGTGGTAAAATTATTAATCCACATAAGGGAACGGTACAGGATTGAAGTCAAGAGCGAGAGCGGGGGGAGTGTGGTGGGGAACGTTAGCGTGGCTTTCGGTAATGCCGGGCTGATGGGCATGTGGGTGGGGCCGGCTGCATGGCTTTGGATATGTCTGAAATACTCTGGGATAGCTCATAGCTTAAAAAAAGAGAGAAGGAGAGAAAGAGAGCCGGGGCGTTTGGCTGTGGCGTGTGCTCAGTTTAGCTTTCATTCCTCCCCGGTCAGGAAAGGCAGTCTGGGGGGAGAGCGGTGAACTGGTGTGTACCAAGCCGCTCCCCTGTCAGCCCACGCACTTCTGGAACGACGAGAACGGGAGCAAGTACCGGAAGGCGTATTTCTCCAAATTCCCAGGTGGGTCGGGATGCAGGTGGAGCTGCCCAGACTCCCGCCCGGGCTGGGCCTTCGGTGTCTAATTCTGGATGCGCCTGCCCGCTGCCGCCCCCCTCCACCCCAAAGCCCGGTGAGGCTGCTCACAGCTCATTCCGCCAGAGGGGCGATGATGAATTTTTGATCAGTATCTTGTCACTGTCAGCTTGAAGCCATCTTACGAAACCCTAATCTGGGTTTAGATGACTGTTAACCACCCTCTGTGCCCCGAGCCCCTTGGCCTGGAGCCCTGCTCCTGGCCGCCGGCACGACCCGCTGGTTTGCCCTCGAGGGGGCAGGAGGCCCACTCGCTTACCCAGGCTCGTCTGCCTGTCGGGGAGAGATGCGTGTGCGAGAGGTGTCTGGCTGGGGTTTCCTCTGTCTCACACCCCATCATCCAGTCCTCATGGAGGTGATGGGAGAAGAGAGCTTTTGCAGCGGGATGATTGATTCCAGGCCATCCCTCACTCAGGCTGCCACCCTCCGTTCATCTTCGGAGTGGTGTCTTGCCCCAGAGCTGGAAAGTCTCTTTATTTAAAGCTCTGATTCCTGCCTCCTTACCTTATTTCATAAGCAGCCTCGAGTGACTGCAGCTGTGTTTCATAATGTAGCAAGCCTTCTGCTCCAGAGTTATGTACACCTAAGTACTTGCTCTCTTCAACCTCTAGAAAGGTAATTCTGTTTTGCATAAACCACATGTGGTGAATCAGAAAGTGGCAGGTGACCATCAGGGGTAGAAGATGCCACGGGTCCGTCCCGTTTCTCTACTCGGCCTTGTGTGTTCCCGTGTAATGTCCCACGTAAAAGCCATCATACCTGGCATAGCACGTCGCATATGAGGGTAGCGGGAGCATCCCTCCCCGCCATGTGGCCTGGCCTCCGTTGGATGCCTGCTGCATTTAAGCCCCACCTTGGGTCCTGCCAGTGTGTAGCTGTTCAGACAGACTAAAGCGGACTAGAGAGAGAGAGAGGTTCCTCAAATGACCTTGAAGAGGAGTCAGGGCTCCTGTCCTAGGAACGGATTAGAACCTCAGCTTGAAGATCCGTCTAAGAAATGACATCTCTTTGAAAACTCTTTTCTGTCACCTTTTGTTATATATGCAAGGGTTCGCATGATAAATGTCTTTCAGGATTAATTTCAGAAAAAGTCTTTATTTCCAAAGCTCTGATATTCCTTCTTGGAGAAAACAAATACTTGGTGACCTGTTACATTTTCCATTTTTGCCTTGGCTGCCAGGAAACTCAGAGCTGCCATCATTGCTTTGTTGTAGCAGTCCTCTCACCCCAGTGCAGAGTTTCTGATTCTTTCAATAATCCCATCATATAGTTGGCTTTATAGGTAGCTTCCTCAAGTACTTTCTGGAAGTAGGTGTGACATACGAATAAATACGGAGAAATAAGGGCAGATGAGATAATGGGATCTGAAGCTGTTGGTCATGGTCAGGGTGGACACAGGCTGAAATTCTCCAGGCCCAGCACTGAGAGATTCTTGGACTGTACAGGACATGGCTCGATGATAAAATAAAACAACAATAGGAAGCAAGGTCTTCCTTTCTGCAACAGGCATCCGACTTACAGACATCACTACCCTGAAAAATCAGGCCAGGTGAAAATGTAAACTGACAAGGTGCCGATATGGAAAAGTATCCAAGAATTTATTAAGTGACAACTAGGAGTTCAGAACCGAGGGCATTGTATCCCTTCTCTGTGAGTTTTTAAAAGGAAATGTATGCATGTATGTGTGTGAATGATATGAGCCATTTTGATTTTCTTTGTGACTTTTAATTATTTTTAAAAACCTAATAAAAATTTAAAAGGAAATTAAAAGCAGACTTTAGAAAGATTTAAATCATTCTGATTCTTCAAAGCAGTGATTTCAGCTCTGAGTTTCCTGGTAGTCAAGGCAAAAATGGAAGTATGATGGGTACAGGTGACTGAAGATGATAAATTCCAAATAGGAGACCAGGCCTGCCCATGCGCCATCAAGATTTTGAGCTTGATGAGATGGAGCAGCCAAAGCTTCCATTGGCCCTCGTTAGCAAAACAGGTCCAGTGGTCATAGGTCCTTCAACAAGAGAAGCGTGTATGTGCAATGTGTTGCTTATTTATATTTACATTTATGTACATGGAAAGCTGGGCCTTTTTTTTTTTTTTTAATGTACAGGTATACATGCTCACTCTAAAAAGATTTTAGGCAGTAGACCTCCAGGAATTAAAAGCAGGAGAAAGGCTGGGTTTGCCCATCCATCCTGGTGTATTTGTTCACGGGTCCCATCACTGAAATGGGAGAGCAGGAGGAGAATCAGAGTGAAGCAAAATCACCTGCCATGAAAACAAGAGAGTTTGAACCGCAGGCCCAGGGGCATGGAAACCTAGAAGGAAACCCTTAATTTCTCTGACGTGGCAACCGGGCAGCAGAGCCTCCAGCCACTTGTGGATTCATCCCCTCAGCTTTGGTTTTGCAAGAGGTTGAAGCATGTCATTTCATTTTCACAAATGAAAACTTCTTCCAGGAGATTTGCATCTTCCTTTTTCTTTGCATTTCCAGGGCTTCAGTAAGGATCAGACTCATGGGAGGTCTGACTCCATATAAGCCAGACTGTGTGTCGATCTTGGCACCCAAGTTCCAAAATGAAAAAGGATTGCCAGGAGGTGGGTGGGACAGGCCCTGCTGCTTTGTCTGCAGCTTGCTGTCTCCTGGGACCACCATTTATAAGCCTGGTTTTCTGAGTAGCCATACACATGTGCTTCTGCAAAACTTTGGCATGTCATTTGCAAGCCTAGGAATGACTTTTCTACCCGTTTGTGTAGGGGAACCCTTTAAATATCCAATTAGAAAGGAGAGGTTTCAGCCACAGCAATCAGACAAGAAAAAGAAATAAGATGCATCCATATTGGAAGGGAAGAAGTAAAACTGTCACTGTTTGCAGGTGACGTGATGCTATACATAGAAAACCCTAAAGTCTCCACCCGAAAGCTATTGGAACTAATACATGAATTTAGTAAAGTTGTAGGACACAAGATTAAGATACAGAAATGTGTTGTTTTCCTGTACACTAATGAACCATCAGAAAGAGGAAGCAAGAAAACAATTCCTTTAAAGCTGCATCAAAAAGAATAATATACCTCGTGGGGAAAAAAAAGAAAAGGTTTTATTTTTTAGCTTGGGGAGGAGGGAGGAAGGCCCTCGAGGCCTCCCGTCCTCTTTGCTCAGAATAAATGAGCTCATGAGGCCTTTCCTTCTCTTCCATGGCCTCCCAAGCACTGCACGCTTTCTGCAGGCGGGGGACCTGGGCTTCATCTCCGGAGAAGCCTTGGTCGTGGCTTGTAGCCACTTGTTGGGATGAGGGCCTCAACGGAGTATGTAGTCATTGGAGGAGTAGCCGCTCAGAGTCACAGGCCGACTGGGTTATTAGCTCTCACAGTTGGAACGTGTGTCAAGAACTGGGGAGGAAGAGATGGCGTCCGTGAGGACCCTGCGCTGGCTTGGTCTGCCATTTTCCCCTCGCTGGCTCGCAGGGGCTCTGGGGCTTATTCCAGGAGGCCAGGCAAATGAGTTCCGAGTTGCGCAGAGCCGGCAGAGCTGTGCTCTTGACTGCTCCCTCCCCACCGGGCGCCTCCTCTATTTGTGGGACCCGCCAAGGGAGGAGGCCTCCCGGCAGTTCCCCTGTGAGGCGTGGCTTCTCTCTGCTGCTCCGTGTCGGGTGGAGGATGTGTCCAAAGCTGGGGCCTGATCCCTTGGATCTGCTGCTGCTGCATCCAGGATGGGGGCCTCCCCATGAATGTCACCAGCCCAAGGGCCCAGCTGCATGCTGCAGGCCACGTCGGGGTGGCTCAGGGCGCGTGGTGTCAGTGTCACCTGATTCTTCCCTCTTTCTCTGCCCTCCACGTGCCCTGGGTTTTACCTGCTCGTTAAGCCTCTGTCCCCATGGCTGGTGCCTTAGTTCAGGCTTAGGCTACTGGGACTGTTGCAGTAGCCTCCCACCTGGACATGCTCCTTCTGTTTATTCTGTTACAAGGTAGACCCCAACCCCTCCAGACCTGCTCCCTCAGCCACCCCAGACCACCCTCTCTTCCCAGGGCGGGGCTTGTACTTTCCCACCCTCCATTCAGAGGCCCCCCTCCAAGCTCCATTGATCTCCCCAGTCCCCCGTTCCCATCTTCACTGCTGGGGTTGCTCTCAGGCCCCGTGAATTCCCGCAGCCCTCGTTGGTACCTGCGGGAGAGGCGTTTCTTGCGCGCTGCCGCGTCTCAGACCTGGGTGTGGGGCGGACCCCACTAGAGGGCGTGCCCTTGGGGGTGGGAGCTGTCCGCTTCACTTCCGCCCCCAGCCCCACGTCACACCTGCTTCTGGGTCTCGGGTGTGTCTGTTGACGAGAGTTACCTTGGTGTCATGCCTTCCGAGGGCGTCTGTCCAGGCAGCCGATCAGGATCCTGTCCCCTTGGGGTGACCGAGTCCCTCTGCGCCCCCCCGGCAGGTGTCTGGGTGCACGGCGACTACTGCAGAATCAACCCCAAGACCAGGGGCGTCGTCATGCTGGGCCGAAGGTGAGGGCTGCGGACTTGGCTTCTCTTCCCTGGGACCCCGCTTCCCGAGGCATCTGGGCGGGGAGAAGGGGGCGCTTCCCGTGTCCTGGACCCTTCCATCTGCTCGGCCTGCGGGGTGGGTTGGCTGCCCCATTTGGGGCCCTTCCTGGCTTCTTCCTGTCTCAGCTTCCCAGGGGTGGGTCTGGGCCTGACCCACATTTCTGTGCCCTGCAGTGGTGGGTCGGGGGGCTTTGGGGTGGGAGGCCTGTGGCCGACGTGCCCCCCATGTCTTGTCTGCCGTCGCTATGGCCCTTCCCGGAGTGAAGGGGGGAGGGGTGCCCGCACTCGGGAGGGGGCACCTGTTGGGGGGAGGGGCAGGGAGGTGGCCGATGTCCCCACACAAGGGACCCCCTTGATAGCTAGCTTTGAGTTTAGAGGGAGAAAGGGGGTGGTTGGGATTAGGACCTGGGGAGGCGCCAGTGCTGACGGCACGTTGTCGTGGAAAGGGGGTGACTGTCCCTGGGGCCCCTGTGGCGGGCCTCACTCCGGAGCCGCCACGTGTCCACGACCTCGTCTCTCTCTCCAGCGACAGTACACTCAACCCCAACGGAGTGCGATTCGGCAGCTCAGAAATCTATAACATCGGTGAGCATTCCTCTCTGTCCCGGCGTTATTCTCAGGTCATCCAGGAGCGACACAAGGAGTGTCTCAGCGGGGACCTGCTTCCCAAAGATCCCACCTTTTGGCATAACTCTTGCCCCTTTGCCTCCGGGCATGAGAATAGACATGTATGAGGGTGTCCTTCTTTCTAGAACATGCCTCGTCCACACTGCTTGTAGCTCAGAAAACCTCAGGACAGGATTCTTAAGGTCCCGTGGCCCGTCCCCATTCCATTCCATCTCATCCTCACGGTGAGCTCCGTCAGGTTGGTCAGCTGTGTCTACTCTTTATGGGTGAAGAAAGACACACAGAGAGGTTGTGTGATTGCTGACAGGCACACAGCACCATCCAGGACACCAGATAAGACAGTGGGCCTTATGGATGCACAGTAGAGTCACCTGTGAGCCTTCAAAATGTCCCACTGGGGCCACGAAGTCAGCCTCCCAGGGAGGCGGGCTCATGCGGATGACAGAGTCCCAAAGTCATGTCCGGGTTGTGTAATCGGGGTGGAATCTTGATCCATGTGATTCCAGCCTTTCTTCCACCAGTGGAGTACCCTCGTCACGGCACTTGATTCCTTTTCTTATTTTTAAATTTGTAATTGAGTAAGTAAGGTGGGTTCCCGGCTCCTTGTGAGACGTCAGCCCTTCCAGCGCAAGCTACAGCTCTCTGACTCTGCTGGTGATGTGTGTCCTGCCTGTTCCCCGGGGCTCTGGCCAGGGGGGCCGGGGAGCCACGGCAGTCCCCATCAAGGTGGGGTGGTGTGAGAGCGAGGCCCTGGCCCTGTCTCCGCAGTGGAGGCCTTCAAGGAGGTCCTGGACAGCCTGTGTGTCCCCCAGTACAACAAGGACGGGCAGGAGAGGGTGATCCTCTTCCTGAAGATGGCTTCCGGCCACACCTTCCAGCCCGACCTGGTGAAGAGGATCTGCAGCGCCATCCGCCTGGGCCTGTCTGCCCGGCACGTGCCCAGCCTCATCCTGGAGACCCAGGGCATCCCGGTACGGCCCCGCAAGAGCCCGCATGCTTCCGGAGCTCTCATCTAGACGCTTGCTCATGCTTTATATATAGTTGGTCCCCGTTGCCTGGCAACCCCATCCTGTTTTCTTTTCTGCCATCTCCCTCTCTCTTTTTCTTTTTTTTTTTTAACTCTTCCTAAATTGCATGTAAAGCAACTTCTGCTAAATACCAGTCTTCAGAGGGCAAGCAGGCCCAGCCTGGCATGTCCAACTGGCTTTTCCCCTGTGTGGTTTTAGCGTGTGCTCAAATTATTAATGCAAAAATTAATTTTAACTTTTTAAAGAGTCGCTGGGTTGCCGTTGCTGTTGCCTTTTAACTTTAAGTTCTGCCTGCAGAAAGAAGATTTGAATCTATTTAGAGGCACAGCTCCAGAAAGCTGCCCCCCCAACAATACTTTGTTTAGGTTCTCAGTGGGGGAGGAGGTGCACTCAGATCGGATCACGGCTTTAACTTGTGTCGCTTACAAAACGAAGGCCTCTGTCAGCCGAGAAGACCTCTGTGTATACACGTGTGTGTGCACACAGTGTCAGTGCACAGCTGAGCCAAGCCTGCAGAGTAGCCGTTCACAGAGGCGGGGAGGGGAACGGATTAACTGGGCCACCAGGGGAAGGAGAGTCTGGATGTCGCTCCCCAAGCAGGGGCGGGCATATGAGGTGCAGTCAGAACCAGGGCTTTTTATACCGTCCACACGTTTCCTTTCCACTTTGGTTATGCGTAGGAAGGGCCTCGTGGCCTGGGAGTTCTCTTGAAGTTCTCTTCAGTGGCTCTCAGGGAGAGAAGGGACTTCTTGAGTCAGTGACACTCACTGCCTTTTCCCTGGTGAGGTTCTTAGGCTTCCCTTCAGTGGATCAGTTCTGTCTGGATGTGGAACAGTTTGGGGAACTAGAATGTGATAGTCCTTTGATAGAACGAATCTGTGTCCTTTGCTGCCGAAATGGTGATTCGCAAACTGTATCTGCTCAAAAGAAGAGTGGAGCGGTTTGCTGGAAGGTGAGGAACATCCCAGCCTGTCTTTCTTTCCGCCCTCAGCCTGGCTCTCGTCCCCTGACTTCCAGGCACACAGTTCAGCTCTCTCCTCCTCCGTCCGCTTGGCCTGTGAAGTCGTTTCAAGGGTCCCTGGGGCTTTTTCAAGCACCCTCGTGTTCTCAGATCCCTGTGGTCCGAACTAATGGAGCGCTTCGGAGAGGATTCGCCCTGTGCCACCAGGCTGGGGGTGGGGTGGGTCCGTCCCAGCCACGGGGACTCGGGGCTGGACACGGCCAAGGTCAGGGCCGGGGGTCTGGTCACACCAAGGGGAACACGAACGGGCATCTGAGGCCCTGCCAGGCTGGAGGGCCCGGCGGCCACGAGTGCCCTGATCTCAGCAGGTCTTTGTCACCCGTCACAGCTGACGTGCTGGCCCATCCTGACGGGAGGCTGTGCCTTATCTCTTGGGTCGGGGGCTAGGGAGGGGGCCGAGCAGGAGTCCAGGGACCTTCTGCTCCACCCCCAGCCCTTCTCACCAGGAAGCAGGAGAAGGATTTCTTCTAAAACGACGCCTTGTCTGTTTTGTCAGCGGATGCAGGCTGTTCTTGGGGCTTTAAAGCACAGAAAGCACGCGAGACGCTTGCATTTCAGGGCGAGGGGCTGAGACACCCCAGTGACAGGTGGTCCCTCAGAAGCCGGTGCTCAGATCC
This sequence comes from Mesoplodon bidens, assembly GCF_964165515.1. Classification (NCBI taxonomy): domain Eukaryota; kingdom Metazoa; phylum Chordata; class Mammalia; order Artiodactyla; family Ziphiidae; genus Mesoplodon; species Mesoplodon bidens. Next base: position 5,781,841 of record NC_138169.1, on the reverse strand, counting down.
TTAATTAGTTCACACGTAGACTGAGGTTTTCAATGAATGAATTTTAATTACATCTCAGGATAAAAAAAAAAAGTGCCAGTGCGAGGAGAGATCAGGGCACCGGCGGCTTTATTAAAGGGCTCTCTGTTTGTTCCAGAATTTTCCTGGTCCCTAAACACGCCAGCACAGCCGCCAAAGGACCATTGGGGTTAAAGATGAAACGCGTGCTACGAATTCTAGAGGGGCCTTTGAGCATTTGGACAGAGTCCGACTATGGGAAAAGCAGTGCCCCATCTCATTCAGATGACGGTTCTGGGGGAAGATTTGCCGGAAGTTTGGCGAGGCTCTTGGACGAAGCTCACTTTCCGGTGGTCAGGGACAGTCACAGGAAGCCAGCCCACTCCTGAAATAAGCTAGCCTTTCTAATAGAATACAGTGTAAGAAAGTAAATGTAAGCAAGGAAGAGGCAGTGTAACAGCGAGGCACGTCCGAGAGCTGTGTGCGCCTTAAGTCACCAGCTCGCCCACAGCCTCGGGGTGGTGCTCTGGGCCCCAGTTGATGTTCCAGGGGACAAACCCAGGTTAAGGAACTTGCTCACGGTCACCCACCGAGCATCGCTCGCTCTCGTCGCCCCGGGTCACAGTGGTCGTTTCGGCTTGGATGTGCCCAGATGTCAGAGCTGAGGGACTTCTTTCCCCTTCGGGTCTAAACGCTCTTTCTGTCTGCTTCCTCCCCTCCCCCGGCAGTACACCCGCAACGGCAAGAAAGTGGAAATGGCCGTGAAGCAGATCATCGCTGGGAAAACCGTGGAGCACTGCAGAACCTTCTCGAACCCTGAGACCCTGGATTTGTACCGGGACGTCCCCGAGCTGCAGGACTTCTGAGCCAGGCCAGCTGGCACGTCCCTGAGCCACACACGTCTGTATTGTCACTTCTTTGCGTTCAAGAAGTTACTCAGAGGGGCTTCCCTGGTGGCGCAGTGGTTAGCGATCCGCCTGCCAGCGCAGGGGACACGGGTTCGTGCCCCGGTCCGGGAGGATCCCACATGCCGCGGAGCAACGAAGCCCGTGCACCACAACTACTGAAGCCTGCGCTCTAGACCCCGTGCCCTGCGACGAGAGAAGCCACCGCAATGAGAAGCCCGCTCGCCGCAACTAGGGAAAGCCCGGGTGCAGCAACGAAGACCCAACGCAGCCAAAAATAAATAAATGAATAAATTAATTAATTAATTAAAAAAAAAAGAAAGAAATGACTTAGAAACCTACGGCTCTTCGAGAAGGAGTTTGCACCAAGTCCGTAGGCCTGGGGAAGAGCGATGCTGTGTTCTGCAGTTCCATCTGGTGGGTCCCTGAGTCTTCCACCCGCCGCAGGGGGACCCTGACCTTCAGGGGCTGTGTGTGTGGCGGTCTGGAGAGTGTATGTCTTTGCACACTCGCAGGGAGGAGCTGGGGTCTCCTGTGCGTGCACCGGCATGGCCGATGCCTGGTCCCCATCCAGGGCCCGCAGGCATCCTGGTGACGGCTCACCCCAGGGCAGTGACTGGCCTGCAGCCTTGTACTGTGGTCCCATTTCCCTCTCTTAAGGCCCAGATCTCTTTCTTCCCTTTGTTTTGGTCTCCTGGCTCTGGCCGCCACCCTTCAGGGCCCACCTGTCTGCTGTGGCACATTACCTGTCACGGGGCCCGTCCCAGGGTGACTTCACAGCATCTCACGGCAGATTCTCAGGACCCCGGGCCGACTGCTCTCCTGCTGTCTGTCTGTCACGGGCGGAATCTGGGCAGCTCCTGGGGGACCCGTGTGTCACACCCAGCCACCGGTGCTCCCCAGCAGATAGAGTTCCAGTTCCCTTTGGAGAACGAGTGGGTTTCACGTTTTAATAGGATCTCTTAATTTCACGGGCTTTGAGTGGTTTGAAATTTTTTTAATGTTAACTAAGTGTATGGTGTGGGTGTTTGAAGGCGTGGGTGATGTCCACGCCGTGGGGAGTGTCGCTCAGGGATGCGGACGAGCCCCCAGGCCCCGGGTCCTGCTGAGGCAGCGCCGCTGGGCCTCAGAGGACGTGGCCTCACTGCACAGGGCGCCGGGACCTGCACGTTGCCAGCAGCTGTATGTACTTTTGAATGTACTGTTCAGTTCAGCCTCTTAACACACTCCTGTCATCGTAATGTTCATTTTTGTATTTTTTGAAACCGAGTACAGTGAACAGCTTTCTTGAACCCTTTTTCTCGTGGATTATAGAAAAGGGGTAGCACTGAGTTTACTGGAGTTAATTTATGACCACATTTTAAATGCAGAGTAAAGTCCGGAACAGTGATTCTATCCCGGGATAGTAAAGAGGTTTCCCCTCAGGTGGCAGCTCTGATAAACTGGTGATAGGCAGAGTGTCCCATTCAGGAGGACTCTGAAGCCAAATCTCAGCTGAAAAAAAATGCATCAGGATTGGCCAGCAATGTCTGTCATGCCTAAACGATGGATTGTTTCTTGTCAAGTGTGAATGTCAAGTATAAACTGGGTATTGTAAGAGATTGGATAGGTCTCTGCCAACTTAAAGGCAGACACACAATGTTTAATAAACTATTTCAAACTTCATAAAAAAAACGGGGCAGGTGCTATGAGGCATTTAATACAGTAAACATATACGTATATGTGCACACACCCGTGCGAGTGGCGTGCTGCGTGTTTTCTCTGAAGCCGGGGCTGGATCTGAGGGCCTAAAGCTGGTGCTGATGGGCCAGCCAGGAGCTGCAACCCACTGGGAGATGTTTGGCCCAGGTGGTGGGGGCATGTCCTGGGTCCCTGCTAGTTAGCGGCCGTGCCTGGTGACCGAATGGCCCCAGAGCGCTTCTCAGTGTGAAGCCACCCCCCAGAGGATGAGGACTTTCCTCACCCTGGGCTCCCCCAGGGCTCAGGGCCACCGGGGTTCTGGACAGCACTTTCTCATCATTGCAGGAGCTGGGTGCCCCTTGGGTTGTGCCTGGCTCTGTGTTGCAGCATCTGGGCTCCCCCCCGGCAGGGCTCATTTTTCTCGCATCATGGCAGGTTAGAGGCCGCTGTAGGGCGGGTGTAGGGGCGATAGGTGCCTGGCTCCTGTGCCCTGGGCTCCACCGTGCTCGCGTGGGGCTGCTCACCTCCAGCGCCCTGCCCGCGTCCCAGGCAGGAAGGAGGACGTGACCAGGGCCGGGTGAGAAGCAAAGAGCCTGTCCCTCCTCAGCATGCCCCGTTTGTATCAGCAAAACAATGGCTTTTCTGGAAAGCCCACCCAGTGCACACCTGCTTATGCCTCAGAGGCCAGAACTGGCCGCAGGCCACCTCTCCCTGCGGGGGAGGCTGGACAGCTGAGTGTTTTTAAACCGGGCCTGTTACCTTTGTGTACAGGCAGACCTCATTTTATTGCACTTTGCTTTATTGTGCTTCGCAGATATTGTGTTTTGGGTTTTTTTTTTTTTTACCAGTTGAAGGTTTGTGACAACCCTGTGCAAATCTGTTGGTGCTGTTTGCTCACTTCATGTCCTTGTGTCACATTTTGGCAATTCTCGCAATATTTCAAACCCTCCACCTGCAAAAAGATGACAACTCACTGAAGGCTCAGACAGAAGTTTTTAGCCATGAAGTATTTTTTAGTTAAGGTACGTACATTTTTGTTTTAGATATAATGCCATCGCATAGTTAATAGACTACAGTATAGTATAAACCTTTATTCGCGCTGGGAAACCAAAAACTTCGTGTGACTCTATTGCGGTGGTCGGGACAGAACCGGCCATGTCTCCCAAGTATGCCTGTATTAGTTTCCTGCTGCTGCTGTAACAAATTACCACAAACTTAAACCAGCATGAATTTATTATAGTTCTGAGGGTCGGAAGTGTGACGCAGGTCTCGCTGGGCTAAAATCAGAGCGCCAGCAGTGGTGTTCCTTCTGAGGGCTCTAGGGGACGCCCGTTCCTTGCTTTCCAGCTTCTGGAGGCGCCTCCCTCGGCTGGTGGCTCATCCCTCATCCTCAAAGGCTGCAGCATCTGACACCCCTGCCTCCCTCTTCCACGTACAAGGACCTCTGTGATTACCCTCAATCAAAGGCCTCACTCAAAGAATCCAGGATAATCCCCTATTTTAACATCTACTGATTAGCAAGCTTAATTCCGTCTGCAGCCTTAAATGCCCCTGGCCACATAACCTAACATTTTCACAGGTTCCAGGAATTGGGATGTGGGCATCCTTCTGGGTGTGGGAATGGGATTATTCTGCCTACCTGGCTTTGCAAACTCCGCCAGGTGCTGTAGGGCAGGAAGAGGCAAGAGTGGTGGTCAGGAAGGCGTGAGCCGCGAGCCGGGAGAGTGAACAGTAGGGACCCCTGGTTGCTGACTGCCCCCAGGCGGGGCTCATCCTCCCCGTGTGACCGGCCTGCCAGCCTCCTTCCCAGGGCTCAGGTCAGGCCCGGGACCCCCGGCCCTCTCCTTCGGCCGGGTGCTTGGAAGCCACTTCATATTGACTGTGCCTGAGGAGTCGTTAAGGCTTACTCGCCATGCGCTTTAGTTCTGGCAAGACGTCCCAGGCCGGCTGAGCCCACACGTCGTTATTAATAAGCCGCGCTGGACAACTTCATTAGCGAGAGACAGATGGGCTGGAACAACAGCCCACTCCATCGCCCGCGGAGCCAGCTCTCCCGTGGAGTGCCTTGGCCCCAGCATCGCTCTTCAAAACCCCGGCCCCTGCCGGCCAGCTGCACTGAGCCTTGCTCCCTGCTCCTGTCCTTCCCGTTCCCACCACCCGTGTCCCAGCAGCAGCTCCAGGGAGCCTTAGGACCTGCAGCGCGGCCTGGCCGGGGCTGCGAGGTTCTGTGCCCCTGGTCGCCTCCCACGGGTGACAGAAGAGAGTAGGGAAGGAGAAAACGGGCAAGCTGACTTCTGGAAAAGTCTTCCATCCACCCGGCGCCCGATCCAGACCCTCCCTGCCGCCCCCGCCCTCCCCCAGCGCCACCCTGTCACCCCGAGCACCACTCGTGCACAGAACACAAGAACGGTTCCGGTTCATTAAGCAAATAGGTGTTGAACACACAGCCAAGGTGATGGGGAGCCTGTCGGATTCCGCCGGGAAGCCCAAGCTGGCGTTGATGAGCCGAGTTGCCGTTTACATCAGCACAAACTCATTCTAAAAGCCTGCTGCCATCATGTCCCCAAGCCTTGAAGGCTGTCATAAATGGAAAAGAAAAGGCCCGTTTAGATGATGTTTAAAATGCACTGTGGGCTAAGTGCTGGCTCCTTGTCACGGCTGATCATCTTGGAGCGTGCCCTTGGCCATCACGGCAGTAAGTGGATGGTCTCATAATTTCATTAGGTGACTTCCAGGGGAGAAACCGTTGTTAAGTCAATTCATTATGCTCTGGAACGATTTCCAAACTTTTTCATCTTGGGACGCCCTCCCTGTGCTTCCTCCTACTCTTTCTTTCCCCGGCTCGAACTGTAAATCACGAGTCAGGCTAGGTTTTGGGGAGAGGAGAAGGGACAGCTTGGACCCAGTTTTCATTTTCTGGGCTTCGAGCTTGCTGGTCTCATCATTCCTGCTCACCATTTACCTGCTGAGCATGGTCTCATTCCTTTTGGTGTCCGCTTGCATTTTTCAATCATGACTCAGGATTTTCCTGGCTACATGTAACAGAAACCCCGACCCCAACTGGCTCAGGTGAAAAAAGGGTATTATTGGCTCAGTTTTATTCTGAAAACTCAAGTGCTACGACTAGCTTCAAGTGTGGCAGGATCCAGGGGCTCAGTGATGTCACCCATGTTCTCTGCCCCCATATCAGCTCTGCCCTCCTCTGTGTTGATCACATTCTCAGATGGCTTCTCCTCTCAGGAGAGCAAGGTGAATACTTACGGCTCCAGGATACGTCCTCACAGGGCTGCGAGGGGAGAAACATTTTTTTCCCCTAGCAGTTCCAACATGAGTTCCCATGTTGAAGCTCATTGGACTCTTTGGATCATGTGCCCAAACCTGAGCCAATCACTGTGGCCAGGAGGAGAGACTATGCTGATTGGCTAAGCCTGGGTCACATGACTCCCCGGCAGGCGTGGAGCTGGCTCCTTCCAGTAAGCGGGACTGAGGGTGAGGGAGGTGGGTCCTGGAGGAACCTGTGGCTTTGATTTAAGAAGCAGAGGCAAGCGCATAGCACAGGGAGATCAGCTCGGTGCTTTGTGACCGCCTGGAGGGGTGGGATAGGGAGGGCGGGAGGGAGACGCAAAAGGGAGGGGATATGGGAGCATATGTATATGTATAACTGATTAAATTTGTTATAAAGCAAAAAAATAAAAAATAAAAAATAAAATAAAATAAAAAAAAAAGAAGCAGAGGCAGGGACTCCCCTGGTGGTCCAGTGGTTAAGACTCCGAGGAAGACTCAGCGCTTCCACTGCCGGGGGAGCGGGTTGGATCCCTGGCCGGGGAACGAAAATCTCCCAAGCCGGGTGGGCACGGCCAAAAAAAAAAGAGGAGAAGCAGAGGTAGCAGCCAGCCCCTCCGTTTCTTTTCATCTTTTCTTAGGTGTCAGCCCTTCTCTTCTTTCCTCCCGGGTTCCTTCCTTCTCTAGGAGAGACTCCCTCTCACCTGTGTCTCGCTCCCTGCTCCTGGGCCCCTCCCCAGCTCGACAGAATCTCAGGTTGCTTGGGAAACAAGCTGGGTCCTGGTGACTTAGAATGGATTTCCAGGTTAAGAAAATAGGGGTGGGCTGGGGAGAAATGTGCTCTGTTTTTCCATAACCTAAACTCTGCAAAGTAAAGCTCTGAAATCTTATGTTTGCCTTTAAAAGTCTGTGAGACTCTGGATTAACATTTAGCTGCCCCCCTCGGAGGCCTCTAGTGTGGGCAGGTGGGCTCAGCCCTCCTGGGGGGCTGACGCACTGCCACTCTTCCTCCTGCCCACACCTGGGGCCCCTGCTCCCCTCCCCTCCCCTCTCCTTCCTCCTCTCTCCTCCTCCCCTCCCCCTTTCCCCTCCCCCTCTTCCCGTCTTCCCCCTTCTCTCCCCACCCCTCCCATCTCTTGACTTTAGACCAATCACTTTCCCTCTCTGTGCCTCAGTTTCCTCACTCAAGACGTGGGATGATAAGAAACAACCACCTGCTATGGCTGGGAGAGGCTGCAGTGAGGCCAGAGACAGAAATCACTATAAACAAGGGCACCGGAATCGCTCAGGTCAAACCCTGTCTCACCTGCCTGAAGTTCTTCACTCCTCAAACCACCACGCCTGAAACGGACTCACATCCCCTGTCCCCGGGAAACCTGTCCTGCTGTGCCAGTCTGGGCTGACGTGTCCCGCCTGTAGTGGACACACCCTACAATGGCCCCATAATTCCCACCCTTAGCACCCACTCCTCTTGATGTGAGTGGGACCTGTGACCTCAGTCTAACCAATAGGATATGGCAAAGGTGAAGAGATTTTGCAGATGCGGTTAAGGTCCATAATCAGTTGACTTTGCATTAATCAAAAGGAAGTCTATCCAGGTGGGCCTGAAATAATGACGTGAGTCCTTTAAAAGAAGTTCCAGGCCTTCCCTGAAGTCAGAGACTCCAAGTAGCAGAAATTTCTGGCTTTAAAAAAGCAAGCTACCATGTATTCTATGGCCACAGGAAGTGAATTCTGCCAGCAATCTGAGAGAGCTGGGAAGGAGAGCCTTCTCGAATCAGGCCTCCAGATAGAACACAGCTGGACCTCCACCTTTTTTTTTTGCTGCGCCACGTGGCATGCGGGATCTTAGTTTCCTGACCAGGGATTGAACCTGTGCCCCCTGCACTGGAAGCTCAGTCCTAACCACTGGACCACCAGGGACTTCCCCTGGACCTCCTGGACCTTGATGGAGCATTGTGAGACCATGAGCTGTGAACCAGCTAAGCAGTGCCTGGACTTCTGGCCAATGAAAATGGTAAGATAATATGGGTGTGTGTGTGTGTGTGTGTGTGTGTGTGAATAAATTTATTCATTTTATTTATTTATTTTTGGCTGCGTTGGGTCTTCGTTGCTGCGCACGGGCTTTCTCTAGTTGTGGCGAGCAGGGGCTGCTCTTCGTTGTGGTGCGCGGGCTTCTCATTGCGGTGGCTTCTCTTGTTGCAGAGCACGGGCTCTAGCATGGGCTTCAGTAGTTGCGGCTCGCGGGCTTAGTAGTTGTAGCTCATGGGCTCTAGAGTGCAGGCTCAGTAGTTGTGGCACTCAGTAGTTGTGGCTCTAGAGTGCAGGCTCAGTAGTAGTTGCTCCGTGGCATGTGGGATCTTCCCGGACGAGGGCTCGAACCCGTGTCCCCTGCATTGGCAGGAGGATTCTTAACCATTGCGCCACCAGGGAAGCCCCGTGTGTGTTGTTTTAAACCTTTTAAGTTTGTGATAATCTATTATGAAGCAATAGAAAACAAATACACCCTCTCAATGGCCCTGGCCTCAGCAGGTGCGATCACACTCCACTTAGCACCTTTCTGTGTATGAGACCTGTCTCCTCAGCCTCCCTCAGGCCCTTGAAGATGGGACTCTTCCTCCTTCTCTGTATCTCCACCCCTCAGTCCCAACCACAGAGTAAGCCTTCAATAAAATGCTCATTTGAACTGGGACTGGCACCGTGACAAAAAGCCACCTCTTATCTCAGGCTTCAGGCACAGTGGGATCCAGGAGCTGGGATCATGTGATCAGCATTCGGCTTCATGCTCTCATGGCATCTTGTAAGGGCAGTAGGGTGTAGTGGTTAAGAGCATGGGCTCTGGAATTAGGTTGCCAGATAGAATACAGGAAACTCAGTTAAATTTGAATTTTAGATACACAGTGAATAGTTTTTTAGTGTAAGTGTGTCCCCAATATTACATAGGACATATTTATACCAAAAAAATAGTCATTGTCTATCTGAAATTCAAACTTAACTGAGCATTCTGTTTCACTAAGTCTGGCAACTTGGCCCTGGAACCAACTGCCTAGATCTGAGTTATGGCTCTTCCGCTGTCTGTGTGACCATAGAGAATTTACTTAGCCTCTCTGAGCCTCATTTCCCCATCTATAAAAGTGAGGATTAAAAAGACTATGCATAGGGGCTTCCCTGGTGGTGCAGTGGTTGAGAGTCTGCCTGCCGATACAGGGGACACGGGTTCGTGCCCCTGTCCGGGAAGATCCCACGTGCCGCAGAGCGGCTAGACCCGTGAGCCATGGCCGCTGAGCCTGCGCATCTGGAGCCTGTGCTCCGCGGCGGGAGAGGCCACAACAGTGAGAGGCCCACGTACCGCAAAAAAAAAAAAAAAAAAAGACAATGCATCTCACAGGGTTGTGGTGAGAGTGAAGTAACCACATTGCCTATAAATAGTGCCAGGCATATAGTAGGCACTCAATAAACATCATCTACTACTATAAAATCTTGTCCCTACTTTCTTCTGCATAGGTGTTAATCTTTGACTTATTGCCTAAGTTCCAACAAAAGGCCTGGGGAGAAATCTCATTGGTCTGGCCAAGGTCATGTGCACAATCACTGTGATCAGGGGAATGGAAGGTTCTGATTGGCCACACCTGGTGGAGTGTGGTCCCCATGTAGGAAGGAAGCCCTGGGTCGCCCTGAGCAGGCGTCCTCAACCTGCCGTGATGCTTAAGGAGCACTGGTGGGAACAGGAAACAGCAAAGGTGTTTGCCGGAGGTTCGGCTGGTGCTTATTTCCCACCCAGGCTGCGCTGGAAGGAGCTGATGAATGTCACACCGCATCAAGCAGAAGGTGGGCCTGCAGTGCTGATAATGACGGCCTGGGTCCCCTCTGTGCGCTGACATCTGAATCAGGTGCCAGTTGCCAAAGGCAACGAGCTTGTTTCTCGTCAGTCTCGGCTGTCTTGGTGGCCAAGGGCTGTGGCGCCTGCTGGATTGTCTGTTTAGCTGTCCTTCTATAATGGATGGGGCTCAGGACCGCAGCTTCAGCGCCTGGAGCCATTTGTGTGGGCCTTAGGCTGGCTGGTGCTAATAATAGCCAACATTGACCATATGCTGGGCACTGTTCCAAGGGCGTGATCCTGACTATGAGCCTGGGCGGTCAGTGTCATCATTATCCCCATTTTGCAGATGGGGAATAAGGCACCGAGTTCAAGGAACTTGCCCGAGGTCACACAGGGCTGGATTCCAGCCCACGCAGGCTGGCTCTGGACGCTGGTCTTGACATTCCTTCCTGAACCTTTTGGAAAGGGCTTGCAAAGAATGGAGAGAATCCCTTTCTTGATAATCAAAGCCTCATTATGTGGTCCTTTTTTTGGGTAGTTCTTTTTTAGGGGGTGGGGTGGGTAGTTCTTGCATGTCTAGATTGATTAAAAAAAATCACACCTCGGTGAAAAAGATCAATTGCCGCATACGGTTTCCAAGTCACTTTGACGCCGTCACAAACCCTCTCATATGTTTGAGCCTCTAATTAGATTTGGAGGAGAATCAATTCATGTGTCATGAAATTTTAAAAGACAACGTTCCATGAATGGTCCTTCCCATTATTCCAGCTTGATTGAAATTGTGGGTTTTTCACAGGATGCTATTTATACTCTTAAGACAATGGAGCTTTTAAAAGGGTTCTGATTCTTAGGTCTTCATATGTGATTTCTGGAGAAGCAGAAATTTTCAAATTTTCATAATGATTGTGTTTTTGTGGCTTTTTTTCTTTTCTTTCTTTCTTTTTAAATAACCTGACTCGGCAGTGTCTCTCTCCCCCTGATGGGGACCTCAGGCTCTTGCCAAAGTATGTATCACATAATTGCTTTCATGTTCAGACCCCGCAAGAGCCTGTTGTAAATGGCTGCGACACAGATGTGACAATTCCATTAGGCCTGGGTTCTTGCGTGGTTGACCTTGCAAATTGAATTTGGGGAGGTGAGCCCTTCTGCCTTGCTGCTAGATTTCACGTTCACAGTTTGGGGAGAGGCCTGGGGAGCTGCAGGCGGAGATTTCTGTGCAGGGCATGGACAGCCGGGCATCCACTCGGGTGAGTCCTGCATCCGTCCCGCATCCCCTCGCATCCCCGGGTCTTCCTCAGCTCTCCAGAGGAAGGCGGCAGCCCATGATCGACGGGCTTCTGCCCACTGTGGCATTATTAGCCACTCTGTCAAGGTGACAATGTCATTTTTAATATTCCATCTTCAGACCTGAAGTTTATTTTTAGGTTGGGAATCAGCCAGCCTTCCCAGAGAGTCAGCCGCAAAGACTTAAGGGCATGGTTCTCGGCCCTGGTTGCTGGGGAGCTTTTCACCAATACGCATGCCCACGAGGTCAGCCTCTGGGGTGCAGGAAATGTTCTATATCTTGATCCCTGTGGTGGTTACTTGAGCTTATCTATGTGTGTGCAAAAATTGAGCTTTGGTGAGGATGTGGAAAAATCAACCCTTTGCATTGCTGGTGGGATATGAAATGCTGAAGCTGCTTGGAAAACCGTTTGGTAGTTCCTCAAAAAGTTAAACACAGAGTTACTGTGTGACCCAGCAATTCCACTCCTGGGTATGTACCCAAAAGAACTGAATGCCAAGACTCAAAACAGATATTTGTACACCCATGTTCATAGCAGCATTACTCCCAATAGCCAAAAGGTAGAAACAACCCAAATGTCCATAAGCAGATAAACAAAACGTGGTCTCTCCATACAGTGGAATGTTATTTAGCTATAAAAGGGAATAAAATTCTGATACATGCTACAACATGGATAAACGTTGAAAACATGATGCAGAGTGATCCCTTGGCTGAGGTGGGGTCTGACAGGGTTCTCCACTATAGAGTTCCCCGCGAGGCCCCATATAACACAGATGACAGGAAAAATAGTGAAATCATGCCATTGGCAGCAACATGGATGGACCTAGAGATGATCACACTAAGTGAAGTAAGTCAGACAGAGAACCAAAAATATCATATGTCACTTCCATGTGGAATCTAAACATTGATACAAATGAACTAATTTACAAAACAGAAACAGACTCACAGACTTAGAAAACAAACATCTGGTTACCAAAGGGGAAAAGGGGGAGGGGAGAGGGATAAATTAGGAGGTTGGGATGAATATGTACACACTAATATAAATAAATTAGATAATCAACAAGGACCTACTGTAGACCCCAGGGAACTCTCAACACTGTCATAACCCAAAAAAGAATAGATGTATGTCTGTGTATAACTGAATCACATTGCTGTACACCTAAAACAAACAGAACATAGTAAATCAACTATACTCAAGAATAAAATAAAAATTGAAAAAAAACCCTGCAGACAGCAATAGATGACATTGTCTAGCCTCATTGACCTTCCTGCCAATGGGAGGGAAGGAACTAATATTTCTTGTACACCTACTATGTGCCATGCCTTGGGTTACACACTCACATCCACTATCTCATTCAAATGAGCCTATTGATACCGGATAATGATGTGGGGGGACTTTATTCGTTAGAAACCAGAGAAAGCATCCTTAGCTTTCTCTGATTTCTGAATCTGCCTCACCTCACTTGAGTACCGTTTTTTAAAAAGCATCTGAAATATTTTCCATATTAATTGTTTTAAGGACCTAATTACAAACTTCATTATAATTGTTCCTTAGTTATATTTTGTTCCATTACTTTAACAAGTTGCCAAAGAACACAAAGCCTGCACATAGCATTAGATAATTGCAATGAGACACTCAGATGGGTTCCAGAGCCTCGTCTTTGCTTGCATATTTTTTTCCTCAGAGGAAAACAAACAGAAGGTGGTGGCTGGCCCTCGCCCTGCCCACTGGCTCCCTCCAATCTGGGGGTGGGGGGGTGGGGAGCAGCCTTTGCTTTTGTACAAAGGTCAAGTTCGGGAAAATGGAAGCATGTAAGGGTGGCATTGGAAACGTTTTAGGTGATGACGGTTATATGTAACACTTATTACACAGCAGTCAATGTCCTAGGCACACTTACACGGAGTAACGCATTTAAACTTCCTGCCAGGTCCCTGGGGTGGGTGCTATCATTCCCCCCATTTTACAGATGAAGAAATCTAGGCACAAAGTCTGAGTGACTTGCCCGAGGTTATGCAGCCCGAAAGTTCTGGAGCTGGGCTCAAACCCAGGTGGGCTGGCCCCAGGGTTTGCACTCTGGACCACCACTTTCAATTTATTATTGAATCTCAGAGAAAAATGTGATTACCTACTTTATCCCATAAAACACTATCAGTGAGATAGTTTCATTTTAGTCACTTAATTGTTAATATCTGAATGTCTTTCAGAGGCAGAAATGTGAATGTAACTTCCTAACATTTGTCATAGAGCTAGATCACAACACTGTGTCACATGGCTGTCCTTGACCCAGTCACTAGGGCTGAGGGGATAGAACATGTTGACACAACAGGCTATGGTCTCCTGCTCAGACAGTTTGATCTGTGAAGATGTTTTGACGGGATTCCACTAACTAAAATATTCACTTGTTGAGCTTAAAGGAGCTAACTTGACTAAGAATGTTAGTCGGATGCTTGGAGTACAAGTGACAGAAACCTGACATATCTGGCTTAAGGAAACAGGAAGACTTTATTGGTTAATACGACTGAAGCCCAAGAACGGATTTCAGGCATGGCTGGATCCAGGAGCTCAAACAATGTTCCAGTGCTCTCCGTCCATCTCACCAAGGGTCTGCTGTCCTCTGCGTTGGAGTCACGGTTGGGCAAGAAGGCCACCCGCAGTTCCATGTGTCCCCACCAGGAGGCGTGCGGCTGGATCTCCTTTCGAGGAGGAGTCTGCCATCAGCACCAGGAGTGCAGTGTGCTGACAGCCTCCTGCTGTAGCTCCCTCAGGGTCTGCCTGAGCTTTTGAGGCCAGGCCTTGCTGATCCCAGGTGACCCCAGCCAGTGGTGGTGGGATTGGGGCTTGGTCGTTTCTGCTCAGTGCTTATGCTGTTGCACCGTGTGGTCAGATCTGCAGGATGGTCTGAAAGCTCCTGCCCACTCCTGCTTCCCTCCCCCCAACTTCTATTCAATATCTTTCACAGGTGTCACCTCCAATACATCTCTTTCTCTCCTAACCTCATCTCAGTGTCTGCTTCCCAGACCACCCAGCTAACACACGAGGGTCATTTTCTAAGAGGTTGGACTTCCCAGGGGCAAGGAACACAACTTTACCAAGAGTTACAGCAAAATTCTCGGGCCTTGCTTCTGTTGGTTGAAGTTGGGTTACGTGCTTATCCTGGAACCCTCCCTGTGAATCTGATTGGCCAGACTTGGGTCATGGGGCCACTTGTGGGCGGGGTCATCCATGTCTAAACATCTGGACCCAAAGAAGAGAGCTGTAGTCCCCCAGAGGAAAATCTGGGTCCTCTTGCCAGAAGAGAAGGGGAATCATTGCTGGTCAGGCACAAACATCAGGTCTGCCTTGGAAGGCTGTGAAGTCAGAAGGCCTGGCCTTCAGCCAGCCCGTCACATCACCTCTTCTGGGACTCAGCATCCACATCTAAGACATGGGCAGATGGCAAGCGGATCCCACTCTGCTCCTCTTGCTCACTCTCTGTCTCTCTCCTCTTTCTCTCTATCGCTCTGTCTGTCCCTCCCTCTCAGCTGATCTCTGCTCACGGCTCTCCTAACAAGTCCATCTGAGCCCCATGCTGTTTGCCGAAGCCCCTTCCAGACGGTGGGATGGATTTGAGTCGATAGCTTGGTGTGCTCATGACACAGAGCTAATTCTTAATAATGATGAAATGTGATAAAAACCTCCTCTGGATCAGCTCCAAACCACACTCTCCACTGCGGTCCTGGCCGCTGTCACCAGGACAGGTGTGATTATTCTGGAGCCAGAGCTTACCTTGCAGTCTCGGTCCCTTCCTGGCACGGCCTCAGAGTTTGGAAAGCCAGGGTCATCTGAATCCAGGACTGGTGAGTTGCAAAGACCAGAATCTCTCTTAAAGATGCTCAAGTCCCGTGGGAGCTTACTGTGAGTGCAGCGGCCCCAGAGCGCAGGTGTGTGTCAGATAGAGTCGTACCTGTCAGGGTACCCGGATGTGAGCGATCCGTGTACAGAGTCCAGCTACTTCAAGCTGAAGAGGAATTTATTGAAACGATGCCAGGGAGCTCACAGGGTTGTTGAGAAGCTGCAAAAATATACTCCCCAGATAAATAGAATGAGGATGTCCAGACAGAGAGAAGCATGCCACAGAGTCTGATGAGGCCACTGCTGCTGGACCTGGATGCCCCCGGGCACTGGATATGGCTGCTGCCACCAGAATAGCTTCTCCATGTCTCTGCTTCTTCAGGTCAGGAGTTCTCAATTCAAAGTCTAGTCAGCCAGGCTCTGTCACACACTCACGCCCTTGCTGAAAGGCAGGTCAGGCGTTAAGCACACAGACTGGGTGGGTTCAAATCTAGGCTCTGCCACTTATCTGTGTGACCCTGGGTGCCATGTATGCCTCAGTTTGCTCATCTGCAAAATGGGGATGATAACTGTGCCTACCCCCCTAGGGGTGTGCGAATTAAATGACAGAATATACGCGAAGCAGGTCGAAGAAGTAACTGAGCAAGCATTCTGAGTTTTAGGTATTACTATTATGCTTTTAAATTTATCAATTGTCATTGATGATGTAAGGCAGCTGCTGTTTCTCATGAAGACTCAGACAGTGGGGAATTTCCCAAATGTAGAAAGGATGATCCATGTGACAGATGTTTCCCATAATAATTCCCTTTCCTTTCTCTACTGCTCAAATTTATTTCTATTTGGAGCCCCGATTCCCCTGTGCTTTCCTGATTTCTCAGTCAATCCGGGGACATGCCTACCTGTTCCCCAGGATTGCTCCTTGACGATGAATTGTGAATGCCGTCAAGCAGATCACGCATCCTCCAGTTTCCCACAGTCCATACCACTCCCTATTGCTCTGCACCTGCCCTGTTTCACTCATTTATGTTACTTAGCTCGATTCCTGTGGGCATTTGAATTTAGCATCCTAGAACTAAAGAGCTGGGGGTTTTGGAAGACAAAAGGATAAAATCTAAAGTCTTTTGTATCTACTTTCATGGATGTCACATCCCCTCCTTGAGATAATAAGCCAGTGTCTGTCACCTGCTAGATAGGAGGGAAAGGATACAACGAGTACACAATATTATCCAGCCCTATATGGGTATATATATCACACATTGCCAAAATCTCTGCACTGCCCTCAACCCCAAGGAGACAAACAACATAATCTCAGAATCCCATCTTTCAGGGTCTGTGTCCTGAAATCATTCCCACAGCGAGTTCTGTATCAGTCAAGGTCCAACTAGGAGACAGAAATTACATCAGTAATTTGAACAGGAAATGTTGGCTACAAAGAATCATTAGCTCTGAAGAGGTGGTTCACTAACTAAAGGGGTAAAAGAAGGGACTTCCCTGGCGGTCCAGTGGTTAGGACTCCGCGCTTCCACTGCAGCGGCCTCGGGTCCAATCCCTGGTAGGGGAACTAAGATCCTGCATGCCACACGGCACTGCCAAATTAAAAAAAGGGGGGTGGGTAAAAGAAGACCCTGAGGGGTCCAGAAGTAGCAGGTACAAAAGAACAGCTGAAGGAAAGAGGATAATGAACGGACCACAGCTCCTCCCTCCTTCCCGAGGCTGAGATGCTTTGAAGAGGGCACAGCGACCTCAAGGACACGCAGTCTGGGACTTCCCTGGCAGTCCAGTAGTTAAGACTCTGCGCTTCCACTGCAGCGGCCTCGGGTTCAATCCCTGGTGGGGGCTGGTGGGGGAACTAAGATCCTGCATGCTCTGTGGTGTGGCGAAAACAGAAAAAACAAAAACAAACAAAACCCCACGCAGTCTGCTGGAGTGAAGAAGCATGTCAGGAGGTGAAGGCTGCCGCTGGTCTGTATATACAGTCCTCCACTGCTGGAGGGTGTGAGGTCCTCTCTGGGAGTGGCCCACAGGCTGGGGAGAGTGTGGCCTGAGGGTGTGTTTAGGGCTGCCAGGCGAGGAGAGCAGGACCTGGAGCGCTGCTGAAACTTCTGTGTGAGAGCAGCTGGGCTTCTGCTCTGAATAAAAGTGGGGAGGCTGCCAACCTAATGCCTCTGTGGACAGAGCCCAACATTCTACCAGCTGGCAGAGGAGAAATGCTCATGGAGCCAACTCCAGTGTCCTGAAGCGGGGCAAAGAAGGGTGGATTTTGGACTAAGTGATAATAATGTGACAACTGGCTCAGGGAGAAAGACCTGGGAGTCTGGGAGAGAAGGTTTCAGGAAGGTCTGGAGGAAGGAGAGGAGGTATGAAGTAGGAGGGATGTGGACCAGGAGGAAAGGAGAATTTTAAGAAATATTTCGAGACTTCCCTGGTGGCGCAGTGGTTGAGAGTCCACCTGCCGATGGAGGGGACACGGGTTCGTGCCCCGGTCCGGGAAGATCCCACATGCCGCGGAGCGGCTGGGCCCATGGCCGCTGAGCCTGTGTGTCCGGAGCCTGTGCTCTGCAACGGGAGAGGCCACAGCAGTGAGAGGTCCGCGTACCGCAAAAAAAAAAAGAAATATTTCTGTGGAGGGTCCTTTATGGTAAAGTAAATGTAAATGTAAATAAGGACCCTGGGACTTCCCTGGCAGTCCAGTGGTTAAATCCCTGGTGGGGAAACTTAAGATCCCGCATGCCGTGTGGTGCAGCCGAAAGAAAAAAGAGACCAGGAGGTTGTTATTAAAAAAAAAAAAGAAAAAAAAAAAGGACCTTGAGTTATTTTGGAATTTCTTTATGACTGATGGACAGTGTTAATCTGACCAAAATATAGTCATCCCACAATGTACTGTCCAAGGGAGCTTGCTTCCTAGAGCGCCTGCAGATACTAAAATCCTTGGAAGCTCAAGTCCTGTGTATAAAATGACCCAGTACAGTGAATACAGTCTGCCCTCGCATTCACTGGTTTGGCATCCACGGATTCATGGTGGGTCGAATCTGGGGAGGCAAATTCTGTGGATCTGGAGGGCCACCTACTCTTCTGAGACTGGACCACTTGGATCCTGGGTTTCTAAATGGCTTATGACAGTTTTCTGTTGGTCTAAAGCCATAAAACTTAGGTTTATGATGAAGGTTTTCTTTTAAGGGATCCTATTTGATATGATGGGTTCTTGTCTTTCCGTGTGTTGGACTAGGAATTTGGAAGTCCAGGCTGTAGTTCTGAGTCTCAAGTTTCACCACCTAGCTGTGTGATGCTTGGCAAGTCACTTCACCTCTCTGAATCTCAGAGTTTTTAATCTACCACATGGGGAAACTAGTGTCTGTTCACTCGAATTCTGAGGGGTATTGTGATGGTAAGATGAGATCATGGGTATGAAACTGCTTTGACAAAAGACAAAATTTTATTCACTTAATGGAGTTGTCTGTAACCACACAGCTTGCATATTGGTATCAAATGATTTTTTTTTTTTTTTTTGCTGTACGTGGGCCTCTCACTGTTGTGGCCTCTCCTGTTGTGGAGCACAGGCTCCGGATGCGCACGTTCAGCGGCCATGGCTCATGGGCCCAGCCGCTCCGCAGCATGTGGGATCCTCCTGGAGACTGGGGCACGAACTTGCGTCCCCTGCATCGGCAGGCAGACTCTCAACCACTGCACCACCAGGGAAGCCCTAGGAAATGATTTTTGCTTGGAGGTAACAGGAAACCTCACTATTGTGGCTTAATAAGGATTTACTTTTCTCATATATCAAGAATTCTACAGGTGGTTATCTTCGGATGATGATAAAGCTGCTCAGTAATTTAAGGGCTAATCTCTGATTCTCTTGGCCTTCTCCTCATGGTCACAAGATGGCTGCTGCAACTCCAGCCATCATGGTGACATTTAAAGCAGGAAGGAGGGCTAGAGCCTGGTCAGGTACCTCTGTTCCTAATTCTGGGAGGCGAAGGCATTCCCAGCCTATCTCTAGACCTCTTCCATTCCATCTTACTGGACAGAAGTAGATCTTCAGGAGAGTCTGGGAAAATGACTTCAGCTTTCCCATCTCTAAGAGAGTGAGGAGGTAAGAGAGAAAGAAGTTGGGAATGGACGCTGGATTAGATAGCTAACAGTGCTTGGAATAGCTGGCAAGTTCTAGACGGCAAAAACTAAAATCGTTCTGTGATGGAGGGGAAACAACCACAGAAGGATTTTGATTTCCACCCTTGTGATTCCCACTCCTGTTTATCTGAGCCCTTTCATGGGGCCTGGCTTCATTTGAATAGCTAACATTTTACTTTGGAGGTGGAATTATATTAAAAATCAGATGCTTGTCATTATGCAAATGACTGTCTTGCTATAGCTTAGGATTTTCATTTTTCCATGAATTATTCCTTTTTCAGCGCTTTTCCCCCCACCCCTTGGAAGAAATAAAAACAACCACTGACTAATCAGAGGAATTTTCCAATCATTCAGTCAATGGATATTTACTGAGTGTCTTCTGTGCCCCAAGAGCCATTCTAAACTCTTTGAAATAAAGGAAGACATGGTTTCTGCAGTACTGGAGCTTATATTCCAGTGGAAAAGATAAGCAACAAGTGAATTAATAAATCAAATAACGTATGAGAATGATACATGCTATGAAGAGGTAAAAGAAGGCGAGTAAATAATTTGTGGGTGGGGAGGGCTTCTTCAGATGGGGTGGTTGGCAAACGTCTCTGAGGAGGTGATATTTCAGGAGACACTGGAAAGATGAGAAGAGGCCAGGCATGTGATGATCTGGGGCAGAGAAAACAGCAAGTGCAAAGGCCCTGAGGTGAACGCGCTTTTGGTGTGTTTAAGAAGGGAAGGAGAGCCAGCTGGCCAGCACACAGGGAGAGAGGAAGAGGACAGCAGGAGACGGGGTTGGAGAGGCTTGAGAGGCTTCAAAGCCAGCAGTGGAGAATCTCACTTCCAGTCACTTTTTTTAAAAATTATGATTTCTTATTTATTTATCTTTGGCTGCATTGGGTCTTCGTTGCAGTGCGCGGGCTTCTCATTGCGGTGGCTCTCTTGTTGTGGAGCATGGGCTCCAGGTGTGCGGGCTTCAGTAGTTGTGGCTCGCAGGGTCTAGAGCACAGGCTCAGTAGTTGTGGTGCACGGGCTTAGCTGCTCCGCGGCATGTGGGATCTTCCCGGACCGGGGCTCGAACCCCTGTCCCCTGCATTGGCAGGTGGATTCTTAACCACTGTGCCACCAGGGAAGTCCCACTTCCAGTTGCTTTTAAGGAGTCACCTAAGATAACCTCCCTTTCTTTCTTTCTTTTTTTTTTAAATGTATTTATTTATTTTTGGCTGCATTGGGTCTTCGTTGCTGCGCGCGGGCTTTCTCTAGTTGCGGCGAGTGGGGGCTACTCTTCGCTGCGGTGCACAGGCTTCTTATTGTGGTGGCTTCTCTTGTTGTGGAGCACGGGCTCTAGGTGCTCGGGCTTCAGTAGTTGTGGCACATGGGCTCAGTAGTTTTGGCTCGCGGGCTCTAGAGCGCAGGCTCAGTAGTTGTGGCTCACGGGCCTAGTTGCTCCATGGCATATGGGATCTTCCCAGACCAGGGCTCAAACCCGTGTCTCCTGCATTGGCAGGTGGATTCTTAACCACTGCGCCACCAGGGAAGTCCCGGATAACCTCCCTTTCTTAAAGTCAACTGGACTATATAACATAACCTAATCACAGGAATAATCCAGGACTCAAATCCATCATATTCACAGTGCTGGGGATTATACAGGACCCAAATCTTAGAATTCTGGCTACCAAAGAGCGCATGGATGAATCCACCCCCCACCCCCCACCCCTCACTCTTCCTCGCCCATCGGAAGCCATTTCCCGGCCCCTGCCAGCCCAACCACATGTCCTTGTTGGCAGCTGCACCTTTTGTTTTCTGGTTGCCAGGAGTTACCTTCTTTGGTCCATGGTGTCTGCAAAGCCCCCAATCTGGGCTATGGGTCTCCATTTGTGCCTTTTTAATAGCAGCACCATCCAACCCCAGGGCCTTTGCACTCCCTGTTCCCACTTCCTGAAAGGCTCACCTCACAGCACCCGTGTCTCACTCTTTTAAATATTTGCTCAGATGTTGCCTTTGCAGTGAAGCTTTTTCTGACTCCCTTCCCTTCCACTCTAAAAATACTTCTTTACCTGTTTTATTTCTCTTCTTTGCACTTATTTTCATCTGACCTGCTATATATTTTGCCAGTTTGTTTGGTTTATAGTCTCTCTCCCCATGCTAGAAGGTCAGCTTCCCCTGAGCAGGGAAATTGGTCTGATTCTCTGTCCTGTCCCCAATGCCCACAACAGCGCCTGGCACAGAGTAGGGGCTCAATAAGTATTTGTCCAAAGAATGAGTGAGTGTGGGTTAAGGAGGACAGTTTTGACTTAACTTCATTTGTTTTTCCTTTTCCTTTTCCTTTTTTTGGCAAAACCTGAACAGGCACAAGTCCTCCTTCCCCAGGCAGCTTGTTATATAATCAGGACCTTCGTTCTGCAAGAAGCTGTCAGCACTGCTTCAAGCGGTTATACTTAGCGTTTTCAGCCTCCCATTTCAGCTGCACGAGCTCTCCCGAGGAGCCTTGGAAATTAGGCCTCGCTTCAACAGGGAGAGAGGGCTCCTGGCACCAGGCGAGGTGGCCCTGGGGGCTGACGGGGAGCTTGTGGGTGGTGGTGGCCAAGCAGCCCTGACCTCAAGATCAGCCCATGGCCAGTGTCATGCCCAGAGCTTCCACCTCTAGGGATGGGAGGCGAGTTCTGTTCTGTAAATCACAAAGATAGGAGAAGCCGAGGGCCGGAGTGGAAAGAGAGTGATGGGGGTCAGATCTAAGCTCTGCCACTTGTTAGCTGTGTGTCCTTGAGTGCCCTCAAATATCCCAACGTCTCTGCGGATTCAGGCAACACAGCATCTCCAACTCAGAGACTCACTTGTTTTTCTGAAACCTGCAGCAGACATTAGCAAAAGCCAGGACACAAAACAGTGCCGACTGTCCTGGCAGGAGCACTCACACCCTGCCTGGGGACCTACCCAATGACAGCAGAAAGCATAAGCCTCTTCGAGAGCCTTCTCAGCCACTAGCCCACTCCTCAAATCCCAAGGAGTCGTGTGTATGAAGGTTCCTTCCGTGGCCAGTTTATTTGAGATCTACAGAGTCAACCTCATTTGTTTCATATATTCATTTTTAATATACACTCTTTGTTTTATGCAATTAATAAAAGATTTCCACTTCAGATTAGTTCATTATACATTATGAATTTGTGAATATCAAGGGGATGATTGCCATGAAATTTAGATGGTGTGGTTCCAAGGATCCTATACCCAGGGGGACTTTCGCCGCTGCATTTAATAAACTCGGTGGCATCCCCTGCCCCAGAACAGGTGCTGGGTCTGCCTGGGGGCCACCGTGGAGCTCAGTACTTTGGCATCTCTAACACGCATGAATTTTCATGCCAGGTCCCTGCTTTCCCAGCCAATCAGTTTTTGTATGTGAGGTTCCATCATCCGTCCTAATAGCACAGGTTGTTATTTCCTGTTCGAGTTCAACGTGGTGGAAAAGTTTAAGCACTTCTCAGTAGTTAACTGTGTGACCAAGCTAGCGAGGCAACTCTTCTGAGGGGTGGTTGTGACCCAGAGATAGTGCTTTATCCCTCTGGCAGGCAACTCTGCGTCTTGACATCAGGAGTAGCTTTCTGACGAGATGGAGGAAGAGCAGTGTGGTGCCTAAGACAGGACTCTGGGGACAGCTGGGTCTTGGTTCAAACCCCAGCTCTGCTTTTTGAGTGACTTGGAGCAAACTGATTAAACGCCTGAGCCTCAGTTTCTTTATCTGTAAAATGGGGATAAAACCCCCCTCTGACTTTACTGGGATGGTTAAACGGTTTGTTATATTGGAAGGTCTCAATAAACAGTAAGACAAAGATGATCATATTCAACTGATCAGATATTAAAGGGTATGCATACCTGGGCACTTGAGCTAATAATGGTGGGTTTCCTCCTCTGGGGTAGGGTAATGACTGGACCTGAACATGCTGAAAATTTCATTAATGGTGCTCTGGTTTGCGTTTTTCTCTGCTTGTATGTTTAACCAAGACCTCCTGCCTTACTAACAGGTGTTGCTGTGAAAAATTAGAGTACTCCAGCTCTAGGGTTCAAAGTGCAGGACTTGCTCAATGCAAATATGCTTAAGGAAATGCAACCACATTTAAAATTCTTTTTTTACACACTTAAAAGCATAAGCATGCCTTCACCTCCGTCTTCTGCCTGCTGAATGAACGGGCATTTGGGGATCGCACGGGTGAGGCGGAAGCCCCCTCATCAACAGAGCAGCGTCCTTTCCTGGTTTGTTTTTCACACGGAATCCACCTGCAGTGGACATCTGTCCTTTGATTCTCTATGTTCCCATCTTCTGAAAACAGCATTGGCTCTTCTAGGGAAACTCACCTCTCCCCACCATGGGGGTGCGGTTTGGGCAAGCTGATGCCCCTCCCAGCTCCACGGTTGGACACACGACTCAGGCCTGGCCAATTAGCATATCCCATCCCCTTGGGCACAGTGACTGGTCCAGGAATAGGCATGTGACCTCACTGTGGCCAATGATATTCCTTTCCTGCCATTATGCTGACATAGAATCCTGGAACCAGCCAAGCCTGAAGCCATGGACGCTTTGACTGTGTGAACCAATAAATCCCTTTTAACTTAAGCTTGTGTCATTGTAAAATGTAACACTGCTCTGAGCCCTATGGTCTCAAGAAATCTCTTGGCCCTTTGCAGGCTAAATGCAGTGATTTGACAAGACAATCAATTCCAACTTGGTTTCTCTAAGAGTAGGATCACATCCACCAAGCACTGGTCTCGTTTTTCCATTGATGTTTCCACAGTTCCACCCCAGCCTGTCCTGTGTTGAAGGACACACATCCTGTCCTGTGTTGAATCATTTACTGTACCTTCGCGGAGCTGCTGTGCTTTGAAAACCCGAGAAGCTAATTAACATTAATCCTGGCGTGGTACTAAATACTCTCTAATTTTCCCACGGGAAGCTCCCCTAGACAAAGACTAAAGAATAAATATAATTCGTGAGAGAAACAAAAAATATTAAAAAATGTACTCAGGCATACGTGGTCAGGAGAAAGAACTACACAGACAGGACAAGCCCAGTATTTTCCTGACACTGGTACCATATCATCCCTCCCACACAGATTTGACCAAAGGGAAGCGGCTTAAAAAATACGATAATGTGGGCCTCCCTGGTGGCGCAGTGGTTGAGAGTCCGCCTGCCAATGCAGGGGATACGGGTTCGTGCCCCGGTCTGGGAGGATCCCATATTCCGTGGAGCGGCTGGGCCCGTGAGCCATGGCCGCTGAGCCTGCGCGTCCGGAGCCTGTGCTCCACAACGGGAGAGGCCACAACAGTGAGAGGCCCGCATACCGCAAAAAAAAAAAAAAAAAAAAAAAATACGATAATGAGTGATGATAACATTGCAACTAGTGGTGATTTCACTAAATTTCTAAATTTCATGGCTACCATCTCCTGGATATTTACAAATTCACAATGTATAAAGAACGAATCTAAAGGGGAAATCTTTCATTAATTGCATACACCAGAGAATGTATATTAAAAATGAATTAAATAAAACAAACAAGGTTGAATTTGTAGACCTCAAATCCACATTTGAGCAAATGGGCACCGCCACGAACTCATAGGAATTTAAATGGGTGCAACTTTCCCGAGAGGCACTTGATGTGAAAATCCTTCAACTGCACAGGTTTTCATTTGACAATTTGTTTTTTAGGATTACATCCTGAAGAGGTAATTACGAGCATGTATAAAGGTGTAGGAGTGAGACTGTTGCTTTTGAACAGTGAAAAATTGTAAATGACCTCAAATGTTAGCCACGTGAAAATTGGTTAAACAAATGATGGCATTTCCAATAATAGGATTGCACACGTTAAAACTGTCATGTAGAAAAATGTTTAAATGGCATGGAAAGATGTTCATAATGTATAATTAAGTGCAAAGAGCAAGTTAAAACAATACTTGCCATGTGAGCCCATTTTAAATAAGTTAGTGGGAAAAACATTAAGATATTATGGAGTGGGCTTCCCTGGTGGCGCAGTGGTTGAGAGTCCGCCTGCCGATGCAGGGGACACGGGTTCGTGCCCCGGTGTGGGAAGATCCCACATGCCGCGGAGTGGCTGGGCCCGTGAGCCATGGCCGCTGAGCCTGCGCGTCCGGAGCCCGTGCTCTGCCACGGGAGGGGCCACAACAGTGAGAGGCCTGCGTACCGCAAAAAAAAAAAAAAAAAAAAAAAAAAAGGTTAAAACGGTAAATTTTATGTTATGTATGTTTTACGACAATTAAAACAAACCATGCAAAGCACCTCGAGCAGTCCCTGCCCGGCAGGTATTAAATACCACGTCCTTCCTCCTGATGAGTCTTTGTTCTGCCCTAGCATCTTTATGTTTCAAAAATTTAAAAACTATCTATTTGGCTGCACAGGGTCTTAGTTGCAGCACACGGGATCCTTTAGTTGCAGCATGTGAACTCTTAGTTGCGGCATATGGGATCTAGTTCCCCGACCAGGGATGGAACCCCGGCCGCCTACATTGGGAGCTCAGAGCCTTAGCCACTGGACCACCAGGGAAGTCCCTACCCTAGCATCTTTAATCTGGCTAAAAAATCCCACCCCTCTGGTACCTTTCTCACACCCACTCCCATCACTGCTCCTGGGCCTCCAGGGAACTTTCTATTGCTTCCAGGCCATGCTGGAAGTTACAGGGGGAGCTGTTTAGGGTGCTTTCTGCATAAACACTCTAGGTAGGATGCCATGCTTCCCGGGGGTCTCCCCACCCTCTGGGGCACTACCTGAAAGTGAACTCCAGGCCCTTCTGTTCTCCATTTTCACATGCTCATCAGGGCTTCTGCAGCCTCCCTGGGCTCAGCCCTTAATCTACTGTCCTTCGTTCATTCTCTCATTTGACCACTATTTTTTGTGTTTTTTTTGAGGTACGCGGGCCTCCCACTGTTGTGGCCTCTCCCGTTGCGGAGCACAGGCTCCGGACGCGCAGGCTCAGCGGCCATGGCTCACGGGCCCAGCCGCTCCGCGACATGTGGGGTCTTCCCAGACCGGGGCACGAACCCATGTCCCCTGCATCGACAGGTGGACCCTCAACCACTGCGCCACCAGGGAAGCCCCTTGACCACTATTTATGGGACATTCCCCTTGCGCTCAGCACTGTTCTTGGCACCAGCCATTTGGTGAACAAGACGGGCAGTGGAAGGGACCAGCAGTCAAGAAGTTTCTTCCTGTACACATGATGCCAGTAGTAACTGTTATGCAGAAAAATTAAGTGGGGAAAGGGGACAGAGAGAGATGGGGTACTTGAGGCCCTGGGTCCCCAGAAAGGTTGTCAGAAACGGGCACCCTTCCTTCCATCACTGGTCCAGATATCCAGGAATGGTATCATTCTTGATTTCCTATATAAGCGCGTTTGATAGCTTTTTAATTTAATTTAATTTATTTATTTTTGGCTGCATTGGGTCTTCGTCGCTGCGCGGGCTTTCTCTAGTTGTGGCGAGCGGGGGCTACTCTTCGTTGATGTTTGTGGCCTTCTCATTGTGGTGGCTTCTCTTGTTGCGGAGCACGGGCTCTAGGCACACAGGCTTCGGTAGTTGTGGCACGCCGGCTCAGTAGTTGTGGCTCACGGGCTCTAGAGCGCAGGCTCCGTAGTTGTGGCTCTCGGGCTTAGTTGCTCCGCGGCATGTGGGATCTTCCTGGACTAGGGCTCGAACCAGTGTTCCCAGCATTGGCAGGCGGATTCTTAGTCACTGCGCCACCAGGGAAGCCCCGATCGCTTTTTTGAGAGGCTCCCCTGCCCCACCACTTACGGGATGGCGGAGACGTGGTTGAGTCGATTCTGTTCCCTGGAGAGAATGCCAGCGAAGGTTCAGGTAACCGTGAGCATTTGCATTGGAAAACGAAGACAGTCCCTTTTTGCAAAGAACATCTCGACTAGTGAGTCACGATGGGGATCGCCGCCCGCGAGTTGGAAACGTTGGAGGTGCAAAGGATACGGGGTCTTTTAAAGCTTCTCCGAGTTGGGGGAGGTGGGGAAATCTCTCTGCTTAGTGCCCCCATTGCCCCCGACCTCTCCAGTCTTTCTTCCGCTGCTCAGGCCAGGCCCGCAGTGCCAGCGACAGCCACGAGATGGCAATGTCGCTCTACGCTTGTTGCCCGGCGGGCGCGTGGGCTGAGCTGGAGCAGAGGGGCGGGGGGGCGGGGAAGGGCGCCAGAGGGCCCGCGTTGGGTGCGGCTGCCTGGTGGGTAGGCGGTGGTGGGGCTTGGGGGAGCCTAGCCCGGAGGAGAGGGCCTTGCGCCGGGGGCCGAGGCTGGCTCCTAGTTGGATTTGCCTCCCCACATTTACAGAACGTAGGGCAGGACCATTCCTGGCCTCAGTTTCCCCATCTGTACACAAGGGGAGAGTTTGAACTGTGTAATTCTTATGATCCTGCCCCAAGCTCTGAGGCCAGCAGGCTGGGGGTGAGATTCCGGGATTTGCTGGGTGGGGGGATGGGGTGGGAGGCCTGGGATCTCCTAAGTCGCTACTGCCAGCCCCTCCCGCCTTGCCTGAGCACCTTCAGGATCCAGGAAGGCCTTTTCTGCTCAGCATAACCCCTGAAATACTCCCATTAGATAGAGACTCAGGGGCCTGATTAATACGCAGAAATTCTCACCCAGCCGCGGGATAGGCTGAGGCAGGGCTGGAGTTCTCATCTCTACTGACGTATGAGCTCAGAGAGGGTTAGGTGCTTGTCCAAAGTCACACAGCCCGGGCGTGGAAAAGCCACCTTCAAAACCAGATCCTTCTTCTCAGCCTCTGGTTCCACCATCGTCAGCCTGGATCAGGGAGTGGGGGAACCATGTCTACCTCAGCTCCTGAACAGCAGGACTTAGAACAATACGTGAGCGGGGCTCCAGGGGGAGTGGGCTGTGTGGAGGAGTCTATTTTAGGTGGTGTGGTCTGGAAAGGCCTTTCTAAGGAGGCGACATTTGAGCTGAGATCTGAAGGGAGAAGAGGCCGTGGCGGGAAGACCCCGGAAGGCTGGGCCAAGAGTAGGAGACAGCGTAGAGGTGGGAAGAGGGTGAGCCCAGGATCCTCCGGGAGGCGGGCTGGCTGGGGTGCAGACGCGGGCGGGTGGCTCAGTGGGGTGCGACGGGGTGGTCCTGAGTGGGCGGAGGCAGGCGATCACTGTCTGTCGTCACTGGATATACCATGTGACCCTTGGCCTGGGGACTCACTGGACCCATTCAACCCCTCCCCATGCACCCCTGCTAGAAAACGACTTCTCCTCCTTGGCCACAGCCCCTCCCCCAACCCTGCTGCCTAGTCAAGATGCCTGGGGCATCTTGATATACACACCGTGGGTCACTCCTGCTTTGTGCCCTTGAGGTGGCTGTCCCTCGAGATCCCTTGAGTTTGGGTTTTCCCCTTTTCTGAGCTAGAGAACTCGCCCCTACCATCACCCCACACGGGCCTGGCACGCAGTAGGTGCTCCGCTCAGCAAATACTTATGAATGAGTAAGTGGGAAAGAGAAGAGGTGGCTTTGGCAGCTGGGCACGCAGGATCCCAAGAAAGGCCTGGCAGCGTCTCGTGGGAGACGGTCACAGAGAGGGGACAGGCGGGCCCCGTGCAAAGCCACCCCAGTCCCAGGGAGACCGCCCACCATCCAGCCTGTCATGTGGCTCTCCCTGCATCCCAGGCTCTGAGCCCAAAGGGGGCTCAGCCAGGGCATGGGTTCCTTGCATAGGGAGTCTGTTAGTTTATGGGAAAAATCCCTTTATGTCTCGCAATCAACCTGGGCCTGAGACTGGCCACCTGCCCCTAGTTCTTTCTTCGTTCTTTTATCTAGGAAGAGCTGAGTACCGCCTCTGCTAATGAGCTTGTCTGTACTCATGATGCCCTGTCCGAAACCCCCCTCCAACCTCTCCTTGCCCGCTGGGAGGGGCAGAGGATGGTTCTGATGTGCGCGCTGGGCCCACAGAGGAACACCAGATACCTAATAATCCTGACCATCATGATGAGAATGATAATGTGGACAGCGGATCCCTTTACATGAGCTCTTACTTCATAGCTCAGGGGCTTTACATACGTGTTCTGGGACACCAGGCAGATGCTGCAATGGCTTCCATTTCTCAGATGGGGAGACTGAGGCTGGGGAGGTTAAATGACTCCCTCCAGGGCACAGCTAGAGTGGCAGAGCCGGGATTCTCTGCCAAGACTCCATGACTCTGAAGTCTTCCCCAAATTTGTCTTTGCATCACCCTCTGTACGCTGCCTGATTGACTGTTTCCAAAGAGTTTGACCCACTGTTTTCACGGAAAACCGAGACTCTGGAGCCAGTGGCCGTTATGATGGGGCTCGGGGCAGAGCAAAGACTCCGACGCAGGTGGACCCCTCCCCCCCGCCAGGCCCCCGCTCTTCCGGCTGTGGGGCAACTTTCAAGGCATCTGAGGCCTGCGGGCAGTGTCCGCACTTGCGCCCAGCATGCATGCTTCATCAATTTTGTTTCGTTCCCGTGGCCTAGCCCGGGTTGGGGGTTGGGACGCCCGGGGGAGGGGGGGGAATCTAGGACTTCCGGAAAACGGGTACTGTGGCCCCCGCCGAGGCCCTGCCCACAGGCTGGAGGAATCCGACCACTCGGTCCCCATCCCCGCCTCTGTTACACCCCCGCGCGGTCGTTGTTTGATCCCGCGCCGCCGGGAACTCGTTCCGGGGACCGCTCTGGCCCGCGCCCCTCCCTCCGCGCGCTCTTAGGGCCTGCGAGAAATGGGCAGGCGTGGCCTCTCGCTCGGGTAAAGAAGGGCCCCCGAGGGTCTCCGCTTCTCGCCACCCGTGGGGCGCCATCCCTGAGGCGCCATCGGTCTCGCTCAGGACCCCTGACCGCGCCCAGCCAGCGCGCCCAGCCCCGATCCTAGGGCTCTGTAGGAGCTCCTCAGGTAGCCCCCGATTCCCGGAGGCCACCCCTGTCCTCCCCTCCCTACAGGCACCCCCAGGCTGTGCCAGATGTACCCCAGGACCTCTGGGCTGCGCTCCGTCTCCCGGTCCCCGTACCCCGCAGACACCGCCGCTCCAGACATCGCTGCCCCATTCCGAGAACCCTCACCGTCTCCCTCATCCCGCGACCTTGGGAACTCCCGCCTACGGCCCGAACGCGCCCGGATCTGTCCGCACTTTGCCCCGTAGGTCATCCGTCCGGCGGCCCCGGTCCCCGCCAACGCCCTGACCACCCCCGCAGGGCTCCCCAGGCCTCTGCGGCCAGGCGCCCTCCCCCGGGGACGCCGGGAAGTGGCACGTCCCGCCGCCTATCGCCGGGCGGCCGCCTGGTGCCCCGTCTCCCGGCGGCGGGCCCCTCCCCCGGCCTCCCCGGCCCCTCCCCCCTCCCGCCTCGCCTCCCTCCTCCCCGGCGCTCGCGCGCTCGCTCACTCTCTCGCTGGCTCGAGGGGCGGCCAGCAGCTGGCGCGGGCAGAGGCGGCGGCGGCGCTACCGGGATGGGACGGGCGCCCGGGCGCGGGAGCCGCGGCGGCGGCCGCGGCGGGGGCCGAGCAAGTCGGGCCAAGTGCGGGGCCGCCGGCCAGGCCGCCAGGCGCTGAGCCCCCGCGGCCCCCGGCTCCCCGGCCGCGCACGGCCGAGCCCGAGAGAGCGCGCTGAGGCGCAGCCCGGGAAGCGCCGCCAGCGCCGGCCGCCTGCGTCTGGGGAAGAGCGGCGCCCTGGGAGCGAGGCATGCCCGGCGCCCGAGCGTAGCCGCGGGGGCCGCTCCCGGGAGCCGCGGGCCGGGCCCACCGCGCGCCGAGGACCATGCCGCCCCCGGGCCGGGCGCCGCCGCTCGGGCTCCTGCTGGCGCTGACGGCGCTCCAGTGCCCAGGTAACGCGCGTCCCCAGACCCCATCCCCGACCCCGGCCGCCGCGCATAAAGTTGGCTCCCGCACGGGGCGGCCACCTCCTTCTCAAGTCCCCGGTAGCTTGCGTCTCCCGGACTTGCACAGATCTGGGGAGACTCTGGGAACCCAGGGGTCTCCAGCCCGTACGCCTGTGCCCAACGCGAGAGCCCGCCCGCCTTCCTCCCCAAACATCCAGCTCCCCTGCGGATCCGTTCAGGGCGCAAGGGGGCCAACCGGCCGGGTGCGCTCAGCCTCACCAGGCGGGTTCCAGAAACCGAGTCCCCTCCCCGCCCCGCCTTGGGGCAGCGTCCCCCCAGGACCCGGTTCCCGCGGCGGTTTTGCGGTGGCAGGGAGTCGGTGGGCCCCTTCTGCCGGTTTCCTGATGCCCGCGGACGCACCGCCGGCTTTCCCAGGACACCTGCGGGGCCCCACCTTGAGGTCGCCTCGGTTGGAGCCGTCTGGCTGGTCCGCAGCCCCTCCCCACCCTCCTGCTTTTACATCCCTGCCGAAGGTGCCCCCTCCCCAAGTGGCCTCCCCTTGGCTGCTGCGTAGCCCGCTGCTCGCCTCCTGTAAACGCGGGCTGCCCCAGCGCCCTGACCCTAGGGTGGCCAGGCAGTTCAGGGCGCGCAGGGCCGCCTGGAACGTGGTACTGGCCAGAGCCATTGCTTGGGTACCGTGGAGCCGGGCTCCCCGCTGGCACCGGCGCAGCTGTCGCCGAAACCTAGCGAGTGGGAAAGGCAAAATAGTCAGGTATTTTGGGTCTCCGCTGGAGTTTGGAAAGCTTTCTACCACCTTGGTGTGGCTACACGTTGGTCCTAGAGGACGTTTATCCTAAAATGCCAGTTCCTCCCCTCCTCCCACCCCAAGCCGCGGAGAAAATTCTAAAGGCTCAGAGGAACCGGGAACAGTCACCAGCAACATTCATGTGCATTTGGAGAGCTCGGTTCTCCAAACCTGTTAACATCAGGACCTGTGGTTTGGGAGCAGGTAGCTTTTGCTTGAGAAGATTCTTCTCGTCTTCTTAATAAACAAACCACACAGCCACCCAGAACGCAGCAGCAAAATACAACTGTAACTTTTCAGCT